>NW_017263917.1:1493020-2966040 GCF_001672515.1 Colletotrichum higginsianum IMI 349063 | reverse complement strand
CCGACGGACTTGAATGTATACGTCTGCACCATATCGCTGCCTAATTTGGTCACATCGCGACAACAAGTTCTTTGCTGCCTTCTCAAAATTTTCGTTGGTCCTGTCTCGCGTCTCGAGCGGGCGCTGATTCAGAGACGCCATCCTGTGACCTTCGAAGCCTGCGCTACGACACAATTGTTGGTATTGTCTAATGGCTAGTACAGTACTTATAGATCTTGTATGCACCAAACTGAAAATGGTATAATAATCTTCGCACCATGAGTGTGCTGGGCCTCACAATGGCTAATGCATAACCCGTCTTTGTTTGTCGCTGGAGTACGCCGTGGTAGTCGTCATTTTTGACCACTCTCTGGTCGGAGCCAGGAACCGAAGACAGAAGCAAAAATGGCCTTGATCCATTTTGAAGTCTGCAGTAATGCTGTACCGTAGCGTGCCTGGGATTCCGAGCAGCCCGTACCGTCGCCCGATGTCAACTTCAAAGTAAGCAGATTCAGCACACTGCGTTAGGTTGGGTAAACCTTCTTGGCCCGTTTCCCATTTGATTTTCGGCCCCATAAGCTTGTTCTCGAAGGTTCTGTGTACTTTTGGTGCCGAGGAACAGATGATCCACATCTTCAGCACGAAGGAGCTGCATTCGTTGAGCTTGACCAGACCGTGCACCAAACCTGCAGCCAAAAGCGTCCTCGAGGCGGGTTGTCCAAAGCTGACGCCCAAGCAGACGCCAAGAATGGGTGTTCAAGATGGCTGGTACGTTCAGAGTGATTGGGCGCCACTTCTTGCTGTAGAGCTGGAGGCCAACCAACCTTTGCCAGAATATGATTGAGTGCTGACAAGTTCCCCATATGAGGATTGAGTGCTGACAAGCTCCCCAAATGAGGGTGGATGCTATTCAGGTATTCACCGTAGTCATCAGTGCCAAGGGCCACCGTCGCAAGAGAGGATAGCTAGAAAACAAGCATGAGTAAGCACATCACAGGGGCCAATACAAACCCGAACCTGCCGTTCGTCTGTGACAATCCAGCGGCCACTTCCACTTGAAGGCTTCACTTACTGTGAGGATAACGTCTAGGTACTTTAGTATACTTAATGGATTATCAACAATTGGAAAAAAGTAGCTGCTGCGTGCTCTAAAAATCCGATAGATGCTGCGATTGTATGTGGCGTAAGTACCTCTAGGTATAATCAGCATAAGCTGTACGCACGACATCTGGTGCCCCATGGTGACAATGTGGACCACAAGATGCAGTATCTAGCTTACCCGGGTAGCCACTAGATCGGACTTTGTAGGATGAGCAGTGCTTGAGTTTTGTTATTCACACTAGGCGATGTTCCACACCCAGCAGCCTACCGTATTGTCCTTCCGTTAAAGTTGACCCTAAACGTTGATCACATTTAAAATGGACCCATCCCCCCACACTAATGCTTTTCACATAGACATACAGTGCAGCACTAAAGCTAGCAAAACTGTCTTAGGTCTTTTTGTAAAAACAAGAAGCCTCTTATCACTAATACAGTGTTGTTTCGCACGGCTGTACAGAAAGCGCCTAGCTTAGAGGTACGTATAGGCTTTTTGGAGTTAGAATCGGCTTTTGTGTCAGCAGGCTGCTGACAAGAAAAGCCACTGCTGGATTACCTGCCGACAGTCCAAAGTAAATAAGAGTGTGAGATATGCATATGCACCGTGTACACGTGTGTTTGGCATTTGCCAAAATGGACTACTGTGTGTGAATCCTTTTGCACGGTCAAGACACTGATTACTTCACCCGCTTACGGCTGGTAAGCAACTCCGTTTCCGCGACAGATCCATTTGGCCTAACCCATATGCCCCTCAATCGGACGGTTCATGTCAGCGCAGCATTGTCATCGTTTCAGTTTCCCAGGCGCTACACAGTGTCTTCAACGCGCATCAACGGAAGCCCAGGCCACGCCACACACCCGCCAGTCGTCTGTGCGGTACACTGTCATGCGCCACGCTGCGTGTTTGGATGGAAAGAGAAGCGATTCTGAGCATCAGACTTGGCTGTAAGAACTTAAGTGGACGTCACTTATGAACGTGCAACCAGAAGTGGAGGTCCAGTCAGCAACAGAAGTTGCTCCAGAACTTATTTGCCCAGGTTGCATCCGTTTTCTTGGGCCACCGTGTTTTCTCTACTGAGGCGCTGCCCTCAAACGCAAAGGCTTCTGAGTAGGATTGAAGTCAGGTGTGTTGGATATCTGTCCTGTACACCAGTTCTGGCCACTTATTGTGGTTAGCTACTCTGGAAACCCATTCTGGACGCCTCTTCTGGCCAGACAACTGGTCATGATCTGGAACATGTTCTGGAACCTGTTCTGGCACCCATGGTCCGTCCAGTTTATCAAGTCGGATGATGCCAAGAGAGCTGACTGTTGCTTTCTAGAAAATGTTTGGTTGGCTAGTCACGTGGCAGGAGTCCCTTGTTTGCCAAATCGCTTGTCAGCAATTAGACCCACAAGCGGCTGTGATTAATTAATTCCCAATACTGAAACACCGGAAACCGGTTTCGGTTGCGGCTACATAACTAAGTAGCGACTCAAGTCAAGTGTTTTAGGCATCTATGTATCTTGGACACCAGTTCTGGCCAGCTATTTTGGAAACCAACTCTGGACGCCCACTCTGGCCAGACAACTGTCCTGGAGAATCAGGTTTCAACGGCTAGCTCCCACTTTTGTTCAACGCACACTCGATAATGTCTTGATAAAAGAGCCAGCCAAGCCCTGGTTAACTCAGGAAGTAATGGCAGCGATTAGGTTGTTTTGTTAGAATCATTAGAAACTGCTAGCATCAGCATAGGGATCTGTCAGCTTACCAAAAAGCAATCCACAGACGCAGTAGTTTCTATTGGTTATGAGAAATCTAAAACAAAGCTGTCCAGAATGTGCTATAAAAAGCTGTAGGCATTCACGGCTTCACAATCAGAAACCAGCAAAGATTTATCTGCCTCAGTCATTCCTTATTGATCTTCCTCTTCTGGAAATGCCCTGGGGTTCACTGGAAGTTGGGTGCTAGAATGGCTATTGCACAGCCTCTGTATTCCACCGGATTACTGTACGACCATAGCAGTCGTTGATTTTAATTAGAAGAGAGCCAAAAGTGGCCATGTTCTATTTTTGGTTTGCGCTCCTCGCTACAAGATCTGGCGTGACTGCGGCGATGCGTCCCTGAGAGCCCAAGCATTGGTCGTCATCAGCTTCAGAGTTGATATACAGTTCAACTTGGGGCACATGTACTGTAGCCTCCTCTTCAGAATAGACTTACGATGTTTTTAAAGCCAAAAATGGCTGTATTGTACTCTCTAAATCCCTACTAGTGGCTGTGGCTGCCCATTTTCGCCTAATTATGGAGCTGTGGTGCTTGATGGCAGTGCAAGTAAGTAGGTAAGCTGTAGAGCTGTACTTAATATGCTCCGTTTCTGGCGATAGTAGTCGGGTTGAGTCCTATCAAGCTCCACAGATAGGCGTATACAGTTAACATCCCTAGGGAGTGACAATATGTGGAGCATGTTTAGAGATTCGGTGAATGTCTCTGAAGAGGAGGGGCTTATATTTACAGTTCTATAAAAACTGAGAAGATTCAAACTATGCTAAGTATGTGAAAACTGCCACTAAGCCTCTTGATTCGTCTCCTATAATGTCCTTGACTTATAATTTTCTTCTTGAAGCTTCTGTGGATGTTCAGTCTCGAGAGAAGAACGATCTACATATTCTGTACGAAAGAGGCCAAGTGACGCTCTGCTTTCATTGGGATAAGGTGGTGCACTAAATCTGCTGTAATGATTCCCGCACCGGTTGAGGTAAGCAACCTGGGTCGAGGTGGCTTGAAGGTCAATAGGTTAGACCCTCAGCCAGCAACAAGCCTCACGCTGCAACGCGATTGTTCTTTAATGCAAGTTTATTATGTACAGTACTCTAGCTTCTGCTCCTAGTAACCTGATTCAACATCCTAATGCACTGAAAAATGCATCCCGTGTTGCGTCGGGGATGCCTTCAACGCATGGCAAATGCAGCCGGGACCTGGCTCCCGATGATACTGGCTCCATTTCGCCATTAGCTACCATCGAAGGCGGTCCTGAAGCATTTGACACATGGCAAGGTGCTAGGAGTACATTGCTGCCAAGGGTTACTTACTGAGACTTACAGGATGGGCCGAAGAATCACACACTTGGGCTGGAATTTGCGGCAAATAGCTTATAACTGGCTGGAGCTGCGTTGAACAATCGAAATGGCATGGAAATGTATCGCCGCACAGCGATAACAAGTCGCCCAGTGAAGCAGGACTGGAAGCCCAAGCCAAGACGTCCGTCCTAGAAGCGCACTTTTCGAAGCGAAGCTGTTGTTCGGGTAGAATCCCCCATACCGCGAGGAGTGGCAACAAGGCCGTCAGAGTCCTGATACTCTTTGCTTTTACCCGTTTGTCAAGATGGCCCAAGACCGCATTAAAATCGGCTTCCTTTAACCGCCGAAGGCTGCTCTTGTTAGAGTGGAACGCGTAGACTGCGATCCAACCAACTCACTTATCATCTCTCAAATTCTCCGGTAGGAGCAGTAGGATACCACACCCATACCTAGTAACCAGCATAGCCAGCTTCTTTCCCACCGTGAGCCATGTGTTGAATGCGTTCTTGAGCGGCTGTCTCGAGGATATGTTGGAGCCACTTCGCATTGCTATCCCTGCTTTGCTTGGGAAGAGTTTCTCAGCAAACTGATCGACAAGTGAGGGATGGGGAGCGGTGTCTTTCGGGTCGTAGTTCGTCGCATTCGCAGTGCTTTGGTCAAGACTTTTAGCCTTATGATACAGATGTACCATTTGAACGTGGTGGAAGCGCTTAGTAGCTGAAAAAAAGTGCATGTTCGAGCTCGCTACCGCAGATTGTTCCTTCAGAATGTCTAAACGGTCCAGCACGGATTTCCCGTCCATGGACAGTTCTGGCTCGACAGGCAAGACTTGCCTGTGTCCTTCCGTGAGGGTCCGAGTTCCAGTCCTTGAGTCCCTGCAGCTGCTCCAGAGACGTACTATCGTGCTGGGGCTTGCGATGTTCATCATCTTCGCGATAGTGGGACCAGTACGCTTACCCATGCTGTCTCTTTTGCGCTTGAGGGATCGCGTGGCAACTTGTGGATCCATACAAACCTTTCCTCCGATTTCTTGCTCAGTTGGCAAAATGCCATCCGCCTTAGCCGTCTCTCGGACCAAAGCGTGTGGCAGTGACTTATCCATGATCAGATTTTGGGATGGAAGGCTGTCAACATTGCCATTGACAGCAAAGTCTGGCTCGCCGACTATGGCGCGCGAAAAGCTTTTACAGTGGCCGCTGTCGCTTTCGGTCAATGGCTGGCCAGTGGGTACGTTCTGTGCCATTTCTCTGGGATTACTGGCGACAAGGACCGCTACGGTACCGCTCTCTCCCTTTGCCAACGCTGCATTATGGGTATCTTGGGTTTGAGAGACGAATCTTGCAATCACGGACGTGAACTTCAATGGATCTTCGCTCAGGACAGAATAAAACGTATCGAAATCGCAGTTCAGACGATCGCATAAGTCTCGTAGCTTTATTCGATGTCAGTTTACAGAGTCATCGCCATGACAAGAGCCTCTACCTGCTGCGCTGCGTCCGTAGCCGTGTGCATCTTCGTCAGCCTATAACGTCGGCTTGCCGAGAAAGGTTGAAATGATGGAGGAGAAGGGCAAGTGCTTGATGGCCAAGTTGCTTGTCTTTAATAGTTTTTTTTGCCTTGGCAATGACCTGTCCTTGAATGACGTCAATAGAAGAATGAACTGACAGTCAAACATCTGATGCAGCACCAGATCCTTGCTGGGAGCGCCCTGAGGCATCTCTACGCCTCCGCTATGAATGTAGTCTTCCCTGCTTCACGTTTCTCATGTTAGCTGCTACTGGTGCCCCTCTGTTGACATCCTTCTTTCCTCCACATGGCAATGGTTTCCCCTGCGCCGACGCCTGCATCTGCTTCATTAGCGGAGTCCTTTCGACCCGATGTCGATCGTGAGTCTAATCTCAACTACAGAGCTCGGCCATCTCCAAGCGAGCGCTGCCTTGATCGAATGAAGAAATGGGAACCCAGGGAAGCGGGCACTATCCCCGTGTGTGAAGAAGACACCAGTAAGTCGCCAGCTAGCCACCAGTTAGGCCGCTGGTGGTCAAGCTCTGACATTGATTAATTGAGGTGGCTCGACCAAATGCTCTTGGTGCCAAAAGCTTTCAGGCAAACCCTGCTTCAAGATGGTCCCTTACCTAACCAAGAAGAAGGAATCGGTTACTTGTAGATTGGCAACCCTCCGGTGCCGTTGAAGTTTTTCCCCGCGAGCTTGGCCAGGTTCTCAGCGCCATTCGCAGGGATGGCTATGATCAGTGGAAGGCAAGCACTTAAGAGCAATGATGGGGCTACTTATACGCGGATCTAACCGCAAGAAGTAGGATCGGCTCTGCACTGCTCAGGCTGGTGTGAAGAAGGCCTTTCAGACGGTTAAAAACCTGAAGAGTATGCCTGCCGAGAAACGTGCCGTTCACGGGGTTGAAGAGATCGATTCGTACAAAGAACGGAAGCTCCGTGCGCCAGAGCGTTTGGTTGCTGCATCCGATAGTACAGACGCAGCAAACGCTTTTGGAGGGTTCTGTGAGGCAAGCTACTATTCAGGAACGCAACAACGTTGCCGCAGCAGCTGTGCAGGCAGCCACTAATGAGCGCCTTGAGCAGCTAGCGACACTGCATCAGGAACATTTAGAGTTCATCTCAAACATTGTACGTTAGTATCTACAATTCGCTTGGATTTTGCTGACACTTATCTAGAACAAGAACGCCCTTGAGTCGGAAGATAAAGATGACACAAATGTCGATATCGACAAGAATATTTCTGGGTTGTGTTGAGTACCATAGGAGGCGAATTGAGTGTCACTGAACTTTCAGTTAACATCACTAGTGGCGGTGGGGTGGCCTTGCGACTTGTGCGGCGTGGCTGATTACACTTGTAGTGACGAAGTACTCAAAGAGCAATCCAACAGAGCCAGAAGTGGCTGCTGACCTACTAGTAATCAGTCAGAGGTCTCCCTTGGAGGTACGCCTGTTGAGGAACGATAATCTCGGAAATACCGTTGTCTAAGGACGTCCCACCGTTGTCCAAGGACGTCCCACCGTTGTCCAAGGACGTCCAACTGTTGTCCGACGACGTCCCACCGTTGTCCAAGGACGTCCCACCGTTGTCCAAGGACGTCCCACCGTTGTCCAAGGACGTCCCACCGTTGTCCAAGGACGTCCAACCGTTGTCCAAGGACGTCCAACTGTTGTCCAAGGACGTCTGTGAGGGTCACGGCTCTAGAGAGAGCAGGTTCAACGCAATAGATGAATTACGATGACCCGTAGGGTCAGGTCTAGATACAAGACGTAACGCGAAGAAGAGGAGAGAGAGGTCGCGCCACCGCAATAAAAAGGGGTTATGGCTTCGCCATGACTCGCGATACCCTTGACACTACCCTGGCACGCGATCCCGTGACGACGTCCCACTGTTGTCCAAATACGTCCCACTGCTGTCCAAGGACGTCCAATTTCGATTTCAACAAGGCATAAAACTCAGCACTGTACATGTAGTCAGCTCCAGTGGCCCTTTTGGCTTTGCCGCCGAGCGTAATACATTGTGTGTGTGTGTGTGTGTGTGTGTGTGTCTGTACTTACTGCTTGCGCATATCTGCTTGAGACCTAAGCTGTTTTGGCGAAGCTGCTTGAGCAGACTACTGCGTACGCAGCCATTCTTAAACATTTTTCTGCGTACGCAGCTGTGCCTACGCACCCTTCTGCCTACGTACTCTTTCTTACGCACATTTCTGCGTGCGCAGATGTTCTTACGCACCCTTCAGCGTACGCAGTTAGTCTTACGACGAGCAACGCGTACGAAGATCCGCTGACGCACCCTTCAGCGTACGCAGTTAGTCTTACGACGAGCAACGCGTACGAAGATCCGCTGACGCACCCTTCAGCGTACGCAGTTAGTCTTACGACGAGCAACGCGTACGAAGATCCGCTGACGCACCCTTCAGCGTACGCAGTTAGTCTTACGACGAGCAACGCGTACGAAGATCCGCTGACGCACCCTTCAGCGTACGCAGTTAGTCTTACGACGAGCAACGCGTACGAAGATCCGCTGACGCACCCTTCAGCGTACGCAGTTAGTCTTACGACGAGCAACGCGTACGAAGATCCGCTGACGCACCCTTCCGCATACGCAGGCATTTTACGATCAATTATACGAAGGTCCGCTGACGCAGCCCTCTGCGTCGCAGCTGTCCTAATAGTTTATTACACCCTGGCTAAGCCATAGGATATCATGTGTTAACCTTACTCTTCATCCATTTTTACCCTGACTTTAGGTAGCCCATACATAGGATACACCTAATGTCTTATTCTTGATTACCGTACTCCTTTCCAACTCAATGAGTCCGTTCTCGTACCGAATTGCCTACTGGTGTTGGTAGCCTCGCCTGCCCTTACTACAGTATATCCTTTCAGCGGCTGTTATTAAAACGCGCAGATCCGGGCCAGGTCTAAGGTAGAAAGACCTGTTACGCTAAGGGTTTCCGGTGGCCCGGAGCACCGTGATTGTGACCAGAAGGCAGTGAAGAAGCAATTTTCTAAACTAGTATCTAGCAGCACTAGGATTGTAAATTGAGAAAGTGAGGTCTCGAAGGTGCTGCTGCTCAGATCACAGTAAACTCGGAGATTCGTACTCAGAATCTCTTACTCCCCCCTTCGCTTTGCTGTGCTATTCCCTTCTCTTACGGCTTCAAAGCGCAAGTTCTACCGACTCCGGGAATGGAGCCGTTGGCATTGGGCCCTCGGCAACGATTGGCTAGAAGGGAAGATGAAAACAACCAAACTTGTCCCACTAGTTGCTATGACAAATGATGGAACGTGGTTCTAGAACCTTCCATCTATCGTTTTGTGGATGCATGGGATGATGACGTAGCTAGGATATACAAGAGTGTGTCGGACCAATCGAACTGCTTCGACGGTGATGTGAGACGTGCTTGGTGCTTGGTGCTATCTAGCCCACGAGACCCTGACACTCTAGCCATTTCGCTTACCTTTACCAGTGACCTTGGTGTGGTGACAAGCGCCTAGGATGCACTCTGAGTGACTACTGAGGACCTGAAAACTGATGTTAAAGAAGAAATAAATCGCATGGTATTGGGGCTGGCAATTTAACGGGACATTGAATCTGGAAGAACGAGGTGCCTTCTCTGCTCCTCTATTTACAAGCTACATTAAAGTCCCCCTTGCGACTTATAGAAGAAGGACAATACTCTAAGTCAGTCTGAGGGTCACGGCTTAAGAGAGCAGGTTCAAAGCAATCGATGGATTCTGATGACCCGTAGGGTCAGGTCAAGATACAAGACGTAACGCGAAGAAGAGGAAAGAGAGATCGCGCTATGCGAGAGGCGCGTCGCTGCAATAAAAAGGGGGCATGGCGAAGCCATGACTCGCAATACTCTTGACACCACCCTGGCACGCGATCCTGTGACACACATGTACTGTAGCCTCCTCTTCAGCACAGACTCCCGATGTTTTCAAGCTAAAAACGGCTCTACTGTGCTCTCTAAATCCCTAGTAGTGGCGGTAGTAGCCCATTTTCTACACCTAATTACAGAGCTGTGGTGCATAATGACAGTGCGAGTAAGCAGTTAAGGTATATAGAGCTGTACTTAAAAAGATCCGTTTCTGGCGATAGTAATTAGGTTGAGTCTTATTAAGCTCTACAAATATGTGTATACAGTTAACATCCTTAGGGAGTGACATTATGTAGAGCATATTTAGAGATTTAGTAACTATCTCTAAAGAGGAGGGGGCTTATATTTATAATACTACTGTGAAAACTGAGCTAATTTAAGTTATACTATGTGAATGCTGCCTCTAAACCTTTTAGTTTGTCTCCTATTACATAGCTCCCTAACCTACAAACTTCTTCTTAAAGCTTCTGTACATGTTTAGTGCTAAGGAAGACTTAATAATCTATACGAAAGAGGCCAAGTAGTGTCCCGCTTTCATTGGGCTTGATAAGAAGGTGCATTAAATCTGCTGTGAAGACTCCTGTACTGGTTGAGATAAGCAACCTGATTCGAGGTGGCTTGAAGGTCAATAGAGAAGACCTTTGGCCAGCGGCAAGCAGTACGCTGCGATGCTATTATTTATTTATGCAAGTCTATTATGTACTGTATTGCGTAGATTTACAGCCTTCTGGTGCCATTGAAGTTAATTCCCGTGAGCTTGGCCAGGTTCTCTGCGCCATCCGCAGGGAAAGCTATAATCAGTGGAGGGCGAGCACTGAAAAGCACTGACGGGGCTCCTGAGCTAATCGCCCCACTCCATTTCAGGCTGCTAATCCAGTCCGTCGCGCTAGCATCCGTGTGCTAGCGTCTGTATATGTGTCAGATTGGCAAGGGTAACCGTGATGGGTCAATTGTGCGTATATTAAGTGTGTGTAGTGTGTAACTATTCTTGTGTGCTGCAGCTGCACCCTGCCGCCCGACTAGGCCTTTGGCAGCCCCTTTCTTAGGCGCCTAAGGCCACCACGAAGCCCACTGCCCGGGACGAAGCCTGTGGCAGGCCCTTCGTTGCCGCCGAGCGGCCGGTTATGCTGGCCGATAAGTCCTATCTCCGACGCCCTTCGTGGCGCCCTTCGTGTGCGTTACCCTCCAATTCAACACGCCCCCTCAGGGAAGGGCTTCTTGACGGCCTTTACGGTCCACGGCCGTGAAGGGCGACGGCCCCTTCGCTCCGTTGCTCCTTGAGCGCGCAAGAAGGCGTTTCCTGCGTTCGTTTTGACGCTCACGGGGCGCGCGGGAAGTCACAGGCTTCCTCCACGGCCCATACGTCCTCCTTCATCATCTCGGCCTCCAGTCGAGCCTCGTCAGCAGCCAGATCTCTAGCGCGGTTGCTCTCGAGAATGACCTTCTCGTTGGTCATATTGAGCTGTTGGATGAAGGCGTCGTGTTTTGTCATATCCAGGGCCTTCGTGAGGCCGTCTGCCATAAGCTCTGCAGACGGGGTATATGCGACGTCTACACGCCTTTCGGCGATTTCTTGACGCAGCCAGTGGTTGTGTATATCGACGTGACGGAGCTTCGTACGGAGCTTCGAGAGCTCACTCGTAACCAACTTAACCGTCTGTTGGTTATCGCATTGTATACGTATTGTCGTGGGCTTTTGCTCTTTTGAAGCGTACGTCGCGCGCTCGCCGAGCTCACTGGGGAGCTGGACTTGTAAGCGCGAAATCAATCGGCTTGCGAAAAGGGCTTCCTTGGCGGCCTGCGTGAGCGCTAGGAGCTCTGCTTCAGTTGTTGACGTTGTGACGGTATCTTGCTTGTTGGCCCGCCACGCGACGAGGCCTCCGAAAAGCTTCATGGCGAAGGCCTGGGAGCTCTTTCGGCATAGTGTATTGTCGCCAAAGCTCGCGTCAGACGCCACCTCAAGGGCGTCATTCGCGCTGCCTGGGGCGGCGCCGAAGCAAAGGCAGAGGTATCGCGTTTTGTATAGGTATCGAAGGACTCTGTCAGCGGCCTTCTGGTGGACTTCGCTTGGGTTTTGATTGAATCTCGCGAGCCTGCTGGCTGCGAAAGCGACGTCCGGCCGCGTCATCACAGCGGCGTATAGGATCGTCCCAACTTTGCGTTGATAACGGTTGATTTCGCTGGGTTGCGCGTTGCCTTCACGCGGCAGCAACTCCTCCTTTGCCATCGGAGTGTGCTTATGAGAATCGTCGTCTAACACGTCAGCGCGCGTGGGAAGCAGTTTCTTACACTTCTCGGCGTATACCGCCTGTGAGAGCCAGAGTCTCCGTGTCGCGCGGTCGCGAAGGATCTCAAGGCCTAAAAACCATTGAAGTTTTTCGCCGCCTTCAAGGTGGTATTTGCCTTGAAGGGCACGTATCTCGGCCATTGCCGCAGGCTCATGGGCCTTCGGAAACGCCAATACGCAGTCGTCAACATAGAAGAAGAATGTGACCTGGCCCTTTTGCCAGCAGCAGTCTTCGCCTGCAACGCGTTGAAAGCCTTGCGCCAACAGCCCACTTTCCAGGTGCCTTTGCCACAGCAGAGGTGACCGACGCAGACCGTAGAGGGCTTTCTGTAAGCGTAGGACTACGCCTTGTTTGCGGTATCCTGGAGGCATCTCCATATATACCTCCTCATCGATATCTGCGTGCACAAACGCATTCACTGCGTCGTATTGCAGCAGCTCGAGGTTGAATCGGGCGGCCAAAGCCATCAGTATTCGGAATGACATACCTGCAAGCGTTGCGGCGTACGTATCTCGCGCGTCTTTCGCCTGTTGGTCTCCACGTATCACGAGCCTTGCCTTCACCTTCGTGAGGCGGCCGTGCTTGTCAAGCTTGTATGTGTATACCCAATGGCAACCAAGAATCTGGTTGCCGCGCGCGGACGCTTTGGAGACCTCTCGCCAAGATCGCGAGAGCTCGTGACCTTGTAGGTGACTCCTTTCAGCATCTCGAAAGGCGCTTTCAAGCGGGTGAGTTGCCAGCTGATTGTGTGATGTGGGAAGAGGGGGCAAGTCTTTCCAGTGGGTGCCACGCGAAGTGGCTGCTTCAGTGACGGTTCTTGCGTCGTTACTACGCCTGCGAGCATGCTCAGCGGAGCGCGTAGGAAGCCCCTTACTGTCTGCCTTTAACTGCTTCCGGCCCGAAGGCCACGCGACTGCGAGCTGTTGGAGCCCTGTCTCATGCGCTTTTAGATCGTCCGCCGTGCTGTTAAAGCATTCAATCACGGGTTGATCTACACTTGCCGCTGGGTTCGGGTGGCCAGCCCGCTTCAGCAGCGTACAAGTGCCATCCATCAATCGTTGCGTGGTCTTGTGTTTTTGGTGCGTGCGTCCCGCCAGAAACGCAGCCTTGAAGGACTCGCGTAACGGCTTCGGCCACGTCTTTTGTGTAGGAATGGTATTACTGCCGTCTATGGGCAGATGAGATCCCCTTTCTCGCCCCCTCACGCCTAGCGCAGTTGTAAGCGCAGTGAAGAAAGACGCTCTCGGCGGCGTCGCCGGCGGGGTTATCAGTTGGAATCTTGCTTCGGTGTGCGGTGCCGGCCCGGAGGGCCCGTCAGGGCGGCCTTCTCGTGGGCCTTCAGACCTCCGGTCTTCACGGCCGTGGACCTCTGAGGGCCTTTCGACTATACGGTCGTGAAGGCCAGAGGTCCTTTCGACTTCACGGCCGTGAAGGGCAGGGCTGCCGTGGGCCGCCCCCCCAGCTCGCTCGGCGTGCTCTGTAATCTCGTCTGCTTCTTCGTCAGCCGTGTGCGTAAAGCTTGTCTCGCGCGCTCCTTCGCGCACAAGGCGGTCAATAGTCTGCTGTATTTCGTTGAGATCTAATTCTCGCACGCTTTCAGCAAGGCCTTTGAGATCGCCATTGAAAACGGCGCCTTCGTTGAAGACGACGTCGCGCGTTGTGAATACTTCACCACGAAGAGGGTTCCATATGCGAAAGGAGTTGCTGGAGCTGTAGCCAACGAGGTAACCTATCCAAGCACGTGGGGCAAGCCTTTGCCTGCGCTGTTTGTGAAGCTGGGTATCTGCAGTAAGCGCGTATGCTTTGCAACCGTATATTCGAAGGTGTGAAAGGTCGGGCCTTGCGTAGGGAGCCTTTTCCTCAATCCAGAAGTGCTCATGCCACAGCTGGTATGGAGTCTTCCAGCCGCGGGCTGCCTGCGGTGTGCGGTTATAAAGGTAAGTGGCTGCAGTGTATATTTCAGGCCAGAGTACGTCTGGAAGGCTTGCGTCAATTGCCATACTGCGGGCTTTTCGCTTTATAACAGCAGCAATGCGCTCTGCAGCGCCGTTTTGCGCTTGGGTATTCGGAGCGCTCGCCTCAAGGCGTATACCGCGTGCTTCGAGGCTCGCGACGATTTCATGGTGGCGAAGAAGTTCGTTATCCGTCTCGATGACCTTTACGCGGCAGTCGTATTGGGTGTCAAGGAGCGCAAGGAAGTCTGTGATTGTCGTGAGCAGGACGTCTGTGGTCCTTTGGCGTAGGTAAAAGTCCCAAGTAAGGCCACTGCCTCGGTCAGAAAACAGCATGCAAGACTTATACCCTGCGTAGCCTATTTCGAGGTCGTGAAAGTCGATGGCCAAGCGATCGCCAGGCTGCGCTTGAGCAGCTGACTCTCGTGGGCTTCGACGGATCATTCGATGGGCTTTGCCTTGAGCGCAGGCGTCGCAGTCCACCGTGGTGATCTGTTGACCTTCAACACCTTGAAGGCGTACTCCACGGGCTGCGTTGACGATCCTTTTGAGCGCTTCTGGGCCTGGGTGCCCAAGGCGCTTGTGCCAAGTAATAAGGTCGCCAAGAATAGGCTTCCGGCGCGTGGCCGTTGTGTATGCGTGTCTCCTGCGCGTAGGAGGTGCTTCGTCTAACCGAGCAGCCGGCAACGGCACAGCTGCCGCAAGCGCGGCCTCCGAGCCGAAAGGCCGATGGTCGAGCACTTGTTGGTCGTGGATTTCGTCAACGTACGCAACGAAGGACCTGTCTGCCCTTCGAAGGCAGTTATTTCCTGGGCTGTTATCCCACCAAAGTCCTCGTTGCCTGAGCTTCTTGAAGGATACGAGGTTCGCGGCCAACCCAGGGCAAAGGGCCACTTCGAACAGGGTGAGCTTCGTAACGCTGTTGCTACGTGCCTTTAGGTTGATCTCCGCGGTCCCATACGCTTCGATAGGCAATTGCTGCGCGCCAGCCCATAGGAAGTCTCCATGGGGCGCGGCTCTCAGCGTCTTGAACCATAAAGGACTATTGAAAACGTGTACTGTAGAGCCTGAGTCTAGTATGGCTGATCCTGCAAGGTGGTATTGATTGTAGGCAGTGTGAAAGGACGCTGGAGATAGCTTCCCTCGGCAGCTACCATACAGTCAGTTAGGTAGGTTAGCTGCTTGTCTCACCTGCCTCAGGCGCTCCGCGAGTTCTGGGTCGTTTCGGACGCGCTCATCGATAAGGGCTTGAGTCGTTCGGTTGAGTGGCTTGCCATCCCTTCGCAGGTGAGGGAGCGCGTAGAAACACTCGTCTATTTGGTGCCATGGGCCAAGGCACAGTTGGCAGCCGTTGGTGCGCTTGGCAAAGGGTATCTCAGTGGCGCTCGTGCTCGACCTTTCGCGCTTGGCGTGTACGCTTGCCTCACGTGAGGTCATTGGCGACGACGACGAGGTTGAGGCTTCAGTTGGCACACTGAAATCCCTTGGCGGTTGGCTTTGCCAACGGCCTCCGCGGCCACGGCCTCTGCCGCCGCGGGCCCTATTGTTGTTGCCACGTTCTTCTTGGGAGGCATTGTTGCCGAGGTTGGTTGGGCCAAAGGCGCCTCGCGCGGCCTTTCTTATAGGCTCTGCGTCGTCTGCGGTCTGAAGGAAGCGTCTGACGTCGGCTAAAACGCTCCCTGGCGTAAGGGCGTCCCTTTCGGCTTCGCGGACGTGGGTTTCGTGGTATACGTATACCCAACTTGAGATATATGATCTCGCGAAGGCCGTTGTGAAAGGCGTGAACCAAAGGCTTGACGTCTGGGCCTGCGGCAGGCCGCTCGCAGAGGCTTCATGGAGCGCCCTTTCCCACTTCGTGATCCAGTCTTCGACGTCTCGTCGGTTGTTGAGGGGTTTTCTCGTGGGCGCCGTTAATACGGCATCGTACGCGACTTGCGCGTTGTTTCTGCGTTCGAAAGGGCGTATGCCGACGCGGGCCTCAAGGGCCTTTATCCATTGATCGACTTCCTTATCTGAGGTACAGCAGTGAAGCTTCAAGTCGATGGATACCGTCTGGCGAATCCATTCTTGAAGGTCACAGTATCGTTGAAGGCGCTTTTCTTGCGCTCTAAGCTCTTCGTTATATTCTGCTCGTCGGGCACGGTATAGGGCAAGGTCGGAGGGTGAGAGATCCTCCATTCCGTGCGCCCGCGGCGTATCGTTGTCGGTGTGCGGCAACAGGGTGCCTAGCTCCGAGGCCGTCGGGGTGACCGTTGCCGAGCGCGTTGACCCCGCCGGGCGCGTTATAACCCGCGGGTGGTCGCTTGGAGAAGGCTTTATAGGCTCTTCAAGGTATTTCTCAAGCGTCTCGTGCGTTTGGCGCGTAGCAATCGATGGGTCAATTGCGGCCCAGAGCTTATAGGCCTTTGCTTTCGTCTTCAGCTGGTCGAACCAGAGGACCCAATCGGTGGTCGCGTTGAGGACCGTTTTAGTGGTATCATTGCTCATCCTAGCGTTATAGGCACTTGTGAATAGCTTTGCGGTGCTCGTTACTGTCGGTGTATAGGCGTATGAGACTCTTAATTGTCAGATTGGCAAGGGTAACCGTGATGGGTCAATTGTGCGTATATTAAGTGTGTGTAGTGTGTAACTATTCTTGTGTGCTGCAGCTGCACCCTGCCGCCCGACTAGGCCTTTGGCAGCCCCTTTCTTAGGCGCCTAAGGCCACCACGAAGCCCACTGCCCGGGACGAAGCCTGTGGCAGGCCCTTCGTTGCCGCCGAGCGGCCGGTTATGCTGGCCGATAAGTCCTATCTCCGACGCCCTTCGTGGCGCCCTTCGTGTGCGTTACCCTCCAATTCAACAATATGCTAGCATCTGTGTGCCAGCACTGATGTGTGCCAGCACTGATGTGTGCCAGCACTGATGTGTGCCAGCACTGATGTGTGCCAGCACTGATGTGTGCCAGCACTGATGTGTGCCAGCACTGATGTGTGCTAGCATCTGTGTGCTAGCATCTGTATATGCTAGCGTCTGTATATGCTAGCGTCTGTGTGCCAGCTCGTGATGGCCTCATTGATTTGTTTTGCATATACTAATAGCGTTTCAGGCCAGCGTTGCTCTGGGCATTTGAATGGATGCAGCTCAGAAAGATGTTGGGCTTGCGGCGTTCAGTGAAGACATCCTCAAGATCGAAATCAGCGGACCTGGCGTTAGTTCTTCTCAGCTTCCTAGTTCCTTTTTTGGTTTTTTTTTTACTGACCTTCTTTAAATCGCAATAACACTTAAAGATCATTGATGTCACAGGAATTTTCCGTGTACCCACGCCAGGTAAGCTATAGCTGGTCCGCTGGAAGTAGGCATCCACCGATTGAGGGGCGTGCAGGACTCACCACAGAAAGCGATATCGTCCTTGTCGAGGATATGGTTAAGGTCCGTACATGTCGTCTGAACGCATCCAATGTCGGGAACTTGGGTCATACTGGCATTGAGGATGGTTGCACCGAATGAAATCGATACGCTGTACAGCACGCTCTCTTTCTACCAGATGCTGGTCGTCAAAGTGGTCATTTTTGACCGTAGGCCGGCAGTACTTGAACATCAGAGCGACATCGTCGAGCATTACGGCGACCCTCATTTCCCGAAAAAGCTGCGTATGTTCGCCGAAGCAGTGTATCTGCCAGTGCTGGTTTCTTTACTCATAGTCCTTTTGGCTAATGTTTCACTTCTGACTGATGATACCTTGTCGGTGTCCCCTCCCTCAAGTAGATACCAGCTGCATTGTTATATCTCTCCATCGGCTGCATGCAAATATAGCTTTCTTGCTAACTGGCAGTGCAACTCCTTTCGGACTTGTCGATGTGTTAATCCTCGGAAGCATGGACGATATTCGACTTGATCATGAGCGACAAGAGCGGCGCTCAACCAAGGAACTAGATCAGCTGTACCGGGGCGTTTTGAGATCTCTGTACGGCGGCGAAGCCTCCCTGCACGGTCAAAGAACCCATATACAGCTCGACGCAAATCGGCAAGGTCCTTCATCACACCAAGTCTGACATGCTTGTAGGTCATCTCGGCAGGTATTTTCAGCGTGGAAGCCGTATCAATTCTCCCGTGATGGGTCTTTCGAAGCCCTGACCGAGTTGATGATACGTGGTCTCGACGAATTTGGCTGTTTCGCTCGGTTGTGCTCTGAGAGGCATCGACGGTATGAGTAGAATCCTTCACTATAGCCTTGTTAGTCAAATCGCAGTCTTGCAACGCGCTACTCACCTTTGTAGGTGCCGAGATAGATCACATCGTCGTCGGTTCGTTTCTTGGCTGGCTGGCAACCTACCGCCGTCAAAGATGCCGCATTCTGCTCAACCATCCTAGGTGATCGTCGTCTCACCTTTCGAAAAGGATCAGAAAATACAGCTGGTGAGATCGAACCACCAATTGTGGGGTACCTAGCTTCGTACCGACACGAGCTTTCATTCAATGTGAAGATGTGAGCGCGTATGGTAGACAATGGGCTTCCAAGCCTTTGAGCTTACTGATGCCTGAGGCAAATATATGCTGGATCGGCGTATGTAACACTTGGGTGACGCTAGGCGGTATAGACCCTGTGAGGGTTAGTCAGGGTGGCCAGCGGAATATGCATATATGAGTGAGCAGAAAAGAGTGTCTATTCCTACTAAAGAGTGGATGGAATCACCACAGGCTTGTGGGCCTAATGCTATCCTAATAACTGTTACAGAGCTAGGGCCAGGTGGAAATGGCAGGCTGGCCTGTTTAAGTACAGTCAGACCATTCTGGATGGGTTATGTCCATGACTCGCATAGAAGCATGCAAGGATTCTGTCACAACCCCACCCGCCTGGTTTTCTAACGAAACGCTCCGTCATATACAGATGCTCTGCGCAATCTTGACCAAGGTAATGGTCTTCACCCACTCAGTCGATCCCGTCTGGTTCCTGTGGAGCGTTCGAGAGGCTAGCACAGCGATGCTGGTCGGCAACCTCGTCCTCGGCTTGCCGATCCTCCGGACCTGCTGGCGGTTCTTCGTCCCCAGAAATGACAGCAGCTCGGGGGCCAAGTCATCAAAGGCGAGCTCGGGCGCCACGGGCGACTCGTCTGCGTCAGCAGCTTTGGAGCCGACCTCGTCGAGGTCGGCGCCGACGGCGCGGGTGGCGATCAATAGCGTTTACACGGACATCGAGCTTCACGGCAAGGACGGTACGCAGGGCATGACACGGAGGCTGTCGGTCCGGCAGGAGAGCGTATGAGACCCGTTTGTTCGAGTCGAGGGATGGCGGTGCTGGGCTTTTTGAAGAATGCTGTCTCTGGCGTAGGGCAAAAGGCGCATTCTTTCGAGTGGCCGACAGGCCCTCCTCAGAGATGCGGGCAAAGAACCGCAGGTCTTCTTTCGGCTGGGTTTGGCTTGCGAGTGGGTTAAAGTCCGGAGGGGGTCCGGAGCTTCGGCTGGTGCTGATGCCGTGACGGTGGCCCAGCTCCAGTTCGGTGTCAGAGCGGATTCTCCACTAACGAGCTACCTCAGAGCCTGTATCACATATGCCGTAGCGTTTTTCGCGATTTTTTCCCTAGACCCTCAAAGCTAGAGACGACTTTGTCAACAGACTGTGCGATAGTCAAAAAGACGTCCTTATGGGCCTCGTAGTGCCTGGCCCACTCGTGAAGGGCGGACAAGACAGGGCCAGTGGCGGCCCAGTGAGAAATTGAGATCGGAGACCCCTTTGCCGTCGAAGGAGCTGCATCAGAGGCGTTAGGCTTGCGTCTCGCCATGCTGGGCCGTAGCGGCTAAGGTTCGGTATTGCGGCGGTGTTTGGCTCTTGAGGTAGAGGCTGGCAGCCGTTCGGTGCCCTCCGGAGGGTGCGGTAGAGGCGACAACATGCTAAAGACGGTCGCTCTTTGAGGTGTTTGACTTGCGGTTGCCATAATCTCAGCCTATGCCAGCGATGGTAGCAGAGTCCCTGATGTTTACAATGACCTCACGCAGGGTTTGAACTTAGGATGGTCTTTGGTTCTGTGGATTATATATGCTTCCCATAGATTTGAAGTAGTATTTAATCCTATTTTCCTTGTCGTCTTGGGAAATGTGGCTGTGAGGCGGTGGATTGTTTCGTCTGATTCGAGCTCCCAAAATAGTAGTAACGTCTGGATCAATCGGTTCACTGGCTTTCCCACTCTTTGTACCATGTGGCTACTTGATCATCGGCGTAATCCCAGGTCGTCGGAGGCGTGAAGCTAGCTGGAAGAGAAATCTGATACGGGAAAGGAGGAACGTTGGTGGTAAAGTTATGTGGGCGGTCTGTGCTGCCCATCTTGTATAGTTCCACTAAAACCCATCTTTCGAGGCGTTGACTGAGAAACAAATTCCACGACGTGGAGACCCCGATAGTAAAAGAGTGGCGGAGGGCGTGGGAAGTGAGGGATTTTACTTCAATCAAGAAGTGATCGTCTCTTCGTTGACTACGGTTGAGTCCTATCGTAGTGGCCGTGCCCAGTACCTCATATTGAGAGTGATCAATAACGTGACTGGGCGTGGACATCGGCGTATCGATATTATCTGCAAAGTCCACAACAAGGGAGAAGCGATCGCCAACTCGTCGGCATTCCATACCCTTGAACTTCTTGCGCGTCCAGTCAGGCCAAATCACATCGCGCGTCGTCCAGCCGTGGTGTGCGTATTCCATCAGACGGCGGCCAAAATCATCTGTCAGTCGGCTCAACGGGTAAAGCTTATGCTCCTGAATGGTGACGATTGGGAAGAGCGAGTATGCCTTGTCTCTCGTGATGAATTTCAGGTCGGCGGTTGTACATGCAGTCTTGAGGATACTGAGGAGAGGAAATCCATCAGTCAGTGTGAGACGGATTGTGGTGCCACGCTTGGCGTTGTGCAGTAACATCTCGGCAGGTGTTTGAGGCTCATCACCATCGTCGTGTTCGCTTTCGTTCTCCACGTACAGTTCCTCGAGCCTTAGGTAACGTGCGAAATGCTCGGCTCTTGGTCCTGTCTCCAGAAACACATCCAGATACGGAGTGCGTAGACAGCCGGGAACGAAGAAGTTAAGGGCAAAGCCTCTCGAGATGATTCCGCCATATTGCCCCATGCGCTCACGGAATTGTCGGGGATTGCTGACAAAGGCTCGAAGATGCCTTTCGATGTTCAAGCGAGTCTTCAGCAAGTGCCCCGGGAGCCAGCGAAACGACCGGCACACCCGTTGCAATCCGAAAACCTCCGGTATGGTAAGGCAGGATGTAAGGGAGTCCAAAATTGGGTACGGAGCATCCTCGCTGAGTAGGCCCCGGAAGGTTGTGGCGGCTGCTTTAGCTGAAGTCATGTCGAATTCATGTCAGATAAGACGTGCAAAAACCAGAAAAGGTGCGGCGCAAACCTCTGTGTTGTGTCAGTCATGCCAGGAGCTGGGCTCAATCTGAACGGCCAGGAAGTCGGGGGTCATGAACGCCGCCAACCATTGTGGCTGCTGGACGGGGGATCCAGACTTTTAATGCCAGGCAGCAAGGAAATCACTACAACCCACTTTTCTGATGTCACACCGACGGCAGGTTTGGGACGGTTCGCCTCAAACTCGATGTGGACGTGGGTGAGGCGGATGACTGGGGCCGGGCGTAAGGGCAGCGGGCTGGGCTGGACAGGAACGGAGGGGCTACATCGCACGAAAGACCGTTGTTGCCATGGGTATTGGGTTGGGCTGACTGGCGCTCTCGGCTGGCACTTCACATCACTGGGCCATAGGGTTATATCCTCAAACTCGTTCTATTCTGCGACCATGGCGCTTCTGGCAGTACGGAGCTTATAGTTACCTAATCACCTGACGAAGCTGGCACCATCCTCGTATGTAAGGATACAAATAAAGTACCTCGGGGTGTTCCCCCACCAAACGTTTTAGAGGTAGATCTGGTTACTTATTGACTTGCTGCCTCAACACGTTAGAGTTTGTTTGGGTGAGCTTGGCCAGGTTCCGCAGCTGGCAGTAGTCCGCCGGTGCCCCACAGGTGCGCGCAGTATTCAGAATTCTGGAATCATCTAGGTCGGGGTTTCCCAGAAGCCCAGTAACATGGCACTTTGTCGCCAGTCTAGCAGCTTCGGTACTTCTCTGGCGCCCCAATAATCCTTTGCTGTTAGCCCCTCTAGACCTTTGAACCTCCACAGATACTCTTCAAGCCTCTCAGTACAATAGCTTTGTGTCTTGTTCCTCTTAAGCCGTATATCTAAGTCCACGTTGGCGTCATCCAGGTTAATCCCTCGGTACGATCGATGAAATGCAAGTGGAGACGAAGTTAGTGCACGGGCCAGAACGCTACCTCTGGGGCGTTGTGGCCAGTGCACACCAAGCCTCACTTCAGATGCGCCTCTTCGTTAGTGCTTCCGCCTCAAGGACTCCTCTATATTCCTAAGCGTTGTGCTGTCTAACATGGCCTCACCTGGACTATTTTCTGGACCCAAAACGGCGGTATCCCGGGAGTCTCGCATCCGAGCCGGAAGACGCGTTCCCCCGGCTGGCGCGGTGACCTGGCTTCGACCCAGTCCATAGCGAAAACAGATTGTTCTTTCTGCGGCTAAAAGAGACACAATGGACTTGTAACCATTGCACCCTTAACCACAGTGATGCAGATCACAACTAGAATACGCTTGTGGTCTTCTTCTTCTTTTTCTTGACCGGTGGCCCCCACTCCACATCAATCGGTTCAACTGCGTCTTGCACAGGCTCATCCTCCACCACAGCTTCCGGTGCAGGTTCTGCAGCCACCGCCGGAGACGCCGCCTCAGGCTTGGGGGCAAATCCATACAACTTGTTGCCCTTTTTCTTCTTCTTTTCTTTTCTAGTGAAAGCCTTTTCATCTTCCAGTGCAGGTTCGCCGTTCAGTGCAGGTTCCTCTGCCGGCTCCGGTTCAGGCTCGGTGGTATCTAGCAAAAGGGTCGCTTCGGGGCCTGCTGTGGTGTCCGATTCTGCCTGGGGCGCAGGCTGCGACTCGGGGTAGACAAAGGTCGACTTTTCGCAACATATCTCAACCATGAGTTTAACGAGCATCTTCGAGTATGGTGTCGCGCTGTCAAAGCACTTCAAAAAGCCGATTTTGTCCAACGAAGCGGGGTCCTCAAACAATTGCTGAACATGGAGTTTGATGAAGTCCGAAAACCAGCGGTCATCCTCCCCAAGGAGTTGACAAGCATCCGATGCTAAAACGAGAATCTCCAAAGCAGGCGACGCTACCGCATAACGAGAGATCCTCGCCTCAGCAAGCGCTAGCAACCACGGTAGCTTGTAGGTGCGCGCAGCGGCGTAGACGTGTAGGCTGGTTCCAAGTTGAGTCGGGTTTCTCGCCGTATCTAGCGGATATTTGCCTTGAAGAGTTTGCCACGTGCCAGTGTGGAGGTAGTGGATGAGCACATGGCCTGCTTCGTCTGGTATATGCCTCAGACGTATTTCGTGAGAACTGCGGCGAATGACATCGAGTTCTTCGCACAGTAGATCGCGCGGAACTCTAAACTGTTGTCCGCTCTTGAAGTAGACCTTACAGCTAGGGCTTGCATAAGGGCTTGGAATGATGATTAGCGTACGACTTTATGTTGAGAGAAGAAACTTCAACTTACGACACCTTGGGTCGAACTTCAGGCTCGGTGTTTTCCGATGTGTCTGGCGGCGGTGTCGCCCTCAACCCGTTCGTCTCCATGCTTGGCAACAGTTTGCTGCTAACCAATCCTCGATTTCATTGAAGGGTTCCAAGAATGCCTTTTAAGGCGTCTTACCTTGTCTCTGTGTAATGTTGTATTCACCATTACCTTAACAGAAAATCACCTCACCTATGTATAAGTCTTGTGAATCAGCGATGACCACGGTCGATGAGCTTCGTTTCTTTTCCTACAAGCGCCTACCAAACATAGCCACAGCTTTCCCCGCTGTGATTACAACGCTGAAGTGCATCGGGCTGTCTAGCTTCCTGCACAGACATTGCCAAACTCCAAAGGCGTTGGTTCCGACAACAGAATGAACGCCTTTGCAAGCCTGTTGCTCACACCTGCTTTAATCATTCCTGTCCCGCGTGACTTACCTGCAGTGGACTTGCAGCCGGTGAATGCAGCCGTGATGCAGGTGTCCACCGCCAAACCCAAATTAGTGGCTAAGCGCTCCCCACGTCGTTGCGGCAGGCGCAGCTTGCTGGCCAGAATCGCTGCGTGCCCAGACGCAAGACCAGCTTCATCTGCAGTAGTACTATGAGCGGCGTCGTCGCAACAACTTGTATCATCGCGCCACTTCAATGCATCGAACAAACAAACTTTCTTATACGCGCCTAGCGCTAACAGCTGGGCACTTGGAAGATGGGCAGCTGGGCAGGCAGGCTGGTGACAAACAAAGCAGCATGCCAGTATTGGCGGCGTCAAGGCGCACGGCAGAGGAAAAAAGGAGAGTGTGAAACGTGCCCGCTGCCAGGGAGGCGTAGCACATTGACGGCGGCTGCTGCATCTGCTGGCTGAGGGCGGGGTGCGGACCGCAAAGGGCAAACCATCTGTCTTGATTCAAGTGCCCCCAAAAGTAAAGTGATGGGCTAATACCTGAAATGCCGGGGAGCCGAGTCCAACCAACCTACCATTATCGGCACCTGCGCCACGCATACATCTGCTACATCCGACGGGTCTACCAGAAAAGCACTGCAATGTGACTCTCGGCGGCGGCTGTCCTTTTCCAGCCGGCGCTTATCATGGAACCCTGATTCGACCTACAGTGCCCATCCGGCGCTGTTTGAAAAAGCTCATCTCGGCGGCGCGAAGTGAGATTGTTAGTAACTCACCCTTGTAACCCGAAGCCAGTCGGAGGTGGAGTCATCTGGGCAACGTTTTCAATACCTTGACGAGGCTCTTCGCTGACGAGCACGGTACCAGCAGCGTTCGGGACATTGTAATAACAACACAGCCAGGGCCCGTTAAAGCGAGCCACGGCGGCGCGCTTCGAAGATTGTTACTAGCAAAGCGCTCAGATGCAGCCCTCTAATTGATGGCGACTATTGGGGCCGGTCGGAGGTGGAGTCATTGGGTGGCGGTTAGGGCACTGTTACTGGCAAATCAGTTAGTGAGATGACAAAATCGGGACGAGGTGGGGGATTAGTCGGCGAGGAGGATGGGGTCTCGGCGCGCGCCCGCCTGTGATGCGTTCCGATGTTTCTTCTCAGCGATTGTTAAGCGCCTTGACTGAAATTTGGAAAATTAATGCTGAAACATAACTTTTATAAGGGATTTGATTTCAGGGGATGATTTGGGGGACCTGATTTAGTGGATGATTTGGGGAGCCTGATTTAGGGACGTGACTCAAGGGACTTGATTTCAGGGATGCAATTTGGGAGACGTGATTGATAGATGGACTACAGGGAAGCTTGGGGAAACCAGTTCGAAATGGATGCCATCCGGGATGCTATTTCACTTAAATCTGCCGCTCTATGACCGCCCCATTGATGTCGTGCTCTGATCAAGCGCCGCCCTTTCATTGGCGCAGGCAGCCAATGCTGGTGAACTCGTGATGTTGATTCAGCGTTTGCCTGCTACAGTGGACTGGCAATCAGACTGGAGCTGAAGGAGCGTTCGTGTTGCGATGCCACGCCAACCAGACACAGTGGGCAGGTGGTGGTAGTATGGAGACCTGACTCCTAAGTGATTAGGTAATTTACCTCAAGGTGCCCGTCCCCCAAGGGGATCCACAAAATTTGGTCTCTCCCCGACCTGCTGATGTGGATCCTACATCCCAGACCCCTAGTTCAGGACGGACCTGAGGAGTCATTATAATTCATCTGTTCTTTCTGAACCTACTCCTTGAAGCTGCGACTCTCACAGCAGGGGACTTCTATTCCTAGGAACACAAAACTAAGGACGGGGCTATTCCCAGGAATGCTAAGGACGGGGGCCGCTCTAGGTCGCGGGAGCCGTTTCTGTTCCCAGGAACACTGAGGACAGGGGGACCCATTCCCAGGAACAAGAAGGGCAACGGGGGCTTCAGGTCGCTGGAGCCGTTTCCGTTCCCAGGAATACTAATGACAAGTAGGTTTTATTCCCAGGAACAAGAAGGGTCGAGCCGCATAACTGCTGGGCCAAGTCTAAGGATGAGCTGGTTAGTAATATCGCGGGGTGATCGACCTGGACTAATGTTTCTTGGAGAGCAGGGCTTATCCTGTCCCTGTGACTGAATGCCCCCCTGGATTTTGCGACCAGGAAGAGCACTGTTTCATCCAAACGTCGTCCTACTACATTTCTTCGACCAGAGGACATAAGCTCTCACAAGAGCGATTCTGCGTTCGGTAGCGAGAATAGTTCGCTCCAAGTGACAAGCCTTGAGGCCTAAGAACAATATTGTGGAGTCTTAATCTAGGTAGCTAGGGGCTTGAAGACTTATATCTATTTAGATTGCAATCAACCGGCTCTATTGAACGGCGGGTACGATTGTTGGCTCAAATCGAAGTTAGCTTGAGATTGTGCAACGGAAGGAAGCTTTTAACATATTCATTTGGGCTTATTATGAACAAACAGACGCTTCCACACCAACACTGCAAAGAACCCTTTCTGCTCAACTCTGAAAGGCGTTGCTCTGCCATGTGGCTGGTCTGCAAGGAATCTTCTGGAAACTTAGATCCGGGACGCAATATCTACACGGACGGTAATGTGCGCCTGCCACCTTCCGAAGTGATGATTCCCCATGCCCACGCAGAAACGGCTGGCAGCCCAAAGCACAAGCTCCCTGCTCCCCGAAGCTGAAGTTCAATGGCTTCATTATTTAACTGTCTGCTTGAGGCCTGCGCACTACAAGCATTACTAGTAATGCATCACGCAGAAACAGTGCACATAAGACCAATCAATCCGTTTACTAGCTTGGTTGTGGACAAGCCGTTTGCCGATTGCAGTGCAACGCGACGCAACCGACGATGGCGGATACGGCAGAACCCATGATCGAGGTGAGCAAAGACCACGCGCTACCGTGCCACGACGGCTTTCTTGCGGCCTAACCCTGGTGAAATAAAGTTGGAATAAGGGCAAATAACCTTTTCGCCTCGGCAATGACCTGCCATTGACCTGCCATTGGATGACATCATTCGAATGATGGTTTGACGGCACGACGAGCAATGAGTACGAAGGTCCGCTGATGAAACTCTCCGTGTCGCAGTTGTCCTTTCCTACAGAGGTTAGTGATGGGAAGTAAGCAAGGGTGATACTTGCCATGGCAGCCCTCAGTAGCGGCCACGATGGGTCACTCAGAGAGCCGCTCATAGTGCTTGTGTTTCCTCTGCGATGCAACATAGACGGCCCCTTGATCGCGGTGGTTTATTTTATTACATTGCTATATTACGTTTTCTCTGACTTTCTCAAAGTTCTCATTGGTTCTATCCCGCTTCTTTTACAGGAGTAAGTCAAGTTTGGTGGCATCCATGTTAGTATCGAGGCCACAGTGGCTTAATACCACACAGCATCGCTATACTGAATAACCATACCCTGTTTAAACCATAGATTAAGAACAACCTGCATCTAAATCTTAGGATTTAGTTTCTACGGTTAGTTCGCCTCAGTCGTGCTGACAGGCCACTCTCACCTGCCCCGGCCGGGCACGATTGATGTACCTCACCCCGAAGCGCCGGCCGGCCCGCCCAGACCCCACTATGCTGAGTGTCCCCGCACCGAACTTCGGTTGCCATACGGGACCCTTCAATAGTAACATGGCCGAGGTAGGCGCTTCGGGGGCCCGCAGATGGAAGCTTTGATGACTGTAACCAGTAAGCCACTCGGGTGTCGTCTCGCCTACCAGTAAATTGAATGCGGTCAATGTAGTCTGAAAACCCGACCGACCTGCTGGTAAAAGATCTCCCGAAACGCCCGCAACCTAGTCATGCTTCTGCTAGTCGAATCCGCTCCCGATCGGCCCGATAGCAACAGTGCCCAGAGCCGCCGCCGCCGGCTGGGGACTCCTGTCCTGGGAACTCCTGATCTCGGTGCCCGATAGATTCGAGCAGGATTGCAATTGGCTAGGTCTCCCAAGTGCTTCAACCGTTAGGACCACAAGTTAGCATCGCGTTGCATTGAAGGCACATAACAGAGGTGTTAGGGTCAATAACTTCTGTATGTCTATCTAAGTGTCCACAGTACATACTCTGTAAATCTAATCTAGGACTGGCCCTCAGCCTGGGCTTCCATCCCTTTAGCCATCAGTCTACGCTTGAACTTCTTTGATCGTCTTTGCATGACCTGATCTGACGTCCTGAGCGAAACCCCATGGGAGTCATGCACGTGCCTTCTGAACGCATCCAATGTCGGGAAGTTTGGATCATGCTGGCATTGAGGATGGTTACATCGAATGAGATCACCACGTTGTATAGCGCGCTCTCGTTCTACTAGATGCTGGTTGTCAAAGTGGTCGTTTCTGACTGCCGGCCGGCAGTACTTGAAAGTCCGTTCTTCTAGGGGGAGCCTCTCATCGCCGACGCACACAGGACACTGATTCGGGTCGAGGAGGAGTGGGAAAGACTTGGCTTGAGGGCTCTCCTCTTCGATAGGTTGCTTGGGTTGAGGATGGGTGCGGATGCGGTCTCGTCTGACCGTCTCTCTCTTATTACAAAGTGTGACCATCAGATCGATAGCCTCAATCCAAAGCTCCATGAGTTTGTCGTGAGAGCAGTCGACTGGTTGGTGGCAGAGGATGTGGGCCAGTCTGGTGCGCTCGGGAATCTGGAGGTTGGTTTCCGGTTCAGCATACTCCTCCTCTTCTTCGCCATTTTCTTGCCTCTCGATATCCCATGTTGGGCGGTTGTAGAAATAATATTCGCGATACTCTTTGACGACGTTCTTGTCGCGCTGATCCCGCTTCGAGCGTATCTCCTCGGTTAGCCTGCGAATCTCGGCTTCGTTCTCGTCTCCTTGCACTCGGTATTGACCACCCTTCAAATTCTGTCGTCGTTGCTCCAGCTCCAGAATTTCCGGATCGGGTGACAAGTTCTCCCAGACCTCCTTGGGGACCATGTCCCTCGTTGCCCGGGGATCGCGCGTGAGGCTGACATGCGCAAACACTTTATACATCTGCTCCTCGGTTTCCTCTTCTAGGAATGTGTTCTGGAGGTCGAACTCAACGTTCTCGTTGAGGTACGCGCCTTGGAACCTGGCGAACTTGGGATCGTGGCGTATCATCTGGTCGCGGACGGCATCAGAGGCATTCCCTAAGGCCGAAGTTGTTAGTATTGGTGGTCCTCGGCAACCGCTGCTTACTTCGACCTACCATTTGCTGCATTCGCCGCCCCTCTTCGGGCGAACCGTGGCGTCCAGGCCTTCTCGAAACCTGCATCAAGGCTCTGTCGGCCCATGTCGTCTCGTAATTTAGAATAGCTCATGGCCTCGCCGACGGCCAACGCACCGCCGCTAAGCTTTCGAAAAATCGGAACCTTGAGCATTGACTGCTTCCACCGCAAAGCCGTAGACTGGACTGGGCCCCTGACCTCTGCTCTTAGTATCTGGGTCGCATCTGTCAGGCTCGCTGCGTCGAAAGCCTGGTCGTGGAGCGCTAGAGCGATGATGGTGCTGACGGCACAGAAGATGAGCTTCCTTGCGGGCGTGAAGAAAAAGACAGTCCTATCCATAGTCAGCTTTGAAAGCACCAAAAGGGGTTGAATCCGCGGCGCTACGCATACTCACGGCCTTGGCTTGTTGTCAGCTCCTTTGTGGTGGATAAACTTGACGGCCATCGCTGGTACGGCTCGACCCGTCACTGGATGGCGAACAATCATCATCAGTATGTCCTCATAGCACAAGGCTTTGGGACGCCCTCGCCCAGCTGTTTCCTGTAGCAACAGTCTGTCGAGAAGGGAGTCGTTATCTTTGCCACACTCATGATTGATGGACTTGACGCCTTTGAGCTTGAAAATCTCGTCCGTGCATCCGTCTTTGGGTGTTTTCCTTTCGGCATGCACGATTTCGGCAGGTCGCGCACCAGTGTAGTAGAGAAGTTGGTAGCAACCAGCCAGCTGAGGGCGCTGCCGTTCTGACGGGAAGATACCAGTATCATACGCGATGTTGAATGTCAAGATGGCCTGTAGGTTATCGGCTCCGAGGACTGGCTTCCCGTTGATATTAGGTGCCCGGTATCCGAAGCGGGGAATCAGAATCGTGTGGTGAAACTAGCCCAGCCCATGTCAGCATCATTGTGGAAGTGTCGATTACCGCAAATGGTAGATACCTTATAGAGCTCCTTGGCATCATTCCTGTCCATGGAGCGACCGGTGACGGTGTTGTATAGCTGCTGAAACTGGCGGATATATACCTGCGTCGTACCCCATGATTTGATTTTCCCTTTCGACCACTCGCTGACCCGGAGAAAGAAGCTCATCATTGTCTCGCGAGTTACGTTTTCTAAGGCTGTTTGCCACTCGCCGAGGTTCTGCTCTTTACAGTAACTGTTGTTGTAGAGGTCAGTCAACAAGAAATCAGCGCCTGGGCTTCTCGCAGCGAACCGTTTCCATTTCCTGCATACGACCGCAATATTGATCTCGGTTTCGTCTGCGAATCTTGGCTTGATGAAGTTGACGTTCCTGAGCTGCTTGCGTAGGTCGGCGTGCTCCTCAGCCGAGAACGGCTTCGGCTGGTTCGCGATCCGACGCTGTGCTTCTTGGTCGGTGAACCGCATTAGAAAGTCTGCGGTTGCTTTTGTTTGTCGAGGGCGACAATCGGGGGGCATCGGCCGGGGCATGGCTGGGAGATGGTCGCTCGTCGCATCGGCAGGAGAGGGGTCGTGACCGTGTACTGAGGCGAGAGAAGAAGAGAGAAGACGGCGGGCGCGATGCCGCTCTTTATGGCGGGCGGCGCCATTTCGTCAAGCGGAACCTGAGCAGCCTGAGAAGCCAGAAATCGCTCCAACGGTTGCCAGAAAGCGAGAGAGTTGGCAACAGGAAACCGGTGGCATAGCCAACGGGCAAATCGTAGGACATGGCAGGCGCTTGGACCAAAACAGCTGCAAGGGGCGCACTGCCATGACCAGGGTGCCGCTTGGCGTTGGAGTCAGGCAGCAGGACGAAGTTTTCAATACCTGGCAGTGTTCGCCCCTCGCCCAGTTCCCCCTCACTGCTTGTGCCGCATAAAACGGCGGCGCTTTCCTCCGGATTAGGCGGCCCCAGCAGCGACTTCTCGCTTTTTAGAGTTGAAAAAAAGTAGCTGCTGCGTGCTTCAAAAATCCGATAGATGCTGCGGTTATGTGTGGCGTAAGTACCTCTAGGTATAATCAGCATACAAGGGGGAAAAAAGCTGTGCGCATGACATCTGGTGCACCGCAAGATGCAGTGTCTAGCTTACCCGACTAGGTAGCCACTTGACCCGACTTTGTAGGACACATAGTGCCTAATTCGTGCTATTCACACTCTAAGGATGATGTTCTATACCCAGCAGCCTACTAGATTGCTTGTCCGTTAAAGTTGATTCTAGACGTTGATTACAACTTAGAATAGACCTGTCCTCCTACAGTAATACTTCTTATATAAACATATAGTGCAGCATAATACGTAGCTAGACAACTTGTCTAGGGTCTTTCCGCAAAGACAAAGCCTCCTAGCTTTAGTACAGTTTTGTTGCGCACGGCTGTACCAAAAGCGCCTGGCTTAAAGGTACATGTGGACTTTTGGAGTCATAATTGGATATTGTGTCAGCAGCGTCCTAACAAGAAAAGCCACTGCTGGATTACTCCACCAACAGTCCAAAGTAAATGCAAGTGTGCAATATAGATATGTATATACTGTGCATGCGTGTTTTTAGCATTTGCCAAAATGGCTCACTGTGCGCAAAGTATCTCGTACGGTCCATGCACTAATTACTCCACCTGTTCACAGCAGGTAAGCAACTCCGTTTCCGCGGCAGGTCCACGTGACCTAAACAGGCCCTCAATCGGACGGCTCATGTCAACAGAGCACTGTCATCGTCTAGCATCAGACTTGGCGGTAAGAACTTAAGTCGACGTCCACAATGAACGTACACCCAGAAGTAGAGGTCCAGTCAGCAACAGAAGTTGCTCCAGAGCTTATATGCTCGGGTTGCATCCGTTTTCTTGCGCCACCATGTTTTCGCTACCGAGGCGCTACACAAAGGCTTCTGAGTAGGAATTCAAGTCAAGTGCTTAAGAAATCTGTCATGGATGCCCGTTCTGGCCACCTACTGGCCAGCTACTCTGGAAACACATTCTAGACGCCTCTTTAGGCTAGAGAACTGTTCTGGAGAATTCAACGGCTAGCTTCCAGTTCTATTCAACGCACACCTGAGGATGTCTTGACAAAACAGCCAACCAAGTCCTTGTTCACGCAGGAAGTGATGGCAGCGATTAGCTCGTTTTCTTGGAATCCTCGAAAATGCTAGCATCAGCATAGGGAATCTGTCAGCCAGAAAAAGACAATCTATTGGTTTGAGAATGTGCCACAAACAGCTATGTGCATTCACAGCTTCACAATCATAAACCTGCACAGATTTATCCGACTCTAAAGTTCCTTTCCGTTCTTCCTCTCCTGGGAATATCCCAGGGACTTGATGTGAGTCATAGCTTGGTTGGATGTGTGAGTGGGCCTTTAGGTGATAAAAAATCAAACAAGCATTGGCATTCTGGAAGCTGTCCCCTTTCGACATCTCCTTGCGGTGACATCATACTGTTAACCATGGGTCTTATGTGGACAGGTGAAAGTATTTAAGCCAGTCGTGGCCCCTTCTCTGGGGCTAGTCCATATCTTTTTTTGTCTTTGCACTCCAAAAACTTGCTTCAGACCTTTGATGCTGGCGACCCACCATGCACACACTGCTTAGGACGCGTTGCAGCAGGCAGAGAAGGCTAATCTCACAGCGGCTCAACCAATAATTAACCTACATAAGCTGTGGGACACGTGCGACCGTCTAGTTTGCGACTTTGACGCGTTTCGCTCCATTTTCTATCAAGATCCTCCAGTTCGCATTCAATTGCAAGGTACACGATTTACCAGTGTGACAGAACCAGTGCGACAGAACCGGTGTGGCAGAACCAGTGTGCCAGAACCGGTGCGGCAGAACCAATGTGCCAGAGCCAGTGTGACAGAACCAGTGGGGCAGAACCGGTGTGACAGAACCGGTGTGACAGAACCGGTGTGCCAGAACCAGTGTGCCAGAACCAGTGGGGCAGAACCAGTGTGACAGAACCAATGTGCCAGAACCAGTGTGACAGAACCAGTGTGACAGAACCAGTGCGGCAGAACCAATGTGCCAGAACCAGTGTGACAGAACCAGTCAGTCAGTTACTGTATCTCAGTCGTCAACAATCTTTTCGCGCCCTGACCCCCATAAGATAAGGTAAAGAGACAAAGGATGACTTGTTCAACTTCAAAACACACTTTTTTGCTTCGACAACGACCTGCCATTGGATGACGTCATTCGGATGATCAATGATCCAACAGGAAGCAACCCCAGATGTCCAGTGCAGCACCAGTTCCTGACAGGCGCGGCCCAGGGCCTCTCTCTGTCTCCGCTCTGAACTGACCAACCTCTATTTTGCATTGGTTAGGTTGTGCCTTTCTTGCGCGACTTCTGCGACGAACAAAACTGGCTGGCGTCTTTCTCCTAGGTGCGGGATAGATCCTTTCCTTCAAGGGGTTAGTACACACACACATACAAACAATTTATTACGCCTGGCGGCAAAGCCGAAAGGGCCACTAAAGCTGACTACATGTACTAAGCTTATGTCTCTGTCTCCTTATAGCCTCTAAGTGATGTCTCTATTTCCTAATTACTCCTCCATATCTGCCGTCTCGCTTCGGATTCCTGTGGTTTAGTTGTATTATTAGCATGCCACCTTGAAGACTATTCTCCAAGTGTTTAACGTCCTATCTACGGCGGCTGAAGCAGTGCGTGCTGTCTGTGGCACGGCCATGACTCGTGATATCCTTGGCACGCGATCCCTGGACAGATTGACCTTCAAGGCCCTTCAAGGATCGGGCGGTTACTTCCAACGAGAAATGATTAGGCTGCAGAGTTGGCGCATGCTCAGATCGAAATGGTCCTAGAGTAACGCGTCACTTAGCATTTGTTTATTGAAAGAGGTGCGTCGGGATTTCCTCGGCACCAACCTCCAAAGAAGATTCGAGAAAGAGATTGTAGAACCCAGGGGCCAAACAGCGTGTGGGATCGCGGACACACGAGAGGTAACTGTCTTGCCTGTCTATCTCCATAAGCAGGTGGGAGGTTATCCCCCTCCCCACCTCGCCTGGGGCGGGAGCAGGAAGAAAGGAATGGCTGGATGGAACCGATGCAAGCACTATATATTAATCGGCAAGCAACCAGTTCCTCCCAAGGCCGCACAGGTACGAATACACAACAGCGATAGAAACACGATTGAAAACTCCCAGCATAGGTGTCATGCCTAACACAGATACACATACAGCCCAGTCCAAATGGTTCAGACCAGAGACAAGCACGTGTGAGAATTGAGACTCGGAGACATATGCTAGCTAGGAGTGCGATGTTGCAGCCGAGCAGTAGCTTACGTGTACGGACGAGACCTCGGTACCATCAGAAACTGTGCCATGCAAGCCAGGTCATCCTCTTGTTGAGGCAAACCGAAAGCTTGCTCCTATGACAATGGCCACAAAAAGTACATTGAAAAAGTACACATCAGACCCGAGGGCTAGACCAAACATGGAAGCTTCAGCTGCACAGATGGCCTGTCTAGACCTCCCTCTGACCGATCAACGTTTGGCTGATTGTTTTGCAGGAATAAGAAATAACAACTGTGGCGGGGACTGGGAGAAAGCCACCGAACCCCAGCTAGGCCCACATGGCGTGATCTAAGGCCTAAGATAAACACAGGTGTCGCATTCCTGGATACGAAGCAAGGTCGGTGTGTCCACATCTTCTGTGGTGTTAGTTCTGGCACAGGGGTTCAGGAGTGTCTGTCCACCTGGCTCATTGGCTACGAGGCACCGGGAGATAAGTCCCGTGCTGATGACAGGCTGACTGCTGTTGGCTGGATTTATATGATGAGACGCCGCTAGCTGCATAACACTTTAAGACCTTTCACATTTGAACTTGGCATGTGTCGTTTACCTGCCGCGGTCCCGTCATTAGCTTGCGCTGTGTAACTTACAGAGGTATCATTGGATTGCAAGGCGCCATCTCCCTCCCTCCAGTGCGAGCTCTTCTCCTCATGGCTTGGTTCCTGTAAACCATCTGGCGCGCGCGTGTTTGGGCAGTAAAGCGCCTGTAATATGCCTAGAAGTTGGTGTTGAAAAGTCGGCGACGTAGGCCTCTCTGGTTGCTGGCCCTTCTGCTTAAACCCGGCAGACCGGAGCCAAGGAAGGGCAGCGAGAGACGGAAGACAGACACTAAAGGAGGTGAGGGGTATCCACAATGCGTTCTGGCACTGCGTATATATTAGCACCTCTCCACGGGCTGCAGGTAAGCCAGGCCATGTTCGTATCTGCATCGCTGATCATCTGGAGGGGAAGATGGAGAGAGGAAATGACGAAGAGGAGCGAGAAGAAAAAGAAAAACGAAGAGAAGAGAAACAGCAGGTTCATGGGGGAAGGAGGTCAGCGCGCCGGAGCTATCCCCCGAACCAATCACAAGGGTTACCGACCCCTTCGAATATTTCGACATGCAGGGTATCAGCCACTGGCTGATTGGCAATCATCCCTGTCAACGGACAGACATGCACCAACAGCCTGCCCACAGTCGACATCCGGCCTGGTATTGGTCTTGTTTATATGTTTTCTTCATCCTCTCATGCCGGCCCCATCACTTGCATGGAGTACAGCTACAATGTTTAAGCCCTGCGACTTCCCAGCCGTATGGCGTCTCATGTAATATCTCGAACTTTTTCTCCTTGACTGGCCAATCGGACCCTATTCCGTACCTTATATCTCGCAACCACGGTCTTTCGCTCCGTAGTCGTCTGCTCTCTAAACCCGACGTCTCCCGTTGCCCCACGGCCTCACCGTTTCATCTGTTCTCCTTGGGCATCCACCCGTCCCTTGGAAGCAAAGTGAGATATCTGGCCGCATCTCTGGATGGAATTTGCCCCTCCCTAGCTACAGCCCGCTCGCTATTCTCCTCTTCGTCTTAGTCCAAACAACAGTAAGCATGCCATGAAAACCACCGAGCCTCGCCCCGCCCTGCTGAACGACACGCTGGCCGGCCGCGCATGCCTCATACACGTGTAGAGCACAGTAAGTTTGGATTTAAACTTGGCGCCTAGAACATCTACCAAAGTCGCACCGCATGCTATCAGTAAACTTTGGGTGGGCAGTACTTCCTGTTGTTCTTATGCAGATACCTGCCCCATCGTGCCCATCTCGCATGACCGCACCCTTTCTTGATAATCACCAGGGTCTGGTCAAATATGCCCTCGCCACCCCTCCCAGTTAGTTCTTCGTCATCGCCTCTTGACCCCTGATTCTTTGTTTGCTGTCCGTCTTTATACACTTCTCAATTTCGGACTTACATCCGTAAGACAACAATTGGACCAAATTTATAGCCTTCAACCGAATCTGTTCTCCATCCCATCCACCAGGTCGCTTCCAACTTGAGTCTGTTTCCACAGCGTCCACTCGAGATCACCTCCTAGGCGACCCGCTCCTGGAGTCTGCTATCCCATTTCTGTATGACTCTTACCCACGGCTGTGGTCCAGTCCAAGAAGGCAAGTCAGCTAACACCCATCTGTCAGAAATCAAATGGCCCAGTCAGGCTATCCCGGCCAACCCCTGCTGGTTGACGCACGACACATGTCCCTGACTCTTTATGACATGCTACTGCTGGAGCAGGCGCCCTTCTTGTCTCCTACTTACGACAACTATCTCTGTCAGTAGTGGACTGGGCTAGGTTACTATATTTGTGAGCTAGTATTTTCCTCTGGCAACTCTGCAGGATTAATTCATTCGGATTATTAGGAGATGGAACAAACTAGCCATTAGTCGTCAGAGGCAGCTGTAATGACGACGCCTGGTAATTCAGCTGTCAGCTGGGCGCTGCGTTCCGAAAACTGGTCCTTGTACCAGGAACTTCAGCAAAATCTCCAGCAACTGCAACCAGCCTTCTTCAGCCAGTCGGCGCAGTGTCTAACGCCGGCTGACTCCCCCCTTGCCATGGACGCAGCCTGGCAGACTGCCACCAGCGGTCGAACCGGATCAGAGCCAGACTCTAGGACCACCATAATGAAGAAAGTAGCGATATTGGTAAAAGAACCACCGGAACCGCATCGTTCGTCGACGGCCCAACACCGCACCAAGAGGGCGCGCGTTGAAGCCGGCAGCGAACACTATCTTGTCACCCCGATATCGTATGACGACAACGAGGGCGAAAACAGTGACATATCTCAGGCGCTGCGAGGCCTGGAAAGGAAGAAGACACATCGCGTCAAAAGTCGAGCGGCCGCCAAGCGCTTCCGCGAGAAGACAAAGCAATACGAGACGACCCTGGCCAACAGGGAGGAGCAGATCATACAGAAACGCATATATCTGGACGCTTGGGTGAAAGCGCTTAAGAATGAGGTGCTCGCGCTTAGGATTCAGATTCTTGAGCATAGCAGCTGCGACTGCGAGATGATCCAGGGATACATTGCGAGGACGGCCTGTAGTGTCGTCTACAGCGGGTACGAAGTACTTGCAATGCTGCCGTCGTTGATATGAAGCTAGGACGGAAACGAAGCTGAAGCATTGCGACGTCCGATACCACATTGCTTTGGAGCAGTGCTGAGAGAAGCGCGGTTGGGGCATCGGAGAGCACACGAACGAGGGCAGTGGTCTGTTGGAAGGGAATTGCGTCTGATTCAAGATGTCAGTCAGTGTTGAAGCCGCCTCGTCTAGACTCGACGTGCCCAGTTGACTAAGCTTTGTTCTTGCTCCTCCTTTTATCCCACGGCACCAGTTTTCAGACATCTCCGTCTATTCAACAAACGGCTTCTCTGCCGCAAATATCGTCGAGAGACTTTGCTTAGTGGATGGACTTTCAGCCGATACAATTTGGCTGTTTGTTGTTGTCAGGCCCATCCCAGTTCACTCGTTACAACGATTGTCACACTATGCTTATGGGACAATATGGTCTTACACAAGCATGACTAAGTTTGCCTAGGATATGCCAGCATAAGGGGTCTTCCACTCACTATATAGATAGTCGGGATATTCCCATAGTCATTCGTTCTTCATACTCATCAATTCATCCTATTGACCCCCTACCTGACGATCGCTGCCCAACAGTTGTCTTGGAAGCGGGACGTATCCGTTGGCTGTGTGCAGAACGCTGTAGTGGGGCGTTGGAAAACAGGCCCTTGGTAGGTCCGTCATCTCTCGGAAGAGTCTCCGACGAATCAATCAATAGTCGCGGGGACGGAGCATTGAGCCTGGCAGCTAGCGCACCAATACCACAGACCCACAGCATGCGGTGTTGTTATCCTCACTACAACATCATCATGATCATCATCAGTCCTTCTTCTTTCCCTTCTTCAGAATTTATGTTCTTGCATCGTTATGGGCATCTTCCTCCTCATTTCCCCATCTTCCCTTTCTGGCTTTGTTGCTTGGTTCTAGTTTTCTCGTACTCGTCAAAAGACCTGCTCCGCTGTGTGAGCATGCCGACGGCGCTGGAACAATCCGAGCTCCTCGGCCAGACAAATGAGACAATCCAAGCGAAGCAGACGGATCTGCTGCTCTTGTAAATCCGGTCCGCTCCCGCGCTGATTGAGGCTCTGATTCTGCCCTCCCTCTCTCTCTCGATTCGTCCACCAGCGCGCTCATTCCAACTACTGTTGGCGAGCGTACCGATCACGCCATCCCAGCTACTACACGCCTGCGCCTTCTATCACCAGTCAGTCCTTGGCGATCCTGGTCGCCCGCCAGGCGTGTGCTTGTTCTTCCTGCGCCCAAGGTCACGATGAAATATCAGCGAGAAATTCTACCCTCAGGCCCATCAGTAGCCAGCAGCGTCTCATCAGGACGGGACTTGACCCCGCAATCCGTCACCAGAGCCGCCTCAAGTGCGCCTAGACGGCATCCCCTGACAAAGATTGCTTGCACCTTTTGTCGGAGGAGGAAATCAAAGTGCAATGGCCACTGTCCTGTGTGCTCCATGTGCGCCAGCATGGGCTGTGCAATGTGTAAGTATGATGGCGGTCCAGACGTTACTCGCTTTGCCGCCCTCAAAACCAAGCATGAGGAACTGCAGCACCGCATTACCCTCTTTGAAGAATTCTTCCACCTGCTGTCGATGCGCTCTGAGGCTGAGTCCGTCGAAATCATCGGCCGCATGCGCATCGCCAACATTGAAACGGACCTCGAAGACCTCGTCAAGTTCATCAAGAACGCCGACTTGTTGGTGCAAATGGCCTCCGCCCAGTCGGACCAGACACCTCCGGCCTCAGGAGAGCCAAGTGTTGACACGCAACTCCCAATTGTGCCCCTGGACTATGTGTCCTTACTCCTTGAGCTCTTGTAAAATGACCTAGCTCCAAACTCTCTCTGGGCTTTTGAGACTGACAGCAAGACACCAGAAAACCGGCCGTTTCCAAACTCGACGCCTCGGCCCAGACTGCTTTACTCGACATGATTAGACATGTATTAGATGCCTTCGCCTCACGCGAAGGCAGTCGATCAGGCTTCGCGGAAACAGTAAAACCGGACGGAGAGGCACACGACACGGAGAGGCACACGCAGAGATGAACGGCGGGCGCCCCCGAATACATATGGGGTTTCCCGAGCGGCTACTTAATGATGACATGATGAGACCGAACTGACGCGCGCATACCATATACCCTCGGAGATTGGCGCATTCTTATAGGACGGCCCCGAGCGAATGAGGGTCATAAGAAGGAGGCGGCCGGTTAGCCTCAAGCTGGCACGAGAGCTTGACCGGTTGATCGCGGACTACAAGTCGAAACAGGAGGCGGGCTTGGGAAACTACCGGGTCGTGACAGGGCACGCACGGAACGACCTTTAAAGGACAATTGAGTGCTCAGGCTGACCAATCAACAACGATGGTCTCCCTTTTGCGTATTGAGCTGAGGATCCACCAGTGAACCACCGACATGGACGTGACACCACTCAAAAGTGGGCGTCTCAGGGGATCGTTGGAGCATAAGTAGCTGTCGACTCTCTAAACCCGTCCATAAATGTACATCTCGGGACCACCATTGTCTCTCTTCCAAGTCCTCATTGCCACTTCATCATGGATCGGTATCCTTGCATCAACCGATACAAGCACGGCGTCGACTGCCCCATCTGGGTCTATGTGCACGGCGCTCGATGCGAAGATTGCGTGGTGCGTAATGCTTCAAGCCTTGAATGAAAAATTGGACTGCTGTTGAAACGATTCCAGCACAACCGATAAGGGCGGACTATGCTACGGAAGAACGGTCGTTTGCCACGGGCGAGGGTCGTGAGAAGCAGCTGGGGTAGGAAGGACGTACATCAAGCAAGGCCGATGCTAAACAATGTCATGACAACTCAACTTTGGTCCCGCGAATTCAACGCACTTGCTTGTTGTCTTTCATGTGAACGGCCAGCTATGGAGCTCTGTGTTGAGCAGAAGGTTGGACGACAATTGACTGCGGACGATGTGTTCCTTCAACTCGCGACAGTGTCCGCGGAATCTGTGCAGGAGCTCTCATACTTAGTAATTGGACGACCCGAAGCGAGTGGAGCATTGTGCTTCGTGGACCGAGCCTGCGTCAACTCGGCGGACGACAGTGGTGGTCGAAGGATGAAATCATATGGCCTTCCAACTGTTCGACCAGCTGAGGCAGCAGTCCCAGACCATCTGTACCCAAGGGCATCTATTCCAATAGTACCAGAAGGCCTGGGATCGAAAAGTCTATTAACTGGCTTTTCTTGAGCATCAGATTCAGTCATTACAAGCTCAGATAGACAGCCAACAAGAGGGTGGGAGAAAAAGGTCCAACTCGATCCCAAAACTAAGTTTGCGAATATAGGAGACATCTAGAGGGCCTAAATCGAAGCAGGTGCAAGTGAGGGTGATGCAGATGAATCCGGCAGGTCTGGTTCACCTAGTGAACCAGAGGCCTGCATCTGGGTAGGTGATAGGGTGGAGGAATAGTTGATAGGAGTAGTGGTATAGGTGGTGTTGATGAGGTAGATGGTGTGGTTCAAATGTGGGGTGTTTTCAAATGAGGACGGTTGTACCGGATATCTCCGGTCCTTGGCGTGTCATGCCATTATTAGGAACTGCAGGTGGATACCCAAAAACAAGGGTTTGTTCAATTGGGTCTGAGCACTGTCGATCGTACTAACACGGCGAAGGGCAATGAATGCTAACCTAATATTCCAAAAGAAATCGATCAAACCGGAAATTACCGAGCAATGGGTTTGATTGTTCTGAAGAGTGCAGTGATGGAACTGATCTATAAGACTGAAGCCCTATTACTCAGACTTCTCAGCAACACAAGAAGTGTTACAGCAAAGACAGCCGTATCTCAGCCATAACAAGCTGTCGCCACAATGAGGTTTCTTATTTACTCTCTATACGCCTTCTTGGCCCTGTTATCTACTACATCCGCTGTCACCATTGAAGAGCCCGATGCACTCGATAAGCTCGACGAGCTCGGATACCAAGTCAAGACCAATGGCGCAGAATGGAAAATTGGCCGTGATGGTATTGTCATTAACAAATTTTTGGTCGACGGTTTCTTGGAACAACTCACCATCTCCGATGCCTGGAATGCACTCGACAAGCAACCTCGACTTCGAATGCGAGAAATCATGGCTTTAGTCTGGGCCCGAGCCGGACTCACTCTTGACGAGCTTGATACTGTCCGAATCTTACGTATAGATAATGACGAGACAACCAAAGCTATTGAAGAAACACGCAAGGCGATTGGAACCCAAGCGAAAGAATTTGTAGTAGAAAAGGACGGCGTTGGATGGAACGAGATTACTGACTCTCCTTTTTACCTGTCTGTAGCTAAGCTCTGCGCTGAGAAGCAAGAAGAGATGAAAGGGAGATCAGTTGTTGCAATAAAGGTGCAAAGCAGTCCTGGGAAGCTTGACACAATGTATATTAAAATTAATTAAAATTTGTCCAATTGGGGGCAATATTGCACAAAAAGGGCATTTTAGAGGATCTCTAAGCCTCGACTGACCGGCAAGAGCATCTCTTATCCTTGCCTTCTAAGACAACACGAGGACAACCTTAAACAACTACTGTCCTAAGACTCCCATCCTAATAACCTCTGCCTTCTCTATAGGAAGGTTATTGATAAGGTTAGTACCTTATCTTAGTGCCTACTAGATTTGCGCTAATGTGTAATTAGCTACGCCTTTACAATGCTTGAACTGTTAGCGATCACGAGTTAGCATTATCTTGTACAAAAGGTCTAGGATCGAGGTGTTAAGGACAATAACTGTTGTGTCTATTTAAGCGTCCACAGTGCATATTTTAGGCCCGGCTCTCGGTTTGGACCCATATCCCTCTAGCTGTCTATCTAGGCTTCACCTCTTTGATCGTCTTAGCATGACCTGATGTGAGGTACACGCTGCCAGTGGATGTGATATGGCCTTCCTGCTTGGCTACGAGTTGTCCTCAGGGCGGTGGTATCGGATTCTACCTTGGCTTACGCTTGTGGTTGCGGGTCATGGAGTCGACCTGAGTTTTCCTTGCTACAACCGGCTTGCTGTATTTGTAATGAGATAGGAACGCTCAGGAAACAGTGCCGTGGATCTCAAAGGCATGACGTTGAAGGTGCATCCTGTGGTCAAGCGGCATCTTACAAACCTTGCACTCTATCTTGTCATCGGCTTTCATCTTGGACAAGTGCTTACGTTTGAAGTGCTTGGTCAGGTCGTTAGACGAGTAGAACTCTTGGATGAGATCATCCACCCGAGGATCACCCGAGGGGAGACTATGGGCCTGACCAATACATATAAAGCACCTCCTTGGCCTCTCTGTCTTGTTTCTGGCATAGACAGATAGCGTGGCAAGATCGAGGGGGCTGCTCTCTGAGCGATGGGAAAGCGTCTTAGAGAGCGAGTTTTTCGACACAGGCCGAGGCCGGCGCGTGGTGCATCCTTCCTGGACAAGACAATACGCGGATATTGCGTTGATGGCGTCGTCTCTCCGTTGGTATTGGGCCTCGAGTGTGGCTATGAGCGGAGCAGTGAGCGCTGCGAGTAAGCGCTTTTGTGCTGGTCCCTGTGGACGGTAGGTGTCCGCCACCGCAGGCTTGGTGAAATCATCGCCTCGTAGTTGGCGCTCGATGTCATCAACGGCCTGGTTGTCAGTCCATTCGTGTATAATACTCTGCTTGAGCTCTCTCCTAAGCCTCTGCTTTTCGTTATTTATCTCTCGCCTAGCATCCTTGTACGCTTCAGAGCCTCGAGGTAGTCGTCGAAGGGCCGTCGTTAATCTTCGGATTGTAGGATGAGTAGCGATGGACGCAGACTGCTCCCGCGTGAGATCGGCTGGCCGACGCTTGCTGATGGAGTGGCCAATGCTGCCAGACTGCTTGATCAGCGCCTGTTGCGGCTTTTGGCCGCGGAGGATGCCCCAGAGGTCGGCGCCGATCTCACGTCCAAGATAGTGATGTCGAAACGGTTCGGAGCTGGCATGACCCATGACAAGATTTCGGAGTGCCTCGCTGACATCGGCTATGGCTGGGAGTTAGCATTACTTACTGAAGGGGAGGGGAGGTGGAGTTCAAACCGCTTTGATCATATTCGTTCGCTCCGTTGTAGCGCAAACTGTACAGTATGGTGGGGTATGCCAACCCAAGAAGCTCCCCGACTCTCTTGAAAAAGGCCCCCATCATGGCCTCGGAAATGGGCTCATTAACGGATAGCACATAACCTGTAGCTGTTAAGATAGCGCGACGGAAAATGTAGGTGTCGTTCAAGTCCTCTCGTAGCGGTAGAGGCAACTCGAGTTCGCCGGGGCAAATATCGAGCCTTTTTAGCTGATCCGGTGAGGTGAGGCTGGATGCACGAAATGCTTGGTGGCGAAAGAGGATGCCCAGAAGAAACACGTGTGGACTGAGCAACAAGGAGTCATCAAACATGGTTTCGGGGATTGGGTAGGTGTTCCTGGGAACGCGTTAGCTCGTGTTGTCATTCTCAGGACACTAGCACTGGGCACATACTGAGCTTTAGCGCCAAGGTATTCCTTTGTAAACTTTGGAGTGAATCGAATGAGAAGCTTGTGCGGTCCGCCTTCTGGATCTCTCGCTAGGACGACGCGTATGTCACCGAAACGAAGCCTCGCGATAGCTCTCCGGCGAGCACTGGCCGGAGCAACTAACAGGACGAAGAGCACAGCAAGGATGCGTACTTCTCCCAGCCCAAACATCTTTCGTGTTGTGCTTAGTGTTTCCTTGTTGTGCTCCTTCAGTTGATCGATCGTCATGATACGGTTGGCCCGCGCCTGGTCGTTTAGGTCGTGCTTCTTGGCCAGTCTTCCGATAACCTAATCCCGTCAGCAAGAGGGGCTGTGTCGAATCAAAAGGACTACATACCTTACGCATGCTGCGACCCAGCTTCGAGGCTATTCCCTCACCCATAGCCCTCTCAAACACAAGCCTAAATATCTTCCAGAATGTTACCAAAGAGCTTTTCTTCTTGATACCGCTCCTCTTCCTCCCGTCTTTGCCAACTTTTTGGTTGAGGTACCAGTCGAAGAAGTTATAAAGGATTTTGATCGAGAGCGTTTCGTAGCAATGTCGAGGTTCACGGTCGAGAACCGCACAGTATCTATGGTTCGGGGCGTTAGCCAGCGGCAATATCAAGGCAAGCCCACGTCGTCCTTACAAGCGCCACTGCTCCTCGACGTTATCGAGTAATGCCGTTGTCGAAGGACTGTAATCTTGACATTCGAATTCGCTGTCGTTCATGTCCTCCACCGCCTTTCGCCAGTAATCGGGCGGGTGGAGATTCCCGCCAAACAGCTTGATCTGGTCTTCAACGTCAAGTTCGGCATCCTCCTCGAGGTCATCGGCGTCCGTCGCGTCGGTGTCCGAGCCGTCGTCATCTTCGTTCACGTCAAAGACACACTCGTTCGCATTGGAAGTGTCCTCGCTAATATCGTCATCGCTAGGCGAAAAAGAATCGTCGGAGTCGTAGGCGTCCACAGGACGACGTCGGCGAGGTGGCATGGTAATGGAAGAGAAGCAAGACTTGTTGGGGAGGGGCTAGGGCCCGCGCGAAGGGTTGAATGCTCTACTACGAGCGTCCGTAGGAAAAAGACGGATGGATAAGGATGCGAACAGGATGCATTGTTGGAAGCCAGCGGGCGCGGCATATGTACCCTCAGCGCGTAAGCCAAGTTGAACACCGTGGTGGGAGCCATTCTTGGATGTTGTGTTGGGACACCGCAAACCGAAAATAGCCGCTTGGGAAAACACTGGCATGGAAGAGGTCAAAAGGTACCTTGAGCGATACCCCGCGGTACATGCCCCACCTCGGACTGGATTTCGAGCGCTGGGCGGGTCTGCACTCTTGCCTAAAAGCGGCGTCAGGTTTTTGGCTGATGTCCCGCTGAATATGGAGGCAGATCCCACCGAAAATGGTGGCTAAAAAGCCGTTTCATTCTTTAAGAGAGTAATAATTTAATTAATACTTTTATAAAAGTATTACTAAATTAAGCTCTTAAGGGCCTTATAAATAATAATAAAATTAATATATAAATAGAAAAATAAATTATATAAAAGTAATAAGTAAAAGGAGAATTTGTATAGAGTATAAGAATAAGAATAGTAATAGAGTATTTACTTTACAAATTAAATTAATTAGCTGCAATTAGCTAATTAGCTATATAGTTATTCTAATTTAGTAAAAGTATTATACTTTTACTTTTATTATATTTTTTACTATATTTTAGTAAAAACGGTATTTTATTATTTTAAGGGTAAATTTAAGTATAATCTAATAGTACTAATGTACATGCATAGTGAGCGGATCAACATAGTGAGCGGATCACTTTCCCCTTCTTTCTTACCTTTCCTCCTTACAACAACTTTCCTCTACGCACGACTATGGAATCCTCCTCAAATGAAAGCCGCATTATTCTTGCACTTAAAGCTATCCAAAAAGACCCAAAACTATCCGTACGAAAAGCAGCCTCTATCTACAAGATCCCATTCTCAACCCTTAACTACCGACGCATCGGACGACTACCACGACAAGAAACGCGATCGAAATCAATGAAGATGACTGAGCTAGAAGAAACAGTGATTCTTGAACGAGTTATTGACCTAATCGATCGAGGATTTCCACCGCGACTTGACGACGTACGAGATATGGCTGATTGCCTCCTTGACGAACGCGACGCGACGCGTGTTGGACCCCGATGGGCAGAGAACTTCGTACGACGTCAACCACAACTAAAGACGCGTTTTCGACGTAGAATCGACTATCAGAGGGCATTAGCTGAGGATCCTGCAATTGTGCAGGCCTGGTTTGCCCTCGTACGAAACACAATCGCAAAGTACGGAATCCACGATGACGATATCTACAATTTTGATGAGACAGGCTTCTTGATGGGAATGCTGTCGCACGCAAAGGTTGTTACAACTTCCGACCGTAAGGGAAGGCCTCGTACGAAGCAGCCTGGCAATCGCGAATGGGTTTCTGTCATTCAGGGCGTATGTGCAGATGGCTGGGCGCTGCCTCCGTACGTCATCGTCAAGGGCAAATATCACCTCCTCTCGTGGTATACCAATGGCCAATTCCCACCCCAATGGCGCGTCCACCCTAGCGAAAATGGATGGACTACAAATGAGATTGGCCTAGATTGGCTACAGCATTTTGAAAAGTGCACAAAGTCTCGTACGAAGGGTGCTTTCCGGCTCCTAATCCTTGATGGCCACAACAGCCACAAGTCCACCAAGTTTGACGATTACTGCAAGGAACACAGCATTATTGCTCTTTGCATGCCTCCCCATTCATCGCACGAGCTCCAGCCTCTTGATGTTGGCTGTTTTAGTCCACTAAAGGCGTCGTACGGCAAGGAAATTGAGAAAATGATGCGGATGCAGATTACGCACATTACTAAGGACGATTTCTTTCCTGCCTTTAAGGCAGCCTTTTTTACTTCAATGGGTGAAGAAAACGTACGAGCTGGCTTTAGACAGGCTGGCCTTGTCCCTTTTAACCCAGAAGTAGTTATTTCCCGGCTGGATTTCAAGCCAAAGACGCCAACACCATCCAACTCACGCCCAAGCAGCCAGGGCTCCTGGGACCCAAAGACACCAACTACAGCACATGACGCCGTACGAAGCTCTGCATCACTTAAGAAAAGGATTACTAGTCATCAACATAGCTCACCAACCCATTTGTACGAAGTAGTTGACTTGCAGGCTAAAGGTATTAGCAAGTTAGCACACAAACTAGCTCTTGTTGAAGCTGAGTGCCGTGGGCTTCGTACGGCAAATGAGATACTAAGCAAGCGTCGGAGGGCTAAAAAAACCCAACTACGTCTTGGAGGGTCCCTTAATGCAGCTGAAGCAGAGGCAATCCGGGTAGAGAAGGGTATTGTTGATGCTGGAGGCGAAAATGTGCGTCAGGAGGGAGCTCGTACAGAGGGGGGTGAATTGCGCGGTCGGCGATGTGGCAATTGCGGAAAGACTGGACATAACGTACGAACATGTCAGGTAGTTTGGGAGACCTCTGAAGAAGAGGATGATAAGTAGTTTTAATTGATTTCGTACGATGCTGCTGAATTAACTTACAATAATAGTAGGAAGGTAGAGAAAGGTGATCCGCTCACTATGTTGATCCGCTCACTATGCATGTACGTTAGTAGTAATAATTAGAAGACTACTAGTAACGTACACGCATAGCGAGTCGGCCAACATAGCGAGTCGGCCACCTTCCTCTACCTTTCACCCTTTTGTACAAGTTAATTCAACTACAACGTACGAAATCAATTAAAACTACTTATTATCCTCTTCCTCATCACTATCCCAAACTACCTCACAGGTTCGTGCGTTATGTCCAGACTTTCCACAATTGCCACAGCGTCGCGCGCGTGGTTCAGCACCTTCCGTACGACCCTCCTTCTGAGGGTTATTCTCTCCTCCAGCATTAACCACATCCTTTTCTCCCTGTAGTGCCTCTACTTCAGCAGTATTAAGTGACCCTCCAAGACGTAGCCGGGTCTTTTTTGCCCTCCGGCGCTTACTTAATACCTCATTTGCCATACGAAGCCCACGGTTCTCAGCTTCAACAAGAGCCAGTCGGTGGGCTAACTTGCTAATACCTTTTGCCTGTAGGTCAACTACCTCGTACAAAGGTGTTGGTGAGCTACCTTGATGTGCCTGGATCTTCTTTTTAAGGGATGAAGCACTTCGTACGCCCTCTAGTGCTGTGGTTGGTGTCTTTGCGTCCCAGGAGCCTTGGCTGCTTGGCCGTGAGTTTGATGGTGTTGGCGTCTTTGGCTTGAAATCCAAGCGAGAAAGAACCACTTCAGGGTTAAAAGGTACAAGGCCTGCCTGTCTAAAACCAGCTCGTACGTTGTTTTCGCCCATTGAGGCAAAGAATGCTGCTTTAAAGGCAGGAAAGAAGTCATCCTTGGTAATATGCGAAATCTGCATCCGCATCATCTTCTCGATTTCCTTGCCGTACGAGTACTTTAACGGACTAAAGCACCCAACATCAAGAGGCTGGAGCTCGTGCGATGAATGGGGAGGCATGCATAAAGCAATAATGTTCTGTTCCTTGCAGTATTCGTCGAAGTCGGTTGATTTATGGCTGTTGTGACCATCAAGGATCAAGAGGCGATAAGAACCCTTCGTACGGGACTTTGTGCACTGATTAAAGTGCTTTAGCCAATCTAGGCCAATATCATTTGTCGTCCATCCATTTTCGCTTGGATGGATACGCCATGTGGCTGGGAATTGGCCGTTGGTGTACCAGGAGAGGAGGTGATATTTGCCCTTCACGATGACGTACGGAGGCATTGCCCAGCCATCTGCACACACACCCTGAATAACAGAAACCCATTCCCGATTGCCAGGCTGCTTCGTACGAGGCCTTCCCTTACGGTCAGACGTTGTAACAACCTTTGCGTGCGACAGCATTCCCATCAGGAACCCAGTCTCATCAAAATTGTAGATATCGTCATCAAGTATTCCGTACTTTGCAATTGTGTTTCGCACAAGTGCAAACCAGCCTTGTATAATCGTAGGATCCTCAGCTAAGGCCCTCTGATAGTCGATTCGACGTCGAAATCGCATTTTCAATTCGGGGACGCGTCGTACGAAGTTCTCTGCCCATCGGGGTCCCGTACGCGTCCCATCGCGCGCGTTTAGGAGTTGGTCGGCCATTTCTCGTACGTCTTCTTGTCGCGGAGGGAACCCTCGATCGATTAGGTCAATAACTCGTTCAAGAATCACCTCCTCTTCAGTTATAGTCATTTTCATCGAATTCGGTCGTCTTTCGGGTCGTGCGACGCGTCCGGCGCGTCGGTCTTGGAGTGTCGTTCGAGGGACCTCAAAGGTTCTAGCTGCTTTTCGTACGGACATTTTTGGGTCTTTTTCGATAGCCTGGAGAGCAAGGATAATGCGACTTTCGATTGAGGTGGTTTGCATGGTCGTACGTGGAGGAAAGTTGGTGTAAAGGTCAAAGAGGTAACGTTAGAAAGTAGGAAAAGTGGCCGACTCGCTATGTTGGCCGACTCGCTATGCGGATACGTTATTAGAATACTAATTAGATTATTAATAGGAATGTAGAAATATTAGTCTAATTAGGCTAATTAGATTATATAGATTTATCTCTATTAGAGTAAGTCTACTAGGCAGCTATATTGCAGCCTTCGTCCTTCCTACTTTTTACTTTAGATCCTCTCTTCTATACACTAGAATCTACGAATACTCTTATTTATTGAAGTATTTGTTTACTTAAGTGACCTGTGATACTAACACTAAGAATACATTTCAACCCTATGAGAACCGCCTAGTGGAAACCATTCTGGCGGGATGATGGCGAACCCGTGATCACCCCCATAAGGACCATAGTCAGCGTTTTCTTGGAGCACCATCGTTCATATGAGGGCCACCCAAAGCAGAGCGACTTCAAATGTGCCTTTCAGACAAGCAATCATATTACCCGATTCAAAAAACCACATTTTCTGCGGGCACTATGCTCCCCAAGGCTCCGAGCTGTTATCGGCCGGTTTATTGCTGAAAAGAAAGGGGGGACGACGGTCATGTTCGCTTGCTGGTGATGTTGATTTCTAGTGCGCCAGAAGGCCAATGAAGTGGGTATCTGTTCGGCTGCCGCCCGTGGTATAAACTACTACGGTCAACTATGCTACCTTTCAAGCGATGTGCGAACCCCTTGGTTCCGTCACGGACGACCCGTCAAATATATGGTCTTGTCGTTCCGTGTCTTGGGTCAACACCAGTCCGTCCGGTACCGCGTCTCCCTGTGGTCGCGCCAATCCTTTCGTCGGGGTGGTGTCCGCCGTCGTGACCCCCTTGGCGTAGCTTCCCGGCGTATGATCGAGGTGGTGACAATCGCACGAGTTCATCTTCGTGAAGGCCAGCAGCTTGTTGAGGACGGTGAACTCGACCTTCAGCTTGATGCTGTAGACCAGCGGCTTGCTGGTGGTCTGGTAGACAAAGTTGTTCGTGTACTCGAGCACGACAAGCGCGACGTCCAGCAGGAAGACGAGGACGAACAGGCTGAGGAGGTACCACGATATCAGCCTCGCCGCCCTCGTCTTGAACGGGAACAGCGGCCGCAGGTTGAAGAAGCCCTGGCGCGCGAAGATGCCCGAGATGAGCGTCTCCTGCAGCGTGAAGATGACGATCGAGACCCTCTCGTACACGCCGTACCGGGCGATCCACGCCTGCTGCTCCGGCGTCGGCGACGCCCAGCACAGCACCCACATCGCCACCATGGGGGCGTGAAGCGCGCACGCGTTGAAGACGATGAGGGCCAGCACCAGCCGGGTCCAGGTGCGGCTGTAGACGACGAGGTGGAGGCGCGACCACAGCACGACGGACTGGCCGGTGACCATGACGCACCAGGCCAGGATGGCGAAAGCGCCGGGGATGACGTTGCCGTGGCGGGAGAGGTAGCGGACGAGCGAGGCGATGGCGTGGCCGAGTATGCCGGTGTTGGCGACGACCATGCTCCAGAAATAGCGGCCGCGGCGCTGGCGGAAGGTGGTGAAGATGAGGAGGTAGATCTCGACGGCGTTGTACATGCCGGCCGTCGCGAGGGCGGCCATGGCCATGGCCTCGGGCCGCGTGAGCTCGATGGCGCCCTTGATGCTCGTCGCCATTTCTTTTGGTGGTTGCGTTTGTCTGTCTCGGCGTGGCCTCTTTGGGTGACGGTGACAATCACGGCCACGGCCACGGCCACGGTCACGGTGACGACGGGCGGAGAAGAGCCGAGATCTCACGACGCCCCCGGCCGCGGGTCATGCCGATCGGGAAGCGTGGGGCTGGGGCTCTCTGTTGCAAGTGTGAACTAGTTTCCCGTTCCGTTCCGGTCCAAGCGGGGTCGTGAGTTGAGTTGGATATCTGCTCTCTGTTTGAACTTGCCTCAGCTACACACAGCCGTCGTTCTAGCAAGTGCATGAGCGGCCAAGAGTCTTGGGCCTTGTCGAGTCTGAAGCCATTGGGCAGTGGGCACTGATGGTACGTACGGCTGAAGAAGAAGAAGGGGTGGAACTTGGGAACGGACGGTCCGAAGGACATGCGCCGATTGTATGGCTGCCATCATCCTATAAGTCAGCGCACAACGAATGTGTGCTTCTTCGCCCTTTAGGTTGATGGTTGGGGAGAAGGTTTCAATATTGAGTCATTGAAACACGTTATAGTTTAGTTTCGGTGGATGGCCATTGCCCGACACCATCGGACCACGATGCTAATTCTTGTGTGTCATGAGTCGTTTCTACCATGTCAGCGAACGTGAATGCCAGGCGGTGTTTGTGAGTTTCCTTCCCAAGCATGACCACCCAGTCCCTTTTCCGAGGTGCAAGTCAGCGATTGCGTGACAACCTTCGGGCCGCCCAAGCCGCTTTCAGGCCCAAGCCAGAATAGACCCTGTTGCCTGATTGATGGTGCGTCGCTTCTATGCGCGAGGCTTCCACAGACGGAGGGATCGGATGTTTGTGCAAACCAAGTATCGCAAGACTGCTCCTAGTGTAGCCCTCGGTGAGCTGGATGAGGTGAAGTTTCCAGACTAACGATCCCGTTGGCGTAGACGATACATGTCGTATCATATGAAGAAATACCCGTTCATCGTGGCATCTGAAATTGGACTATAGACGGTGATGTGGGGTTTTGTTACATCTGCACGGGGAACAGAGGAGGAGGCTTTTACAAACGACGCAAAGTCATGGGGTGTCGAAGCTGTCGCTCTACTCATCGAGCCTATGCGAGAACAGACCCTCGGCGGTTGCAAAGACACGACTCACGATCATGTCCACGACGCGCAAGAATACCATTGGCCCCGTTGGTAATTAAGGCGGCCCAACGGTAGGCGAGTATTTGACGTCAATACCAGCCAGTTCAACCGAGTGCGTCTCTGATAAGCGTAGAAGCCGTTATACCTTTTTTTGTAATGAAACCACGATGCCTGGTACAGTCCTGCCGCTCCAACACCTTTCAGGTTCTTGCAGCCCACTTCATGACGGGGATTGACATGTTGCGAACCTCCCGATCGGGGAAGAGTAGCCCTCTTGGCATGGATCGCTGAGAGCCGCACCTCCATGGGCTCACTGTTCAGGGCGTGGCGCGATGTGTCCCGTGATCCACGACTCGCCTTGCCGATGTGCTTGATTATTCTCTTTACCCCGACCCACGGCAAGTCCGCAGACCTCTGGTTACAAGAAGTGATTTATAGTTACGGATAACCCGAGATCGATGCAAAACATATTAGTAGGTCAAGCCTAGTCCAATCTGTAAACTGCAGGTCAATGACACGATGCGTAGCAGCCTTTTTGGAGGAAGTCAACCCCGCCGGCCATTAGTAGGTTGGTGTACGATGTACGATGTACGGCGTGGTTCAAGGTTGCTTAGAACCATAATGAGATGGGGCCAGAAGATCATCAAAAGCAAAAACTAGCAAAGTTTTCAATCCGAAGTTGGATAATTGGATGCGGTACCATTGTTTAGGGTTAGGCTCTCAGAGTGCTGGTGCATTTGGTTTGTTCATAAACTGTGAAGATGCCTGAAGTTCCCGACGATCGCCTGCATGAAAGCAAGGGTGCTCGCATCGGCTGACTCAGCACCGAGCCGTCCTCAGACACGTGACCTTCGTGGGTGTTTCGCGCTAAGCCAACGGCGCCAATCGCACCGAAGACCCCACCTGCTCAATTCCGAGACGCGACTCTGCGCCTATGTTTTAGCTACCCACTCTACCCACCTTACTGTGATGATATGTCGACAAAGATGATGATGCATCCTGCCGCCTCGTAGGCATCGTGGCGTGCCCACGCACTGTTTCCCTCCTGGCCAACAGCCCTGGATCTGGGTCAAAGAAGACACAACGAGAAGAATGGCGGCCGAAATCATCAGTTTGCTCTCCTCCAGTCCGTCCGTTGGGGACCAACCGGCACCTCCACCATGTCGTCCTGCACAGCCCGCGGTTACTGCCGTCACGAAGGCGCTGACTTATGACGATGACGATGTATTCGACTTGACGGCCGATTCACCCGAGTTCGCTCCACAATCCTTGCCCCAACCCGGGCCTCCGGAGGCTTCACGTTCCCCTGGAACAGCACCCCGGGCCAAACGACCACGAGAAGAACAAGCTCCTGTGACCGCGCCCGTCTACTTCAACTCGGACGACTTCGACACAACTGTAGATCTAGAAAGTAGCCTACCCATCGATGAAGACGTGCATGAGGGGCTACGGAACACCAAGAGGCCGAGACTGTCGCTTTCTCGAAGCGGAAGCACTACGTCGATCAATCGATCGCATCCTCTCGCAGACCAGCCGGGGCATCCGCCCGTCAAGCAATCGAACGGTCTGCGGCAAGTTCACACTTTGGCAGATCCAATAGAGTTCTCTAGTTCACCCGGAATTGCATCCCGACCCGGAATTGCATCCCGACCGACAACGATTGCACAAGTGGCCAGCGAAGGCCCAGAATCCGACGACCCATTCGCTGCGCTGCCACCCTCCGCCCAGCTTCCACCCTCCGCCCAGCCTGTACCGAGCAGAGAGAGCCCCCCGAGGGTTGCTCCCACCGCTGTCGTCGCCCGTATAGACTATGACTTGAGCTCCGACGACCCCTTTGCAAGCTCGCCCCGCGCTCCAGCAAAGCCAGCCTCAAAGCCGTGCCCGATAGTCTTGGACGTCGATGGGGATGACGATCCATTTGCCAGTTCCCCAAGAAGAGTCCCGGTCGAGACGATGAAATTTCCAACTATCGGCAACACCGGAAATGTGATACCCAATGGAAAACAGAAAGTCGCCTCGCCGAGACGAAAGGCCAATTGGGACCCCATATCCAGCTCTGCGCCCGAACACAAGACGAGGAACGATCCGTTTGATAGCTCGCCGCCTCCGCCACGGAGGACTCTGACAAAGGCCGTCAGTCTAGTCATTGACCTCAGCGACTCCGACTCTGCACCCGTCAATGCCGTCGTCGACTCGGACGAAGAGTTTCCAGACCTCGATAATTTCGACGTCACCAAACTCAAAGCCCGGTTAGATACCCAGACGACGGTCTCTCGAGGCTCGTCCAAGACTGCGCCAAAACCCACCGCCAAGTCGACATCTGCCCGAGCCACGGCCAAGAGGTCGACGGATGATAAGGCGAGAGACAAAGAGGCAAAGGCCACAGAGCGAGAACAGGAAAGGGAGCGCAAGAGGCAAGAGAAGGAGGCGGCCAAGGAACAAAGGGCGAAGGAGAAGGAGCGCGCTGCTGCCCTTGCAGAAGTCAACAAAATCAGGACCGACAAGAAAGTGTCGACGCCGGAAATGATTGCGGATCTTCCATCGAGCTTAGCCACCGCTGTGACGCTACAGATACAAACATTGCTGAAGGACCTCGACGTCCAGTCTAACACATGGGACAGCCCGGTCGGCAACGTCGTCAAGTGGAGGAGGAAGGTCGCAAGCAGATTCAACGATGAGCTCAACCACTGGGAGCCAATTCCACTGCGCATCGAGCCCGACAAGTTCGCTCTCGTCATTGTTACTGCAGACGAGTTCGTGACTTATGCTCTCGGACCCGAAGGAAGTGATCTTGAGGCGCACGTCTTGAAGATGAAGCGCCACTTCCCGAAAGAGCAGCTCATTTACCTCATCGAAGGCCTCAATCCCTGGATGAGGAAGAATCGCAACGTCCGCAACCGACAATTTGCCTCTGCAGTGCGAAATCAAGGGGATGAGGCTGATGCTGACGATACCTCGACGACGAGTGCCCAATCACGGCGGAAGAAGAATAAACAGCCGCAGGAGTACATTGACGAGGACTCGGTTGAGGACGCCCTTCTCCAGTTGCAGGTGATGCACGGCGTGCTAATTCATCACACGAACGCGGCCGTTGAGACGGCGCAGTGGGTAGCCATCTTCACCCAGCACATCTCGACGGTGCCTTACCGCAAGCAGCGCGAGGCGACCAACGCGGCCGGCGCCGGCTTTTGCATGGAGACGGGCCAGGTCCGCACCGGCGAGGACGTCAAGGATACGTACGTCCGGATGCTGCAGGAGATTGTGCGCGTCACGCAGCCCATCGCCTATGGCATCGTGTCCGAGTTCGGGACGGTGCCGGAGCTGGTGAGGGCGTTCGAGGAGCGCGGGCCACTGTGCCTTGAAAACTGCCGGAAGAGCACGAATAAGGATGGCGGGTTCTCGGACCGGGCTGTCGGCAAGGCCGTGAGCAAGAGGATCTGCAAGGTGTTTACTGGACGGGATGAATGGAGTACGGATGTATAGGCTGCCGACAAGTTCGGCACTTGTTTTATGGATTATGACGCGGATCAAGTGGCTAGAAGCAACTCGCTCATGTTTTTTTTTTTTTTTTTTTGTTCGTGATACCCAGGTCAAGCAAGTCTCGGGAGGTCGAACTGACATTCAAGATCGGTGGGAAATGTCACAACATTAAATACTTGTAGTCGACGATTGTGTATAAATATCGCTTAGAATTAAGCTCTATCCCGAACCGAGCTGGCTACTGGAACCACATGTTTCTCCTTCGCTGTGCACCAAGCTCCAGCCATGCCGCCATAAATTGTAGTCCCACGAGAAGAGTTTTTGTTCTACACCCTGAGGCTAAGCCCTTGTTGAAAGGTCCGCCAAGGTGACTGCTGAGTACCGTCCCCAACTGGACGCAGGACAGGGGGATTCGAACCCCCCAGCACTCATCAGGTTGATGTATCGTGGTGAGTGACCACGATGACATCTTGGAAGCAACACAGTATGTCAAGTTCCAGACCAGCGAGGTGAAGTCAAGCCGGTTAGAATCCAGAATCCCGCGAGATGCTTGAGCCACAGTTAGCTTGGGTTCCCAAAACTCTCAGATATCAGGAAGAGAAAGGGTTGCGCTTTTTGTCAGACAGCGGTTGGACGAAGTTGTTTCCACATGTAGTTATTTCGGTACAGGTCTGTGAATATTCTTGCCTCATCATGAAAAGCGGTGGGTGTGTGGTGATTGTAGAGAGTAAAATGGATTGACATACCTTTTTAAAACAGTGGGAAGACTCGGTAGTAGACCGAAGGTCCGAAACATAGTCGAGGACCAAGAGATCCGCAACTCCAGTTTGAACCCGCAGGCTCGTCAAGTTGAGACCCGCAAGACGCATCGGACAGTAGAAGTAGAACTGACACAGTGCTGCCAAGAGGCTGAACAGAAGGAATAGACACAGAAGTTGCGGCGATCATCAGATCCAAGTCTCAATTTTTGCGTTTTCTAGACGCGGGCGCGAAGAACGAAATGATCGTCTTCTGCTTCTCGTCAAACTTTGCGCTACCGATGCCGCCACGGGTCTTTTTCAGGCCCGCGAGGTGTTCGGTGCAGTTGACCGCGACAGTCTGAAGAGACAGATGCGGCCATCTGACGGCCGGCAACGCGTCTAGCGACGCGCGCGCAAGGTCAGAAGCTACCGGCATCGACGTGATGCGAATCTCGACGAAGCCGGTGTTGCTCCACGACCATGGCCGCTGGGACTCCGAGTCGGGATCCACAGCAGCGAAGAGCCCGGGGCTGCAGAGAACGCTCGACAATACACCCAGGATGATTCCGTGGGCGACGATGACGATGCTCTCTGCGGCCCCACCGGGCTCCGCTTCGACGCAAGCGAAGATGGGAGCCAGGTACCCGTCAACGAACCGCTTGGCGCGCATGCGCATGGCATCAAGGTCCTCGGCGCCATCGTGTCTGGGTCGTGCTGCCCCAGACGCGGTGGTGCCTCCGAACTTCTGTCCCTCCCCCGTGCCGAAGTGCTTCTCCCGGAGATCGGAGAGCCGCACGACCTCGATGTCTCTCGCTGCAGAGTGATGCGAGGACGCAACGGCTTCCCTAACCGCGGCAGCGGTGGTAGAGGCACGACGTAGGGTCGAGGAAAAGATGTGCGTGATGCCGGCGGAGGCAGAAGCGGTTCGTGTGGCGAGGTGAGCGCCCAGGCGCCTGGCTTGCAGGACGCCGTGGGATGTCAGAGGCGAGTCGCGTGAGCCTGCACTGCAACACACACAAGCAGAACAGTTAGAAAGAGGGCGACTCTTTTTCCCTGGCCTGGGGGGAACCTGGTGGGGAAGAGAGAAACGCCCACGTCCGGAACTGATACGAGGTGGGTATGCGCGTACTAGAGCTTTGCAACATTGTCGACGGATTCGCTATGACGGACGAGGAAGAGGTGAATTGTGCCCATGGTGCACGCGAGAGCAACTACATGGGCGGACAAGTCGAGCCGGTCTGCCGTCGTTGTCCCTGGGAGGTTCGCGTCGGTTCTGACAGTAGGTGGGAAACAATGAAGGAACACGGGTGGTGATGAGGAAGGAAGAAGAGAAGACGGAAAGAAAACTCAGAGCGCTGTCGCGTTTTTTGTAGGCGCGTGGAGTGGAGAGCGCGCTTTGACGCATGCACCACTTAGTGCTTAACAGCATACTGTGCCTATGACGATATTTATTCACTATCTCTTTAGAGTATTCCATCTGCCCTGCATGGTCATGGGGAGGGTGGGTACAGCGCGTGTCAGTTAACCAATCAAACTCTAACTATCGCAGCCCGACGCGACGGGCGCGAAATTGAAATTGATGGCATTTCCTTCCGTCTTCATTCTGTCCGGTTCCATCATGTAGCCGAGAAATCAGTCCTGATCTACAGGCAAAAAGAGCAAACTGAACACGTGAAGGCGTTCTTTTCATTGCTCCCGGTTCCAATGATTATTTGCAGTCTGACATGACGGTAATTGTACCCCCGTACCCAGTTCCACGTCTCTACATCCAGACGACCCTTGCAACCGAAGGTAAACCAGGTCTAAAGCGGTAAGTCAAACTACCCCCATTTCGGCACCCCCCCCATCTCGGCACCCCCAGCCCCACCAAGCTACACCAAAACCTACTACTTTCTAGCACCCTTATAACTATAAACCTACTTATTATATTTAATATAAAATTATATATTTAAGTAAATAGTATGTAATATAGTATCTTTAAAAAGTAAATATGCTATTATTTCTATCTACTATATACTAATTATACTATAAATACTAATGTTAGTATCTACTAGTATTTTACTAGTAAACCTTAACATTTTTTAAAACATCTTTTATAATTTAAAGAAATTATATTAAAATATAAAAACTACTTATTATAGTATATTTCTATATAATTAGTATTATAATATAGAGCAATATAGTATACTACTATTAATAAGCTTAAAATAAAGAAGTTAGTTTTCTACTTATATTAATTTAGTAAGGAAAATTTATAAATAGCTATAAAAAAGCTATTAAGTAAGTAATATTAAATTAAACCTTATATAACTATAGTAGTACTCTATAAATACTTATAGTAGTTATTATATACTATTTAGCTTTAAATTTAAGTTATAAAGCTTATAAAAAGAAATATAGTATATTACTAGTAAAATACTACTTTTACTTTCTAACTACTAGTATATAGTAAGTATTAGCTAAACATATATAAAAATAGTAAATTTTAGTATATATAGTACTTAATTACTATAAATAATTTTAGTATAATTCTTAGTCTTAAAAGTAGGGTTATATAGTATGTATAGAAAGTAGTAGGTTTTAGTGTAGCTTGGTGGGGCTGGGGGTGCCGAGATGGGGGGGGTGCCGAAATGGGGGTAGTTTGACTTATCTTTGGAGGACCAGGGGATTCAACCAGCGATTCTTTGGCAAAGGTAACGAACGCTGAGGCATGGCCAGAAGTACTTGTAATGTCTCGACAGCATATAGGCATCAGACAAACGCCGGTCTGCTTCAGCCTCAGGCGGCTGACCGCACCCAAACCTCCCACCCGCGCGTCGAACTCCCTAGACCTCAGACCTGACCCGTCATGAACCGTATCTTCTTCATCTCCTCCTCCGCACATGGTATCGGAAAGGCAGTGTAGTCATGACACATGAGACTACCTTGCTCAACCCATAGATAATCATCTGCCGGTCTGTTTGTTAGCTGGTGGCGTCTTGTGTCTTTGGTTGTCGACAGTTGCAGACAGGCAGGCATCCTTACCAATTTTGACTACGGCGTCGACCACCCCCCACTCACTATCGCATCTGCACTTCATCTTGCCCAACGCGGCCCGGTACTCGCACGCCGAGCAAGACTTGTCGAAAAACCCGCTAGAGAGTAGAGGCGAGCACGGTCAGCCAACAGTTCCAGAGAAAGGACGTGACGGGGCGACCCTCAATCAGTACATCGAAAGACGGAAACCGCGGGGCATAATCGATGCTTACTCTCTTGCGTACGTGATTGCCCCGTCAGTGTTCGCGAAGCACGCGAACAGCGGCATCCACGAACATTTGTCCGCGTCCGGTGTGAGGCATCTGGCCACCACGTACGGCGACGTCTTCTTGTACTTTTTGAAGTTGATAACCCTGGGATCGAAGAAGCGCACGTCGTAGCAGCTCTTGATGAAGCCACGCTCAGTCTGCTCGGAGCGTTGTATTACGTGGCTAGTGGGCGACTCTGGTGGTGCTGCCATTGTCCCGCCGCCTGCCAGCAGCATGAAGAGGAGACTCGACACCAGTAGTCTCATCCTTTTCCCCTCTTTTTGCTGCTTGAAGCGGTTGGGGAACAGTGGGCTCGGAAAGCGAGGAAGACACGACGGGTCCGAAAGCCGGTTCGATGGGACAGTAAAGGCTTTCCGTAACTGTGATGCGACAACAAGCGGCGGGCAGAGTTGGGAATCCTGAACATGTGGTCTTTTATCAAGGTCCCAGTAGATGCAAAGGATGGTTCAGGGAACCAGACCTGGTTTGGCACCTGAACTTGTGTCACACCCAGTTCTCCCGTGGCACACGAGAGTTTCGACAACAAAGGGCCATGATGACACGAAGAGCTTTGGATTCGCTGATCACCTCTTGGTATCACAAAACATGCCGTTCTGCGGATAGGCATTGGCCCTGAAGCGCGTCGCTCAATCCCTGCATGCGGCGAACCCGCAACCTCCGGCTTCTTGCCATAGACATAATTGACCATCATGTACCCGTGCGTTTCCCTCGAACGCAGATCCTGGCGCATCGTCACGGGAAAGATCTAGTGCTTGTCCCTGGGCCATTGCAGCATGTTGTTCTTCGTCAAAAGGGTGTAACCCAAGCTGGGTTGATAGCTAGGCTAGCACAAGAGACAGGCAGGGAGGAGGAGAAAAACCCCCTTAACAAACACAAGACTTGGCTTTGATAACATCATCTATTATTAGTTAGATATAACGCCTGACGAAAAACAACCCTCCTGGCAGCCCTTGCAGTCAGACAGGCTGAGTTGCGCGTCAACAGAGCTGAAAGACATGACTTACGGTCACTTTTTATGACGCTGGGCTACTGACCCACACGTCTCAAGCGTGTAGGAGGGAAGCAAATCACAAGTGAAGCAAAAGGCAAAAGCAAAGTAGCTGTTGAAGTAGAGGTTATAACACGCATAAAGGGCACTTTGGAGGTGGTTGAAAATAGGATTCATCAGCCGCTGTCTCCAGCCTCGATAACTAACAAGAGGGATATCAAGTCTCGAGATCATTTAGTTGGCATCCTCTCCCCTGTGGTCACAGAGATCTGTCAGGCAAGCCTCGTAGGGGTTCAGGGTTCTAAATAGAGTAGAAACATCGACAGCAACAGGCAACAAGACAACATGCAGATTATGCTTTGACATCAGACAATGTTATTTTATTATCTTTTGCTTAAAAGAGCTTGTTTGGCCTGTCTCAAAATCCAGCCTGAGAGCTACTACCTGCATCCGCAACTGGCCTCGGTACAGCATACACCTTCTTGGCAGCAGCCGATACAGTGTTGGACATCTCCGCATAACCCAACGTCTTTGAATTGTCGCGTTTCAAGTGTGCCGAGAGAGCTGGTTCCAGCAAGGCCTGCAGGCAGGACTGCAACTGCCGAAGCAAGAGTTGAAAAGAACAAGAGGTTGGTAAAGATCATGATGAAATGATGAAATAAAACTGGACAACAAGCTATTGCACTAGATTAGTAAAATGTTCTATTGACTGTTTTACTAGCATGTGAATCATTGGGGAGGACTAACCTAGCTGTAGTAAGAAGGAAAGAGTAGTAGGATCCGGGCAGACGGTTGAATGAAGGGCTATGGCGATGAAGACTGGACGATGTGAAATGCGATCTATTAGAGAATGGTGCATTTATATGCGATCTGGTGATCCGGCGAGTCATAACGGGTAAACGGCTTGCAAAAGATTGGTTCCTGGGTCTACCTGTATGCTCAGGGGAGAGTGCCCCGGTCATGAGTCAGATACACTCGTATGAATGACACGGGTCCATAGTCGATCCGACTGGGGGTCTGTAAAGAACCTGTCATTAGCGGCAGGCGTTGACTTGCAGTCCTACTGGCTTTGACGGCGACCTAAGGGGAATTCGGCAGGTTTCATTCCAGACAGGAAGTGTTTGATCGACCGTCTCTTGGATTACTTACCGATACTAACAGTTTTTTTATTTCGGATTCGGGTCCGTCGAGCGATACTGTGTGCGTCGTGCTTACAACGGAGGCTTGCCTTTCACTGCTACTCAACCAGTAGGAGAACGTGGTCGGCAAACCAAAGACTGAAGTCTTGCTCTTGCAACAACGCCCGCTCCGAGTCAAGGATCTCGCTTTGAGTAAGACTTTGTGTGGTCTCGAAAACCAAACGAATTTCTTGGGTTACTACATATGTGATGATTAGCCACAGTCAAGAAAAGACATAGTACAAACCCCACAATGCGCCCATAACAATGTGAATTAGTTAGCTGTTTCTCGCTGCATCAGTTTACCTAGATCGTGGTGAGACGCTGATGCCTACACAAAGAAAGTTGCTGCTTCTTACCCTTGCCATCAATGTCATATAGCGTGTAAACGTAATGCTCCTAAGCGTTGCGGTCTGACAGGCTGGATTGCGCGTCAGAAGAGCTGAAAGGCATGGCTCAAGTCAGTGACTTCTTGTGACGCAAGGCTGAAGGGCCAGCTGGGTCGCTGACCTACACGTCTCAAGCGTGTAGGGAAGCAGGTGTAACAAGTAAAACAAAAGGCAAAGGCAAATCATAAGCAAGAGGCAGGTGAAATCAAGTGTGTATCTTTACAGTTGAACCTTGCTTGGGGGAAGTTGACTTTGTGTAATGCTATGTACTCCATAGACATGTAGATCTGCACCTGCTGGCAGTTAAAAGTCGCTGCTCTCACACAAGGCATCAGCTAGTTTGGGATTTGCTGCCTATCTACTTAAAGATAACAAGTTTGTAAACCAAGATTTTTAAACAGGCACAGTTTAACCAATTCTACAACAAGGTACAACTGTTAGTCAGGATTGACGCACTTCAAGCTGGCACGTAACAGACAAAAAACCATACCTCAAATAGCCATGCGTTCAGTCCTTAAATAGAACCCATGAACTCCAGAGCGAATAATCGCGCATCAGCAAGGGCAGCAACTCGGTGCGGAACTACCAATCGCGCATACTCCTCGCTCATGATTGTGTCTCTGAACACCCTGATGCTCTCATACTTCACAAGGTCCACTTCATCCCACTGATCCTCCTCTAGCCCTAACACCTTGCCCACCATCTTGCCTGCAAATGGGACTCGACTGCTGCTCATCGTCGGAAGCGCAAAAAAGGCAGGTACATAGCGTTGTTGCCATGCCTCTTGGCCGCTGCAGGAAGGGAGAGAGAGGATTTCGGCCGAAGTAGAAGGATCGTAGACTGCGACGGGCCGAAATTTGAGAAGATTAAGCATATAGACAGGCTTGTCAGGGTCGATGGATGCAATGGCTTCTTCGATTGCCGAAGTGTCTGTGAGCTCTGTGGCAGGCATTGCAAGTCTTGAATATGAGTTTTTTTATTTGAAAGAGTCGGATGGGAATATGAATACGTTTGGACCAACGTTCAACTCCCCTTTCTCAACTGGCTGTTATAACAGAGGAATTTACCAGCTGAGAACAACCACTTGACTGAGGAGTACACTCTGACCGAATCGCAAAGCAAGGGTTGAGTAATCTAACCCGCTAAGCCGAGACTCTTTCGGCTTTTAATTACGTGTACTGTTGTCCATCAAATCCCGCCTACTCAGCTCTCTAGCCGATCACGAAATTAACGTAGTCCTTAGCACTCCACTACACTCAATCATGGACTTGTTACATAAACAAGCCGAGAAATTGATAACCTACTTCATCTTTATGAGGACATATCTGGGGTCAGTTGGCCAACACACGTGCTAAGAGGCTGCCTTACTGACTGGCGGCGGTGTGGTCCTTACGTAACGGCTGCCGAGATCTAGGGAGTTCAGAGCGCTAATTCGACTTGGTTTTTATTGTTGAGCTTTGACGACGGGGAAAGTATGTAACATGTCCGACCAAACTATGTAACATGTCCGACAAAACTGACAAACTCCTTCTACGCAAGTTTTCAGCTTACGACATTCTGAGGGTTACATGCTGGCGGCCAACAATCGAGGCGAAAACGGGACGGAAACTCGGATCAAGTACCTATGCATCTACTGTTGAGGTTTCAGTCCTCCGATGCTTAATTGTTTTACTTCCGAGCCCGTTTCCCAACCACCACAATTTCCTACCGGCACCGTCGACACCATAGCCCCTTATCTCATTCCCTTTAGTGACTCATTAGGTGCCTAGAGTCGGAGTACCTAGCCTCAACATTCTATTGACAGAAAATCTCATCGCGGATTGCTGGCTGTAGCATTGGGCTGCTTTTTTCAGATCTTTGCTGTTGCTGGTAGCTTATAGAGCCTAGTCAGTCTCAACTTCTGCGTAATGGCTCATGATTTAGTGTCATGAAGCTCGCTATGAACCTTGAGACCTCTCAAAGGATGATGCGGTATTGCAGAAAGCTGGAGGTGATAGACGCAGTGGAGTTCGACCTTTGCAAACCAGGTTTAGTCACCATTGCCATCAAAGCGAGACTGCATCTGGGCCTCTCACCCATCGTCTGCCAGAGCGGAGCCGACATCATCGCCATCGCCTTCTTCCTATCAGGTCGTGTCTCGACGCCAGCAACCATTTCCTCAACCTAGATGGATCTATCAATAAGCCCCTGATAGAAGACTGGAAGAGCCTACGGCATTTGGTGATGCGCCAATGACCTCTCCTTCGGGCCCTTGGGCCGAGGTACCAGACTCGGAAGATACATGCGGAGCCCTTACCATGATAGGTGGCGCCATTACGGGCCGCGCCGCAGCGGATGTCTTTTGTGTGGGCGGACAGCTCGTGATCACCAGTTGACGATGGCCATGAGTTCTTGGAATGAGAAGAATTAGAAGATCCAAACGGCAAGATCAAGGCAGTCTTATCCCAGCCGGAGGCGACGACTGACAGGTAGGTCAAGGACTTGGTCTGCGCCGAGCTGCAGGTTGGCATCACAGTTGAATCTGCAATCCATACTCTGAAATCTCAGACCGATTCCACCTAATGCCACCACTCCCAGGACCAATGTAGTGTCAGTGGATTCTATCGTTGCCATCTCCTTTCAATTTCTTGTGGTGGGGCCATTGTCTCGATGTATCCCAACCTCTTGTTGTTAAAAATGAGAAATAGGAGACGCAATTGGTGCAGGTACGGATTCGTCTCTTACACTCTGCTATGAAGTTGTCTACTAGAACGTCACTTTACGTTAGTGATAATCCAACGGGAACTTCAGTTGCGTGTCTGCAACCGACTCCGAGTTTTATTACACATCGACTTGGGCCATCTTGGAGCACTGGGCCTGCCGGACATAACAAGAAGCCCTAGAGGACGTGGGGTTTCTCCAGCCGGTCATCAACATAAAGGGTTGGGTCCATTGGCTCGGAATTCTATGCCACTGCCATGAACGGTACCGCGAGTGGATGCGTATCCTTGCCTCATATCAGGAAAAAAGGGAGCCGAGTCCTTGAACCGATATCGGGTCACGGAGTTGTGAGGTTACCGTGATTGCGGGGCAGATGTCTAATACTCCCGGCCTGTTCCTTGTGGAAAGCGATGGGCTTTTGTCAACCGGCAAAACAAACATCTGAAAGAGCAGTTATACCAATTGAATAGCCTTGATGTTTTCACCGACTGTGACGAGCTGGTTTTGCCAAGTGTTGCACTAAACCAGTATCTGCATCGCAATGTCTCTGTGCTGTTGGCGAAGCGTCCTAGCCCTCCATTTCATCGGCTTGACCTCCAGGGTACTCTTGGCTAGGCAAAGCTCTCTTCATCCCCGCACTTTTTCACTCTATCTCAATCCTCGATAAGTTTTTGAGAATGTCTTGGCATGTCACCACGGACATGTTCATACCGAGATGTCGGGACCGGGTCCGCTTCGGTGGGCCAAGAAAAGATGGCGACTGGCCGGGCAAATCTCGCGTCATTCAGAATCTGCAAGCGAAAGCGAGTGTGGCCCCCAATCAAGTGGCCAGCGCCTCGACTCCCAGTCGGGGCCAGCCCGATATCACGTAAGTAATAATACGAAGTTGGGCTAGCCGCCGCGAACAGAGGTGAACCGCCATGTGAGCTATCCCATGCTCTTATCGGTAGTGCAGTCTTGGCTGCATTAAAGTTATGGGCCTCCGCGGGTTTAACACAACAGCGGTTGACGTGATAAGAGAGAATTGCGGACTCGGAGCACCTGCACATAAACATGCATGGGAAATATAAGGAAGGGCCCGGGGGAAACGGAAACTTTGCCATTGCCCTGCGGATATTCTGGTTTCGGACAGAACCTCTCGCCACTTGATCCGAGTCTCGAAAACAAGATGGCGAACACAAAGGCATCGGTCGTCTCTACATCCGCCGTAGATGATGACGCCCCCTCGTCCGTCGCCGCCACCGGTCGGGGCGTTGATGCTTCGAAGCTCGACAGGCCTCGGGTCTTGGAGGATGACAAGTCGGACGACGGACTGAAGACGAACGACCCCGAGCGAAACGAATCCGAAGACGAGAGGCAGCTTGTGAACGGGGCTGTGGTGATTAGAGACGGTAACCCAACAATGGCTTTATAACTCTAACCAACTGGCTTCAGTTTGGCTGATCCGTCAAGCATAGGCAACGACGTTGCAAGATACGTTGTCAGCACCCAGGACGATGGCGACGCCTCCTGCACGTTTAGATCTTTCATCATCGGCTCTGGTAAACATACGCCTTGAGGCCCCGGCCGGCTTTTTCTTGCAGCTAACCTTGGGAAGGTCTCACCGCACTGGCGGCTTGCATCAACCAAATGTTTGTCCCTGGGCTCTCTTCACAAGCATGACTTTTATTGACATCAGCCCCAGTTACTTCTACAAGCCTGTAGACGTCTCTTTTGCCTCCGTGTAAGTTACATTGTCCATTACCCACCCCAACTTAACAGACAGTGAAGGCTGACAGAACAGCTTTCTCTGCTTGATGGCCTATGTAATTGGCGTCACATGGTCCGTCGTGCTCCCCCGCCGCCATCACGTCGAGCAATACCTCCCATCGCAAGCGAAATGGCTCGGGCCCGTGGTTCACTTTATCAACCCCGGTCACTTCGGCTTGAAGGAGCACGCCGTCGCCTCGATCCTGTCGACTTCAAGTGGCAACGGCGCTGCCATCGTTCAGGTCTTTGGCGCAGAACGGCTGTGAGTGCCTATTGTCGATGGTGTTACAAGGCGACACTGACAAGATAATGGCTAGCTTCTACAACCGAAACACTGACGCCGCTACTGCCATTCTTACCGTCTTTTCTGCCTCAATCTTCGGTTATGGTCTCGTAGGCATTTTGAGATCTATCCTCGTTCATCGTGAGTGCGACTCATAATCAAGCTTTCGGACGAACCTGACACGCAACAGCGAGCGAAATGGTATGGTGGCAATGTCTTCCCATGATCTCGATCTACCAGACTCTTCACCGCGAGCCTGAAGGGAACAACAAGGACAGACTTCGCATGTTCGGCTTCACTTCCATCGGCATGTTCATCTGGGAACCCATCGCGTCGTACATCTGGCCTTGGCTCAACGGCATCTCGATCCCCTGCCTCGCTTCCATGAAGGCAGCACCGCCGACCCGAAAGGTCCTCATGACAATCTTTGGCGGCATCTCCTCCAACGAGGGCCAGGGCATCCTCAACTTCTCTCTCGACTGGCAGTACATCACATCCCGGTATATGTCCCTCCCGCTTCTGCAGCAGGCCAATTCGTGGGTGGGCATCGTGCTCTCCTACATCATGTGCTTCAGCCTCTACTACGGCGGGGCCTGGGGCGCCAAAAAGTTCCCGTTCATGTCGACGGCCATGTTTGATGGCAAGACGGGGAAGGTGTACAACCAGACCGCCGTCTTTGGCCAGAACGCAATCTTGGACCCCGAGGCGCTGGAGATCCACGGCCTCCCTCGGTTGACGGCATCCAACGTATGGGCGAACATGGCGGCGATGGCAGCAATTGGAGCCCTGCTAACCCACATCTCGCTGTTCTACGGACCTCTGTAAGTTTACCTGAGGCAAGATATCTGGCGGAGGGTTGTGCTGATTCAAACAGTATCAAACGATCACTGAAGCAGGCCTGGAAGAAAGAGGAGACTGACCCCCACTACAAGATCATGCAAGAGAAGTACAAAGATGTCCCGATGTGGTGGTACATCGCTATTCTGCTTGTTGGTTTCTTCACTGGTCTAGGTGCCGTCATCAAGGGCAATACCACTCTCGACGCCTGGGCTTACGTCTGCGCTATTGTGAGTCTGATTCCCATGCGTGGTGTCTCCTTTTGCTAACAGGGGGACCAGCTCCTCGGATGCATTGTTGCGCCTTTCTCGCTCTGCTTGTACGGGTTGCTCGGCACCAGTGTCGCGACGAACAACCTATCCAAGATGCTTTGCGGTGTCCTCCAGCCTGGGAAGCCCGTGGCAAATCTCTACTTCTCCATGTTTAGTCACGAGGTCACAGTGCTTTCGGTGTTCTTGTCAACAGATCTCAAGATGGCCCAATACCTCAAGATCCCTTGGAGGACCATGTTCCTTCTTCAGACGTGGGGAAGTTTGTTTGGAACTGCTTTGAACTACGTCATCATGGACACCATTGTTGCCAACCGGCGAGAGATTCTTCTCGACCCCATCGGGAACCAAGTTGTAAGTCTTCTAGTTGAGGTATCTCGATGTGTCATAGAGATAGGTGCTAACGGGATCTCAGTGGAGCGGACGCAAGATTCAGTCCCTGAACACTACTGCCGTGACCTGGTCTCTTGCCAAGTATGTTTACGGCTTCGGGAAAGACGGATATGGATGGTAAGTCACAAATCGCCTGTCTGTTCATTCTACATGCCTAACCCTCAGGGCAGGATCCCGCTCTCTATCGTCATTGGAGCCGCCATCCCCGTCATCCTCTGGCTCGTGTCGCGCAAGTACAAGACGATCTACGGCTGGGAGGTCCGCAAGCTCGTCACCCCCGTGATATTCCACAACGCCTCTGAGACGACGTCGGGTACGACGTCCGTGATTTGGTCTCAAGTTGCGACCGGACTATGGTCTCAATGGTATATGCGTCTGCGCCACCCGGCCTGGTTTGGAAAGTACAACTACATCGTAGGCGGCGGTCTCGACGCTGGCGCCAAGGTCATGATGTTCATCCTGACCTTTGCTGTTGCTGGCGGTTCAGGAAAGGAGGTCCCCTTCCCTACGGTGAATAATTCCACAGACCTATCCTCAGTTCAAGAGACTAATTCGACGATAGTGGTGGGGCAACCCCAATTCGAGCTCGAAGCAGTACGCCGACTATTGTGGCACTGGCTGATGGACAAAGGATTAGTGGACGAATAGGTGCCTGCCAACTAGACAGAGCCCAATATGAAGGGGTGTAAATAGACAATGTGTCACAGACTTATAGTCGTCAGTCTATTGTAGCTAAGACTGAGTAACAATTCAACAAGTCTAGGGTGTCCAACTGTATCCCCTTTCCGAAGTTCTGAGAGACCACTTGACGGATTTGACGGAATCGCATTGCATCAAGGGTCATACCGATTGGACGCCGCCGGTGTGACGGATTCGGCGTCGTTTCCCCGCTATGAATCATAGTGGCTCACTGAGAGCGTATTGGGCCTGCATGTGATTTGAAGAGAATTTCGAAAACTGCCGGTTTGGGTAAAACCTCCAAACTGCCACCGTCCAGGTTTTTTTTTTTGGAGCCTCCGTCCCAATTTATTGGATATTCTGAAGCTTCAAACGTCCACCAAACATGACCGAACGAAACCACGCCATCGTTTTCGGAGCCGCAGGCCTACTTGGCTGGGCGACTGTCGACCAGCTGCTCTCCAATTACCCCACCGAAGGCTCATTTGACAAGGTCACTGTCGTCATCAACCGCCCTCTGTCTGAGATCGAGTTCTTCTGGCCGAAAGAGTCGGCGAGCCGGCCTTCTCTGCAGATAGTTTCTGGGGTGAACTTGAACAGCACCACGGAGGACCTCACGAGACAGCTGGAAGATAGGGTTCAGGGAGTCAAGAATGTTACCCACGTGTTTTATTTCGGTATGAGACCCTGTGTCTGTGTGTCTTTTTCTTGTGGCTAACCTCTTTGATTTCTGCAGTATTCAACCAGGTCGCTGATGACCACATCCGAGAGTGCGAAGTCAACTGCGGCATCATGCAGAGAGTCGTCGACTCGCTCACGTCATTGTCATCAAACCTCAAGTCTTTCGTCTACCCCGGAGGCACGAGAGTGAGTTGTGATTCCATCGCGTAAACTCGACGGACCAGGCTTACAAGCATAGGGGTATGGGATCTACGTGCCCGGCGGAACTTTTGAGGCTCCATTGAAGGAGTCTATGGCAGACAACCTCTCCGAAGACTACGCCAGGACTGTCGCATACCCGTGGTTCCGTGAAATTCTCGCAAAAGCAAGCGAAGGCAAGCAGTGGACCTGGTCAGAAGTGTGCCCTGACGCAGTCGTTGGTTTTACGCCAAACGGGTCTGGGTTCTCTCTCGCGCTCCACTGGGCACAGTACCTCTCGCTTTACGCCTACAACCACGGGGTTAACGACAAATCCGAGACTCCTGTTGAGGTACCGTTTCCTGGAAACGAAGGCGGTTATAAAAGCCTCTTTACTCCGGTTTCGTCTCGCGTTCTCGGCCGTATCGCCGTCCACGTCTCCTTGAACGGTGAGAAATGCGATGCCAAAATCATCAACATGGCCGACAGTGCGACGCCAACCAGTTTCAGCCAGATCTGGCCAGATCTGGCTGGCTGGTTCGGGCTGAAGGGAGTGGGGCCCACGGGAGACGAGAAGGCATTGAAGCCCGGTGAGTATGTCCAGAAGAACAAACACCTCTTCGAGAGGGAGGGTTTCAGCAAGGCGGTAGTTGCTGGTGTCGGCGGTGGAAGCTCGCAACTTGACAGTGTGGGATACTGGTTGTCATTTGATCGGCAGCTGAGTCTGGAAAGATTGCGAGTGGTAGGGTTCACTGAAGAAAGAGACCCGGTTGAGGGCTGGTTGGAAGCATTCGAGAAATTTAGACAAGCTGGTATTATTATGTAGGTCTATGCATACGGATGTGGCTAGCTAGCTGTTCACAACGATAGGCGTCTGTAAAGCCAAAGGAGGATACGTGTGGTGATTGTTATGCGGGCTTGAAAATTCTTCTATAAAAAGGACTAATGTTGAGATAGAACACTATCTCCTCTCAGAACTTCGGTTCGTCTCTGGGATGGAGGTAAAATTACTCTTCATCCCGTTGCGAATGTTGTCGTACTGAGAGACCGGGTATGAGAGCAAGTTTGGTGATTTCTCGAGCCCTCCTAAACCAGCTGCCATTTTGCGGACGAGGCTTTCGCGGCCAATTTTATCTCCCGTAGCCTCCCAGAACATGGCACCGCCAAGTTCCTTCTTCTTGATATATGCCTGTTTGTACTTTGCACTCTTCATATTGTCAAACGACACCAATTCTCCGGTAGTGTTGTCGTATGAGTATGTTGCTTTAGCCTCGTTGTCGAAAAGAACCTTGGATCTCGGCCGGGGGAGGTCTTTATATAACAAAATACCAGGCTGGCCGAGGGTTCCGTTAGGCACGCCACAGTATGGCTCCCCAAGACCCCGAGTTTTGCTGAATGCCCTTCCATAGAGCGGTATGCCGAGGTTGATTTTCCTAGGTGCCACTCCGCCATTGGCGTAATCTTTGATTGCGCGATCGATGCTGGCTTTCGTGCTCATGAGGTTGGCCTTGTTGCCGAAAACGTTGGATTGATGACCCGTGGTGTTGTCCCAGGGGCCTGCGAAATCGAAGGCCATGAGAGACCAGAAGTCGAGAGACTCGTCCATCGCCTTGAGGTTGAAAGCCCGGTAGTTTTGTGGCCCAGCGGGCGCCGCAAAGCCCAGGGCAAAGTGGTATCCCTCGGCATGCTTCGCGGAGTAATCATCGAGGCCTTTGCGGAGTTCGGTAAGCATCTTTACACAGTTGACGTTCGTCTCGGTGGTATTAGGATATTCCCAGTCGAGATCGATACCATCCATCCCCTTGGATCTCACGGTTAGAAGAGATTGATCTGTCCATCTTTGCGGGACGAGAAACACTCACCCAGTCCGTTACCAGCTTGACGGCGGAGGAAACGAAGTTGGCCCTGCGCGCATCGTCGGCGGCAACCGGCGCAAACTTTGGGGAGAAGCTATACCCGCCAATCGACAGGATGACCTTCATGTTGCGGTTGGCCATCTTTTTGAGATACAATTGCTTGATCAAGCCGTAGGCGTTATTGCCGGGCTCATTGGCGCTGTCATTGCCGAGCGGCTTCCCGGTGTCTGCCCATGGATCGGAGGAGACGCTTGAGACACACGCGTATTAGCACACTTATGCAAGGTCGTATCAATGGCATGTAAGGACTTACACGGTACCGTTGGGCTGAATGTCCGCAAACGCGTAGAGAACATGAGAAATGTCCTCCACAGGGATATTGTCAGGATTGTACCCCGCGCCATAGATGCCCCAGTTCGTCACATATAAAATATTACGATGGCCTTGCTTCACGGTCGAGCTCCCACATGAACGTACCGACGGGGCCACAGCAACAACTCGAGTTACCGTGACAAAGACTGCGACAAGAGTGAGGAGCAACATCGTCACCGGTAGCTATGTGTCTAAAAGACGGACGGAGTGATTTTTACAAAAGTAGGTCGGACCATGAAATTGCAGGGCCTCATATGGAGTATAACGTCGGGCACCCACTTTTCGCCCACCCCCCCATTTCGCCCACCCATAAATGAGGCTATCCCCATCATAACCACCAAGTTCAATTAACTATTGACTTCGTCTAGATGCCACCACAATACAGCTTTCAGCTTCACTAGGTAAATCAGACTCGCTGGATTCATCCGTGATACCCTCTTTTTCGCCAGCCTCAATTTGAGCCTTCTGGATGTCCTTGATATTGGCGAACTTGGTGTTTGGGTCGATCTGGACTGTCCTTCTTTTCCTTGCTGCATTATTGGTGACTTGGGCCTGCAGGAGCTCAAGATTATGCTGGGCAGTTGCCAGCTTATAGGACTGCTCGCTGAAGCCTTTTTTCACCTTTATGAAAAGGAGGCGTTGAGTACTAGCATCATTATCCAGCTCTGTGAATAGCTTCAACTGGCCAGCCAGATCCTTCATCTTCCTTGGCGTCGACCATGCCACTGCAGACGATACAGAAGCCCATCCTTCAGCTCCCCTGCCTTCCTTGACTTCCTCCTTGCCTCCAGACTGCCCTTTGCAGGTCTGATGAGATGATGCTGATGGTGTTGGTGTTGATGGGAGCAGCAGACGACTCATAAGGGGCTTTGCCATAGAAACAGGCCATAGTCCAGTCCATTTCCACCCACTTTTAATGTTCTGGATCGTCATCCCTGCCAGGGCAGCCTTATAATAACAGCCTAGGAAGTTCCTCTTGCCTACAACAGTAGAGTCATTCCAATGACTAAGGTATCCAAGCTCCTTCCTATAGGCTGCCTTTAATGGGCCAAAGACTGACTGATCAAGTGGCTGGAGGACATGGGAGGTATGTGGTGGTAAGAACAATAGATGGATGTTGTTTATATAGCAGAGCCACATAAAGTCCGTCGTTGTATGGCTCCCATGCCCATCCAAGACCAGCAGTCTAACCTCCTCCTTGCCCTGAGGGACAGTCTGAGGGATGAAGACCTTCTGCAGCCATTCAACTGCAGTGGCATCTGTTGTCCATCCATTCTCTGTTGCTGTAAACTGCCAGCCTTCATAAGGGCCAAGATCCAAAGGAAACCACTGCTGCTGGACTGTTATACCCTTATATATAATGAGGGGATGCAGTCTGTGGCCCAGGGCAGAGATGCATTCAATAATAGATACCCATGCCCTTGATCCAGGCTGTTTCTTGCGAACAGACTTCGTCTCAGACATGCCCAGCACCAGCCCATTAGATCCTTGCCCCTCAAGGATACCAGTCTCATCCATGTTGTATCTGTTGGCTGGTTTAATGCTGATGATCTCTGGCATGGCGAGATGCTTGAACCAGTCCCTGATGACCTCAGTAGATGCCCCATTAACACGTCTAGAATCGATAGGGCGACTTCTCTGGACCTTGACTGAAGGATTCCTATTCAGAAAGGCTGTTATCCAACCTTTCCCTATAGGCTCTGTATCCCCCATAGCATGGAGGATCCTCTCTGCGAATAGCTTCACTTGCAGATGGGTTGGAGCAACACCAAGGGCATGCTGAATGCGAATCCATTCAGCCAACTTAGCCTCCTGACCTATAGAGAGTCTCTGATGGTCAGCAAAGGCAAGTTGCCTTGGTTGGCAGCCCTTGATGCGACTGCGAAGTGTTGAACGTGGCACACCCCATTCGATTGATGCTTTCCGGAGGGACTGCCCATTGGCGACTGCTTCCAAGGCCTGATTGACCTCATACTCGGTATATGCGCTCATAAGGGCAAGAAAAAGGTATGCTGAAAAAATGAAGCCATTCGGATAAAAACTGTAAATGTTGTGATGGTTAGAAAAAGGAGGAGGTTGGAGGTTAGGTGTGCTGATGAGGGATTTATGGGTGGGCGAAATGGGGGGGTGGGCGAAAAGTGGGTGCCCGACGTTATCATCTGCAAACCATGGACGCCAGGACATTGCAGGAACGTGGGAGAACCCGAGGGACTTGTCTTCCAAAAGAAGGAAAAGAAAAAAAACAAGCTTCTGAAGGACGCGTCTCTTTTTCTGTTAAGCTTTTTGAAACAGGGAGCTGATGGATTTCTGTCCCTGTTGGTTGGATCTCCCGCTCCTCTTTCGTTTAGCGCACTGGCAGTGCCACGCTGATTCCGGATGGTTGATCCAACCAGAGGAGAGAAGTAGCCCATGCCGTGCAAGTCTGGGGAGTTTCGGGGGTCCAAGGAGAACACATGAGCATCTCTCCGTGGTGCCATTCGCTGAGAAGCACCGAAACAGATACAAACTGCTTGAACAGTGGCAATGGCTAGACGAACCTCGCTTTTGCTCTCGCCATTGCAGAGAAAGCCTCGACTGCTGCCCGCCATTTGCATCTGGATTGTTGTCGCGTTTCAACCCTCAAAGCTTGTCGGCCTCGTCGACCTCTCCTAGAGCTTTGTCTCCCTATCGAAGGAGACAGCCTTTTCTTGCTGAAGACCTATCACACTTTTGGCTAAAGATGAAGAGACTTTGCAGGGCGGTTCAGACCACACGAGCAATCTGGAAATATTCGGGCAAGTTCATTGGCCTGTGTTCAACGATGCTTTGCCAGCAAGGTGAGTAGATACGCACAAACTACCTGGGAAAATGTCATCTTCGTGAATCTATATCATGCTCGTCAGTCAAGCCATCTCACGTGTTAGAACGGAGCAGCCGAACCCACAACCCCGTCTTGTTGGTACGGGTTTCCAAGTCACACAGAAACCGGTTGGTCTATCAATATCCATGTCCTACAGAGACGGCCTCACTGTGGATTACTAAAATAAGTAGCTAATGGAAAATAAGAACTTTCACTATGTCTTTTGTATTTAAGTATTGCATGTAGATTAGGTATTTTAGAGCATGTATAAGGGTTGTTCATCTAGTTTTCAAGTCATCTTTCTTTTCGAGACTCCAAGTCGAAACACCATGTCAAATATCTCGTACATAACAGCTAGGTAGGTCTCTTGTTGCTTGAATTTCAGATGATTTGGTTATAGAAACATTTAATTTTTTAAATGGAATTGACAGCATGACCCAAGTTGTCTTCGAGCCAGTCATGGCAGCGGTGTGACACCTGATTGAGACAGCTCCAGAGCATATGCCCCAGAAATAACGATGTGTCATCAAAACGGTAAAACAATAAATAATACACACATCAGAACAGCTCCTCGTGATAGAATGTGGGGGTGGGGGTTGGCTCCATGTCCCCTAATCATCTCGAACGGCTTTCTAAGCTGCCGCGGGGACGTCGAGCAGATGCCCCCTGTCCCTTCTCCACACACAATGCCGACCACGCGGACGCATGTCATGTCTCGTTCGGAGGACTTCTCCTCATTTTGCTCCTTACGACCGGCTCCAGAGGGACCCGGGATTTTCGCAAACTACAAACACCTGTCAAGGCACAGCAGCGAGCCTCACCAGACGAGCTTGCGGTATCGGCCATGTCAAAACGCAGCTGGTCGGATGCCAACGAGGGCATGGAATTCATGACGGTGGGACCTTTATCTCCTTTGCTGTGTCCTTTACGCAACATGCTGACTGGCCACGGCAAACCTCAGCTGATCACGGCTGGAAATGGCGAGCAGTCGTTTCCGCAGATATCTCGGAAAATCAAGGCGTGTGCGGCGTGCCGAAAACACAAGGTCTGCAGGCTTGATGGGCCCCTTTCACGGAAAGTCTTGTGACTAAACCAGACTTTGCAGATAAAATGTTTGATGGACGAGAGTGGCCCGCCATGCCGTCGATGTGCTGAACGAAATCTGGGTTGCGTGCTGGGGAAGAACTTGCAAAGCATAATCGACGAGAAGACTCAGTAGGAGAAAGCCCCGCGTCGGATGTTGTAATCAGATGAAATGTTAACATTCTTGCAGATACAACGAAGCCCTTCTCCAAGACATCGAGAACCTGCACAACACACTCAAGGAAGTCTCCAAGAAAGTCGGTCTACCTGAACCCGCTGCTCTTCAATGTTCAGCGCTGCAGAAGTCCGCGGAGTCGCCCTCACAGCCAACCCGTTCGGTCCATGGCGTGAGCGGGAACGGATACCGTCTAGGAGTGTCCGTGCAAGACAACCACGGTCCATCTTGCGACAACTCGCCCAAGATCTCACCAGAAGACGAGAACCTCCCCCACGTACCGATTCATTCACTCTACGCCCTTACGAAACTGAGAGCTCTGAGGTCACCAGACGCCCCGGAGGGTCACTCGAGCCCTGCTCGGGACGATTTCATCTCCAGAGGCGCCTTGCAACTGGAAGACGCTGAGCGTCTTTTCCGCCTCTACCGAGACCGTCTCGATGCCTTCATGTACGGTGTTGGGTGCAAGTACCAACAGCTGGAGGAGCTGAGACGCAAGAGCCCGATCCTGACCGCGGCAACTTTGACCGTCGCCGCTCTTCACGATCCCCAGTCCAACAGCTTGTACGGTATTTGCAGCTCAGAATTCCGCACCCTAACGGAACGATCCATGTTCGACCGAAGAGTCAATCGTGACTATCTTCGCGCCATGTGCGTGGCGTCGTACTGGCTGAGTGACGTGAGCTGGATGCTTTCGGGGTACGCGATACGAAGAGCGGCCGAGTGCAACTTGCACAACAGCTACACCCGCGCCATCGAGGAGAAGAGTGAGGAGGCCGCCGACGGGGCGCGCTTATGGTACATCCTCAACATCTGCGACCAACACCTTGCCACTCTCTATGGGCGGCCTGCCATAGTGCAGGAAGACTCTTCAATGCAACAGTGGGAGAGCTTCCTAAAGTCTCCCATGTCGACCGAGGAGGACAAGCGCCTGGCAAGCCAGGTGGCCCTTCTTGGAATAATCGGCAGCATTAGGGAGTTATTCGGCCCTGACAAGGGCCAACCGACGCCGCGGGCCTATGTTCATCAGATCACTCACTTCAGCAAACAACTGGACCACTGGATCAAGCACTGGTCAGAAACTTTGCCAGGTGAGTTGTCAACTGATAGTCGACTTGCAAAAGAGAATTTCATTCTGATACTTTGCAGAACAGTATCAACACATCGGCCGCTTCCCTCGAAAGGGGGCATTGTTACACTTCCATTTCGCAAAGCTTCACCTCTACTCGCACATCTTTCGAGGCCTCTCGGGCGACAGCCCGATACCCCATCACTTCCTCGACTGTGCGGCATCGGCCATCTCCGTCGCGACCTCCACGATCGACTTCATCATCACCGATCCGGATGTCGCGGCCGGGGTCGTGGGGATGCCGTCCTACCTGCACTGCATGACTGCCTTCGCGTGCATGTTCCTGATCAAGGTCGCGGTCAAGTACGGCGGAGACCTCGTCGAGCCGCAGCGCGTATGGGGCCTCACGACTGATCTCGTACGGCACTTTCGGTCTCTGCCGGCGGGCCGGTGGCATTTGGCGAATCTCATGGCGCCGGGCCTTGAGCGTATGGTTGCGACGCTGAAGCCCGGTTCATCGGGCGAGCCTGGTCACCATCACTCGCACGTCCAGACTGTCAACACTGGGGATCGTCTCAATACCAACGGCGTCATCGATGCTCAGGTTTCGGGTTCGAATGCGGATGGAACTTTGATGGGCCCCGAAGGGGAATTCTTCTTTGACTACGACATGAGTTTTGGGCTGTCTCCGGTCTTCCAATTCGACATGTCGTCCTTGAACACCGATACTCAGACTATGACTGGCCAAGATTTCACCCAAGTTGACTACCAAACGACAAGGCCTGGCATTTGATCACAATCGAGTATACCTCACTTGATGTGGAGTATGATAGGTTTAGATGGCAAACAGATGACCGATGAGGCATTGGCTGACGAATCTAATGGCTTTATACGTCCTCTATAGACTAATCATGTGGAACTACATCCCTTGAATGCTCCTTGGTCTGTATTCGCTTTCCAGGTATTGACACTCCTCTTCGGTCAACTTCAGCTTGAGTGCTTCTATTGTCTCTTTGATCCTCCTTTCCGAACTCAACCCCACAATGGGCCAACATCCCTTCTGCAATACCCAAGCAGTCGAGACTAGAGCCATGCTGACGCCCCTCTTCTTCGCAATCTCTTCGACGCGGTTGACAATATCAAGATTGGCGTCCGCGAACCACGCTTGCGTCTTCTTATCCGTCTGGCTTCTCAGTGATGTCCCCTCGCCCTCGTTGGAGAGAGGCTTTTCGAGCAAGCCGCGCGCAATGGGCGACCACGGAATCACTCCGACTCCAGTCGCGCGGCAGAAAGGCAGCATCTCTCGCTCTTCCTCGCGGTACAGCAAGTTGTAGAACGGCTGCATCGAGATGAACTCGGTCCAGCCGTGTGACCGGGCGATGTACTGCAGGCGGGAGAACTCCCATGTGTACATGGACGACGCTCCGATGTAGCGGACTTTCCCGGACTGTACGACGTCGTGCAGGGCTCTCATGATCTCCTCGGGCGGCGTTTCTCGGTCCAGACGGTGGATCTGAAGGACATCTACCATCGAGACGATGAGTTTCACTACATCGGCCTGAAGAACCCAGTCAACTCACCGATGTAATCCGTCCCGAGACGCTCCAGGCACTGGTCGACAGCGTGAAAGACGTGCTTTCTGCTCAGACCCATCTGGTTGACCAGCGGACCGTCATTGACGCTGGCGGGCCGGGACTCATCGTCCATGACCGGGTTGAAGATCTTGGAGAGGATCACGACCTTCTGCCGCGGGATGTTGAACTTCTTGAGCGCTTTGCCAATGATGACCTCAGACTGTCCGTTCGAGTACGTGTCGGCCGTGTCCCAGGTATTGATGCCGTTGTCGTACGCGGCCTTGAGCAGCTGCAGCCCCTCTTCCTCGTCGAGAACCCATGGCGAGCCTTCCCACTTGGACGAACCAAAGGTCATGCACCCCAGGATGATCTTGGAGATCTTGAGGCCAGTGTTTCCGAGTCTAGTTCAGGGCCGTGTTAGGGGCTGGAAGCCTACGATGATATGCGAAACCCCATCAAGGAGATTTGGGAGCGCACGAAGGACATTCTGTGTGCAGGACGCGTTGCGTACGACTGTTGAAATGTTATGCGATAATTGAACTTACCTGACGTATTCCATTTTGAAGCTGTCATGAACTTTGAGTTGAGTTACAGAAACAGTAAAGTCACTTAGAGCAGCGAATCACCATTGCCAGACTCTGCCAATTTTCGAGGTTTTTGTTTGCATCGTCGCATCATCCCACATCGCTCCGCGGCCTAAACACCTCTCCATCTTGCTCCTCATTCTGATGATTCTACACCCCTGTCACCTCCAACAGATCCCCGGTCCCGGTGCGGGGAAAACGCCCCTCACGGATTTGAAGAGGTGGGACCATCGGCATTCTCACCGACGCCCGATGTAGACGCCTTTGCATCGGCCACTTGTCCGGCCTACAGCTCCAAACCTTTCAAGACTTGCATATTCGCCCGTTTGTAGCCGGTTACGTTCGGTAAACTCGCAGGAAAGATGAGGAGAAGCCCGAAGACGTAATTCGTCCCGGCCAAGAACCCCCTCATGGAAGATGTGGAAGGGCAAACAGCGAGGTCGGACGGTTAAAGCCGAGAGCTGCATGCACGATCACGCTCATGGTGCCATAAACGCCTGGCTTTTGTTGAACAGATTTGGTTGAGCGTCTTGCTAAGAAACACATAATCGAAGCACCGCCAAAAAAAAAAACCCCCCAAGGCACCTCAAGAGCAGCAAAGATGTCCAACGAAATTCTCGTCACAGGCGCGGCTGGCTTCGTCGGCCAGGCTCTCATCAGCGCCCTCGTCAAAGCGAACCCGTCCACAACCCTTGTCGTCACGGATGTCATCGAGCCCCCGATCCCGGCCGACGTGGCGGGGGAGGGCAGCAGGATACACTCGCTCAAGGCCGACCTCACCGACCCGGCAGCCGTCAGCTCCTTGCTCTCGAGGCAGTTCGCGGCGGTGTACCTCCTGCACGGCCTCATGTCTGGCGGAGCTGAGGCGAACCTTGACCTGGGTCTCAAAGTCAACCTCGACTCGGTCCGCGCCGTCCTCGACCATCTCCGCAAAAGCTACCCGGGGACGACCGTCATCTTCACCAGCTCGTGTGCGGTCTATGGCCCCCGCCAGCCCGTCATCGAGAGCGAGACGGTGCCGAAGCCGAAGACGTCGTACGGCACGGAGAAGCTCATCGTCGAGTTGTTAGTCGAAGATTATTCGCGTCGTGGGCTTATCGATGGCCGCATTGTCCGACTCCCGACGGTGACGGTGAGGCCCGGTGCACCATCCGCCGCGGCGTCCAGCTTCGCTTCCGGTATCGTCCGCGAGTCTCTCAAGGGCGTCAAGAACATCCTGCCCGTCAGCCGGGATCTCGAGATTTGGGTCTGCAGCCCCGCAACGGTGGTCAAGAACCTCGTCAAGGTCAAAGACGTCCCGAAAGAGAAGTTTGGGGACTCGAGAGTCGTCAACCTGCCCGGTATCACGGTGACGGTCCAGGAGATCCTCGACGCGGTAGAGAAAGTCGGCGGCAAGGAGGCGCTGGCGCAGATTGAAGAGAAGAGGGACCCGGCGGTTTTGGCCATTGTCAACACGTGGCCAGCCCGGTTTGATGTTAGTAGAGCCTACAGTCTGGGTTTGGAACCGGATGGGCCGATTCTGGAGGCTGTTGAGGCGTTTTCGAAGACATTGGAGGCGTAAGAAAGAGCCGTGATAGAGACGGTAGAAACATGCAGGTCTCGACTCAAGACAGAATCTATCTCCCTCATTGAAAACTTGTTAAAACATGCGAAAATTTAGGCTTTGTGGAAACACAAAATATCAATCTTTGCAGTTGCCTTGTTTCGAAGAATTGATTGATCTCTCACTGTGTCACCATATTTCATTCTTCGACATCAGAAACAAAATGATCAATAAATATAGCAAATGATCTTTTTTATAGAAAAGATTGGCTGGACCTTTTGAAAAATTTACAACACTTATTGTAGGCTAGCATCATGGAAACATTTTCTAAACAGGAGGACCAACGATAATCTACTGATCAACACGTCAAAGCTTCGACCGTGGTCTTCCCAAAGGCTTCTTTTGTCTAGCTCGGTCCTCCGAAACCACCAAGTACTCGACATCCAGAGTGTTCACCATTGCAGGAGTTGCCTGCCTAAGGCTGGTGATACCGCAGAGCCTCATTGAGGTTTCAAGCTCGTCTTTAAGGACTATCGATAAAAGAATTACTAGTCAGCAGCTGTCTCCTTTCAATTCTCGACTCAAACAACTTACTCTGTGAAAGATGCTCTACGCCTGGCTGGCCGTAAACAAGAGAATACAGGAACGGCCTGCCCACACCGACTGCTGTGGCACCAAGTGCAATGGCCTTCAGTATATCCGACCCCCGCTCAAAGCCACCGTCGATGTAAACCTCTAGCTTGTCGAAAACCTCAGGACACTGCTCTCGAAGTTCGAGCAGGACAAGAATGGAGGCTTGCGAGCTATAACCGGGGCGATGTCAGCGCGTGTTTACTCATATCATGATTCAGCTTCGGAAACCCACCCATCCAGAGATCGACCCCCGTGGTTGCTCAAAAGTACTCCATCCACACCATACTCAACTGCTAACCTGACGTCATCCGCCGTCTGAACGCCTTTAAGCACAATGGGAACGCCGCTGGCTTCTCTGATCCACGAGAGGTCCTCCCAGGTGATGGACTTGTCAATATACTGAGCCATTAAACGTCCAAGACCGCTGCCCTTCTTATCTTTGCTGCTTTCGGCGCCGCTGATGGCAGCTCGGATCGTGCCTGCTTGGGCGGCACGCTCATCCGCCTCCCGCTTGCCGGGGACAGGTGCGTCCACGGTCACAAAGACGGCCTTAATACCCAGAGCACGGGCAGAACGAAGAATCTCTATCGTCTTGTGGCGTTCGGAGTTGATGTAAAGCTGGAAGAAGAAGGGCTGCGTGGGCGGAGCAGCCGAGACGATGGACTTGAGAGTGTAGGATGCATTGCTCGAAATCTAGATTCCCAGCCATCAGCTCCATGGTCCGGTTTTGAGACACGTACGCGCTTACACATTGAATGATGTTCTCATTTGCCGCTCCTCGACTCAGGGCCAACTCGCCGTCAGGATGCACCAGCTTCGCCATGGCGGCGGGCGAGATGAAGAAAGGGGCCGAGCTCTCGAAACCCAAGATAGTCGTCCTCATGTCGATGTGGGAAACGTTTCTCAGGATCCGCGGCCGGATCATGATACGTCTTACAAGCTCCTTGTTGTTCTTGTGCGTTATGAGGTCCGTAGCTGCAGAAGAGTAGAAAGCCCAAGTCTTCGGCGTGAGTGCTTTGGAAGCGACATCCTCGAAATCCGGCGCCCCGATTATGGAATCGAGTGGCGGTATGGCGTTCTGTCCTTGAGTAGACGTGGATGCTGCTTGCACAGTCTCTGCAGATGCTTTTGTTGTGCCGTTCGTGCCACCTGACTGTGATGAAGCTGCAGGAACGTCTGGAGTGGCGTCTTGCAAAACCCCGACGAGCTTCTCGTCAGGAAGCTCCTCGAGGATGTCTGGTGCGTGGACCTCGTCAAAGATCTTTGTGGCATTTGAACCGGCACACTTGAGAAGGACTGAGCGGTGTCTACGGTAAGTAACCTGTATATTGGTTGCAAACGCAAATTGTCTTAACTCACCCGACGGACCTCCTGGGTGGTCATTGATGAAGTCAGTGATATCCCAGACTTTCGAGTGCACCGCTATCCAACAATCCGCCTTGGTGTTGTGCTTGCTGAGATCAGTCAAGCTGATCGTGGCTCGCTCCGGTTCCTGAGTCTTGGTCGTCATTGCGTTTCAGGTTCCGCGTGTAAGAGCTTTCTGGTATCTCTGTGAATTGCCGAGAATAGCAAGATGGCTAGGTCTTTCTTGAGCGGACGATATTGCCTGTGTTCGCGTGAGATAGTTGCTACAGCCACCATCAAACCCTATTATCCCTTGATTATGTCTGTCTGAGCCTTGACCGCCCTGAATGAAATGGCCGTCCAAATCACGGCATCCCGGCATAGTCGGAGACGACCCCATTGCTTGTGCACTCCGCACTCCACATGCACGCCCCCCTCCACGTATCGGCATTCTCGCCGATGTGGACCATGACACAATGGCAAACGGCGTACAACTTTGAGTAGCAAGATGTCCTTTCCTTACGAGAGCCATACGCAGGTCATTTGAATGGCTGGAATTGGGATCTCAAGAGGGGCTCGACTTCTCTGCGTGATCGGCATGTAACCCGGCTCGTGGCAACACATGCAGAGGGAGAAAGAAGGCAGCCGAGGGGCATTCTAAATCTGTTGGTCTCCACATCTTGGGATTTGGAGGGGTTATCATGAGCGGTTGGCTTCCATCGAAGCTAATTCATACCCTCGTCTCTGTCACTGTTTGATCACTCGTTCCAGTGTAGACGAAGCCGGCTGTACTACCTTGTACCAAATACCGTTATTCTATTCCTCCCTCCTCTAATCATCTCTCCAACATGACTTCCAGCTCAATCCCCCCAAAATCGACCCCTCTTCCGGCCGGGGTTTACACCCCAGTCGTCACCATCTACAAAGCTGGCGACCCCGAACAGCCCGTCGACCATGATGCCATGTACAAGCAGTGCCAGGCGCTGGTTAAGGCCGGCATGCATGGCCTCGTCTACTCGGGAACCAATGGTGAACTCTGTCTTCTCACCTCCGACGAGCGCAAAGCCATCGTCGAAACCGCCGTCCGGGCCGTCAAAGACCTCGGCAAGCCAAACTACCCGATCGTCGCCGGCATCTCAGCGCAGTCGACGCGCGAGGCCATCATCAACGCCAAAGACGCAGCATCCGCCGGCGCAAACTTTGCGCTTCTGTTGCCGCCCAGCTACTGGCCCAAGGCACTCTCCGGCGAGGCGATATTGGGCTATTTCCGCGACGTCGCTGACAACTCGCCCATCCCCATCGTCATCTACAACTTCCCCGCCGTGACATCCGGCGTAGATCTCGACTCGGACCAGCTTGCTGCCCTGGCGTCGCATCCCAACATTGTGGCTGTGAAGCTTACCTGCGGCAACGTGGGCAAGGTGACCCGGTTGGCGAGCCAGTTCAAGCCTGAGCAGTTCGGCGTCTTTGGCGGCAGCAGTGACTACCTACTGCCGACACTAGCTGCTGGAGGAAGTGGCTGCGTGACGGGGATGGGCAACATCTTCCCGGCTTCCACGTCGGCCTTGTATGATTTGTGTAAGGCCGGAAAGGCGGAAGAAGCCTGGAAACTCCAGTACGCCGTAGCAAACGCGGAATGGGCGTGCAAGAAAGGAATAGCCCTCACGAAATTCGGCGCCTGGCACTTCTTGGGCCGCGAGATTGGAGTTGCTGACGAGTCCTCTTGGGAGATGAGGAGGCCGTATCTGCCGTTGGGCGACGCCACGAAGAAGTGGGCTTTGGAGACGTTTGCGGCGCTTGAAGCCACCGAGAAGCAGAGATCATGGGGCAGCTAGATATAATTAATCGATAGTTAACATGTCCGAGATGCAGTCAAGTGCTAGCATGTCATGTAATTAGAAGGAAGGGTGGCCGTTGGCTTGTGAAAATTCCATACTCTCCCCCTTTCTCATTAGCTGGTGCAAAAGCAAGACATTATGTAGATAGAGAAAGATTAATATTGTCTCCCAGAAACATGAGACCGTTGTAATTGAGACAAAAACACAGTAAGCGCTAAGGATTTCTTATTTACGGCAATTATCAGTCACCTGTTGACATAACCAGTTTCAAGTGATGAGCAGATGAGTCCCCCCAGGGTAATTCCATTACACTTCGATTGTATCTCGATCGCTTGACATATTTGGTGTATGTTTTCATTTGCAGAGATTGAGACATAGTGCCTCTTCACAAGTTTAGTCTAAACTGCAGCCGAACCGGCTCCCTTCAGTGCAAGCCGGCACTTTCACCCAAGCTTATGCCCTTTATCTATGCTCTGTCCACCCAACCCTCCACATCGTCTATACGGACGTATTTGATGTACTGCCTGTGGAATGTGAAAGCAACATGTACCACTGATACGGGACCCTCTTCCTCGACGGAGATGCTCGGATAGCTCAACTCTCGATTTGTCTTCTCGATGGAGTTGTTCGTCATACAGAACCCATCACCTTCTTCCAGCACTCTCTCTTTCCAGCCCAGTCCGTCGTTACTAGAAACTGCAATGGTCAATGCTTTCCGGGGGGTTCCCCAAATGGCATGCTTGCCGTTGACGGACGCTTGATTTGGGCGCCTGTCGTCTTCTGGTGTAATGTCGTCGTAGAGGCCTTCCCTCCTTGCCATGTCAGGCTCAGCCGCGGATCGATTGAAAACAACGACGACGTTTCCTGAAGCCAAGCGGGCGGCACATATACCGCTGTTGGGGTTTGGTAACGTGGTCGGCTTGGGAGAGGCCCAGTTCAGCCCGTCGGCGGAGGTTGAGCGGTAAACATTGTCCGCCCAACGACTGCGGAAGAAGGCGACATACTCTGACCTCCCTTTCGACGGTGGAACAATGTTCATATGTACGCAGCCGAGACTTTCGGGCACCACGCTTTCTGACCATGTTTGGCCATCATCTCGGGTAAAGAAGACGGAGGAAATGTCGTTGTTACCAATCCACCTCTGACCCGGTGTCGAGCGGCAATGGAAGACGGGAAGAACCCAGGTCCCATCGCCAAGGACAACAAGAGGTTGACGTACGAACGCACCAGTGACACCCTCCAAGGGGTATCGGGGTTCTGACCAGGTTATGCCGTTATCACCTGATGTGCGAGCCATGATGTACGCGCCGTCTTGGTTGCCGGCATCTTGCGAAGTGTGAAACAGCCAAACATCCCCTGTCTTTGGTGCCCGGAAGAGGACGGGGTTCTGGCAGCTGCGATTGGTGTCGGAGGAGACTTTCTGCGGCGTGGACCAGCCCTTCGAACGCGGTTCTTGACGAGACAGCCAGATGCTGATGTCCGGAAGACCTTCCTGGGAGCCCCCGAACCAGGCGCAAAGCAGGGTCTTGTCGGGGAGTTGGAGAAGGTTGGAGGCGTGCGACTGAACGGTTGCCGCAGGGATGGCAGCGGAGTGGAGAGTTGGGGACATTCTAGAACGATTGGTTTTGTTGGTCGTCGGCGACAAGAGCGAGTAGTAGTATGTTCTGCGCCAATAGGTTGAAGTTGCTGCAAATGGGTTACAGGAAAACCAGACCCAAGATGCTGCTATGTTTCGGTGCTTGCAACCTCGGATATGAACTGATCACAGTTGGTTCTATGTATTCAGTCCTTCTGATGGCCCTCATCCACTGTGTCCCCGCTTCCAGCTTCCCTTCCCCTCTCTCTCTGTCGTCAGTCTGAGTTTGTGTTCAACCGGCACAATCTCCGGCTCCGCTCTTCTCCAGCCCCCGCCCCGGGGGGCCCCGGCCATATGCCGTGTCGCAAACTTGTCATAAGGTTACGAGCTAGGACTGGTCGCCGAGTTTCCCGATTCTGCCTAGTCTCTCCATATCCGACCATTTCGAGGAGCCAGAATGGGTCGCAGATCCGGGGAAACAAGAGACAGAGCGCGTACAATCACCTACTGGCGCATAGTATCAAGATGTAAACTGATGACATTGTTCGGTTACGGTCTTCTCCCCGAGAAAACGCATTCGCTGATCACCATGGTCGACCATGTCACTATGGGCCCAGGTATGCTGTGGGTTACGCGGGGTAGTTCGGCTCTTGAGTTGCTCCCCATGGGGTGATTCAACGCCTGTCATGAAGGGATCGAGTCAGTTTGCCCGGATATATGATATAGTTCAGAGCCTGCTGCTACCGTCGCTGAATTTAGAAGCCGCCAACAGACTTTTTGATCCGACAAACCCAGCTCTTCAATTCCTACGTCCGCCGGTTCGACATCAGAGTCAGCAAAAATGGGCGGGGGAACTTCACTTTGGGCTTCTCCCGAATGGAAGAAGGACCCGAAAGAGATTTTCAACTCGAGACTTCTCCTGCTGGGCATCACCATTGACTTTGCCGGATGCTCCTATGGCTTCGACCAGGGAAACATCGGAGGAATTATGACGTTCCCATCGTTTCGGACAGCCTTTGGGTTCGACACCATCAGCCAAGCGGAAGCAGACACAAGAGGTAGGATCCTTCGTCACTGAACGCTGTTTCTTCCTCATAAGACTAACTCTTCACTCAGAGGGAAATATAGCTGCGATGTGTACGTAACTCATTAGTTAAGCTACACGTCTTGTCTACTAATGGTCATGAATGCAGTGGCTGCTGGTGGAACCGCAGGGGCGTTGCTGGCAGCTTCTTTGTCCGACTTTCTCGGAAGGAAGAAGTCTGTCACTTCAATGGCGGCACTGTTCCTGGTAGGCTGTTCCATGCAAGAGGTTCCCAAGCTCAACGTTCTATACGCCGGGCGACTTCTGGCCGGAGTAGCCATTGGGGCAACTTCTATGGTCAGTACCTCCGCAAAGCAAGTTGGGTCTCTGCGTTTACTGAATGTTGGCTATCACAGCTCGCTCCTCAGTACCTAGCGGAAAATTCTCCGAAATCAGTCAGAGGCTCTCTCACCACATCTTACAACCTGATGATCATACTGGCGCTAGCTCTTGCCTTCTGGACAAACTGTAATTCAACGCCCCGTCACAATTTCCACGTATGTGAAGTGTGAAATAGCTTACAAGTACTAAAATGGTCTTTACAGACGCGGTCAGTCTTTGGTCTCAGGAGGACCTCAACGACAACAAGGCTTGGCAGTTGGCTCTGGGCGTTCAGCTTATTCCTGGCTTCTTCCTGTTTGTGTCCATATGGTGTAAGTTATCCCAGGGCATCGATATGAGTATTTTTGATTAACCTTTTGCGTTGCAAGTTGTTGTCGAAACCCCCCGTGCCCTCATCTCGAAAGGAAAACACGAGCAAGGTTTGAAGAACCTTTGCAAGCTTAGGGGACTACCCGCGGAACATCCCTATGTCCGTCAAGAATACATGGAAATCCTGGCACAGGCTGAAGCCGAACAGAACAAGGCGAAGGGTATGTCTCATTCATTGACTCTCAAGTAGAGCCATGACCTTTAACCTCAACTTCTAGGATATGGATACGTCGTTGTCGTCAAAGAAATTTTTACCAACGCAAGCAACCGCCGACGTCTCTTTCTCGCCGTATCGCTTTTTATCTTTCACAAGGCTACGGGTACAGATTCACTAAATTACTTCGCTCCACGTCAGTGTTCTCTTTTATCCCAGGCCAGGTCTCAAACGCTTACTATGTTTATCAGAGATTTTTGCTATGATCGGAGTTCCCAAAGGCTCTAGTTCGCTTTTGACTACAGGGGTCTACGGTGTTGTCAAGTTGGCAACGACCATCATCTACGTCACTGTCATCGTCGATCGAGTTGGCCGGCGACTCCCTCTTATGATTGGTGCCACTATCCAGGCAACATCGATGCTATATATCGGTCTCTTTCTTCGCTTCTCCGACGTTGAGCCTGGTAGTGGAACTACTCCTGGCGGCATCGTGGGGATCATTATGTGAGTCGAGGTTATGAGTGATTGCGCAGCAATTGCAGCTGGTCATGTCTCTGACACGCTACTTAGGATCTATCTCTATGCCTTTGGCTGGTCTTTTGGCCATTCTGTAGCTCCTTATGTGGTTGCTGCTGAGATCTTTCCCTCTCGGATCCGATCCGTCTGCATGTCTTGCTGCCTCTTCACGAATTGGATCGTCAACTATGGCATCACCACTGCAACCCCCCACATGCTGTCGACAATGGGTTACGGCACCTTTCTTTTCTTTTCCCTTATGACATACGCTGGCGTTATTTTCGTCTTCTTTTGCCTACCGGAGTTGAAGGGCCGCAGCATCGAGTCCATGGATGATTTATTTGCGCACTCACTCTGGACCATGTTCAAACGCGCGTACCCTACTGAAGATGAGAAAGTCAGGCATGATGTGCAGGAGAAGCTACATCAAGAGGAAGAGAAGGGAGCGTCACATGTGGCCATGATCGAGGATAGTGGGAGGCGAGCTTAAGAGTAATTGAAGGCCGGTCAGTGGTTGTAGGGTGGGACTCTGAAATGCGATCTCTATTGTGTGGGCATCATTGGCAAGAAACTGATTCATGAAAGACTTTTAATTAATGTGAATTTGTATACACCAGTTGATCTTCTGTTCTCTACCCGTATGTGAATCATGGGATAGTGTTGCTGTTGTTGTCTCGATAAGTTGCCGTCCCAAACAAAGATAATGGAATGCCGATCTCAGCAACAAGCTTTTACGTAAGATAGCTTCATGCAGTAAGCAAATGAAGAGCAGTTGAAAATGAAGAGAGTTTAATGACACCTTTCTCCGCCCTTGTGGGGAAAACATTTTGCACCGACTCACGTTGCATAGCACTAGAGCAAAATAGGTAAGCGCCCCAGTCATGATGGCATGGGAAATTCCGTTTTGTCTGCCTGCTGCCCACTCATCATGCTCGTGTCTGCCGTCAGGTCCCTCTTTTCCCTCTTGATTTCGTGTTGCCCGTGTCGCCAGTTACGCCCAACACGCCGAATACCGTCCGCTACAGGCCGCTTGCGCATATATCATGGATGAAAGGACCGAGACTGCCGTGACTCCAGTTGCGCAGTCAGAAACCCGACGTCGAAAGGGCTCCAAGCACGACAAAACAGGGTGCCTGACCTGCCGTTATCGGTAAGCACCGGAGACAACCTCGCCAAGACTGTCAACTTGGCCTTCTGACATCCTCCAGACGGAAGAAATGTGTCGAAAATACAATTCCAGTATGCGGCACCTGTGCCCGTCTGAACCTGAAGTGTGTTCGGCCGTCAACCCGCGATGTTGTGCCAACAAGCTGGGTTGACCAGAAACAAGTCACAAAACACGTGCAACAACTATGTACAGCTGACAATCGGAACGACACATCGACGACGACGACAACAACGGCAATCTTTCCATTCAACTTGCCAACGCTGACGGGAGATCATGCTGAACCACCTCGGAAACGTCAAGTAATGCGATATTATATCACAGTGCTATGTCACTACTTGACAGCTAGTGAGCAGTTCAACTCGTTTTTGTCGGGTCAGTCCAGTGTCAACTCACTCAACAGTCCCTTTGTCTCTGCAAATCCGTACTAACAAAACCTCTCAGCTTTTCTCCCCATGGCCATGGAGTCAACGGTGCTTTATGACGCACTGGTAGCGTTGGCCTCGGGACATTTGTCACTCTCGAATGAGTCGTACAGGCTCTCAGCGCTGGAAGCTCACTCGACAGCCATCACTAATCTTGCAACGGCGCTCGGCGCCCCCCAGAAACAGATCACATGGTACGAGACAAAGGCAGCAGCATGTCTCGCCTTCGTCATCGGAGAAGTCTGCGTGGGCGATGATTCCGGATGGTCTACTCACCTCAACGGAGCCAAGCTTTTGATCAGGTCCGCTGAGGTGGTTACGACCTCCGGTGTCGTGTTGCGTGGCCCAGAGGTCTTCAGGAGAAGTTCCGAGGGGCAGTGGATACTCCGGAACTTTGCATATCACGACATAATCGGCAGCATCACGTTGAGGAGGCGGCCTCTGCTCGACTGTACCTATCTGGACGGAATCACCGACGTGGTGGATACCTATCTGGGGGTCGCTACGGACCTATTGCGCCATGTCGCCACTCTGAGCAGTCTTGATGAAGAGACGAAGCTCGGGCCAGACCTCACAGTCGATGAAATCGTGGAGAGGAAATCGGCTTTCCACACCACATGTGCCAAAGTCGAGCAAGAGCTGCAGGTGTGGCAGTGCCGAGTCGATGCTTCTCCGGAGCTCGCTGCCTTGGCGCACGCGTTTAGAAGCGCGGTCTTGATCGTGCTGTATCGGCTCATTCGAAATCGACTGACTTGCGAGGAGCATGACGAGGAAGAGACAGACGTGGCGACGGGGTGGGACATACTGCCGACGAAGATACGCACGCAAGTTTCGAATATCTTGAGGCATGTCTCTGGCATCCCGATAGGGTCTCATTCCGAGTCGGCAATACTGTTCCCTCTTTTTCTCGCCGGTGGCGAGGCCACGGAGGCCAAACATATGGACGAGGTCCGCATTCGCCTGAAGATGACGCTACAAAAGAGACGATTTCTGAATATTGCGCGGTCCTTGGAAATTCTAGAGGAGTTGTGGCAAAGGAGAAAAACCCCGGATGGAGTTCGATTAGACTGGACTGACATCTTGGATGAGACTAGAGAGCACCTTTTGTTGACGTAGCGTGGGGGCTTGAAGGATTCTTTCTACCTTGTGCAGTTCATGAAGCCAGTTTCATCTAGTCAAGCGTCAATGGTAATCTACAATACTTTTAGTTACGTCTTGCGGTTCAATACACTTAGATCAGATCATTCGTGATGAAACTAGGCTCTCAATTAGGTTGCTATTTGACGAGGCCATAAACTATGACAACGCAATGAACAACCGCCTAACCTCTAGTCTTTAACCAAACATATCCAGTCATCCAGACGTATAACCCTCTGTTTAACATTCCAACAACGCACAGTTTCCAATTCCATGCAGAGCAGCTACAGGTCCTTAATCGTGCTGCATGTGATCCGTTCTACTGCTCTGACCATAACCTCCCAAAGTCTATAACCGCGGGTTTGTGTCAGAGGAAGTTGGTAAGTGCGGGTATGTTTGGTCCACGGTTTGCAGCCAAAGTTGTACAGACAGCGAGTAGAGAGATTTTTGAACCGAAACTCCAGATGAATCGAGATAGATTGAGTCACCAAGCTTCGAGACCTGCCAGCTTGATGTTTTCCTAGTCCGGGTCTCTTCAAGCCGGCTCGCACCGCTCTTCCGTTCATCGCTTGTCATAACACGGTCAAGAATTTCAGTGCTGCATAGTCAAACTGGAATCAAAGTCTTGATCGATGACATAGCACACTCTGCAACCGTCACTGATGCTAGAGACATTTACGGTTGAGCAACACATGGGTAAGCAGAACTTGCGGGTTTTTGTGTCTCAAAAATCTGTTATTCAGGCCAATCTTCCAAGAATATTGAACTATCAACTCTTGAGCCAAGAGCTTAGGCCATCGCCAATCAGAACCCAAGCGTTTGTCCCGCCTCCTTTGTCACCGCCGCCTTGACGTTGGCAGATCCCAAAAGGGAGTAGCTGTAAGGGGGGCTGCTGGCCGTGAGCTTGCCTACGGGCGCGGTGTTCGCGCTCTGGCCGCCGAGAACAACATCGATGGCAACGGCGTAACTAGATTTACCGGTGTTAATCTTCAAAATCCTCTCAGGGAGAAGGGGGGGCTTACCCGGTCTCCTTGCTCGACTCGCTGAAGATAGCCTTCTTGCCGACATTCTCAAAGACGGAGCTCTGGATGAGAGCCTGGGCGCCCATGCGGGTGTTCAGACCAGTGTCCATGGTGTTGTAGTACTGGTTGTAGACGTGGGCGGTGCCGAAGCGCAGCAGCGGGCCGCGGCTGCGGACGTTGAAGAAGTGGTTGTTGGCATAAGTGACGCGCAGGGTGCCCGTGTCCTCGGCTGCGTTGTTGTCCGAGTGGCCGACGAGGGAGCCTTTGGAGTGGTCGTGGAAGTAGGTGTGGGAGATGGTGACCCAGTCGGCGGCGTGGGAGAGGTCGGTCAGGCCGTCGTAGAAGTCCTTGTCGCCGTCGCGGGTGGCGGACAGGTCACAGTGGTCGACCCAGACGTTCTTGGACAGCTGGATGGTGATGGCATCGCCGTAGGCCGCCTCGACCTTGCTGATCTTGACGTTACGGATGATGACGTTCTTTTGTCCCAAGATGGTGAGGCCGATGCCTTCAAGCGCTGTGTGGGGAGATTTCGTTAGCTGATGTTCTCCTGTGACATGGCGATGTGCGAGGTAAACCAACAGCTGCCTGTTTTCCCGACAATGGTCTTGTCAGAACCAACCTGCACCTTGGCCTTGCCGACAATGTTGCCCTGGATGATGACGATTCCAGGGCCGGACGCGTTGGCAGCAGCAGACAACTGAGCGAGATTCGTGACGGTCGTAGTGGTACCGCCAACACCGCCCTTGGTTCTAGACAAAGTACTGGTCAGCATCGGATCACCGGACAAACGGCAGAAGCTTGGTTCACTCACCCGCCGTTCTGGGTCGCGTAGCCTATGTTGGCGGCATCCGTGATGGCTGCTCTTTTGTTCAAGAGGTGGCCCTCCTCGACAATGGAGGTGGGAATGGCCGAGACAGCGGCCGCCAGCAAGGCCCAAGACGCGAAACCGGAGAACTTCATGATGAGAACGAAAAAAAAGCGGACGAAGCAGAATATGTACAGGAAGAACAAGTTTCACAATGTCAAGTCTGTGGAGCGCTGCCGAATAAGCATAAATCTTCAAAAGACAGACGCGGATGGCGATCACTTATACGTCGGCAAACCGCGTAGTATCACGATGTATCCCGCCTACTCCACATCATTCTCCCTCCTTATTTGACGCCTGCCGAGTAAGACAGAGACAAGATCGACTTGCAGGGTGAACATACTGCTCCCTTGGCGTTGTAGCATCACCTTCCTCCAATCCGAACCGTCGCTCGTCCTACATCCTACCCTCTTAGGTGGAATAACCGGCGTCACGCAAATCCCCCGAATGAGAGGGAAGCTCTCTTGTCGTCGCGTGATGCTTCAGGGGACCTGTCTTTCTGTTCTTGGTTGAAACGCAGGCTTGCCCGAGCGGGCACGCAGAGGAACGGGAGACCGGCTTCTATTGGAGCAGCAATTTATTCGGTTCTCTTGGGGGACGGGGCCGCCGATCCCATTCACACATTAAAGGGGGCTTTGGTGCGGAGAAAATTGTTGTTGGAGGAAAATTGCTCCGGGGATTCATTCCCCCCCAAGTGACGCGGGGGGGCTGGTCTGGTCTGGTCTCAGTGGTCTGTCGACTCGTGAGAGCCGTCTAACTTGGGTACACACTCGAACTGGTCCCTCTTAAGGTCGCACAGGCACAAAATAAGAGAAGTGAGAATCATCTAACATGGCCAAGGAAATATGTCCGTCCGCCCCCCCCCCTCCCCCCGGACGTTACATCGTTTCTGCTTCTTTCCCCGGACTTGATCGGGCCCCGGCACGGCGAATACGCCGATGGGCGGCAATAGCCTGCCTTAGCGTTCGGATCATCGCCTATAACTGATTACCCGTGTAATAAGGTGTGGCCAGTTTTCAACATCGGCGCCGCTCCAGACAGACAAAGAAATCAACGATAGAAACCCGCCTTATCTGTAGGACGTCTCTTTAACGTTAGCTGACGCAGATCCTCATGGGACTCGGATGATACATAAAAATAAAAAAAAGCATTAGACATCCATTAGTTTCGCAGGACGGACTGAGTTTTTGAATCACCTCAGTCTTGATGCGCTGCGTCTGGCGGCATCACACCCTTAACGCTCAACTATCGCTCCGGCTCCATGGACGGCCGAGCTTCACGATGGTGATGACCTTTTCGAATGGGCTGGACCAAAAATCTGGACCAAACAACGAAAATTACATCTGAAGTTAAGGGCCGAGATGAGGGAATTTCTGCTTCACATGTGGTCTTGACGGTGAGGACGAGGAGAGCCGCATGGCTCGCCCTACGAACTCTAACCATGGGAAACTGCATGTTTACCATGTGAAAAGTCCATCATTGGCTGGATATTCATATTCTGTATTCGTGCTGATGATTTCTGGGAAGCACTGGTCCGAGTACAGCAGTTGCCCGGAGAGCTCTATATAATGCAGTTTACGCCGAGCATTGGTCCATGGGCACCGAGACAAGACCTTGTCGCAGCCCAGATGGTTGCAGCCCTTGCCTTTGGGGGAATAGAGTCCGTTCATCAGCCCATGGTTGGTTGCTTGGTCTATGAAGCTCATCTTGTCACGATTGGATCAACACGCTCATTGGCATTGGGCTTGGACGACGACAAGCTTTCAGCCTATGGCGGCTCGATTTGAGATAAGCGAGAGTCCGGGCACGAGAGTAGAATCGTACGTCCTAGACTCCCGGTTTCAGTGTTTCCCGCAGCATTTTGTGCCTGTCGGGAGAGTTCTCCTCGACTTTTACTTTTGAATTCATCTCACATCATCGGCTTCGTGGGGCGAGCTGCGACGTCGTCCAAGTCTGCTTCTCCTATTCCTGTCGACGATTCGTTAGAACACAGAGCTTCTTTAAAGGAAAAACGCGGCAATGAATTTAGAGAAATAAAAAACCATACGTCGCGGCCTGAGATTGGCTCGATTTCCCCCCCTTCACATAACGTTGTGGAAGGTTTCCTTCCTGGCACCACGCCACCTGTAGGGCATTTTGCAGACCCCTAGGGTAGAGAGAGGGTGTCGGGAAGAAACGGTGGTGTCGCTTCTGTAACCAGTTTCGTCGGATGCTTGGACTTCCCATCAACAACAAGACCAGCGTCGATGTAGTGAGCATTTCACTCTCACATCATCAGAACCGGAGCCAAGAGAACCCAGACAGGTCAAGTTTGTTCTGTCATGATGGAGCAGATACTCCGTATTCCCCCGAAGTCGAAGAGCTGCAAAACTCGAGGGGCATTTCCAGTCGGCCTGATGCGTTTTGGAAGATCGGATACTCCACGCCGGAACGTCTTCGCCTAAAGTTTAAGAGGCTGTGATGCCTGGGAGCATGAGCCCACCAAGTCAAGTCCGAGCCCTTGTTTCGTCATCCCACAACTAATCGTATTTTCCCCCCGTCGACGTGATCAAATGAACATATCCGTCCCCCTCTGCCCTAACCCCAACATCGCGCAATCCGTTTCACCGGATCTCGGTCGGCGTTGCACTGGCCTCAAGGCGGCCATCCAAGGGCGAAAGCCGACGTTGTCAGAAGACCCTGAGTCGCAGAGGGATTTTTCCCTTTCCGCTCTCACCTGTCGGACTTTCTCCGACCCTTTCTTCTCGGCTCATCGTGATCTGACAATAAGAGCCGCCGATGCAAGAGAACATGTTCGATGGCCAGCATCGTTCATAATTCCATGGCCCATAATTATCTTCTAGAAGGCCATACAGCAATTCGGAACTGGCGGTCTAGGCCAACTGGCCGAGTCTCGGTGAATGACGACCAACATGAGCTGGCCGGAGTGAAACTCAAGGATACCAGGTCTATGGCTGGGGAGTTGAGCAAGGGTATGCTGACTCTCAACTAGAGTGACATTTTCCCCCTCCCCTGCGGAACATCTCGCCTCACCCAACCTCGTGTGTAGCCATCTTGCTTCGTACCAATCGCTGGGGAGGAAGGGAAAGAAAAAAGGATATCCCGGCAATCTCGATCGCGAAAGTGTAGATCATCCTCCACTTTAGGGGGTTTCTCACACAGTCCGGCGACTCTTTGTCCCGTTGGGAGACGGCCACTGTTCATGTCCCCAACCTCGTGGCCCTCGGGACCAGCCACACACACAACTTCGAGTCAACGCGAGCCACCCGACTGAACTTCTGGACGACGGATAATTGACACTGGTTGTCAAAGAGGGTGGGAGGGGCTCAAGGCCTCAGTTGAATGGGGTTACCAGCCACTTGACACTGTCTTCCTGCCACCAGTGTGTCCGCCTCGTCACAGATGGAGAGGGTATGTACAGGTATGTCGTGGCAATGGTGGAGAAGCCCGAAGCCACCTGAAATAAGTTGACAAGACTTCTAAGGTCACACGGCCAGTTGCCGTGTAACAGAAAGTGAAGGGATTCCCACCTCTGGCGCAGATTGCCGACACCCATCTCCATCGGAGGCTACTCCGGTAGGTATTTGCTCACCGCTCCGTTATGAGAAGCCCCGTGGCGATGAACCCCTTGGCTGTAATTAGAGCTTGGATAGCCCGTCTCTTAATATGCCGAAAAGACTGGGGGAGCCATAAAGGGGCTGACGCGCCCGTTTCGTCTCTTGGCACTCGCTCGAGCGATCTTCCGAGGTCAGCAATGCCAACACGGTTCCAAGGGTATCATGGATGACCATGGATGGATGGCAGCGTGCGGTTGGCTGGTGACAGATGGAGGGAGGAGAGCAATCGTATTGAATGGAGCCAAGAAGATGAATGTGAGGGCACTGGATGCTCGATGCTTTCCACGTAGCACCCTACTGTACAGGTACCAAGCAAAAAGTCGCAATTTTTCCGCCTTACCTACATACGGCCTTGCTGAACCTGCCCTGCTTCGTCCCTCTCACATGAGTGTTGATAGAGCCAGGATGGTAAAGGTTTCTTCGGTTGCGGTGAGCCACTAAAACGCATGGAATGCTAGTCAACTAGTGCAGTGTCTTGATGGGCTTCCCACCACCACTACGCCGAGAAACAGCCTGCGTCCAACCCACGTCCCGATATTAACTAAGGTGAAAGGGGTTTTCTCCATCCCACTTGAGCTAATATACGAAAACAGAATTAAAAAACAGGAGACACGGTTTTCTGGTCATGTGGGACGGTGCGGTGGTTGGACCAGGCGAGTCGAAGACTTTTGACAACGGTTTTATTAACGCCCAGCCACCCTCACAGAGCCAGTCTCTGTTCTGCGGCCGTCATCCCTGCCAGTTGAAGTAAGCCGTGAACTTTGGTAAACTCGTGCAATTTGGTTACCTTCCTTACCTTGTGGCAGTAAAAAAGGTGACTGACCGACGGTGGCGAGGAGTTGGCCCAAAAAAGCATCTGTTCGCGAGGAGAGGCGAACAGACTCGTCACATTCAGCCAAAGAGCCCGTCCCAGGTTATTTTTGACTCCATCCAGTGTGAGCCTCATCCGAGCCACACCAACATCGGCTCTCTTGACTCTCCAGAGCCTCTGGTGGAATCTGAGGGACTTCCTTCTGCCTTGAGCACTCGTGGAGTCGTGGGATCAAATGCTCATTTCTGAAGAGTAGGAGAGCCAAGACCAGCCATCGCACAATCTCCTTCCGTACTCGGCATCACTTAGCCTTTCGCTCTACCTCGGACCTTTCCTTTAAGTTGGTCGATCATCTGCTTCAAGGGTCAGAGACCAGGCAATGAATGGGAATGAGATGGCGGTGGAGCACTGCGACGTTTCCAAACCACCACCAGCTACGAAGATCCTCCTTTCGCACACACGGTTAATCCGGCCTTCATGATTCAGTCCGACACCATCGACTGCCTTTTGACACGCCGTTATCGTCCTTGGCCCGCAATTCGTCTCAACCGGCGGACGCCAGCCAGCCAGCCTGGTGGAAAAAATATGGGACAAGGACCCCTCAGCTCATATCTGGAGTTGTGTTAATGGGTGTTCTGGAGAGAGCGTGGGCAGTCAAATCTTCCGATCTCCCCAGGATGCCACGAGACGGACGCCATCGTGAAGCTGTCACGCAAGGATACTGCAGTCGACGTGTCAACCGGTTGGCGCATAAGCGGCTTGGGTCTCCTGAGTTGCGACGGCGATGATCCCGGCTCGTTGGCGGCATTAACGTTCGTTTTATGAGTTCAATCCCAACCACACAGACGCCGCAGCGCCTCAATTTGCTTTCAAAATCGGGGCTCGTTTCACCCTCTCTTCTCCCGTCCACTATGTGGTCAGGCACATTCACACACACGCACACACACACACACACACACACATGAGCTGATGTGATCCCATCACGCCCAATCCGAGTTTGACGTCACACACCCGGGATATCGGCTCCAGTTCCTCCCATGAACCCTCACCATCGCCGGGACCTCCACAGCAAGCCAGACCCAGCTACCACGCTGCGTTGCATGAGATCAACACTGGGGTCACCCATGGAGGCCGCGCTCCGCCCTCCACGGCCTACCGACCACTCACGTCCGTCAATTCGGCGACCCCCGCGGGTCCGAGGGCAGAGGCCCAGAGGCCCCCAAGAGGACAGCCGACGAGGAGGCTCAACGGTCCCCTGTCGAACCTCCCATCCCACACGACTTCACTTCCGCTTCCGCAGTACGATGTATAGCGTCCCCGCGGTCCTTGTCGAAACTAAGTCAGGTGGCTGATCAGACGAAAAGGAATCAGGGCCTAACTAACCGAATGCGCGGTGACGTCGAGCACGAATAAGAGGGAGAGGACTGGTCATGGTTGGGCATTCATCTGAGTTTTGAGGGAGAAGGTATAATATGAACCCTCGGACACCCCCGGGAGGCACATCAACCCTACTTGAACCCTAGAGGACCCGAACAAGTCTTGCGTCAGCATCTACAACCCGTCTCTTGCCACACTTGCTCCTCTCTCTCTCTCTCTCACTCACTCCGTCAAGACGGCAGACTTAAGGATCCAAGGCCCCCCTCGGTCTATAATACTGCCCTCCTCGTCCCTGAGCTTGACACCCGAGTTTGACCGAATCATGTCAGGCCAGCAGACAGGACACTTGAAAGCCCCTGAGGGTGAGCCCTCTCCCGTATCACCAGCAACAGCAGTCGACCCCAACGCCTTCTCGGACGAAGACAACCAGACGCAGTCCCCGAGATTCGTCTCGCACTCACAGCAACCCTCGAGAGGAGGCTCGCGATCAGTCCGCCGCAATAACACCAACACCGGCCGCGGAGGGAGGGAGTCCGTTGACGACAACAACCCTCCGCCCACTGGCGTCTCGGTCAAGTCCAACCGGCCCCTGAGAGAAGGCGGCGCCCGCTTCGGAGACTACGACGACGAATCCGACACGGACCGGTACTGGGACAGTAACGACCGGCATCCGGACTACAGCGGCGGCCGAGCACCCCGTACACGGCCGCCCCGCGCGCACCTCAACCGGCCGCAACCCTACTTCAACTACGACGCGCAGACGGAGGCCAAGGACTACTACGAGGAGACGCGGTCCTACGAACCCGGCGACTACGGCGGCAGACCGCCCTCCCGCAGGATGTACGACGAGGAGATGGCGGGCTACCCGCGCAGCGGCGTGGCGGTCCGCAGCACCAACGGCGAACAGGCGCGCATCGACTGGCACAACCTGTCGCGGGAGGAGAAGGCGCAGGTGATGCGTCTGCCGCTGACGCAGTGGATGAACTCGGACCTCAAGAACCACTTCGTGGCCAGCCTCGGCGAGCTCGTCGGCACGACCATGTTCCTCTTCTTCGCCTTCGCCGGCACCGGGGTGGCCAACATCCAGTCGGCCGATAGCAACTCGACGGGCCTCCTCACGAGCAAGCTGCTCTACATCTCCATCATCTTCGGCTTCTCCCTCATGGTCAACGTCTGGATCTTCTTCCGCATCAGCGGCGGCCTCTTCAACCCGGCCGTGACGCTCGGCATGGTCCTCGTCAAGGCCATCCCGCCCGCCCGCGCCGCGTGCCTGTTCGTGGCCCAGATCCTGGGCGGCATGCTCGCCTCGCTCATCGTGCGCTTCCTGTTCCCGGAGAAGTTCAACGTGCGCACGTCGCTCAGCGGCGGCGCCACGCTGGTCCAGGGCGTCTTCATCGAGGCCATCCTGACGGCCGAGCTCGTCTTCACCATCTTCATGCTGGCCAAGGAGAAGCACCGCGCCACCTTCATCGCCCCCGTCGGCATCGGCCTGACCCTCTTCATCGCCGAGATGGTGGGCGTGCAGTTCACCGGCGGCTCGCTGAACCCGGCCCGAAGCTTCGGGCCCTGCGTCATCACGGCAACCTTTGAGGACGAACACTGGATCTATTGTGAGTTTCTTTCTAGTTTTGTTTTAGTTTTTTGTTATAACCTTTACCCCTCCCTCCCTCGACACAAGTCATGAGTAGTGGCGTAGCGGAAGGCTAACCTTGTTATCAACCGTTAGGGGTCGGACCTTGCTTTGGTGCATTGATCGCTGTCGTCTTTTACAAGTTCATCAAGACGCTTGAGTACGAGATGGCCAACCCGGGCGCCGACGGCGACCCGGAGAATGACCCTACTCAGAACCCGGCCAAGCTGGCAGAGCTGCGTCTGGCTCGCTCCAAGTCTGCCAAGCAGGGTTGATGATGAAGAAAGAAACAGAAAAAAAGAAGAAAAAACAGTTGACCACAAGAACCCCATGACCAGAAGGGGAAAGAATGAAAGAGAGAGAAAAATCACGGCACGAGATAATGGAGGGGAATTGATGTGGTTAATGAACGACGACGAACGTTTTTGATGCTAATGATTTTGCACCGTGTCAAACCGGGATTTTCATATCCTGACAAGAATGATGAGATGACTTTTCTTTTTTCTCTCTTACGACGAAAAGGGAATTGGACGGGATTTTGAGGCAATATACGACAAGCCTCCTATGGGTGAGATATACCAATTTGGTGGATGGGGAAGGGGGGATACTCGAGTTACGATGATAGAATAGGACGGGATGATTTCAGGAATTCTTTTTCTTCACAAGAAACCGGATTCTTCTGAAACGAAATAGGGGATATCTTCTTTTTTGAATTTTACCTCGGAAACGCTACATAGATGATGTGTCTGAAAGCAAGCGGCTCATAGTCGATTACTCAGTTCTTCCAAGAACATCTTCTCCTCGGGCGTGATGAACATGGTTTCTGGAACAATCACCTCCCCGGGCCTCATGATCAACACGGCATCCTCCCTCACCGTCGATTCGCTCCGGCTCCGGGCCTCGGCCTCGTCGGAGCTGCCGTCCCCTCCTCCTTTACTTTCCACGTCCTTGTTATCATTGTCGGCCCGCCGGCGCCAGGGCGCGCGGTGCAGGCGGACGTCCTCGGGCGACCACCAGTACTGCGGGAAGCGGCGCTGGATGTTGTTGATGACGAGGGCGACGACGAGCATGAGAACGCAGCCGAGCAGGACGATGGGGACCAGGATCCATCCCAGGCGGACGACGCCGTCGTCGACGACGGCCAGCAGCGCGGTGGCGCCGGCGGGCGGGTGGACGGTCTTGGTCAGGGCCATGACGGTGGTGGCCAGGGCGCACGACAGGGCGCCGCCGAGCCAGCGGATGGACTCGAAGTGCGGGCTCAGCTGGAGCAGTTTGCAGATGGCGACGCCAATGACGGCGGCGAGGAGCTGGCCGAAGACTGAGTTGCGGGGCTGGGCGAGGGGGGACTCGATAGAGTAGAACTCTAAGACGGCGGCTGCGCCCTGGGAGGAGGAGAAAGACGAGTCAGCAACCGTACGGATCGACGTTCAAGGTAGGTTGGCGTTCTTTTGTGTGTGTGCGCGGCAGTAGTAGTAGCAGCCGTCACATGCGAGGTGTGAAACGGGACGAGGGGGTGTCGAGGTCAGAAGCTGGCCCCCCCCTTGAACGGTGGTGCTGCTTCTCCGTAACATGGTGGTTGTAAGAGAGGTGTGGGAACGGTGATCGGGTTATGGGTTATATAGTATAGGCGTGTGTAGGTGGGAAAGGGAGGGGGAGATTGGAGCACGAGCGAGACCAAGACAGTGAGAGAGAGCGAGCGAGAGAGAGAGAGAAGAAAATCCGCTTACAAAACTGCCCACTATGATGGGCGCGCCGTGCTCCTTGAAGACGGGAATCTGACGCGAGACGATGGCGACGACGGCGACGCCGCAGAAGACGCCGATGCAGGCCCAGAAGATGGGAACGAGGTTGCCGACGTTGCTGGGCTTAGACCTGCGGTGGCCGAAGAAGTGGGCGATGGGGTAGGGGAGGTGGTGCCATGGCGGAGGCGGGATGAAGGGGTTCAGCAACCGATCAATGTCGAAGTTCCATTCCCTTGGGTTGCAATGCAACATCTGAGGGGAAGGGGGGGGGGGGAGGGGGAGGGGGAGGGAGGAGGAGGAGGAGGAGGAGGGCGAGGGCGAGGGGATCGTTGGCGTGCCAAGTCTGGGGTAAGACTCGAGAATCTGGGGAGCGGAGCCACTTATGCCAGGGGGGATGGGGGGAAAGAAGGGGGAACCGCCCCCTTTACTCGTCGGTGAGTTGATGTGATGTCGATCGCCCGCAAGGTCTTGTTCTTCTTCGAGTTGTCGTCTTCGTCGTCTCCGGGAACAAAGAAAGGATGAGTCGATTCTTGTGGGTAGACTGGTTGAAGCTAGATGATACGGGGCACAAGCCACACACTAACAAGTGGTAGTAGTAGCAGCAGCAGCAGCAGCACAGCAGCAGTACTAGCCGTAGTCGTAACAGTAGTAGTCGTGATATCCGTAGTGGTACTAATAGTAGTGGTAGTGGTAGTGGTAGTGGTGGTAGTGGTAATAGTAGTGAATAGGTAGTAGTAGTAGTAGTAGCAGTAGTAGTATCACAGACTCAAGTAACGGGCAACACGGTCCACGCAAATTTTCATCCAAATTCGAGCTTCATCTCGTCCCACCGGCGACCAACTTCTTTCCTCTGAGGGATCCCTCTCCCCCTTTAACAACCACCGCAGCCGCGGAGATTCACCATCAACGGTGGCCGGCTGACAGGTGTTGTCCTGGCGTCGACCGGGGAGTCCCACGTCATATTTGGTAACAGAAACTCCCAAACGGGCTTAGGTGCCGGGCCGGACGGGACACCACCGGGCATAAGTGGATCCCAAAACGGCCATTGGGGCGCCCCGCGAGCAAACTATTATATAACAGATGGCAAGTCGTCATCTGATGGCCGTCTGGGGCCATTCAGACCGTCTCACCACCTTGCCCTACCGTGCTCTTGCGTGCCTACCGTGCATACCGTGCCGTCCTGGCGCCTGTGGCCCAAGGGCTCGGCCATGGTTCGGTTCACTGTCGGTTGACTGTCGGGAGGGGGGGGACGGAAGGGTTTTTTCAAAGCCCTTTCATCCTTCTCCGGACCTCCGGGGAGGGGAGTCAGTTCTCTCTCTCTCTCTCTCACTAACTGAGTACGCGAGACTCCCGGGAGTCGGTCGGGAGATCGGCCATGCCCTACCGCTGGGAAATCTCTGCCCCGTCGAGGATTCAGAAAATTCTCCGTTGCGCCACCCCGCGCGGGCGCTTGTCACAGTCGAGTCGGCGGGCTGAGTCATGACGACCTGCTCCATCATCTCCTAAGACTCGACCAGAGGCTGAAAAGCTTGGAATGTTTTACTTGCCGGACGGACTCGATACGAAGGGGCGCCCGCTCTTCGGAAACACAACAATGTCTTGCTCGATTCTCCACAGTCGAGCTCTCAAGGTTGTCTTAACTTTTGTCCCTTTACGTTCTGAACCGTCGATCGGGGGGGTTTGCCTCGACTCTTCCCAATTGGGGTCTCCCTCTCTACTAACTCTCATTCTCTTGTCATTCAAACATGCCTTGACATATCTATTTACATCACCCCCGGACGAAGACAGCTTCACAGATATGCCCACAGAGTCGACGGAAACCTTAACGACGCCAAAATGACACCCTGCCGCCAAGAAGCTTTGTGGCGCTTCGTAACGCCTCCCACCACATATGCTACACGGCCCACCCCTGCGCTGCCGCGTGTCCGTCGCACGCACCGAGCGGCGGTTTGTCAGTGAGGGGAGGAGACACAGCAGAGAGAATATTTCCTCGACTTGTTTGCCCAGAGCCCCAGACGATGGCACCCCTTTGAGACATTTCATTGCCTGCTCCTCAATCTCGCGGTGCCAACTCCTCACCAAACACCGTCCCCCGCGATCCATCATACAGACACATGATGCCGTTCCAAGCATCCCGTCGGCAGGAGTAACCGGTGTCCTCCGTTGCCCGACGATGTCACCGTGTACGGACCGGATGGCGACACGGCCAAAGCACAAAACGTCGCCTGATGTTTGGCCTGAAGTCGTCGGCGGCCTTGCGCCCCGTCTCGTCTGGACCCTGCTGCCATCACACCTGAGATGACGCGCCGTGTGGTGTTGCTGTTGTGTCGGCAGCGCCGCCGTGCTCGTCATCTTGCGGTCGGCCCGTCCTTTCTTTAAGTGTAACGTGCATGTTTGCGACCATTCGCCCTGGAAACTGTCTGCCGTTGGTGCTTTGGAACAAAGCGGCATCGAGATGAATGGGTCGTGGAGTCTCCGATGGTCGAAATAACAACTGGGTTGTTGTTTGCTCGGACGATAGCAGCCCTTTGAGAATTTCCGTTGCCCCCTCCTCGTTCTCGTGGTTGCAAACCGCACCACGGTCTTCGCCGTTCGCTTTCCATACACATGAAGCTATTTCGAATTTGCGGTTCAAGCTTTGGCGTCATGCCATCGTCTAGGCCTTGGGATGGGCTCCGTGACTGTCGCGGCTTTTGCTCACCTTTCATAATAGTCTGGGCGATAATAGGGCGAGGCAGAAGTAGCACACTGGCAAAGGGCGAGGTTCTATACCCTGCAGTCTTAGGGTGTTTTTTTATATACATATTTTGATAACTTGAGGAGTCAGTAAGTAGATAACGTATCCGCATAGCGAGTCGGCCAACATAGCGAGTCGGCCACTTTTCCTACTTTCTACCTCTTTGACCTTTACACCAACTTTCCTCCACGTACGACCATGCAAACCACCTCAATCGAAAGTCGCATTATCCTTGCTCTCCAGGCTATCGAAAAAGACCCAAAAATGTCCGTACGAAAAGCAGCTAGAACCTTTGAGGTCCCTCGAACGACACTCCAAGACCGACGCGCCGGACGCGTCGCACGACCCGAAAGACGACCGAATTCGATGAAAATGACTATAACTGAAGAGGAGGTGATTCTTGAACGAGTTATTGACCTAATCGATCGAGGGTTCCCTCCGCGACAAGAAGACGTACGAGAAATGGCCGACCAACTCCTAAACGCGCGCGATGGGACGCGTACGGGACCCCGATGGGCAGAGAACTTCGTACGACGCGTCCCCGAATTGAAAATGCGATTTCGACGTCGAATCGACTATCAGAGGGCCTTAGCTGAGGATCCTACGATTATACAAGGCTGGTTTGCACTTGTGCGAAACACAATTGCAAAGTACGGAATACTTGATGACGATATCTACAATTTTGATGAGACTGGGTTCCTGATGGGAATGCTGTCGCACGCAAAGGTTGTTACAACGTCTGACCGTAAGGGAAGGCCTCGTACGAAGCAGCCTGGCAATCGGGAATGGGTTTCTGTTATTCAGGGTGTGTGTGCAGATGGCTGGGCAATGCCTCCGTACGTCATCGTGAAGGGCAAATATCACCTCCTCTCCTGGTACACCAACGGCCAATTCCCAGCCACATGGCGTATCCATCCAAGCGAAAATGGATGGACGACAAATGATATTGGCCTAGATTGGCTAAAGCACTTTAATCAGTGCACAAAGTCCCGTACGAAGGGTTCTTATCGCCTCTTGATCCTTGATGGTCACAACAGCCATAAATCAACCGACTTCGACGAATACTGCAAGGAACAGAACATTATTGCTTTATGCATGCCTCCCCATTCATCGCACGAGCTCCAGCCTCTTGATGTTGGGTGCTTTAGTCCGTTAAAGTACTCGTACGGCAAGGAAATCGAGAAGATGATGCGGATGCAGATTTCGCATATTACCAAGGATGACTTCTTTCCTGCCTTTAAAGCAGCATTCTTTGCCTCAATGGGCGAAAACAACGTACGAGCTGGTTTTAGACAGGCAGGCCTTGTACCTTTTAACCCTGAAGTGGTTCTTTCTCGCTTGGATTTCAAGCCAAAGACGCCAACACCATCAAACTCACGGCCAAGCAGCCAAGGCTCCTGGGACGCAAAGACACCAACCACAGCACTAGAGGGCGTACGAAGTGCTTCATCCCTTAAAAAGAAGATCCAGGCACATCAAGGTAGCTCACCAACACCTTTGTACGAGGTAGTTGACCTACAGGCAAAAGGTATTAGCAAGTTAGCCCACCGACTGGCTCTTGTTGAAGCTGAGAACCGTGGGCTTCGTATGGCAAATGAGGTATTAAGTAAGCGCCGGAGGGCAAAAAAGACCCGGCTACGTCTTGGAGGGTCACTTAATACTGCTGAAGTAGAGGCACTACAGGGAGAAAAGGATGTGGTTAATGCTGGAGGAGAGAATAACCCTCAGAAGGAGGGTCGTACGGAAGGTGCTGAACCACGCGCGCGACGCTGTGGCAATTGTGGAAAGTCTGGACATAACGCACGAACCTGTGAGGTAGTTTGGGATAGTGATGAGGAAGAGGATAATAAGTAGTTTTAATTGATTTCGTACGTTGTAGTTGAATTAACTTGTACAAAAGGGTGAAAGGTAGAGGAAGGTGGCCGACTCGCTATGTTGGCCGACTCGCTATGCGTGTACGTTACTAGCTATTGATACACCGTAATCCTGGCCCACTAACATAAAAGCGAAGCGTAACAACTAGAAGTGAGTAGCAAGGCAACACAGCATTGGTACCGTCTTTACATTAGATACAATCTGTGGATGTAACTGTAGGCTGATAATTACACTTTCGTAGCATTCCATCCTCCCCTTTCTCAGTTGATACAACACTCCAGATGGCTATCTGCAATCAGAACCTGTCTAGCCTGTGTTGGCTGGGAGGGACAGTTAACAACGCAGAGTCTCTTCAGCTGGGACTCATGTAGGACACCCAAAGAACCCTGGAAAAAACTCGAGCACAGAGGGTATGTATTTGAACAATCAACCTAGATTCAGGAAATAACGCGCTGTAATTGTCGAAAAGCTTCCCACGACATGTCATGCTTCCCCTATCTTCTCAGCAACTAGCGACCCTTGTTGGCCGAACTACGGATGTATGGCTCGAGCGTGAAAACCTCAGTCTCAGGCCGTACATCCTTATATATCTGATCCCACCTCGTCTGGAGGACTTCGGGAGTGGCCCACGCATTCTCCGGATCGCGGAGCCAAAGGCGGAGTAGGTGGCGCCTAAGATATGTTTCTTAGCTCCAACTCCTTGCCGGTGGCACACACATCAACCCCAAGCATGGATGGTGTGAGGACTTACTGCTTCTCGTCCTGGTTGACGAAACCGTCTCGGGCGTGGAAGAGGCTGAGGTTGTTGACGTACTGGATGTCGCCCTTTTCGAATTCCGTGTTGACGCAAAACCTCTCCCCGGTGAAATGCAGGGTATCCAGGGCCTCGGCCTGGGCCTCGGTGATGGGCGGGATCTCTGAGCTGCGCGGCAGGGCCCCGAATCCTACAAAGTAGCGGCGCCCGTACTGCAACGAGACCCTCTGGGGCGCCGTCTCGGTGGCGGGCAGGAGGTACAGCAACGGCCTCTCCGTCCACTGCTTGTCGGCCTTTTCGAACCTGTTCGCTCATCAACAACGCTGTGCCGACGCAACGGAAGTCGGCGAATAGGCTGTCTAGTGTTACCTACACTTCCATATCCCACGGCTCGGACAGGGTGTGGATCAGGTCAGGCCGCGTCCGGGCGATCTCGTTATACACCCGCCACGTACTGGTCAGCTTACTTGCGCCTCCCTCCTTGGCGGTCTCGAGGGCGAAGAGAGCGACAATGTCGCCCGAGTCAGTGTGGAAGACCTGCTTGTCAGTGGTGTAGGCCGGGCTGCCGATTATGTTGTTCGGGTCGGCGTGACTGAGGTCCTTGACGTGAGTGAGGACCACGTCGGCGGGCTCGCCGTTGTATTTGTGGTCCTGCCGTCCTCGCTGCGCGGCCACGTGAGCAGAGAGCCCAGCATAGATGATGATGTTCTCCTCCCGGGTGTGCTCCTCGACCTTGATGCCGCGGAGATCGAAAAAGCCGTGGCCGCTGTGCAACTCGTGAGAGAGGCGTCGGAGGACAGAATGCAGGGTAGGCAACGGGAAGGTCTCGACGTTAATATGGCCGTACGAAAGATGGAGAGCTGCTCTGATTCAGTTTGCTTGTAAGATGAAAGCATGGGGCCTTGGTCAACAGCCAGGCCGGAACGGACGGTTCATGACGCACATTGGAAGTGAGCGACAGCTCGGTCAACCTCGGCCAGCTGCTCGGCATTCAGGACGTACGTCCAGTCGTACGTCTCTGCCAGTGTCTCGCCCTCCCACACCATGGGCCCGGTCAGCTGAGAGGGAAACCCGTCGGGCAACTTAGTATGGAGGTTGCCTTGGGAGAGGCGTCTGGCGACGCGGGCTTGCCATTTGTCGTAATCCGGCGCATAGTTGATTTCGGGCTGACCTGGAGGTTGCTTCGCTGCTGGAGTGACCCAGGTAACGGTGCTGGTAGTAGTAGTGGTAGACATGGTGGTGGATAGGAAGTATTACATACCGAACTGGAGCAACATCATGTGTAGATGGGGTTGAAGGTGTTATTTTAAGCATACTTTAGACAACCGATACGCTCCACTTGGTTTACCTTGAAGGCACTGAGCCAACGGCACCTCAACCAGGACCTCGGACGGTTTTCCCCTCTGGAGTCGAGTCGGCCCATTTCTGCCCGCATAGAGCGTCAAAGTCCAACGAATAATGAGGCTCGGCGGAGGAATACGTGCTTTGCGGCCGCCATTTGACCATTCCATCCTATCCACATTTTGTCAAGTCTTGGTGCATGTCACCATTGTGGATCCCAGACAAGGTGGTAACCCGACTCATCATACAGCTTTCTCTGTGCAGAGCAATCAAACCGAGTCTGAGATTCCGTTGTAAGAGCACGCGTTAAATATGTATTATATGAACAGCTTTCCTCTCGCGAGCTGTAAGCTCCAGGGTCTCAGCACCAAACCCTTTCACTCGTCCACATTAGCCATACACGTCGGCCTTACCCAAAGACAACATATGAAATGAGCGTCAAAAACGTTCACGATGCGTCTACTGCTATTCACCCAGAGACTCATGACGAGCTGCGGACGGTGAAGCGGGCCAACAAAGACGACATCGTCCCGGACGACGCAACAACGCTGTCGGACAGCGAGCTGGCTCGAGAGGCAGCGCTCACGGCCCTGACTGTCGAAGAAGAGAAGAAGCTCATCCGCAAGGTTGACTGGCGCTTGATTCCCCTCCTTGCCATGCTATACCTTGTGAAGAAGCTGGACGAGAGTAATGTAGGCCTCCTGAAGCTCAACGCCACTCCTTTCCGCCCTTCCACCCCTCCCCCGTGCCCTGTCTGAGCCCGTCTGCTAACATCCATCTGGCCAGGTTTCCCAAGCTCGCATCATGAACAAGGGCACGGAGAGGAATATCCTGACCCAGCTCGACGTCACGTCTGACCAGTACGGCATGGTCACGGTTCTGTATACTGTGAGTCCTAAGCGGCCGGCGTAACCCTCGGCTTCTAGCGTCTGGTGTTGGAGCGCTATCAAGCTAACCGTTGGATGAACAGGTGCCTTATATCCTGGCTGAAATCCCGTCCAACCTGTTGCTGAAACGATTCAAGCCGTCCCGATGGCAGTCCAGAATCATGCTCTCCTGGGGCATTGTCACCGCTTGCACGGCCGCAGTCCATAACTTGGGGGGTCTCTACGCTTGCCGGTTCCTCCTTGGCTTGGTACGTTGGATTTTCATGCAGAGCTGCTTGGTCTTCTGTTATAATCGGTTTTTCTCACAACGAACAGACCGAGGCTGGGATGTTTCCCGGCATCATTCTCCAGCTGTCGTACTGGTACCGTCCGGATGAAATCGCCGTCCGACTGATGTGGATCTGTAAGCTTATGAACGCAGAGAGTGACTGGAGTGTAGTGCATTTAAGCTGACAAGAGTCCAACAAGTCGCTTTGGGGAATGTTTCTGGTATCCTTGGTGGTTTGCTAGCCTATGGCTTCCACGCCGTTTCAGGAGCAGCCGGGCTGTCCGGTTGGCAGTGGTATGTATATCGACGGGCTATCTACCCATCCACTTCCACAGGAGTTGTATAGCGTTGTATGGCTGACCATGGTCTCGGTAGGCTCTTCGCGTTTGAGGGAGTCTGTACCGTGCTTCTTTCTGGTCTCGTCCTCTTCGCCCTGCCTGACTGTCTGTCGTCCCAATGCTTTCTTTCCCCCCTTCTCGCTATGCTTCATGAGACCGTAGCTAACATTTTATAGTCCCTGGCAACACAAAGTGGTTGTCTCCCGTCGAAAGCGCATTCCTCCAGGCCCGTCTGCCGCCAAACTCCCCCCGGTCGTCCGAGAAGAACTTTGCCGGCAGCGAGATCATTGCATCCCTCAAGGACAAGCGGCTCTGGCTCTTTACGCTCAGCTGGGCCATGATGACGTGCGGAAAGAACGGTATCGACTTCTACCGCCCGAGTATCATTGCCAATATGGGGTTCAGGTATGTTGATATCCGCCCTGCTCTGCTCTGCTCTCCTCAACTGAGGGGGGTATGATGTTTCTGGGTGCTGAGAAGGAACTGTAGCGACATTGCCACCGCCCAGGTCTTGAACATCCCTACATCCGCCGTAGCCATCTTCCTGATTCTCTCGCTGGGGACCTGGTCCAACAAGGCCAAGATCCCTCTCCCGCTGTTCCCCATCGGATGCACCGTCGTCATTGTCGCCATGTACTCAATCCTCGTGGTGTACCCCAACGACATTGGCGTGTATATCGGAATGATGATTGGCGTCGCCTGCGGCACCGCCTGGTTCCCGTGAGACTTTTTCTCTGTTACCTCTTTCGATATCTCTCTCTCTGTCCCCCCCCCCCTCTCCCCTTCCCTCTCTCTCCTCACTGTCTGTATATCAGCGCAACGATTCTTTGCTAACCCCGAGGTACGCATACAGTCTCATGTGGCCGTGGCGTGCTCAGACAGTCAACGGCGCGACGGGATCCGCCTTTGCGATTGGTTTCGTCAACAGCTACGGACAAGTCGGCGACGCGCTGGGGCCGCAGATGTTCCAGGAGAAGTACGCGCCGTCGTACCAGCTGCCGTTCGGCCTTTCCATGGGCCTCGTCGGCCTCTGCGGCATCGTCAACGGCGTGACCTGGTGGGTGACGCGTCGGACGGAGAACGACACGCGCAGACACAAGCGGGCCAGGATCCTGGCCAAGAAGAACAACGAAGCCGTGCTGGACGACGTCGTCGACCTGGACCTGGGGCGCAAGCTGCGTGTCTGATGAGCTACCCCGGGTTACCGTCGTCGGAGGCGACGTGTCCCAACTGGTCAAGTCGGGAGGAGGAGACTGTTTGAGATTCTCGATAGTAGTCAGGCTTTGTCTGATTCGGTGGTCGGAGTGGGAGAATGGAAAGCCGCGGGATTAGTCGATAGACCCCAGAGAGGAAGGGAGAAATGAGAATATGTGTATTAGTCGGTTTATGAACGGCTGTAGGCGGTAATGAAACGACACTTTAAGGGTTTACATTTTCTACTCTCTAGTAAAGCTTTTATTGTTCGTTTGAAACACAGATCAGCGTTGCAAAGGATCATGGTGGACATTTTGAGACAAGGCATAATAATATAAATACAATATATGCAGAACAGGTTACGCAGAATCAAACTGCACAGACTTTGCATATTTCAAGGTAAAACTGACGACTTTACAAACAAGATTCAACATTGAAAAATGCTGCTCAAGCGCTCTTGCAGATTTGTGATGTCGGCACACAACTTGCTTTGGTGTGCTGACTGGCTAACATGATTTCGTTCTTGTTCCTGCAGCCACAACTACTAAACTCATCTTCCTAATCGTACTAGCCTACTATTGATGTTTGCTGGTCTTTCATTGACTGCTCATGGCCTTATCACCGCTTGCGCAGCATCCCAGGAGGGTTGCGTGATGGACAGTAAAACCTCCGCTGTGGAGCTTTAGATGGACACAAAAAGGTCCGCCGTGGGGCTCGGAGGATTTCCCCAACTTTCATGCCCATCTACACTACATGCAGCGTCTCCAAAAGATCTGCGCTAGGAAGGGGAGGAGGAGGGGGAGGAGGATGACGAGGGGAAGAAGAGGGCCTCGGGAACAAGCCTAGCTACATACATGGTGTAGATTCAAGATGAAGAAATGCCAGCCCAAGATACGCCGCCCATACATTCCACGGTCAACGTCACACTAAACCCCGGTCTACGGTAAGCGTACAGGCTGAAACAAACAACTCTCTCACTGGCTCCCGTCAAAAACCAACAAGGCACGCACAATATGGGCTCCGACTCGCCCCTCCCAGCCGTGGCTTCACGGTCCTCGCGTGATGCGTACTACGACCTCGGCAACTTCAGTCTCAAGGTCAGCACCGCCTCACCCGAGGCCCAGGCGTGGTTCGACCGGGCCCTGGTGTGGACGTACTGCTTCAACCACGACGAGGCCATTGAGTGCTACAAGCAGGCCATCGCTCACGACGGGGACCTCGCGCTCGCGTACTGGGGGCTCTCGTTCTGCTCGGGGCCCAACTACAACCGCACCTGGAGGCTGTTCGGCGAGGCGGAGCGACAGAGGGCCGTGGAACTGTGCTTCGCCTACTCGCAGGAGGCACTCCGCAGGGCCGCGGGCGCGGCGCCGTGGGAGCAGGGGCTCATCGAGGCCCTGGGGAGCCGGTTCCCGGACGGCGACCCGGACCGCGATCTCGCGGTCTGCGACAGGGCGTATGCGGACGCCATGAGGGAGGTGTACCGGCGGTTCGGGCAGGACGACTTCGACATCATCACGCTGTTCGCCGATGCGCTGATGAACGTCGCGCCGCGCAGGCTGTTCGACACGGCCAGCGGCGAGCCCATCGCCACGACGCCCGTCCTCGAGGTCAAGCACCTCCTCGAGGCCGCGCTGCGGATGCCGGGCGTCGAGAGGCACCCCGGCGTCGCGCACATGTACATCCACCTCATGGAGATGTCGGCCACGCCCGAGGCGGCCCTGCCGGCTGCCGACATGCTCCGCGACCAGATCCCGGACACGGGGCACACGTACCACATGCCGGCGCACATCGACGTGCTGGTCGGGGATTACCGCCGGGCCGTCGAGTACAACCTCAAGGCGACGCTGGCCGATGACATCTTCTTCTCCCAGGCCAAGGTTCAAGTCGAGGGGAGCAGCAGCAGCAACAGAAGCAGCAGCAGCAGCAGCAAACAGCACACATTCTACAGCTACTACCGGCTGCACAACTACCACTCCCTCATCTACGCGGCCATGCTGGGCGGCATGTCCAAGGCGGCGCTGAGTGCGACGGACCGCATGGAGGCCGCCGTCACGGAAGGCCTCCTGCGCACCGAGAAGCCCGCCCTCGCCGACTGGATGGAGTTCTTCAAGGCGGTGCGCGTCCACGTCTACATCCGCTTCGGCCTGTGGGACGAGCTCAAGCAGCTGCGGCCGCTCGAGGACGGGCGCCTCTACTGCGTGACCAACGTCATGCGCCACTACGGCAAGGCCGTCGCGCACGCCGCCACCGGCGAGGTCGACGAGGCCGACGCCGAGCGCGCGCTCTTCCGGGAGGCGGCCCGGCTCGTGCCCCCGGAGCGCCTCGACTTCCCCAACAGGATCCGCGACATCCTCCACGTGGCGGCGGCCATGCTGGACGGCGAGATCGAGTACCGGCGCGGCAACTACGCCGAGAGCTTCGGGCGGCTCCGCGACGCCGTCGCCCTCGAGGACGAGCTGCCCTTCGCCGAGCCGTGGGGGTGGATGCTGCCGGCGCGGCACGCCTACGCGGCGCTGTCCCTGGAGCAGGGCCACGTCGAGCAGGCGGCCGTCGCGTACGCCGAGGACCTGGGCCTCCGTCCGACGCCGAAACGGGCGCACCAGCATCCCAACAACGTGTGGGCGCTGCACGGGTACCACGAGTGCCTGGTCCGGCTGGGGAGGGACGCCGAGGCGAGCGTCATCAAGAGGCAGCTGACGCTCGCGGCTGCGGAGGCAGACGTCGACGTCACCTCGTCTTGTTTCTGCCGGGTCGGGGTGCCCAAGTCGGGTACAGATGGACGTGTGAACGGCTCATCGTGCGATGCTTGTTAGGTGTAGGACTCGAGGTCTTGTTCACAGCTTTAGGCAGGTGAGGCAGAGGGAGGAGAGAAAGGGGAGAGTAGAGTCAAAAGAAATATAATAAAACAAAAACGTGTCATTATCGCCGATGATTTGCTGGCTTTCTTTGTGTCATATACACCAACGATTGCTCTCCCGTTCAGCTTGAGAAGCGGAATCAAGCAGTATGGTATGTTAACCACCCCCTTTCCCTCCCAACCTAGGCCAAGGCATCCTCAAACTGCCGGATCTTGGCCCTGACCTCGTCGACGATTCGGTAGCACGGAATCAGCGTCCTGGCCGCCGCGCTCTGGGGACAGACATCCGACGGGTCGGGGTCGGCGTAGCAATCCCTCTCCTTCCAGCAGCGGCCGTCCTGGTCCGGACACGCCATGTGGCCGATGAGGTGTCGCTGGCGCTGTCTCTCGGCAAACCGTCCTCCGAGACGGGCGAGCCGGTCGGCGTCGGTCTTGAGGCCTTGGGTGACGACGTCGTAGAACCCATTGCTGGTCGTCTGGAAGCCGAGTAGAAGCGGGGAACCGGAGCTGGAGCCGGCGTCACCACCGCCTGGTTCTCCGGCCCCGTCCCCGCCGAGCGTGAGATAGACCGTGTCGCCGCACATGTTGCCCTCGGCGAGGCCGCTGCAGTAGTCCCGGAGCCAGCGCAGGTAGCGCTGGTACCCGGCCGTGACCTTGAGGCAGAGCCGGCCGATAAGGAGGACGTTCTGCAGGGTGACACGCGGGGGCCTCGACACGTCGTAGCACTTGGGGCACGTCAAGAGCGTGTCGAAGAGATCGCCACCCTGGCGGAGGGTGCGTACCGTGTTGTGCGACACGGCGTGCGTGTTGAGCGATCGGATCACGTCGAACACCTGCTTTGCGCAGTCGCAGTCGCAGGCTGGCTCCAGCCCAACCGCTGCTGCCGCCGCCGCCGCCGCCGGTCCCGATGCTGATACTGATGCTAATGTTGACGTTGACGTTGATGTCGATGCTGCGGCGGCGGTGGTGGTAGTAATAGCGCTGCTGGGTGAGGGCAGCTCCATATCATGCTCGACGCCGATCAGACAGCTCCGGAACGAGTCCAGAGGCAGCGCGTCCAGCTGCCCGCTCATATCGAAGTCGAGGAACGGCAGGGCGCCGAAATCGTCGCCGCTGCTGAAGATGGCATCGCTGAAGACGGTATCGGCCGAGTCGCCGGAGGACGTGGCTGCTATCGAGGAGCCTTCGTCGGGGGAGAACAGAGGGGTCATCGTCTGGTCATTCACTCGAGTGTCACTGTCTCGAGCTTCATCTTGCTGTCCGCCAAAAGAACGGATCTGCCGTTCGTTGTGCTTGGCGTGCCGTGCGTGAGTTGAGCGGCGGCGGCGACGATGCTGCTGCTGCTGCTGCTGCTGCTGCTCTCCGAGTTCGACGATGGACCATTTCCGGGGTCGGCCGGGCATCCCCTTGTCGTGAAAGTCACAAACCAGCCCGAGGCGGACGCATCTGGAGCACCCGGTACTATCTTTGCCCGAGCACTTGAGCTTCCGCGAGCCTAGCAGATGTCAACACGTGGGGTCCCCCAGACCATTGATGAGAGGGAGGGGGGGCAAGATCATGGAGAGAGACTGAGACACGGAGAGAGACTAAGAAATGGAGAGAGCCTGAGAGATGGAAAGAGACTGGAGACTCACGACATGCTTCGCATGACTTTCGTTTCTGCGGCTGCATGGTGCTCATTGAACAACTACGGATACGGCGTTTTGAGGGGAGGGGGGGGGGGGGGGGTTAGATTCGATCCGGCCTTTCTGGGGCTTACTTTCCTTGCTTGCTTGTCCAGTCCACAGTCTCTATTACTCCGCGCCCATTGACTGTCATGAGATGGGGATGAGAATGAGAATGAGCGATACGAATGGCGAGCGTGAGCGGGGCGATGGCGAAGTGAGTGAGGAGCCCGGCCGACTGGCCCTCCTTACAGGGATTATGATGCCCCCGGAAAGGCGGAGAGAGCTGGCTGCTTGATGTGAAAATGGTCCGAGAGGGTTGTATCTCCATGAATGGGTGCGGATACTTCGGGTGTTTTAACATGTTACAGTCACTTTGAGTACTGAGATATAGTATGGTAATAGAAGGTCTGCAGAGCTAGTATAGTCACAGTAATAGACCCCCATACTATGCCGGTCCTGGGCAGTAAAACATCAGGCCGATATTGCAAGCTGACTGTGAACATACATCAGCCTCTCACTCCCATCGAGCCATGGCCAAGTCAACCACCACCACCCCCCTCGAGCTGCGCCAGCACTGGCTGCACCGCCGCGAGGTGGCTCTGCTCGATGTCCGCGAAGAGGGCCCCTACGCCGAGTCCCATCCCTTCTTCGCCCTGAGCGTCCCCGTCTCCGAGCTCGAGGCGAGACTGCCCGCCCTTGTCCCGCGCCTGGCCGCGCCCATCGTCGTCTACGACAACGGCGAGGGCTACGTCGACCGCGCCTCGGCACGCATCGCCGCCTTGGGCTACCGGGACGTTTCCGTCCTCGACGGCGGTCTGGCGGCCTACGCCCGCGTCGGCGAGGTCTTCCGCGACGTCAACGTGCCCTCCAAAGCCTTTGGCGAGCTGGTCGCCGCCATCCGCCGCACGCCGTCGCTGCCCGCCCCGGAGGTCAAGAGGGTGCTGGAGAAGAGGGGCGGGCGCCACGACGACGACGACGATGTCGTCGTCCTGGACGCGAGGAGGTACGAGGAGTACCACACCATGACCATCCCGGGCTCCCGGAGCTGCCCCGGCGGAGAGCTGCTGTACCGCCTGTTCGATGCCGCGCCGGACCCGGCCACCACCGTCATCGTCCACTGCGCGGGGCGCACGCGCAGCATCGTCGGCGCCCAGTCCCTCGTCAACGCCGGCGTCCCGAACAAAGTCGTCGCTCTGGAGAACGGAACCATCGGCTGGACCCTCGCCGGCTTCGACCTGGACACCGGCAAGAATGCGCGCGTCGGCCCGCCGTCGACGGCCGGGGTGCAACGGGCTCGAGAGCACGCCCGGGCGTGGGCGCGGCACGTCGGCGTCTCCGTCATCGACGCTGACCAGCTCGCGCTGTTCGCGGCCTCAGCCGAGGACAGGACCCTCTACCTGCTCGACATCCGTGACCCGGAAGAATACGCCCGAGGCCATCCCGATGGGTTCGCCTCCGCCCCCGGCGGTCAGCTCGTCCAGGCCACGGATGAATGGGTCGGAGTGCGGGGTGCGCGCATCGTCCTGTACGATACCGACGGCGTCAGAGGCCTCATGACGGCCAGCTGGCTCCTCCAGCTCGGTTGGGATGTCCACGTCTTGCAGGAGGATGCCACGCCGCCCGGCGGCCTGCACCAGGCCCGGCAGTCGCCCTCATGGCTTCCACGGAACTCGACAAGTGGCATCACGGTCGAGGAACTAGAGAGTCGCCTCGGCGACGCGGCCGTGGTGGACCTCGCCCGCAGTCCGGCATACCGCAAGGGTCACATTCCCGGCGCGTGGTTTGCTTCCGGCCCCGAGCTGGCCCGGGACCTCGGCCGCGTGCCGGGCACCGGGCCCATCGTGCTCACGTCGCCGGACGGTGTTGTTTCCTCTGCCAACGTCGAGCATGCGAGCCAAGCCATCGCCGGCTCCTCCTCCGTCCGGCAAGTCCTCCACCTCATCGGGGGCACTGCAGCTTGGAAAGCGGCGGGCCATGCTCTCGACACGGAGCCGAAGTGGTTGTCAGAGCCCATTGACGTGTACAAACGTCCGTACGAGGGGACGGGAAATGCCGAGAAGGACATGCAGGGCTACATTGACTGGGAACACGGACTTGTGGCCCAGGTTGCCAATGATGACATCGCGAATTTCCACGTCGTGCGTGAGCAGACAGCATAGAGTAGGACTGTAACTGGTCACAATGCTGGAAGAAGGGAGCTTGACATAGTGGATGTCATGATGGATGTCATGATGGATATAGAAGGGCGTCCCTTCTGTCAGTCAAGTCAGTCCTTGAAACCAATCCAAGACGTAGATAGCTTCAGGATAGGTAAACCTCTCCCTTTCTTTGCCCTCTATTCTCGCTAGGGAGACTACACGCTTCTCATCTTCTGTCTCCTCCATGTATCCGTCACAGCAATGGACGATGTCAAGAACCAAACGCCACAGCTGGTTTGTCAAAGCCTCCAACTCATGGCACTTATTTTGAGCAATTAATTCTATTTGCTTCTCATTAGCTGCTACCCAGATGTACCGGACGGCTGTACTACTAATTCAAAATGAGGGTATCACAGGTTAGCTCCAACTCCTCGTCTCGTCCCACGCCGTCTATAGACCATTCATCAAGCCGCCAGGGTATGCCGTCCCCCTTTATGTCCTTTCCATCGCATACGCATACGCCAAAACTCCGACAGTCCCCCCCTCCCGTCATAAGAAAAGAAGTCATCACGTTTGCCCATCCTTCACCACGTCAAGTCTTGATGATGTCGGCGGCCCGCAGGATACCCCGCGCCGTCTTGGAGACCCACTCCTGTGCGACCGTCAGGTTGCCGTCGCCGTACTGGATCCCCTCGGTGATGCCGGGGAACAGCACAGGGGCGTAGCCTACGAAGAAAGGAAGAAGAAGTAAAACGTCAGCAACGGCATAAGAGAAAGGACACACACATGACCCTCCACGGTGAGAGCTTGACTGTACTTACCCGTGTCCAGCCCAGGCGCGGTCACGACGTGCTTGTAAAACTCCCGGTCCGGCAGGCCGCCCTGGCTGATGAAGCCCCTCTGGAAGTCGCGGTACTTGTGGTTGACGACGGCGATCAGCGCCGTGTCGTTGGTGGTGACGGCGAGCCGCTCGAGCGCCTTGACCTCGTCGGCGCGCGCGGCGAAGACGTCGACGGCGTCGGACAGCTCCGAGAGGTCGAGCCCCGCGGCCGCGGCGCCCTCGGCCTCGGCGTACTCGGCCAGGTCCTCGAGGTACGCGCGCAGCTCGGCGGCGTAGTTGGGCACGTCGATGGGCAGCACCTCGTCGTCGGCGAGGTGGAAGGCCAGCAGGGCGAGGTACTGGCCGATGGCGGCGTGCTGGAGGAAGCCCGGGTCGCCAAAGGTGGCCATCCAGTGGTAGCTGTCGTAGTTGCTGTGGTAGTGCCAGATGGGATCCGTGGCGCCGCCGCTGGAGCCGACGTCGAGCTTTATGGGAGCGAGCGGTCAGTCAGACTGGTTTATCTTGGATCTCGATAGTCCCATGTCCAACTGCGAGGAAGCGAGCGATGGAGGGAGGGATCTCTCACTTACCGAGTTGATGCCCCGGTGCAGGAAGCCTGTGTAGTCACTGCCGCTGCCGAGGGCCTCGACGACGCCGCCCGACGCCTCCTCCCACGCGTCGTACAGGCTGATGTTGAAGGCGCCGAAGTTGGGGTAGATGACCTTCTTGAAGATGTCCGTGCCGATGGCGTGCAGCTCGGGCGTCGTGGCGAGGTTGGGCCGCGGGCCGGAGACGGCGACGTCGATGTTGAGGTACGCCACGGCCGTCTCCGTCAGCCAGTCGACGTGGTCCTCCACCCACTCGGTGCTGCCGACGAGGCCGTACTCCTCGGCGTCCCAGGAGGCGATGACGCTGGGTTGTCGTGTTGTTAGTAGCCGTCAAGGGGGGTCGGAAGGGGGGAAGAGGGAGTTCCCGGTGATCAACACCTTGAAAGGACTTACATGTTCCTCCTCGGCTTCCAGCCCTTGGACACGAGGGCGTTGACGGCCTTTGTGAACTCGACGAGGATGGCCGAGCCCGAGTTGGGGTCCCCGTTGCCCCCGATCATCCAGGTGTCGCGGTGGTTCCCGATGACGATGGTCTCGTCGGCGTTGGTGCCGTTCAGGTGGCCGATGACGTTCCAGATCGGCGTGATCTTGCCCTCCATCAGGTTGTCGAGGTGGAGGGTGACGCCGGGCTCCGGGCCGGTGCTGTAGTTGGCATTGAGCGCGCCCGCCCAGACCGTCCGGTTGACCTCCTCGGCAGCCACGCCGAAGCCGTCCAGGGCCTGCAGCAGGGGCTCGGCGGATGCGTACGAGATGGGGATGGAGGGGATCTTGGGGGTGACGGGCGAGATGTCGGCGCGGTCTACGCCCTCGTGGGAAGGGTAGCCGGGAGTCGTCGGGTCGCCGGGGTGGGTTGAGAGGAACAAGACGGAGCCCTTCTGGACCGCGCTGGGGTGTCTAGCCGGGCCATCTAATTTGACGATGTTCAGAAGGTTAGTATTTGTGGCAAGGGGCCAATGGGAAGTGGAACAACGGGGTCAAGACGGACTGGGATACGCTTCGTAGCCGTTGGCCACGGTCTGGTTGCCGTCGTCGGCGGGGTCGGTGAAGATGACGGCTCCGATCATGCCGTGATCCTGCGCGTTCTTCACCTTGAGGCCTCGGAAGAGACCTCCGTATCGGGCGAGGGCAATCTTGCCTTCGAGCTCGACGCCCAGCTCGACGAGGCGGTCAAAGTCGAGCTGCGATCCACGTCTTCAAGACCGTTTCCCCGTTAGCTCAATATCCAACCAAACATACAAGAACCTGTCGTCACTGACCCGACGTAGACGTATTCCGCAGTCACGTTGCCCGACGCCGAGTAGCCGTGGAAGGTGGGCTGGTTGTCTTCCCGGCCCGTCACGTCGTCCTCCTCGAGGACATCCTCGTCCAGCCTGACCTCGCTGGTCGTGCCGTTGGCGTACATGATCTCCAACGAGGCGTGGACCGGGTAGCTCAGGTAGACGTGGTACTCGCTCAGGTGCGCGTCGAAGCCGTTCTCGGTCCACCGGTCCGCCGTCCACTGCGCCGCCTCCTTGCCGAGGCCGGCGAGCTTGACCTGGTGGCCGTAGTAGTCGGACCACTCGTCGATGGTGACGTTGTCGAAGGCGTTGACGAGGATCGTCTCCTCCTCCGAGAGCACCGGGGGCCACTGGTCGTCGGCCCTCTTGGTGATGGGCTTGCGGTGCGTGTGCCTCTTCTCGAGGATGAAGTCGCGCTGGCAAGCCGATGCCAGCGCCGCAAAGGTCAGGGCGAGGGGGATCTGGCCACGCATGATGGCAGACTTAAAGTTGAAATCTAATTCTATTTAGACGGTCAAGATATGCCACTCGTTCCGGGAAGAGAGAGAGAGGGAGACGAAAGAAAGCGGAACAAGCTACAGCTGGTTTTATAGCTTTCTTGCCTGCGCCAGCCACCGACCCCCTTGCAGAGCACCTGTTGTAGCACAGCTGGACCAACTTTGTTGATGATTGTCATCCTGCAGAACGCAGACCGACCCAGCCGGCCATCCCGGTGATGCCATTGCTCAATGACTTTCCGTAATTCGCTCGGCATTCCGGGGGGGGGGGAAGGGGAGACTGGAGCTGGCACAACTGTCCGCCAATGTTGGTCCGCAGCTCAGCGAAGAAAAAAGCACGCAACGTCGTCATATCTGCTCCCAAGAGCTCGGCACTTTTGGGCGCGCAAGCTAACATGACCCGTTCTTCGGGGGGGGGTTAGATTCCAAGCTTCTACCCCAACCCAAGAGAGGGCGGGGGAAATGGACGGGGGAGATGGACGAGGGGCCACGCAGTCAGACGGCGTGGAACGGCAAGCTTAGCTGCATGGAAGGCCGCTCGACCTGCCCTGTTGGTGCTAGACAGGGCAATATGCCAAGCAATGTCGGTGGGTAACCTGATGACATATCGGCGAGGTGAGCTTCTTGATATCGGCGCGGCGGAGGTCGACCTTGGTCTGCTTCGTCGAATCGTCTTGGAACACCCCGCATCAACCGGGTCCAACCCCTCTTGAACTCTTCTGGAAGTCATTGTCTAGTTGTAGTTGCATGTCATGTCAAGATTGACCGGGGCCGACTCAAGCCGACCCCGAAGCCGACCCTTGAGGGGGGGGGGGGAGGTGGTGTGGTTCCTGGGCTGCTGCTCTTCGGGCTTGTCTGCCTGGGAGGATTCGTGACGTGACGCTATTCACGCCATCCGTCCCCCCCCCCCCGCGCACTTGGATGACGAATCTTGTCGGCGAGGGACTTTTGCTTCCCTCGCGCCGCATGTCAGACGCGGGATGTGGTCCGGTGTAATCTTCTTCAATGGGGGGCTTCCCCCGAGCAAAAGTCGGATGAACCATTGGCTTGAGCTCCGGCAACCCTGTTGCACAGCATGCATTCGAGGAAGGCAGTTGACAAGAGTCTGGGATGAACACAGCTGCACGTTGTCCATTATGCCAAGCCTTACGATTCCCTAGCTCATTGTTCATTCGGCTGAGGTTGAGCAGTAAAAATTGGTTGGAATTAGCTTATCCAACTGAATTGTACCGATGCTGACAAAGACCAGATGCCACAAGTCCAAGTAGTCAGAGTAGTTTCAACGGGACTAAGGTTATGGATTGTAGATTTGAAGTTCTCTTCCACAGTTGTAGCTAACGTCAAGGGTTGACGTGTTCGGGGTCCGACGGACGCCATACAAGTAAGGCAGTGTACAGATGCAGCGATGCCCAGCTTCCAGGCGCCTCGCTGGACCTCTTTATGTCTACATAAAAGGGCCCTCTTTCCCACTGCCTAGCGAAGTGAATAGAGTGCTAGAACCGAGTCTGGTCGCCAACCTGGACATGTCGACAGTTGACCTAGCCACTCTGTGCTGCAGCCCTAAGCGTTCTATCGCGTCACCGTTTTCGGAACTCATATGTCTTCCCAATAGTATCGAACAGCTGACGGTAGAATTGCGGATAATCCGTCGGAGGGATCTAGGGTAACAACGAACTCGTCGTGCGAGTGATGTCGCTGTAAACAACGGTTACCAACACAGCAATTCTAGTCCCGCATCACTTGTCTCAACCTCTCTCCGTCTTTTTTCCCTTTCCTTCTTTCGCAGACGAACTGGCCTGACTCGACTTGGTGTGTCAGAGAGTGAAGCGAGTGTCAGTCACTGTTACCAGCCAGCCGCAGTTGAACAAGGAAGCCCCTGTTTGTTCAGACACACACGGTGGAGTTGAAGAGGACCGTTTCCACATCGCCGTGAAAACTCTGCAAACCTTGCCAGGCTTTACAAGCTCACTTTCCGCCATCCACCTCAACAATCCAAGGCAGATTTCATATCTGCCCGGCTAGCTCAATCGGTAGAGCGTGAGACTCTTAATCTCAAGGTTGTGGGTTCGACCCCCACGTCGGGCTCAATTCCCGTCAGCGATTGACATGAATCTTTTTGACTTTTCGACTGTTTTGGTGATCTAAGGAGGTTGACTGACGCAGTAGCTAACCAGTAAGAGGTATGTATGTGTTAGTATTGGAGGTCTTCCTCTTTAGGGTCGAGTCTTCCACTCGCTGTAATGGATAATGTGGTAGGAATAGACTCAACCTGAATGACTAGACCTCTCTCCCTCCCTCCTCGACTCACGGCCTTTTGGTCACTCGCAGCCAAAAGTCTGTCGTCACCCAGAACGCGGCGTCATATAGCTTGAGCGGCTCTTGTGGTGTCACGACCGCGAAGTCGAACCTGCGCAGCAACTGTCAAAGTCCGGCTGTCATTAGCTGTGACTCTCTATTTACCACGATATGCCACACATCCGTCAACGAAAACTTGTCCACTCACTTCGACAAAGATCTTGTTCAGCTCCATGGCCGCGATGGTCTTGCCGAGGCACTGGAACCGGCCGTGGCCGAAGGCGAGGTCAACGACACCCGCCATCTCACGAGAGCGCGCCTCGCCATCCTTATCATCATCAGCGGCGGCGTCGGCAGCCTCTAACCAACGCTCCGGCCTGAAGACGTCGGCGTCCGGCCCGAACGTCGCCTTCGACCGCATCAGCTGGTGTATGTTGACGCCCAGCTGCGTTCCCTCTGGGAGGAACTGCCCGCAGAGCTCCGTGCCGCCCTTGGCCACCTGCTTGTAGTTGAGGCCCGTGGACGGCGGGTACATGCGGAGCCCTTCCTTGATGACGGCCTGCAGGTACGGGAGCCGGCGCGCCTCGGCATCGCGGATCGGAGAGCTGATGAGGCCCTTGGAGATGCCGGTGTCGAGTTCTTGACGGAGCGCGTTTAGAGCCGCCGGCGTGTTGAGGAGGCAGAGCATGGTCATGCGGATCGCCGTCGCCGTCGAGTCCGAGCCGGCGATCCTGAAGCAGTCAGTCGGTCAGCGATCTCGGGGGTTTGACTTGACCTCTTTGGGGTTGTAAAGCCAGACAGACTACTTACAGCTCGAGAAAGATCTCGGCCAAGAGCTCCCTGTACGTGACCCCGTTGCGAAGGTGGATTTGCACCATGTTGTTCTCGTCGAGCCCGGCAGCCAGCTTTCTGTCCGCCAGGTTCTTCGCCATACTGCAACCGTGTAAGCTCCTCTTCTCGACTTATATTCATTCCACATGGAAAAAAAACAAAAAGCGGTATGGCGTTTTACCCCATGAGCCTCCCGAAGCCGAACCGGTCGCTCTCGAACGGCAGCAGCTTGTTCAGCGGCCACCGCTGCATCGCGATACCCAACCACGGCATGTTCAGCATGACGGCGAGGACGGGGAAGATGCGGTCGTTAGTCTCGACGTAGCGGAACAGGTCCTCGTCGCCGGCGACGAAGCCCAGGGCCTCGCCGAACGAGAGCTCGCTGACGACGTCGAGGGCGAAGTACTGGGCCTTGTGGGAGAACTCGATCGGGCGGAAGTCGGTCGGCGTCGACGTGTACTTGGACCCGATGAGCGTGACGAGCCGCGCGACGATGCTGTCTATGCCCGCCTCGAAGCCGCCGTTCTCTCGTCCGGCGTACTGGAGAAGCGAAGCGGTTAGGGTACTCGGTCTCTCTACCAGACGCTACGCCTGACATATCAGTTCGGCATCACGGACGCCTGGACTCAGCTTGGCCTTCAACTCCTTGCGCTTCTCGTCGTCTCGCAGCGAGAACAGGCTGTCCTGGTCCGGGACGACCTTGGAGAGGGCGTACCACGGGCCCTTTGTGAAGTCGGAGCGGACCGCCGAGATGGCGCGATAGCTATCCGCATCGCCGAACAAGACCTCGTTCGGGCCGACGCGGACCAGCGGGCCTACAGAAAGACAACATACTGTGAGACTGATGAATCCCGGATGAAGCGGCACTTGTGAATTAATGAGTCTTTTCTTTTACCGTATCTGTCACCTAGGTCCTTGAGCCGGAAGCTGAGTTTCCCGCCGAGGCTCATGCAGTTCATGGGCGCGATGGAGATGGAGTTGAGAAAGGGGCCGGGGATGTGTCGCAACCTGTACCACGACCGTAGATACCACGCCAGCATCAGGAGTATCGCCAACGCTGCTCCGGGAGACGACGAGACCGGCTGGGGTCGACGGCTGAGGAGCTCCGCCGCCATGCCGTCGTTATCGTGGCGCGCCATGGCAGAAAAAGGCACCCCTCCCCTTGGCGATTGCAGACGTGATGAGGACGGGAGTAGAGTTGCCAAAGACAAAAAAGAACGATGGCCTAAACGCGAACTGAACGAGCAGCGAGGGACTGGTTTTTAACATTGTGCTAGCCCGCCCACGGTGCGTGCGGGGAATAATAAGCTTTATGCTTCATCCTCAACAACACGTCAATGGCTGCTGGGTGGACGTGATCCCGGTTCCCGATTCGGGGACAGACCCTGAACTCATCGATGTTGCATCCGAGACCTACAGGCTTCATCTGAGTGGTCACAGGACGTCTGGCGGTGAGCCCGTCGCCGCCAATCGGTGATCCGTACCATATCTCATAGCTGCGTGGCTGAACGCAGGCATTGTGAGTGTGTGTGACTGATGATGACAGCAGTGGTTCGAGCTTCCTGCAGCGGGTCATCAAAGAGTTGCGAACGGACCAGTGGTTCGTGGCGGGGAGAAGAGAAAGCACATGGCAGTTGTGACGGCACGACATTTGACGGGCCTCGACGCGCATCTTGTCATGGTACCTTGACATACCGATGTGGGATTTCTGTGCGAGGAATGGACCGAACAGGACTCAATACTGTTCTCTACTTATCGTGTTCTAGCACTGTTACTCCGAGAGGTATCGGAACGAGTCTTTGCTCTGATACGGCTGAGGTGAGGGCTAGAAAGTTGTCGACAAACCAGCCAAGGATTAAGAACGACCTTTTCGAGGTTGGCTCTTGGAGCTTTGTGTGTTTCACAAAAGACGACATGGTTTGATCGACGCCGATACGACAGATGCAAGGGGAGTTTCGGTGCTCAACGTGGCAGCTGGGGAAAAATGAATGTTCTTTGCGGCACCGCATCGCGTTCTTTGGTTCCGGACCCAGCTCCGTCGTGGGCGGGCATCCGAGAACATCGGAGCTCAACCCTCTTTGGGCCCAACAGCATCCCGCGCTGTCTGTCTGTCTGGCTTATCTCCCTGGCGCCAGAACCGACAAAGTACCGATGAGTCCATGGTCCGCCGGCTTGCCATTGGCCACGGGAACGAAGAACCTGGCGACGGCGAGACGAACCAACAGACACATTCAGGCCCCCCCCTCTATACAACCTACAAAAACGTCTTAGCGCACCCATGTCGGCACACAGCGAATGGAACTCTGCCACCAACAGCATGGGAAAAGGGGGGGTTGGGGGTTGGTGGACGATGCTGACAAGGGGGTGATGGTGGGTTTGGTGAGTGAATGTGCTGAATTTTTCATCGAATTTCCTTCATCCCTGTGTACATAATGCTCCACCGGTCCCTGAGAACCCAGATGATCCTTTCCGACTTTCCCACAATAGAGAGAGAGAGAGAGAGAGAGAAAAAATTAACAGCGAATTTCCGGCCCAAGTCTCCATCGCCCACACGCCGCCGATCTCCGTCCTCGACGCCGGTAGCGGACGGATACCGGATAACCGACACGGAGGGAGACACAGCCCACTCGGCCGCCGGACTTGCTGGGACACTACTCCGGCAGAGACAGAGCAGGTTCACAGTGGGGGAAAGGGGTTGACTTTCGGGCCATAGCCAGATACTCTCATCCCGCGTCCGTAGCCCCCCTCCTTTCTGTTACGCTTGGAAGCCTGGATCCAGTCTCTTACTTGGCTTATCTGGTGGGACACAGAGTGGATGCAAGGGCAAACTGAGTATCCAGCCGTCTGAGTCGTCCGAGGGGCACATATTCATCATCAAGGAAGGGCGGCATTCCAGCCAACGGACGGACGGACAAGATCAACCACCGCCAGACATGCTGGTCCACCCGCAGCGGCGGACTAGCGCATCCTCCGTCTCACTCTCGTCCTCACATGCGCCAGTGTTGTCTGCCGATGCCGAGACAACGCCCATGGTGTCTTCTTCGTCCTCCTCTTCTCCACCGCCGCGGGGATGGCACGCCCGCTCAACCTCGTCCATCTTTCGCAAACCAGTGCCCGCGACCGCGCTCCCGGCGTCCAAGAAGCCCGGGCCGACCGTCCACGTCACGGAGACGACGACCGAGAGGACGGCCAACGGCCAGATGGACGCGCACGGCATCGACCTGAGCTCGCTGGGCGGGTCGTCGACGACGGCTGCGGCGCGTTACGGCGGCGCTGACCCCGTGTTCCGCGGCCGAGACTCCATCTCGCCCGATGAGGCGGCGGCGGCGGCGGCGGATGATGCGATTCGCGGCCATCACGTCGACCAGCGCCACGATGCGCGCGCGGGGCTGCTTCAGAACGCCCAGGAGTCGGCCTATGACGGCTACTCGTCCTCTTCCCCGGACTCACAGCAGCAGTATCAACAGCAACAACAGTATCAACAGCAACAGCAGCACCATCATCACTATCATGAACAGCTTCATTATCATCAGCAACCAGCCCAGCCACCGCCATACATCTCAAAACCCCTTTCAGTATCCCCCAACGAGCCGGGGAAGAAGCCGTTCGGCATCAAGCACCCCGGCTGCGGCTGGCACGCCTCGTGGAACATGTACCTCTGGCTCGTCCTCGGCGTCGCCTGCGCCGTCGGCCATCACGTCTTCTACCACACCCTCGACGGCAGGGCGGCCGACGACCAGGTGCGCATGCTGCGGTACGGCACCGTCCTGGCCTTCGGCGCCAAGGCCAGCCTGGGCGCCGCCGTCATCTCGGCCTTCCAGCAGCGCATCTGGACGACGGTGAGGTCGCGGTTCATGACCATCGCCGCCCTCGACTCCCTGTTCGCCGCCACCGAGAACTTTGTCGCCCTGTTCAACTGGGAGTTCCTCAAAGGTGCCAAGGCGGCTGCTGCCCTGGCCTTGTTCGTCTGGTGAGTGATGTGATGATGTGATGATGTGACCAAATGTCAATTTCCAATCTTGATGTCCATGTCATGAATCTTGATAGACATGATTTCTAATGCTCATGTACCATCTAATTCCCCCTTTTCTAGGCTGTCTCCTCTGGTCGTCATCCTCACTTCCAACACGCTTCTCGTGGAGCCCAGGACCATCATGGAAAACACGACGTGCCCCAGTGTCCGCAGCCTCAACTTCGCCAAGGAGGACACGCACCAGTGGCGGGAGCCCGTCAAGATCGACGGCCGTTACGAGATGCCGCTGTCCATCTGGAACTCGACCAAGCCCGCCGACTCGGAGCCCGACGGCTGGTTCGACTACTACACGGGGCCGAGCCCCAACTTCCAGCAGACGGCGACGCTCGGCGCGTTCCTCCAGGAGGTCGTCACGCGCAAGAACGCCTCGACCGAGGTCTGCGGCAAGGGCTGGAACTGCACCTTTGAGATCGACTTCACCGCCCCGGGCTACCGGTGCAGCGAGCAGGCCCGCGGCATCGGCTCGCGGCCGGCGAACCTGACGCAGGCGTCGGGCGAGGCCCCGCCGCCCTTCGGCACCGACATCCTCCTCCCCGAGGGGACCTACGCCTACTACGCCTTCACGAGCGGCGGCGAGTACTCGACGACGCAGATGAAGGAGGTCGAGATCGGCGGCATCCCGAAGATGGAGCCGCCGTACCCGGAGCACATGGGCGCCCTCCGCACCGAGCCCGTCATCTGGATCGGCCACGTCGTGCCCCCGGACGCCGAGCACCCGGCCTCATCCAAGGAAGGGGACGAGCAGCAGCAGCAGCACATGGACTACGTGCCCAAGATCTTCGCCTGCGAGCACCTCGAGACCGAGTACACCGCCGTCTTCAACTACACGGACGCGACGCAGTCGGCCTACATGAAGACGCGCCGGTTCCTGGGGCCCATCATCAACACGACCTTCGCCCCGGGGCTCGACGCCGACGACGGCACGGCGGACAACGTCACGGCCGTGCCGGAGCAGAACTACGTGCTCCCGCGGGACGTCGAGCGGTACCGCCGCGTCGCCGCGTACCACTCGCTCGGCTTCATGCTGCGCCGGTTCCTCAACGGCACCGTCCAGGTCGACCGGCAGTCGGCCAACCCGATGGCCAACACCGAGGCCATCCAGACCAAGCTGCTCGACCCGCGCAACAGCTACTTCCCCGTCTTCGACCTGCAGGACGTCGTCCAGGAGTTCTACGAGGACCTGATCCTCTCCATCTTCTCGACGCCCCAGTTCCTCCCCGTCGTCTGGGCCGCGCGCCCGGACGAGAACTCGGGCGGCCTGGCCGTCGGGGGCGGCGGCGGCGGCGGCGGCAACCGCTCGGCGTACGAGTACCCGTGCCAGCGGTCGCGGGTCGCTAACATGTACAGCTACCACGCGCGCGACCTGTGGATCGTCTACGCCATCGCCATCCTCCTGTCGTCCTCGGGGGTCGCCCTCGGCGCCCTCGCCGTCCGGGAGAACGGCGGCGTGCTGCGGAACACGCGCTTCTCGAGCGTCGTCGCCGCCACGCGCGGGCCGGCGCTGGACAAGGTGCACTGGGAGGGCCCCGACCGGGACCGCGGGGACGTGCCGGCGGATGTGAAGAGGTTGAAGCTCGGCTATGGCGTCATGAACCAGGGCATCGAAGGCAGCGGCGGTGGCGGCGGCGGACTGGGTATAGGAGATGAGAGATATCCCCGGCAAAGCATGATCTGGTCTCCTAGTGAGATTCGGTGCGGCTTCGGGTTAGAAGGGGATGTGAATCAGAAGCGAAAGGAAGGGTCCCTATTTCACAGATAGGGCAACGAAGTTTTCTTCATATATTATACATAATTACTACACAGAGAACATGCGATTCATTCCTAATTATTACATTATAACCATGAATAATCTACTTAATGCATTACCAGGTCGTCCATCGGGCATCCCTTGTCGACGGACTGGCTCTTGGTCTTCTCCGTGATGATCTGCCGCGTCAGCTCCATGAGCTGGTCGGCGAGCGCGTCGTCCTGGGACAGCTTGCTTCCCGGCTCGGGGACGGCGGGCGGGCAGATGTACTGTCCCGACTCCTTAGTTGTCGTGGCGGCGTAGACCATCGAGACGGCGCCCTCCCACTGGGACTTCTTGAACGGTTCCATGCCGACGGCCATGGCGTATCCCCCGAGAGGGTATCTGCTTTCAGTCAGTATCTTGAGGGGACAAAGTCCAGGTAGCGAGGACGAGCCGAGTTTGATCGATGAGGAAAACATACGGCTCAAAGATCTCCTGCTTGCTCATCTTGGTGCTCACGAAGCCGGGATGCGTCGCGTTCATCAACACGTTGGGATGGCCGTTCTGCGTCACCTTGCGGTTGAAGTAGCGCGCGTACAGGATACCCGCGAGCTTGCTGCGGCCGTATTGCCCGTTGGGACCCAGGTCCTGGTTGAGCTCGTCGAGGCTCTCGAACCTGCAGTCGCTCGGCGCCGCGTTGTGCGCGTTGCTGGCCTGGTTCGCGATGCGCACGACGTCGCCGCCCTCGGCCGTCTTCTTGATGAGCGGCAGCAGGTGCGACGTCAGCACGACGTGGCCCATGTGGTTGACGGCCATGTGGCGGTCGACGCCGTAGTCGGTGAGCTGGTACGTCATGATGCCGCGCCCGCCATTGTTGACGACGATATCGAGCCTATCCGTGTCGTTCTTGATCTGCTCTGCGACCTCCTTGACGCGCCGCCAGTCGCCCAGGTCGCACTGGAACCACTTGGTGCGGCCGGCCTTTTCGGCGCCGAGCTCCTTGGAGATGGCGTCCTTGGCGCCGTCGACGACCTCCTGCAGGACGGAGAGGATGTAGATCTTGGAGATGTTGTTCTTCAGCAGCGTATATGTGACGCCGTAGCCGATGCCCTCGCTGCCACCGGTCACGACGGCGACCTTGCCGGTGAGGTCGGGACACTCCTCAAGGGTGAACTGGTGGGTTCCCAGCTTCGAGGCCGCGCCTCCAAAGTTCTCAGCGATGGTGTTCTGTGACATGTTAGTGGCTTGCTATAGACTTGATATCATCACTTCATAGGGGGGGCGGGGGGCATCAAGTGTTCACCTTGACAGCGTCCATGATCGGAGGGGTTTGTAAACGTCTGGTGTTGTTGTATTGACGGAAGCCTTTGGAGGGTGACATGAGGGTCTGAGACGTGATGAAGGAGGATCTGGAGCATGATAAGTCCAACGGGCTACCGCGTCCAACCACTCGGATCGGGATACGTTTGCAAGTCATTGGCGGAGGTGTGTGTGAATGTGTCGAATGATTTCATCCCACTGTCACCTAGCAGTCCAAAGCCTTCCCGTGGGCTACATGCTGCTCGCTGCTGATTGCTTATAAGTCGTCGTGGCCGAGCGCCCATGAATCATCAAGTGTCACTGTTTGTCTCACCGGTTGATCGCACCCGCATACGGGGCGATCGATGACGCGCTTGTGTCCGTGCCGGGAGCAACACCCCCTGCAGACTAGGCCCTACAGAGGTCGGGTTTCGGCTGGACAGCGCGGAGAGGGGGTGGGTGGGCGTTGTTGGTGTTCCTTGGTGGCGTTGGTAATGCTGGATATGCGATTGGGGGTGTCGTAATATGTGCGTATTTTACTCAACGGCCAGCTCCACCGTAGTTGTCTCGTACTCCATCGTCACTTCGGCTGCTGGTGGGGGTGAGCAACTGAAGCTTGATGCATTGAAGCAACAGGGCAGTTTACCGAAGGTGTTTGATTCGTTTGCTTCCTAGTTGATGGTTTTATTGGTGTAATGAAACATAATGTACAAACAAGCAGTGAATGAATCCGATTGGGGTGGGTTTTGTTGCTTTAATGATAGGCCGGTGATGTCTACTCTTGGAACGTCTCATTGTTTTGGCTTCTGAGATTAACTAGACAAGCAACAAGATGTACCACACAGAAGGTAATCATAACAGTTGGAACTGTCGGAGATGAGGTTGATAAACCATTGACTCAGTTAAAACCACATCTCCCAATTGCGCTTAACCAAGTAATCAGCATTACACAACACATCTCCAGTTTCACAAAGTGAGTAGAGTTCTGCGTTCAAGATATTGACACCGGGGCTGTTGTTGTTTTGTTGTTACTCTTGCTGCTTAAATTAGTTTCCTAACCTCTCTATCGATTTATGAGTTGCCTTGGTTCATCTCGTTCACTCTGGACTGACGCGGATCAAGTGATTCTTCTGATTGGGGTAACGTTATTTTGGGTTGCAGATCAAGTAGTTCTCTGAATAAGTACATCGTGATCAACAGAGCACCAAACCAAATTTGATAGCTACAGACAGCGTAACGCTGAAATGTTATCTCGCCATCACTGTGCCCACGAGTAATTGTCAACCAATCAACCCTTAGGCAAAGTGCGCTCATCGTCGACCTAAATCTGAGGTATCAATAACCTCTCAACATGACTTGAACACATGTCCTATTCGTGATACCTATCCTGCGACTCCAAACTCCTTCCCCGCCAACACTGACCAAAGCTATAACCTGCTACACAGCGTTGATGCGGCCTGTGGTCTAACAATAATCATGAACGAAACACCTACAGCCCTCAGGCTACACCAGATGCTCACGAAGATGACTGCGGACGCCTCTTCTCAATGTTCAGGACGACGTCGATGAAGCTGCGCCGCAGCGGGCTCTTCTTCCTCGCAGCAAGCAGCTGCGCCGTCTTGAGGACGTTCTTGATCTGCCGCCCGTTGAGTGGCAAGGCCGCCAGCTCCGCGACGTCCTCGTCCGAGACCTCGCTCTCCAGCGTCGCGCCCTTCAAGAAGTTGGCCCAGATCAGCCGGCGCGACTCCGCCGTCAGGTCCGGGTACTCGAGCGACACGTGGATGCGCGACTGGAAGGCCGGGTCGATGTTGCCGACGCGGTTCGTCGTCATGAACAGGATGCCCTCGTAGTACTCGAGCGTGCGCAGGAAGATGGAGACGACCTTGTTGCGCTCGAGGTCGTGCGCCGAGCGCGCCTCGAGGAAGACGTCGCACTCGTCCAGCAGCAGGATGGCGTCCCACCGCGCCACGAGCTCCAGGATCCGCGCGAGGCCGTTCTCCACCTCCCACGGCTCCGAGCCCAGGTCGCCGGAGCTCAGCGTGTGCAGCGGCACGCGCAGGTTCTCGGCCACGGCCTCCGCCGTCAGCGTCTTGCCGACGCCGGGCGGGCCCGAGAGCAGGCAGATGATGCCCTTCCCCTTGCCCGAGATGACGTCGTCAAACGTCGACCCGTCCAGCTGGGACTCGGAGAAGGCGAGGATGAGCTCCTTCTGGTCCTCGGGCAGCACGAGCTTGTCGAAGGCGTTGGTGTTCCACGTGATCTCCGTCACCTGCTCGACGAAGAAGTCGAGCCACTTCTTGAGCTTGAGGGAGTAGCCGCGCGTCCGGGACCGCGCCAGCATCTGGTGGTAAGGCGTCAGCTTGGGGTTGCTGCCGTCCTTGCCCGGGCCGCCGTGCTGGCGCTTCCACGCCGAGAGGGCCTCGGCGTCCTTGGCGGTCCAGTCGTTCAGGTAGCGCGTGTTGTAGTACGGGCTGAAGCGGTTGAAGGAGTTGATGTCGATGACGACGCGGCCCTCGACCTGGATGGGCACCTCGTTGCCCTCGCGGTCCCAGGTGATGGCGGTGCCCGAGTACTGCTTGTAGTGGTGGCCGGCCAGCTCCTCAAAGATGCTGCCGCGGCGGACCAGCGCCGCGCGCAGGGCCTCCCTGTCCGGGTGGAAGGCCCAGGGGTAGGCGTTGAGCCCCGTGATCTTCTTGGTGCCGAGGAACTCGGGGATGTTGATCTTCTCGCGGTGGCGGCCAAACGTCTTGCCGCCGTAGTCGACGCAGTCGGCGCGCAGCTGTAGGAACTTGCCGCACTGGTTCTCCATGTACTCGGTCTCGTCGAGCTCAAAGGCCGACAGCGGGCCCTTGTGGGCGGCGAGGACGACGGCGCCGGGCTGGAACATCATCCAGAGGTGCTCGAACGTGATGACGCCCTTGACGACGTAGTCCTCGAACGCCTTGATGCTGTGGCCGATCTCGTACTGCAGGATGTCGCGGAGGATAACGAGGTGCTCCCTGGTCGTGTCGTCGAGGTCCTTGTTGTCCAGGTACTTGCGGAACTCGGTCCAGCGGTGCACAAAGGGCCGGAAGGGCGCCTCGAACTCGAGGCGGTCCAGCTCGCAGGCGACGCCGGTGTAGCCGTCGAGGACGTCGGCGAGCGCCTTCTTGAGCCAGGGGCTCTGGATGACGATGGAGTCGGCCTCGAGCTTCTTGCGGCTGTCGTTGCTCTTGACGTTGCGCACGACGACGGCGTACTGCGCCGTCTCCTCGTTCTCGGCCGCGTCCTCGACGTCTTCGGGGTATTTGTCGACCCAGGTCCAGTTGCCGTCGCTGTCCTTGGGCGACTTGTAGATGTTCTTGGGCGATGCGATGGAGCCGAAGGGGGCAAGGGGCTTCTTGGGCTCTTTGGGCTCTTCGCTCCCGTCGGCCTTGGTGTCGGCAGATGCTTCTTCGGTATCTTCTGTGTTTCCGTTTGTGCTTCCGTTTGCGGCATCACCGTTTGTCTTGTCGCTATCAGTGTTTGTGGTGGTTGTGCCGTTCGTCGTCTCCTTGGAGGGGGTCTTGGTCTTCTTGGACGTATCACCACCCATGGCGAGACCCTGGGTCTTAGCGATTGTGCCTGAGGGTGCCATTGTGTCGACTGTTGATGCTGCTGAGATGATACGAGGAAAGACGGACAATGTTGAAGAGCTGAAGCCAGAAGCCAATTTCAACAGGATATCGAATGCATATTTAACCAGCTTCACTGCATCCGTCCCAAGGCAGCCAGCCGCGAGAAAAAAGTGTATAAACTATCAACTCCACACTTGCTGGCGTCGGTATCATCGCTGTCGGCATGCCGCTAGGCGCCAGGCATATCCTCTCGCGTTCTGTTTCAGTGGCTGCCTCACTCCGACAAGGGTTTGCGGTTTGCGTCCCGTCTCTTGTGGCGGTGACTCACCCATGTTCTTTTCAAGGTTTGCAGCCTGCAGCCTGCAATACACAGCCGCGCGAGGCCAGTTGTGCTGTGCTACGTGGAAAGGAGCATGTTGCTGCCTGCAACGGACCCGTCTCGTCTCAAAACCTCATCGTATGAGGGGCGTCAACGGGCGAGATAGGCGTAAGCACTAGAGAAGGATAGACGCTAGGCGCGTCCCAAGGCTGAAGAGAGAAGAGCCCAAAGTTTTTTCTCAAAGGAATATGAGTCCTCAGAGGATTGAAACCGCCAGAGTTGACCGTGTTACTCACTCGCCGATCTGTGGCAACCAAATGTGATTTGCTGTGAGTGAGAACCGGCGTCGTCTTCACTCGCTCTTCACTGCACTGAACTAAGACACATAGCACACTATCCCGGATGGGGAGTGAGTGAGATCTACGGGTCCACTGAGGCCTCATGAAGGATCCGGCAGACGGCGGCTTTCCACGCCATGACCCCCCTGTCCGCCCATGGCATGGCTGCAGGGGCGCAGGCAGCCGGCCACGGTCCCTGGTGTCTTGTGGAGTTGATTTGGCTGAAATCTAGCGAGACGGGACGAGCCGATGACACCATAATCCCGAGCCTGAAGACGGTTACCTACTACTACAAGGTTGCATTGTCACGAGAGAGTAAGGACTAGGCCATTATCCTACAAGTCCCTGATTCCAAGTTCATCGAATGTCATATGCCGTAGCCGTTAGATCTCAGGACTTACGCTACGTAGAGCCCACTCATATTCCTGTGCGGCTCAGACGACAAAACCTTAATGTCTTTAATTAATAACTTAGAGCTTTGCAATGTGTCTCCTACAGCATCATCGAGAAAAGCAACAATGGCGGGCTTAGCGATGATGCCGCGACGGCCGTTCACCTTCTTGGAGCTTTGTTTCGGTCTCGACGGGCATTAGTAGAGAGACTGTGGTCCCATTCATGATATACATCAACGCCTAAGGACGCATTGAGAGCGGAATGGATGAGAAGACTGATTTATATCGGCTATGCTAGTAGTGGAGGCGGTTACGAACAACAGATCTTGACGACCGGATGTACGCAAAGGGGGACACGCATCGGCCAAGTTGGGGGGGGGGGGGGGGGGGGGGGACAAAATCAGGCGATAATGCCGTATCATCTGTGCTGTCTGTACCACCTGAATTGCGACATTTCATAACGTGGCGTGCCTGCGACCAATTACCCGGCCTTATCGCCAAAATAAGACATCCATTCGTCTGACAGCCTGCTTAATCTATCCATATCTCCCTATGACAGGCTTCTGCGGCGTGCACAAAAGTCTCTACCAAGAGTGGCATGTGGCGTTGGGCTATGCAGCTAGATTAGACCCGGCATAACTGGTTTGCTTGTGACTTATAAGCCCTATATTTAGACACCGACGCAATACAAAGTATGGTACTGGTTGATCATACCCTTACAGCATTAGTCATGAACATCCTACCGATGTGCTCACCAATATTTTCATTAAATAATTGGATCACGGACTGTTCCTTACAGCAGAATGTTGCCGTCTTTGTTAGCTCTTATTTTGGGCGCAATACCTACTGATTTGCTACTCGGCTACTCAACCGTCTTTATGGACTATAACCGGCGTCTATCCGAGGAGTCGGACCCTCACAGTGATACGAGGAACACCATGGGTGGCTCCTTTGTCATCGCTCCCAGGCGTTCCGTTTTATCAACTGACGACAACCATTCGAAATGAGCGAAATGCATCAAGCGCCTCGGCGAGAGCTCGGGGTAGAAAGTGGATCTGCAGCGTCTCTTCTCGACAGCAATAGTCCCGATGTTTCCCCCCGCTTCCCTTTGGATACTGTCACCCACAACCTCCCAAGGACACCGGTCATGAGCCGAAAACACTCGAGAGTCGACCGTATCTTGCTGACTCTATCTTCATGGTGGTGGTGGGAGATATGCGGCTGTCTAGTCTGCATTCTCAGTAGCATGCTGCTGATTGTGTTCGTCGCGAAAATCGACCAGGTGTCTCAAGAAGAGTGGGACTACAGGCTACAACCCAACACAATCATCTCGATTATCACTACAGCTGGGAAGACATCCATGATGGTGCCCATCGCGGCTTGTATCAGTCAGCTAAAGTGGACCGAGTTCAGGCAGCCAACTCGACTGAGTCTCCTCCAGAGCATCGACGACGCCAGCCTGGGGGTCTCTGGTCCTCCTAGCCAAGGCGCGCACCAAGGTCCTCCTTCTCCCAGCTCTCGCCTTCCTGACAGTTGCCTCGGTGGCGTTTGAGCCAAGTGCCCAGCAAATCTTGCAATTTCCAACGAGGATGGCATTGCTCAGGAATGCTAGTGATGTGGCTCTTACCAAAGCGTCACGGATCAAGTACGCCGTAATTGTACCTACGTGATGGGAGAATACATCAACTCTACAAGCACCCGAGCATGGTCTGAGAGAACATGCGGTTACACCTTTCCTGGCCGCGCTCTCAATATGGGAACCTTTCAACGCGACATGGAATACGCTATGAGCTCATCCAAGGAAGGTGCGAATCTTGCTATAATCATCGAGTCGGCAATCCTTTATGAAACCAGTGATAAACCTATTGGTAGACGATCCGGCATCACATTTGACGTTTTGAAAATCGACAAGGAGACAGAGTTCGAGTACAACAGCCCGCCACATTTCGATGCTTACACTATTAAATGGTATTGGTGCGCCAAGACATTTCACAACTTATCAGCTTCTCAAGGGGAAGTTGATATTGGCACAACAAGCTCAGAACCTCTTCAAGTCAACGCTGACTACAAGGTTGACGATCCATTCGGATTATATTACGATCCCTATCTTATCGTCGGGAATACTTCATCGTCAAGCGCGCTGTACCAGACGCCCCCCCCCCCCATTCTGGGACTCTCTTAGCGACTCACTACACCATTCTGTATTTCATGGGGCTCGCCGTCATTGAGCTATCAAAACACTACACGCGCTGCGGAAGTACCATACACTGCAGACATAGCTCAGACGGTAGAGAATGTAGCATCCGTCCTCAGCAGTTTCGTCCGGAACGATACACTCGATAACCTCTTAGCAAAGACGCTACTTGGCGACGCCCTAGTTACAGAGTCGTACATCCACGTCCGGTGGCAATGGATCGCTATAGTAATCATAGAAGTCCTCCTAGCGACAGCTCTCTTAGGCGCATCGATTGTTGCCGTTCGCGGGGATCCGCTGCCCAAGGCTTCTGTCATCGCCTTATTAGTGCACGGGCTGGAAGATTCAGATGATGTCAAGGTGCCCGCCCTAGAAACTTCGGCGAGCTTGGAGGAATCGTCGAAGTATGTAGTGGTTCAGTTAACAGACAATGGCAAGGGTCGCTTTTTGTTTGTTAACCAGAAGGTACAATAGGTCTTGCAGACTTAATGTTAACTTGAATAATCCCCACTGAAAGCCCCTTCCATCACCATGGTACGCCTCGAGGCCGAGGAAATCGTTGTATGGTTGGCTAGGATCCACCTCGAGGCCGGGAGCATCGTGGTTGGTTCGTGGGAACAGGCTCTACCACCACGTATGTTCCCCTCGAGATGGCGTGTAAGTGTCGACAAACAACAAAGCAAACCCAAGCCATCCCTCCGGGATGCCATGACAGGTCGTCTGGGCTGTTGACATGAAAAATAGTTGTGGACGTAGCCTCCACAGCCTGCCTCCAAAGCCTCCACCGCATTCTGAGAACTGAGACAAGCAAAAGAGACAAGGAACTGATGAGAGGTTGAGGAGCTGTGCCCCCATCCCATGTGTTTGCTGTACGCTAAGCTGAAGCTTCGCCTCATCCTCATGCAGGCAGCGAGACTTGTTGTGGATGTGTTGTCTTCCACGCAAAGTCCACAGCAACCGAGGTTCTTCGCTCACTCACTCACTCACTCACACCAAGACTGCATCAACGAGGCATCAACAGCAAGTTTGTTGTTAGTCCAGTCAATGCGAGATTGTATCGTGTCCAAAGACATGTAAACGATTCCATCAAAAGAAAACTAGCTGCAGAATGAAACAAATACAAGAATGAAACTGAAGGCCGGCGTGTATCAATCCTACGCCGGTTTCCCCGACCAAACGGTTCAAACCCTGGCCAGATCGACTCCATCACAACGCCCATCATCTATCTCCAGTTGCTGCTCACCGTCACGGCCGTCGAACAGCCCCGCGGCACCGTGTACGACCGGTTCGGGTCGCTCTCCCACGTCGCCGCGCCGCCCGACGCCACGTTGATGAACTTGTACTGGAACGTCGTCCCGGCCGGCAGCGACACCGTGTACGTCCACAGGTTGTTGCTGCTGGTGTACTGCGCCGCCGAGAGCGCCGGCGCCGACGAGACGTCCCAGTTGCCCAGCGCCGCGATCGAGCCCGCGACCTTGATCGTCTGACCCGGGTTCGTCTTGACGATCTCGTTGAACGTGACGGCCACGTTGCTGGCGATGGCGCACCCGCTGGTCGCTGTCGCCGCCGCGCTGCTGGTCCGAGTCGACGTCGGAGGAGGGTTACTTCCACTACCGCCGCCGCCGATGGCGATGTCGGCGCAGGTGAGGTACACCTGGCCCGTCTGGAACGAGTTCCAGCGGAACGAGAGCAGCGTGTGGTTCGAGACGTAGTCCGGGATCCTGATCTTCTTGGTGACCGGGTACCCGCCGGCGATGGACGTGTAGCAGGACCCGAGGGGAGCGTTGTCGACGCCCTGGCACGCCCGCCGGCTGCTCGCCTGGAACGCGTTGCACGTGAACCAGTCGTTCCGCCAGCAGGCCTCCCCCGCCGAGCAGTCCGGGCTGTAGCCGCAGCTCTGGCCCGTCACGTCGGTGCACTTGAGGGTGCCGCGCTGGAAGCAGTCCTCGGCCGCCTGCTTCTCGACGTCGGTCGGCAGGTAGCCCGGCGTGATGAACTTGTCGACGAGCGCCTGGTCCTGGCAGATGCGGTAGCTGAACATGCCGCCGTGGTCGCCGTTGTTGTCGACGCACCACTGCACGTCGACCGTTTGGCCGCGCGTGTACGTCACGACGGGCGAGTTGCCCCATTTGCTCGACGGTTGGTTGTAGTCCACGCTGACCCGCGCGTTGTACCCGCAAGGGCCGCTCCGGCCGACGGTGGCGGCCGTGACGTCCGGCCAGGCGGCCACGGGCTCCCGGATGGTGCACTCCGGGCACGAGTCCAGACCGGCCTGGATATGGTGTAAGTTCAAGCGTCACAGGGAAAATCCGTGGTGCCCTGGGGCCTCTGGTTCTCACCTCAGCGCCCAGTCTAGTACGACTGGAAGGGATAGTCAAGTAACCGTGTCCATAGACAGAGCCAACGAGGCCGGCAACGGCCAGAGCTGCGGTTGACCTCATCTTGACGACTGGTTGTGTGGCAAGTATGTACTTGTAGATAAGTATCCGATGCTGTGAGAAGCGTCTAGGCGATTTGCTCTGGTGTCTGTCCTTTAGTATAGCTCACCAACCCCCGTAGAGGAGAAACTCTTCTCTTTTTATACTGCTCATAGTCTCGGTTCCTCAGCAAACGCACACAATTCTCCCATGCCACTCTTCACGATCCGGCCGCCGTGGCTCGCTCTCTTTGACCAGCCGGCATCAGATCAAACAGCGCCGAAGTACCCCCAGCCGAGACGGCCCTACCCGCGCATGTCTCCCCGGATCTAGGCTCGTCCAGGCAGTCCGGGGGGGGCCCTCCTCCAAAATGGCATGCAGGTCATGGCGGGGTAAGTAGGTTTTGTTAGTGCCGGCCGTTGTGGCTCCAACCGGCAACCATCGCCGCGAGAATAGGACCGTTTTGTGTGGCCGGCCGCCCATCCAAACACACGCCATGCGCCGACCCCATGGTCCAGCGGTCGAGGCCGTACACTACTGTGTGATGTATTGGCCACGGCTGCATGTGCTCGACTAGAGAAGCCCACAAAGTGAGCCTGTTCGACGGGCCATCCCCAGAAAGCACACATGCTCGAGGCGGAGTTGTGCGGAGTCTCCAGCAGTTGAGGTGTCATCCCGTCTTGCCGATCAGACGACCTGTCAAGCCTGCAGGCTAGTAGGCCGAGCGAGGCTGGGCGACGACAACCTCAGATGCTCAAGAATAGGCCCGATGATGGGCGTTGTCTCAGGCCATGGCATGCCCTCTGGTTAAAGTCTCAGCGCAGAGGCAAGCGAACGACCGTGGAAGCTGCCGAGGAACGTCCGCGCCCTGCATACAGCTACCATACTAGACGGTTATGTCATTGGTGGCTTTCTATACTCATGGGTCGGCCAGCGTTGTTCTATCTCGGGTCCCCTGTTGTTCACCTTTGGCCCGGAAACCGGGTCATGTTTGGGCTGCCATCACCCCGCGGGCTTGAACCCCATTATGGCTGCCGCCATGCACATTTATTTCCTGTAAGTACCGGGCCCTTGGCCAAAAGCCCACCGTGAGGCCGGGAGAGTATCGTGGAAATCGATTGTGGCGGTTAAAGTGAAGGACACGATTCGGCCCGACGTGGAGCTTGAGATATCACATCTCAAAGCTGGGTCACCTGTTCACCATCAGTCCTTCACGAAACCTTATTGGAGTGCCTCAACGGGCTTTGTGTGGTTTCTGAGGGACCATGGGTAAGTCGGCATGAGATCAACCACACTGGAGGGGCTGCCCACCTTGGCACCAATATGAGAGTAGCAAAGCTAGTCGCCGATGAGCTCATGTCAGCATATCTACACCTCGTAGCCCTCTACCATCTGAAGTCGCTCTGTAGACCTCATAGCTGGGTCCAGAAGTAGTATCAGGAGGACTTCCGGCCTATTTTTACGCGTCATCTGGTCATAGAGCATCCCACTCAGTGTTTTTGTTAGCAAATGGGGGTTGGCGAGGGCCCAAACATACAATCGGTCATCCTCTTGGACTAGACATTTCGGGATTGATACGACTAAAGCACGTAAGCAAACACGTCTTGGGCTGTTGCGTTCAACAAATGGGGGGTATTGTGGGATGGCTTATAGCAGAGTGTTGCGTTCTTGCGCCCTTGTACTTGTTGTTCTCCAATGCCCACACAAACCTGAAGTTATTACTCTGTTCTGAAAGTCCCATCCCACCGGCCGGCTTACGGAAAGCTGTTTCGGCACAAACCTTGTCAGCGTCGATCGATGTATGCCTACGGCATCTGTTCCCGAGCCTGACTAATTTAGACTCTTCTCTCTATTTTCCACGTCAGAAGAAAAACACCCGGCCCCATTGAGCCTGCCAAGCCATTGTGTCAAACGCGTTTCTTCGTGTCAGTCCCCTGATGTATTTCTTATTTGGTCCGCTGTATCGATCAGCGGCGCCATCCGGCCACTTTTCTCTGTCCAGTATAGTGTCGTCGTTCGGCAAAAGACTCGCATATCAGCCAGCACCGTAAAGGGTGTTTCCCAGTACGAGGACACGACGGTTCTGACGGCTACCACATGGACCACGTGGACCCTGCGTGGCTACAAGTTGACGGAGAGTCGATCTCGATTTTAGCTTCCGGGTCCAATGATGGGCCACTGAGTCCGAACTTAAACCAAACTTAGTTGAATGCTGAATTCCTTAATAGTGTGGATAGAGACCAGGTGTATCCTGGCTCTGTCTGGCTCCCACGTCGTTCTGTTCGGTAACAGTTTACAAATACTTGCAACCGATTTCTCACTTGCTATGACCTCGAGATGTGCTCCCTGCAAAAAGTCAGGATCCGTTTTTTGCTGGCGCATTTCTGCAAAATATCAAGGTCATGTGGGTGCCGGTTCAAGATTTGAAAACAGTTCTATCTAAAACCAGATAAAGGTTGAATGCCGCAATGCCGGCCATGTCGGAGCACAAGAACTGTCCTTAACCTTAACTAAATAGTCGGAATAGTCGGCATGTATTCGAATCCTATCTATTAGACCACTCGTCCAAATCGTAGACCGGAATGTTTCTTCAACTTGCATGAACTCACACGTGAGATGGGTTGAATTTTAAGAGCCTCTCCGCATCGACGCTTTGTAAGACTTGATTGAAACTGCGAATCCCCTGTAGCAACTGCAACTTGTTAGTTTCGGGCAGCAGAAGCTCAGCAGCTGATATGACAGTCGTGTGCGCGAAAATGACACGTTTGTTGTCTGATTTTCTCCCAATATCTGGAAGTGAGGTTCCACCGGAGCCGCAAACGATCCTCAGAGGAGACCTCATAACGTTCTGCAACGACGAGCCGACATCAGCAGCGGGGTTACTGGAGAAAACGAGGCGCGTCGCTCTCGGTCCTAGGAGAAACACCAACTCAGGTCTCCGAGTCAGGATTGTGGAACTCGGCCTTGCTCGTGCCCTCCAACCAGGGGTCCATCTAATCACCCACCATCCCCTATCCACATTACGATCGTTGTCCATCGAGGACACAGACGAGCACGGACGAGGGGATCGGCAGTTTGCCAGACAAAGGAAAGAAGGGTTAAATCAAGGGGGGGGGAGGGTTGCAGAGACTTTTCCACTGGGTCCTCTGCTTCGCCCAAAACGAGGGAGTTGGCCTCGCAAACCAACAAAATAAAGGCGCGTGTGACCAACAGCCAGATCCGTCGGCGCTGACACCCACTTTCTGGGCGTCTCTCGTTCGGGGGGTTCTCGACTCTTAGGGGGGGTGGGGGGTAAGTTTGTTTGAGCTCATGTTTTTATTGTAACATACACTACGTGTCCACTTTCTATCGTTATCGCGTCATTTTCTTCATACAATGTTGTTGACCCTGTGCCTCCCATCGTGCCCCGTCGTATCTGGAATCGAGTGGTTGTCGCCGCTCTCGTGAGTCGCGTCGAGGCCGTTCTGCCGAACGACGTCCATCTCGATGCCGTTGTCCCTGCCCATGATGTTCTCGGCCGAGCTGGCGTACGCCTTGCGCGGCCCCGAGCTGATGGTCTCGTGGTTCGTCCCCTTGGTGCCCCTGCTGTTCTCCCGGTCCCGGTTCGACAGGCCGAGCGTCGACCTGGCCGCCCGCCAGGACCCCATGATGGCCGCGTCCAGCACCGGCAGGGACGCCGTCACGATGCCCATGGCGATGTCGAGGACCGTCCATCGGAGGATGACGGTGTAGTCCCAGAAGATGTCGGGCGACGTGAAGGGCTGGATCTGCTGGAGCAGGCCGCCCGTGACCGTCAAACCCCCCGCGGCCCAGATGATGAAGAGCCGGACCTTCTTGCCGCGGTCGATGCGGACTTTCCACAGGATGATGATGGGCGTGGCGAGGAGCAGGACGCTCTGGACGACGTGGATGATGCTGAGGATCTTGGCGCTCCCGAACTGGTTCCCGCACGTCGCCGGCTCCGCCAGGCTGCCGGCGAACTCGCGGTCCCAGATGACGCGCGACGGGCTGCAGATGAAGAGGTTCCAGAAGACGGCGAGCAGGATGTAGGCGACGAGGGTGCCGAGGAAGACGTCGGCCACCATCTTCCAGGTGCGGTAGGCCGTGTCGACGAGCCGGCGGATGAAGAGCGTGATGGAGATCTTGATGATGCCGACGGTCGGGTAGTACAGCAGCCGGCAGAGGGTGAGGTAGTACGAGTAGAACTGGTAGTCGTCGTAGGTGTTCTCCCACGTGTGCGTGCCGCCTCCAGCGTCGACGACGACGAGAATCTGGAGGATGGGATATACTATTGCCAGGACCTGTGGCACGAGACGGTTGGGTTGTTAGTCTTTCCACCACCAAAAAAAACAGAACATGCCTTGCTTATGAAAACAAACAGAAGGCGGGGAAGGGCTTCGGGCGGGGGATTCGATCTTCGACGTACGGCTCCTGCGCATAGCACCCAGTCGTCCCACCCGAACTTGGTATAGGCCCCTCGTCCCCGGACCCAGAGCCTCGCCGCCGTCGGGACGATGATGGCGAGCATGACGACCACCATGCCGGCGATGATGGCCCCTTGCTTGGACTCGTGGACGGCATTCTCGGGCTCCTTGGCGGCGAAGACGTATCCCAAGCTCGGGTCGAGGCCGGCGATGCCGTACTGTCGGTAGATGCCCCGGATGATGTTGTAGTCCCGCTGGTTGTTCGGGGGTTTGCCGATCTTCGCGGACGCCGTCGTCGTGTTGGACATGGCGGGCGAGGGCGAGGGCGCACAGTCGGCGGGAGTGGTGAGGGCCGGTTCTCTTCGGAGGAAGTTTGACCACCACGGTGGGAGGCCGGGTCCGCTTTATGACGATGGGAATTTGCTTCAAGTCGGATCGGATCGTCTTGTTGTGAAAATCTGGCGCAGCATGGCGAGAAGGATGGTCCAGACCGGCTCACACACACACACCCCTGGGTTGTTAATAAGTCGGGGTTTCTAGGACCGACAGCGCTTTCTCTCTCTCTCTCTCTCTCTCTCTCTCTCTCTCCCTTTATCTCTCTGCCTCTGCCTCTGCCTCTGGCTACCTAGTCCTTCTCTTTGTCTCTTTTTCTCCAAGCTACCCGCTTCGGATCTGCCCCGTTCCATGTGGCGTGTCCCGGGATCGTGGAATAGAAGGTCGCACTGGAGAGGAGTTTCGCAACCGGATCAACATGGGGGGGCAGAAGCCGCTGTTTTAGCTGGGTCGTGATAGTGCTCAACATTTAAATTAGACGCAAGGTCAAGGTTCCCCCCAAGGTGGGCAAGCTGATGTGGAGGATGAGGCGATCGCGAGTCATGGCCGACCCCTCAACCCTGCAACAGACGAAGAACACTGAGGCACTGTCCGCCCCGAGGACAGCCCTCTCCCCCTCCAACTGCACCAAGTTCGACGGCCCTTGGCGCCCAAGATCGGACAAGCCCAAGCTGCATGGCGAAACTCTAAAGAGATCCCGATCCCCTTCGCCTAGCACGTCTTGCTTCGCTGGGGGGGGGCATTTCACTTGGCCGTGATGTGTTGGGTAACAAGTCCGTCCGTCTTCTTCCTGGTAAAGACCCCATCCCCCGAGATTGGCCGTCAAAAGTTCGCGCTCCGTTGTGGTAATCTCCCGCTCGTTCCTTGGATGCGGGACCACACGACGAGAGAAGGACCAAGTTACCGTTGTTTGGCGTATATTAGCGATGGCAGGCTGTTCGTCAGCCCTCTTCGTCTTGATGGATCTTGTTTCTCGTCCCTCTCTCCTTTTGACGTGTGTGTGTGTGTGTATTGTGTCTGTGTGTGTGTATTGTGTCTGTGTGTGTGTCTCTGTGGCGGCCGAAAGACCATCCGCGCATGTCACCCTGGCGCATCCTTTGACGTGGGCCATCACTGATCAACATCAACAACAACAACAACCTCCACGCTACGTCTCGTCGTCATGGTCAAACTCGGGGCACTCTCTGCCCTCGCGCTCGGCCTCGGCGCCGTCGGGGCAGCCTCTTCATCTGCCGAGGATGGTGGCTGCGTTGGCGTAAACGCTGTGAGCGCGAGGTGCAGCCCTCAGGAAACTCTGCACAGCCGAGAGTTCTTCTACGTCGGAGGCCAGACCGCCTCCGACCCGACGGGCAACATCACCGTCGGCCAGCTGTACGTCGAGAAGCTGACGCCCCTCATCAAGCTCCGGCCGACCCCCTTGGTCTTCATCCACGGCGGCGGCGTCTCGGGCACCACGTGGCTCAACACCCCGGACAACCGCCCCGGCTGGGCGACCTACTTCCTCAAGCAGGGCTACCAGGTCTACCTCATCGACGCCAACAGCATCGGCCGGTCGACCGTCAACAACCCGGCCGCCTTCAGCATGGCCGTCGGCATGTCTGACGAGTTCGTCGAGATGGGCTTCACCGCCGTCAAGGCCTACAACACCTACCCTCAGTCCCAGCTGCACACCCAGTGGCCCGGCACGGGAATGCGGGGGGATCCCTTCTTCGAGCAGTTCCAGCAAAGCTTCATCCCATACACCAGCAGCTACGTCCCGCAGGAGCTGGCCGTGCGTGCCGCCGCCTGCGAGCTGCTCTCCCTCATCGACGCACAGTCCTACCTCGTCTCCCACTCGCTGGGGTCCAAGTTCGCCATCGGCATCTCCAACGACTGCCCCGAGCACCTGGCCGGCAGCATCAACATCGAGCCCTCCACCATCCCCTTCCGCGCCTACGGCTACGCCCTCGGCAGCACCGCCGCCAACCCCTGGGGCCTGACCAACACGCCCGTCGACTACGAGCCCGCCGTCTCGAGCGCCGCCGAGCTCAACGCCTCGGTCGAGTCCGTGGGCCAGGAGTCGCTGGCTCGCCGCAACTGCTACCGCCAGAAGGAGCCCGTCCGACGCCTCCCAAAGATCGCCAGCGTCCCCTACGTCGCCCTGACCGGCGAGGCCAGCGTGCACGTCACCTACGACCACTGCATCATCGACTACCTGAAGCAGGTGGGCGGCCGGCCGGAGTGGATCAAGCTGGGCGACATCGGCATCAGGGGCAACGGCCACTTCATGCACCTGGAGAAGAACAGCCTCGACATCGCCGCCGTCGTCCACTCTTGGATCAAGAAGCAGCAAAACTGGTGGTGGTAGGGTTGCCGTAGTCGTGCAGCTGGGCTGGATGACCGATCATCGACTAATGTACATAGTATAAGTATAGAGTAATGCTAATGCTAGAACTCAAGCCAGCCCGTCTTCCATTGATGGAGATTCTCATAGGTTTCCCCAATGGCACACATCCCCTAGCTTCCTGGCTGCTAAATCTATGATTTGATCTTTGCGGCTTTGAAACTAACAAAGGTTAAGGCTCTTTGTTTTCTTTTCTCTCTTCGTTGAAAGCGTATGAAGTAATCAGGACTTGTCGAAGAGCGGCATGTTGAACGCCTTCGTCTTCGACAGGGTCTCGCTGTTCATCATTAATATACTTCGACGAATGCCATATGTTCTCATAGGTAGTCGGAGACAGATCGACTTATACATAGACCCAGGAACAGGGACCGTGTTTTGTTTGCATTTCAACCCAAATCCAGACTCTTTGCGTGTCTTATTTGAAGCTTGGTATCCGATCACGGCAGACCTCTTGGAACGGTTTCATTCCCAGACACCAGTGATCCGGCGACAACCTGCAGCACTTCAAGTTTGGCTTACTAGCCAAACCCGTTTCTTTGAATTGAAGCGCCCTTCGAATTGGAATGAAGCCCGGTTATTTTCCTAGCCATTGCAGACTTCCCATTGTCCACCTCGCTGCAAACTCTGTGATGAGTGGTGACTGGTAGGGCTGAGCCAGACGGTTGTTAGATCCTAACCCACATGTTCCGAAATGAACGAAAACCTCATTCTTTGAAGACTGATTTTTCCAAATGTTAATTCAAGTCTTACTTCCTGTGGACTAGGTACACCACAACTCTTTCAGAGCAAAGGTAACTTCCGTACCAGGGAAGCATAGCTACGATCACAAGAATTCTTTTTTTGTTCGAGTTATCAAACCTAGTCTGTGTCTGATCTTTTTCGGTTATTTTCCCCACCAGTCAACCATTGGAACGGACGTAAGTGATCTCACATCAACGACAATCCCAACTAAACAAACACCTTAAGAGAAATCGGGGTTATACTCAACGTTTCTAAGCACCAAACACCAAGGATCGAGCATTTTCAATCTAGTTCACTGGGTTTCTAAATGTCAAATTAACAAAGTCCAGGAGAGGTTGGAAGTTGCGGTGTAGCTTTTGCAAATTTCTACAAGAAGTTCGGCCTCAATGTTACCATCACCACGACTGGTTCACAACCCGAATTCATCAGTTCCATTACAACCTCAACCTGATATTTATCATTCAAGGTTTTTAAAGATACAGTTACGTGATTTACTATTAATGTCTTGAGGAACGCTGCACACCGTGGATCTAGGTTCCAGTCGCAGAAGGTGGATGGGATCTCGTGGGGTAGCTTAACTACTGTGCTGTCCCTTGCATTTTGATCTGGGTTTCACCAACTGATAAGACATGTATCCAAGTATCCTGATTCTTGGGGCCAGTTTCCCTTGTATGTGACGGACATTTCGAATCATCCTCCAAGTCGCTGCGCGTTATCGCACAATCAACATCTGCACACACCGTAGTCATGGTCAAACACATGCGCCAGATGAGTCAAGTTTGGCTAACTGGTTGGTTAACGCCGGAAGAGGCTCAAACCAACGTTTGGGGGGGTTTCGACCATTTTAAGCAACGAATGTGGACTCGGCCCTTGGCTACCACGCTCGAAGCATACATAAAATGAATGGCAGGCTTCAACAACCTGCTACTTTTCAACACAACATGTATGAACTTTCGAGACAAAATAAAGCGAGAATGACTAACCGGAATTCGACATGGGCCCCTACGATGGATAGAATCAGCCAACCGCCTAGCCATCCACACCACTGGTGATTGGCTGAAGGCGATGTCAACAGACGAGGTGTTCAGGGTCCGGCCAACAGCGCACATGTTCTGTGAAATTATGCTCGAATGATTGAGAATGGTTGGCCACACACCCTTGTCCCCGCAGGAAGAGAGCCTGCCGCTGCCCGGTTGTCTTGTCCCAATGCGTTGGAATGGTGCTCATTCGGGCAGCCATCTCCGCCGTGTGGGAACAACAAGGCCGTTGGAACCAACGAGCATGACGAACAGCCAAGGAGAGGGGAAGGATTTCAGCCCCCCCCCAAAGAATAGATAAATGTCTTAGCTAACCACTCGTTCCTGAACTCATGCACAAAGTTGTCCCAGCACATCATAGCCGATATTGAATAGCAGCAACGTCTGACAACCAAGCCAAGCACATCCTCCCGAGATGTTCCGTGGCCTCGATTCTGCCCCCGAGACTATCATTGATCATGAGGTCGAAATTACTGCAGACAATACAGTATCTTGGGATTATCAGTTTGGTTTTGAACACTCCGTTGGGGCTGGCGGTTATTCGTCTGATCCAGCATTCGTGAGGATGACCGTTACATCATGAACAGATTTGTGTACTCATCACAGCGCATAGGGTCCAGCTTCTTCCAGCAAGAGTGCAGCGGCATCGGTATTTGAGTACAGGCAGGAGAATGGAAGGACATACCACGCCTACAAAGAGGGCAGTGAGTAGAGGCTTTCGACCGGCAAGGATATGCCAGGGACGTGCTGACCGAGTGGCTGCGCAGAATACAAGCTCCCCAATGATGAGAGAGAGAACGACCGACTTGGTAAGCAGATCCTGCGCCTGACGACCTCATGCACGGCTGACTAAAAGCCCTCAAGACCTACAGCACAATCTTATCCTTCTCACCTTCAATGACAGGCTCGGTAACGCTCCGCCCAATAACCCAGGCGCCAAGGTCGGAAGGGTCTTGGACGTCGGCGCCGGGACGGGTATCTGGGCCATCGACTTTGCCGACGAGCACCCAGAGAGCGAAGTCCTCGGCTTTGATCTCTCGCCCAACTTCCCAGAGTAGTCAGTCGCTCTATGCCTCCGTGCACGTTCCCGTTCTGAGAAACAATGCTAAAAGACAAGCGCTCAGCACGCCGCTCAACGTAAGATTCGAGGTTGACGATCTCGAGGAGCCTTGGATATACTCGCGGCCCTTCGACTACATCCATAGCCAGATGATGAACGGGTCTGTCAATGATTGGGACGTTTACGCCAAGAAGTGCTTTGAGTAAGTGCGGAACATTTTGACACCTGACACACGTCACTTTTTGCCATGCTCAACCCAGGTACCTCCTGATGATGACTGACAGCTGACTGAGACCCTATAGCAACCTGAACCCGGGCGGCTGGGTCGAAATGAACGAATGCAACATCAAGCCCGAATGTGACGACGGTACCCTAAGAGAAGACTCCATGCTTCTCCGGACCGCCAAACTGGTTCAGGAGGCATCCGAAAAGTTTGGGCGGCCAGCCAAGGACATGAAGGAGCTGAAGAATGTCTTGATCGACGCCGGTTTCGTGGACGTGAGGCTCATGCAGTACAAGTGGCCCACCAACGACTGGCCGAGGGAGCAGAGATACAAGGAAATCGGCATGTGGAGCCACGACAACGCGGTGTCCGGCTGGGAGGGGCTCTGCATGACGATGCTCACCAGGGCACACGGCTGGAAGGCCGCTGAAGTGATTATTGCCATGGCGCAGTGCCGCAAGGAGCTCAAGGACAGGAGCATTCACGCCTACTACCCTCTGTGAGTCTCGGCACAAAGGCATCCGAAGCCCCGCGAGCAGCCTCATACTGATGTTCCCCAGATACTCGGTCTATGGCAGGAAGCCTACGGAGGAAGAGTTGGCATGAGAGCTGTTGATGGAGGTTTGAAGTTTCATGGATTCAAGTGGCAGTGCTCACTGTATATTCAAAGTGGCTTTGGAGGAGTGGATGATGCTCTGGTAGGCCCAACAGGCGGTCTCAACACTGAGAGGTGATTTTGAGTGTTGTAAAACACGGAGAATAGTTGGCTTTTTGTACTTTGAAAAGACGATTGAAAGCTACTTAGGTTTTTTCGTAGGTTTTTTTCTTTTTCTTTTTTTACCGATCGGCAGGAAACCGACGGACGAGAAAAGTTGCACATTTGAGGAGTCAATCCTAAGGTTGTCATGGTCCTTTCCAAGGAGAAGTGCACAGATGAAGCGTTGCGGCAAAAAGAAAAAAGAAGAGGAAAACAAGAAAAGAGAAATTCATGTAGTAGTGGTAGACTTGTATGGTTCGCTACATTCTAGCTTTCCATTCTCCCAAGACAACTTTGGCATCGAAACTGACAAAACGTCGGATGAAAAGCGCCCCATGGACTTGAGAGACTCTAAAGACTTCTTCCTTCCGGGTATGCCAAGAAAACCTAAAGGCGTTTTGAAGGAAGAGGATCAAACAAACAAGACAGGAACCTGTTCCTCGAGGCTTAGCTTTATCAACTCCAAACGTGTGGTGACCACATGCATCATAGGCATCTCAGATAGGCCGACAAGTCTTGGCGCAACCAGGCGGTTGGCGCCACAGAAGGCAAGACAATACATCGCCCAAGGCGGCCGCAGCAACACTGCCTCCGTGCGAGCGAGCAGCCTCGGCGAGTGTGCCTGGCGATCAACCCCAAATCCAGGAGCACATCGCTCAACGCAGCAGGCAGTGCATGATGTCTGGGAAAGAGGCGGGAGCGTCAAGCTTCGCTCTGCGTGCATGCGGCACCGATGAGCGTGGCGAGGGGGAACGAAAGGCTCTGTAGCGGGGACGCCGCTGAGCACCGTCCATCATCAGAAACAAGCATCGAGAACAGGCGAGGGAGAGGTTGATAAAGCTTTGAAGTCGAGTGTCGTGGTGGACCAGGGATCACGACAACGAGGTGACCGGCAACCCGCCTGCGGCATTTTTGGTTGTTGTTGTTGTTGTTGAACCTCTATCAACTACCGCACGATATTCTGCACCCCAAGGGGGACAGTAAATTCCTCATCACTTGACCCTATTCCCCGGCCAGGCCGTGTCCCATCTTCCCGATACGAGAGATTCTGCTCCGTTTTTTTGCTTCAATATACTCCATGCTGACAGCGCCCCTGGGCGAATAAAGGGGGGGCCACAGCGTCACCTCTAGGCTCAAAAGGCATAGCGTTCTTCTCTTCTCCATCAGTGGTTTAGCAAGGGAGATCGTCGGGTGCGGCCGCATCACAGGGGGGGGGCGCCCCTCCCATCCGCTCAGACGAGACATCTCCCCCTCTCTTATTTGCCAGCTCGCACTACACTTACCCAAACTAGCCAGCGAACTCGGGCGGTGGAGAGGTGGCTAATGTGGCTCTGCCGTTTGCCGTGTGTGTTTGCACAGGGGCTAGTGTGCGGCACAGCCAGTAGTCCGCCCGGCCAAGGTGAAAGAAATATGGCAGCCTAGACGGTATTGGGCTCTCTCGCCAAGAGGGATTTTCCCATCAGCCAGGGGGGGGGGGGGGGGGGGCGGGAAAGGCGATGAGAGTGGATATGGATAAGAGCATCGTCGTGATGGCTCTGTTGGTTCAAGGACATACTTAAGGCTTGGTTGGCCGGGCTTATTGTTGTGTGACGGTGTGTATCAACCAAGTTCAGTTTGACTTAACTATTGACCATTCGACTTCGGGTTCGAACCAAACCACCCACAAGAAACCAACCACCAACAAACCCGACAAGCAAGTGGACTAAACATCTGAAAGATGGATCTGTACGACATCCTCTCCATCGTGCGGATCGTGCTGGTCCTGCTGGTCGCCGTGCCGGCCCTCGTCTTCTTCGGCCGCCTCCTCCGCCAGCCGGGCTACCGCCACGACAACACCCGCCGATGGGTCGACCTGACCAAGATCGCAACTGGTCTTTGGGGACTGTAAGTCAAAGTCAACCCCGTCACTGGAGCTCCTCCTTCTACAGTGACGACACTCTCCCTCCAACCCTCAAGCCCGAATGCCAAGCAAAATGGACTAACGCCTCCTCCTCTCCCCTCCCACCAGAGCCCAGCTTCTGAAAGTACTCGAGCTCATCATCTATGTCGCGACCTCTTTCGACCAGTACTACGCCCGGCAAGCCTACTACGTCTTCTACCACACCAGCTCCCTCCTCGACGTCTGGGCCGTCATCGTCATCTTCCTCGCCCTCTTCTACCTCGCCCACGCCCTGACGCAGCTCCGGACCGAGAGCCAGGAGGAGTCGGGCGCCTACCGCAAGGGCCGCCGGGTCGTCTTTTGCGTGGCCGGGCTCCTCCTCCCCCTGAACCTCGCCCGGTGGTGTCTGCACCTGGTCGACGACCTCGCGGGGGCCGACCGGAGCGTCCGCAACCGGACGGCCGGCCTCATCGCCAACTGCTTCAGCGTCGCCATCGCGGGGATCCTGTTCCTATGCGCCACCGGCTCCGTCGTCTACTCGGCCAAGTCGCGCAAGAAGTCCTTCGGCAGCCCGCTGAGAAAGGTACGTCGATGCCATCCGTCCGAGCTTCGTCTCGGTGCCTGCTCCGTGCTGATATCAGGTGTTTTCTTTCCTCCTTTCAGGCTGGCACCCTCCTCGTTGCCTGCTCGTCGCTCTACCTCGTGCGTGAGGCCTGGCAGTTTGTTGCCTTCTTCTTCTTCGGTCTGTTTGGCGTCTTCAACCTCATCGACGTCTTTTTGGGCTGCTGGATGACGTTTGCCATCTTGACCATGCTCTACCTCTTGGGCGCCCAGCCGCATTACTCACTCTCCAAGGTTCACTACCGGTCGAGTGCCACGACGGATGGCCAGGCCATTTAATGGTCTTTGACTCTTGGGAGCAACAGTGTCACGGGAGGAAATGATGATGGAGCTTTCGTGTGCACATGGAAAGGGAAGGGGATTTGTTACTTTGATGTACAAACTCCGGAGACGCGTTACGAAGTAGAGGCATTATAGATTACACATAGACAGCTGGATATACCCATGCTTTGCTCATGAAGTACATTAGACAACCACAGTACCACCCCCGCCGTGCTCAGTTCCGTTCTTGTGCGCCGGACTACTTTTGCCGTCCGATGACTTCCCCGGACGTTAGGCGTAGGGAGTACAGGGCTTCTCGAGGCCGCATCAGAAACAACAGATAACAAAACCCCATCATTTGGTGTGAGTGAAAGAATCCCGCCGTGTAGCCAAACACGTAGGCTGCATACTAGCCAATACTGCATGCAACTCCAAGAATTATCAGCACGACACAACAATAAATGTTGCAGAATGAGTATGGAGGATGGACCGAACATGGCGACTTCCAGAGGTTTTAAACATCGCAAAATATAACAAACCACCGCTTCCCCTCACCATGTCAGCATCAGCTCACAACCCATCTGCGCAGAAGAATTCGCCAGGCCAAGAAACACCATCATCATCGCAACCGGGCCATTGGCAGATATGATTGGCGCGCATCTCGGTCTACACGCGCACTCGGTACTTGACTCCATTTCCCCCGCACCAAAAACCCACAGCCAGACTTCACTTCCCAAGCTGCCGGGGGGGCGGTTCCCGAGCGAGCTCGAGACAACATTGGCCCGGCTCTCGCGACACCCCTCAATCTTATTTCTTCTCCTACTCGGCAGAACCCTGTCGTCTATGGCCTGGTCCTGGGTGCCCTCTTTCATCATCGTCATCTCGCGCCGAGGGTCGTTTGTTTGGAGCGCATACCGGGAGTTCTCGCGCGCAACGATGCTCGCTCCTCCCAGTCGGTGTACGAACACTCGATGCTTCATTCGGCTACCTCCAACCATGCTTGTCAAGCTGTCCTCCTCTCTGGGTTTCTCCAGGTCTCTCCAGTTCTATCGAAGCCTCCCCAAACGCCTCTCCATACTCTCCACGTCTTCCCCCCGGTCTGTGGGGAAAACAAGTCGGTGCATAGCCGCCACATGGCCACCGAGGTTACCGAGATGGAGCTCGTAGCTCGGGCCAAGTCGCATCGCGCATCTTGGAACGGTCACCAGCCGGCCCAGACCAGTTCTTAGTCTGCTCCTCTTGGTCTCAATGATATGAACCCGGCAACGAGGGACGCGAACGACCAACGGAGCCGTACATAAGAGAAAGGTCCCCTCGTCTCGGTCCGGGGAACGATCTGCTCTCCCTCTCTCTCCCCTCCCACCTCACCTTTCAGACGCGTCGCATCCCGCAGAGAACAAGTCCATCATGATGCTCCGGTCCGCCCTCGTCGCCGCCGTCGCCGCCCTCTCGTGCGGCCTCGCCTCGGCCCTCGAGACCTTTGAGCGGAACCTCATCTTCCAGCCGCCCGACAACTACACGGACCCGCGCGTCCTCTACCCCCGGACTGTCCAGCTCGACGACGGCCGCCTCCTGGGCACCTGGGAGAATTACTCGCCCGAGCCCCCGCTGGTCTGGTTCCCCATCTACGAGTCCCTCGACGGCGGCCTCACCTGGGAGGAGGTCGGCCAGGTCCACGACCAGGTGAACAACTGGGGCCTGCGCTACCAGCCCTTCCTGTACGAGCTGCGCCAGGACTTCGCCGGCTACCCGGCCGGGACCATCCTCCTGGCCGGCAACAGCATCCCTACCGACCTCAGCGAGACCCAGATCGACCTGTATGCCTCCCAGGACAAGGGCCGCACGTGGGAGTTCCTCTCCCACGTGGCCCGCGGCGGCCGAGCCATCCCCAACAACGAAGAGACCCCCGTGTGGGAGCCTTTTATCCTGTAAGTTTTTTTCTTTCTTCTTCTTCGTGAGGTTGTGAACGTACAGAGTGCAGTGTGTGTGTGTGTGTGTGTGTGTAAATGTGTTCGCTGACATGCCCTACCCAACTCCAGCATCTTCGAGGACGACCTGATCCTGTACTACGCCGACCAGCGCTCGTCCGAACACGGCCAGGAGATCTCGCACCAGACGACCAAGGACCTCAAGGCCTGGTCCGACGTCGTCATCGACGTCTCGTACCCGCGCTACACCGACCGCCCCGGCATGCCCTACGTCACGCAGCTGGCCAACGGCGACTACATGTACACGTTCGAATGGGGCGGCGCCGACATCATCAGCCCGTACTCGTTCCCCATCTACTACCGCATCGCCAAGGACCCGCGCAAGTTTGCCGAGGCCCCCGACCACTACATCAAGAGCACCAACGGCGGCGTCTTCCCCATCAACAGCCCCAACGTCGTCTGGTCGCCCGTCGGCGGCTGCAACGGCACCATCGTCGTCAGCAGCAACAGCGCGCCGCTCTTCGTCAACCGCCGCGGCGGCGACCCGGACGCCTGGGTCGCCTACGACTCGCCCGAGGCCGGCGCCTACACCCGCAACCTGCGCATCATGGAGGACGACCCGGACTTCCTGCTCATCATGAGCGCCGGCGTGCTGCCGCCGAGCACCACCAACAAGGTCACCGTCAGCATGCTGAAGCTAACGGACCTCTTGGGCCTCAAGCAGGCGTGAGTGCTGGGGAGAGGGGGGTCTGGAGACACACGATTTAACGTAGATTATGTCTTGTCTTTTTGTTGGCGCACACGAATGCGGAGATCAAAACATGGTGGCATATTTATGCGTGTAATAAACGTTCAAAAATGAGACCCATCGCATTACACAAGAACTTTCTCTCTCTCGGCATTTTGTGTTCCACGTGACTCTACCAGCAAGTCATCATCAGCATGAAGGTATTTGCCAAGAGTCAGCTCAGCTAACCATGTCGTATGGAAAAACTTCTCCCTCATCTCCGTGACGTAACGAGCATGGCGGATGTGACCCCCTTTTGCCTACCTGAATCCGTCTTTTTGCATGTGACCAAACCCGACTCTCTTCCTCTTGGCCGGGTCTGCTTTTCCGGTAAGAGACCTGGAGAATTCTCCGTGGTTCGTGACGAGTTTCTGCCAGTGCTGGAACTACCCAAAGTCAAACACAAGATGGGATTCATGAGAATCCTAATTCTCCGCGTTGGCGAGTCCTCATTCCCGGTATCGTATGGACCGAAGCCTCGACTTGTTCCTGAAGGCCACACCCCCCTCCCTCCCTCTCCCCGGGCACGCGGACCGTTGGAGGTGGCGCAACCTCCGCATGGGAAAACCCCTGACTCGTCGGGAGACAAGGGACGAACAGGTGGTTAAGTTTTGATACCCGACAAACGCGGGGTTGGTCGAGCGGGGAAGCAGACCGGGGGGATCGGTTGGAGATGCTGTGCCATTCTCCGTCTCTTCTCCCGGCTAGTCGAGTTGCAAGTGCCAGAAGTGGCGCACACCATGCACGTCATGCTATATCCGTTCGTCTCTGTAGACTGATGAGATCAGAGCACGCACGTAAGCAACCAGTTGGAGTTGGAGTAGGCACAGAACTGTAGGGGGGGGTGGAAGAGGGGAAGCTTGCTCGGTCGACATTGCAGACGAGGACGCCGCGGTTCCTGGTATGTGCCGACCATTCACGATGCGGCAATGCCGATGATTCCGCCGCTACGTGGGGATCGGGTCAGGGCGGTGGTGACATTCCGGACCGTCGCTTGTAGAGGTCGGATGAGCTGTTGTTCACGTCAAATAGTAACGGGTTCCGCGCCCTCGGGAGGTTGGGATAGATGTCAGTCTCAAGCAGCTTTTCCAGTTGACAACTCCCAGCTCTCTGACATTAGCATTGGGTGAGCTTCGACCAAAGATGTTGCTATCCCGTGTCAAGGCCCTCTCTCTCCTGGCTTTGGCCTGGCTCGATGGAGTCAGCGCCAGGGCCATTGGGCGGGACTTGAAGCTTCTCAATGGGAGACAGCAGGACATTGTAAGTTTTTAAACACACAAGAGAGCGTCAATTGGGTCCTGGTCGGGACTTTTGGCCATTCTAAGGGGCGGAGAGGAACTCACTAACAAGCTTAGGTTACCTGGGATGACAAGAGCTTGTTCATCAACGGCGAGAGACTGATGATCTTCAGCGCCGAGTTCCATGCTTTCAGGTAAACAAAGCCCACCGTGGTATGCTGTAAATAAGTCTGAAGGCTAACAACTAACAACCAGAATGCCCGTCACGTCCCTCTGGCTCGACATCCTGCAGAAGATCAAGGCAGCCGGATACAACTCGGTCTCCTTTTACGTGAACTGGGGCTTGATCGAGGCGAAGCCGGGCGAGGTCCGGGCCGAGGGCATCTTTGCTCTCGAGCCGCTTTTTGAAGCCGCCGAGAAGGCTGGTATCTATCTCTTCGCTGTAGGTCTCGCCCCTCCTTCAGAGTTTTATCTTAGCACGGGGCAGATCACTTACATGACCTCCAGCGCCCGGGGCCCTACATCAACGCCGAGGTCACAGGAGGCGGCCTCCCAGGCTGGCTGCAACGCGTCCAGGGAGCTCTTAGAAGCGGCGACGAGGCCTACTTGAAGGCCAGCGACAAGTAAGACGCAACGAGAAAAGAGTGCGCCACCATGCCACAATCGCCCACTGACAGAAGAACAGCTACACGGCCGCTCTCGGCGGCATCATCGCCAAAGCCCAGATCACCAACGGCGGCCCCGTCATCCTCTTCCAGATGGAAAATGAGTACAACGCCGCCGTGCCCCCCTACCCGTTCCCGGACTACGACTACTGGCGGTACGTCGACAACCAGTTCCGCAGCCAGGGCGTCGTGGTGCCGTACGTCAACAACGAGGCCTGGCAGCTCGGGGCCATCACGGCGCTGACGCCGGCCAAGGTCGACATCTACGGCCACGACTCGTACCCGCTCGGTTTCGACTGCTGGAACCCGACGGTGTGGCCCCCGAACGGCCTGCCGACGGACTGGCTCGCCACCAACGACCGCATCGCGCCGACTTCACCCTACACCATTGTCGAGGTATGCTATATACGGGTGGTTTGGATGGCTCACCGGACGTCCTTCATCAGCTAACAGCTTTCCCCCCCTTCCTAGTTCCAAGGCGGTGGCTTCCAGCCATGGGGCGGCGCCGGCTTCGAGTCCTGCGCAGCCCTCTTGAACCACGAGTTTGAGCGTGTTCTCTTCAAGAACAACTACGCCGTCGGCACCACTATCTTCAACGTCTACATGGTAAACTCTTAAGCCTGATCCCGGGTCTCTCTTGTCTCCCTATGTATGTGTGTATATCCGCTGACTCTGCTAGACCTGGGGCGGCACCAACTGGGGCAACCTCGGCCACTCGGACGGCTACACGTCGTACGACTACGGCGCGCAGATCACCGAGGAGCGCCTCGTCCACCGCGAGAAGTACAGCGAGACGAAGCTGCAGTCCAACTTCCTCCACGTGTCGCCGGCCTACCTCGAGGCCGACCGGTACAACTCGTCGCTCGAGTGGACGAACAACGCCGCCATCACGGTGACGCCGGCCACGACCAACTCGACCAAGTTTTACATCGCGAGGTATGTTTCAAACAGTAACCTCCCCCGTCGGGGTATTCCCCTGTATACTAGACGACGGCTAACCCTCGGCGCCCAGACACACCCAGTACGACTCCCTCGAGACCGTCGCCTACAAACTCAAGGTCAAGACCGTCAGCCACGGCGACCTCGAGGTGCCCCAGCTCAGCGACAGCCTGTACCTGACGCGGAGAGACTCCAAGATCCACGTCAGCGACTACGCCGTTGGCGACAAGAACCTGGTCTACTCGACTGCCGAGATCTTTACCTGGTCAGAAACGCCTCCTCCCCACAGACAACCACCGACCGCTTGCTAACACCCCTCGCAGGAAGAAGTACGCCGACAAGACCGTCCTCGTCGTCTACGGCGGTGCCGATGAGCACCACGAGCTCGCCGTCGAGGGCGAGCAGGCCGACGTGACGGACGAGAACGTCATCGAGGGCTCCGACGTCACCATCGAGCAGAGGGACGGCTACACCGTCCTCGGATGGGCCGTCTCGGACGAGCGCAAGGTCGTCCGTGTCCACGAGGATCTCTACGTCTACCTTCTGAGTAAGTCACACACCATCGAAGCCGTCAACCTATCCTCTTGTTGACATGATACAACACCTCTTCCAGCCCGCAACGAGGCCTACAACTTCTGGGTGCCCCCCGCAGTCGGCGACTTCGCCACCTCGGACGTCATCGTCAAGGCCGGCTACCTCGTCCGCAACGTCGCCGTCACCACCGACTCCCTCAGCTTCTCGGGCGACGTCAACAGCACCACCACCATCGAAGTCATCGGCGGCGCCCCGAACCCCCTCAAGGCCCTCAACTTCAACGGCAAGTCCCTCGACTTCAAGCAGAACGAGCACGGAGTTGTGACGGCGACCGTCGCTTTCGCCGTGCCCGAGATCAAGCTCCCCTGCCTCGGCCAGGCGGGGTGGAAGTACATCGACAGCCTGCCCGAGATCAAGCCGGACTACTCGGACGACCTCTGGACCGACGCCGACCTCGAGAAGACGTTCAACACGGCCAACCCGCTCAAGACCCCGACCAGCCTCTACGGCGGCGACTACGGCTACCACACGGGATCGCTGCTCTTCCGCGGCCGCTTCACCGCCAACGGCGACGAGTCCACCCTGGACATCACCACCCAGGGAGGCAACGCCTACGGCGCCTCCGTCTGGCTCGGTGACGAGTTCGTCGGCTCCTGGGTCGGCAACGCCGTCTCCCCGGCCCGCAACAGCACCTTCACCCTCCCCAAGCTGACCAAGGACAAGGAATACGTCTTCACCGTCGTCGTCGACAACATGGGCCTCAACGGCAACTGGGTCGTCGGCGAGGAGCAGCAGAAGAACCCGCGCGGCATCCTCAACTACGCGCTCGCGGGCCACGAGCAGGCCGACGTCAAGTGGAAGATCACGGGCAACCTCGGCGGCGAGGACTACGCCGACCGGGACCGCGGCCCGCTCAACGAGGGCGGCCTCTTCGTCGAGCGCCAGGGCTACCACTGGCCCTCGCCGCCCTCGGGGTCCTGGGCGGACAGCAGCGGGCCGACGGCCGGCATCGACAGGGCCGGCATCGCGTACTACTCGACGACCTTTGACCTCGACCTCCCCGCGGGCTTCGACATCCCGCTGTCGCTGACGTTCGCCAACACGACGGCCTCGGCCTACCGCGCCCAGGTCTTCGTCAACGGGTACCAGTACGGCAAGTTCGTGCACCACGTCGGCCCGCAGACGCGCTTCCCCGTGCCCGAGGGCGTCCTCAACTACCGCGGCTCCAACCACCTCGGCATCACCCTCTGGGCCATGGAGGCCGGCGGCGCCAAGATCGAGGGCTTGAAGTGGGAGGTTGGCATGGTCAGCGCCTCGGGCTTCGGCGAGGTCGAGCCCGCGCCGCAGCCCAAGTGGGCGGAGAGAAAGGGGGCCTACTGAGGGATGTGTTGAGAATGTAGTCTTCTCGTCATGGCTTATTTGAAGTCCTACGATAAACCAACGTCTCTGCAACACGATACAAAGCTGCCTATCTGTAGCCTAACGAATGGGAATTCGGTTGCCATACGCTGGAAGTACTAGATATCAAAGCACAACACCCGATCTTGTCAATCATATGTTGTGAAGTCTTCAAACGTCTACTACTTCCTCCTGCAATCAGTCTTGTTCATAATCACCTGCACTTTCCACTCATCCTTGTTCCAGAAACAGTAACGGTCCATGAGCCATCAGGAGGACCGTAACCATCCCTCTTGTCGTGTTTCCCGACCGTGGACTCGGGGTGGCGAGCCGCAATGTAACGCTCTGCGGGGCGGGATTAGCTGGAGAAGACTCCGACACTGGGAGCGCTGCATCGGGCTCGTCAGGGGCCCGAAAGGTACCTAGATAGTAGAACGGAATGTAGAGACCAAAGTTGCCGGCCACATTGGCGAGAGCAAGGATAAAATAGCGCCGGTCCGGGAAGCCGCTAAAGTCCGCGACGGACCAGACGGACTTGACGGGTTTGCCGGGATGCTTAGGCGTAGAGATGAGCACAGCGACGGCGTAGCAGCCCAGGCTGATGAGCGCGGCGATTCGCAGCGTCCATTCGAAGCAGAGCCGCGGCACGAGGTGGGAGATTATGACGGGCAGACAGACGCCGCCGATCGCGAGAGCACGGCGCCGGCTGAAGTGCTGGCTGGCGACCGGCACGGCGGCGCACGTGCCGAAGACGGCCGTTGCTCCGAATAAGACGCACTGCAAAGTACCGGAAGTGTGAGCTTAGAGTTCCAGGCGGGGGAGGGGGAGGGGGATGTCACTGACATCTGGACGTCGACCTACCTGACTCGGGATGAACTGTCATATCTGCCCGTCCTGCGCGAACGGGACGCCGACGCACGAAAGCACCGCGCTGAGTGCGGCCACCGAGTATAGCCTCGCGGGGCCGTAGGCGTCCGCGAGGCCGCAGGCGACCGGGTTCAGGATGTACATGAGGCCGAGCTCGAGCGATTTGATGACGACGGTGACAGACGACGGTGACAGACGACGGGTACTCGGCGACCCCGTGCTCGGGATAGTGGTCCTGGAAGTGGCCGAAGTTGTTCATGTACGCCAAAGGACATGAGGTCAACGAGGAACGGCCCGGCCACAATGAGCTAGCCGGCGACGGTATGCTCGCCGTCGTCGGGGTGGTCAAAGGGGTCTCCGCCCGCTTCAACCTGTTGTTCGGGGTCAGATCTGGATGACATCGTGCTGTAAGCGGGTTACCTGGGTTCCGAACAGCGCAGAAAAGTCACCGGATATTGCAGTGCTTGCCGATGATTTCTCATTACTAAGTACTGAGGCAAGTCGCTGGCGAAGACGAGAAGATCGCGACACACAGAGAGAGCGTGGGTGTCTGGATACTCAGTGATTACAGTATGGACGGTCATGGAAAACTGACAAGACATGGGTCAGAATACTTCGATAGCGGCGGCCTCAACTGATTATCTGATTACGTGACTCGGTTGGCAGACATATCCACACCCATCGCGATGTCGACAGGACTCCTTTGTCGAATCTTTCCTCACTCCATTATCTACAGGACCTGGATCCTCAAAATGTACCCTGCCTTGAACTCCATCACCCCCATCCAACGTGTCTCTTGTGTGCGTGTCGACCATCAAACATACTCGGCGGTCACGGTGCTGTATCGCTGATCTAGACAACGTTAACGGACGACCTCCCGGTATCGGGGATGGAGCAGCAGCTTACTGTTATAGAGCAACGTGTAGGCGGTCGACGCAGACAGGTAGACGGCCTCGATCTTGCAGCTCAGCTCGTAGTACCATTGCCCATCAAGACCCTTCCGGCGGGCCAGCATGTGCTCCGGGATGTGGCTGACATCGGCCTCGACGTGGACGAGCATGGAGACGTTGTCGTCGCGGGCCACGGGCGCGGCCCGCGCGTTGCGGTCGGCGTAGACGTCCATCTTGATCTTCTTGATGCGGCCCTGGCTCACCAGGCCGGTCCACACAAAGGACGTGTAGAAGGGCTCGTTCTCCGACACGTTGTCGCCGCGCTGGATGAACCACTCCATCGTGTACACCTTGTAGCAGCCGTCCAGGCCGCACCAGTGCCGCCTCTGCTCCAGGTGCTTGTGGGCCTTGACGTCGTACTTGGTGCGCCACTCGGTCCCGTAGTGCTTGCGCGCCTTGCGGTTCTGGACCCGGACCTGCGTGAGGCGGTCGGGCGACACCTGCGCCAGGCCCTTCATGACGGCCCCCTGCACGACGGCCTGCCACGCGTTCGGCGGCTGCATGATCTGGATGTTCTTGTCGATGGCGTTGCGCAGACGCTCCTTGAGGTAGTGGGAGGCGCCGAACCCGCCCACCAGGAGGACGGCCCGGATCGGGGTGTTGCTGGCCGTGATCTGGTCCTTGACGAGCTTGATGCACTCCAGCACGACGGGCTCGAAAATGGTCTGGAGATCAGACGCCTTCAGGGCGAACCGACCGCGGCTGATGCCGAGCTCCTTGTTGTTGGCCAGGCCTCCGACCGGGATGGTGTAGGTTTCTTCGGGGGCGGCGCCGAGTGTGAACTGCCGCTTGATCTGCCCCGTGTGTGTCAGTAAAAAAGATGCCATAGTCTTCCGTGACTCCCGGGTGGGAAGATGGATTCGAGCTCTACCTTCTTCTCAAACTGCTCCATGGCCTCTGCCATGATGTCGTCGTCGAACCCGTCCTCCTTGCCGAGCTTCGCCTTGAGGAACTTGGCGAAGCGCATGTTGAGGAAGGTCGAGCCGCACAAGGCACCGGATCCCGGAGCGGCCTCTTGGACCTCGAGGATGGGCTTCAGACTCGTGATGGTGTAGGAGATCAAGTCGACAGTGCCGCCTCCCGCGTCCACGACGACGACGGTATCGCCGACCTTGAGGCCGTGAGGGTCGAGGCCGTGCAACGCGTAGATGGCGGCGGCCTCGGGCTCGGAGACGAGGTGGATGGGCGCGTTCGTCCCTGCGGTGAGACCCGCCGCCTTCTGGCAGGCCTGCCTCGTCTTGTCCTTGGCGAGGTCGGACCAGATGGCGGGAACAGTGACGACGAACTCGAGAGGGGTCGTCTTGACCACTTGCTCGCCCAGCTTCTCCCGCAAGGTGTAGTGCAGATGGTCGCCGAGCGCCGAGATGTAGTCGGTGACCAACTTGTCCACGGCTTTTCGCTCGGAGGGGACGGCTGGGCTCATGCCCTGAAAAGAAGCATCGAGGTCACTAGCGAGCATAAGCTACTACTGGTTTCTTGAAAGTGTTTGTTTACCCCGTTTGATGGGCTCTGCACAACATGAAAGTAAAAACCCAAGCGGCGCAAGAGACTCACAGCTTGAACCACTCGATGACTTGATCCTGAGGCGCAGTGACGGGGATGGAAAACCCCCATTGAACCTCGCCGTCGGCGTATCTGAGCTTGGTAGGCACCTTGTCGGAGGATTCGCCCTCGCGAACCGTCTTGCTGATGGGCCACGTGGTGATGGCGGTTCGCCGGTCGGGGCGTTGGGTTTCGGCCCAGGCCACGCCCGAGTACGTGGTGCCGAAATCGATACCGACGACGATCTTGCGCTCGCTCACAGAGAGCTTCTCAAAGGTGTCCATTTTGGGGGGCGTGGTCATTTTCTTTGCGTAGAGATCGTGAGAGAGTCAAGCGACGGATGTCAAAAACAGGAGTGGACGAGCGAAGCTGTCGAAGTGTGTATATCGATCACTCGAACAGATCTAGTTCAGCAGACGGAGAGCAAAAAGTAGGCAACGACTCTGAGACCAATTTTAGGGAGGATATCTGGAAGTCAACAATTCTAGGTGGCCTCGCTTCTGGAAATATGACTGAAGCCGTGATGGACGTGGCTGGATGCGCCTTACACCAGCGAGAAACGGAAGCGCGGTGTTCGAAAGACACAAAACAGGGGGGAAAATCAAAGTCGTAGGGGGACGGCGGAGAAGAAGGGCGAGAATTGAAAATGCAAAAGGCAAAAGGCCGAAGCGAAAACCTGTCCTTGTTTAGTCCGTCTCATCCGGCAGAGAAGGATGCTTGATCGGATTATCAGGTCAGCAGGCAGAGCACCGAGGACAATTCTACCTTCACGAACCTTGGATGAAGATGGGTGTCTTTGAAGGCGAAGAAACAAGTAAACGATGCAGACGATCAGGCAACTGGATACCTTCCAGCTCCCGGTAGGTACTTTACAGCTTCCACGTACGTTACGTTGGAGAGCTTTGTCCCGGTTCCGTGTCGCCAAAGTGGGACCGAGAGGAAACGTCGTGACCTTTCAATGGTGACGGATATCCAGGCGCGAGCCCCAGGACCGTCAAAGACCAGTTCGTTTCAGAGGTGATGCGAGCCATGGGATGAGAACATGGAGCGGTAACATGGTACGACCAGGTAGTTGGCGGGACGAGACCTGCGTCCGAGCGAAACACTGCCACCACCCGCATTGGAGGTTGTCGTGGGCGTCCAAATAGGCGTACAACCAAGAGCAGGCATAACGCCTATGAATGAAGCATTAAGAAGCGTGCCCCTCCCGATCTGTATCCACAACGTTCCAGCTCCTCATGTTGCAGGGAAGCGCGTATGCGGCATGCCGCTCAGGGCCTGCAGGCATCGTGGTTTGCGCTCTCCGGCCCAATACATGGACCGCATACTTTCGAACGTCAAGCTCGTAGCATCATGAAAAAAAAATCAACAAAATGCTAGGGCATTGTGATCTCTGCTAGAGTTTTGGGACGCATGGGCTGTTTCTGGTCAGAGAGCATGACGATGCATCAGTCCCGTGCCCGCCAGGGCAAAGCAGAAGCGTGATCTGAGCTAATCAGACAGTCAATGGCCACCACGCAGCAAGAACGGAAGGAATAGATTGTGCTTTGGGTCAAAAGCTGACTGTGAGATACAAAAATGTACTTGTCGCAATACGTAAAGATGCATCTCTTTGCTTCATCCCCCGGCGTAGATGCGTGAGATGGGTAGATAGGTACGTACCAAATCGGGTGTTACGGCCCCACCCCTTGGCGAAACGCCCCACATCGGAGCCGGGATACCTGCGGCAGGCAGCCGAGACAGACGGAAAGAATGAGACAGGTAATACGGTCGTTAAAGAAATGATGATAGACAGCTACCACAGTCGCCGGTTACAATTCTTCTTGTCCTATCTGCCTGTAAAACTCCCTGTGTCCCTGGGATTGTGGCACATGGAATAGAGCATGGCATGGAATCTTTCACAGCACGCAGCGACCCGCGCCGCTCCTACATTTCATCCAAACCATCCAAACCTCCCCGCCCATTCCCCCCCATTCCCCCATCAACCTCTTGCAACTCAAAGACCCGGACCTCACTCGTCATCCAAACTCTCCTCCGTTGATCCCGCCGTCTGGCATCCCTCGTCGACATCATGGAAGGATTCCAGCAGCTGCACTCGACCTTGGCCCAGCACTACGAGGACCACCACGGGCCACCGGTCCCGGCGAAGACACCCCTTGACGTTGACGTCGCACCCACAGCCTACGAAGACATGAGATTCTACTGTAGCCCTTCCCTCAAGAACGAACCAACCATCACCACCGAGCCAGCTAGTCCATCAGCCTTGTCTGAATCCGACATGATGGGATTCACAAAGATCGAGCCACCGTCTCCTGAGCAAGGTGGCACGCAGAGTAGGGGGCCAAGGCAGCCGCTGCCAAGAGGCCTCGTTGCCAACAGATTTCAGAATCATCCTCCCTCTCATCGACTACAGCACCACCAGTCTGCTGCTTCTATCCCCACCTCACATGGCTCGGTCGAAGGCGATCTGATCGACCTCGGGGCTGACCCAGACGTCTCTTCGCTCCCGCGAGAGACCTCCAGCCATGACCCCATCAATGGCGCCGGACCCGGAGTCGAGCCCAACTGGGACCTGCTTCTGCGCCGCGAGATCAACGCGTTGCATCACAGACTCAAGTCCACCATGGCGCGAGCCGAGATCGCCGAGGAAAAAGCTGAGAGAGCGCAACGCAGGATCGGCGAGATCAAGTCCAGCATGAGCTCGACCGCCACCGGCGCCTCAACAGACGAAGGGTCGCTCGCCCTGAATCTCGAAGAGATGCGGGCAGAGAATTCTTCTTTGAAGGAGCAACTGAGAGATGCGGAGTCGCACATCTTCAGTCTGCAGCCTTATCGCAAAGAGCTCACCCCCGAAGAGATCGGCCGCGTAAGTACAGGATCTGCCCGGCAAGTGTTCGTTGTATTCCATGTCTAACTAGACTGCAGGAGTACGATGATCTCATTGAAGGCATCACCGACTGGGTCTCCCGGTTTATGGACCCCCTCTTGGACGACCACAATCGGGGCATTGAAGACGTCCTTATTCAAGCCCGTCGGAAGCCCAGTGAGGCTCTCAGGTTGAAACGGACAGTAAACATGTATCCGGACCTGTTCACTGCATCCACGTTTCCAGAAACGGACGAAGACATCATTGTCTCCATCATCATGCGATTTCTCAACGAAAACATCTTTCAAAAGGTGCTCTACGGATCCGTGGATAATTGCGTTGGAGTCATAAGCTCGGTGGAGACGGCGTTGCAGAATCACGTCGAGCCCAAGCGAGGTAAGACCATACAAACACCCACCCACCGGTCATTGATATTACATATACCCGAGACATAAAGGCTGAACCGCTTGACACAGATCTTTTTGCGATTCGAACGTGGACCGCCGAGGCATACAACGCCATCCTGAGCTCTCTGGAGTTTGGAATCCTGCGAGAGAAGAAGACGCGCGAGCTGGCGAACGAACTCGCCGGCATCTTCAAGATATACTGCCGGAAAGACAAGACGGAGTGGTTCTTTCGAAGCTTCGCGGAGCAGTGCGTCGAGCCGGCGGCGCAGCTCTACGAGAAGATCCAGGTGTCGACGAACCACTTCTACTTCGACATCAACCCGTACGTCATGTGCGGGCCCCACGGCGAGATCCTGACGTCGCCCGACTTCCTCGACGGCCTGCGGGACCTCGACTGCAAGAACATACTCCAGAACCGCAAGGCCGTCCACGTGGCCAAGATGGACCCGCCGCCCACGAGGGCGGAGCTGGACCTCCACATGTTCAACGTCTGCGCCCTCACCCCGGCGCTCTACATGCGGCGGATCGGGCGCAACGACTCCATCAAGGAGCCGCAGCTCGTGCGGCGGCAGCAGATGCTCGTGGCCTGGGGCCCGCAGGACAAGCGGGCCGAGTTCCGCCAGAGCGGCGACCGCACGCTGCTGTATAACCTCTACTGCGATAGGAGCGACCGCGAGAGGCAAGAGGCGGGCGGGTGGGCGACCTTTCGCTGGGGAAGCTAGCGGCGACTCAGCTGGGGGCTGTCTGCTCCGCATTCTCTTTGCTGAACGGGGGTGGCATGTTTCTGATTCATGTGAGCTTTTGAGTGGCACTGCTGTGTTGTGAAGTACGTTTGACGATGATGACGAGCGGCGGAGACAAGGTGTGCGATTGCTCAGAGATACATGAGATCACTTTCTTTGCAAGCCCAAATGTCGATCACTATTGGCATTAAGGTTGATAGCTACTATCGTTCTTTAGAAACTGAGTAACACCCCAAGGGTTCAGTTTACCATTAGGTAGTGCTCACTTGATGTCTTGAGAGCCCGTCTTGTGTCAAGAACGTACGGCCTAATCATTCAAAAGAACCCCAAGCCCAGACCTATTCCAGAAAGTTTTAACGTCGGCGGGCGGACAAGACGATATCTAGGGGTTGTTTCCTGTAAGAATCAGTTGGTATGACCAGTGATGTAAGTCAAAGCCGCCATTAGTCTCACTGAATTGGTACTGGTCGAAGGTTTCACATGAGCTACATTGATACATATGCATACTCCCGCCAAAGGCTCATCCCTCCTCCCGCAAACCCGTCTCGCCCATGCCATGAACCACTTGGACGGAGACCTGGAACCGTCTTCGCGTTCAAGGTTCGTTGCTTGACCCTCTATCAGCCTCATCCAATGTCCCTCCAGTTCGTGGCGCCTCATGCCCTGGCTGTCGTCGCCCTGCGGGAGAGCATCGCGCGGCAAGGCGGCGAGCTGCTCTGCAGCATTTCCACACCCTTCCAGGCTCGCTGCCTTCTCTTGCATGACAGACACACGCTGTAGTCAAGAATCAGAAGCATGTCTTGAAGAAGCGCCGGGATCTCGGTTTCGCTCGGAAAAAGCGACAGCATAGTGTTTGTTATCCCAAATTAGCCAGTGAGGGCATTTCAGTTGCAGACCTGATTCATCTAGACTTCTCCAGACCACCTCTCTACGCCACCGTCCGTCTACCTTTCTTCTGTTTCCTTGTTTGTTCTCGTGGCATGGATGCATCTGCCATATGCTCGGACGATGATGCAAGGTCGAGGGCCCGAGTTACACTCCAAGCATCTCTAAGCGTCGAGCCGGGACATCCCAGCGAGCGTGCCGCTTCCCGTCATGTTTCAACCACACAGGCACAAAGCCGTTGGCGCTGGAAAGCACCATCACCAAAAACAAACAGGCAGTCAGGCAGATACTGGACCCCGGTTGTTTGTGTGTATCCTTTGCTTCTGAGGCGCTAGAAGCAGGTGGCGTTGACCTACGACCGCTGGCAGAAAGCCAAGCTACCTCCTACCCTGCAACTTTAACACCGTCAAGCAAGAGTCTCGAGCCATTCTTACCTCCTGCTGATACGAAAACCCTCTTCGACGTCCCATCTGCACTCAGATAGCTTCCTTGACGATACTTCTGGCCGTTTGCCAGCAGTGCCGACGAAAATATCAACGGCTCGAGCAGGGCCAGCGGCCAAGGACAGACTCCAACAAGAACAGGAGGACGTATCGTCAGACCCAGACCCGAGATATGTTCTTTATGTCGACGGTGTTCCCTTGACCAGAAATGTTCGCCCCTCGCAATAACGGGCCGCCGCCCAGCTATCACTCCAGCGCCAACTCCTCTCTGGTGGGAGGCTTTGGCGGTGACGATGGATTCGACTCCGACCCCCCTCAGTACGACTGGGTGATGGCGGCAGACGTGGGATCTCCAAGGGAAGAGCAACGGCCCTCGACACGGTCGCGGATCGCACAGCGGGAGCAGCCGCTGGCCTCCTCCTCCCACGAGGCCCCGCGACGTGCCCACTACTACCGCGCGACCAGCGCCGAGATCATGGCCGACTTCGACTTCCCCGTACCGACACCCAAGCAGACCCCAGCCGTGACAGAGACGGCGGGACCGTCCACCTCGCCCGCTCGACCGCAGAGGGGCTATCTCCTCCCGACGCCGGCGTCGATTCTCGCCGGCTTCGACGTCGCCCCTTTCTCGCCCCAGACCACGGGTGGCAGCACCAGCACCGCCGCCACCACCCCGCCCATGCCGTCGCCGTCTACGCGCCCGGCGTACAACTCGAGACTGGACTCGTGGAGCGCCAACAACCCGTACGTTGCCCTCCTCGAGCAAAAGGAGCAGGCCATGACGGTGGCCTTCCTGCGGAGCCAGGACGCGGGCTCCGGGTCGCGTTCTGCCGACCTTGCAGCCGATGACTTTAGGTGGGCAGTCCCCTTAACCTCTTCTCTTCCGTTTGAAACATCCCGCAAGGGGGGAACTGGGCAGACTATGTGCTGCTGCCTTTGACCGAGAGGGGACCCTGCGTCTCGGCGGCTGCTAACATGAAGCAGCTTCGGCCAAAGATATCACAAGGCGGCAGACACTACAGATGTCGTCGTTACTCGACAGAGGCTTCCGGCCAATGATCTCGGCGGTTCGAGAGAATGCCCCATCTGTGCCGAGACGAGAGACCCGGCCTCCTTTCCCGTGCTGAGCGTCACGCCGACGTGTACGCATCCTCCCGAGGCGTGCTTGGACTGCTTGCAAACCTCCATCAGGTCGGACTTGAACAGCAAGCTGTGGACGGAAATCCGGTGCCCAGAGTGCCGTGAGCCTCTAGAATACGTCGATATCCAGAAGTATGCGGACGAGGAGACGTTCGCCCGGTAGGCTCTCCTCGTGCACATCTCCCCTCCCCCCGTCCTCCCCCTCTCCCTCTCTCCCGCCCTCAGGTCTCAAGAGAGAGCATCCTCCACTAACCGCTCCCCTCCCCCCCAAGGTACGAGGCTTTGGCCCTCCGAGCAGCCATGGCCGAGGCCGACACCTTCATCTGGTGCACCGCCAACTGCGGCTCGGGCCAGCTCCACGACATGGGCGGGGACCGGCCCCTGGTGACCTGCTTACACTGCGGCCAGCGCTCCTGCTTCACCCACGGCATCGCGTGGCACGAGAACCTGTCGTGCGACGAGTACGACGCGCTGCTGCGCGACCCCGAGAACTTCCGCTCGCGCATCGAGATGGAGCACGACGACGAGCACGACCTGGCCCCGGCGCGGCGGGCGCTCGAGGACGCCGACCGCGCCGTGGCCCAGGGCCTCATGGCGGAGCAGAGGGCCGAGGCGCGGGAGCGCGAGGCGCAGGAGCGCGACGAGAAGGAGAGGGCGCGCAAGGCCGTGGCCCTGGCCAGGAAGGTCGCGGCCCGCCGCAAGGCCGAGGAAGAGCAGAGCCGGGCGACGGTGAGCCGGACGACGAGGCCGTGTCCCGGGTGCGGCTGGGCCATCGAGAAGAACTCGGGCTGGTAAGAGGCCTTGCTTGACGCGGAGATTCTATTTTTGATGAGGACCGACGACGCTGACGACGATACGACGACGACGCACAGCTCACACATGACTTGTAAGTACATCATCTCATTCCACTCATGTGCTTTTGAGCGTTCCCCCTTCCTCCCCCCTCCTCTTCTGTTCTCGAAGCCGTATTAGTGCCCAAGCATTCCGTCTTGTTCTTCCAAAGCCCAGGCCAACACCCATCATAGGCATAAGGTGCCGCTACGAGTTCTGTTGGGGCTGCTACGCTACCTGGGATCGGGCGCACAGCGTCCAGTGCCGAGGCCTTGTGCCTCCCGTCTAGTCCGGGTAGCGAGTGGGCGAGCGAGTGAGTAAGTGGGTGAGTGAGTGGGTGAGTGAGTAAGTGGGTGGGTGAGTGAGTGAGCGGCATCAAGCGCATATCCCCCCCCCTGAGGCCGAAGAGGAACATGTGTCTGACCCGGACGGTCGGGCTTTAGGTTCGAAATGCAAACACGAGTTCTGCTACGACTGCGGAGCGGATCACAAGCGTGTCCTGAAGTTCGACAACAGCGTACACAGCGAGGGCTGCCGCTTTCACCCGAACAACATGTTCGACTAGCAGCAAAAACCCAAAGATGCCGCGAGAACGGGTATGGCACCGTGGCATAAGAGAGATATGAGACTTCTTAATGGTAGTAGTAGATTGCCAGCATCGGGGAGGTTGGAGCTTCACGCCTGCAAAAGGATCGGCTGGTTTTGAGAGCACGGTAGTATGGTCGGATGGGAGTGATTCCTTGATACCTTTTCTCTTTTCTTTTTGAGGACTTTTTGAGACCAGGCCGGAAAACTGCACGAAGCGTGGGCAGGGAGCCCAGGATGGCCATGGGAGTTGTTGACATTATTCTTTCGGTTGCCGCACCAAATCTACGCCAAACCCCCCTCTCTCTGTAGTCGTCGTGGTCTACTTATGTACAAATTGCAAAACATCCGTAAAATCCATGAAAATCATGTTGTTGGTAGAAACCCCCTTCCGTCATCTGTCTCATCGGGCTCAACTTGCTTCATACATGCCCGGCCAAAATGTTGCGCAGATGACGTTCCAAGACCGTGTGGCCACTCACGACTCACGCCGCAGTCAACTCGGCGATGCGCCTCTCGATCTCGGGCACCTGGCGCAACAAAACCTCAAGGTCCTCCTTCTCGTCCTCGAGCTTCAGGCGGCGGTCGGCGTCGAGCTTGGTGAAGACGAAGTTGCCTTGGCCGTCGAACTGGAGGATGCGGCTGTGGTACTTCCACAGGCTGCGGCGGTGGCTGACGGTCATGAGAGTGATGCCGAGAGCCTTTGCGTTGTCGTACATGACCTTCTCCGTGTCGAGTGTGACGCTCGAGGTGCACTCGTCGAGGATGGCGTAGCGGGGCCGGTGGTAAAAGAGGCGGGCCATGGCGACGCGCTGCTGCAGGCCGCCCGAGAGCACATCGCGCCACTCGGCTTCGGCGTCCCAGCCGGCGTCGTAGAGGCCCGGGAGGTGCTCGAGGCCGAGGAGGGAGAGGATGGAGAGGAGGTCGGCGTCGGTGACACCCTTTGCGCGCATCTGACGGAGCGAGTCCGGGTACGTGATCTGCGTGCGGAGGGAGCCGCGGGAGAGGTAGGGCCGCTGGGGGATGTAGAAAATGTCGGAGAAGGGCGGCTTGTGGACGGTGCCGCCGTAGACGGGCCAGAGGCCGCCGAGGATGCGGAAGAGGGATGACTTGCCGCAGCCGTTGGGGCCGACGACGAGGAGGTGGTCGCCCTGCTTGAGGGAGAAGGAGAGGGCCTTGACAAGGACGTCGCCGTTGGGAGAGATGATGGGACTGGCGATGGTTAGTAAGAACAAAGGTTCACGATGAGGGTGGTTTGAGACTTACACGTCGATGAACTTGATGTCCTTGCTCTCAACGACGGTACCGCGGCCCTTGAGGACGGCCTCGTTGTTCTCGGTCCCGGAACTGGAGACGAGCTTCTTCTCGAAACGACCGGCGCGGATATCGTTCATGACCTCGAGGAGGGAGTCGACACGCGACGTGTATCCTGCCAGCTCCATGATCTCGCGGTACGAGAACATGATGCGGCCGAAGGCGTCCGAGGCCGACAGCAGCATGCGGCGGTTCGTGACGAAGCTCTCGGTGCGATCACCCATGTTCATGGAGATGTGGCCGGGCATCTTGACGAAAACGGGCACGGAGCAGAGCAGCAGGCCGAGGGCGCCCCAGAAGTACTTGATGACGAAGTCCTCCATGAAGCCGTGGTAGAAGCGGCGGCGCAGGATGTAGTTGACGTGCTTGATGAGGGTGAAGTAGCCCTTGTCAAGCGTGTCCTTCTCGGCCTCGTGGCCGTGGTAGAGGGCGACCTCCTCCGAGTGGTCGATGAGGCGCGAGTGCTGGAAGCGGAACTCGCCCTCGAGACGGGCCTCGTCGGCGACGTATTTGCCGAACGGGGGCGTCAAGGCGCGCATCACGTTGGCCGAGAGCTGGACGAGGAGGGCCATGGACACGACGCCTTCGCCGCCTACGCTGCGAGATAGCGAATGTGTGTAGATGGTCTGTGAAGAAGGTTAGGAATCGGATGCACAATGGAGGTACAGGTGGGGGAGGAGGGGAGGGTTTGATATACCATGTCTAGAATCGGCTTCGCCAGGTTGCTGTAGAGTTCAGCCAAGCTGTTGGAGAACTTTGCGACGTCGACCGCGATCAACTGGTCAGGGTTGTTTATCCGGTCATCGAGGGCAGAGATGCCGTAGAAGGTCAGCTTGGAGAGGTACTTGTCGTGGATGTGCTGCGTCAACCGTGTCCGGTACTTGAGCGACAGCTCTGCCTGGTGATAGGAAAGCTGTTGGGAGATTTTGTCAGTGCCAGTTCGACCAGACCCTTCCTTGGCTCCACGGGACACACACCATTGAATTCGTAAACGTCGCGGGGATGGCGATCAGCATCCACCACACAATGTGCATCAGGAACTCCCTGCCGTTGCCCTTGACGAGACTCTTGACGATGGCGCCGTCCATCGCGGCGACCTTGAGGCTGATCAGCGTCCTCACGACCAGGAAGAACGAGTGGCTGATCAGTAGGCGGGCCTCCTTGCTCCTCCACCCCGGTATGACAATCTTCATCAGGCGCAGGAGCGAGCGGAAGAAGTCGCGGTTCAGCTCGACCTTTTTGCGCTTCTTGGTGACGTCCTCGTCCGAGACGGCGACGGTGGCGCGGGACTCACGGACGGCGGCCTCGCGGGCCGAGGCGGCCTTTTGCTCCGAGATGGCATGGCGGATGCGATTCGCGAGGGCGACGAAGAGGGTGATCCAGACGGCGCGGGAGATGCGTGAGCGGTTGGCGAGGTAGAGCTGGGTCAGCTGCAGGACGAGGTTGCGGACGGTGCGGTTCGAAGGGATCCCGATGAGGGAGACCTTGGATTGGACGGCCATCGTAGACGATGCGTGCGCCCCACGGGGGCCGGGGAGAGAGGGATGTTGTGGATGTTGCGGTTATCGGGATTCGATGCGGATGGTTGATGATGATGATGATGTTGTTGTTGTTGTCAAGTTCGTTCGTTCGTGGGCGAGTCGTCGACGAGATGCCGCGGCTACGTCACACACTGGCAGCGTCCTTCGGAGGGAGGGATTGGGTTCGTCAGGGCATTCGTCCTGGACTGAGCTTCGTCGGCGGGCGGCGATGGGGCGGAATTATTGGAAGGAATCGGCGTCGTCGGTGAGAAAGGGGAAGAGGATGTCGCCAACGGCCATGGCTGGTGCTGGTGCTGGTGGCCGTCACACGTTCCTCCGGACGAGTCTTTCGGCCTTTGTGGTGGTCTTGGTCTCCTTCAGCAGACAAACGGTACTAGGCTCGGGTCTTTGTTTAGCACCCGCCGGCGCAGGGGACTTGGGGCACCTGGGGAAAGCGCTGCTGTCCCTCGGCTCCCCAGAGTGCTCGCTGGAGAACGTACGGCCCCATATATGAAGAGGATCTGATTGGTGAACCCCGGAAAATGGGCGCCTGGGTCTCCGTTCCCATGTGAATCGGCAGCCGATGGCATGTGATTAGGTACCTTGGCATTGGACGTTGCCTGAGGCTCCAATGCACTCGGGCCGCTATGGCTTGACGTGGCTCAACTCTTGGGGGCAACAATCCACCAGCCACATCGCGGGGCAAAGTGTGGGAGGAGCTTTTTCTTTTTTTCCAAGTTTTATTTTTATTTATTTTTGTCTCTCCATCCCCTCACGAACAGTGACTCCATCGCCAGCTCAACCGTCGCAGCCCCAGCAGCAAACATACAACCACACCCACCGGAACGATCTTGCCTATACAAACCACGCCGAGAAACCAACCGCTCACAATGTCCGACGACAACATCTCCATCTACGACGAGATCGAGATCGAGGACATGACCTACGACGAGGACATGCAGATCTACCACTACCCCTGCCCCTGCGGCGACAAGTTCCAGATCGCCCTGGCCGACCTCCGCGACGACGAGGACATCGCCGTGTGCCCCAGCTGCAGCCTCATGATCCGCGTCATCTTTGACAAGGTATGTCTCAACCAACATCTCAATCCCGGCCCCCGCCGCCGCGGCTGACCAAACCGCGCGAACAGGACGACCTCCCCAAGGACGACCCCGAAGACGACGCCGAGCTCGCGGGAGAGACCGCTGCTCAGATCCCCGTCGTCGCTTGAACGCCCTCGGATGGAAATGAGACATTTGCGCCGCCCGAGTCCGAAGCGCGGCTGCGTCAAGAAAACAAAACAGATGCCGCCCGCGCCCGGGAGGACAACGGACCCCAAGTCGCCTGCTACGGTGCGCAATCATCAACGCCGCCCTAGTCCACACAAGAGCAAGGTTTCCTTCCGAGATAAGAGGGAGGCAACGCGCGACAGTGCCCGCGCCACGTTATACAAGGCTTCCGTGCTACGGTGCACCCGGGTCACGTCCCTCCCGTCGAAGCACCCTCCCTTTCCCCCTTTTCCTTTGTGCGATGGGAGAGGGAGATTGGAATGTGTCGCAGAGAGAATAGGGGCTCTCGCAAACAACTCTTGGTGAGAACACGACTTGTGGCCAGATACTCGGCTCGAGAGCATTGTTCCAGGGGCAACAAGCGCCGCGGCGCTGATTTTCCCGGCTCACGGCACACAGTTTCTGCTCCACGGGCAAAATCGGACACCATGTTTGTCAAGTTGGCCATGCATGGGACAGAGGATGTGAAGGATCTAGATTTTGCTCCAGACCTGAATTGGCAAACCCTTTCTGTGAATCACGAAATCGGAACATGACATTGATAAACATCACATACGCTATCAAGAGAAGAGAGGCAAGATGTTCGAAAATATTCATATTTATAAGAATTAAGTAGCAGCATTCATGCTGTGTCGTGATTAAGGTCCTTAATCATCGTATGCAAAATATCCAACGCCGTGGCTGCTCCAAGCCGTGTTTCATCATACATGTTCCTGAAAAGCCATTGTCTGTCATGTTCCCTTCGCGTTTGAAAAATAAAATATAAAAGTCCGCTTCGCTGTCATTAAGCTTGATAGTAGTAGTTCCGTCGTGATGTTGTTGTTAGGTTCCTTAAAAGAGGAAGAAGCTGGCGACGCCGGCGGCGATGAGACCGACGATGGAGCCTTGGAGCTTGTCGGCGGCGGCGGTGGGTACGACCACGGGACCGGTAGTGGTAGCGTTGGGGAACGCGGTGTGAGTCTGGGTGAGAGTCGCGAGGGTGGCTGGGGGGGTCGTGTTAGTCGCTGGGTCATTCATGTTCACGCAGATGAGAGAGAAACTCACTGTTGAGGGGAGGGGGGACGACGGCGGTGATGGTGGTGGCCGGGTCAAAGGTAGACTCGGTGATCACAGGCAGAGTGATGACCGGGTCAGACTCGGAGGCGGTGGGGATGACGATGGGGGTGGTGATGGTGACGGGAGGGTCGCTAACGACGACGATGGTGGTGGTGGTGAGGCCAGCCGAGACGGTGCTGGTTCCCGCGGAAACTGTCACGGTGGTGGACGGCGTGGGCTCGGGCGAGACGGTCACGGTGGTCTCGGGGACGGTGGCGGTGACGGTGCTAACAGCGTCGCTCGTGGCGTCGGTGGGCTCGGGGAAGACGGGGAGGGTGAGGGTCGCCGTGATACCATCGGTGATGACGATGCTGGTGACCTGGGCGGCAGCGAGACCAGCAGCAGAAAGGATGGCGAAAGAGCGCATTTTGACTTGTGGTTTGGGTTTGGTTGGGTATATAAGAGCCGAGGCCTTTTGTAGATGCAAAGAGTTGATGTTAGTGTCGAACAGGAAGCGACTGATCTAGCTCGGAAGCCTTGGGTTGAGTTGCTGAAGTGCGGGAGTGGGAAATTTGTTTGCGGTGATGGTTGTGTGAGTAGTGAGTGATACAGAAAATCAAAAGAGACGACTGGTTTGGGAAGAGAGACTGGATGAGGATATATACTGCGAGACGACAAGTGAGGGTTTGCGTGACGGGCAGCAGAGCCCGAGAGGGACGGCTACGAGCTGGGTACGCCGCACATTGTGCGAGTCGGTGACAGCAGCGGTGCCAAGAATGGCGATTTTGCACGACATCATCTCGACTGGGGGTGACGGTGACGGCACACCACTCAAAGGCGCTGGGGTTGGAAGGCGAAGGGTTGGTTGTTTGGTTGCTTGGAGGGTGCTTGGGTTGCCAGGGGTGGGAAGGGCTAGAAGGGTGGTGAGGTGGACTTCTCCTACATTGGCAGGCCTGGGTGATTCGTGAAGCAGGGAAACGCGGCCTTGGAGGCTTTGACGGCCTGCAGAACCGAAGCCAGCCCAGAACACAGCATCATATCCTCTCGCTTGCTTGCTGGCTGAGTGCTTGCCTGTCCAGGCTGTCCTGCTAGACGCTGCATCTAGACTGGCCGCGGGCAAGGGTGGTGGAAGCAGCCGAACAACGAGGCAGAACAGGGTTGTTGTTCGTCAGACAGGGAAGATCGACGTGGGGAACTAGGCGGGCTGTTTCTTCGGAAGACACAACAACAACTACGTACTCGGCAGAAGAGAGCGAGGGGCTCCACGTCTCCAAGGAAGGCTGGGTGGGATGTCCGCAGTGATCTCTGATGTGATGGATGCGCGCATAGTGAAATGGCTGGGGATGGCCTCACTTGCAGCCTTCAGCACCACCTCACTGCCTCTATGCCTCTATGCCCAAAGGTGGGTGACTCGCCGCAGCAGACGGGTGCTTTCCCCCACCACCTGAATTTCCGTTTCATGTTGCTGCCATCCCATCTCATTGGCAGAGGCCATTGCAGACCAGCATGATCCCCAACGACACAGGCACTGGCAGACGCCATACCCGACGAGTTCGCGCCAGAACCACGAGCATCCATGGACGAGCCGGAGCTCCTAGCTCAGGAACGACGATCTAGATCTTTGGCCTCATCCGCACAAGCAGACATCCTGCACTGGGCATCCGTACCTGGCCAGATGGAATCTCCTCCAAGAGTGACCGACGGACAATTTCAAGAGTGACGCTTGCCAACGGTGCTGGACTGCCGGGTTCCCGCAAACCTGCACCGGCACCCTCGCGCAAGAGGGCATCTCGTCATTTCGGGCCAGGGGGTGGTGGTTGGGTGACGGAGGGCGACGCGGAAGACAAAGCAAACAAGACCAAATCAGGCAAGCTGGCCATCTCCGCCGACAGAGAGAGAATCCATGGTGGTACGGATACCTGTATTGTTGAATGGCCGCGGGATCCAGGCCTGGCCTGACCTGACAGAAAGGAAAGCACAGAAGGGGAGGGGGTTGGAAGCAAGCTGGCGATACCCGACGCTGTGCTCAGTTGCGTCATACCTGACCGGGGGGGATCGGTGGGTGGTCGACTAGCTCGCAGAAGAAACTCGAACAACCGAGAGGTGTAAGCAGGCGGCTGGCTGGCTGGCAGGGAGACGGATTGAAAGGAAAAAGAAGAAGCAAAATCGGCTGCATCGGCTCTCCCCTTGTGCCTGGATTGGTCGGGCCATTGCATGGCATCCCATCCCATCCCATCCCATTCCCCCCTCCTCTCGAGGGCCTTGAAGCGATCTCGCGTCCTTTAACGGATCACACCATGACATGCTAGGCCAGACGAGGCGGCTCCGGGTCTTGGAAGAGGGTGTGAATGATGTATGTCCGTATTCAGCGTCGTCGTCGTGGTGGTGGTGGTAACATGGAGAAGCGGAAAAGAGGGAGGCCGGGACCAGGGCCACAGAGACTGAGAGTGGAAGGTGCAATGGCAGGGGTCCCGGCCAGGTTTTTCCCTCTTTTCGTTTTCGACCAATCGCCGTCGGCCCTGCTGTTTCCCTTCCCTGCAATTGGCATCCGTCACCGCATCGCCGCCCCCAGCCACTCCTCCACGTCCGTCTCCACAATAATAAGACCCAATCAGAGCTTCAAGATGTCCCACCAGCCACCTCCGCCCAGACCACGATACGTAGTTCTCTACACTATGAGTATCTGTACAACTACCGTCCTCTCTCAAAGCCACACCGTCTCTTTCTTCCACGAATTAGCATTCCACCACTCCTCTTGTTGTTCCAACGCTCCATTCGCTTTCTTCGTAATGTAGACTTGGAGGCCCAGAGACTTGGACCACCTCATCGATGTACGACGTGCTGTCATACTGCAATAGGCCATGGCCCAAGACCTTTCGAGTCTGAGTCCGAAGTATGGACATAGCTCCTCGGGTCTCTCAACTCAACTCGTCTCCCATGTCAAGCATACCGGCATAATGGATCTAATGCCTTGATTCCCATGACCCCATAAACCCTTGTTTTCAGGCCGCAGTGAGCGACGGCTGTCCCCGAGCAGGTTCCCCATGTCCCCTCGATCCACTGGGCATGCAAGAATCCCATCTTCAACACCCACCCTCTTTGCTGGAGAACGATGGACTCTAGGCTTGCAAAGAACCCCGAACCGCTGGCCAAGCCTTCTCCACGCCAAGTCCGGCACCACATCATGAGAAATGCATGCATGCCTCGGCCCTGTTTCTTGTGTCACCTGTTCTGACGAAAACCTCGTGTTTTTTTCTTGAACGAAAATTCGTAAACATTCACGTCTATCTCTCATCATCTTCCTTTTTTCTTTTCTTCTCTCGTCTGCCATGCTTAGATATGCAGTGTGAACATTCAAGTGCTACCACCACCTGGGACTAGGTACTTCACCATTTTGACCATGACGCCCATCTACCGCTGCACCTCATGACGACTCCACATTGGCAAACAGGAAGTTGGGCGCTCCCGGCACCGCACCCTCGGCGTTGGGCGGCAAGTTCTCCTCCACGGCCCCGCTGACGAGGTCCGTACCCTTCTTGCTGCCCTCCTCCACCGCAATGATCTTGACCTCGACGAGGTTGGCGCTGCGCTTGAGGCCGTCAATCATGTCCACGAGTACCGCCTTCTCGTCAAACGCCAGCTTGCGCTCCAGCACCGCACTCGCCGGCTCGCCCAACTGGAGACGCCTCTTGAGACCCTGCACGAACGGCATCGCCTTCTTCATCTCCCCCATCTTGGCGATCTTGCCGTTGAGCGCCTTGTCGTCCACCGAGTTGGTCTCGGGGTTCCACATCTCCTTGAGAAGGTCGATGTACGCCTGCTGCCACTGCGGGAACTTCTCGCTCATGAAGATGGTGAGCGCCTTGGGCTTCTTGGGGTCGAATGACGTCTCCTTGCCCTTGGCCTTCTTCTTGAGCTGCAGGGACTCGGCCGAGTTGACGTTGGACGCCGTCACCGAGATGTACTTCCTCGCCGCTGTGAGCGCCGCGTCCGTCTCGGGGATCTCAGGGAACGTCGCCTGCTGGATCGACGTCGGCTTGCCGAGGATCTCCACCCACACCGACTCGGCCCAGTGAGGCGCGATGACGGCGATGAGGAGACTCTGGAGCTCGATGTACCGGAGCACCAGGTCGTGGTGCATCTTGGCCGTCGCGCTGCTCTCGCGGTAGAAAGAGAGGGCGTTGTTGAAGCTGACGCGCGCCGTGTGTTAGTCATGTTCGGTCAACCGTAACCATGGGTACCAAAAACCCCCAAACCCCCAGAAAAGACTTACTCGTAGAAAGCGGCCTTGAGAGCCAGCTTGTAAGACGTGTCGGCTAAAGATCGTTAGCGTGTTCACTGAAGCATCGGGACTGCGACATGCTTACTGTATTGCTGGATGGCCTCCTTGGCAATGACGTTCATTTCGTTGTTGAAGACCTTGTCAAAGAAGTTCCACTCGCCCATGCGAAGCTCGCTCTTGTTCTTGACAGCATCCTCACACCATTCTGCTACTATTAGTCCATGCTTCCCCATTCGGTGTGTTGTGTAAAACGTACCTCTAAGAGTGTGCAGACGCAGGATGGCTTGGTTGGCGACGTCCTCCTCAAAGTTGCTGTCGCCGTTCGTGTCGCCAGCGTCGGCGAGACCAATACGGGCGGCATCGGCACCGAATTTGCGGGCGACGTCCTGCAGGGTCATGAAGTTACCGGTCGACTTGCTCATCTTCTCGCCGTTGAGCATGAGATGGCCGTTGGTGCGGATGCCTCGAGGCCAATACTCGGGTTTGAAGATGGCGAGATGGATGTAGAGGAAGAAGGTCAAGTGGTTGCCGATGAGATCCTTGCCGGAGCTGCGAAGGTCCAGGGGGTAGAAGTATTCGAACGAGCGACGCATGCTCTCCAGGGTCTCCTTGGAGATCTTGGACTCGGACACGATCTTGTCGTCGAGCTCACGACGGCAGAAGACGTAGTCCCACACCTCGTCAATCATCTGCTCGGGGCCGATGTCGCCGGTGCCCTTCTCCCGACCAAAGATGTCCTTGTGGAGGTAGGGGGCGATGGTGTAGTACGCCATGTAAATGGTACTGTCGCTCAGCGACTCGACGAGGAACTGAGGGTCCCAAGGCAGCTTGGATCCGAGACCGTACGATCTCGCGCACGCCCACTGGTTGAGCCAGTTGAGAACACCCTGGAAGGCGTTCTTGGTCTCGTGGCTGAAGGTGTTGAGGCCCTTGCCGTCCGCGTTTTCGACCCAGTCGAGAGCCGTCTTCTTCCAGGACTCTTCTCCGTAGTCGAGGTACCACTGGTCCATCAGCGCGACGATGCAGTCGTCGCCGGATCGACTGACAACCTTGCGCTCGGGCTCCGAGTAGACAAAGGCAAGACCTTGGTCGATCAGAGCCTGGCGGACCTTGGGCTTGGCTGTCTCGACCGGCTCGCCCTTGAACTCGCCAATGTTCATGGTTCCCTTGTAAAAGCCTTCGCTGTAGGCCGTCTCCTTGGCCTTTTCGAGCTGCACGGTGTCCTTGGGCGAGGCAATCTTCAGCTGCTCGCACAGAGTCTTGGCAATCATGTCACCGGACGGGGTGTTGATGATGGAGACAACCTCGAGCTCCGCCCACTCCTGTTCGATGCCGTAGTAGGCAGCCTTCTTGCGGAGATCCATGGTCATGACCCAGTCGGCAGGACTGTCCGAAGGGACAGAGGTGACGACACCCGTTCCTTTCTAGAGGATATTAGACGTGCCAAGCGGTGGCTAAAAAATGAGTTTCACTCACCGTGGGCAGAATCGACTCCATGGGCAGAACGCGGACACCGTCCTTGTGGATAGAGAAGGGAGCATTGACACGGGTGCCGATAAGAGCAGAACCGTCAATGTCGGCGGTCTGGTCGACGACGCCGTCCTGGACGAAAAGACCCTGGTAGGCCATGTTGCGAGCGGCACTAGTTGTTGTTAGTGTCCGTCGCAGACAGATAGGGTGCGGAATGTGCTTCTCACCGCTGGGTCATGATGTAGTAGTCCTTCTCCGAAGCCTTGAAGACACCGTACGTGATCTTGGGGGACACGAAAACGGCGTTCTGGCCGTACATGGTCTCAGGGCGCAGGGTGGCCGGGATGAGGAAGACGTTGGCGTCCGCGGGCAGCTTGGACTTGAGAGCCTCACCAGCCTTGGGCGCCCATTCGAGGACCTTCATCTTAAGTCCCGTGTACTCCTGGGCACCGACGCCTTCCGTAGAGTCAGTCTGATAGTCAACGTTATGGTAGTATGAAAGAGAAACTCACCTTCACCCTCAGCGCGGTCGTGGTCCATGCAAGGTTGTCCTTCAGGTGGTCAGCTAACAGTGATGCATCCGGGATAATGGCAAAAGCATACCATCCTTGATAGAGTAGATGGTGTATCTCTTGCCGAACTTGATCTTGTTTAACTCTTTGAGGCGGATCATCTGCCACCGCACAAAAGCATCAAAGTAAGGGTTGGCCTCGGTGGTGATGAACGATCGGCGCCAGTCTAGGCTCGTTAGTCAGTTCGCCATAGCGCTGAATGTTGGGAATCCCACGAACCAATTCTGAACCCGAGGCTTGTGAGATCTTCCTGGGCCAGAGGCGGGAAGAAGTCGAGCCAGTACGAAGCATCGGCGAAGAGATGAATCTCCTGCCTGGGGATGCCCATGGCCTCCATAATTTGGAACTACGCAGCGTTTAGTCCCGAAGTCTCATGCCGCCGTCACAACCGCAACACACCTGGTACTTGGCCTTGATCGTCTTGGCATTCGCCTTGCTCTTCTTGGTGGAGAACTTTGTGATATCTTCGCGGGCCTCCTTGGCCTCGACAGGCTTCTCGTCGACGAGGACCTCCTCCTTGTATCCCTCAAAGTCGCGGCCGAACATGGCAACTTCGTTCTTCAGCTTGTCGGCAACAGCCTTAATGGGCATGCCGGTCGCGTGCCATCCCATGGGGAACAGAGCACGCTTTCCTTGCATACGGGCGACCTGGATCACTCCATTAGCTCCCTCCCTGGGTTTCCAGACATATGGCTTCTCTTACACCGGCACCGAACTCGACCTTGCTCACGGAGAACAGGTGGCCGGCGTGAAGACGGCCGTTCATGTAGGGAAAGGCCATGCAACCCATCCTGCGCACTTGTCAACATGCCATCTTCAGCAATCTCACCCAGTTGCATCATACCATTTGGGCTGCTGCTGGCGCAACTCCTCGGCGGTGATGGAGTGCAGGGGGACCTCGGTCGTGGAGGGGGCGTCGACCTCGAAGATCTTCTCCTCGGCCCATTTCTGCTGGTACTTCTTCTCGAGAGAAATGAGAAAGTCGCGCTTCTCGGTTCCCTTGAGCTCCTTGGTCTTGGAGACCTGGAGAGCCTCAAGGGCCTTGGCGGCTTCGTTGGCCATGATTGCGGGTATCTCGTTCGATGATCCGTGGAATTGGGAATCCGCAAGAGGGGGAAGCCAATTCCAGCCGACTCAATGCGGGTAAATGTGTTTCGACGTTAGGCTCGTTGCGCCGAACGATGCAGTTCACTCTCGGAAATCGACCGCGTGCTCGTTTGCTGCTCCTTCGGAACGTTGTGGTCGAGGATCCTGAGTCACAATCGAACGTGGGGGGAGATTTCGTCGCAGCTCCGATGTTTTTTTCGAGGCTGAGTGTGCCCCGCGATGGGCGTGGGTGGTTATGGCGGGGTATTGTCGGGTCACTGATCAGTGTTAGCGGTCACTGGCCGCTATCCCCTGTGTACGATGTATGCGGTAATAGAGCGCTGTGTTTCACCGGGTCGAAAGGCATACTGTCATTGGGCGGTACGTACCCGTTTCGAGCTCCGACTGCTCGCCGGGACATATTGGCTAGTGCGATGTGGCTGACCATCCATGGCCAATCTTGGGTGCGGCTGTGCAGTCCGACGAGCTTCTCCCGTCGCGAACGTTCCGAGGCCAAACGCTGCACCGTTGAGATCTTGTCTGTCCAAATCGCCCGCTAAACCACCCCGGCCAAGTCGACGTGCAGCCAGATCGACAATGTTTCCCACGTTTGTGCGACGAGCGGCCGAAGCTGCCGGCTCCAAGCTTACAGTCTTTAACAACCCATACCGGACGAAAAAAGTCTGGCCTCCCAACTTCACGAGCCTTTCGCCCCAGTCCCAGCTCCGATTCGAGAAGAAATACAAGCGGCGCCTAGCACTGGTATACGCGAGGCCGCGATGGAACAAGGCCGTCAAGCTGGCCCAGCTTGCGACAGTCGTCGGTTCGTGCAGGATACTGCGGCGTGGATATGGGAATTGTTCTAACCCGCACCAGGTTTCCTTGGCTGGACGTTCTTCTTCTCCGAGCTCGAGTTCTTTGGCAGGCAGTATAGGCCTTCTGAAGAGGTAGGCAACCAGCTTTTCAATCCTTGCTCTAGATGTCGGGTTTTGCTCACACTTCCCGCCAGATCCGCAAGCGCGTCCTCGGCGTGTTTGGTACCATCGATGCCGACAAACGCTACGAGCGACGCAGAGATGCGCCTGAAGCGCCCGAAGCGCCCACCTCCACCGCGTCGCCCAAATAAGCCATCGGCCGACGTAGAAGCATCAGCATTGGAAGGAGTTATTGGCGTTTTGAATACCCGGCGCAAGAAAGAAAAAAAGAGCCCCATGTATAACCACAATCACTTGAACAAGAACGATGATATTCCTCTCAGAAAACGTCCCAGTTTACCGTCCATGCCAGACGAAGTTGCCACCCATGCCCAGTCCGCCTCCCAGCCCGACGTTGCGGCCCTCGTTCACGGGTCGTTTGGCTACGGTGCCTTGCGCCCTCACCCCAGACACGATGCGATCCAGATTCGTCTCTATCACCACTCCTCCCACAATCATCTCGCCCAGTGTCGCGTGTAACGTCTCGAAGTTGAAGATGAGGTCCAGCTCGCACACGTTCTCAAAGAGCTTATCGAGCGCTTCGACGTAGACTTGGATCAGGTCGATCAGCGCGAGGGGCGACTCGGTCGAGGTCGAGATGACGATGAAGTAGAGGGTCGCGTAGTTGCGGTAGGTGACGAGGGAGGGCACGTCATTCTCCTCCGACGACGACGAGTGCGAGGTGCCCGAGGCGGCGAGCAACGGGGGCAGCGGGAGGAAGTTGCAAGAGCCGGCCGGACGGTTGGAGACGAGGGTGAAGATCTCGGAGATCAGGCGCTGTTGCATGCTGGTTTCCTGTGACGATGGGGTGTCAGCCAACTTGCTCAACGAAGCGCATCCCTTGCGCCTTGCTTGGCTCGTACCAGTTGAGTGTAGAACTTGGTCAGCCTGGGCTGACCCTGGCCGTTGAAGACCAGAAAGGCGTTGATCATTGTATTCTCTGTTGTCTGAGCATCACGACTTGGTGGAGAGTATCGTGAGGCTGGCGAGTGCTCTCGCGGGATGGCCCACCAATCTCTCTCGATGCGCGCTCGCTGCTTTGGTGGGGTCCAGCAGGTGCCTCAGCAATTAATTGCCTTACCATTGCCATCCACATCCATCCCGCTGAGTACCACCCAAAAATGAAAGGTGCGCTGGTCGTTCGGGCACATGACTTTCTGACGTAATCCACACCCCGGGGCCGCTCGATGGCCCAAGCTCGATTCTTTCATCGCCTGTGGGTCGAAGAAGCACTTGCAGCTTCCTCCCCCGTCACTCCTGCAGCAACGTGGGGAAACAAGCAAAGCAATCGAAGCTGTCTTCCATCTTCCGTTCCGCCTCTTAGAAACACCATCTCAATCTCCAACAAAACCAACCCTCTCCTTTGCTCTCTGCTTCGTCCACCAAACACTCACAGTTCAAACGTAAAACTCTACAATACCAGCTATCCAACTGTCCAATTTCACCCACATACAGCTATTATGGCCCGCAGCAACCTCACGAAGCTCTCTGGCGCGGCTGCCCGCACGCTCCGCGCCTCGTCGCAGGCCCGTCTGGCCATCCCACGCCGCTCTGCCCTCCTCCTCCTCGCCCCCAAGCCGGCCGTCTCTGTAGTTCCGGCCCGGAAGCTCTTCACGACGTCGTCCGTCGCTGCCCGCGGCATCATGCCCGATACCGACGATCCCAAGGTCAAGGAGACGCCCAAGGACGAGGTCAAAATGAATATCGTTGAGCTCACAGATGCCGAGTACCACGAGCTCTCAGACGCTCACCTGGAGACCATCCTCACACAGCTTGAGGAGCTTGCTGATGCCCGCGAGGGAATCGATGTCGAGTATTCTGTAAGCAATTACTCTGCTGAAAGAACCACGCCACTGAATCTCTGATTTCACGACCTTGCCCCCCCTGTTTGACGCATTACGAAATCTCAACGCAAACAATCGCGCGCGTATGCTGACTAGGGTTACACAGGCTGGTGTTCTCACCGTCACATTTCCCGACGCCGGCACCTACGTGATCAACAAGCAACCCCCCAACAAGCAGATCTGGCTCTCGTCGCCCATCTCGGGCCCTAAGCGCTACGACTGGGTCATCGTCGGCGACTCGCAGAACGAAAAGGAGGGCACCGCCGCTGGCGCCTGGGTCTACGCCCGCGACGGCAGCACCCTCGACGACCTCTTCCTGAAGGAGCTCGATATCGACCTTAGTATAGCCCCGTCGACCTACGGTGAGGATCAGTCGTAGGACGTCAAGAGTTCCACCCGAGGATGATGGTGGGAGGCAGCCGCCGACGCAGCCTTGCGAGTATTCAAGCGCTGGAGTGTATTCTACATGGCAACAGGGAGTTTCAGGGTGGTTATTAGGGACTGGCAGCAAGCGACCCCTCTCAGAAGGGAGGCGACAAACAGGATGGCTGTTAGGCCTGTGTATACAAACTCTGTAAAGCAAGCGTTCAATCGCGCAAATTTGACCCCGGATCTTGGCGAGATTGCCGGATCCTCCACCCGGTGTGGTGTCACAGTGAGGTGGGAAAAGTAATTCCCTGTCAACAGGAGATGCGCCTCGTGTGTTTTGAATTTCTTTTGATTCTATTTACGCTACAGGTTATCTCCCGCTCAGGACCCGTATGCGTAGGTTGCGTAGATACCAGCCTGTGTCGTGCCGGTCTAATAGGTATTCCAGACTTGTTCCTCCGCACATACATTACAGGGCTATCCACACTCTTTGGCAACTATGCTTGCAAAAATAGGATGAGTCTTTCTCACAGAGTCCGACTCGGGTCGTAACGATGCTAAAGCGAGGACAGTGCTTAGCGAGGGTATCGTGGGTCTCATTCCAATTTCGTTTCATCAGGTCTCCGACTCCGGGGCGCCATCTACATCGTGCTGATTCCCTTTTACTTCCTCCCCGGGGCGAGCGGCGTTAGGCGGGCATCTCGTGCCTCTCGACAGGAGCCGGCAGCTCGACGGGTGGCCCCTCTCGCGTCTCGGGCATCTCGTGCAGACCCCTCGGCGCCGGCAGCTCCGTGGTCTCTCCGGCGTTGTGGGCCAGGATGGCCGCGTCGTCGGGCTTTTCCGGGTCCTCCATGACGGTGTCGAGGGCCTCGTCGCGGGCGGCGAGGCGCCGCGCGCGACGGCGGTTCCAGAACCAGACGAGGGCGACAACGAGGAAGACGAGGCTCGAGGTGGCGCCGACGGTGATGCCGATGATCTGCCCCGGCGCGAGGCCGGACTGCTGCAGGATGTTGTCGGGGAAGGGCGAGGCGTCGGAGGTGGCGGGTGTGCCGACGGTGGGCGAGGGCGTGAGGGTGATGGTTCGGCCGCCCTCGGTGACGGTCACGGCTGTGGGGACCGTGAAGCCTGGGCCGAACCTGGTGGTCGGGAAGGGTAGCGTGAGCGACATGGTCGGCGGCCGCCCAAATGAGAAGGATGGGAATGGCTGCGCCAGCGTGAGGAGAGCTGGGTGGTGCGGTGGTTGCTTGTTTTAAAGGGGGGGAGACGGTGAAGGACGAAGACGGAAAGGATGCATCAGAGCGGGATCCAAGGTTCGCGTACTTTTGCCCCCCATCCTCTTTTCTCTGTGTCTCTCTGTCCTATTTCTCTCACACACACACTCTCTCTCTCTAATCTTCCGAATTCACGGTTGAAGAGGGGAGGCGCAGTCCTTTTTGACAAAGGCACCCCGTGTCATGTCCGACGGCCATGGCGTTCTTGTCTGCCCGTCTGGCGGGTGTCTTGACGGAGGAGGCTCTCTGGGCGTATGCAGGAGGAGGGAGGAGGCGGCGGCGGTCGCAGATCGATTGGAGGGTCGAAGGGAGTTTTGACCGACTCCCGGACGCTGTTATGGCGTGCGATGCTGAGACTTGGATCCAGCCAACACGTCAGAAGAAGCGCAGAGGCCGTGTGTTCGTCGTCGGTGATGGGACGTGCCAATCCCCCATCCTCCTCCCGCCCCAACCTGTCCAAGACATTTAAGAACCCGAGGAGAGCCCACTCCCTCATCGTGCTTGCCTTCCAAGACTCCGGATACCCGAGGCGCCCGGCGTGCGTCGCGATGGCGTTGTTTGGCATGAGGTGCGTGGCCGGGTGTCGCCCTTGCGATTTGAAGGAGGGGGAGGAAGACCTCGTTGGTGGTTGGTGCTGTTGGTGGGCATGTTTCGGACTTTTGGGGGAATTGTTTTGGCGCTGCGGTGGCGCAAAGCCCGAAGTTGAGACGGGACGCGCGCACCGGTTCGTTCCATGATTTTCCTGGGCAGAACAGCAGCTACATGGACTGGGTGCTCGTCAGATCCGTCCGACGATTAGTCAGTCTTCCTCTCTCTCTCTCTTCCTCTGTCTGTCTGCCTGTGTGTGTATGTGTGTGTAAGGGACTCTCTGTCTCAGTCTCCGTCTCGGTCGCCGTCCCTGCTCGCGAGGTCGCAACAACTCGGGCCTTGGAAGAAGTCGTGCAGCTCTTAAAACAGGGTCGTCTGCCGTCGCATCCTGTGGTGGACGCAGGAGGCTGGTTTTTGGCTGCCGTTTTGCCGATGGAACAAGGTTTCCTATCCTTTGATCTTCCTTGTCTTGGTTTTTTTCGTCCCTTTTTTTTTTTTTTGGTCTCTCTTCTCACGCTTTTGCCCGTCATCATCCCGTGTGCTCTCCGAGCACGGAGAGGGGGAAGGCGAGCCACTCGGACCAGTAGTCGCCGAGGTGGGAGGCGACAGCGCGGATGAGGAACTCGCCGGCGTCGGCAAAGATCCAAAAGTTGCGGCACCAGTGCAGCAGGACGGCGTAGAAGGCGAGGATGACAAGGGCCTCGGGGCGGCGCTGCTTGAGGACGTCGATGAAGCCGGTGGTTACGCGGACGCCAAAGGCCATGACGGAGGCGGACTGATGGGTGCTCCGCTCGGCGATGGTGCGGTAGATGGCGTACGAGTGGCGCAGGGTCTCGGCGGCGTCGCGGCAGGCCTGCAGGGAGGCTGGGCCCAGGTCGGCCTGGTCGAGCATGCGGTGGAGGATGTCGACCTCGGAGGGGGCGTGGTCGGCGGGGCGGCGGGACTCGAGGAATTCGATGAAGCGCTTGGCACCGGACTCGCGGATGACGTGCCAGGAGCGGCTCGTGACGGTGCTGACGCCGCGGTGGAGGTTGAGGTAGCCGGCGAACTGGTCGAGGAAGGCGTTGAAGTCATGGCGGTTGGCGCGCAGAGTGTCGCAGAGCAGATGGGTGCCGAGGGTGGAGGAGAAGAGGAACATGGGGATGCAGGTGTCGTCCGAGATGTCCTCCTTGGCGTCGTTGAAGAGCATGAGGGCGCGGGTCTGCAGCTGGGTGGCCTGGTGGCGGTAGTGGTCGGCGCGGTCCGGGTGCAGGTCGGCCATGTGCAGGGCGGACAGGCCGAGCAGGACGTCCATGAGGTAGGGGGCGTTGAGGGCGGACTCGAGGTTCATGTCGACGAGGGGCTTCATGAAGTCGTCGGCGGACATGAAGACGTTCATGTTGGTCTCGAGGTGGTGCAGCAGGCGCATGTGCTCGAGGGTGAAGAACTGGCCGTTGGCGGGGCTGGCGACCTCGCGGTCGACGTCGGAGCGCATGATGAAGTCGTTGACGACGGCGGTGATGGAGGGCGAGGTGGCTACGGCGGGCATGCTGCCGGCATTGATGAGGCTGCCACTGTTGCTGCTGCTGTTACCACCACCGCCGCCGCCGCCGCCGGTACCGCCGGAGCTGGCCGGGCTGTGGCCGGCGACGACGAAGCCTCGCTTGGCGGGGATGGAGGGGGCGGCAGAGCGGGCGGAGGCCGGCAGGGAGTCGAGATAGGAGCAGTGACGCTCGGCGGTCGCGCAGTTGACGCAAGTCGGGCGAGTCTCGTCGCACTTGACATGCCGGCGCTTACACTCCTTGCAGCCGTTGCGAGACTTCTTGTGCGCGCGGCGGAGCTTGATGTCGCCGGCGGTCGTGCCGGGGGTGCTCGGGGGGGTGTCGCCACCATTGGCCGAGCCGTCGCCAAGAGCCGGCGCCGGGTGATTGCGCGTCTGGGGCGCCATGGAGAATGGCTTTGGGGGGGGGGATGTCTTAGGATGTCCAAGCAGAGGAAGAGGAAGAGGACGAGGAGGGGAAGAGAAGGAAGATCTCAAGGCGAGAGGCGGGCCATTGGATGAGTGAGAAGTGATACAGCTGTGTTAGAGAGCAGCACACCGGTAGGTGCTCTGTAGATGTGTAGCTTGGATTGACCTGGCCGACGATCTGATGCGGCGGCGGCGGCGGCGGCGACGCGGCTCTGTTTGTATTAAGACCGGATTTCCCTTGGACTTTTATTGTGTTCTGTTTTTGTCCAACAAAAAAAAAACCCCGAGTTCAGCCCTTTTTCGGTGGGGGTGGAAGGGAGAGTAAAGGAGGGAGAGAATGCTGATGAATACCCGTAAAGATATGCTTATCTGGGCTGGGCTTACAGGTACTCCCTACTCTGTACAGGTGCGTAATGTCGGAATGCACCAATGACGAGAAGGTGGCATAAAGGGGTGGGGCCTCTAATACACGGGTTTGGCTTCGCCTTTTTACGGTGGATCCCCGGTAGCCCATCAGTAGGCGTTTTTACGGGCAGACGCACCGCTACAAGGGCCTGCGAAAGTGGTTCCAGGCCACTTTGTAGCGTGATGCGCCACAACTACAACGTACTGCGCCTGCCGTAGGCCACGCGGCCTTCCATGTCGAGCCTGAAATCTTCTGTCAGGGTGCTCTGTAGGTATGTATCGTATGGCACGGAGATGGTATGGTGGTTATTTCCGATCCAATGACATTGCGCTCGACTTGGATTACACCGCGATTCTTCTCATTCTGTCGTCCCTCTGCACTGCAGTCGGGTGGTTGTGGGCTGGGAAGCCTCCACGATACACGATACTGCGTTTCTGAAGAAGCCTTATCTGGTGTTTCAGTGTCGGGCACAATCCTTGTTCCGTATTTTCTTTACCACATTTTTCTGTCTACCGGGTCACCTGTGAGACCTAAAGAGGAACACACATCTTTAGCCCATCTGTATTGCACAGTTTTGCGGTGCTTTCGTGCGTATGATGTATGTAGCATCTACTAGAGGTTATTCCCATCCTAGCTCTCTTCAACATTTAGACTTCAAGGGGTTTTATCATCGTGTTACAGCAGACGATAACTAGTGGTTAAAGTTTGTGGGGGAAAAGCAAGACTTCGCCGATGAGTCAGCCCGTTAATAGTTAGGGATCATAAAGGTCAAGCATAACCGGCATCTCTTGATATTTCCTAATGGATGGTTGATTACATATCCCCAGCCTCTCTATGATTACATGTCCCGCCGTCTCTATCATCGACCTGTCGTGGACTCGTGGTTCGCTTGACAAGTTACTGGCCCAAGAACGATCCATCGCGAACCCATCCTCAGTCTCCCATCCTCCGGCTCCCAGCTGCTTTACCGCATCGGCTTGCCCTTGGACTCTCGCTGGCTTCCGTTCGTCTCCGCCGTCATGTCGTAGTTCTCCACGTCCGACGTCGACTGCGACCCTCCCTTCCGGATCTGGAACGCCGCCGGGAACCGGAACCCGAACGCGACCATGACGAAGAACATGAGCGTCGCGTCGAACACGTACAGCGTCCACTCGTTCCGCAGCGGGTAGCCGTCGCTGCCCAGGACGTACTCGATCAGTCGGAAGATGGACCGCACCATGATGAAGGCGCTGACCGCGTACAGCATCCAGAGGCCCGACCGCCACGGCGACCGTCCGCTGGCCGACGCCTCGGTCGGGAACTTGGCCAGCCGCACGTGGAACATGATGGCCGTCACCCAGAAGATGCCGAACAGCACGATCTGGATCACGAGGCCCGCCACGATGAGGTTCTGCCCCATGTCCTGGCTGCCGTCCTTGACCATGAGCCCCGCGCCGCTCGCCTGCACGAGGAACGAGAAGACGTCGCCCGTCACGAAGATGCGCGTGAGCCAGTTGACCCGGATCACCGACAGCGACTCGCCGTGCACGCTGCGGATGATGCGCCCCAGCGTCATGTACACCGACGCCGCGAAGAGCGCCGGCGCCACCAGGATCGTCACGCTCTGCATCACGTACGGCCCGATCTCGCCCGTCTTCTCGCGCGCGATCGCCCGTCCTGCATATCCGATGATTTCCACTGCGATTCGCCAACTCCTGTTAGCCGTCATGGTCTATATAGTACGGGCTTTGCTGCCGGAATGGATCGATCTTGGAATGAGTCGGTGGCCACCCCCCGAACCCGAGGAGGAAAAAATAAAAATAAAACACCTACAAAGACCACCGATGCAAAAGACGATGCAGAACCACGTCTTGGTCCTCGCAATCTTCCACGCGTGGAAGAGCGTCACCAGGACGAAGAGCACCTCGAAGATGATGGCCGCTACGAGGCTCGGCACGTAGTGCCAGAGGTAGTACCCATTATACGACTGTAGCTCGGGCATTGTGTGGCTTTGGTTGCGGCCGTGAGTTGAATGAGTGGATGGATGGATGGATGGATGGATGAATCTTTGGCTTTCCTCCCTATTTCGTGCTATTACCGCGTCGAGTAGCGAGTGGGCTGTGTTGTTGAACGGGGTGTTGGCTCGGTTCCGTCGAGATGCTGACGACAATTGCTTCAGGTGTTCTGGCGGCTTGTAATCTCGTCCTGGCCCGTTCGTGTTGTAGCAAGCATCCGCCAAGGCTCAAGGGGGACACTCGACGTCTGGCCATCTTTATAGGGGGCCCTGAGAAAGAGAATTGCTTGTCCCCAGACCCGTGATTCAACGCTTTTTCGACGCCATCCCCATACGCGTTTGAACCCCCAGGGGCGACGGCCAAGGTCCTACAGAAGCTTGTCTGATAGTGAGGCCCACCTGTCCGGCTTCCCCATGAGGACGGATACGTGGAAGGAATCTCGTCTGATTGGCCTATCGGACAACCCTTGCTAGCCCTGTTGGTGGATCGTGCCGAATGCCACTATCGGACTGCGAATCACGTCTTGGCCCATACGCGTATGCGGGGATGAACAATCCCGAGGAGGCTGAGGGCATTACTCTGGACCTCCTCCACCCGCGCTCTTTGGTTGCCTGTTGGCTGTAGAAAAATACAGCTCTTTGATAAGGAGCTTTCCGTTGACGGGGGCTTACGTGTGCTCCCACAAGGCTGCATTTACGTGTATTCGTCTTTACGAGGGACCCGGCCGTTGGGGGCGCATGTCAGAACTAAGTTGCATCGCTTTTCTTCCGGCACCAAATAACCCGGACGCCCTGCCAATTAGATACATCGGAAAAACGCTGCTGGGCGAGTAGAAAGGGGGTAGGGAGCTTTGAGTAGTGGTGCTCTTGAATCCTTAATCCTCCTGACGGAGAAGGGCTTGGTGATTGCCTGTAACATTAAAGAGAGGAAGATATCCATGGGCATTCGCAACACTTCTCTACATCAGCGAAATCCTTTTTCCTCCAAACTTACTTCCACCAGGAAACCCTAGCCTTCGTAACATGCTCGGTGGCGCCATTCGCTGACTCGACTGTGGAAACCTGATGTGGTTTTCGTTTTCCCTTTTTTTTTGTCCTTTTTTTTTTGTCCTTTTTTTTTTCCTTTTTTTTTTCGAGGGAGTCTACCTTCGACGACGGAACAAACGACAAATCAGGAATTTCGACTTCCTTAACGCCCTTGTGACTGGCTGCTAGGCTCAACCTCTCCAACGGCATGTTCATCAGCAATAATCAACGTGATTTTTCCTCCATTTTCCCCTTAGTGTTTTTCACGGACAGTCGCCATCACCCGACTGGCATGATGGGCCGGAGTCGCCCGTGCTTTACACCAGCCGTGGTCGCGACTGCCAGTGCCGGCGTCCCTATCCTCTCTCTGCTCCAGGGACTTGCAGCCGGTGGGATACGGACTCATGCCCGCCACCTTGATGCGTCGTAGGTTCTCGCTGGTCTTGGCAGCGGAGCGGATACCGGCCTCATGTGTCATCTGCGGTGAGTCTTCCACTTGCTACCCATTTCATAGGTCGGCTCGCTTCAGATGAGTTTATTCGAAGAGGGTCCGGCCCGCAGTGGACTAGCAAGGATCTGGAATACTGCGGAAGAGCATGGCAGACAGGCCGAGCCGCAATCGGCCTCCTGGCGCAAGTGGTGTTTGTCGCAGCGTCGTGGTCGCTGCAAATGTCGCCAATATTTCTTACTAGATCCCCTCACCCCCCCTTTTATGGCAGTTTTCAATTTGCTTGGTAGATCAATTATCCAATGGCACCTGCTAAAAATAGGGCTTCCACGCGCTGCACCTAGACTCTCCTGTCGCTGTTGTACGCCTTTGGTGGTTGGAGGCTGGGAAGGATGACCGGTCTCCGTCGACGACGGCTTTGGCTTGACGGCATGTAGCTTTTGGATTCTCTTTTCCTATTTGAATCTGATTTACGATCGCTTTGTACGTGCTGGCTGCGTTGGATGGTGGAGATTTACACATGCTCATGCCTCCTTATATCGTAAGATGCAGCCAGGGAAATGCGCAATTCTAAACAAAGTAGTATATTTAGGGAAGTAGGGAATGTTGCCGCCAGTTCGGCTGCTGCGAGCTATTCGGGCTGCGGCTACACTCCTAAGGATGTAGCGACAGACCGTACCGCTACCGGGCGGCGAACGCCGGCGACCAACACTGTGATTAGTCCCGGTCCTTTTCCCGGCCCCGGCCCCACCCAGTCCGGAACGAACTGCCCCGTGTCCTCCAACACCACTTTGACTTATCTAAGAATGCTTCTATTCGTTTCTGCGGTACTTGACTGCTGTTGCTGAGATTAACTAGGCGGGCTTGCATGACCTGGATTAACGCATATCCCCGGTGCGGATGGACCTCAAGTATGCAAAGGACCGGAGTTGCTAGAATAGACATATTGCATAGCAATTTGATCCTAATGAGAGATTGGGTAAGCCGAATTAGAGATTCAGCACGCAACATACGTGGGGTGAAAATTGATTTGAGAGCCATTTTCCCGTTGTTTGGTTGAGAGAAATAGTTGTCCCTACCACCACCACCAACACCGCATTTTTCGTACTGAGTCAACACGCCCAGCTTGCCCTTACCGGGGCGATGAAAACCGCTACAGTGTATACCTTTTTGTTGCATAAAACTAGCCTATGTCCCAAACCGAGCTAGACGTCACCGTGCGGTAGTAGTGCCGAGCAGATCAGTCCGCCACAAACACTTCGATGCAGGGGTTGTCGGCGAGAATAAGGAACAGGCGAAGTGATGTCAACGCGCTGCCAACTTTTTCTTGATAATCGGATATCACATATCCCGTATCCCAAAAACAAAAAAACAAACGTTGCGGGCAAAGCCACCTACAGCATAGAGCGAGTATCTATCTTCAACCCTCCCTGCCGAGAAAACCCTGACAAAGAACGCAACCCGCTGCATCCAGCCCATTTCGATCTCCAAGCATCTTGGTCCTACCCCACACGGATCCCACCTCCCCTCATTCCTATCTCTCTACACTTATCTCTCCCTTTTATCTACGGGCCACCTCACCTCACCTCACATACCCATGTCGTCCCCGTCGCCGGAAGAGAAGCAGACGCAGAAGGACAAGGTTCTCGCGCAGGCGACCGCCAAGCTCCAGGAGGCGCAGCAGGAGGCCGAGTCGGCCGAGGAGACCCGCCGCCGCGCCGAGGGGGTCGAGGACCCGGAGGAGAAGAAGAAGATCCTTGCCGAGGCGGCGGAGCACGAGAAGAAGTCAAAGTCCCTCGCAAAGCAGTCGCAGCGGCTGCAGAGCGGCGTCTGGCAGGGCGGCATCGGCGGCGCGGGCATTGGTGCCGGGGTCGGTACGGGCCTCGGCGCCGGCGTGGGGACGCTGGTCGGCACCGTCGTTGGGGGCGTCACGGCGATCCCGACCACGGGGCTGGGACTCCTTGTCGGTGTCGGGACTGGGGCGATTCATGGGCCCTGGTACAAGTTGGACCAGGAGAAGAAGAAGGAGGCGGGCGAGGATGCTGCAGAGGATGCCGCAGAGGATGCCGCAGAGGATGAGAAGGATGGGAAGGGCGACAAGTGAACTGCGCCATTCTTTTTTTCTTTTTGGTTTCTCACGTCGCTCTTCAGAGGTGACACGATGGTTCACGGAGAGGGGGGTTGGGTGGAATTCGATGCATCTTTCCTCTTAGTATCATGGATCACGGCCGACGATGACGTTCGCTGCTTGATTTGGTATCGTATTTTTGCATAGCGAGGCAACAACGGGCACACTTAACGCAGTTTAAAAGGAGCGGAACTATAGGCAATCAGAATTCCTAGTCTGGTCGGCGTGAACACCTTTGGCAGTCCAGACTCCCTACTCTTCGTTTTGAACCTATGAAACAAAATATTCAAGCATATGCCGAAAGACTAGTGCTAAGAATGTGACTTCTCGCCTAAACACGCCGATTCAAGGGATCTGCTATGAAACCTCCGTAACGAGTACACATTTTGAGGACGCGAGTTCAAGGAGACGACTTCCACACTTGTACCGCTATGCCGATACGCTGTACAGTGCATTCCCATATCCTCGGCCAGAGCTAGCTCTCTCCCTCCCAGTCAATGAGTGCAGAAAGCCAAATGACAAGCTTAGAGTACGATAATACGTCTCGTCAGGTCTCACTCCAGGGCAAAAACAGCAGAATCCTTCCTAGTCGCGGAACGAGTTTTTGTTTCTAATAGATTCCCAAGAACGATCGCATCCATTTACACACGAGCTAACTTTTAGCCCTGGATCTGTAATAGTGTCCAAAATTAGACGCAGGCGAAGTGTTCATCTCGTCAATGGGGCGGAGTTTTGGCAGATGGGCTCCGCCACGCCATCCGGTCCAACAACCCGCTGCCAGGGTACCGCACACAACGCCAGGGTCAGCCGCCATTTTTTCCGCCGTCAGCATTCCTTTTCCCGCAGCTGCTGCGCGGCAAGCAGCCAGTCATCTTGCAGTCCTGTCTCGGCTGCGTGAGGTTCCAGCGTCAGGGAGGATTTAGTGCTGCTTGTGTTTCCCCCCGGACCACCGGCCTTCCGGCTCATGCTTGGGGGGGTGACACAGACTAAGTATTTCGGGCGTTTCTTTTTCGCGCTTAGAACACATGGCCAACTGCGAACTGCCAACTGGGAGATGTAAGCCGCGTTGTGGAAGAGTATCGTTCCGTAGGGCTGTACAGCGACGCGGCGACGCCATAAGCTGGGCAACATGAATCCATGATGGAGTCGGAGGGAGCATTTTCTGGAATTTGTATATAAGAAACCGATACGTCTGTCCACCTATTGCCTTTCTCTTTCTCCATCACACAGCATAGCAAACAGCAAACTCATCTTTTTAGAATCTCACCTATCTCGCAATCTCTATTTTCTCCAATTCCTAGAGTTTTCTATTCACTTGTTTCCACAAGAATAATTCATCAGTTGCCGCCTACTTCTTGAAAAGAGAGATAAAAAGCCACAAAAGTCCTCATCCAAAATGTTCTCCATCAAGACCCTCTCCACCGTCCTCCTGGCCGCCGCCGCCGCCACCGTCTCGGCCGCTCCGACTAACACAGTCGGTACCAAGACGCCGTCCCGCACGACCCACCTCACTGGTGTCACTCACTCTGTCGTCGCCGGCCTCGGCGGCCTCCGCTTCGACCCGGACAACGTCGTCGCCGAGATTGGCGACGTTGTCGAGTGGCACTTCCTGCCTCGCAACCACTCGGTCGTCCAGTCCAGCTTCGCCGACCCCTGCGCGCCCCTCGCCGACGGCACCTCCTTCTTCTCCGGCTTCAACTTCTTCACCCCCGAAGGCCAGGCCGACAACGTCTTCCAGGTCGTCGTCGAGGACCGCAAGCCTATCGTAAGTCTTGTTCCTTTTTGGACGTTGTTGTTGGACGATGGCAATGGGGACTGACAGTCGTCTTGTAGTGGTACTACTGTGCTCAGAACGTCGGCCAGCATTGCTCTTCCGGCATGGTTGGCGTCATCAACCAGAACTTTGACAGCCCCGACTTCACCCTCGCCAAGCACAAGGCCTTGGCTGCCCAAAAGGGCGATGCCATCGTCCCTGCTGTCCAGCAGGGCGGCTACGTCATTCCGAACCCCAACCCGCTCGGAGGCTTCAAGCTCTAAATGTCGAGGCGTGAAACTGTCAGGAATAGGAGAGGAGGGAATTTGCTTTGTTGAAGACGTGTTGCATCACGGCGGCGGGAACTTGGCATAAGGCGGCGTTACATTGCTTTTTGGTTGCTGGTTGAATTAGGCTGTAGAATCTCTCATCGTTCTCTTGAATAGGTAACTTTACACTCTTCATTCATATGAATCATGCTCCCTCTTGAGTATCACGCAGTGAGCATTCTGGTTCCGCTGTACGAGCTCTCGAGGACGTTGATCAGATGCCGGAGTGCCGTCCACAGACTGGTACTCTTCACATGTGTTTCTGAGCCAACGACTGACAGAATGAGAATAAATGTTGTAAAGCCTGACGTGGGCCATCGTTTCGACTTGTTTATTGTATAGCTGACCCTCCATAAGGAACAAATTACCACAAACAAGCTTACTACTGACCACATTTTCTCCCTACATGCTTAGAAGTGAGCAACTTAACAACCTTCGGCTGACGGATGAGTAATGGCGGACCAAAAGTCGGGCTATCCAGCGAGTCACTACGCCCTAGGGTTTACATCTGTTCCGAGAATCACGCCTACGTCCACAGAAACTTCTAAAGAGCCGTAAAAGCGCCAACCGGCACGATCTGATTCGCCGGTGGTTTTGTAACCGCAGGAAGAGACATCCATGGCCTCGCGAGCCCTTGCATTATACGACGTCCACCTGCATGCGCTTACCCCGGCTTGTTGGGAAATGGCCTCATGCAGTAGTTTACCCGCACAGGCACGACGTTATCACTGGGAGACCAACAGTAGTGGTACGCGACTTGTGCGGGGTTCTGGGGTTCTTGATGGTATTTAACCAATCCTTCACTGACAACCCCGCTTCAATTCCGCCACTATCTGGGGAGAATAGCCATATCTAGAATCGAATTGGCGGAAGAAATCAAGGGGGAAAAGATGTTACTCGCTCTCGCTCTAGCGCCTATTAACACCACAGGCCAAGCCGGAAAACTCGCACTTGCCGACACATCCTTCTGTCTGCAGAACCGCCTATGGGAATGTACTTAACATATGGCCGGACCTCTGAGGCCAGAGAGAGAGAGAGAGGGGCAGGAAAGAGCTGCTTACAGCTAACATAACGTTTACTGGTGAGAACCTCCCTGTCATCAATGCGCCTCTTCAGCCTCTTTTGGCTATCAGCTATCACCCTGGCGACCCAAGGCCAGTCTCAGGTCAACAAGACCTTCACCAACCCAGTTTTACCCGGGTGGAACTCGGATCCCAGTTGCACCTTTGTGAAAGAATGGGACAACACGTTTTTCTGCACAGTATCATCGTTCTTGGCTTTCCCAGGCATCCCGGTGTACGCCAGTAAAGACTTGGTCAACTGGAAGCTCGCCAGCAACGCACTCACGCGGCCCGAGCAAGTCCCAGAGCTGTACAGGAACTCAGGACAGAACGAGGGAATATGGGCATCTACGATCCGTTTCCGCGATGGCACCTTCTACCTAATCACTTCGTACGTGTCTTGGTATGATGGATGGGGTCCGAAGATCCTACTCTTCACCACCACAGACCCCTACAATGATGCATCCTGGACGGGCCCGCTGCATGTGGAGAACCCGGCAAACGACATCGACCCGGACATCTTCTGGGACGACGGCAAGGTCTTCATGTCGGTAGCTGCTGGAATCTACATCAGCGAGATTGACCTCAAAACCGGCGCTGCGACCGAGCCCATCCGAGTCTGGAACGGGACGGGCGACCGCAACCCCGAAGGACCGCATCTGTATCGAAAGGACGACTACTACTACCTCCTGATCGGCGAGGGCGGCACAGAGACCAACCACTCCGTCACGATCGCCCGGTCGAGAGAGATAGCCGGCCCCTACGAGGGTGCGCCGCACAACCCCATCCTCACGGCCAAGGACACGGATTTGTATTTCCAAACGGTCGGTCACGCCGACCTCTTCCAGGACGCCTCTGGAAACTGGTGGGGCATCGCGCTGGCCACCCGATCCGGCCCCGCGTGGGAAATCTACCCCATGGGCCGCGAGACGGTCCTCTTCGCGGTCGACTGGAAGGACGGCGAGTGGCCGTTCCTCGACGTCGTCCGCGGCACCATGACAGGGCCTCTGCCGCCCGTCAACAAGGACATCCCGGGAGACGGTCACTGGATTGACGAGCCGGACGTCGTCGACTTCACGCCGGGGTCGGGGTTCCCAAGGCACTTTTTCTTCTGGCGGCCGCCCAAGACGTCGCTCTTCGCCATCTCGCCACACGGGCATCCAAACACGTTGGAAATCTCCCCCTCGCCCGTCAATCTGTCCGCAACCCCCGCTTTCGAGCCAAAGGAGGATGGTCTTGGGTTTATTGCCCGCAAGCAAAGCGCGACCCTTTTCAACTACACGGTCGACGTTTCGTTCAACCCCGAAGTGGAGGAGGAAGAGGCGGGCATCTCGGTGTTTCTGACACAGGCACAGCATATTGATCTGGGGATCGTTAATTTGCAGGCCTGCTCCGGTACAACATTCATCCCGCGGTTCCGGTTCCGCGTCGAAGCATCAGGCAAGCCGAACATCACCGTCCCCGAGACCGTTGTCGTGCCGGTCCCCAAAGAGTGGAGGTCGGAACCGATACGGTTGTCCGTCTCGGCTGTTAGTGACACCGAGTACGTGTTCGGTGCGGCTCCTGCGGCAAGACCGGAAGAATACAAAGAAATAGGCTCGGCAAGCGCCCTCATAGTTTCCGGAGGCAGCGGACCTTTTACCGGTGAGTGCTTCTGAGCAAATGTTTAGGCGGATACTTACTGACACACCTACCTACTCTGCAGGTACTGTAGTTGGCGCTTATGCCACCAACAATGGCGGCCAGGGGAAGACTCCGGCCTATTTCAGTCGGTGGAGATACACTCCTGTTGCGCAGAAGATTGAACAAGACACTGTAGTACCGGCAAAGTAGATTACTTGAGAGATTAAAACCGTGGTTTGAATGGTTCACTTTAAGCTGTTTAGCCAATGCCAGAGGTATACAGATGCTTCCGTATAAGGTGTATTCTACGTCCTTGTAGTGCTGTCAAAGTTGATTATCTCAAGGGCACACTATGACAGAAAATGTTAATTTTGAAACCGCTCATTACATTTGGGCCAATATTGTACGCCCAGATATGCTCGGAACCCCGAAGCCACGGATCGGCGGAGGCGGACCCGAAGTGGATCCTACCCGGCGCCGACACTTCGGAGGGCGGATTCTCCGCATTTCGGCGCGTCTCCAAAACACAATCACAATCACGTCATTGGCGGACTCACGTCATCGGTCATGACCTGCCATTCTACACCACTCCAGAGGAAGTCCTCACCAATTCCACCCGAGACTCTTTACGTTCGTCATCCTCAACGTTGAAACACAAAACCCACACCATGGCAAACGTCGACACGTCGATCGGCGCTCGCACCACCGGCGCGGCAGCCCGGTTCGCGGCCGAACACTCGGAAGAGCATCCGCTGAAGCTGTACGGCGGCTGGTTCTGCCCATTCGTGCAGCGGTCTTGGATCGTCCTGCACGAGAAGCAGATCCCGCACCAGTACGTCGAGATCAACCCTTACAAGAAGGATCCCGAGTTTCTCAAGATGAACTCTCGGGGCCTGGTTCCCACACTGGCCGTCCCTGTGGACGTCAAGGGCAACGAGCAGAGGCCACTCTACGACAGTACAGTGGTGTCCGAGTACCTCAACGAGGCTTACTCGGGTAACAACTACGGTCCGCATCTTCTCCCGGAGGCGCCGTATGACCGCGCCAGATGTAGGCTGTGGATAGACCACATCAACTCGCGCATCGTGCCGGGGTTCTACAAGTTCATCCAACACACGCCGGAGAAGGAGTACAGCATAGATCAGGCGCGAGACGAGTTTCTAGGAAACATCAAAACGTTCACCAAGGAGATGGACCCCGAGGGGCCTTGGTTTCTCGGCAAAACGTTCAGTCTCGTCGATGTCATGCTTGCACCATGGGCGATGCGCTTGTTCCTCTTCGACCATTACAAGCCAGGTGGCCTCGGGATTCCAACCGAAAGTGAAAATGAGGACGACGAAAAGACTTGGAAGAGGTGGAGGCAGTGGTATGATGCCATTCAAGAGAAACAGAGCGTGAAGAGTACGCTCAGCGACAAGGATGCCTACATCGAGGTATACAAGCGATACGCCGAAGACAAGACGAACTCAAAGGTCGGGCAGGCAACAAGAAGTGGAAAGAACTTGCCCTAGGTACTGCGTCCTCGGCACTGCCGTACGTTCTTCTGCTCTTGGACAAAATAGCCGATGTATGTACCCCTCAAATGAGCATGGCTTCGGGGTCATGGTTACACTGCAGCCAGAAGAAACGTGTACGGCTAGACGGAGATAGAAACGAACAGCATTTCAGTTAGTCAAGGAATGCCTCATGATAGGGTCTGAGCTGACAGCCGTGATACTCGTATCATCTCTCGCATCGTGCATACTCCCTACTACCATCGGTCCCCTCTCCGACTCAACCTTCCGGATTCCAAACCGAAGACGCCCAAGCATCCGTCCCCCCCCACACCCACCAATATCGGGTTCCGGGCCCGGTAAGTTTCAGGCAGTCCAGCCAGGCATGATGCCAATTTTCGACCGAGGACTGCAAGCAGGCCTATCTGGTCACCTCGTGACATCGTACAGCTGGCTATCTTACCCCGCGTTGTGGGCGGGGTATCGATAAGCTGGCGGACAAACATCCACGTGGCTATGGCCACTGAGTTTCCCAGTCCAGTACACGCATCAGACGGCTCCGGTCTCGTTGCGAGCCGATGGAGCTGGTATGTGCTGACAGGTGTGAGTGACTGAGTTTGGTGTAAGTGGCGCTGGGAGCAACTCACCCGGAGGCCACGATGTGTAACAACTTAAAGGCAAACCGTCCGCTCGAGCATGTATCACTGCGTAAGAAACAACCACAGAAATTGTCATGATGAAACTCTCATACTGCAACGCCTCTCTCATAGCGAGAACCCCTTTGAAGCGCCATGTTACAACTGCCCCTTTCCTGCTCTGTTCGAGATCCGTCTCGACCGCCCCCTTGGTTGTCGAGAAGGGCGTTGGAACTGCAGCTCCGTCCACCTTGGCAGCTCTGCCTACGCCAGTCCTCATGAGGTCCCTTTTGGTGGCTGCCATCTCTTCCAAGCCGATGCTCCTCGGCCCATCACTCTCGGTCCTGTCGTTCCTCACACGACCGAACAGAGGGTACTTCACCGACGTCGACCGGAACCCGGTGCTCCACGCGCTGTTGAAGGGAGTCTTCTACAAGCAGTTCTGCGCGGGGGAGACGCCGAGAGAGGCGAAAGACACCATGCGCCACCTGCGGTTCATGGGCTTCCGCGGCACGATCCTCACGTACGCGAAAGAAACCATTTTCGATGCAAAGACGAACACGGAGCACGGTCTGGGCATCGACTCGGAGGAAGACGCCGCGAAGAATGGCCACTGTTCCACCATCGAGTCGTGGAGAAAAGGGGCCTTGGAGACGGTCGACCTGCTCAGCGATGGAGACCAACTGGCCTTGAAGTGAACCCCCCTGCCTTTGGTTGCAGAGACGGTTCAGATGCTAATGTGACGGCATCCATAGACTCACAGGAGCCGGCCCTCGCGTCACGGAAGCCTTCGCGGCCAGACGGCTGCCGCCGCAGCAGATGATGGACGCCCTCAACGAGATCTGCCAACGGTGCAAGGACCGCGGCGTCCGCCTCCTGATCGACGCCGAGTCCCAGCACTTCCAATGGGGCATCTTCCTCGCCGGCATGGAGCTCATGCGCAAGTTCAACCGCGACGCCGGCCGCGCCACGGTCTACAACACCTACCAAGCGTACCTGAAGAGCACGCCGGACACCCTCGCCGGGCACCTCGAGGCGGCGAGCCGGGAGGGCTTCACGCACGGCCTGAAGCTGGTCCGGGGCGCGTACATGAGCACTGACGAGAGGTCGCTGATCCACGACACCAAGCGGGACACGGACGAGGCCTACGACGGCATCGCGCAGGGGGCCCTCAGGCGCCGGATAGGCGAGTTCGGCGCGCCGGGCGGGAAGCCGTTCCCGTCGCTCAACCTCTTCCTGGCGAGTCACAACAAGCGCAGCGTCGTGGCGGCCCACGAGATGCACCGGCAGAGGCTGGCGGACGGGCTACCGACGGTGCCGGTGGGGTTCGCGCAGCTGCAGGGCATGTCGGACGAGGTCAGCTTCTCGCTGCTGCAGATGAAGGAGGAGGAGGGGGGCGGGACTGGAGGGCAGGGCCGGGACGCGTCGCCGCAGGTGTGGAAGTGCTCGACGTGGGGGAGCGTGGGCGAGTGCGCGGCGTATCTGCTGCGGAGGGCCGTGGAGAACAGGGATGCGGTCTCGAGGACGGTGGACGAGTACGTGGCTCTCAAGACCGAGGTGGGCAGGCGGTTGAGGTCCAGGTTCGGCCGGTCTCGGCAGTCTGTAGGGCAGTGATGAGGTGGGTCGTTGTGTTGTTGGCCTTGCAGACAATGACTGCGGCGTGGAGTGCCTTCGATGGCGGAGACCACGACGGATGCCCTCCCGATATCAACTCCCCACCCGTGAGGTTGGATGGCGGGGTAGATCCCGGTTGATGTGTGGTGAGGGGTAGCTTCAGGGACAAAAGACAAGGACAAGGGTAGCTTTCTTCTAACAGTCGAGAGCTTCAGGAGTTTGCCTGCTTGAACCAATTCGAATTCGTGTCAGTTCTCTGTTTCTTCCATCATACGTTGCCTGTCTAAGTCGTCTCCAAGCAGCTCAGTTCTCCAACATCTGTATGCCAACAAAAATAGCCAGTACGCAACAAGGTTCAAGAAATCACACTATGGACTCCCTCAAGGACCTAACATTGTGTGTATTGGGATGTGGTGAGTCCTGTATTGATCGTTTGAATCGAGGTACGGTTCTCTAACCAGGTGCTGTTAGGAAACCTCGGCATTCCCATACTGAAAGCACTTCTCGACAACGCCGAAAGCGCAAGCAGCACCCTCCCCATCACTCGTTTTATTGCGTGCGTCCGAAGCGAATCTTCAGAAATGTCCCTGAAAGAACGGTTCGCGGCAGCGGGAGACAAGCTCGTCGTCTCGAGGGGCGACAACGCCGCCGCCCTGCAGAAGTCAGATGTCGTCGTGTTGGGAGTCGACCCCGGTGACGTGGAGGCGGTTCTCTCGCAACCAGGGACGAAAGAGGCGTTGGGAGACAAGTTGCTGATCAGCGTAGCTGCTGGCTGGACCAGAGGCAGGCTGGAAACGACGATATACGGCAGCGAGACCACGTCCGAGAACGCAGCAGGCCGCGCGTGGGTGGTACGCACGTTGCCCAACATCGCGGCCATGGTTTCCCAGTCCCTCACGGCGATCGAGATATCGGAGCCGGCGGTCCCGGCCCGCTACCTGGACCTCACCGAGGCCATCTTCAACAGGATCGGCAAGACGGTGCAGATCGCCCCGAAGCTCATGAACGCGACCACCGCCCTCGGAGGCTCGACGCCGGCCTTCTTCGCCGTCATCTGTGACGCGCTCATCGATGCCGCCGTCGCCGTCGGGGTCCCGAGGAACCTCGCGCACATCATGACTTTTCAGTCCATGCTGGGAACCGCGACGCTTATGCAGAACGGTCTCCATCCCGCTCTGTTGAAGGACCAGGGGACGTCACCCGAGGGATGTACGATTGGGGGGTTGATGGTCTTGGAAGAGGGTGCCGTAAGGGGGCATGTTGGAAAGGCGTTGAGAGAGGCTGTCACGGTGGCCCGTCTGATGGAGAGCCAACCTCATGTAAACGACACTAGACACTAGATGACGATGACGGCTGAGCTGGCACAATGCCGTGTCATTTTGTTGAAGAGGCGGCAAGTTGGTCCAGTATCGAGAACATTTGTCCCCTCGACGGCGAGAAGGCTCTGATGTGGGATGGTAGTAGCTAAACAGAGCATGCCAAGGTACCTAAACTCCAGTTATTCCTACTGCCAAGGTAAGGTCTCTCTTGCTGGCTTTTAGGGCTTTGGGTGCCTGAAGCTCTAGCGGCCTCTCAGTGGTGCAGTTAATGTGGCCTTTGGTGTGTAGCTTTATCGCGTGGTCGAGGGGATAGATTCCGCCCGCATGCCTCGGGTCACGTTGATGCAGGATAAGATAAGATAAGATTACACTGTCTATCCGCTGATCAGTCAGCAGGGATATAAGTAATTGATCGGTGAAGCAACTTCCACGCCACCATATCCCTTGGCTACCCCGACAACATGCAACATAACCACAAAACTGAACCATCGGCGGACCGGTACAGTTCACTGTGCTCATTCTCATTTGCAGAAAATTCTGTGACAAAGTATGGTTAATCTCGGTACTTGGGAACTGTCGTCTTCGCGCTCGCAGCGCCGCCGCCGCTGCCCTGTCCGGCTCTCCATCAACCGCCTCTGCCACGTCGAGCCCAACCCCTCCCTATAATCCCATATCTACAATCCAAGCCATGTCGAACTATCAACAGGCAGATTCATCCGGCTATTCGGCGAGCAAACAAAAAGCTGTCGAAGACGCGCAGAAGGCGCAGGCGTCCGTCGTCAAGCAATGCGCTGTTGCCGGCAAGGAACCACCGCCATACATGCTTTCGGAGCTCATCGGTAAGGGAAGCTTTGGCCGTGTCTACAAGGCAACTGGCCCGGCGTCAGGACAAGCTGTCGCCGTCAAAATCATCAGCATTGAAGAAGGAGACACCCTGGAGCCCGTTGCGGCCGATACGTTGAGTGACATCCTCAAAGAGGTGAAGACCTTGAAGCTGTTGAGAAGTAGCGGTGCGAAAAACATCAACGCTGTCATCGACACTCTTCTTGTCGGGCATTCGGTATGGATGGTCACTGAATACTGCGCCGGTGGCAGTGTTGCATCACTGATGCGGCCAACTGGTGGGCTACCTGAGAAATGGATCGTCCCAATTCTCCGTGAAGTAGCCGAGGCCATCTATTGGGTTCACAAGCAAGGCATCATTCACCGCGATGTCAAATGTGCCAATGTTCTCGTCACCGAACTTGGAGGAGTCCAGCTTTGCGACTTCGGCGTGGCGGGCATCATCGAAACAAGGTTTGACAAGAGAAGAACAGTAACTGGAACGTTGCAATGGATGGCTCCTGAACTATTCGACTCGACAGTGTCTTATGGCATGGAGGTTGATATTTGGGCTTTCGGCTCCATGGCCTATGAGGTTGCCTCTGGGTTACCACCAAACGCAACCACAAGAATCGATATCCCACGCTTCGGCTCCTACTTGAAGCAACATTGTCCTCGTTTAGAGGGTGATCAATATTCACCCCAGCTCAAGAGTCTCGTTGCTTTCTGCCTGGTCGAAGATCCGAATCTGCGCCCTCCCATCGAACAAGTACAGACACACCCGTACATCTACAACACAAATGGCGAATATCCGACTGCGTCACTTTGCAAGCTCGTGAGTGCCTACAAGGCTTGGGAGGCCCAAGGTGGCAGCAGACAGTCCTTGTTCTCAGCGGGCGGTGCTCAAGGATCTCAAAACCACCCGTCCCCTATTCCGAATGATGAGTGGGATTTCAATGACGATAGCGATTTCGATCAGTCAGAACTCAACAATCCAGCAGATGCACAAGCCGTGTATGATGCCTATGGTCTGAGCATCGATTTTCCTCAAGCGCGTCCACAGCAACCTAATCGTCGTCGTCGTCTACCTCCAAATATGAAAGAGTTCAAAGCTCCCCTCGCGAAGCTTTTCGATCCTCATACCATCTCCAATTATGGGGACAACACTCGTGCCGTTTATACCAGATCGGCGTCATCCGACTTGACCATTCGGGACGACTCAGAGCACTTGGATGTTCGCGAATCATTGATCGATCTCGACATCTCCTTTGCGGATGGCGAGCCGGCGCGAATCACAGGAGCCGACACGATCAAAGCCAGACCGCGCTCAACTGACGCGACAGATATGAATCGCCGTACCCAGGACTGGACCTTTCCCGCGTTTATGCCCGCTTCTGCGAACCTGGATATGCCACACTCTGAGTCAAGATTCGCAGACCTAGACACAATCAAGGCGGCCCCCTCAAGTGGGCCAGGCAACTTGACGAGTCGCCGGACCCAAGATTGGGTCTTCCCGGGCTTTGCGCCTCCCGCCGAGCTACATAAGCCGCACTCCGAGCCAGAAGATGATGACACGCTCCATGACCTTAATCGGATGTCCGCTCTAAGTCTCATCGATCTTGACGCGGGCATAGCGCCCACATTTATGGATCGCCCTTCTACTGCAGTCTCGGATGCTACGTCGACTGGGTCAGGGAGTCTTCACACACCCTTTGACCTTGAGCCGCAAACAAATGGACAAGATTTCGTTCATGGGGTCAGAGAACCATCGATCTACGTACCTAGAAGTGTTGGGTCCATCCGAGAGCCATCCATCTATGTGTCTGACGACATGGACGTGTATTCCATACAAACAAGTCAACCGAGTGAGTGTAGTGCCATGCTGAATATCCCTGATGAAGACCCTATCGCTTCAGCTGCGCCTGAGAAGGGGACGAACCCAGCCAGGCCACCCACACACCTTCCGCCCGCGCCACCTCCAGTATCGCAAAACGTGATGCAGGGAGTTGCCTCCCCGGACGAGGTCAAGAATGAGCTACGTCGCATGGTATCCAGCTTCGCCGATCATCTCCAGGCCATCAATGATGTTGTGGGGAGGATCCTGGTCCGCCAACTAGGACATCACGGTAGCAACGGAGACCGCCCCAGGGAGCCCTGAACAAAGAACAAGACCGGAGGTAGAAGAACGGATCTAAGTGGGACAGAGGGAGGCCGTGTTCTTGACATGATGCGTCTTGGCCTCGAGGAGCTGCTTGGACTCGGGGAAGCAGATGCGGATGAGGCCGACGGCGATGGAAATGCGGGTGGCGATCCAGAAAACTGTATTCCACGTCTCGACGCCGCTACCAAAGCCGGGGTTAACGCACGCGGCGAGCAGGCAGTCAAAAGATTGTCGCTGCTGGAAGACACCGTATACGAGACCGCGGGCGCTGGAGCTGAATGTGTCTGCGTGTTAGTAGGCATCTATTTGTAGACGCTACACCCTCGGATCACCAGCAAGTTCTGTCTGGGGATATGTAGACTGTGAATTAACTTATTGCCTTCACCAAATCGCCTGCAATGAAGGATATCTGCCAATCATGGATTTGTCTATGTCATTCGGGAAGCCCAGCCCTGGAAGAATGTCCGCAACTCCAGATTCGCCAAACACCCGATGCCAAACGCCGGTATGATCCTGACGCAACGCATGACAACCGTCGACGGCACATGCCCCCGCGTCCGGGCCACCCTGTCGGAGAACGGCAACCGTGTCTGCCTCTCGTAGTAGTCCAGCGCGATGAGGTGGATCGGCGAGGCCACCAGCTGCGACAAGACGGGGACTGTCAGCTGCGTGATGGTCGTCTTGGCGTGCGAGGACACCATCACGGAGTCTGGGATGGTCGACGACACCCAGCCCGGCAGCGTGAAGGAGCCGAAGATGGTCACGGCATCTCTGAGGAGGAACGTCGCCGTCGCGGCCCTGGGGAGGCCCCGGGGTGCCGTCGTCGTCGTCACCGCCTTGCCCGCCTCGAGAGATGCCCCGGAACCAAAGATCTCGGCGAAGCGCAGGTCTTTCCATACGCCGAGGGGAACGTTGACGAGCAGGGTGGAGGCGAAGGTGGCGGTGCCCACGGCAGCGGCGCCTTCGTATCTCTCGGCCACGGTCGTCGCGGCGTTGGCGGTGACGTAGGTTGCCGCGTACAGAGTCCAGACGATGCCGAGCGGCCGGGTGAGGAAGAAACCGCGGGGTCGACGGATGGCGGAGCGTAGCTGTGAGACGAGCCCTCGGATGAGGGGCCGTCCTGTGGTTGTCCGCTCAACGACGGCCCTGGGTGGTCGTTAGTCTTCGACCAGGGGTTCATGTCTCTGCTGGGGCTGTCTCGTGTAAGTTGTTGGCTCACCTGTCTAGGATGGTGATTGCCGGAGAGATCAGCATGGCGGAGACAGCACCCGCCGCCAAGTCGCCCGCCAACTGTCCCGGAAGGGAGCATGACTCTTGCTTTTTGCTTTCCAGGCCTTTTTGGGTATCGGCTGGAGTCATTGTAGAGAGTTTGGGGTAGAGGAGCGTGAGACGTATGGGACTCCCACTTAGTGTGGCCTTTCCCGTACTTATCTATGCATTCACACGATGAGCACCACTGGCCAAGCCTCGGAATTCCCTGATCATCAGTGCCTCGAGCAACTACGCATATGTTGCTTGGAAACCACATCGAATTATCAAAGTCAACATTGCGTCGTTGGGTTTACGTATGACAGCCTTGTACTACTCAGGGCGAAGCTTGTGATCGACGCCCTTGACCAAGGTCGGGAAAAGGCAGCACCAGAAACCCCTACTGACTTGGCCTAAGGTCAATAACTTGACTTCGAATCGGGATCGGAGACGACCGATTGCAGTCTTGGTTGAACACGGGAGCACATGCCGCTGGACGCATGTGTCAAGGTTCAGAATCCGAAATTCGCGGGGGATATGCAGAAACAAAGCACATGCTCCACCCCGGCGGGGGTCCTGCATCGAGATATCGGCAGGCCGTCCGGGACCCCTCCGCTCCGGGATCTGCTCCGTCCGATCTCGGCACAACTGCAGCAATGACATCGACGGAAGAGGTGATTGGTCCACAAACGAGAAGAGCTATCGGGAGCTTGACCGGTGCAGCAATGCCATTGTCAAATAAGACAGCAGGAGAGACGTCCAAGCTGGTGCTATGTTCCTTGCAGCAGCACTCTCGTCACTCGAGGCAAAGCAGACAGAAAGCTACCTTGTCGACATTCGTCGTTCTTAGCAGAGAACCAACAAACACAACCTCCTACGAGTCGTCAACTTTGAGTCTCAACCATCTGCAGCCGTCACAATGCAGCTCGCCGGCATCATGAGGTCTGCGAGACCCGTTCGGTCCTCGAGGGGCGCACTGCACCAGATCACAGCCCCCGTCGTCCTGTCACAAAGAAGAGCAAAGTCGACGATGCCATTCAGGCTACCCGATCCGAGAAACGAGCCCAACGTGAGTCCCAGGCACAGGATTGACACAAACGGTTAGACCATGCCTGCTGACACTCGTTGTGCCAAAGCCCACGTACGAGAAGAACTCCCCGGAACGCGCAAAACTCCAAGAAGCCCTCAAGAAGCTGCGCGCTCAACTGCCCGCAAAGAGCGACCTCTTCTACAACGGGCAGACGCAAGCAGCAGCCAAGTCGTTCAACACCGTCCTCCCCTCCGAACACGCGACGACCTTCTCCAACTTCCCCCTCGCGTCCAAGGAGCAGGTCTCCTCGGCCATCGAGTCGGCGCTGGAGGCGAAAAAGAGCTGGGAGAACACGCCGTTCGTCGACCGCGCCGCCATCTTCCTCAAGGCCGCCGAGCTCGTCGTGACCAAGTACCGATACGAAATCATCGCGGCGACCATGCTGGGCCAGGGGAAGAACATGTGGCAGGGAGAGATCGACGCGGCCGCCGAGTTGGCCGATTTCTTCAGACTCAACTGCAACTTCGCGGCCGAGATTCTCGAGAAACAGCCGACACGTGGCTCTGATGGCATGTGGAGGTGAGACAATACTCAAACCCCCAAAACCAGATATTATGCTCTTCCAAAGACGTATTGTGGCTGACTTGGACTCTAGCCGCCTAGAGTGGCGGCCCCTGGAAGGTTTCGTCTACGCCATCTCGCCCTTCAACTTCACTGCCATCGGCGGCAACCTCATCTCCGGCCCCGCGCTGATGGGCAACGTCGTCGTCTGGAAGCCCTCCCCCAGCAACATCTACGCCAGCCAACTGCTCTACAACATCCTCCTCGAGGCCGGCCTGCCCCCCAACGTCATCCAGTTCGTCCCCGGCGACGCCGAGGAGGTCACCGACGTCGTCCTCGGCCACCGCGACTTCGCCGGCCTCAACTTCGTCGGCTCGTCCGACGTCTTCCGCTCTCTCTACGCGAGGATCGGACAAGGTATCGGGAAGAGGACGTACCGCGAGTTTCCGCGCGTGGTCGGCGAGACGAGCGGGAAGAACTTCCACCTCGTCCACCCCACGGCCGACATCGAGCACGCCGTCAACCACACCGTCCGCGGCGCGTTCGAGTACCAGGGCCAGAAGTGCTCCGCCACCTCCCGCGTCTACCTCCCACAGTCCCGTGCGGAAGAGTTCCTCTCCAGCCTGGCGTCCAAGGTGAAGCAGATCACCATCGGGAGCCCCGACGGCAAGCTGGATGCCTTCATGGGCCCGGTGATCCACGAGCGCTCCTTCAACAAGATCAAGGGCATCATCGACGAGAGCAACAAGGACCCCTCGCTGAAGCTGCTGGTCGGAGGTACCTACGACGGCTCCGACGGATACTACGTCAACCCCACGGTCTACCTGGCGGATTCGCCCGACCACCGCCTCTTCAACGAGGAGATCTTTGGCCCCGTCCTGGCCGTCTCGGTCTACCCAGACGCCGAGTGGTCCTCGACCCTGAAGAAGGTCGACCAGAGCGGAGGTGGCTTCGCCCTGACGGGGGCCGTCTTCGCCAACGACAGAGTTGCCATCCGCGAGGCGGAGGATGCCCTGCGCTACTCCGCAGGCAACTTCTACATCAGTAAGTCTCATAACTTAACCTTCTAATGCAATTTTCTCCTGTGATCTAACGTGTGTTTCCCTAGACTGCAAAACCACCGCTGCCTTGATCGGACAACAGTCCTTTGGCGGCGCTCGCGCCAGTGGTACCAACGACAAGGCGGGAAGCGCGGACGTCATGCGGCGGTTTGTCAGTCCCAGGCTAATCAAGGAAGAGTTCTTCCCACAGACGGAGTTCCTGTACCCCAGCAACAAGTGAGAGAGGCGGTGTTGGCTTATTGACGATGGATAATGTGGTGTGTTGTTGTGCAACGTAGGCGTAGCCACGCATCACAACAAGGGCCTGTTAGAGGCATACTACGTATCAAGTTGTTTAATTGTCATGAACGCTCAAGTTTAAGAGAAATTGTTTCCCGATCTCGGTGATCATTCATGTCCGCTAATAATGTATCTCATGACCGTTGATGTAGCATAGTAACATAAGGCAGTTGTAGCTATACCACTTTGCTCTCAGCACAGAATGCTCTGACAGCAGGAAGCTTCTTGACAACGACCTGGAGCAAATAGAAGATAATGCGTTTTGACTGATTCTTTCTTGAAATCAACGCCCTCGCCTTTGAGAACCCTTCAGCCCCATGGGAACATTATCGCTGGAGCCATATAACCCCTCACAACTCTTACGCATGGGAAACGTGCTTTTCCTGAGGGTCCTTGCAACAGCCGACAGACACACCTATGATTGCCAATGCCCCCATTATCTCCAATTCGCAAGTCAAATCACTAGTTTATTGTTCATTGGTACGCTGGAACCGCTGTAGACACCCCAGTATCCCATCCCCGCCCCCCACATGGTCCGATTTCAGTCAAGAGTGTGTGCACCGGATGAGCTCCCGGCCACCTCAGCAGTGCATTAACAGATAGTCGGATCGGCATCCGTCTTGATGATACAGAACGATACGACCACGCTACTTCCCCGTAAGCAAAAAGATCTAGCCACCTGCACCACCTTGTGGTGGTGCGCTGCGCCGCGCCAGATCCCCTGCTCCTTGCGGCTACGCTTGTTTGCTTCTAACCCCACGATGTAGCTAGTATCTCGCAGCACGTCTGATCCGAGACCGGGGCAAGGGCCCGAAGGAAGCCGGTTTTCTGACTTTCACGAGGGTCACACACGGATACCAAGCAACATGCTTTACATCATACATTAGGAGTGGTAGAGCTGCTCTGGCTGGCCATGCACCGCACCAAGCTGTAATCATTCACAGCTACTCAGTAACTAATTGTCAGTTCACCATCTAACGACCATGACTATCCGTCATTCCGACCCAATCATCATCGTGGGCGCCGGCGCGTTTGGACTGTCCACGGCCTACCACCTCTCTCTGGCCGGTTACACGAACATATCCGTTTTCGACAAGCACGAGCAGATCCCCCCTCGGGATTCCGCCGCCAACGACATCAACAAGATCTTCAGGGCCGAGTACGAAGACCCCTTTTACACGAACCTCACTATTGTATGTCGATTTCCATCACTCCAAATCGGAAAGAAGATGAATAAGCTGACTAGAAACAGAAAGCTGCAGCAGCATGGCAAACGCCGCTTTTCGCACCGTCCTTCCACCGGACTGGCTTCCTCCACTGCGTCTCGGCCAAGGCTCCTGAACGAGCGTCCGAGACGCTTCAGAGATTCCAAAAGGCATCGGAAGACCACCCGCTCCTGGCAAAACATGTGGTCCCCATCAACGGGGGGAAAGACATCAACCATAACGTCTGGCAGTACGGCGAAGGCCCGTGTTCCGGCTGGAAGGGCTACCTCAACCGCTTCGACGGCTACGTGCATTCGGGAAACGCCTTGATTGCGCTCTACAACGCGACCCGCGTCCGTGGGGTCAAGTTCTTCCTCGGCCAGCACGGTGTCGTAGGGGAAGTTGTCTACCAAGCCTCCCCCGAGGGGAGGAAAGCCACCGGCATCAAGACACAGGCGGGCCACCACGTGCCATCCAAGCTCGTCATTGTCGCCGTGGGAGCGGCCGCGGCGAGGTTGATACCGGAGTGCAGCAGGCAAGTCGTGGCCAAGTCGTGGTCCGTAGCCCACGTCGAGCTCACGGACGACGAGACCTCGGCCCTCCGGGGCATCCCAGTCACCTACGCCCGCGATCTCGGGTTCTACTTCGAGCCTGACCCCAAGACCAACCTGCTCAAGCTGTGCCCCATGGGCGGGGGCTACATCAACACGGATCCGGACACGGGCGTCTCGCTGCCGCCGGCGTACGAGGAGAGCCAGTTCATGCCGCTCCACGACCAGCAAAAGGTGCGGCAACTCCTCGCCGAGACCCTCCCGGCCCTCAAAGACCGGCCCCTCGTCAAGCAGACCATCTGTTGGTTCGCGGACACAGCGGACTCGGACTTCATCATCGACTACGTGCCTGAGTCGAACGGGTCGGTAGTGCTCATGTCTGGCGACTCGGGGCACGCGGCCAAGTTGATCCCGCTCGTCGGAGACTGGGTCAAGAGCCTGCTCGAGGCGCCGGACAGTAAGCAGCCCGTGGAGAGGTGGCGCTGGAAGGAGCCTAAGACGAAGGACGATGGAAAATGGGGTGATACCGTCAGCTGGCGTCTGGGGAGCACCGTCGAGTTTGCCGAGATCCGCAAGGCGAGACAGTCGAAGTTGTAGACCCAGCCCATAGATGAGAAAAGAAGGGTTATTTCTTACACTTAAACAATCGTTGTAGTTGTGGTGGCACCTGTGTGATATGCGTACAAAGCCTTGGACAAGTTCTGGGTTGCCAACGATCTCGGGGTGTGTTGGCCGTCACGCCAGTCACAGCTCACCCATCACTTTTGTATCCATGCCTGACATGCCAAAGCTATCTAGAGTTCGGGCAATGGGAAAGACAAAAAGACATCGCCGAAGCAACTTTTGGTTCCTAGGCTACCAGATGCTATGCTCAACTATCGTCTGAGACATCCACTCCGAGTCCTCCTGCTCAATGGAGTTCGCCATGTCCAGCAACTGCGCCATCGTGAGCCCGCTATCATAACTCATGTCGTCCATGGTCCCCGGTATCGAGGACGAATAGCTCTCGTGCTGCGAAGGGTCCGTTGTCATTGACGAAACGACCGTGTCCGGGGGGCTTGCGTCCTCGCGAGGTTGCGTCTGTCCCGCGTCGCCCACGAGAGTCGCCTGCTCCGACGCCTGGGACGGCCACGGAGTGAGCTGTTGCAGCATGCTTTCCAGCTGCTGCAGCTCCGACTTCCGGAACTTGGCGATGGCGTTCCCGGCCATGATCATCTCGTCAAAGACCGCGTAGACCTTTTCCAGCGAGGAATCGAGGCACCCGAAGCACTCCGGGTCTATCGCGGGACCTAGCAACAGACTGCTGGCGGAGATGAATATTGCCTCGAGGTCGAAAGGGAGAAAGGTCTCTGAGGAAAGGAAACGGTGTCAGTTGTTGACCAGGTTTCGCAGTGATGCATGAAATCTCACCCAGTAGCCCTTGTGACTGAAGACAATCCAAAATGGACACCATTTGCTGCGAGGAGTCGATGCACATCTGGATCAAGTTTCGGACCGTCTGAGAGGAACCCAGGAGCTCTGTGCATTTGCTCTGGGACTCGAAGCGGATCTTCAGGAAGCAGAAGAGCAACGGTCTGGTGGCGAGCACGATACACTAGCAAGACCCCGTCATGTCAGTTTACTGCCTGCCATGTACCCCCTTTCGGTTCAACGCAACATACTTGATGGTGAAGGAGGTGAAGGTGGGCCGACGTTCTTGAGACGCAGCTTGTGTCCTTCTCCAGCGGCAGCGCAAAGGACTGTTGGAGCTCGTCGGCAACTTCTGCGACGCTGGCGAGCACTTCTTTGGTGCCGAGCATGAACTTATTGTTCAGTCTCCCGTCGAGGCCGTAAACCTCTTTTGTTTTTGGCATGCTGTTAGCTTATGTCGTGGTTCAGTCAAAAGGTAGAACCAAAAAAGACTTCACTTACTCCTGTTGATGCTCCCTATCACGCCGGAGAGCCTGACCCGCATGCGCAGGGCGGCGGTCCGTTGTACGGACCCTGAGTAGGTCGGGAGCTGGCACAAGACGTAATCGTCATGGATCGACGGCGGCAGGCCAAATAGGGATGTCATCTCCCTGTCCAGGATATGCACCGTCCACCACAGCCTGCGACATCTTTCGACGTGCGACTCTCCAAGCTGCTGTGCCGGCATATCCGTGTGCATGCCTTCCCCGAGTGCGAACCGGAGAGCCTGACCTATCTGGCATTTCTTGTAAGTCATGGTTATAGTGGGATGCAAATCAGAAGAAGAGGCTCTCACAAAGTTATTTGAATGGTGCCTGAAGTCGATGCATTGCATGTACAGGGAAACGCAGCAAAGTATCTCGGTAGACAGCACCGGTTCTCGCAGCAGGACAACGAGGTCCGGGAGCAGCTGCATTGCCTTGACGAAGAAGTCGTGGCCCGGAGGCCTTCTACCGCGGCTCGTCTTCGTGGTGAAGGCCTTCCCGAACGAGAGGATGAGGAGATAGTGGATGAACCATAGATCAGTCGGGTCCGGCCTCGGGTTGGGGTCCGAGTAAAAGTGACCAAGCGACTTCATGAAGGTTTCCTCGTCAAAGAGGTGGAACATCTGGCCGCAGTGGAACTTGACGGCGTTGACGAGGTAGATGGCGTAGTCTTGCGTCGGGAGAGCCGGCATCTCTGAAGCATCTCCGGTCCTGTAGCCATTCCAGTCCAGAGAGTAGGCCGTGGCGTCAAAAAGGAGGGCGTTGGTCGGCAAGGGGGTCTTGTTGACGTGCTGGTGCGTGATGCTGAGGAGGCGGCGCACGAAGGACCAATTCGAAGACGTCCCGAGGTACACTTCCCACCCGTGAGCGTGTTTTCCATTTACGTCGAGTTTAACAACAAGAATGACTTACGTATCCTCCCATCCGGGGCTGTTGTGTACTCGGACTGGCCGGTCGATAAAGGGTTGGTCAGGGTGGAAGCCACGGGATCTACTGGCGGTGGTGGTCTGGGCCGGGCTTCCGCGCTTCCTTTCTCTTGCGTACTCTCTGCAGCATTTGGGCCGCCGCTTGAATCATCCCTCATGGGAATGTCAACATCGCCCTCACCTCCTATCGTCAGCCAGGTCTTGGCCAAAGCGGCAGCACGGATGGAAGACCAACTGTTTCTTGCTTTACTGGCACGAGGTCCGCCCTCGACCGAGGCAAGGGTAGGCTCATTGATGCTCCGGCTCCGTTCCCACCGTTCGATCCTCTGTTGAAGGTCGATGATATATCTGGTTCACGGATGATGAGCCCAGCGAACCTTGTGCCCACGAGAACGAGCCAGGCTCTTACCCTCTGGTAACGACAATCCGCTGGTCTCTCTCGTCAAAGATACACGACTGTCTCCGCTTGCCACAGGCATCACACGGCTGAGAGCCGGAGCATTTGATCTTCTGACGGCGGCACCTCACGCAGCTACCCTTGCTGGTAAGCTAGCTTGCCATTGCACCAGGGCCACCGGCGGAGAGACGGAGAAGACCTACGCATTCGAGGATCGCTTCGATACCTTGTTTCGTCCGGCTCCGGGCTCCATGTCACACACTCTTTAAGAATGATTTACTCGAATAGTTGACGGGCTGGAAAGATCTATCGAGCAGGCATAAAAGTTCACTCGGTATACCAGTCCGCTGGTCGGGTTCGGTGAGCCTCAAGTGTGATGTGACGTCCATCGCCAAACCGAAAACGCGGGGTAGCGGCTGCTTGTGGAGGAACCAGATCCCGGGGGCCCCCTCGGGCCAGGTGCCTATCTAATCCATCTATCTCACAGTACAGAGTAATAGTTCCCCGAGACTCTCACCAACACGGACCGGCGATAAGTTGGGGTTCGGGAATGCTGCACCCAAACTCCTTTCTCGTCTCTAGCGTGGGGCGGTTGGCTATCAGACACGTGCGGCCGGTGATAACGACAGTTTTGATGATGGAACTGCACCGTTGTCGGAGAATTGCCACCCTCCTAGAGCCACCCTCGATACACCGCAGCAATACGACATGGCCATGCGCTGCGATGCAAGCATGCGTTGATAGGTATCTATCTGCCCGTCGGTGGGACCCTCTCGACTCGCTTCTAACGGGGAAAGATACCTCACAGAAGAGAAAAAAGGGTTTTCCCTATCTCTTTCTCTCTCTCTCTCTAACCGTGGACGATGCAACGCGACGTGAGACGGGCCCCGCGACACCAACCGTCCGCGAGGGTCTGGAGATAGATAGACACCGTGCCGAGAGTGCGCTGACGGCGGTGGACGCGCTGTTGGCGACACGGACACGGGCAGAGCTGGCCATGGCTCAATTACCTGCTGTCATAATTTATGCGGACCGGCCGAGGGTCGTGGTGAGTGAGTGTCGGAACGATGGCTAAATTGTCGCTGAAATGCATATCCCTCCGTATCCGACACACTCAAACGGAGTCTCCCCCGGGACCATGGCGGGAAAGCTCGTGGAGCCTCCAAGTTCCAGCTGATGTCAACTACTTGATGCCATGGTCATCTCATGTGATGGTTCACCCGCACCCCATGGGGAAGCGGAAGTCAATCCAACGCTGCGAGGCTTGAATCCCCATTCCATCATCATCGACACCAGGTTGGTTCTGCGGCGAGTGACTAACAGAAACTCATCGTGAGCCTGGGTAAACCATGGCCCCCCGCGATTCTCCCCTCATTCCAAGTGTCCCAGTGTCGTCCCGCAGTGGCGACGTGCAGGAAAGGGAAGGGAACACACTGGGTGCGAAAAGTCGGAAGGTCATCCCGATACGTGCTCGTCAGTACAGGTAGGCGGGACGATGACCGGTTGAGCACCCGATGGTTTGATTTCGAAACGGAGGCGGCTCCGCAAAGAGGTGGAGGGAAAACAGGGATCTTGGGCGTCGAGCTATCCTTGCTTCAGGAAGTCCTCCGCGAGTCGTGCCGACGGCGCCTCCGCTTGGCCAGCGAGAGCGGGCAAGTCTCCACGGGGACGTAACCTACAGGGCATGCGAAGGCAGGTTTTCGCTGGATATGGGACATGGGGGGCAAACGGGCCGTTGTTATCGCAGCTGCTGCAACATGCATGTTTGCGTTTGCGGTGTTTTCTGGGGGGGATAAAGCGTGGTCCGGCAAGGATTCAGATATCCCTATCCGACTCTGCCGCAAGATATCTAAGAGTACATGTAACGCAAAGTTGGGAAACTTGCAAGATTAAGTGAGAGGAGATAGAGAGATGCAGATACACATTCCGTCTCAAGCATGGGGGAGGGAAATAGTCGGGATGGCATCCGACCATCCAATGTTATCAGGTCATTGGCTCTAGCGAGCTGTTATCCCACACCCACACCGCCCACCAACGCGTTGCTGCAAACGCGTGCATGCTCTCAACGCTCTCACGCTCACGGAGAAGTGCCGTGCGAGTCAGTCTTGCCCCCCTGAGTCCTTGACATCCGTCCCGCCGTGACGTAGAGACCCCGTTGAGAATCAGTCTGGGGAAAATATGGGGTAGTTCTCCCTAGATGGATACGTAATCTAACTAGAGCGATAGCAAGTTATCTCTTGTTCATTGCGCTGTGGCCCATGCAAGAGGAGGGAGGGAGGCCTGGGCCTGCCAGGCAGGCTGATGGGAGAAAGGGTTCTTGGCAGCCTATGCCAGCTTTCTCCCTCCCTCTCTCCCGAATCCAAGGACTTGTGAGGCCGCACGCTTGGACTGTGTTTTGTACAAAAGCGCATGATTCCCAATCCCGATATGGGTCGTTTTTGTTCCCCCGAGTCTCTAGACTTATCTATCATCTCTAGCAAGCAACAGTTCGCCTTCAGAGTCAATGCATCTCCATCTGCTTGGCGACTCATTCCTCCACATTACGAGAGCGTTCACTTATATCAACCACCGCTCTTGAACTCTCTGAAATCCCGCTACTTCAATCAGTCTCAGAGACAACAATATCTACCAACTTGCAACAACAACAACAACAACAACAACAACAACTCCTCTCCATTGCCGCGAGTGACTTGTTGTCGTCTCTTGTGAAACGTCGTCCGTCGACTGTTGGCCGACTGCCGCCTCTACCGTTTGCGAATCAACAAAGTGAAAACCCCTGTTTTCAACTACTGCCAAGATGACGAAGATGAAGAAAGAGGACATTGAAGGCCTGGGACCCGTCTCAACACACTCGCAAAACGGCCAGGTCCTGGAGGACCCCAACTCGTCCTACGATGCCGTCTTCGGCGAGATCAAGGAGGGTGGCCCCAACTACCGTAATGTAAGAGAAAAGAAGTCACAGGGAGGAGCGGGTCTTCAGCAGGATACTAATCAACCTCCCCTTTAGGTTGGCTGGAAGGGAACCGTGGCTCTCATGATGAAGACCCAGATCGGTCTGGGTGTTCTGTCCATCCCCAACGTCTTCGACGTCCTGGGCATCGTGCCGGGCGTGATTGCCCTGATCGGCATTGCCGCCATCACGACGTGGTCCGACTACATCGTCGGTGTCTTTAAGCTCCGTCACCCCGAGGTCTACGGTATCGACGACGTCGGACGCCTGCTGTTCGGCCGAGTCGGACGCGAATTCTTCGGAATCGTCTTCTGCCTCTGTGAGTGATCGAACCATGTCCCATGTAGAGAGAAAGAGGGAAAGAAACTCGGGCTAATTCAGACATTCTCAACAGACTGGATCTTCGTTGCCGGTTCCGGCATGCTCGGTGCCTCGATCGCGCTCAACGCAGTCTCCATGCACGGCGCATGCACTGCCGTCTTCGTTGCGGTGGCCGCCCTCATCGGGTTCGGCTTTGGAAGCATCCAGACGCTGGGGAAGATTACCTGGTTCGCATGGATCGGCCTCATCTGCATCTTGTCTTCGAGTAAGTGCCGTGCTACATGTCTTGGCGCAATTTTACCCCCTTTGGGCGAGAAGAGCAGCCGGCTAACACTACATGTCACGCAGTCTTTGCCGTCACCGTCGCCGTAGGAGTCCAAGACCGACCGGCCGCCGCGCCCCAAGAGGGCCACTGGACCTCCGACTACAAGATAATCGGGAGCCCGACTTTTGCCGAGGCCTCGTCGGCGCTGTCCACCCTGGTCTTCGCCTTCGCCGGCACGCCGGCCTTCTTCTCCATCGTGTCCGAGATGCGGGACCCCCGCCACTACACCCGCGCCCTGATCATCTGCCAGAGCGGTGTCACGGCCACCTACATCGCCATCGGGTGCGTCGTCTACTACTTCTGCGGCTCGTTCGTCGCCTCGCCCGCCCTGGGCTCGGCCGGCGCCACCATGAAGAGGATCTGCTACGGCCTCGCTTTCCCCGGCTTGATCGTGACCACGACTCTGGTTATCCACGTAACCACCCCCCCCCCCCCCTCCCCTCCCCCTACCCCTCTCAATGTTTGGAGCCGGATGTAGTTGTATGTGTCACGGTATCACTGACAAGTTCTCTCTCAGCTTCCCGCCAAGTACATCTTCGTCCGGATGCTGCGTGGATCCCGGCATTTGACCGAGAACACGATCAAACACTGGGGCATCTGGCTTGGTTGCACCTTTAGCATCACCGTGATCGCATACATCATTGCCAGCTCCATCCCTGTTTTCGACGGCCTCGTGTCACTTGTCGGTGCGCTCTTTGGCACGCTCCTGTCCTTCCAGCCCATGGGCTGCATGTGGCTGTACGACCACTGGACCGAGGGCAAGTTTGAGAAGAGGCCGAGGTGGATTGCCATGGTCTGCTTCAGCGTCTTCGTCGTCGTCAGCGGTACCTTCCTAATGATTGCCGGAGCCTATGGCTCGATTGTCGGGATATTGGACAGCTACAAGGTGTCCGGGGGCTCGGCGGCATTTTCCTGCGCCGACAACTCCAACTCTGTCTGACGTGCCCCCCGGAGATTCGTCCGCGGGGAGTTTTCGAGCTCCATGCTTATTGTTAGAAATATACCCAATCTGTTCTATTCTTGCCAATGTCTCTCCTACTACTAGGCTGTTCCCCGTTGTGTAACTCTAGTTTTCGCCCGGGCCGAAAAGGCTTCTGGGGAAACAGCTGAAACGGAAAACTTTTCTCCAACGAAATCATTGTGCTGATCCCTTATTTGCAATACGCAAAAGAGGCCAAGATCTACAGGGTTGTGGTTGGTTACGGAACACCCGCCATCCAGCTGATGTGCCGGATTCTTGCTAACCCCGGACCCCGGGACCTTTCAAGGATGGGCGAATTTGGAGCAGACCCTGCAAGCCAGTTCAGTTCCGCCAGGGCGGGCTGTCAGGCAGTTCCCTTGACGGTTGAGAAAGATGGCATCATGATCTTCATCCTTCGCCTCACGAAGTTCCATTCCGTTGAATGAGGTCCCATTCATGCATGATAAGGGTACGGGGCGATTTTCCGACGGCAACCCGATATGGGCTGTGGATTGCGGACAGGCGTGCACAAACCAGTAGTTCCACATGTGGGGATGGGGATTGGGATTGCAGTCGGATGACCCGGCATTCTCATGATCATCACGGCACTGGTGATTGTTCTTTCCGCATCCGAGTATCTTGTCAAGCTTTCCCACTCGAAGACTCTCTGGCGGAGAGTGTGGCGGAGAGTGTTTTCCACCACGCGACAAAGGTAGTCTTTGCCTGGTCCCCTCAGCCAACAGAAGCTACTCAAATTCCATCTGGGGCCTCGGATAATGAAATATCGATTGCGCGTCCGTTGGATGATGAATTTTGTGACATTTAATTCTGTTCGAGAGGGACACGTGTTTGGCTGGAAACTAGAGCCGTTGGGGTTTTAAATCAAATCTTGCTGACGCTCAGTCTGATGGCCATGATCAACGACTCTGCTAGCCTGCTATCAGGCCGCTGTCTTGGGACACTGATTCAGAGACGGAAGAATGCGTAACACAAAGAGCAAAAGAGAGTGATTGATAAGTTCTCTGGAAGCAATTTGTCACGTGTGTCTCTAATTGATGTCCTCTTCGGCTCGGGATTCTTCTCTAGTCCGACCCTGTCAAAACGTGATTCCGTATGAACCGTTGACGGCCTCGCAACACAAGTGACAATCGTTGCAACTCCTGCCGGGCTTCTCGGAGCTGAAACAGCACGTTGCTCTGTTCAATCATTGTCAGCCACAAACGGACCAAATTCCCGAGGTACACTGGGTGGCAAAACCCGCCCAATGCAAACCTGGGTAAGCACCGCCAACGATATGATCCGGCATAAGCGTACGACCCGCAGGGTTGTTAGATATCGGAAGGACACTCCGACGTCCTCAGATTGTTCAAGTAACTTGGTCCTCACACAGTATGAATCAATGTTCCCGAGATTTGAACGAACTGCGGATCCAACAAATGAATAATGTCGGAAGCGTCTTCTCGTTCTTCATTTCTTGAAGCGGACGGGAAAGAATCTTGATTTGAGGTTCCATAAATGCTTGAACGACCTCTCTCATTCTATCAAGCGATGATGTGATTGGGGACCTGGGTTGGAATTACAAGTCTAGCATCATGCTGACGATATTTATGGTCACTAGAGAAGGGGGAAACAGGACCAAGTTCGAATTTCATCACGTGGAAGTGAAATTGGTGCTCTGAAAACTTGTCTTTTGGCGTCAGTACATACGTAGGGCGTACCCAGATAACCCCCTCTGGCCTACACACTCGACATAACTTACAACCAACTTTGTGCTGTAGAGCTAGCAGTTCTACGATTACTTACGTCAGACCACCAATAATCTCTTTGGAAGACCATGTTACTCCAAGTAGTGGGAGCAGATATCTTTGTCATCGAAACTTCATAGACCAATCTCCAAAGTTCTGTATACGGAAAGCTCATCTCTTATGACGAGAAATGTTTTGATATTTCCGCAGGGCCTAGTATCAAGGTAACCAAAGCAGTCAACGCCTTACCTGGCTATCTCAACATGGCAGCGGCCTGTCACTGTGAAGGGAACTGGCACACTACTTTAGGAGCGAAAGTACTCAGACTGCTCCCCGAACCGCAGTACTTCCGAGCCTTCTCGACGTCATGAAACGGGTCTTTGGCACATTCCACCTCGGAAACGCTGTCGCAGGAGAACTTGCCGGGCCCATCTTCATTCCCCGTGTACCGGCAACCCTTCTTCCCGAAGACGCTCTGCTGAGCTTTGAAGCTGGGGGGCCAGGGCCGTTTCTCCACGGAGTCGAGTGCCGCCGTCCATCCGACCGAGTCAGCAGTGCAAAGGTCGAAATCGGAGTCGTCTCCCTTTTTGGGGAAGATGAGCCACTTCCCACCCACTCCCCCACCTCCTGCGGGACTGTAACTTCGTTGAAAGACGACGACTACTCCGTCCGAAGGCCTGGAAGGAGGAGGAGGAGGAGGAGGTGGTGGTGGTGGCGGTGGTGGTGGAGGCGAAGATGTCCGAGGCAAGGAAGAGGTCGTTGAGGTTGTCGGAAGGATGCTTGACTTGGTCGATGGGCTCGGCGTCGAGGACGGAGCCGAGATGGCAGTTACGGTCTCTATAAGGTTTACCGTTGTCGTTTCTTGATACACCGTTGCGGTGACTGTCACGGTTGTTTCGGGGGCCGACTCAGTGATTGCCGTCCTTTGTGATGGCGGCCCGGACGCGCTCGATGTCCGTTCATCGCGTTTTCCGAGACCCCTTTCTGGAGAGTGTATAGACCCTCTTTTAGAAAAGATCAAGAAGGACACGCCAGCACAGGAGCCGATTGTACATGTAGGCTCCGTTGGGGCGATGCTCTTTGTAGTTGTTGTAATCTTCGCCGATTCAATGGCGCTGCAGCCAGTGACTGTTGTGTAGGCGCTGATCACGCAGGCGCTTCTCGTCTTTAAACCTAGGCGGCTCCCCAAGTCTGTTAGGTTTGTCAGTTTAGAACAGAGAAGGCCCGATACGAAAAACGAGGCGAGGTTGAAAAGTCAGCCTTTGGTTGGGTGCGAAGAGCCTGACAGTCCTGACCTTGAGTGACAGAACAAAGTACGCTCTGGTAAGTGGCCGTAACAGAGACAGCGTAGAGAGAAGGGGGACATGACGAGGTTTTGCTTTCATATGGAACCAAGAGGGAGTCTTGTTTTGGTGAAGAGGTTGCGACAAATGGTAACGAAGTGAAGCTCATCCCCGTCGACGTCCCATGATTCCCACGATCACCAAGCCCCTTGGCGGGCGGTAGCCCCCACATAAGAAACACTAGACGTGCAGACACCATGGTTGATGGAACCAAGATGCTTCGAAGTGACGGAGCTTGGTAACATCTTGGCTGTTATAAGCCGTGAGTCTAAACCACGAAAACGACTTCAGGGATTCCGGGCATTGTGTCTCGTTTCTCGTATTCGATGGATGCCATTCCAAGCCTAGAGAAACAGTTACACAACAGCGTTTGGCTGATTGAAACGCTACTGAATGAGCAAACATTCGTACAAGCTTTGCCACCCGCGCCTGAAGATGTGTACTGCATTCTTTCATTCCTCGTTAGTCACATGCGCCTCTGACGGAAGCAAACTCCATCAGTGTTTCGGAACAGACTTACATCTCCCTTCAGGGAGATTTCTGTTTGTTCGAGAAGACTTGGAAGTGTTACACAACAAAGAATAGGTAGTTTTCAGTCTTGGTTCGCCTGTCAAGGTAAGACCTACCACACACTCTGGAGAGAAGCTATGGAAGTTGACTGGGAAGATACCTTGCCAAGAAATACAAGAAGCCGATATGAGCGTGACATGATCGAAAGGGCAAGGTATGATTCGAGGATAGAAAGATTGTGTTGCCCTGCTTCGAGACTGAGTTCTACGGATGATGGGGTGCAGAAGTTATCCGGTTCTTCGGAAAGTACTTGTATTTAGCGGAACAATGGCATGCGAAGCAGAAAAGGACGAAATGCAAACAGAATGGAAACACCAGGTGTAAATGCACATGGTGGAATCAAGGACAATGATGCAAGGGTTATCTGACTGTCGTACAGACATGAAAGACCGTTTCATAAGCAGACTTTTATGCCGTGTTGCTATCCCAAAACCATTAATAGAAGCTAAAACTGTTTGTGCTCAGTTGCGATTAGCCAAGGGACGGTTTGCTGTGCAGTCGAGATTAGAGTGACTGATGACCACGAACACGACATCGTTCAAGCCTGTCGGCAGCCCGGAAGGCTGTGCGGTCCGGTGGCCAACAATGGCGACGACAGAATAAGGACCAAAATCATCTCCACCCGACTGTGAGAAAAGTCTCGTGCCCTAGGCTGGATTCCGGCTCTGGACTACGGAGACGGTGGACGCTCCGGCCGCCATGAGGGGCTTCTGGATCGGCCGGACTTCACAGGGATTCCGGCAAGTGACCTCGGAACCTTATTCAACCTGACGAAAGATTACGTCTTGCACAAAGATCAGCAAAAAGACATCAAGCGTAGGGTTGATAAGCTGTGATACTGTGTGACGACTTCAGTGTTGTGTACTATGCTGAAGCATTGCGCGAGTTGTTTGTATCTACTGAATGAAGGGCAATTCAGGAGGTCTCACAGTGCATTCTTTGATTAATAATCGACCAAAACAACAAGGGGTGGGAGGAAAGTTCTTGAGAAGCCCATCGTTTGTCACTTGTGTTTTCATCCCTGGCGACATCTTGCAAGTTGGGGCGTATGGCCTTTGCAGCTTACAAGTACTTAGACATGACGGACACCGGGCAACAACGCCTTTCACAGGATCGATTTTATTGCGGAAGCCAACGAGAATGACACATGATGATGGGACTCGCAGTAAGGCGTTTCAATCCGAATACGGCACTGGACTGGTCCGGGTCGGTTTTGTCGAAACACTCGTCCGAAGGTTCAAACCTGGTGTGCCCGGTGACAACCCAATCATCTCGTCGATAGCAGGTAACACTAAATGCAGCATTGCAGAAGCGAGTTCCTTGTCCTCGCGTGGTGGAAAAGCATGTTTGCCGCCTGGAGGTTTCCCCTCTCGCTCAAAAGCTCAACAGCCTGTTCTGTCGACGCTGATGAACGCGGGGGTTTGTCAGAGATGCAAACATCCCACCGGCAGCTCGTGCTTTTTTTTTGTCATCAACATCAAATATGGCGGCTATCTTGACATTCCTGTGGGAGAATTCCACCCGTATCGTGGCAGTTGCCCTGGGAGGCGTGAGTGACGCGAATACCTCTTGTTTCTGCTGCGCTTCTCGCCACATGAAGCCAGGCCTGGGAAAGACAAAGGCGAAGCTGAAGCTGATGATGGCAGGCTCTTCTCTGGCAACTCCTCCTTGCCGGCTACAACATCGCCCTCCACCCCCTTCGCAAATACCCGGGCCCGGTTCTTCAGCGCGCCTCTCCTTTCGTCTGGGCATGGCAGCATGCCTTTGGATACCAGGCCTTCAGCACCCAGCGTCTCCACGATCGGTACGGCCCCGTGGTGCGCATAAGCCCGAACCACTTGTCCTTCACCAATGTCGAGGCATGGAAGGACATCTACGGCTTCCAGATCGGCAAGGACTTCGAGGACAACGAGATCCCCAAGGCTCGCCTGTTTTCCACGACGATTGAGGAGATCCCGACGAGCATCGTGAATGCCGACCGCGAGGAGCACCAGCGCTTCCGCCGTGCGCTGTCCCACGGTTTCTCTGACAGCTCCATGAGGGCGCAGGAGGGTATTATTGTCAAGTACATTGACAAACTCATCAGCCGGCTGCAGAAGAACTCCGATAGGGGGAAGAAGGCACTCAATATCGAGGCCTGGTACAATTGGACGACGTTCGATATCGCTGGCGACCTCATCTTTGGGCAGTCGTTCAAGTGCCTAGAAAGGTCCGACTATCATCCGTGGATCGCCTTCATTTTACAGACCATACGCTACAACGCCTTCATGACCGCCTTGAAGTATATCGGACTCGACCCCGTTGTTCAGGGGTTGTTCAAGATGGGCAGCCTTTCTGCCATGGCCAAGCTACAGGAAAGCACACACGAGATGATGGAAACACGGCTGAACATGGTACAGGACAGAAAGGATCTTTTCGAGGGTTTGCTGAAGAGGAGGGAGGAATGGGTAAATCTGCCAATGCCCCCTTAGCCTTTCCTTCCAGAGCCTCTAGAAAGCTGACAACGCACGCCTGGACCAAGAATCTCTCTTTTGAGAAGCTCTCGGCCAATGGGCTCATCTTGGTGCTCGCGGGCTCCGAGACTACGGCAACGACCCTCGCAGGCGCCACATACCTCCTTGCGAGAAACCCGGACGTGCTGCGGAAATTGAACAACGAAGTCCGCTCGGCCTTTGCCGACCAGAGCGAGATCAATATCGGTTCCGTGAGCAAGCTGGCGTATATGCTTGCGGTGCTCAACGAAGCGTTGCGACTCTACCCCCCCGTGACGTCTGGTCTAATCCGGGAGATCCCCAACGGCGGATGCCAAATCGCGTCAGAGTTTGTTCCAAAGGGAGTAAGCATTTTGCAGACTCTTGCGAGGCCTTTGAGGGAAAAGAAAGAAAGGGATGACGGCTAACCTCTGCCCCGAAGACCTTTGTCGAAGTCCAACAATGGTCGGCGAACCATAGCCCAGACAACTGGACCAGGCCGTGGGAGTTCCGGCCGGAGCGTTTCCTAGAAGGTGGAAAGGGGGAGCACAACCACCTGGACGCCCTGCAAGCTTTCAGCCTGGGACCGCGCAACTGCATAGGGAAGAAGTACGAACTACCCGTGGGCCCCTTGGTTCTCAAAAAAAGCACAAACGAGATGAGGTTTGCTGACAAGAAACCTGGTTGTCAACATCAGCCTGGCGTACGCTGAGATGCGGCTCATCTTGGCCCGCATCGTGTACGATTTCGACATCAAGCTCGCCGAGGGGAACGGCCCCTGGATCGAGAGACAACGGTCGTTCGGCTTGTGGGACAGAATCCCGCTCAACGTCTATCTCACGCCGGTCTCTCGTGGGAAAACCGAGTGATCAGGACTTGTGAGTTGAAACAGATCAAGTTGGACCGGAGCGATGCCGAAGGAAGCCAAGAAAGCGGCCGGGACTGCATCTGTAGGCGATGGCACGTCGAGAGACCTACCTACATCAGGGCTGGTGATGGAAGGACTGGCAGTCCGCTCCCTGAGCATGACTGCACGTAAACGCGAACATCTGGAATTCTGGATAATATACATCTATCTCTTTAATCCGTCTCTAGGCGGCGAAGGGCCGTATCAAAGAGCATGCTGTCCCGGCGCCGTGCTACCCAAATGCCCAAAAGCTGAGGCGCCGCCCGAACCCGGAGGCAACCCGCCATCAAAAGTCTCAAAGTCGGAGATGTTCGCGTACGAGAACATGGCGGCGCCGTCGTCGGACCCCGTCGCCGGCGGCCACTGCTCGAGCGGCGGCAGGCCCGCCTGGTGCTGTCGGAACGCCTCGAACGTCCGCAGCCTCGCGACGACGAAGGGCGTGTCGCACGAGATGCCCAGGTTGCGGAACGCCAGCTCGCGCCGGCCCCAGCCGGCGAGCAGGTTCTCGGCCCGCTGCAGGTTCTCCCTCTTCCCGACGTCGTACAGCTCGCGGTGGTGGTGGTACAGCCGGTCGACGGCCCTCCACGCCCGGTCGACGAGCGTGCCGACGGGCTGCCACTGGAGCAGCTCGATCATGACGGAGAAGGCGTCGGCCTGGAAGTGCAGCTTGAGGTACCACGTGAAGCGCTCGTCGATGGCGTCGTACCAGTTGACGTCGCTTTCAAAGGAGATGACCCAGGCCCGGAAGAAGGACTGCTGACTGCCGCTGCCGCTGCTGCTGCCGGCGTCAGCGTTGTCGATATCGTCCCATGGTTCGCGCGCGTGGAGGATCATGTCGCGCATCCGCTGCGCCGTCAGGGACCGGATCTTGCTGGCGATGAGGTGGATGCCGCCGGCGCTTGCGTTCGTGTATCGTCTCTCGGCGGCCACCAGCCGCTCCTCGTACTGGTCGACCAGCTGCCGGTACTTCTCGAGGGGCTGCCCCGCGAACCGCTTGGAGCGTTCGGTGCTCACGGTGCCGCCGCCGAGGATGACGGCCTCGAAGTCGGGGGCCGGGTTCTCGCAGAAGAAGACGCGGGACTCGTAGAGCATCAGGCAGAAGGCCATCTCGGTGGCCCCCTCGCGCGACTTGACTGGCTCCGAGGAGCCCGGCAAAAGGTCGACGTCGTTGACGTTGGAGGGCAGTTTCGTGTCCCAGTTGGGCGGTAGAAGAGTGTCGCAGAAGCCGGCGAGGATGGCGTACTTGGTCTCCAGCATGATGATCTGCCACCAGATCCGCCGCCTGATTTCCGTTTCGAACGGCGATAGCCCGATGAACTCGCCATCGCGGTGGAGGCCCATCCGCTGGGCTATCCTGACCAGTGTCCCGGTCAGGATCCACGCCGCGTGCCGGTCGAACTGCCCCTGAAGGGAGACCTGGGGGTCTGTCAGCTCAAGAGCACCCGAATATCTCTCAGGGGCAGGGAGAGAGAGTGAGAGAGAGTGAGAGAAAGTGAGAAAAAGAGAGAAATGGAGAGGGACAGGGAGAGAAGGAGAGGGCCTCAAACGACGTACCAAGTACAAGACCAAACACTGTAATATTGTGATGTTGTATCTCCTCATGAAGTCGAGCTTGGCGAGGGCCTTCTTCAGCGCAAACATGGAGTTGCGCAGCGCCTTGCTCTTCTCGACGTTGAGCATCTGGACCGCCTCGGCGTCCGAGAGGGCCATGATGGCGACCACGTTGATGGAGCACAGCAGGGCCTCGAAGTCGGGGCTGAGGTTGAAGCGGTCCGTCGCGGCCTCGAAGACCAGCGGCTCCAGGCTGGGGACGTGGACGATCTTGACCATGGGGTTGACGCGTTCCAGGAACACCTGCCACAGCCTGAGGACCTCGACGGGCCCCAGCGCCAGCAGGTCAAAGTCCATGGACTTTTGGTGCGCCGGCTCGCCTCGCTCGGAGGTGCTGCAGGACGCGGACGGGTTCGTCGAGCGTTCGTTGTCCTTGTCATCGAGGCTCAATTTTGAGAACTGCAGCTGGGTTATCACCGTCAGATGTATGTTTGCAGGGGGGAGCAGCAGCAGCAGCAGCAGCAGCAGCAGCAGCAGCGCGGAACGACTCGAACAGCGTTACTGACGTGGTCAAGGACATTCCCCCGAAGCGGGCTTTCCATAAAGGTGGCGCGGCCCTCATCGCACACGATCTTGCCGCCGGGTCTGGAACTGGGCTGCTTCCGGGCTTCCTCGTAGCTCACCCAGGACATGGCCGGGCTCGGTGCCGACGCCGCCGCCGCTGTCGTCGATCCCGGCGTGCCGGGGTAGACGGGACGGCCGCCCCTCTCGGCATCGTGGGGTGCTACCTGGCTCAAGAGACTCTCGCACTGGTGCAACCTATCGAGCAAGTCCTTCACGACGCGCCGTCTCCCGGCACCGGGGGGCGCTCGCGTCGACGGGACACACGGCTGATCAGACTACGTGCGGGCCGTTAGTGGGTTATCTCCGGGACGAACCCCCCCATCGGCTCTCGGACGCGATGTGGAGCTGAGCTGCTGACAAACCAACCTTGATGCAGTTGGCGCAGGGAGACTTGCGGTCACACTTGATCTTGCGCTGGTGGCAGAAGACACAGGCCAGGACGGTGCGCGGCTTGTCGGGTGCCGGGGTGCTCGGTTGCGACGCTGAGGTCTCGGATGCCATGAGATTTGTTTCGAGTCACTCTCGAGTCGTTGGGCTTTCACATAACTTGTTCATGTACGTGCATGACGTGGGGATGTGTGTCTTCCAGACACACACAGAGAGAGAGAGAGAGAGAGAGGTTTTGTCTTTTAAGTGTGCTTTACTTTCTTTGACGGACCAAGGGTAAATACAAGAATAAAATGACAGGGGGGGGGGGGAGGGGGGAGATGGAGGAGGATGAGAAGGGGGAGTGGAGGCGGACGGGCGGACTAATACGCCACATGCCACAGGGCTCCACTGTTCCCGGAGCTGGTGGAGCCGCTAGGCCGTTTTGGACCGCCCGAGACCCGGCTGATCCCTGTAGACGGACCGGAGCGAAAGCCCGGAATGCCGGAGCCAACCGCCACCGAAGACCTCGCGATGCCCACCTCCTTTTTCGATGTGTAGTTTCCCGCCAAGCTCCCCCGTCTACAAGTACGTAGGCCAGCTGTTGAAGCGGTGGTCAACACGCCGCAAACGCCAAGTGTTGGACATGTATAAGCATGCGTGGCAGCGTACCACACATGGTGTACTGTACATTCTCTATGATAGCGGAGTGATCTACCGAGTATCATATCGTGTGCATCTTGCTGCAACCGGCCACCCATTGGATAAATTGGCACGGCAGGCTACCACTATTTGGGAATCCACGTGCCGTTCTCGCCGTCCACTGCCACCACCTTAATTGACGGGCCCTCCGTTCGGCAGCATGTCGTAATCCTGCGTCAGACCCTGGTAGAACATGGGGTCCAGGTCAGGCAGGAAGTAGCTGAACAATCCCATAACGTTGGTTCCCATGGGAGCACCGGGAGACACCTGGTCCATCCCGTTGTAGAACGAGAAGTCGACGAAGCCGCTCTGCAGAGGACCGGGCATCACGGGATGTCTCACCATGGTCTTTGGGCCAAGTCAGCATAAGCATCAACTTGCCTTCGGCGGCGGATTTTCAAAAAAATACTCACATCAGAAAGATCCATCTGCATCACGTCCGGCTGTGGCGCCTGTTGGCTGTCCTGGAGCTCAAACGCTGGTTCCTGGGCTGCCGTGGTGGACACTTCAGTCGGCGGCTTCGCGGCATCTGTCGTCCGCTGTTCCGACTGCTGGATCTCGTTCACGTAATCCCGCGCAATCTTGGCAAACTCGGCGATGAGCGATCCCGGCACGGCTCCGCCGCTCACGAACTCGATCCTGCTAAAGTGGCCCGCCGCCATGTCGAGCAGGGCCAGGTTGGACGCCGTGTCTGGCAGCTGCGGGTCGTGGATCACGATGTCGAAGAGCACGAAGAGCGCTGTGATGGGTATCCCGGCAATGACCCTGGCGGCGAGTGAACAGTGAGCGAGGAAACCTTAATCGAGGGGAAGGGGGACGGATGGGGATGGCGATGACGAATGTGCGTGTTCGCTGCCTACCATGTGTTCGTGTACGGCTCCACCTCGATCATCGATGTCAGTTCGAGAATGAACCGGGACCCGTTGAGGGTCGTCTTCACATTGGACGACCTCTTCGCCGCCACCTCGGGCGCCACCGCCACGGAGCCATCCGAGGTCTGCAAGTAGACCAACATGGTCCTCGAGAGGGTCAGGAGGAGGCTGTAATAAAGGTAATGCAGGACGACGGCGAGCGAGCGGGCCATGGGCTCCAGGATCGCTTGGGCGCGAACCGTCCCGCCCGGCCTGAAGCCGTTGTCCGGCAACGACGCCCGCCAGGCCTCCAGCTCGACGTTCAGTTGGTCGATGACGTCCATGTAGTACGAGCTGGAGTTCCCCGACACACCCACCGAGAAGAGGGACGTGTACGCCCGGGAGAGCAAGCGCGAGAGCCGCACGAGGTGCAGGAACGGGTTGAAGCCCGCGATCGCTGCGTCGGGGATGACTGGGATAGGGCAGGAGATGTCACAGTCGACGAAGCTCTGTCCTGGGCGGTTAGCAGCGTACAGCAAAGAAGAACCGGGCGGGATATCGTTGTTGTTGTCCGGGGGGGGGGGGCTTCTCACAGAGCTTCTTCCAATATGGAAGCTGGTGATTTTCTCGATGATGTACATGGACCAGAAGGCCTTCTGGTATGCTGAGGCCGCCGAACCGGTGAAGTTGTGGCTCGACATCATCTGGGCGCGCCGGGCCGCCTCCGACATGATGACGGGCTCGACCGAGAGTCCGCAGAGGCACAGCGCGTACAGCGACATGGCCGTCAGCGCCTGCAGGGTGGTGAGAGAGTCCGGCAGCAGCAGGAGGTCCGAGAAGCTGCCGAGGCTCACGGAGAAGAGGCGCCAGGACTCGCCTTTGCCGGGCTCGAAGGTGCCGCCGTCGGCATGCTGGGAGCCGATGGCGAGGACGGCGTGGTAGAGGCAGGTCCACGGCTTGCTGTGCTCGAGGAGGCTGGGGAAGTTGGGGTTCGCGACGGTGGACTCGAACGAGGCCCTGTCGAGGAAGGGGAGCGACGGGTGCACGCGTTCGAAGTAGACTGGCCCGGCCGGACTCGTTAGCTGTCTGCAGAAACATTCGGGAGGAACGAACATGAGAGTGGTGTGTGTGTATGTAACTGAGTGGGAGCGCTTACGGCGAATGTACAAGTTGGCGCTGCCGCGGTAGACCACCGTGCCGGGCTGCCCCGTCTTGCGCGTGGTCGTCGTCGCCGGGTCGGCACGCCGCAGCCGGCCGTTGACGATGGCCGAGATCCTCCCGACGAGCTCGTTGACTTTGCGGTTCCGCAGACGCTTCGACAACGACAACAACCTGCTGTCCGAGAAGAAGGTAAGATTGTTAGGACCCCCTTTTGATAGATAATCCGTCAGCAAATGCGGGCACGCTCAAGGTCGGGGGTGGGGGGGGGGGAGATGGGGCGTTTTCAATGTTACCAAGAATGCTATTGCTCTGAGATGGGGGGCGGGATTTCTTCGTCAGTGAGAACGATTCAAGTACCGAGGAGAGAATCCAGCATACCGGGACGAACATGGCATCCTCTTGAGCCTTTCCGTCAGAATCCTTTGGCTCCTGGGCTCGGGCGAGGATGCGGTCGACGTAGAGTTCATGGATGCGATGTGATGGAGATTTCGGCGATGGCGTCTCCGTGGCTTCGGGTTTGATTTGGCCGTCTGATGTCGACAGGTCCAGAACGGCTGTTGCGTTCGGCGGGCTGGGTGCCCGTTGGCTTGATGGAGAGTAGTTGGTTGGCAGAAGCTGACCGGCAACTGGACGATGATGTCAGTCAGTAGAAACCCAAGTCGTGTGGCCTCTCAGATCGGTAGTCTTCTTATCGTGGCATGTTCCTTTGGAAAGAGTCCAGGCGACGTGATGATGACATGCACTGTTTGTTGAAGACTTACCATTTCGCCTGTGCGCGAGCTTCTTGACACTGAAGCGACACTCTTGCTTCCGACGCTTCACAGTTTGAACGAATCCAGTTAGCGATAATACACAATAAGGATCAAGAAATCATCGAGAGCAAAACGATAAGCATCATCTTACCGTACAATTAGCACAGGGGCCTGGTGGGCCGGTGCCTGCTCATGAGGTCAGTCGGGGCATTGTCTGCTGTTCTTTTAACCTGACGGACGTACTTGGACAGCGGACTTTACGAGACTTGCATGCATCGCAGGACTTGTGGGTTCGTGACGCAGCACCGACGGGACTGTGTGCTGGCGTAGTATCAGCCATGCTCATCCTCGGCTTTTTCACCAAGAGTGCAAGTTCAAAACAGGTCAACAGCCGAGATAAGAGATTCGAGAAGTTCGGAGACGAGGACAGACCAAAGGAACAAGAAAACCGCAAGACGTTGAGATGAACGGGAAACCTTTCATGGGGGGGGGGGGAGGTTTTGGCGGTGGATCAACCGAAAGCTTCGGATGACATGACATGTGTGTTGTGACAGACCTCGGCCCCGAGATGCCGCATCGGGCAACTCTACGCACCCACAGGGGGGGGCTGATCTGCACTGCCCCCCCTTACATACATGCTGGTTTCGCAGCCGAGATCCTAATGGCGGGTTAGCGGCAACGTCGGTCAGGTTCGAGTTTCTTGATCTCGACTTGTTCTCTCGGCGCCGAGTTGACAACCACGGATCGGCCCCCCTGTTGACCTTTGGGAAGGGTCCAGCGCAAAAAGGGAGGAGGCAGCGTATGCGACTGAAGCCTGGGTTGGAACTCGGCTCGCAGAATGTCAACTCGGCATGGGGGGGTGACGCAAAGAAGTCTAGCTCCCGCGTTCGACCAAGTTGTTGAACCCCCCTTGCCCGTCGTAGCTCAATGAAAGCTCGACCGAGATTTGATTTTGTCACTTGCACGAAATATTCACATGCTTGAAGTGTCTAAGGGTTCGTGGTGTGTGTGTATGTGTATGTGTGTGTGTGTGTGTGTGAAATGCCACTGAGGAAAGGCAAACAATAAAGTATATCTACCACCTCTTACCTCGAAATCTTTTTCTTGGCCGTCTCTCCTCTAGTCGCCATCCACTATAGTTCTTGTTTGCATTCTCGTTCTACCATTTCCGAGTAGGTTAGCCTAACAAGGTCCAGCCGCCCACGATGATGGACTCTCGGCCCTCCGCCGGCAACGTCAAGTCCAGCCCATCCGATGACACCCTACGCGACAAAGCGGTGCAAGAACACGACCATCGACAAGATGAAATGGACATCGAGATCAGCACCCCCCGAGTGAATGACCTCGTACGGCCTTACAGCCTCGAGCTCATCCGCTCAGCATCTCGGCTCGACCCCGACATCAACCCCTTCCTCTCGTCCCACCCGTCCCTCGACCCCAGCTGTAGAGAGCAGTTCAACGCCAAGAAGTGGGCAAGGGCTCTGCTCCAGCACTCTGCTCGCAACCCCCAACACTATCCTCGCCTCGAGGCCGGGGTCGCCTACCGCAGCCTGAGCGTCCACGGCTACGGCACCGACACGGACTACCAGAAGGACGTCCTCAACGTCCTCTGGCAGGCCCCGGTGCTGGTGAAGCAGGCCCTGAGCAAGCGCCGCCAGAAGATTGACATCCTGAGGGACTTTGACGGCATCGTCGAGAGCGGCGAGATGCTGCTTGTGCTGGGCCGCCCCGGCAGCGGTGTGTCGACGTTGCTGAAGACGATTGCCGGCGAGACTCGGGGTCTCCATCTCGGGCCACACTCGCACTTTAGCTATCAAGGTGAGCGTTTGTTCAGTTCAGGCTTCTTCTGTTTCTTTTCCGGCTTCCAGATCATAGCAATGGCCTATTGTAACTTGCAAGAGACTGACGAAGGACGAACCCAAAGGCATCCCCATGGAAATGATGCACAAGCGGTTCCGCGGGGAGACCATCTACCAGGCCGAGACCGACATCCACTTCCCGCACCTCACCGTGGGACAGACGCTCCTCTTCGCCGCGCTGGCGAGGACCCCCAAGAACCGACTCCCCGGCGTCAGCCGGCAGCGGTACGCCGAGCACCTGAGGGACGTCGTCATGGCCGTCTTCGGCATCTCACACACCGCCAACACCAAAGTCGGCAACGACTTCGTCAGGGGCGTCAGCGGCGGCGAGCGGAAGCGCGTGAGCATCGCCGAGGTCACCCTCAGCCAGAGCCCGATCCAGTGCTGGGACAACAGCACCCGCGGCCTCGACAGCGCCACCGCCCTCGAGTTCGCCCGGACCCTCCGCCTGTCCACCGACATGGCCCGGACGTCGGCCGTGGTCGCCATGTACCAGGCCTCGCAGCCGGCTTACGACGTCAGTTTGTCCATCGCTTTCCCCTATACACACACACACACACACACACACACACACATACACACACAAACATACACACACACACATATACACACGTTACGTGACACCGGATTTGCTGACAACCCTACCTCATCTCCAGGTCTTTGACAAGGTCGCCCTGCTGTACGAGGGCAGGCAGATCTACTTCGGGTCCACGGCCCTCGCGAAGCAGTACTTCGTCGACATGGGCTACCGCTGCCCCGACCGCCAGACCACCGCAGACTTCCTCACGTCGCTGACGAACCCAGCCGAGCGCGTCGTCCAGAGGGGGTATGAGAACAGGGTGCCTCGGACGCCGGACGAGTTTGCGGCGGTGTGGAAGAGCAGCGACTTGCGCGCCCGGCTCATGGACGAGATCCATCGCTTCGAACAGGAGCATCCCCTGAACGGGCCCGGAGTCGACAAGTTTGCCACGACTCGCCAAGCCCACAAAGCCTCTCTCCTGTGAGAAAAAACAACCCCCTTCAAGAGTCTCCCCAAGAGTCTCCCCCCCCCCCCCTGCGATGGATGTCGTTGGGTTCCTCGTCTGACAGTTCGTTCTCGCAGCTCCTCGCAGTCCCCTTACACCATCTCGCTGCCCATGCAGGTGTGGCTCTGCATGACACGCGGATATCATCGCCTCGTGGGAGACTGGCTCTTCCCCTTCGTCACCATCTTTGGAAACTTTGTCATCTCCGTGGTTCTCGGCAGCATCTTCTTCGACTTGCCCTCCGACGCCTCGAGCTTGAACTCCCGGTGCATCCTGCTGTTCTTCGCCATCCTCTTTAATGGTCTGAGCAGTGCTCTCGAGGTGTGTCTCGCCCAGCCAGCCAGCCAGCCAGGCACCTGACGAGGAGCAAAAATAGAAAAGATGACAGTGAAAGGACTTATGTGTTAACAACAAGCCTCTAGGTCCTCACTCTGTACGCCCAGCGGCCCATTGTCGAGAAGCACGCTCGGTACGCTCTCTACCACCCGGCCTCCGAGGCCATCTCGTCCACCATATGCGACATGCCGACCAAGATCCTGTCATCCCTGGCCTTCAACCTGCCGCTCTACTTCATGGCCAAGCTGCGCATGGAGGCCGACGCCTTCTTCGTCTTCCTCCTCTTCGGCTTCATCACGACGCTCTCCATGTCCACGATCCTCCGCACCATCGCCCAGACGTCGCGCACCATCCACCAGGCCCTGACGCCCGCCGCCATCTTCATCCTCTCCCTCGTCATCTACACGGGCTTCATCCTGCCCACGCGGGACATGAAGGGCTGGCTCCGGTGGATCAACTACGTCAACCCCATCGCCTACGCGTTCGAGAGCCTCGTCGCCAACGAGTTCACCGGTCGGCGCTTCCCCTGCCTGCAGTACGTGCCGGCGTATCCCGGCGCGGCCCCGGACGAGAGGACGTGTTCTGTTGCGGGCGCCGCCCCAGGAGCCGACTTCGTCGACGGTGACTTCTACATCAACGCCACTTACAGCTACTACAAATCGCACATCTGGAGGTAGGGAGCGCTGGAAAACAGACGGACAGTCGATTCCAATCCGGTGCCATCACTGACTGCTTGATGTACAGAAACTTTGGCATCCTCGTCGCTTTCATCCTCTTCTTCATGTGCACGTACCTCGTCGCCGCGGAGTATATCGCCACAGACCGCTCCAAAGGCGAGGTTCTGGTCTTCCGCCGCGGCCAATCGAGGCCTTCAAAGACGCCGGACGAGGAGGCGGGCCAGCCGGACCGCGTCTACGCAGCTGAAAAGAGCTCAGTCTCCCCGGCGGGTGCTGGGGGTGGGCGGCCCACGAACTTCGAGGACCGATCCGTGTTCCACTGGAAGGATGTCTGCTACGACATCACCATCAAGAACAAAGACCGCAGGATCCTGGACCGTGTTGGGGGATGGGTAAAGCCAGGGACCTTGACAGCCTTGATGGTGACTTATTCCTGATTCTCCGAGGAGTGTTGAGGAAGGGTCCTGACTGACATCAAATGCGATACAGGGCTCAACTGGCGCCGGAAAGACCACCCTTCTGGACGTGTTGGCGAACCGAGTGACGGTGGGAGTGGTTTCGGGTGACATCCTCGTCAACGGGGTCGCCAGGGATAAATCTTTCCAGAGGAAAGCGGGCTACGTCCAGCAGCAGGACATCCACCTCGAGACGTCGACGGTTCGGGAAGCACTGCGGTTCAGTGCCATGCTTCGACAACCGGCATCCGTCAGTAAGCAGGAGAAGCACGCCTATGTCGAGGAGGTCATTGGGCTTCTCGAGATGGAGGCCTATGCGGATGCCATTGTCGGCGTACCCGGTGAAGGTGAGTGAAGAAGGACGATTCGATATGCAACCAAACTCGAGACGGTATAATTGACTGACAACCCGGCGAAAACAAGGTCTGAACGTGGAACAGAGAAAACGCCTGACCATCGGCGTCGAGCTGGCCGCCAAACCGGACCTGTTGCTCTTCCTCGACGAGCCCACGTCCGGCCTGGACAGCCAGACTGCATGGTCCATCTCCTCCCTGATCCGCAAGCTCTCGGAAAACGGCCAGGCCATCCTCTGCACCATCCACCAGCCCTCGGCCCTCCTGTTCCAGCAGTTCGACCGGCTGCTGCTCCTGGCCCACGGCGGCAGGACGGTCTACTTTGGCGACATTGGCGAGAACGCCCGGGTCCTGACCAGCTACTTCGAGCAGTACGGCGCGGCGCCCTGCGGACGGGACGAGAACCCCGCCGAGTGGATGCTCAAGGTCATCGGAGCCGCCCCGGGGGCCAGCTCGGAGAGAGACTGGCCTCAGACGTGGAAGGACAGCCACGAGTGCGCGCAAGTCCGACGGGAGCTCGAACGGCTGGAACGGGCGTCCAAGGGCGCCGGCTCTGTGGCCGCCACTGAAGCCGAGATGTCCACCTATGCTGCCCCCTTCCGCGTCCAGCTGGCGTTGTGCACGGAACGAGTCTTCCAGCAGTACTGGCGCACCCCTTCGTACATCTACTCCAAGCTGATCCTTTCAGGCGGCACGGTAAGCCAGACCCCCCTTTTTGCAGACAGTAATTTCCCCTTGGTAGACTGGCGAGGATCCCGACTGACAAACCTTCCGCTGCAGAGCCTGTTCATCGGCGTGTCCTTCTACCAGTCGCCTCTGACCATGCAAGGGCTGCAGAGCCAGATGTTCTCCATCTTTATGCTCCTCGTGGTCTTCGTCTTCCTCGTCTACCAGACGATGCCCAACTTCATCCTCCAGCGCGAGCAGTACGAGGCGCGGGAGCGCGCGTCCAGGGCGTACTCGTGGTACGTCTTCATGCTGGTCAACATCGTCGTCGAGATACCGTGGAACACGCTCGTCGCCGTCGTCGTCTTCTTCCCCTTCTACTACCTCGTGGGCATGTACCGCAACGCCGTCCCGACGGACGCCGTCACAGATCGGGGCGGTCTGATGTTCCTCCTCATCTGGGCGTTCATGCTTTTCGAGTCGACGTTCGCCGACATGGTCGTCGCCGGGGTGCCGACGGCGGAGACCGGGGCGACCCTGTCATTGCTTCTCTTCGTCCTCTGCCTCATATTCTGCGGGTAAGATCGTCCCTGATAACATTATTCTCTGAGGAACTGTCTGGTCGGTATACTGATTGTGTAACTCCTCTATAGTGTCATCGTCCCTCAGGATGCACTACCAGGCTTCTGGAAGTTCATGTACCGAGTATCCCCCCTCACGTACCTCGTCGAGGGCCTCTTGTCAACGGGTCTCGCTCACAACACCGTGGAGTGCTCCCAGCTTGAGCTTTTGCAGTTTCGCCCTCCGCCGGCCAACGGCACCACGTGCGGCGACTACATGGCCCCGTACATGGAAATGGCCGGCGGTCGCGTCTACAACCCCGACAGCACCGACGTGTGCCAGTTCTGCCCGTTGTCCACCACGGACATGTTCCTGTCCACCGTCTCGGCGTCCTATGATAGGAGGTGGCGGTCGTATGGGCTGATGTGGGTGTACATCGTCTTCAACCTGTTTGCCGCCTTGGCGCTGTACTGGCTGGCCCGGGTGCCGAAGAGTTATTCGGTAGCCCAGCTGTGGAAAAAGACGAAGTAGTCTGCGAGCAGTCATTGAAGACTTGCTGATTCATGGTTTGAGTGCTTACCTAGGGGAGTTTAATATGGTTCTGGGTCCCCAAATTGTTGTTGTTGTTGTTGTTGTTGTTGTTGTCTCAAGCATGTAGGCTATGCTCGTCGAAAACGAGGCCATTTTGTGCAACAAGTCGAAATGGTATAATGATGAGTATGATTACCGCTCTTTAGTTGATCTTGTACTTCCCTATTTTGGAATAATGTTACTGCTGAAATCGGATCCGTGGCGCATTTCACCCTACACCAAGAAGGCCACTAACATTGCCACGTCTGAGTCTGCGGTGGCCGTTCCATCACCCGAAATATCAGTTTGCTTGAAATTATCTGACAGAAGTTTGTGAAGGAAAGTTCGCTATAACAGCCAATCCGCGTTCTGAAGCCAAGGGCAGATTCGCATACGGCCAAGCGACGTAGCGTACCCAAACTCCAAAGATGCACGCAGTGTCTCTCTTGCCACCTTTGATTCCCCGCTGGCCGCCAACTATCCATTAAGCGTTATAAAACCCTATCCCCATGATACAAACGGCCAGCTCGAATGCGGGATTTTCGCCGCAGCCATCGTTGGAAGGCCCCCAAAGGAGGAGAAGTGGACGACGTGCCCGTATGCGGCCAAGTGACAAATCACGACACATGCGGCTCACTGCGAGGCGAGTTTGATTTGTAAGTGATGTTATGATGGCTCGATAAGGGTCTGAGTCGGACAAACTGCGCCTCTCGAACCCAGCCAATGTCGAGCCCTCGGGAGGTACTGATTTGCGGATATGACCGACGTTGGGTCCCAAAGATGTGGATGTGTGGAACTCAGCTCGACGATTGCACCATCGCATCCCGATTGCTGAAGCGGGGTAAACCTGAAGCTGACGGAACGCGCCCGGTATCCGTTGGTTCCAGGAACTGTTTATGCCATCCGGGTCATGAGGGGTTGGTTATGAGGGGTTATGAGGGGTCAGTGAGAGTTGATCGGACTCTGGAGGGGTTGCCGGCGTCGAGTCCGTGGCTTAGCGGAGCTGCCCCGGCTCGCCCGGCCCCGGCGCGGCGCGGCGCTTCGGCGCGCTTGTCGCTACTATCCGGGCAACCGGCCTTACAAGACTACAAAGTCAACAATTCTTCAACAAAGCTCCCGGGAAAGACAGCAAAAGGAATGGAAAAAAGGAACCACTGCTCAATTTCCAGATCGACCCAGGGCCCCTCCGGATACGATGGGGAGTTATGGTGACATCTCGCTGGGGAACCCCCCTTGCCGAAATCGGCTCGAGGGTGTAAGGCGTGATTATCATGCAGTTGTCGTCATATCCTGCAACGAGTGTATTATATAGGCCGCCGCATAATTCATCAACAATGCCATGATCGAAAAGGGAGACAGAGACAGAGACAGAGAGAGAGAGAGAGAGAGAGAGAACAGAGAGAATAGTATTGATACTCCACCCACTTCCCCCTTTCACACCAAACATTCACAATGCCTACCGAATTCATCAGCGTAACCTTCCCCAACGCCTCGACGGAGATCGCCCCGATCCCCGGCGCCGGCATCGACCCGGAGTTCCTGGTCCGGTACGCCAAGAACCTGGACGACTACGGCTTCAACTACACGCTCGTGCCCTACGGGTCCGACTCATATGACCCCTTCACCATCGGCGCGACCATCGCGGCCGTGACCAAGAACGTCAGCGTCATCATCGCGCTGCGGCCCAACACGCTCTACCCGACCGTGGCCGCCAAGGCGCTGGCGACGCTCGACCAGCTCAGCAAGGGCCGCGTCGTCGTGCACTTCATCGCCGGCGGCAGCGACGCCGAGCAGGCCAAGGAGGGCGACTTCCTGTCCAAAGACGAGCGGTACGGCCGCCTCGAGGACTACATCAAGATCCTGCGGCGCGCGTGGGAGTCGGACGCGCCCTTCGACTGGGACAGCAAGTACTACACCTTCAAGGGCTTCACCAACAAGGTGCGGCCGACCAAGGGCACCATCCCCGTCTCGGTCGGCGGCTCCTCGGACGAGGCGTACCGCATCGGCGGCTCGCTCGCCGACATCTTCGGCCTCTGGGGCGAGCCGCTCAAGGAGACCAAGGAGCAGATCGACCGCATCTACGGCGAGGCCGAGAAGGCCGGCCGCAAGGACCGCCCGCGCATCTGGGTGACGTTCCGCCCCATCATCGCCGAGACGGACGAGCTCGCGTGGGCCAAGGCGCACCGCACCCTCGACGCCCTCCGGGGCAACATCTCGGCCGGCCAGGGCAAGCCCGGGCAGGCCGGGCCGGAGCCGCAGAACGTCGGGTCGCAGCGGCTGCTCGAGATCGCCAAGAAGGGCGAGGTCCAGGACCGCGCGCTGTGGTACCCGACCGTCACGGCGACCAACGCCCGCGGCGCCTCCACGGCGCTGGTCGGCTCGCCCAAGACCATCAACGACTCCATCCTCGACTACGTCGACCTCGGCGCCGACCTCATCTCCATCCGCGGCTACGACAACCTCAACGACGCCATCGACTACGGCCGCTACATCCTGCCCGCCGTGCGCGACGAGTTGAAGAAGAGGGGGGAGAACGGGGCCAACGGCGCGCAATGATGCGACCCCTAGGGGTGCGTAGGGTGCGTGGATGTGTGTGTGTATGAAGTTATGATGTACATAGCCACTTTGGATATTGAGAGAAATACCATGCAAGACGACATCAAGAAGACAAAGTCCGTACGACTTTTTGAGAACATGGTGCTCTATATAACGTGACGATGACATGGCTTTCTATGGGTTCCTATTCATGATTTCGTTACCTTGACATTATCTTCGTTGTCTCATTAATATCCTCCCTCAGCCACTGACTGATAGTTGTCCCTCCTTCTCCCCCCTCACCCTTATGTGATATACACCGGCAACCGGCTGCCAAACACCTCGCTCTTCTCAACCTGGATGTCTTTCCCGTGAAAGTCGTGGAGCAGCAACCAACACATCATCCTGAACACGAGCATGCACCACACGTCGTTCACCTGCTGCTCCTGGTCGTGAGACACCGGCTCCCCGGAGGCCGCCGAGACGATGGACCGGGCGCCGCGCTCCCTCCGCGTCTTGTCGGCGAGCATCTGCCTGCAGACGACCTCGACGACGCGTTTGCGGACGAAGAAGAGGTAGATCTCGGCCAGCACGGCGTGCCGCTCGCCGGACGACGCCGCGTCGAGCTTCTGCAGCAGGGAGATCTCTTTCTGGGCCTTTTTGCTCTCCTCGCTCGTCTTCGCGACAACGGGTGCCGCCGCCGCCGCCGCCGCCGCCGTGGGGCGTTGGATGAAGAGATCTTGCGCCTGGTCGGCATTCGATCGACTCTTGTCCGTGGCGTCGGGGGCGGCGGTGGCGGCGGCGGCGGCGGCTACCACGGCCTTATACTCCCCGTCCGTGTCGTTGAGGATGCGCAGGATCTCCTGCAGGTGGACGCGCAGCACGTTCTGGACGAGGTGGGCGCGGTCGTGGTGCTTGAGGAACTCGTCGCACCGCGCGATGGCGGCGTGGAGCGCCACGACGAGGTCGTTGGAGTAGATCCTCTCCTCGGCGTTGTTCGTCGGCCGCAGGATCGCCTCGGGCCCGTCCAGGGACTCGAGGTCCTGGAACTTGCTCTCGATCGTGCCGGCCTCCGCGGCGATGACCCCGACGCACGACGACACCTCCGTGCTCTTCAGCAAGCGCTGGTCGGCGGCCGGCGCGTCGGCCATGGCGTGCACGAAGTCGGCCAGGAACGTGCGCAGCGAGAACGATTTCCGGTCCCAGTGCCAGATGGTCGGGTTGGGAAGCATGCGGAACGCGGTGCCGGGGATTTGGAAGACTACTCCGACCATTCCCAGGAGCTCAAAGGCGACTAGATAGAGAAGTCAGGCAAGATGCCGAGTGTAAGCCAGACAGAACCTCCGTCTACTCGAGGAAAATGGCACAGCACGGCACGCCGGTTGTTGTGACGATGAACATATAGAGGAGGAGCTTCACCTACCTGGAAACAGATGAATGTGACGCGTGTCTGGCTGAGGCTTCCGGAAATACCTCACAGTGTTCGTGTTGCAACCGATCACCACCAGCGTCTCGGCAATGGCGGCCATGCTGCCGAGCTGCAGCGTGCCAATGTCCTTGGGCTCGTCGGCGTACTTGTGGTTGTTGCTGGCCTCCGGGCGGAAGATGGTCGGGCAGTAGCCGAAGCAGAGCTCCTTGACGCGGTTGTCCGGCACGACGCGGTTCTCGTGGAACCAGGTGGGCCCCGTCTTCTCGAAGCTGAAGACGATGCCGAGGTCGTCGACGTCGTAGCCCGTGATGCTGAAGCCGTTGCCCTGGGCGCGGTACCGGTCCTCGTTGCGGTTGAACTCCTTCCAGTGCACGCCGAGCATGCCCGCCACCTCGACGAGGTGCGAGATGGTCGTCGTCGCGTACGGCTTCTTCATGTTGTCCGGCATGCTGTCCCACGACTTCTTCTTGCGCTGCATGCCCACCGCGAGCGTGTGCGTGACGGCCGCCGTCGGCGCGTGCGGGTGGCACGGCGTCTGGTCCTCCCACTGCGGGTTGCCGTGGCCAAAGTACTCGTTGTCCTGCCAGGTCCGGGACTCCCTCTCCATGCGCTGGATCGCCATCAGCAGGCCCAGCCAGTTGGCGAGCTCGTTGTCGGCCGTGTGGATGGCCTGGCGACTGTTCCCGGCCCGCAGGCTCCTGTCCACCTGGTCGTACTGCTGCTGGTCCCAGGTGAAGGTCTTCTTGTAGCTGTCCGAGGTGCCCGTCATGTACGTGATCTCCTTGTCGTTGTGCTTGCCGAGGGGGCCCCTGTGGTTCGTCGGGGGCGCGACGAAGATGACGGGCACCTCGAATTCCACCTCGAAGCGGAACTCGTCCCACCGGAACCGCCGCCGCGTGAACTGCGCCCAGTCGCCCATGACCTTTTGCGTGCACGAGGAGTAGCCCGTTGCCGAGGCGTAGTACTGCTGGAGGGCCTGGAAGATGGCGATGATGAAGGCGAAGACGGAGATGACCAGGGCGACAATCGCCACGATCAACTCGACGCCCTTGTCATCGCCGTCGTCGGCGGACATGGTGTGGTAGACGCTGTTTTATTTTCTTTCTTTTTTTTTCTTCTTTTTTTCTCGCCGACCTATGTTAACAAATGAAATAATTATTCAATACCTCAAAGCAGGTCGGTCGGGTATGGTGCGGTACGATATTGTGTCTGCTCTATGTTCCTGCATAGCTTCATAGGAATCACACGATGCTGCAGCATGACTGTCGAGGTGAGGGCTGCCGCCATCTGCCCGCGGCAGAACTGGACGTTATATGTGTAACGTCGACACTCACAGACTTAGTTTCCATCTTTCAACCTCCTTGACGCAAAGGGCGGGCTGGGCCGACCATCGCCGCCCCATCGACCAGACCATGTGTGTGACCACCCCCCTCCCCTGTGTCTCGCATCGTGCAACACACGATTCGGTTGGTTGCATTCGACCGGGGGCTGAAAAAGGCTCGATGCCCTCCTTGGTCATCTGTACCTACAGGGTAGTCTTTCACTAGCGCAGCGAGTTGTTGCGATCCCATTCGGTCGTTCAAGTCTGGTCAGGTTGCTAGTTAAACTGCTTCGGTGTGTCGTCCCCCCCAAAACACCATCCCGCGAGCCATCGAGGCGGCTAGCGAGGCAGACTGAAGATCCAGAGTTTGCACTACGGGCTCGAAAGCACGCTGTCGTGTCACGGCTCTTGTGGCTACATCCATCCATCATAAATGCAATCCAATACCTACACACACTTTGGAGCATTGTGACGGCGCCGAGTTACCCGTACGTACGCAAAAGCCACAATAGTGGCAGCCTGGCAGGATCAGCACGCCACCCCATGATGACGGCTGACTGAAATCGATCAGGGAGGAGGAGCTTCAGTCCCAGTCCCTTGCTATCGAGGGTTCAAGCATGGGTTCTATTGGCTCGACGGAGGAAAAAGGCATGCAACGGGCCATGCTGACACGCATCTGGTGGAGCCGACTATCCAGCCCCAGCCGTCTTTTTTTTTTCCATTCCTTTTTCCCCTCCTCTTCGTCAGGAAAAACAAGCACCAAAGGCCTCTCCTCGGCGCGGTTCCGCTTTCCGAAGGCTTAACATCTTTGTCGACTATGGTCCGGCGTCAGACCTGGTCAAATGGCGCTGCCAAGTCAAGTCACAGAGGGGTTAGAATCTGACGAAACTCGGTCATGACCCGTGGTGTTAAGGCGTCCAACTTGGCTTGAAAGACAGTCAGTGACTTGACGAGGCAAGAAACCAAGTGGCTTCAGCCTAGGCGAGGTAGAAAACGCTGCCTGCAGGTTCGTTTTCAGTGTAAGCTAGGATTTCACCGTCACATCCGAACTGCGTCAAGTTCTGTTTGCCCGTGGTCCAACTATACAACTAACTAGTGCTCCGGTTTGTACACTTCCTTCTTCCTTCGCGGGTCCCTTCTCACACCACGTCACGTCACGTCACGTTCGTTGTCCTAGAATCATGTCCGCCGCCTACAAGTGACATCAGCACATGTAGCTACACCAAGGCGTGCCGATACGAAATTCGGAGACTCACCTTCTCAGCAATGGCATACACCGTCGCCTGCGTGTGCGCCGATGGTACGAGAGGCATGATACTCGCATCCACGACCCTCAACCCGTCAACTCCGTAGACCTTGAGATCGGAGCCGACGACGCCCCCGAGAGCCCTCGGCAGCATGGCGCAGGTCCCCGAATAATGAAACTCCGTCGACGTGACTCCTTTGATGAAAGTCAGGATCTCCTCGTCGCTCTGCGTTGCGGCCCCAGGAAGCGTTTCCACGGCCCCCAGCGCCTGTATAGGCGCTGTGGCCAAGAGTTCCCGGTTGAATCGCAGCGACTCCACCAGGACTTGGCCGTCGTAGGGGTGAGAGAAGTAACGCGGGTCAATCAGCGGCGGTAGGAAGGGGTCGGATGAGTTGATGAGTACCGTTCCTCTGCTCAACGGATGCATCAAAATGTTCACCACCGAGCGGCCGCCGTCAACGTAGAGGAGCTCCATCCCGGCCGTGGACCTACTCTGGTGCATCCTGTGCAGTTGCTCCAGTTGTTTCTCGTAGCCAGCGACTACGGTCTCATCAGTGCCTGGAGGGAGAAACGAGGTACCGTCAATAGCAGAGAGGAGACGGTTGGCCGCCTCCAAGGTAGTAAAGTTGAAAAGGGGGATGAAAGCAAGAGCCTCGGCAATGGTATCCGTCCAGCGCCCTACATCACGAGGTGTCAACATATTCGCGCCCCTGTATGACTATTCAGTTGCAACTGGCTCACCTCTGCGTTCGGAGTAGTACAGATCCCGCTGTTCGGCATCAAAAGTTGCATTGTCCAGTTCGTAGTTCCCGGGGACTCCGTCGCTCACTGTGAACCCGTTTTAGAAGACGTCAAATAGGCCACCAACAGGGACTATGATAGGGCTTACGAGAGGCGAGCGTGAGCCCAAATGGGTGATCCTGGAGATTGGCCCCGACTCCGGGTAGGTCGACGATGGACGCAATCCCAAACTGGGATATCACCGTCGCAGGGCCGATACCAGACAGTTGCAAGAGCTTCGGGGTGTTTAGGGCGCCCGTGGATACGATTACTTCTTTGCCTGCTGTCACCCTTTGTACGACGGAGTCTGGACCGGCTGAGAACTTTTCGAAAACAATGCGTTAGCCCAGTCATTTGCCATCAGGATGTGTACAAATTCCCAAAGGACATGGCAACAAACTCACCTCAACCCCTTGTGCTCTTGGTTTTTCGCCGCTCGTGTCAAACAACACCTTTGTTGCCTGTTGGCCCGTAGCTATGTGCAAGTTGGCTCTTCCCAAGATAGAATCGTAGTGAGCAGTCCTTGCACTTGACCTGGACTGGTTGCGTGGATCGATGGAGTGGGTTGTGAGGTATGCGCCGAGCGGATTGCAGCCCTGATCATCCGGGGTGCTGATGCCCAGGCCCTCCATAGCATTTAGAAAGTTTGCTGCGGCAGAAACGTTAGTATAACTCTCGATTACCATGCTCAGTCACAAAGGTCTGGGTAGGGCAGACTGTTATTTGGATGCGACCAAGCCAAGTAGCTTGACTGAACCGGCCCCTCGAAACCGTGACAGTCCGGATCATATGTCATATCAAACAGAGCTGTGTTTTCTGGCGATGCTGGAGTAAACCTCTCGCTCTGTGTTGTGAAGATCCAATAAGCTTACAATTTCGTACAAGCATATTGGGACAAAAGCTCAAACCTTTTTGAAATAGGGCAGAAGACTCCCAAAGTCCCAGCCGTCGTTTCCCAGCGCGGCCCACGCATCGTAGTTCGAGGGCATGCCGCGGTCGAATATCATGGCATTGACCGTGCTGCTCCCGCCGACGGCGTGGCCCTGTGTGAGATTGACGACTTGCCCTTGCAGCGACTCCTGCGCGACGGAAGTCAGGTTCCAGTCGTACCGGGTTCCCGGCGCGAAGCCAGAAGCTCCCGGGTAGAAGCGCGGAATCATGACGGCGGCTTCATAGTTGTCTCTGGTCACAAGTTAGGCCCCACTGCACAAAACGATCGGCGGAGACTGGGACCGTATGTACGTACGGCAAGCCGGCCTCGATGACGAGAACAGAGTCTGTCCCCTCGTCAGCGTGAGGCTCGTATGCAGGTCTTGCGATCCGTATTCTCACTTGATGGGTCGCTCGACAGTCTGGAGGCAAGCGTCAATCCGGCAGTGCCGCCGCCGACAATGACATAGTCGTAGGAATCTCCGATTGTCCCAGTTTGCCTGCCATGGAGCTCCGCCGAGACCACCGAGGCGGCGGCGAAGATGACATGTCTTGACGCCTTCATCCTCACACGCATGTTCAAGTAGTCAGCCCGAAGCAACTCGACTGAGGATTTCGGAAACAGAACCCCCAAGGTTCTGGTTTTCTGGTTATGAAGGCCAGTGCTGGGCGGAGAAATGAACCCCCTCCCTTTTGGTCGGTTTGCGCGGGAAACAACCCTGTTCTCGCACAGCTTGAGTTCGTGCGAAGTAACATCGCCAAAAGTATAACATAGTGCGGACATGGGGAACAACAAACATTTTGCAGACCGAGTCTAGAACCAGTGTGAGCAAAAACATGGAAGCCCACTAGGCAAAGCCTCTAGTGGATTATTTGAGATTTGGGTTTACTTAACATTCATGCCAACCACAGCACTAACAGGGAGGAGAGATACTCTCAGACGCTCTCTTCTTTTATGACGACGAGCAATGGTCCAAATTTTCCTCTAGACTACTTCTAAAGTTTTGACGATTCATACGTGTATAGTAGTGAAAGGCCCTGTTCAACTACTCCGCTGCTAGCTGTTGTTTGGTGCCAAACTTCTTCAGGTCGCGTGTCGTTCTGCCCTTGTATTGCACTTTCATCCGACTGTGCCGGATGAGTATCAAAGTTCAGAACACGACTGTCCGTTCCATTTACTATATTGGTCGGACTGGGCAGCCTTTTTCGCGAGGTGTTGAAGCGCTTACACAATTACACAAGCGGCTGGAGTGGGAGGTGATCATTGATGTTCCTTCCATTACAACATCTTAAGCAACGGCTGTTACATAGAGCGCATATCAAAAATACATTATTGCTACTAGCCAGCCGTCTGCACACTTGCCCATTAAACCCCGTGTTTCTTAGCTGTTCTCTCATCCAATTCGAGGCCTCAGTCAAGGTTCTCACTACCCTAGATGTTCTTCGGACGGAAGTTCTGAAGCATTGTTGTCAGCGCCAGCTGGATTGGTTGCCGAGATTTCAGATAAGCGGTGTGTGGCAAGGTCGCCGATCGTTCCGCTTAGCCTCTGAGCAGAACGGGTATAAATAATGGGGCGTATGTTGTTAGCGTGTCCGTAAAACGTGGTTGATACGTTACCCAGACAAGCGAACTGTTTACATTTGTGAAAGGATGAAGAATGATTATCAAGTGGAAAGGCCAGCCTGCAGTCGATCCCTTGTGCTTGCGTGGCCACGTCAAGCCTCTCCAGGTAGACCTTGAGCGACGCAGTCGATGGTATGTCAGCCACATCTTCATTACCACACATACTGCCTACCTTGATGGTAAGTTTATGCCATCACCGACCGTGGTTGAAGTGAGACATGAGCCAATGGTCGATCAGTTAAACACACGGTTTGAAGAAGCTGAAATTTCTTGGATGACAAGAAAATCTTCGATAATCTAGCTTTAAGATGACTTTAAGAGGACCTGGAGTATGCTCAGTGGTCTATAAAAGAGCTCCTATCCCTCCCTTTCCGAGAAGATGGTCAGAGAAGAGTAAGAGCCCCGACTACTACCCAACTACAGCCCTCTTGACGGACCCTTTTACTCTGTGCCTACCCAGCCCCTGCCTGACCCATCACCTCTCATGAACAATCGATTCGCATGAACAGCCACCCAACTACCGCATTCTCTTACAAGCACTACTTTCGTTGATCATCATGCAATTACGGTCTCATACCAAGGCCACGCGGCCCACTTTTCGATGGGCAAGCCTTCCACAAGAGCTGCGACTCACGATATTGGAAACGCTGCAGAGCCTGGTTCCGTCTTGCAGAAAGCAGCCCATGGCAAAATGGGCTTGTGTTTCAAAAGAATGGCAGGGCTTTTTTGAACCATTGCTTTGGCGGACGTTGACCTTCCGGCCCTCAAGTTCAAAATCAGGATTACAAGGGTTCCGCCGATTTATCAAAGACTCGAATTACCGAAAAGCTTTGGTCAAGAAAATCTCACTCACTGTCAATATGAGCAAATTCAGTTGTGAACGCTGTGGTAAAATCACCAGGGACGTCTTACTTCATGTTCATATGAATTCTTACCCTTGTGGTCGATGTGGTCAGACGACTTCTAGCTTAGCCATCATCTTGGACAACGTCAAGAGGTTTTCAGAAAACACGAGGAGACTCTTCTCCATTCTGCATGATTGGACCGAAGAGGCTGCAACGTCTGGCATCGCGCTTGAGCTTGGTGCTGCTTGGCCTGGCGATGACGATACTCAGTACCCGTTTGGAGACTGTCGTACCCGTTGTCGTGCACACTTAATGCCCCATATCAGCTGGTCCAGCCTTATTGGTCTTGATCGACATTCATCCCTTCGGAATGCTCCTATCATCACTTCGCTTTTCATCAAGAAATCTCTGCCTTCCAGCCTTCTGGCCTGGACAATATTCCAGATTGTCGACCATCTGCCCCGTCTCGAGCAAATCAATTGCGAGCACCGACTCGAACTCGAGCTCAGCGAGCACGACCTACATCACAGCGCGAATTCGGCTCTTTTCAGTATACGTGGTCAGATGCGGAGAATATCTTTATGGGTGGCTCGCTCACAATCTGGGGCACCAAGAATACCTCACGATCTCGGCACAGCTGCGACACGGGCTGCTTTCCAAGTGAAAGAACTGGCAATTTCGCATGCTTCAGAAGCAAGACAATTTTTCCAGCTCCTCAACTCCAAAGCCTTGGCAAATCCAGAACAGATATCACTTGAGTATCTGGTTCACACCTGTACTCTCAGACAACTATATTCTCAGCCGGCGGAGGTCGCGAATCTGCTTTTGCTTGCAAGCACCGCGGCCAAAAACATGCCCCATCTAAAAGTCATGGAAGTATGGAGCCCCGGCGTTGGAGAAGGCTTCTTCTTTCGATATGAGGCTTTGGAAAGCGGTGTCAGGCTCACGGTGGCTGCTACTTGGCAAATTCGAACCGACCTTCGGCAGGCTATCCAGGGATGGCAACAGGTTGCGGAACGACACGCAGATCAGTATTTTGCATACTCTGTCGAGAAAATCGATCGCAGGATCTTGACTGAGAGGGACAGCATCTGCAAACAACTGAAATTGTTTCACCTACTGCGAGAGTGGGACCGTACGTAATTACGTGTTTAGATGTAGAAGAACTGCGCGATTCTCATTGAAATTTAGAGGCGCAATACATTCAGCATGTGTCTTGGGATATGTGTAGTCCTATCCACAACGAGCTTGTCAACTCGCTTTCTTGCACGTAAGTCTGTTTCATTCAGTTACAATCTGGAGCCTGGCAGTCTGTGCTGTCCTTCAGTCTACATCGCTTCAAGCTCATCACCCTATTAATCTCAGGAGTTTAGGGGATGAAGGGAACATGTATTTCTACCCCTCAACCTGTTTCACATTGGCATCACCATCCAGCACTGCCCTTACCATCTTACTCTTTCCACCCAATGTCCTTTCTATGTAGGCATGCACCTCAGTTCTGTTAGCAAAGGCTGAACGAGGATATGATCTTGCCGTTGGAGTTACTTTACCCCCGCCCCATACGAGATCCCTCTTCTTACTGTCCTATTTTGTAGAAGACTACATACGGTCTTGCACCCGTCCTAGGCAGGATGCTAGCAGACTTTCATAATGTAGAAACGAGTTGGCAAGCTAAGCCTTCCTGAATGAAGAGCATGTTACGCTATTCAAAGACGCTAGGCACTACTTAGTGTGTGTTCAAACCACTACATCTGCTCAGAGTTTTTGATAGGCACTTAATCTCGTCATTGACAACGCAGCCAGTACATATATCTACTTGATTCAGGACCGTCATTCCACGGATTGCGTAGACACAATCAATACCTTTCCAAGACTTGCCCAGTTTGGCTGACATTCAAGTAACAACAGTTCTTTTCTTCTCTTGTGTTGTTGTGATGAATGGCGCAAAAGTGGACCTATAAGTGCATCACACACAGCAATTGTGGCTTGTGTAAAGTATCGATCCACACTTATCACACGACAAGTGATTCGTTTAAGATAGGCATGCAATTTCTTCAAACAAGCAAAACCTTGCTTGCCTATTACGCCCGTGGCGTAGGCAAAAGAGTGCGCCGAGGGGGAATCGAACCCCCGGCTCCCCGACGCTGCTGGATGGCAACGGAGAATTTTACCACTAAACCATCGGCGCAGTAGCTGTTGATCCAAGGTGGAACCCGGATGTGATTTCAGCGGCTGGCTGGCGATTTACAGATGCAGGACATGGCTGGTATTCATAACTACACACGCCTCTTCTACATCTGCTCATAAAACTCCAAGCAAAGATTGCAAGGTTGAAAGTTTTCATTCGGAGCTCAGCAAAAGCTAATTGTTATTGTTTTGTTTCCTGGGCCAAGACCTGCCATCCCTGACCGGCCTGCACAGACTACCGGAGCAACCGTTCATCCTATGTGTTGTCCCTCCCGGACTGGGGTCATCCATTCACTCGAAAGAGATTTCACCGAAGTCACGATTCCCTCTCGCCATCCTCCAGCCGCGTCCACATCCCATCCGACCTTGCCGTAGGACCACGCGAGCAGCCCCTCGGCACGAGCGCCGTTCGGGTGATGCAGCAGCCCGACCGCGATGTCCACCATGCCGTCCCGGTCACGAACGGCGTAGAAGACGTTGGCGGCGCACCTGGAGCAGAAGTACCGCTCGACGTCCGGAGAGCTGTCGTAGACCGCCAGCGTCCCCAGCCGGGCGTCTCTATTTCGGGTTGCCGTGACCGCCCCCCTGAGCGCGGCGAGACTTCGCGGGAACTCGGGGAGACCCGGGGACGAGTTGCCGGCCACGTCGAAGCCGATGTGGGTTAGGGGAGCAAAGGCCCAGGCATTCACATCTGAGCCGAACGTGAGGCGGCACGAGTCACACGAGTCAGCGCTGGCCTTGAACTTGAGCGACTGCGGGTTGATGCATGATGTCGTTGAAACTTCCGCCGGATCCGCTTTGAGATCGGCGGCGCTGCGGAGCGAGAGGTGGACGCCCCTGCAATGGCAGTGGAAGGGGGTGGCGGACGGGGAGGCTCTCGCCCCGGCGGGGGGCGAGGCCGATAATAAACCCTTGGACGCCGGCGACGACTCCAGCGACAACTCTTGGCTGCCGCGCCCCCCGTTCCATCTCTTGGCGGGCGGCAGCCAAACAGAAGCGCCGCCGTCGACGGTGTCCCCGACAAACATGTGACTGCTGTACTCGACGAGACCCGGCGTGTTCTCCAGCGCGCCGGTCACGACGTAGACGGCCGGCCCCAGAGTAGAGACGACGCGGCAGAAGAGCTTCGAGGAACAGCCCCCGCAGAAGAAGATGTCGGTGTGCCTGCTGTACGAGTACTTGTCGAGACCGGACAGGTCTTCTGAAGGGTTGGGCCACGGCGCGCAGCTGGAGTACAGCGACCCGGTAACGCGGCGGCAGGAGGTGCAATGGCAGCACACGGCTCTCAGCGGGAGGGCGGATTCGGCCAGGGATGCCGAGAACATGTGTTCCTTGCACAGGCACTGCGCCTTGATGGTAATCGAGTCGGCCATTCTCGATGCTACGCTCTGGTGACCAAGAGACCCAGCGGTTATGCTGGGAGTTGGTTGCTCGAGCTGGTTGGTGGTGGTGGTGGTGGTGGTGGGGAGCCACAAGGCGGAAAAGCTTCATGTGCAGACAGAAAAACTGCACGATTTGGGTTTTTTTTCCCCCTTCTTCTTTTTCTTTTTGCGTTTTCTAGAAACCTAGGCTGTCAGGAAAACTCACAAGGGCTGACGGAATATGACAAGACCAAGACCACACACATCACATGTCCTGCCAGCCCTGCCTTGCTAAGATATGCTATGCCGGGAATGGCATGGCATGACATGACATGGCTCATCTTAACACTCGCCGGTTTAAGACTCTCTCCAATGAGTGGCCAGTCGCTGTTTTAAGACGGTCTAAAGCGAGTCCGAGCTCGCTGCAATGCTGATGTTGGCGGAACTCGAAGAAAGTGAGAGAGATGCTCCATCCAGTTGGCCGCCTTGAATTACTCCGGATTACTTTCTATTTCTATTAAAAGCCGCAAGCCCACCTTCCTTGGTGGGCGTACCCGAAGGCTATACATCGTACGTAACCACGTCCGTCCCCCCCATCGAGCAAGTTTATCTTGTTTCGGTGTGCCCTAGCGCCCGCTCATGCATCTTTTCCCAGCTGAGGCCTGTTTTGACGAGAACAAGATGGATGGTCCTTGTACCAAGAGATACTTTTCTGGCCAGAGCTCAGTGCTACGGTAGCAATATGCGTACGTAAAGTCTCTTCGTACAAAGATGATCCTTGGTCTGCGAGGCTCTACTTCCCGACAATCTGATTCGCTGACAGCCAGTCCAAACAACAACAACCCGCCTCTTGGGCTGCGATGCTCACGGGTAAACCGCCGAGAATACACACCCGACGACCTGCGTTGAACGGTCGTGAAGGCTCTGTTTAGACTTTGGCAAAGACCCAAATGTGCTATGAGGATCTACACTCTGCACAATACGGCCTGAACTCTGCAATATCTGCAGGCTGAAAAGATACAACGGCAATCTGCGTGAGGGACTTCCTTAGCGAGGTGGAGGAATAATGCAACATCGCAGTGCTTTGTAAGGTTCCCGACTGGTGGCCGCCGTCGAGCTTCGGTCATGATAAATAGGAAGAACTTCCCAAAAACCGAAGATCATTTCTCTTTCTACCTCTCCAGTCTTCCAGTTTCAGTCTGCTACTGTCGTCTTCACCTTTGGTCGCTCTTTTGACATCACACCCACTCTCGTTCACCAAACATCACTCAGCCTTGTGCTCTCTCTCCTTCATTCGCTCAGGGGAGAAGTTAGGCATCCATTCGCTTTTTCAAGGAACAAGTCCCTTCGGAACGAAAAAGAAAAAAAACCATCATCATCATGGCCTCCATGACCCTCAAGGCCTCCATGGCCGTGGCCCTCGCTCTGTCCCAGACGGCCCTCGCCGCCGTGTTCCCCGCCAACATGTACGAGCGTTCCGAAATCGAGGCCATGCCTCTCGAGAAGCGCGGCGCCATGAGCCAGTGGCAGCTCTGGGACAAGGGGGAGATTCCCTACATCCTGGAGGGCCTCCAGCACGACCTTTCTGACAACATCCGCGATGCCATGCGAACTTGGGAGCAGAACACCTGCATCCGCTTCCTCCCCAAAAAGGATCAGGCCGCTTGGGTCAACTTCAAGAAGGTAAGGGTTCTTCTTGTTATCGAGAACTCTCGGGCACACTGCTGACGGACTCCATTCCAGTATGACGAGGGTTGCTACTCTCAGAGATTGGGATCTCCCGACAAGGGAGAGGTCCAAGTGAACTTCGACTACCCCAATGCATGGGAGCAGATGATTAGTCTCGGTACCTTCAAGGGCTGCTCGGCCCCCGGCACGGCTGGTCAAACGGTGAGTTGAGAACTGCGTTTCTACAACCGATCGATGTCGGCCGACACTGACATCATAACCAACAAAACAGCTTGGACACGTCATTGGTCTCATCAACGAGCAGCAGCGTCCCGACCGCGATCAGTTTATCGAAGTCTTGGAGAACCGCATCAAGAAGGAGTTCCTGGACCAGTTCACCATCAACCCCGACGCCGACACGTCCGTCCCCTTTGACTACAACTCCATCATGCTGTACGGCCGCAAGGCGTTCGCCAAGCACAACGCCTGGACCTGGCTCGTGGGCGCGTGGAGCCTGAAGGACACCATGAAGTCGGTGACGGATAAGCGCATCAACCCGTGGGACACGCCGACGGCCAACGACTACGCCGCCGTCAACGCCGGCTACGGCTGCGAGGAGTACTTCAGGCGCTCCATCCCCGAGTGCCGCGCCGGCGCCATCCCCGCCGACGGCGAGCACTCCTCCTACAGCTTCCTCCTCGACCACTGGACGGAGAAGTACATGCGCGACAACGGCTACACCCACGTCGCCGCCCACCAGAACTGCCGCTCCAACACGCTCGGCCAGGACACGAACAACTGGGGCTTCACCCCGCTGAACGGCTCCGGCCCCAACGCTCAGTACAACGTCACCGTCGACCGCTGCAAGAAGGACTTTGACCGCCACGCCAGCCGCTACGAGGTCGCCCTGTGCAGAGGGCCCGACGAGGGCACCTGCGAGGTCAAGTGCGGCCTGCGCCGCGTGTGCCCCATTGATGCCAATGGACAGCAGGTCGACAGCAAGGCCATTAACATCGTGGACGACGCCCTCTGGGTCTGCCACGGCCACTAAATCATGACTGCAGTTCGTGACTCAAAAAAGACAAACGAAACGGGTTCAGCTCCATGGAGTTCAGGTGGTTGGGTGCATGATCGAAATAATGGGTGGTCGGTCGGTCGGTCGTCAGCTTAGAAGGGGGGAAGGGTTTAGGTTTTTACTTTCAACACGAGGACATGCCGCGGAATAGAATAAAAGTTCTTGATATCTATAACTATATACCAATTTGTAATATCTCTTGGATATTCACACCACGCCGGTAACTCGAGAGTGCATCTGAGCTAAGCATTCTCGGCGACTCTTGGGGGTTTTGTTGACCATGAGTGAGACAGTCCTTGGAGTCATGGAATCGCTGATTCTATCATCGGCCACGTTTGTTCACGTCTTCTGAAGGCCACTATTCTCATCTAGCCCAGGCGTTGAGACACTGGGGCCTTTCTTCTCATCTACCATTTCCTGGAACACGGGCCGGTTGAGGCGAAAGCTGCGCAGTAATATTGTATGGCACGATGGAAATGCCGCTTAGACATACTTGACAACCAAACGCCTACAAAGCCTTAGGAAGCGTTTGACTCAACGGCGTGCATTAGGATAACGCAGTGACTTCAAAAAATGACGCAGTTACATTTCCCACTCTCGGTCTCATCACCAGTACACTGCGACCCAGTAAAAGAACGCTTTGATCTCTTCAGGACAGGCAATGACTCGGGTGTCAAACAGAGGAAGCTAGTACCGCAATTGCAAGGGCAGTTGGGTGAGTTTCCATAAGCCTTGCAGCCCTTGAGCCGGGTGGTCCTCTCCAGGCCCAAGAACGGAGATGTGCTGGAAGCCAGCAAGGCAGATTTCCCGACTGGTGACGGAGCAGCTGGATGTCTGGGGACTCCCTTGGTGTTTTGACGGGATCTATGATATTATTCTGCATGTTCTTGTGCATGTTCAGCTCTCTGTGGCTTGGAATAAGTCCGACTCGTCTCGTGTATTGCGACCATCACAGGCTCAACGCTGTGATGACAGGGAGAATCAATTTACGTGTTCGTCTCGGACAACTGAATTTACCCATGATCGGGGGCGACAGATAATTGCTTAACAAAAGGGTCGTAACGTTAATGGACAACTGTACGAAAGTTTCCCCAACCTTCTATGGGACTTGGAATGCAACACAGCTTCTCAAAAACATCATCGTCTAAACCAAGTGCCTCTGTCTACTAGGACCCTGATCGGCGAAAGCTGTTTGTCGGCCTCTTAATCGAGTGAGTGACTGATCCTACAGCAGGTAAGAACCCGATCCGCATGAGGAATTCCAGATTCCTTCGGACAGCAACTTTGAGTCGCACGGGGCACTCGTTCACGCGGCTACTCCTGACATCCCACTCCATGGAGCCATCGTAAAGCAGGTGAGCCAACGGCCACAGTGGATGCGCCTCCCGTCTCGCATCCACATCCCCCCTGACCGCCGAGAACCATTCAGACGCCGGAGTTGGGCGGATATGATACCCCGAGGCCTGGACGAGCCTCCAAAATCCACCCCATGTCATCCCATCCTCTTGGCTTTCGACGGCGTTCCCCCGTGGCGTTGGTTCGAGCGCGGTGCGGATGGCACCGGCAGCAGTCGTGGCCGCGTCTGACACATGCAGCCAGGCATCCTCGTCATCGGCGTTGTAAGCGCCAATGTCGATGTTCGCCGAGGTGAGTCTCCAGATGTAGTCGTCGAGGTTGGCCACGCCCTCAGTGGCGGTCCCGATCACGAGGCCCGGCCTGTATACCGCAATGTTTCTCCAAAGGGGACGACACCTCTCGGCGGCCCTCTTGACCAGGACCTCTGCGACGAACTTTGTCTGGCTGTATCCCATCGCGCTCGCAAGCTCGAGAGCAACGTCTTCGTCCCTCTCCACCTCGCTCCTCCACTGCCGGCCGCCCGAGACGTATGCGAATCTGAGCGATGGGTTTCGGATGGCGAGACGAAGCAGCTGAACGGTCGAGCCGACGTTGACTGCCTCGAGGGCCGAGTAGCTTTTGTTCCAGTGCACAGCGGCGCCGTTGTGGATGATGGCGTCAAAAGAGTGGCCGTCGCCCAGGAGGTCCCAACGCTCTTGTGCGAGGCCCAGCTGCGCACGCGACAGATCCCCGTCCCAGACGTCGAGCTTGTCGTCGTGGAACTCGGTCCACCACAGGGCCTTTTGAGCTGTGTCGACCACCCGGCTCCTGGCTGCCTGGGGGCTTGAACTGCGCACGAGAGCTGTCACACGGCCAACATCGCTACGCTCGAGGAGTTGGCGCAGTATCTGTGTGCCCAGGTAGCCGCTTGCGCCGGTAAGAAAGACGTTGAGGCCGCTGTCTTTGTTCTTAGGACGGCTAAACGAAGCTTCGGGGACGGATCCCGACAGCCTAGACAGCTCGTCGTCGTACCGGTTGACTTGAGCCATGATATCGATCGTCTGGCTGGTGGCCGGGGGCGCAGATGCCTGGACGGAGTTTCGCCTTGGGCTGGAACGGGAGATAAACGCCGCCAGCGATCGGATGCTGGTCTGCTCGTCCATCAGGAACTGCATGCTGACCCTGGTCCGGTATTTCGTGTGGATGAAGTGCATGAGCGACATCATATTGAGAGAGTCGAGGCCGGACGCGTGAAGCAGTATGTCGTCGAAGCCCCCAGCGATGGCCGACCTGGGAGAAAGAGACCTCGAAGGCACCAGACTGTAGATCTTTTCCGCCAACTCGTAGGCGGGGGTGTCGTCTGGGAGTATAACTGCGAGCTCTGTGGACGACTGGGACGTCTTGCCAAAGATGCTCGGTTCTCGCCCCGACAGGCCTTCGAGCCAAGTCGTGATCAGCTTTCTGTCCACCTTTCCAGAGGCGGAGAGAGGAAAGCCTTTATGAGACAGTTTGTTGATGCCAAGCCAGTGGGCTGGTACCATGATGCTGGGGACCTTCTCGGACAGCTCTTGCCGGATGTCATCCACCTCTTTGTTGCAGCTTTCTTCGGCATGCGGATGGCCAGTGGCACTCCTATGGCTATTTTCGGCTTCCAACACTACCACAAGCTGACTTGATAATGGCCCTTTTGTAGGGAAAACAACAACTCCGCGCTGGAACCGGAGGCAACCCGACAGATGGGATTCAATGTCCCCGATCTCAATTCTCTGGCCGTTGACCTTGACCTGCATGTCTTTGCGGCCGACGTAAACCATGTTCCCGTCGCTGTCCTTCCGGACAAGGTCTCCCGTCTTGTAAAGACGACCCGCGTCTCTCGGACGACTCTCCAGCGGCCATGAAGAACTGTCGACGAACGCCGCGGCTGTTCTCGCCGGGTCGTTGAGATATCCGTCAGCCAAGGTCGCCCCCCCGAGAAGCATCTCGCCGATATCTCCGTCGGCAACCAGAGACGCTTCGTTGTCATCCGCATTAACGATCCACGAAGAACAACCCACAGGGAGACCAATGGTCCGAGGGTCCGTATGTGCGGAGTAACAGTGGCAGGCCGCGATCACGGAGCACTCACTCGGCCCGTAGGCATTGAAGAGTCTCGTCCCGGCATCTCGCCATTTCTTAACCAGGACCCCGTCCGGTGCTTCCCCTCCCAGAATCAAGGTCCGGAGCGACGGGACCTCTGCCGGATCGACGATGCGGGCGACGGACGGCGTCAGGAGGGCCAGGTCGACATTCATCCGCCGCATGAAGCCTCCGATGCTCTCCAAGCGCTCTGCTTCCATAGCCACGCAGACCGTCCCGCCATGGATGAGGGTCGTAAGAATCTCGAACAGGCTGGCGTCGAAGCTGTACGCCGAAAACTGGAGCACGCGGTTGTCGCGAGACATGCCAAAGACAGAACCGTGGGCGGCTGCGCTGGAGGCGAATGCCGCATGAGATACGACGATGCCTTTCGGGGTCCCGGTAGACCCGGAGGTGAAGATAACGTATGCTGGACTGTCGGGTGTGGAACGAGTGGCGAGCATCTCGGGGTCATCAGAGCTTCCAGGCCTCTCGAGCGATTCCCGGTCGACGATGATGCGCTCAAGAGTGCCAAGGTCTGTTGCTTTTGCTTGGAATGCCGACATGAGGACAGTCCTGGCTCTGACTTGGGCGACGACCTCTCTCAGGCGGGATATTGGCTGACTCGGGTCCAGGGGGACGAAGACGGCGCCCGCTTTCAAGGCTCCGAGCAGGGCGACGACTGTCCAAACTGACTTCTCGAAGCACATCGGAATCATATCCCCCGGGGATACGCCACTGTCGACGAGTCGTTGCCCCAGTGCAGAAGCCATGCTTTCCAGCGTGGCATACGATAGACGATCGGTCGTCGAGACGACTGCGTCCCGCTCGGGCTCGACTCGGCTCTGCTTTGTGATGAGTTCGTGCAGCATCGCCGAGACCTTGACGGGTTCCTGATCGTTGTCGCAAACAGACTGTGAGAGGCATGAAACCTTGTCAAAGGCAATGTCGGCAATCTTGAGGGAGGAACAGCTCGTCCCGATGGTAGCCCGAGCGAGCTGGGTCATGATGATCTTGACAGTCTCGATGGCGTGCGCCACGAAGACCCGGCTTGTCACTTCCTCGTCCACGTGCGTCGCGAACTCGACCCGTCCAGGGTGCAGCCAGGCCTCGCAGGTGACTGGGAAAGTCGTGTACTCTTCTCGATAGGCCGGCTTCAGGAGGGGGCCCGGTCCGGTCTCCTCCCAGCCGCCGCCAGCCTGGACAACCAGCAGGTTCTGGAACTCGCAGGCCCGCCTCGTGTCGTCGTTTAGGGCCTTGATCCCCTGGATGCCCGTCTGCTCAAAGGGGATCATCGAAGCCGCCTGGTCTTGGATCCGGCGGAGGAAGTCGACCATGGCCAGCTTCCTGTCGATGCGGACCCTGACCGGAACGGTGGCGATGGTCGGTCCTTCAACGCTCTCGATGTCGTCGAGGGGCGCATTCCTGCCAGAGACCGTTGCTCCGAACAGAACATCATCCGAGACTGAGAAGTGGCCGACCATGAGAGCCCAGGCTGCGCGCACAAACGTCGACATGGTGACTCCGGACGACGGGTCAATGTCGATGGCGAGTTCGTCTCGGACGACAGCCCTGGCAAACGACTGATGACGCGGATCTGGCGAGGCCGCCGGGAAGCTCGACGCCGGAGATCCCCACAGCTCCCTCTTCCAATACTCGGATGCGCTGGGCGAGAGCTCGCGGGTATAGGCGATGAAGCGGCGGTAGTCGGTTGCCGGTTTCGCGACGCGTCCGTGGTAGAGGTCGTTGAGTCTACTGCAGAGCATGGCGAGCGACCAGCCGTCGTAGAGCATGTGGTGGATGGTCCACACGAACGTCACGGCGCCGTCCCCGGACGTCACGAGCGCGAAGCGGTTGAGCGGGTCGCCGGGGTACATGGGCCGGGAGTCGTCCTCGTCGAGGTATGCTTCGAGGTCGTGGTGCGCGAGCCATCGGACCCTTTCCCTTATGACGGCCTGGAGAGAGCCCGCGGACGCCGTCGTTGCGAACCGCGTCCGGAGTATCGGCGACGTGGCGTGGATATGCTCCCAGACGCTCTTGAAGCGCGCGAGGTCCACGTCTTGGGGAAGAGAATGGATCCATCGGCCGGTGTAGCTCCCCGGCCGCGTGAGGTTGACCGCCATGAGACCTTCCTGCATGTTGGTGCAAGGATACAAGTCTTGGATGTCCTCGGCCCTGACATCGCACTGAAAGGAGGCTTCCTCACGAAGCTCGGGCACGGCATCGGGGTCGAGGAACTGGAAGGGCGTAGTGGTGCAGCGAGCCGAGCGTGCCGGGTTGTCCTCGTCGTCCTCGCCGGCGCGTTTGCAAACCAGGGCCATCCTCCGTAGCACCGAGTTCTTGAAGATGCTGGCGACGTTGATCTGCAGCGCAAGTCGGCGGCACGCGGCAACGACTTTGATGGCGCCGATCGAGTCTCCGCCGAGCGCAAAGAAGTCGTCCTCGGGCGAGATGGTGTCGCCTGGGACGCCCAGCACCATAGCCCAGGCCTTGCGCAGAACAGCCTCGATCGGTGTCACTTCAGAGTCTGAGGGGCTAAACAGAGACAATGATGCTTCGGATGAGGGTTTTGTGTTGCCGGAAGAGATGGTGAACTGTCCAACCGAGGAGCCTGCTTCAGACTCGGGGAGGCCGCCGGGCGGTAATATTACAGATGTCTCTGTTTCAACTTCGGATGCCGTCTCGCCTCGCGCAGGGGACCGAAGAAGCTGCTGCGTGGTCATTCCGTTCCCGAGACCGCGGAGAGATTTCCTGTCGACTTTCCCAGAGGGCGATAGTGGCAGTCTATGGCAAGCAATGACTGCCCTGGGGACCATGTAAGCCGGGAGGACAGTCGCAAGCTCGGCCGAAGCCTCTCGGAACCGGCTGTTGGTATCATGCCACGTTCGATCTGTTTCGCTGACCAGTATCTCTATTCGGCCGTCTGTAGTAACACCAGTAGACGACTTTGAAGCAGGCGTCACAAACGCCGTCAAGATGCCGTGGTCAGCTCCGATCGGCCGGAGCAGCTCGACTGCGACATCCCAGGTGGTCTTCGGGGACCCGGGAGTATTCGTCGAGCCCAGACATCGCGCCAGGTGGTGCTCGACCTCGCCAAGCTCAACACGCTGGCCGTTGATCTTCACCTGGCCGTCTTTCCTCCCCAAGAAGTCTACCGAGCCATCCACCCTCATCCTCCCGAGGTCGCCCGTCCGGTAGCATCGTCCCGAGTCCCTCGTCACGCCGCGGAGGAAGCCCGGATCGTCGAGGAAGACGGCACCGGTCTTCTCCCTGTCGCCGAGATAGCCACGGGCGACGGGCGGCCCCTCGATGACGATCTCGCCGACCGTGTTGAAGGGCGCCAGCCGCCCGTCCTCGCCGACGATCCAGACGGCGCAGTTCGCCGGTCTCCCGAGCGATATGCTCTTGACGCCCTTGGTCCTGGGCTCGCTGACGATGGTGATGGCCGAGCACTCGGCGGGGCCGTAGGCGTTGATGGCTTGGACGTGGCCGGCCCAGGTGTCGGCCACGGCTTGCGGGAGCGCCTCTCCGACGAAGCAGAGGACTTCCAGACCCGGGGCTTCTTCCGGGCTCATCAGGCTCGCCACCGAGGGCGTCAACATGGCCCAGTTGACACCCATGCTGGATATGCACCGGGCCAGGTTGTTCATCCTCTCCTCCTCCGACGGGATGCAGAGACAGGCGCCGACCATCAGTGTCGACAGGATCTCCAGCATCGAGATGTCGAACGAGAAGGAGGAGTACTGCAGCACGCGGGCGCTGGGGGAGTCGAGGCGGATGGCCTTGGAGAACCCCTTGGCACTGGAGCAGAATGCCGCATGGGGCACCACGACGCCTTTGGGCTTCCCAGTCGATCCGCTCGTGTAGACGACGTAGAGCGCGTTGTCCGGAGTGGTCCAAGGCGGCTTCGTGGGTGGAAGTGATGTCGCCGCCGTCCTGGCCGGGAGCCTTCTGCAGAACGATTCGTCGACGATAACCCTGTTGCCCGGGAGTATCTCCTCGGGGATCCGGTATTGGCTGCCAGGAGACGATATTACGACGGATGCCTTTACATCCTGGACGATCATACGGATCCGAGCGGCCGGGAGCGACGGATCAAGAGCTACGACGGCGCCGCCGGCCCTCACCACCGCCAGTATGGCGACGACGCTCCAGAGTGACTTTTCAAAGATGACGGGAACCAGGACTTCCGGGCCGACGCCCATGTTTGAGAGATGATGCGCAAGCTGTTTGGTACACTGCTGCAACTGGGAGTACGACATGTTGCCGTCCCAGGCGCAGATAGCCGGGGCGTGCGGCTCTGACTGAACCTGTTGGTCAATCACATCATGAACCAAAACATGTTCTTCTTTCGGTAGTCTTTTATCGTCAGTCTCCCAAGTTTTTCCATCACGCTCCGGGGAGAGTATGGGTACTCACGGCCTGTTCAACTGTACAAGATGACGCTGGCTTGCCGGGCTCAGCATCTTGACATTTCCCAGCGTGGTCTTCTCGCCGAACAGGTTGTCTAGCTGCCATAGAACATGCTCCACGTCGTTTAGTAGGAGTCGCACCGCCGGCCGAGAGAAGTGATGGTCGAAAGTGGCCGAGAGCTCCAGTTCTTGCTCTTTGATCCGGCACTCGAGTCGGATCGCCCAGTCGGAGAGGAAGTCCGACAACTCATGCGTATCCGGGGCCGCGGCCGAGAGGGCGATGACCGTAGTTTGGGATTCGTTCTTGTCCGGTGCTGGGGCCTTCAACCAGGGCTCAGTCTTGGGGACACCAGATAGAGCAGCAGTCGAGTCTGCGACGTCTCTCAGGAACACAGATGCTCGAGTGTGACGACTGACGGCAAGTCTGGTTGGCAACGGCGGAGACAGAGCCTCCCAGTCTGTGTTGTTGGAGACGCTCAGCCCAAAATTGATATCCTCTTTATCTGTCTGCGAGGACGACGACAACGAAGACGACAACACCAAAGCCCATGCGGCGCATACCGCGGGCCCGATATCTCCTTTCAGGTCAACCACCGGTCCCCGAACGTGAGATAACTGGCGCGCAGTCGATTCCGCATCGACGGTTGTTTCTTTGGCAGCAGCAGCAGCAAACAACGCTTCTCCAGGTGGCGTCCCGGCGTCGGGTGAGTCGTGGCCATGCCCTGGAGGACCGTGGACCGTGTGCGTGTCATCCTGCTCGGGGCCTCGCGTCGTGGGGGATCTGAAGACGAAGCGCTTGGGCACGCCCGGGACGCCGGCCGGGAACGGGTTCTCGAAGACGATCTCGTCTGGGGTCGGCGAGTCCGCCGGGGTTGGCGCGTCGAAAACGAACTTGACGGAGTGAAGCCGCGGGGTGAGCTTCCATCTCCCGTCTGTAGACAGCATTCTTGACTTATGGTCTGATCACGGAGACAGCAACGACGAGAAGATGGAAGAAGAAAAAAGGAGGTATTGGATGTGTGGTATCATCAGTCTCGGAGCTTGGTGCCAGGACAGAAGGGCAAGGTTGATCGTGTTGGTGTAAGTGAGTGTGGTGGCGGACTCTTAACCCTGGGTAGGAAGTAACATCAGGCGTCTCTCGTCCAGACTCTAATACGAGACGTCTAGACTCGCGTCATGTGAATCCTTCAATGTATGACAACCTCCACATCCGTCTCGGCGGGCGCGGTCCATGTCATCCATCCTCACTCATCCCACAACCCCGTCGTTGACGGTCCAAATACCTGACTCTCGGTGCGCCACCGAGCCGATGGCCGCTTGATCATGTCCACTCGGGCCGTCTAGGCTGCTGAAGAACGTGTGCTACCTGCCTAGCAAGGCAAGCTCGATGGCACCACCCCCCCTTGTCCTTCAATCCTTCCATGGGGTGGGCGCCTGGTGATATGTAGATTCGTAATCGTTGGATGATGTGACTCCATTCAGACTAGGAGAACAGTAGCCCGGTGGTAGGAGGAGCAGGATTCCCTAGGTCCGGTAGCGGCTCCAGCAGCGGAACGAAAGGATTGTGGGGTGCAACATCTCACGGCACCAAGTTGCCGTTGACTTGGGTCATACAGAGGGGGAGACTTCCTTCGATTCCGTCTCCTCCGTCTTCCTCGTACTGGGATGGATGAAAGGATGAGACATCTGCAGCCGCTGCTGACCGTCCAAGCCGACTTGCCACCTGAACGTAGTCCACTCAAATACAGAGACAGCCCTAACGTCGATGACCCTGCAACATGGCCCTTTTGTAGCGCGTGAGGTCGGATGCGGTTGCAACCATTGCCCTGCCTGGAGATTCGGACGAGTCGAATCTTCGGGTCCCTCTTTGGAACGACGACGTAGTCGGCTCTTTGGGCCCAATAAGCGGGAGCCAAGCCCTTGACAGAAAGCTTGAAGGACCTCGGGATGCAGGTCCCTGTCGACTAGTCGCGCACTTCAGATCCTTCGGCTCCACGGAGGGGGGAGGGGGGAAAGAGGGGTGGTCAGCGATAAGGCGACATAACCGTCACGTCGCCCCGGTATCGTAACGCAGTGGTGCCTCTGGGTCTTGTTCGACGTTCTTTAGGCGCCTGCGGTGTTCCTATGGCCTTCCTGATGCGGTTGGGAACCTGGCGAGGGGGGGGCGATGAGATCCATGTAAGCCTAGGCTCCAATTCCGGACCCGGTCTGTTCTGCCAGTTCGGCGGGGCGAATGTCATAGAGCTCTTTTACAACCTAGCGGTAATCCTTTGGAATTTATGACAGAGATGAAGGGGGTGGGAGAGAGAGGAGGGGCAGGATAGTGTTGGGCACACGGCATATTGGACCATGATGCCCATTATCTCAACGTTGTGATTTCCAACGTTATAGAGATTCCCCTCCGTACAGCTATTGTTCAGATCAAAGATCAGACCAAAGAGCCATGCCTACTACAGACGACGACCCGAGTTCCACTGATGCTCGCAGCGGATATCAGGACCATAAGAACGAAAAGACCGCCGCCGCCGCCGCCGGCGGGCTCAGCATCAAGCCAGATGTCTCCTCCCTCAATACGGCAGAACCGGCCGCAGCGCCCGACGACCTCCCCGGGTGGAAGGTCTTGGTCATCTGGTCGGCCATCGCCCTCGGCGTCCTCTGCACATTCCTGGACGAGGGCATCATCGCCACGGCCATCCCGCGGATCACGGACGACTTTGGCTCCCTGACGGACGTCGGTGTAAGTAGTAGCAAAACAAAGAAACCCCCCCCCCCCCCTCCAAAAGAAACCCCGAACTTCCGTGAAACCGAGACTGACGAACCGAATGCAAGTGGTACGGCTCGGCCTACCAGATGACCCTCTGCGCGTTCCAGCTCGTCTTCGGCCGTCTGTACAACCAGTTCTCCATCAAGACCGTCTTCCTCGCCTCGCTCGCCGTCTTCGAGCTCGGCTCCCTCGTCTGCGCCGTCAGCCCGAGCTCGACGGCCTTCGTCGCCGGCCGCGCCGTCGCGGGGCTCGGCGCCTCGGGCCTGCAGAGCGGCTGCATGGTCCTCATCTCGGCGACGCTGCCGGCGAAGCAGCTGCCCATGTACGTCGGCGCCATCGGCATGGTCTACGGCGTCGCCGCCGTCCTCGGGCCCGTCGTCGGCGGCGTCATCACCAACAGCCGCCTCACGTGGCGATGGTGAGTTTGGCCCAAGCCGTTTCTTAGCCATTGTTTTTGTCTTTTTTTTATCATTTTCTATTTTCCTTTTCCCCCCCCCTTCTTTTCTAACCCTGCTGAAACCCGGTTTGATCCCCCCCCCCCCCCCCGGTTTTGTATTAGCAAATCCCACTTACAAAAACAACGCTGTCCAGGTGCTTCTACATCAACCTCCCCATCGCCGTGCCGCCGGCGGTCGCGACGCTGTTCCTGGTCCAATCGCCCCCGCCGACGGACGAGCAGCGGCGGCCCTGGCTGGAGAAGATCCGGGGGCTGGACTACCTCGGCATGGTCCTCCTGCTGCCGGGCATCACCTCGCTCCTCCTCGCGCTACAGTTCGGCGGCGCCCTGTTCGCCTGGGACGACAGGCGTACGATCGCGTGCTTCGTCGTTTCCGGGGTCCTCGTCGTCGGGTTCGTGGTCGAGCAGTGGTGGATGGGAGAAAAGGCGCTGGTGCCTCCGCGCCTGGCCACGATGCGAGTGGTGGCCTTCGGCGCCGTGTTCGGGTTCTGCTTAGACGGCGCCTTCTTCACACTCGTCTACTATGTATGTATTTTATATCCTTCCATGGCATCCTCTGCAACTCTCACTGACGGTCCTCCCACCCCCCGGCTTAGGTGCCGCTCTGGTTCCAAGCCATCCAGGGAGCAACGCCCGAGCAATCCGGCGTGAGATATCTGGCCCTCTGCCTCGCCTTCATCTTCACCATCTTCCTCAGCGGTTGGGGCGTCACCAAGACCGGCTACTACCAGCCTTTTATGCTGGCGGGGACGGTCCTCTTGTCGATCGGTGCCGGGTTGCTCTCGACGCTCAAGGTCGCCTCCGGTGCGGACCACTGGATCCCGTTCCAGGTCATCGCGGGCCTCGGCATCGGGGCCTCGACGCAGCAGGCCGCGGTCGCCGTCCAGAGCAGTCTGAACGAGGCCGATGTCGCCATCGGCGTGGCGGTCGTCTTGTTTTTCCAGTGTTTGGGGCCGACGACCGCCATCACCGTGGCCCAGGCCGTCTTTGCCAGCGTCCTCACGTCCGGCATTGCGGCCGAGGTTCCTGGGGTCGATCCCCAGGCCGTCAGAGCATCGGGAGCGACGGGGCTCAAGGACCTGGTGCCAGCCGAACAGTTTGGGAACCTCGTGCAGGTCTACAACCACGCCATCACGAGGACGTACCTGGTCGCTGCGGCTCTGGCTGCTGCCAGCCTCGTCGGCGTCGTGGGGGTAGGGCTGAAGAAGATTGAGAGTGAGGGTGACACTGAGAAGTCGGATGTTGAGAGCCGATGAGGCATACCGTCACCGTGTTCGGTACACCATGAGTTGAGAAGTGGCTGAAGTACGGACCGGTCTTGGTTGTTTCTTGATGATATCTTGGAGGAAAAGTAAAAGTCATCTCAAGATTGTTCCTGCATCGACCTTTCAGAACACTCAAAACGCGTTTGTAGAGTTGAAGAGAGATTTGGTAACTAAATGTGTTGTGTCACTTTGCAGTAATAATCAGGACTGCACGCCCCATAGTCTGGCTATTCATGTCTCTTCATTCACTTGTCTCTTCTCTTCCTAGGTGACTTTTTGCTCAGATTCCTAGTCATGTAGCAGTCCCATCGCCCATACAGTTAATCGTTTCAGAAACGCATGCTGAGGAACCCGAATGCGAGGGATCAAGATACTCAGTCAAAGCAGTCCCCCCCCCCCCCTCTCTTACGGACGGGTACGCAGACGATAATTACAGAAAAACACAGCACAGAAAAGACTTATCCATAGCACTAAATGTTTCCATGTACATGGGGTTTCCCCTGGCAGAAGAAGCGCAACACCCCAAGACAGGCTTCGAAAGTTCATTCCCACCAACTATACAATGCATAGCATATAGCTCGTAGACCTAGAGCAAGATTGAGAATTTAAACCTCAGGCCAAAGAAGAAGAAGAAAAGAAGCAGCAATTCGCAGTGGCAGTCGTGTCTCACTCCAGGACAAAAGCCCGCAATAGGGGGGCCATGCTATGATATAGGCGTAATTTGGCATGTTCATGCAGCGTGATTGAGGGTTGGTTACCACCAATTCTCGCATAGACGGGCAGTGTAATATTCAAAGGACAATCCTCCCTTTTAACCTAGCTCTGGCGTCTTAGTCATCGTCGTACGCATCACGGCCAAGAAAGCTCCGCCTCTCCCATCTCCCCTTCTCTTCTTCTTCCCCCCCGCCAATGACGACGAAACACACATACACACACACACACACACCCCAAGAAGCCTGACGACTCCAGACAGTCTCGGATATACGTTTTCTAGCATTTTTGACCAATTTCTTTTCTAATTCTTTTTGCCATTTCCAACATTGCACCCTCGAATCCTTTTCTTCGTCTCCTTTTCAGCTTCCAGGTCCCACCCACATCCTTAGATTGCATACACATACATATATACCTAGACATACCAAGACACACACACACACACACACACACACGCATGTAAAGCACCGCACCCCATGGACGAGCACGACGCCGCCGTCCGGCGCATCGCCGAGGCCGTCCGGGACCACCACTCCCGCCGCGAGCCCTTCCGCATCTTCCACGGCGCCACCAGCAGCACCCGGCCCCCCCACGGCCAGCGCGTCGTCGACATCAGCGCCTTGCGCCGCGTGCTGCGCGTCGACGCCGCCGCCGCCACCGCCGTCGTTGAGCCCAACGTGCCCATGGACGACCTCGTCGCCGCCACCGTCCGCTGCGGCATGCTGCCCCCCGTCGTCATGGAGTTCCCGGGCATCACCTGCGGCGGCGGCTTTGCCGGGTCCGCCGGCGAGAGCAGCTCCTTCCGCCACGGCTACTTCGACGAGACCGTCCGCTCCGTCGAGATGGTCCTCGCCAACGGCGACGTCGTCACCGCCTCCGACGCCGAGAACCCGGACCTCTTCCGCGGCGCCGCCGGCGCCCTCGGCACCCTCGGCATCGTCACCAGGCTCGAGCTGCGCCTCCTCCCCGCCAGGCGCTTCGTCAAGGTCAGCTACCACTCCTACTCCACCATCCCCGAGGCCATCGCCGCCATCCGCCGCGAGACCGCCCTCGCCCACAACGACTACGTCGAGGGCCTCGTCTTCTCCCGCACCAGCGCCGCCGTCGTCACCGGTCACTTGACGGACGACCTCCCGGACAAGTGCCGCCCGCGGACGTTCCGCCGGCCCGGTGACCCCTGGTTCTACCTGCACGCCCGGAAGCGCATCGCCAACGGCACCCCGACCCCGGACTACGTCCCGCTGCAGGACTACCTCTTCCGCCACGACCGCGGCGCCTTCTGGATGGGCGAGCTCGCCTTCCGCTACTTCGGCTTCGTGCCCTTCAACAGGTTCACCCGCCGCGCCGTCGACGGCCTCATGGACACCCGCACCCTGTACAAGGCCGGCCTCGGCGGCGGCGGCGGCAGCGGTCGCATGACCTTCCGCTACCTCGTCCACGACCTCTCGCTGCCCTACGCGACGGCCCAGGACTTCATCGACTACGTCGCCGACACCCTCGAGATCTGGCCGCTCTGGCTGTGTCCCCTGCGCGCCCTCGCCTCGACCCCCAGCTTCCACCCGTACACGACGGAACCGCCTGGCGGTGACGGTGACGGCAACGGCAACGGCAACAGCAACGGCAACGGCAACGGCAACGGCGAGGGCGAGGGCAACGCCGTCACGCAACCCATGCTCAACGTCGGCGTCTGGGGCCCCTCGTCCAAGAAGATCGACCGCTTCGTCCGCCAGAACCGCGACCTGGAGGCCAAGCTGGCCGAGCTGGGCGGCCGCAAAGTGCTCTACTCGCACGCCTACTACACCGAGAAGGAGTTCTGGGACGTGTATGACAGGGAATGGTACACGGCGCTGCGGGAGCGCTACGGCGCCACCAGCCTGCCCACCGTCTTCGACAAGGTGACGGTCGACGTCGGCAGGGAGCGGGAGCGCAAGTCCCTGCGGGACAGGGTCGCCGTGTCATGGCCGTTCGCGGGCCTCATCGGGGTGTGGTCTGCGATCCGGAAGTGAGCAGGAGAAGGAGTAGTAGTTAGTAGCGGCGGGAGCGTGATCGTCTGGGGGCGGGACGTGGACTTGAACACAGGATTGTGTAATGCTCGAAGTCGTTGCCTGGGGACGGGCGGCGCTACGCAGGTGCGTATACTACGGGGGACTTGATGAACCATCATGAACCATCATGAACCATTATCACGACTGGTCGGGGCGTTGGTTTAAGCGTTTCTTCACACAGGGGGTGGGAGGGAGGCACTGCTTTGGTTGGGGTCTTGTGCATTCACGCCAGGTTCCGGTTGTTTACATTGGGAGAACGTTGAACATCTTGCGTGAGCCCAGATGGGTCAACGAACGGAATTAATACCATGGGATCTATGACACAATGATATATCTATCATACATCAACCTGCTTTGAAGAAAGGCCTGGCATGATGCCAATATCTGCCGCATTACCGAATACAGAATGAAACAAATCAAAGACAAGACGAATGGTTTATGAGTGATGACAGACTCCCCCAGCTTAAACTAAACCCAATGGTGTATGACGTCAGGTGTTACATTACGCATATAAACAAGATGCTCTCCTTCTCTTTGAAGAACACCAAAGATGATTCAGTTCCCATTATACACCAAAGTCTCAACTCTCCGAATACAACATCATTAACACCCTCGAACCCAAGAGCCCCGTCACACTTTCAGCCAGAGTTCCACAAACAACCAAGTCACAAGACGAAAAAGAAGATGCCATCCAATCTCGCCCTCACGCCTCTCTCCTCCCTCCGCGTCTCCAGACACCTGATCCCAGCCCACGGCCTCCTACCCAACACAAGCATCCAGAACAAGCCGCTCCTAATCTACCACGGCGTCTTCCTCTCCTCCTCGGCGTCCGCCATCGAGGCGCACCTCCGCTCCGTCGGTGTCGTCGAACCGCAGTGGCGGTACACAATGTACACCGCCACCCACTACCACAGCACGACCCACGAGGTCCTCTGCGTCAGCGCCGGCCGCGCCCGCCTGTGCTTCGGCGGCGAGGCCAACCCGCACCGCGTCGAGCCCGTCGTCGAGGGCGGAGACGTCCTCGTGGTCCCCGCCGGCGTCGCCCACCGTCTCCTGGAGGACCTGGACGGCGGCCGCTTCGAGATGGTGGGAAGCTACCCGCGCGGTCATGACTGGGACATGTGCTACGGGCGGCAGGGGGAGGAAACCAAGGCGGGAGACATCGGCAGGGTCGCCTGGTTCTCGAGGGACCCGGTGTATGGCGACGATGGGCCCGTGGTCAAGGAGCCATGAGACATGATTACGGAGAGTTATTTATGTATTTCCCTTCCCTCCTACGACCATCATGGCGGCATTGAACTGGGAGATAGGAAGAGAAAAGACACTTGAAGGAAGAAGGGAAAAGGAAAAGACGCCTCGTAGTCCAGCCTCCCACACACACAGGGTGGGAGAGAAATTATTATTCACGAAGAGAACCTAAAGTGAAAAGAGCCGCATCTGCCGCGCTGTGTCGTCACGCAGATGAAAGGAGGGGGATCCTATACACACACACACACATATCCTGAACACCGTCGCCCGCCAACCTCTCTACCTTCGCCCCGACAAATCAACCACCCACACCACACATACGCGCGCGCGCGCACACACACACACACGCACACACAAAGAATAAAAAGCCAAGGGAGTAGCCGGCAGCTATCCTGAGCACTGCCAACCCCTTCCCCGTTCCCCATGGGAGACCACTTCAAGTGAACAAGTATGTACACATCGTCGTCCTATTCCTCGAGACGACCATCACCTTGCTTGCTCTCCTCTCCTCTCCTCTCCCCATAATCAGGTGATCCTCACGACACTGGGTATTGCCACTCGCCCGTCGTCTTGTTCATGTAGCCGAGCTCTTCGGCCGCCGCCGCGAAGTCCTACTCCTCGTGCACGCTCCCCATGGCACCGCTACTCTTATTAGACTTCTTGCCCAGTTTCAGCATGCTAAACCTCTTCCTGACGCTGCCTCGCTTGACGATACCAACGTCCTCGACCGGCCGTTCGTCTCTGTACTCGCGCTCCTTTTCCGTCAGGTTGATGCCGGCGTCCGAGCTCTGCCGCCCGCCCGAGTCCGTCACCCACTCGCTGGTGGCATCGTTACTGCCCAGAATCCGCGGGGCGTCCGTGGACGGCGCCCGGAAGAAACTCCGACGGTTAGGATTGTCTTGGGTTTTGCTGAAGCTCCTGCTGCGTTGGCTGACGTTGTCCTCCGCCTCGCCGTTCGCCGCCGGGGCGTCGCCGTTGGTCTGCTGCAACACTGGCGGGGATTCCTTCTTACGGCCTCCCAGGAAGCTCAGGCGTGTACCCCGGCCCTGACGGATGGCAATCGGCTGAACAGTCGAGACCTCCTCGGCCACCACGCCGTTGCTCACGCCGCCGCCGCCTGCAGTGCTCTGCGGTTGCGGAGATGCCTGTTCTGTGGACGGTGATGACCGTCTCCAGGTCTGCGAGCCGTTGGCCGAGTCACGAGTCGGTTGCGGTGGAGCAAAGAGAGCAATCTCGGGCGCAAAGGTGCTTTCGAAGTCTATTGGTTTTTTAAATGAGAAAGAGTCCCCCTTTTTTATAGGAATGACTTGAAATAACAAAAACACTTACATTGTTGGAGTTCCTCGTGCCTTTGATTGAGTATCTCGTTCGAGCTTCTCGAGAAGGTCGCTAGGCATCGCTTGATCATGATGGCGTGGTCCACAAGGGCCATCTTGATGGCCTTGTCTTGCGGATCAAGCTCGACGTCGCGCCCCTCCTCGTCCTGGTCCTCATCATCGTCGTCGTCGTCAACATTCGCAGCGGTTGGCAGTAGCTGACGGTAGCACACCACGCTGTTGTCAGAAACGGGATTCACCGATACGCTCACGGCATCCACCAACAGTTGGGCATTCTCCTCGTCCCCTTCGGCGATTCGCTTTTCGACAACCGTCATCTCCTGCGTCTTCCTGACGATGCGCTCCAAGCCCGTCTCGCGAGCCGTGAGCTTGATCTCTTCGGTGTGGACGATTTCGCTGCGACGGAGGATTGTTGGGAACGGGTCGGCTGTGATGAACACCATCTTCTCCGCATAGTGCTCCTCGACGGGCCCGGACGTGCTGCGCTTGGATGACACGGAGAAGCTCTGAGGATGGGCTGAGAGTAGGTAGTCTCGGATGACCTGAGGGACGCGGGCCCGCTGGAAGACGGCGTGTGTCAAGTCGCGATGGGGAGTGATGGAGGAAATGACAAGGAATTGCCCTTCAACGTCGTCGACATCGCCCCCAGTCACAATCTGAGCAGATGGGTACTGCTCCTGCATGCGGTCCGTAAAGGCCGAGGCGCGTTCTGTCGGGGACCCCTCGTAGACGAACTCCTTGTCGCGAAGACTGGAGGGGAACCCGAGCCCCTTGTAGACAACCTTGAAGTACTTGGGCACCAGCTTGTCGCTTTTGGAAATCGTCTCGTAGATGGTCGCAACGGCGCGCTCCGTCCTGGCGAGCTTGGCAAAGTCGAAAACGTTGGTCTCGTACTGGGTACGCAGCTCCTGGTAGGCGGCCAAGGCGCTGCTCCAAGCCTCGCCCTCCTCGAAGTGCTTGATCATGTCGAAGTAGATGCGCTCCTTGCGCTCGAAGGATGTCTGCACGGGGAACTCGGGGTCGTCCAAGGCCGCAACCTGCTTCGTGGGGTCCCAGTCGTAGAGATCGGCATGCAACCGTAGCGCCAGGCCTGCTTCGCAATGGTTCCTTGCCTCGCCCTGGAACACGGCCAGCTGATGGACGTACCGGATAAAGATCTCCTCCTTCTGCATGTCCCGGAGGAACTCCATCAGCCGCAGGCGGTTGATGAGATGCGACGCCTCGCTCGTGTTGTCGCTGCCGTGAACGGCCACGAGGAGGTTGAGGAACTCGTCGACGGTGGCCATCAGATCGCGGATCGCGGCGTACAGCGGCTCGTCGGCGACGCTCGATAGCGGCGCGAACCTCTCCATCAATTCGTTGACGAACAGCTTCTGCAAGATGCTCTCGGTCAACGGCTTGGACTTGAAGTAGTGGTCGAGGCAGTCAATCATCTCGGTCTGGATGACGGACAGGTCCTCGCTCAGCGTCCATTCGCTGACAATCATGGTCTGCAGCACCTCGACGGCCATCCGTCGCAGGCCTTCGTGCACACTGAGGCAAAGCTCGACGATGGGGCTGACCAAGGTAGGGACGTATTGGACCTGGTATCCGCCCATCTTGGACAGGCCGTAACGCGCCCGCTCGTCGCTGCTCGTCTCCCAACCAATGGCCTCCCATGTCCGCCTGAGCAGCTCGGCGCCGTGCTCTCTGACGTCGCCGGCAATCTTCCACACAGCTCGGCGCTTCTGCTCGGGGAAGGTCTCCAGAGCGAGGGATGGGCTGCCGACGAGCTTGAGCATGGTCGTGAAGAACATCTTCCAGAGCTCCGTGTTGAAGTTCTCGGCCTCGTCGGGATGGGGTAAGAAGGACTCGAGGAGGATGGTGGACAAGTACTGCAGCGTCCTCATGGTGGACTTGTGGTGGTAGATGTGTACGCTCAACCATTCTGGCGGGAAGGCCTCGCCCATCAAAATGCTCATGTGCACGCGAAGGGTATTCTCTAGCAATGCAGTCAAGTCGCCTTCCGTCAGTTCTAGTTGCATGCCGCTCGGCGAATTCGAAACGGCAGAAAGAATCGCAGAAAGCTCCACCAGGGCCTCGTCAAAAGTGCTCTCTTCGGCAGCGGGCTTGGAAGGAAAGGGGTATGATGTCGGGAAGAGAAGGGAGAGACGGTTTCGAGGCGTGACCGGGGCGGCCACGATGGACATGTACGAGTCGATGATCTTGGGGAGGTAGTCGGGGATCTCGGCGCCGAGGTTGTTGATCTGGCCGGCGAGGACCGAGCAGCAGAGACGGACTTGTTCCTTCCAGGAGTCGGTGACGGCTTCATTGTGGCCCCAATGGGGCGCGATCCATCGAACCGTGTTGGCGGTGAGGGCCGACTTCTGGTCGGGATGCGCAAAGATGTCCAGCTTGGAGTAGTTCATGATGAGCACCAGCTTGTAGAGCACCAGCTTGCCCTTGACGTCGGCGCACGAATCGAGGAAGTCGATGGCGATGTGGAGAATCTCCTCCATCGACAGGAGACCCGTCAGCTCCGGCAACCACGTGTGGAAGTGCTGGACGGCCAGGGTCTGGCTGCCAACAAGCACGGGGACGTTGTTGCGCATCATGGCGTCCAGGGCCTTGAAGATGTTTCTCAGTTCGCGGGTGAAGCCGGGCGCCGAGTGGGACGTCGTGATGCCGATTCCGGCTTCCTTGGCCTGCTGCTGCCCCCGCGCATGGGTGATAAACTTGAGGATATGCCGCACAACCTTGAACGTAGACCGGAGCTTGCGCGATGTTGTGGGCTCTGTCGGCTTCTCGAGCAAACGGGTGAAGGAGCGGACGAGGCACGCCGTGGCAAACGGGTAGTTGAAGCGCGTCTCGGCGTACTGGTCGACGAGCGGGCCCAGGTTGAATCGCCTGTCGTGCACGATGCCCAGGACTCTGACCAGAGCCGTGAAGACGAGGTCCTCGTATTCGTCATTGCCCGAGTATTCCACCAGCACACCGAATAGCGCATCGAGGACGTCGCTCAGAAGCTTGACAACCTCGATCTCGGGCACAAAGATGAGGTGTTTCAGCAGGGTGGGGATGTCCTCCTTGGTCGCCTCCTTCCACTTGAGCAACCCCAGAACGGTGCGGTCCTGGGAGAATCGGGTGCTGCACAGGTAGCTATCGACTCGCAGGATGGCGAGGGGGCCCGTAACCTCGGCCGAATGTTCGTCGGCTCCCCTGGCGCTCCACTGCAGGGAGAGGTAGCCTCCCTTGCCAGAGGGACCGGCTTGCGCGGTGGAAGTGAACTCGTCCGTCTTGTACAACAGCAAGGTATGCGCTCCGTCTCTGACGAAGGCTTCCTGGTTCCACAGCGGCATGTGGGCAACCGCAAAGGGGGCGTTGGGCATGTCGGACAAGAACATGACAATATGCGACGAGAAGACATCTTCGGGCGGGACGGCAAGTCGGACGGTCTGGCTCCAGTGTTCCCCTTTCTCGACCGCCACAGACTTCCACGTGGTAATCCCTTCCGTGTTGGACGAAGAAAAGATGCAATTGGGGATCTTTTCCCCGCCCGTCCTCCGCACCTCGAGTGTAACCTGCAGGTTATTTCCGTGCAGCGTGCTGGAGAGCGTGGCCGGGTTCCCTGCATACCTAGACAAGAGGCTCTGCTTCGAGAGCGTGGCCGTGTCGAGGGTGACGTAAATGTCCGATCTGGCTTTGGTAGGCGCCCCCGAAAACCCCATCTTGTTCGTCTTGCGGATGCCAGCAAGCAGAGTGGGCGTCACCTTGACTAGCTCGTCCACGTCGGGATGGTTGAACGATTTGAGATGCACCTGTACTCTCTCGGTTCGGCGCGACTTCTCGTAGTGGCCACTCTTGCTGTCCATCAGATCCCGGACGACACTATCCCACTCTTCGTGAAGACCTTGTTTCTCTGTCGAGAGTGTCGGTGACGACGGCGACCAGATGCTCACGACCTGTTCAATCTCTTCGTCCTGCTTCATGACTGCGTTGAGTTTCAGAACACCGATGCCCACAGTCCGCTCCGCCATCAGGAATCCGGGACCGGCGTCAAGGGAGCCACGAGGCTTCGATCCGGCGGTGCTGGGAGGGCCGGCGGCACTGTCTTGGCCGTCCTCTTGAGTTGGCGGGCGGCCCTCGGGATGCTCCGTCAGCGAATCGAGCTTCGGCGTGGCATTCCCCCTCGAAAACGCAGACCGCCCATTCTTGGATCCCCACATGAGACTTCTCCTAGAAGGCTTGCTGTTGCCGGCAGACGATGGCTTGGCGGGATCCTTGGAGTGGCCATTTCCCTGGGACTTTGCGCCGGAGCGAGAATCCGGCTTCCCACTGACGACTACTTGTTGACCGGACCGGACCTTGATGACGAGGTACAGCTCCGTTTCCGCAGACGGGATGTCGCCTATGTCCTGCGAAGAGAGATCGGCAAAGATGGTCCTCGTCTGGCCCGATTTTGCCAGGCTGCCCATAGTCCCGCCGGGGGGGATGTCGATGACGAAGCATTCGGTGAGCGTGGCAGCCTGACCCCCGGCGGGCTTGGCCACCAAATAGGTCACTAACGAGGTCTCCTCGGCCGATGCGCCAGCGAAACCCTTGATGTCGACAAGGAGGTGGTGAAGAGCCGTGGGTTCTATCGTGGGCTGGGGAGGCTCGTCCAGAACGCTCATGACCGACTGCAGTTTGGTAACATCCACCACCGAGTCGTCGCCCGTCAGAACCCGTCCGCGGTCTGCCGGATCGCGAACGATGACTTCCCCGCCGCAAAGCTTGTTGACGCGCACGAGGTCCCATACAGTCTTTTCGCGCAGCTTTTCGTATTCATGCCTTGTGAGAACATTGTGTAGGAATTGTTGTCGGCTCAGGTTGAGCGTCTGGATGAGTTGCGACAGCTTGTCTAGACGAGGGTATTGCCGAGACAGGAGGAGGCCGTGCAGATTCGTCGAGTGCCATTCGCGCAGGCAGCTTGCAATCTCGTCGATGAGGGGTTCGGCGACCGAAGTGGGAGTCTCGTCGCCAATCTTGAGCATCGGTACGGGCGCGGCAGGGCGAGGTGCGTCAGGATCGCGCTTGACGGGGATGGAAAGGCGACCCTGTGTGCCATTAGGGAGTTCCCTGAGGGGCCTGCGGCCCTTGATCTCGAACCGGGAACCCTTTGAGCCTCTCGAGCTCCCTATCGACTTGTGGCCGTCCGTTGTCCTGGGCGTCTCGGGGGCAGTGGGAGTCAAGCCGCTCTTGCCCGAGTCGCTCCCGAGCTGCACGTCGCCGGCGACGCCTTCGCTAGCAGCATCATTGGCGGCGTCTATGTCGTCGGTCTCGCCCAGCACCTCACGCACCTCGACGCAGCTGCGAGGAAAGATGCCACTGAAGACGCGGGCCTCGAGGGTTTGGCCCTTGACGGAGGTCAGCCCGGCCAGCAGACTGGGCGGAGCGACCAGGTAGCCACGCAGCCAGTTGCCGTCAGGGGTCTCCTCAATTATGTACAGCTCATCGCCAAGTTCGAGAGGAAGGTCGGCCGGGCCCGAGGCGGCAAAGGGGTATGTCGCGACGGCGAAGGCAATCCGGGGAAGAGGCTGCCAGGGCATTGAAGGGTCGGATCGTCGTTGACAACGGGAGCGAAGAGGGGTCGGTCGGGTAGGGAGGGAGAGAGGACGAGCGGGCGAAACGAACGTTTGGTTGGGTTGTCGACCTGTTGACCTAGATCAGATGCACTTTTAGCTTTTTGGGGGGGGTTCTAGACCACGAGGCGGCGGGCGACAAGATGGTCTATCGCGAACCTGTGGGACCCTGACAGGGCTAGGCAGTGGTGTTGAGGCGGCCTCGTCGGGGACGATCGGCTATGGCTTCATCAGGGACTGACGACACGGGCCGAAGTTGCGTGGTTCTCCCGGCTCAAGGTATCCGAAGAATCGGGCGGCGTGGGGGCGAGAGACGAGGGAGAGAGGAAAGGAAGGGGGAGGGGGGGAGGTCGCAGATCGACCGACTCGGAGAACGGGGGGTTCAGATATGGTGGTAATAGCGGCGGAAGGAAGAGAAGGGTGAATTTGTCGATGGAGCAACGGCTGCGTCGTCGGCTTGCCTGTTGAGATGAAGCGAAAGGGAGATGGATCGCATTAGGCGAAATGGGTATCGAATTGGTCGTTTTGTTTGTTATTGCTGTTGACGTTTTCCCCCTGTTTCTCCTGCTGGGAAATTCGGCGTACGAAAGCGAGGACGTGGAGTTTCCCTTCGTGAGAGGGGGGGGGGGGGGGGGGGGGGGGGGGGGGGGTGAAGAAGGGGGAGGGAGGGATGGAATGGAGAAGGGGGATGAGAATTCCGAGAATGGGGTATCAATCAATGAAGCGCAGTTGGGGCGAAGAAAAGCGAAGAAGTGAAAGAAATGAGAACGAAGCGACTACGGGGTCGGGCCGGAGGAGGAAGAAGGGGATTCGCCGTCGTGCTCGGGGGTCCCGTTGATTGTTGATGGTTGATGGTGTTGATTCTGCCGGATATGCGATATGCGTGCTGTGCGTGTGTGTGCGCGCTTGTCCGTATGTATTGTGTGTAGTATCTATTTGCTCGGGATCGGAGGACAGGACAATCAAGATCAAGCCGTCAAGCCGTCAAACGAGTCGACAGGGAGGACGAGAACGAGGACGGAGACGGAGACGGAGACGAAGAGACGATGGAGACAGCGAAAGAAATTGAGCCATCAAGAGGCGCGAGATGGATGGCCAAGTTGGTTGGTTAATTGTGTACAAGCTTCAATTGGAGAGTGAAGAATTTCCCGCCTATGCGGTTGCGTCTACATCTGTGTCTGCACCTGCGCCTGCGTCTGGGTATACGTATACACTGTACATCTGTGATAAGAAGCAGCAGCAGCAACAGCAGCAACAGCACCCACCAATCGAAAGGAAGGCGCATTGAACAATGAGTTGAGAGCATGGCATGAGCAGAGCATCAACCATGAGCCTGACCCTGAGCATTAGCATTAGCATGAGCATGAGCACCGCGCCTACCTACATTGACTTGACTTCCCTGCTCCCTGTTCCCGACCCCCTAAAATTCAGGAGCCCCTGAAGCACACAGCACGCAGCACACACACACAGCAGCAGCAGCAGCAACGCGTGGGAACCTAGGAAATGGAAGGCACGACCTGGCGTGTGGGGACCTGAGCCGTGCTCTGAGTGGTTGGCGGAGAGAATGGAGCCGGGCTGGGCTGAAGCTGGGCCCCACGCTCCCACTGGTCGGATTGGGCTGAGATGCACCAAGGTGTGGTGGGACCTGCATGGCGCGCACGGATCATTCATAAGGGAAGGGCCTAGACACTAGACAGGAGGAGGGGGAAGGAATGGATTCTAATAAGACTGCTGCCATGCCTGTGCCCGTGCCTATGCCTGTGTCTGTGCCTGTATCTATCTGTCTGTATCTGTATTTGGCTGCTGCTGTGTTTGTCTGCGAAATACGGAGTACTCTGTTCTCACCTGTCTGAGGTGGTGGAGGAGGAGGAGGAGGACATTTCTCGTCTACCCACAGCGTTTCCCTACCGACGCTCCCTATCAACAATGCACCCGCTAAGAAAATCAAGAAACGCCATCAGTTCTACGCAGTGACATACAAACCTGTTTCAGTCTATTTGTGATGTGGACGAAGCACATGAGGTTACCTGACCTACCTACCTACGGATACCTACCTAGGTATGCACGCAAAGCGCCAATGGGTCCGAATAGCACGTCGCTTGTTAGATGGCAAGCCAACCCCGTACACTCCAGCCAAAGCACACAGAACACATCCAAGACCAATCAGGCTTCATTTCAGCAGACAGAGCAGACAGACAAAAAAGAAAATTACACGGGGACCGGGAAAAGCATTGCGATCGCTGCCGCCAGGGTCTCATCGAGTCAAGCAGCCACTCTCGAGCGGAATTGACTCTCCCAATCGGGACCCGTTGCTATTTAACCGCATATCGAGAGGCATGCATCCGTACACTCCCAGCAGGGGGCGTCCCGTCTCGTCCCAAACCGGTTCGGCCGGGGAGGGCATGGGAAAGAAACCTCCCGTTGCCAGCCAACTCAAATCCGCCATCAGTTCCAACGTTTGTGTCTTGGACCCTGAACGAACCCTTTTCTGGTCTTTCAGCTCCGCGGCGGGAAGGAAAACAACAACAACAATAACAACGCAACACGGGGCACAGACAGACGGACACCAAGAGAGATACACACAGACATTCAAAACCGCTTTACTCTAGTCTTGTCGGGCGTGTGCTGGAGTGCTGGTTGTTTTGGCGTAGGACTAAACGTTAATTGTTGTTCTGAGCCTCAGACATGTGGTTTGCGCTACCAAACAAACGCTCGCCTCCTCGTTGGACTCTGGTGGTTTTCTGTTCCGCTGTAATGTTCTCCGGGGGTTTGTTCTCCTCGCCTTCCGTCTTGTTTTCTTCTTCCTTTTTTTTTCTCTCTCCCTTTTTTTTTTTTTTTTTCATGTCTTCGAATTCTGAAAACCGTCCGAGCGCTGCTTTGAACGCCCGACGCTCGACGCCTACTGCTTTGGTGGTCAGGCCATGGGCCTGTGGCTTCTTTATCTCTGTGCTCCCCGTCGCGCCTGCGTCCTTCGTTCTTCCCGTTTGGGCAAGATGCCAGCCAACGACTCGAAGCTGCAGCTGTGTTGCGCAGTACGTACCGCCCCCTCGCGCACATTTGCGTTGGAAAGCATCAAACAGGCGGGTCCATCCTAACAAACGCAAGAGCTCGTGGTTGGCTAGGCCCGTATCGGCATTGGGCCCGAGCGTCCACTGGTGAATACGCTAGGCCCGAAGTGGCATTTCCATTCTTCCACACACTGAACCCGAGGAACAACAGCCCTGGGGGTCCTCCTTCCTGATCTCCCGACACCACTCTCCTGCCGCTTGCCTGTCTCGTTTGCTCCTGCTTGCTGTTTGATGCCGTATCTGGCCGCAGGTACCGGTAAGGTGAGGTACCACCACCTAGGCCTGGTTCCTGCATTTCGCGCTTCCCTGTTGCAAACTGCGTGCGTGCGGGTGGTGCCTTTTTCCCCCCGGCCTGGCGGGGTGTACAGGTAATGCCTGATTTGATGGCCATCAGACGAACACTAGCATCCACGGCATGCGTCAATCGCATTCATCTCACCTCTCGGCATCAACACCACCACCGCGTTCTTCTACTATTTCACAGATCAAGATCACCTTGGATCCAGTCTCGGTCTCCCTTTCCCTCCTGTTTTGTTTGCTGTTCTTCTCTTCAACAACCGTGTTCCCCGCCATCCAAGCTTCTCATAATTCGCCTCCCTCGGTCGCCATGCCGCACACACACACACACACACACGCTTGACTACGCAAAGCGCTTTCGTCTCCGTCCTCGGCATATCGTGAGACGCCAACATCTTCGCGGCTTCCATTGACGGATCCCACCCCAAACCTTGCCCTGATCCTCAGCCAGGCCCCATTGGTGCGCAAGAGATGCCACACCAAACCCTTGGGATAGATTTGTGCGTCGCCGAACCGCTCTTTGTGTCGTCAACAAGGGCATCTTGCACTCTCTCGTTGGGCACGTTGGCACGTCGGCGCCCTCGCACTCCCTCTCTAGTGCATACGTTCGCACCTTTTGAGGACCCTACCGGCGCCTGTGTCCATGTCGATATCCCTGCATCACCTCATCAACTGGCTACCATGGACGTTGCTACATTGCGCTCGTATATCTGTCTGTCGCAGTCATGCCACCCACAACCAGAGCCTTTAGCCACCTTCCATCGATGCAGTAGGGCTCGTCAGCGTCTACGATTTCGGGGATGAAGGGCCGTCTGGCGTACGACACACCCCGAAGGCTCGTGTCCCTCCCGTCAAGCTCTCGACGATGCGAAGCATGATGTCCACCCCGGATCCCCGTCGTCGAAAACCGTGGACGTGGCGGAAGACCTAGAGCATATGAAGCTCCCTCCTGGAGTGCCGAAACGAGGTTGACGCCAAAACCTGTCTGTATGACTAACTGCTGGTGCTGCTCGGGTGTAGTCTGCTGATTCGGATATTGGGATCCCCGTCTTCGTTGCGCCGTCGGCTCTCGATCTCCCCTCGTTTCTTATGGCCTTTTGCTGCCCAAATCTTTCCCGTTGCCACTCCGATGACACACGCCACTCAGCTCGCACCGTACACGAACATGTGGCATTGGTATAGCCTGTAGCGCCAACTGTGCCGTAACTACCCTCATTTTCCGCCATTCTCGTTGGGTCGAGAAAGATCAGCAATTGGTTCCATCTCCAAATCTACTCACACAGCAAGACCTGGGCGGGATTGGGTATTGCAGACTCTGGCATATGGAAGCCTTCGTGAGCAACATGATGGTATCAAGTTTGCAAACCCATAAGCTGCTCCCTCGATACCGTGTTCGCCCCTTTCTGGGAACCATCTTGATGGGAAATGTTTCTCCGTTGGAAATGAACAACCTTTACGTTGCACAGGAGCGAAGGCAGTAGAGATGCTGGCCAAGGAGCGTTCTCTCCTTACACCTACCATGTCATATCAACGGGAACCGCGTCCATGTTGACGAGCGCTTTCACCGTAATGCTGATCGCAACTGACAGCTTGCGTCGATTGCCTCCATATCGTCGACTAGTCGACGGCTTGGCAAGGCGGGCTTGAATCCACATTCGAGACCTCATGCGTGCCCAGGTCTGGTCGATCCAACTTCCCCAGATTGCGTAGTGCAACAGTCATGCAACATGAAGTCATCATCACTTGACATCTTTGCATGTTCCTCCGGTGTATCGATCCGCTTGGGAGTCCGTACGGTGGAGGTGTGTGTCAGGTTTGCACTCTTGACTTGCTTCTCGTTTTCTCGTGTTGCCGTTTCCTCAATGGCAAGATCGTTCCGATTGTCAGAAAAGCAGTCCGTTCGACAGGCATGGTCGGCGTCAGGGACATCTAACCATTTTCCGAGTTCTGTCTGTTGGAAGAGGCGCACTTCGCTTCAAGTGCAGTCCTTTCAGAAGCCTCGACTCGACCGTCTATCACCTCGGAGGGGTACAGGAGGTATTCGCGATGGTGGACTTTGCCTCGCGTTTTTCAATTCCTCCACAGTTGAATCGACCCGGTGGACAGGTGGGCGCTGTGATGACACCGTCGGCTTTTCAAGTCGGCGCAATTCTTTGGTACAAGTCTTGTATTGTAGGCACACGATCCGGATGGAGAATATCTGTCCAGCTGGGCCCCGACTGAACAGGGTTCGACGGCTATCCTGCGCGGAAACGCCACGCGGGACATGTCAGATGTTGGAGTGAGCGAGGCCACGGCCGCAATGTTTGACGGTGTCGGAGAGCAGAGTCGTGATACTCTCAACCCTCTTGGGGATTTGCTCCGGCGGACAACGTCTAAACCTTTACTTACTAGGGGATCGCGATACGTGGAGGGGAGACAAGTGCGCCATCAGTACATCCTGCCTGACATTGGCGAACAAAGGCAAACTCTTTGCTGAGGAGTCGGTGCTGAGGCGAAGATCCTGGTCGCTGACAACAAGACGCACTGCTCCGGCCGGTTGACGGACCGGCAGGACAAGATGTATACTAATCGGCGTCGGAAAACGGAGATTTTGGATCACCGAGACGGAGATTTGCGGGGTTGACCTCGGTGGAATGTTGAATCATCCGGAGCGTGCGGAACTGAGACGCCTACTTTGACTATCTCACAGTTGCAGGCTCCCCGAACGGAGATAGGTTCCATTACGCCGACCCGCAAGTGCCGGCCGGGTATGAAGTTTTTGGCCGATGCTGACAAGTCGAGCAGCATGTCAACAGCGTAACGGAGTTCAACCAGCACGGCGTCGAGCGGACATTGCCAAAAAGCTCGGAGCTCGGTAGCGCCCCGGGGTCGATCTGCAGGGCTGAGTTTCTAAAGGGGGCGGGCGGCGTCAATACGCGGGACGGCCGGATGGATCGCATAAACGCGGAAATGGCCAGTCAACTAGCACCCCCCCGACGAGGCCAGAAGCGGACTAGTCGAGGACTGACAGGCAAGCGACAAGAAGTCTTGATGGCAACAAGACTTTTGTCAAAGGTGTCTGTCTACAGACATTGGTAAGGAGCCGTTTGCCTTGTTTGTGGAGAAGGGAGAAGATAATGGGGGAAAGGCTCTCTCTTCACCGTCAAGGGCACCGACAAGAGAGGCGGGCTTTTGTCTGTCGAAACGAACACAGGGGAAAATACGGTACGGTAAATACCCCCCACACACAAGACAAGACAAAGTCTCGGAAACCCGCCGTGGGCAAATGTGATGATGTAGGCCAAGGCGCCTTTCTACTTGGTGTTGCATGGCGGGTGTGCCGGCCCCCCTCTCAACCTCAAAACCCTGCAATCAGATGCAGTCAGGTCACCCTCCATCCACCGGCCAACGCAATTAATCGCGGTCGGAATCTGGAAATCTACCTAGGGCGTACAGAGTATGGCGGCGGCATGTGTTTGGACGCCGACATCCCGCGAGACCGTAGGACAGCGGGTGGATGGATGTGTGGCGCTTCTCTTCGTTCAATCGACGCGGTGCCACCCGTCCAAGGCGTACGACGATGTACATTTGTGCTGTATCCGTTCTGTTCGCCAACTAAGAGTACGATGCCTAGAAAGGGATCATGTTTATTGGCGAATTCCACTTTGAAGGTCCAGCAGAGCAGATGCCCAATCTTGCGCCCCAGTGTTCAAGGGGCAAAGGGGGCCGGTCGTGGGAGCGGAGTGGAATCCATCCCGGCGGCGACACAGGCGGCGGCAGAAGGTCGATTTGGTCCATGGTGAATGATGGATGAAGAACTGGGCCGACCTCTCCTGGCTCGTCGAGTCGGTGTCCGTCCGTCTTCCATGCCCATGCCCACTGGAAAGTTTTCTTCCGGCCGCTGGACACGGGCAATGCGACGTAAACCAAAACACAGCGGTGATTATCGCTGCTGGCGGAGGACGCAGCGAACGGACCAGCGTCCCACCGCAAATTCAGCGGAGTAGAGTACAGAGTACAGATACAGGACACAGGTACAGAGCAATTAATAAACAAACACTCAATCAATACCCAGAACGACAAGACGGACTGTCGGATGCCACGGAAGCAGTCTTCTCCACAAGGCTCCTCCCCTCCTCTCACCCCTGTTCGATTGGTCGACTGGCCCATTACGCGGTGTCGTGTGCCTCGCACACTCCGTCATCATCGATCCCTCGCCCAACTTTTTGGTTGACGGCAAAGAGAGAGCACTCTAGAGAGACGAAGAGAGAGAGAGAGAGAGAGAGAGAGAGAGATAGCGGCGGTTCGTAACTACAGGTACACCTCCCGGGGATGTGGGAGAAAGTAAGCGGAAGGCAGGCAAGCAGGCATTCAGGCCACGGATACCCAGCGATAAGCATAACTGGGATGGATGGCCGTTCCCACGGACCTCGACTTCGAAGCATGAAGAGAAGCACCAGAACAAGAGACGCTCGTTTTACGGTAGGCCGTGCTCTACTTACACCGCCCAAGTAGTTGGTTACACTGCTTGACGGCACGAGCCAAGGTACGTCAGGTAGCCCTCGGAGCAGAGGAGAGGGCCAAGTCATTCATGGGTGTCACTACGTATGTCGAGAGAGTGAGAGAGTGAGAGAGAAAGAGAGACAGCAATAACGGCGAGCTGCCAACGACTGAGCACGCGACATGCGGTCTCTTTGTGGCGGTTTCTTTCTCCATGTCTCACTCATCCTATCAACTTGGGCCGTTGGCCACCCACCACCCACCTTGCAATATTTCATCTTTTTCTGGGTAACACAACCCACGCGGCACTTGGCGGGCGATTCGTCCACGTCGGGCATCCCAGCCAGCCAGACATGACTGACAGACACCCAGACACCAAGACCTTCAGTCCCGCCCTTTCAACAGCCCACAACCCGTCTCCATGGCGAGATGGGATTTCGTGTCATGGACAGGGGGTCGTGGCGGGTAGAGCTTTTTCCCTTTTTTTTTTTTTTCCTTTTTTTTTTCTTCACTTCTTCTTTCTACGTTGTATTCCCATTCCCACCGTCCACTATGCGCCCCCTTCCCTCTCTCCCCCCCCCCTCCCCGCTCTCACCGCGGCCAGGGCTGCCACCGGCCGTCGGAGACCATGCGGAGCCCGCTCATGTGGACAAATGGCCGGTGGGTGGGATTGGGAGCCAAGTGCGAGAGGTCTGCCACGTCTGTGTGTACGGTTAACTGCCTGCAAGACAAGCACAGTAGGTGCAGTGTACGGGATGGTGTACACTAACATGCGGCATCTGCTGCGCTGCGCTGCGCAAAGCGAAAAGCCAACCTTGTTCCTCTCGCATCGGTCAAGCAAGGTCCAGCGCGTGTGTTGTGGGTTGTGCCGAGCCTGGGCTCTCCGCGCAAAGTGTGCCGCAAGTTCCATGTCCTGGTTTCTGGTATTATTACGAGCTCCATCCCATCCCATCCATGTGTGTGTATTCGTACCTATTACTTGCAGTCTTGCTCGTTTGTTGGCAAAAGCCGATGTACGTAGTAGTGAGGTTCAGTACGTCCATCTGCTTGCTGCTCGTTACCCGTTTCCCAACCCAACCCATCCCATCCCATCCCATCCCTCCCCTCTCGTTCTCGTTCTCATCCTCACTCTCGCTCTCCTCTCACTCTCACCACTCTAATCAACTCACCCGCCTCCGTCCGTGCCAAGAAACCATCCCGTAGCTTCATGAGACCTTCTTTTGACACGGACACTCTCCCATCCCACATAAACCGACCATCCGGTAGCCCTGTCATTCATTGGCTTTGACCATCCATCACACACACACACACACAACCAGCCGGTGGACAGGCGCTTGTCGTTTGTCAGATCCATCCCACCCACGCCCGCCCGCCTCCCGGGACCTGTGCCCTTCCCGAACCTCCCGCCCTCAAATACCACGTCGGCGGACCTGGAGCGAAGCCAAGTCTCCAGTTCTCCTCCCACCTCTTCCTCTTGTTCCCTCTCTCTCTCCCTCTCACTCTCACACTTTCTCTTCCTATCACTGATCGCCGTCTCCATTGTCGGCTGTTGCTTCCCGTTATTCGTCACTTGTCCTCCATCACCCCCCATACAGCCCCCCCCCCCCCCCCCCAAAAAAAAACAAAGTAGACGAAGCAAAGAAGAAGAAGGGGGAAAATATGGGTATCGGAGCCGTGGCAGAGCCCCTGGTGGTCATCACCCTCTTGTTCGGCGGCACTTGGTTCAACCGCAACACCGGTGGCAACACCTACGACAACCTAGGATGGAAGGGTCCCGATATCGACGACGTCGAGCACAAGCGGTCTGACGAGCGCCGTTCCGGCAACTCGACGCCCGACTCGGAAGAGTCTCTCCTCTCGCTCGGCGGCGCCTTCAGTTCGTCATCGACCTTGTCGCCGCACGAGGAGCCCCCGCGCCGCACGCGCCGCATCAAGTTCTTTGGCTACCAGCGTCTCGTCACAACACCCAACACGAGGGCACACAAGGACAGGCTCCTCAGCCGGGTGCTCCGCAAGTTCCCCTTCCTCGTGGAGGCTTGGTACTGGGCTCTCATCTACTGGGTGTACCAGGTCGGACGGGCCTTCACCGCACTCACCCTCAACGAGGGGACGGTCGACGTCGCGCGCAAGCACGCGCTCCAGCTCATCCACCTCGAGCAGCGGCTGCACATCTTCATCGAGGTGCCGGTGCAGCAGTACTTCCTCCAGCTGCCGACGGTGATGCACTGGATCAACCGCATCTACTCCTTCATCCACATCCCCGGCACGATCCTGTTCCTCGTCATCCTCTACTTCGTCACCACGACCCGCAAGCGCCGCGCCCTCTCGGCCAAGCTCGGCGGCAACGAGAACGTCCGCTGGAACTCGGCCGGCCCGGCCCTGTACGAGGCCCGCCGCCGCACCATGGCCACCTGCAACCTGCTCGCCTTCGTCGTCTTCACCCTCTGGCCCTGCATGCCGCCCCGCCTGCTGAGCGACCCCAAGTACAACGGGCCCGACGCCGGCGAGTCCAAGAGCTTCGGCTTCGTCGACACGGTCCACAGCTCCTCGGGCGAGAGCAGCGTCTGGACGACCAACAAGTTTTGCAACCAGTATGGTGAGTTTCCCTCCCCCCTTGACATGACGTGACGGGCCACACTTTATTCTTGGTCAAAACGTGAAATATACAGAAGAAAAAAAACTAACAATCACCTCAGCTGCCATGCCCTCGCTGCACTTTGGCTACTCCCTCCTCATCGGCCTCACCGTCGCGACCCTGCCGATGCCCTCGATCCGCTCGCGCCCGTGGAAGCGCTTCGCCATCGCCGCCATCGGCATGTCCTACCCGGCGCTGATCCTGACGGCCATCGTCGCGACCGCCAACCACTTTGTGCTCGACGCCGTCGCCGGCGCCATCGTCTGCGGCCTCGCGTGGAACTGCAACGGCGTGCTGCTGAACCTGCTCGTCGTCGAGGACTACTTCCTCCACGTCCTGCGCCTGCACAAGCCCGTCAACTGGACCGACCCGGAGGTCTCGGCCGTCGAGAGGGAGTGGAAGCCCAGCATGGCGCTGGGCGACGACGCCTGAAAGGACGGCGGGGGGGGCGTGACAATGGGGAGATTGTGTGCGTGTATGTGTGTATGTGTTGTGTGTCAGATTCCGGGGTCTACAGTGCACGCGGCCCTGTGAGACGATGTGTTTTGATGCGTTCTGTTCTGCATGGGGAAAAACGGGATACATTGTGTGAGGGTGGCCGACTCTTTCTCGTATTTTGCCGACTCGTTTTGGTCAGGCGAGCAACCAGGCTCGGTGGGGAGTTGCGCGGACTGTTTTCCCCCCTCTCATCTATTTCTATCTTGTTGCTGGTACTATTTTATTTTTTTTAACATCATCACAGAGTGGAAGATATATACACTCCGGCTTGCGGGTGATATTCTGGTCAACTCCCACGACTGGGGAAGTACCTCACGAACGAACATGTTACCTATGGTTTATTTAATGGAACAATGATGACACTCTACACTCGGTCCTGGTCCAACTACCTACCATGCGGTCCTCCAAGTCTTGGTCTTGCCGCTCACACACCTTCCTTTGTATCACAAGCCTGATGAATGTTTGCCACATCCCTCTCTTCCAAAGCGTCTGCCAAGCCGGAACCTGTTTGCAGATGGCATGGTTGGGCCCGTTCGCGACGGCCGAGCACATCGTTCAATGTTATTCGGGGGGGGGGGGGGTCGTGTTTGACGGACGCTTCTTTTTGGGGGGGAAGGGGAGGGAGAGCATTAATGCCATGCGAATCAGAGGGGAAAAGAAAGGGTGGAGGGGGAGGTGAATGTGGCTGAGGGGGATTGGTGAGGTTTCAGTTCGGGGCTTCAAGTTCGGATGACGGTCCGAGGATTCATGGTTTGCGGAAACGATGTCCCGAGGAAGGAAACGCATGGATTTGGACAGTGATTTGGGGGGGGGGGGGCGGGACGAGGGACGGACGGGTATGAAAAAACGCTCCAAATAAGATTCTGGGGAGCATTAAAGCCATGAATGGCCCCAGGGCAAACGTTGCTTGTCAGGCGTTTCGGGCGGTTGACCCCCGCGGGTGGTCCGGCCGAGCTGAACGGGTTATTCTGGGCCGTTGATCCCGTTCGCAATGGAACCTGGGATCTCTCCGGTTCAACGGTTAACGGTCGACGGCGCTGGATCGGAGGGCAGATGGGTCCACACCCGTCCCCGGATACGCGGCACGGCACGGGGGGATCCGCTAGCGCCGGGGTGGAGCTGATCTTTCGGATCGGCTCCGGACGATGGTTCTCGGCAGGTCGTCGTCCTCTGGATGTTCGAGCCGACGCGGAGGGGGGCTACTCTCAGCCGCAGCCGGAAAGACCCCCCTCTCCAACCCTGCCTCTGACTCTAGCTGAATCGGACCCGTGGCGTAAGGAGTCCTACTCCTAATCGGACCCCAAAGCGAGGAGATGCCCCGAGGATTTCGGGGTACCGGGGTTGCTAGCCCCCTTTCCCCTCCCCCCTTAACCTCCAATGGGACATCATTCCTCAAAGGAGACCATCGTTGCAGCGCCCGCGTATTCTTCCGGCTTGGCGGGCGCGCTGCAGGTCATTCCCTCCCGGCCGCCCCCTCCCTCCCCCGTGCATCTCCAATTTCGCCGGCGCCGTTCGAGAATTTCCCTCCATTGAGACATCTCAATGCCTCGGCGGGGACCCTTTGCTCTTACCCCTCCCCCTCAACGAATGCCACTCTGTCTGCAGTCCGGCGCATGCGACGTCGTAGTGGTGGTGGTGTTGTTGCGCGGAAGAGGAGGAGAAAGGAGAGGGGCAAGGAGTCGCGATGCAATCTCCCGGGGTTGCTCCAGTGTCCTGCTGCCCGTGGAAAAGGGAGCACCCGGGTCGACCTGCGTGTAAAGGGTTGTTATATAGCCAAGAGGTGCTGTTCCTTGCCTTGGGCTGGTTCCCGTTCGTGATCACAGCCCTAAATCTCTTGGTGTTGTTGCTACCCACCCACCCCTGCCTGCGACTCGTGCCTAGATCCCCTCCTCCGTCCACGATGCGCACCATCGCCCCCCTCCTCGCCCTCGCGGGCACGCTCGCCCTGGCCTCCAAGTGCTCCTCCCGCCCCTACTCGGAGTGGCTCGCCTCCTCCTTCGTCGCCCGCAAGTCCCCGATCGACGCGGGCTACGGCCCGGCCGTGCTGTACGATGGCATCGCGCGCGCCGCCGCCCACGTCGGCAACGCGACGCTCCTCGCCGCCGCCGAGGCGGCCGTCTCCTCGCTCGTCTCGGACGCGGGCGTGCTCGACGGCTGGGACCCGGAGTGGTACTCGCTCGACGACCTGCGCATCGGGAACAACCTCCTCTGGTTCCACCAGCGCACCAACGAGACCAGGTACAAGGTCGCCGCCGACGGGCTGCGGCGGCAGCTGGGCCGCTGGCCGAGGACGCCGAGCGGCGGGTTCTGGCACCGCGCGCCCATCTACGAGGACCAGATGTGGCTGGACGGCATCTACATGGCCGACGCCTTCTACGCGACCTACGTCTCGCTGTTCGAGCCGCGCAACACGACGGCGTGGGACGAGATCGCGCTGCAGTTCGACCTCATCGAGGAGCACACGCGGAACCACACGAGCAACCTGCTGGTGCACGGCTACGACGAGGCCCGGGACGCCGTGTGGGCGGACCCCGTCACGGGCGCGAGCCCCCTGGTCTGGAACCGCGCGGTGGGCTGGTACTTCATGGCGCTCGTCGACACGCTGCAGGTCTGGCCGCGCGACCACCCGGCGTACGGGAGGCTGCTGGGCTACTTCGCCACCCTCGCCGACGGGCTCGAGAGGAGCCAGGACGAGGGCGGCGGCGGGTGGTGGCTCATCATGAACGAGGGGTACGAGGCGCGCGCGGGGAACTACATCGAGTCGAGCGCCGCCGCCATGTTCGCGTACGGCCTGCTCCGCGGCGTGCGGGACGGGTTCCTGGCGGCGAAGTACCGGGACGTCGGCCTGCGGGCGTACCGGCTGCTGACGAGGGACTTTATCCGGGACGACGGGGACGGGAACGTCAGCTTCCTGGGCACCGTCCGGGTCGGCAGCCTGAACTCGAACGCGAGCTTTGAGGTGAGAGAGAGAGAGAGAGAGACGAACCCATTCCTTGCTCTTGTTTTACGCGTGTGTGTGTGTGGTGGTGAAACGTGTCTACGGATGGCTAACATGTCTTTTTTGTGCAGTACTACGTCAGCATCCCAGTCGTCGAGAACGATGCCCGTGGCGGGGGTTCGTTCATATTCGCGGCCATCGAGGCCGAGAAGATCAAGGCCTAATGCCGTCTGGTGTGACTTTGAAAGCCACAGGGGGGGGGCAGAGACCCCCCTACCTGCAGTCCTCGTAGATGGTATTGGGATTCCCAAGGAATCATGATATATATATAGATCGTCCAGCAATACCTACATCCTGCTATTCCTTTTTCTCAGCCTGTCTGTCCTATCCCGTAGACCCCAAGGCAACATGTGACATGCTACAACAAAAAGTCCCCGCCAGACTCTTTCAGAATCATCTGGTACTCGGGCACGAACTGCATGTACATGACCTCGGGCGTGCCGGTCCCGTCCTTGGTGTACTGGGCCTCCTCGTGGCCGACGATGGTCTTCCGCAGGCCGGCCGCGGCGCCGTTGGTCCCGGGCGCGGCGGCCTGCTCGACCAGGAGCTGCGTCTGGCACGCCCGCTCGAGGGCGATGAAGTAGGCGGCCGCCTCGGCGACGGTGCCCCCGGCGGTCAGGAGGCCGTGGTTCTGCAGGATGACGTTCTTGTTGGTCGGGCCCAGCGCCTCGGCGATGTGCTCGCCCTCCTCCTTGGCCAGCACGACGCCGCCGAAGCCGGCGTAGACCGAGAGGTCGTTGTAGAACATGCAGGAGTCTTGTATGGCGCAGTTAGCGTGTCTGTCTGTACGTCTGTACGTATGTGCGTATGTATACATGTATGTATAAAGAGTTGTGCAGTCTGTACCTACCCTGGTTTAACATCTCAATGGGCCGCCCGAACGTGCTCCATGCGCGGCCGTATGGGCTGTGCATGTGGCAGGCGGCGTTGATATCCGGCCGTCTCTTGTGCAGCACGGAGTGAATGGTGAATCCCGCCGTGTTGACCGGCTTGTCGGCGCCGCCGATGCGGTTGCCGTCCTCGTCGATGTGGACCATGTCGGACACCTTGAGCACACCAAAGTGGACGCCGTACGGGTTGATCCAGAACGTGTCTGGTCTGACGGGATCTTTACGGGTCGGGAGGTCAGTCACCTCCGGGTATCGTAACACCCCAACGAGTAGATCTAGAGGCTTTTCTCTGACTTGTGTTATGGACGGGTAAACACACCTCTCAGGCTGATGTGGCCACTGCTTCCGTCCGAGAAGCCCAGCTTGGCAAAGATGCGGAATGCGGCGGCCATCTGCTCAAGCTGCCATTGCCGGGCCGCCTCTTTCGTCTCGGGGACCGGGATCTGATGAAGTCTCTTGACCTTGCCGCTTCCCTCCCTGCCCGAGTCCAGCGCCGAGCCCAGCTGCGCCGGTGCCGGTGCGGGGGCGGAGGCCGTCACTGTTGTAGTGGTTGACATGTTTTGTTCTGTAGGTCTTTTATGAGTGTTGCCAGGGAAGTCTGAGAGATGTGATAGTTGCGTGTAGATTGTCTTCTGCTCCGGAAGATCTTGTCCAGGTCCTCTTAGAAGCCGTGAGTGACGGCGGGCTCTGGACTGGACGGCAGTGGACGCCTCAAAGATCCTGGTGGTAGAACGCTGGGGTGGCGGCTACTCCGCATCGGATCCGCGTCTCAGAGGGACGCGGATAAGCACACGGAATGTCGCCATTGTTCGGAAACCCCCTCTTCCTCTCTCCATCTATCATCTATCTCGCTCATGACCCGCCTGCGAGTCGCTCTGTTACCGCACCCCCCGCGCCGAGTGTAAATGCTTTCCGGCATCGGAGCGGCTCCGAAGTTTACCACGCCGGCTCTGATGCCAGTGTCGACGCGCTTCCCGGACCACTTTGCAATCCGGACGATTCGGGAGCAATCAACCCGTGCTGTCCATGAGCCAGTCGTTCTCGACTTTCGGTTGTCCGTGTCTTCCACTCAGCGGCTGAAAGGAACGGACCGGTTGAGCAGCTCTGCCTGGCGCCTCTTGGTTAACTTGGCTTCCATCCATGCACCATCACCAATCTCCACAGTCTCTGTGGCTCAGTTGGAAGAGCGTTGGTCTCATATCACAGCAATATGACTCTGGAGCATCCAGGGACATCCAAAGGTCGCAAGTTCGAGCCTTGCCAGGGACATGATCTTTTGTCAAATTGACGAAGAGCAAGTTCGTCGTCTCTTTTTGATGCTGGATCCCTCGTTTTCTCTGGTTAGTATGGTTAGTTTGCTCAGCAAGCAGCACTTGGTGAAAAATGGTACGCCACTCGCTTTTACCACATCAACTAGACGTGCAACACAACATGAGCAGTGCGAGCCTCTTCCAGTCGGTGGATCCAAAGAAGAGACAGCTACAATGAATGACTTCAGGGTTGTCGGCGCTCTTCGCAGCGAGTTGAGCTCAAGTCATGTTGGTTAATTAGTGTCCGTCTGCCCAGCAAGCATAGCCCATGTGCCGCAAACAAAAATAGCACCCGGGCTGGTTCCATTTAGCCTCTGCAGCATCCCTGTACCACGACCGGAACGCCCTGTAGTGCGCTAGAACTGGAATGAAGTGGCTGACAATAAGGTACGTCTGTGGTCCCGGTTGGTGTGTGCTGCTACATAATGCAATCTTCGCACTGGCGTCGTTGTCTCTCTCTCTCTCTGTTTCTCTCCAGTCCACGGCCCCATGGCCTATCTATGTATGCAGAGCATCACCAGAGACTCGCCCATGGCCTCGAGATAGTCGGGTAAGTCGGGACGTTGCTAAGCCCTCGGCTACCGCAGAAAATGGGGCCCTTTTCATATGGCCTTGAGTTGCCAAGGTCTGAAGCTTTCGCCCATTCCACGTGTCATTTTTAAATGGAGCGGCCCGGCGGGTGAAATGCGTCATTGCGTCGAGTGAATATTGATTCTTCGACTTCCTCCCCCCCTTTTGTCAAAACACAAAACAACGACGCAGACTGCCATCATCATGAGGAAATTCTTCAAGGAGGCCAAACAGAAGATCGAGGCCGAGATCGCGGCCATCACCGGCGACGATGACCCTCAGAAGCAGCAGCAGCAGCAGCAACAGCAGCATTACCCGCCGCCTCCGCAACCGCCGGCTCAGGGGTTCGAGCGGGCCGTGTTTGCCCATTTCATGGTATGTCGAGAGGGTGACGCGTCAACCAGGCGGGGGAGGGGGAGGGATGAGGCCTCCTCCGGTGGTGTTGTAGCCCGACTATGAGACTGTCAGACTGACGGAAAACAAAACCCCCAGCTGAGCAACACGTGTGACTACACTGTCGACGAGTTCAAGGTCGACATCAGGCTGGCCCAGGAAGCGCACATTGACGCCTTTGTTCTGAACTTTGGCATCCACGAGGAGGCCATCGCAAAGCTCCCGGACGTCTTCGCGGCGGCCGAGCAGACCGGGTTCAAGCTGCTCATATCGTTTGACTACGAGGGAGCGGGAGCATGGCCCAAGGAGCGAGCCATCGACATCCTTAGCCGGGTAAGTAGCACACATACATGTCCCCCTCCCCCCGGATAACGATGAGGAAGAGGACGAGCCGCTGACATCCCTCCGTCACCCCACCAGTTCGGCCCGTCGCCGGCGTATTTCAAGCGCGGGTGGCAGCCCGTGGTGTCGACGTTCGAGGGCGTCGGCAGCGCCGCCGACTGGCACGAGATCAAGGCGGCGACGGGCTGCTTCTTCATCCCGTCCTTCTCGTCCGTGGGCGCCGAGAACGCGCTCAACACGGGCGTCGTGGACGGCCTCTTCAGCTGGGCGGCGTGGCCGCACGGCAACACCCGCAAGCTGGACGAGGGGCTCGACGCGTCGTACCGGCACTTCCTGGGCCCGCACCGGCCGTACATGGTGGCCGTGTCGCCGTGGTTCTACACGAACCTGCCGACGTGGAACAAGAACTGGGCGTGGAAGGGCGACGACCTGTGGAACGACCGGTGGAACGAGATCCTGGCCATGCGGCCGGAATACGTGCAGATTGTGAGTGAGACCCTTGTTTGTTTTTTTCTTCTTCTTTTTTTTGCTCTCCGTTATACAAGCCAGGATGTCTCTTGTCGGCATCTGTTCTGTTCCATCCCGTCTGTTTACTGACAACAAACTTCCAGCTCACGTGGAACGACTTTGGAGAGTCTCACTACATCGGCCCCCTCCACGAGAAGCAGTTCGGCGCGTTCGAGTACGGCAAGGCGCCCTTCAACTACGTCCGCGACATGCCGCACGACGGCTGGCGTCTGCTGCTGCCGTTCCTCATCGACCTGTACAAGTACGGCACCGCCGCCGTGACGAGGGAGGGCCTCGTGACGTGGTACCGCCTGCACCCGGGCGACGCCGGCGACGCGGGCGGCACGACGGGCAACACGAGCAGCCACGGCCAGGAGCTCTTCCACCCGGCCGAGATCATGGAGGACAAGATCGTCTACTCGGCGCTGCTCGCGGGGCCGGCGCAGGTGACGGTCAGCGTCGGCGGGGACGCGCGCGAGGGCGCCTGGGACGACGACGGCGTGCCCCGGGGCGGCGTCGGCGTGTACCACGGCAGCGTGCCGTTCGACGGCCGGACGGGCGAGGTCGTGGTCACGGTCCACCGCGGGGGCGACGTCGCCGTCCAGGTGCAGGGCCGGCCCATCACGACCGAGTGCTCGCACGGGGGGATGAACAACTGGAACGCCTGGGTCGGCGCGGCCAACTCGCACGCCGAGACGCACGCGGTTGCGCACCTGTGAGACGGGGTTGAAGAGTTGAGGAGAGTGTGGAATGGGCGTTTTGGTCCTGTAGCGGTTCTAGAGAGAGAGAGAGAGAGAGAGAGAGAGAGAGAGAGAGAGAGAGAGAGAGTTGTCTAGTTGAGCTGTTATATACTTCAACATGGTGCCAGAGCCCAGAGTTGAAGCCGGCACAACGACGTTGAGATACCTACCTCTCAGTCTCTCCATCTACAAAGCCAGTCAAAATATCAAAATACTCCAGTAAGTGAGACACGGCCAGCCTAGAATGCTTCTCGTCCAAGCCACCGCAAAAGTCCCCCCTCCGGACGCCCGATTTAGCCGCCACGGCAGCGGACAGATAAGCCCTAGCAGGTTGATTACAACCAAAGAGGAACAATACATACTTGGCAAGCTTCCCCTCACCATCTCTTGATCTCACGGGCGTGTTCCAAGTATGCTTCGCTTACATCCGGACCCCATGCAGGTATAAGATAGGCGCCCGTCATGGAAAGTCCCCGAAAACGCTCCGTAAACGTTTCCGGTGCTGTTATATAACACCTGGGAAACTATTTCCCCCAAAGATCCTTCTCAACTGCAAGATCATCACCATCTCAAGCCATCCTCACTTGCCTCCATCACTCCACCATCAGTCATGGTCGACACAACGAAGCCCCTGGCTCACTTCGACGACTCGGCGCAGTCGTACGAGAAGAACACGGGCGGCTGCACCCGAGAACTCGCCGAGCGCATCCTGCCCTTCCTCGACGACGTCACCGCCGACTCCGTCGTCCTGGACAACGCGTGCGGCAGCGGCATCGTCACGGACGTGCTCCTCCGGCACTTCTCCGCCGCGCCGCCGCCCCGGATCTTCGCCACCGACGGCGCCCCGAAAATGGTCGAGCTCGTGCGGGGCAGGTTCTCGGGCGACGAGGGCGTCACGGCCGCCGTGATGCCCGGCGAGGCCCTCGACGTCGCGGACGCCACGTTCACACACTCGGTCACGAGCCTGGGACTCATGTTCTTCGCCGACCCGGCCAAGGGTGCCGCGGAGATATACCGCACGCTGAAGCCCGGCGGCACCGCCGTCGTGACGGGGTGGGAGGAGCTCGGGTACGTCCCGATCGTCCGCGAGGTTCAGCGGGAGATCCGGCCCGCGGACGAGCCGTTCAGCTACCCGATCGGCGCCGACTGGTTCGACCCGGCGCACACCGAGCGGGTCATGCGAGCAGCCGGGTTCGAGGACGTGGAGATGAGAAGTGAGCTGGTCTACTGGGCCGACAAGACTGCGGAGGAGGTCGTGTCTTTTATCGCAGAGATGTTTGGATCGATTGCGTTCAAAGACTGGGACGACGCGGAGAAGAAGAGGGCGGAGGGTGTTTTGACGCAGGTTGTAAAAGGATCGACCGTGGATATCGAGAGAGACGGGGCGAAGTGGGTGGGAATCAAGATGAAGGCCATCGTAGCGGTTTGCAGGAAGTAGACGAGATATATATATCAAGGGAACGATGGGGGAGGATGAGTACCACAGTAGCAACTGAGTGAGCATTCTTGGGATATCATTCGCTACTTTGCTCTACTTTACATACCACACACACACACACACACACACTCTTTCTTCCATTGTCTTTCACCTCTCATGCTCTCTCATTCCATCCATCCTCTCTAGACGTCGGTCGTTCTCAAAGGACTGACCCGGACCTTCAAGCCGCCCTGGGGCCGCAGCACGGGGCTCGGGTTCACGAGCACAATGTCCTCCGGGTCGACGGCGGCCTCGAACTTGAAGTTGCTCAGCATCTCGACCAGGAGCACCTTGATCTCGAGCAGGGCAAAGACCTTGCCGATGCACTGGCGCGGCCCGACGAGGAAGGTCGCGAAGGCGTGCGGGTTCGCGGCCTCGCCCTCGAGGCGGTCCCAGCGGTCCGGGTTGAACTCGTCGACGTCGTCGCCCCAGATGCGCGCGCTGCGGGTGACGAGGGCCGGGAAGAGGTAGCACAGCGTGCCCTTGGGCAGGACGGTGCCGCAGACGTCGATGTCGTCGAGGGGCTCGCGGGCGGCCAGCACGCCCGGCGCGTAGAAGCGCAGCGTCTCCTTGATGATGTTGTCGATGTACCGCAGGCCGTCGAGGTCCATGTAGTCCGGGTCGGGCTTGCGCGCCAGCAGCTCGAGGACCTCGCGCCGGGCGCGGTCCTGGATGTGCGGGTACAGGGTGAAGGTGTGCGTGGCCCAGGTCAGCGTCGTGGCCGAGGTCTCGTGGCCGGCGACCAGCACGTTCATGGCGTTCTCGAGGATCTTGGCCTCGGGCCAGGGGTCGCCGATGGCGCGGGATTCGAGGATCATGTGCGTCAGGAGGTCGGGCTTCTCGTCGGAGGAGGCGGTGGTGGAGGTGGTGTCCCCCGAGTCGATCTCCCGGACGCGCTGCTGGATGATCTCCTTGAGCCGCGAGCGGACGGCGTCGCTGCAGGCGTTGAACTCGCGGTTCTCCTGGAAGGGCAGCCTACGGGTCCCCGGGACGTAGGCGTTCATGACCATGAGGAACGCGCCAAAGGCCGAGGGGTCGAACATCTTGTGGTAGGCCTCGTGGAAGACCGAGGTCGAGAGGGTGCTGCCGAGGTCGATGCCGAGGGTGAACCAGGCGACTATGTCGAGGGTGACGCGGCCGTAGGCGGAGGAGACTTGCGTCGTGTTAGAGACTATCTATGTATACATGGAGCTGGTGTGAAGCCATCTAAACTAGAACACCAGAACACCAGGTCATCACTCACCATCCGTGACGCCGTCGTGGGCCTTGATGCGGGAGTTGAAGTGCTCAATGAGCTCCTTTCCCTTGCTCTTGAAGAGCGGGATCGCCCTCTTGACGTTGCTGAGGGCAAACTGGGCTGTATATAAGATTGCGTCGTTAGCCGGTGTGACTAACACATGCAGCACATATCACCCATGCAAACGGGGGCTGAGAAGTGAAAAGGAAGAGCAGACTCACGCGCCAACAGCTTCCTCTGAGACTTGTGCGCTTCGCCCTCGGCAAAGGCCATGCCCGTGCCGGTGACCTGGACGATGACCCTCGTGTTGAACTGGGCCTTGACGAAGGAGTAGCTCTTGGTCTGGAAGATCTCCTTGTAGGCCTCGAGGCTATTGATGAGCAGGCAGTCGGCGTTGCCGAAGCCGGTGAACTTGATGAAGGGCTCGTTGGGCCACTTGCGCGTCCACGAGAGGTACGGCTCAATGGGGTTCCCCGAGCGCGCCTGGTTTAGGAGGTCGCCGAGCAGGAAGTGGTGGTCCTGGGTCATGCGTCAGCTTTGAGCAGTTTTAGAGATTCCAACCTAACAGTCTTGTGTGTGTGTGTGTGTGTGTGTATCATCACATCGCACTCACCTTTGGCCCGGGCAGGTGCCTCAAGGGCGAGAAGAAAAAAGGGTAGATGAAGATGCCGTAGACGGCTTTGGCGATGTGTCGTGCCACGGCGAGGGCGAGGAGGTAGCGGGCCACCGTCTGCACCGGGGACTCGCGCAGCGTCGACAGCGCCGAGAGGGCGCCCAGCAGCAGCACCTCGTGGTTCCAGGCCGGCTTCGAGGACGCCATGGTTTGTGCGGGGGATATATTATATATTATACAAGAGTGTTGATAGTCTCGTTCTCTGTCAAAGGTTAAACAGACAGGGAAGTAAGAGATAGAAAGCGAGAGAGAGAGAGAGAGACGGGGTGAGAGAAAGGCAGAGGCAGAGGATGTAACCTCATATGAAGAGGTGGTGGTCGCACAGTTTGATAAATCGGCCCTCAACACTGCTGTGACCCATAGAAAACCAATAAGGCAATGGTCCCCTTTGGGACGTACAGCAGTAGTTAGTTGTATCTGCAGACTTCATGCACACTACATACAGACTGCAGGTGTCACAGCAGCACCGGTGTGGGAACCATAGGATCCATGGGAGATTTGAGAAACAGAGAAAGAGAGAGAGAGACAAAGACACTCAAGAGAGGGCATCCCTGGCGTCCCTTGGGGTTCCCACGCACCATCTGGTGGCCATCGAGGGGTTTATTTCCCATCCCGGGCCCCCCTCCCCCACCGAACAGCATCAAACATCAGACAAACATCCCGGCACAGAGCAGATGGGGGGGCCTTTGCGAACTGCTGCTACAGTGATTAAGCCCTGGGTTCCCCCTACGACTTTAGCTCGCTTGGAGTGTAACTGTCTTGGATTCCGTCTTTACCATCCCATCCCATCCCATCCCATCCTATCCCGTCCCATCCCCTTGAGAGTCAAAGGAGACCAGCAAACGGGCTTAACTCATCGACAACTCGAGCTCCTAAGCCGACCCTCTCGGGTGATGATGCTGCTGCTGCTGCTGCTGTATCCATATAGCGCATGTGAACGAAGCAAAGCAATTACTCAGGGCCCGGCATAAGAACACGTTGGCGCCGAGAGCGGCGGCCAATGAGACGTCCCTGACGGCGCCATCACCGTTGCATTCTCGTCCACGGACGGCCTAGTTGGTCCACACCAGCAGAAAATGGGGGCCGCTGCTGCAAGAGAGAGAGAGAAACTGCCGATCCTGTTGGTCGTAGAACCCCGCTGAAGAATCAACATCCCCATATATGGCAAAGAAGCCAACCGAGTGCTGCCCGTTAATAAGCGCGGTAAGCCACGCCTTTCTGGCGGGTATGTGGGATGATGATAAGAGACGGGTTCACGTCGGGAAAGGCGCTTCGATCGCCAAGACGACGAAGGGTTTGCGTGACGAGAGAGAGAGAGACAGAGAGAGAGAGCAAACTGGGTCGCGATCCCACCTCGCCATGCCCAAAGAGAATCTAGTCCGAGGGTGGATGCATCTCGGAGGTTGTTGTTGGACTCGGGCTTTTCCACCAAGTTGTGGACTTTGTGGGTTTCCCATCCCATCATGTTTTCTCACTCTCTCTCGACGCAAGAGGGCGAAACATGCCGGTATTTCTTTGCCGGCTCTCGCGGGTTTGTCCCTGCACGTGCGAAGCGTCCGTCCTGGGTCGAACCGCTCCCCCTCCCCCCATCTTCTTGGTTGTCGTCGTCTTTGTCCGGGCCGTACCTCTGGGCTCTAGACTTTGAGTTATATGTACTCCTAACGCCGCGGGAGGGCCCGTTTGTCCATGGCGATCGACCGAGTCTCTAGCGTGTGAGTCTTGAGTGTGACTGCGAGTCTGAGCCTGGGGTATCGAGTTTCGAGTCTTGAGTCTCGAATCTCGAGACTTGCGTCTCGTTACAATGCCGACTCAGTCCGAATATACTCTCAACACCGATCGTGTGTCGGCAGCCCGTTCACCGGCGCCAGCCTGTCCCGGTACGTCTCCTCCGCAAACGCTATGAACCGGTCGACGTCCCCCGTCGTCGTCACGAAGCCGAACGAGATCCGGACGGCCCCGACGGGCGCCAGCAGCCGTATGTAGTCGTCCGCCGAGCCACCGCCGCCGCCACCGCTGTTCATGACCTGCACCTGCATCTTCATCTGCATCTGCGCCCGACTCAGCGGCTCCAACACGCGCTTGCTCAGCCCAAAGGCCGCCTCGCCGGCGCCCGGGTTGCAGAAGCACCCGGTCCGCAGCGAGATGTTGCGCGCCGACGACTCGGCCGCCACGAGCCGCTCGTCCACGATGCGGCCGCCCACGTCGAGGAAGTTGAAGCAGATGGTCCCGCCGCGCGCCGTCATGTCCGTCGGGCCGTAGATGCGCACCACGGGCGACCCGTCGCCGTGCTGGAGCGCCCGGAGCCGGTCGAGGCACCAGCCCGTCAGGCACCGGACCCGCGTGCCGATGAGGTCCATGCCGATGCCGTCGAGCCAGTCGAGCCCGAAGCGCACGTCCGGGATCGACAGAAAGTTGACGGTGCCGTCCTCGAAGGCGGCCTCGTCCGGCGCCATGACGTGCCAGGGCACGCCGACCGAGGCCGCCGCGATGGTGCCGCCCGAGAACCACGGCCGCGAGCCCGCCAGCCGCGCGAGGGCGTCGCGCCGCACGACGAGGCACCCGACCCCCGTCGGGTACCCGAACAGCTTGTACCAGCTGACGATGACGAACTCGGGCCGCGCCCCGGACGACGGCGACAGGTCGAGCCGCGACGTCGGCAGGTAGGCGGCCGCGTCGAGGAGCACGTCGTAGCCCTGCTGCTGCGCGAGGCTCACCCACGAGAGCGGGTGCCGGACGCCGCTGAAGTTGCTCTGGGCCGGGTACGCGAATAAACCGTTCTTCCTGCTACCGCTACTACTGTTGTTGCTGTTACTGTTGTTGCTGCTGCTGCTCTTGTGTCCCTTGCCGCCGTTACCGCCGCCGCCGCCGCCACCAAACAGACGACTGCCCGTTATCCTGCGAGGGGGCTTCAGCGCCGTCACCAGGTCGGCCGGGTCGACCCTCAGCTCCGGCGCGCGGACGGGCACGTAGACGGTGCGGGCATGACCCCGACGGGCGAACTCGCGCAGGCCGTTGACCGAGTTGTGGTTGTCGGCGGTGAGGACGAGCCTCGAGCGGCGCGTCCAGGGGTAGGCCTCGGCGACGAGGCGGGCGGCGCCGGTGGCGTTCGGGGTGAAGACGGCCGTGTACTCGTCCGGCGAGGCGCCGAGGTGGGCGAGGATGCGGGCGCGGGCGTCCTCGACGAGGTGGGTGGCCGACCGGCTCGTCGGGTTCTCCGAGTGCGGGTTGCCGAGGAGCGTCCGCTCGAGCCGGCTCTCGTGCGCGCGGAGCTGCGACTGCGCCGCGAGGCCCGCGCCCGTGAAGTCGAGGTACAGATGGTCCTGCTTGTCGAGGTAGCCGTAGTCCGTCGCGCGGAGGTCGTCGAGCCGGGCCGTGGACTTGTACTCGGGGTAGTTGGCGTAGATGCTCTCCATCGGGGGGGGCACGTCGTCTACGTTGTTGTCCAAGTGGCCAGTCAGTCAGTCAGTCAGTCAGTTAGTTGTTCGAGACCCCTTGGCGGAACGAATCAACAAGGAATGTTCCAAGAGAGGGCGTATTCATTTATAAAGGGGAAAAGAGGCAGCCGGGATAAGACAGTGAACGTGTGTGGGAGGTGCCGTTCAGTCGGGGGGGCGTGTTAAATACGATTACAAACAAGACATGCAGAGAGACGTGATGGCTGGCATGTAATATGTCGCCAAGGTACGCCGAGAATCCGTTGAGGAAGAACCTCAGACCAACCATGCATGCCATCCAGAACAGATAGGTGCAGAGACAAGGACTAACACCGCGATCGTCTGAACTATTTTAGACACCTGAACCCTCGTGGAGCGCGTAATGTAGGCAGACTGCTAGTGAATGGTGATGATGAGCTCCATCTCACTCACTCCTCTCGCTCACCCCGGCTAGTGTGGCTCACATCTTACATACCGCCTAAGCCTAGCCGGGGGTTGTGAACCAGGCGGCGCAAGTGCCCCGGAGTTCTGGAATCTCGAGTCCATCGGGCTAGCAATGGCCGGGCCCAAATGGCCTTGGTATGGTTGTGAATCAATCATGTATGTCTTCTTTGGTTGGTCTAACGGGGGGAACACAATTCGGCTCAAGTCTGTAGTCCGCACGCATGACATGGACGGTGCATGAGATACACAATTGCTTTTCAGGTTCGTTGTGCGAGGTCCACAGGTGGTGTTACCGGCGACCTTCAGCATTCGGCATTCTGCAAGCTGGAAGTCGGCCTGTTGCGTCTTCTTTGGGTTGACACAACCTCGACAACACCCACAATACACCACACACACACACACACACACACACACACACACACACACACACACACACACACACACACACACACACAGTCACGCATGTGTCAAAAGCCCAGGAATGTAGGGCAACCATCCCACTAGGGGGGAGTCCTCGACAAACTGGGAGAGGGGCAATATCGCTTTGGGCGCTGACACCCCCCGGCCGAAGGATCGCGGATGGAGCCCAGCGGCGAAGCACGGTAGTACGCCATGCATGGCATGGCATGGTGGCATGGCAGCATCTCAACCTGAAGGCGTTCGACCAGGGATGGATGCAGATAGTTACTGACAACGGACGCCCCCCGGTCTCCCTCTCTACAGTGTACGGTTTCCTACCTTCTTCGGGTGAATCGGGACTCGCTAATTGGTACTGTTACCACTTACTCTCTCTCTCTCTCCTCCCACCTGGCCTCTCACTTGGCCGTCGACCGGTGAGCGCGCTGCCCCTTGGTCTTCATCATGCTGTCCCACCTGGGCCTGCATACATATGCACGCGCCGCGATCATCGACCAGCAACCACCGAGCCGACGGTCACACACCTCGGGACAGCAGAGTCCCTCACAGGTTCGTCCCGGACCGGTCCCTTGGGAAAATATGGAACATGATGTGGCTCCCCGATTCACACCAGCCGCACTCCTGCGCGTGTTCTCGGAGCTCTCGAGATCCGGCGCCGCAGACGATAACTAGGGCCTAGGAAAGCTCGCGCCCGTGAGATCAGGGGACGAACGCTTCCTTGCTCTCTCCCTCCGATGAACCCCGTTCGACGAAAGCTGTCCTGCTGCTGCCTTTGCGGGCCCCGCCTCTTGACGCTATCGCCACATGCAAAGTACTGTCCCCCTCCCCAGCTCCATGAGTAGCTAGCTTGACGAACTAATTCTTTCTTCTTTCCCCCATCCCCAATCACCAGCTGAATGGAACCCTATGCTGACACCCACGCTTACCGTGTCAACAATACTACCCCAAGTATCGACTCCACTCATGGCTTTCGTTCCCCACTGGTAGGATCCGAGACAGTTCAGCTCCGGAGGCGTCATTTTGATGTGGAAGACTGCAGGATGCCCCCCCTGGTCAATGTTGGCTGCATGTGCATGTTCGCTAGATTCACTCTCGCGATTGGATGCGGAGGGGCTGCCCTCTCTAACCCTCCAGCTGCGTCGTTTTCCCAAGGGGCCATTCGCGGTTCGTTCCTTGCCGTCGAGCCCTGTCCGCACCCTCTCGGGGCTGTGCGCAGATGACGCAGTGAGTATTGACTGTGGAAGCTGAATCATGGAATTGGCGACCGATTCCAAAAAACTTTTTCTCAGTGTGCCGTCATGGACTGCAGAACACGTCGCTCCTATGCTGGCGACTCTTGGCCAACCTTCCAAGTCTCGCTGGCAGTTCAAGGTTGTTATTACAGGCGCCACGAGGCATAGCGGCAACAGTGCAGTGTGTTGGTCTCTTGTTGGTCGAACTGGAAGACTTCCTCTGGCAGATGGTTAACATGTACCGCTAACGCTGAAAATGGACGGTTGCACAAGAGAAAGGTCCAGAGCCGTTATTGGCTATCATATTTCCACTTGGGTGCACATAGACCTCACCTGCTGCTCCTGGACTACGCAAGTGAAATGAGCAGCAAGTAAACCAGGCATTGTAACATTCAGCTCAAGTAGCTCTTAGTATTTTCTAAAGTCGTCTGTTGATAACCTGCTAACATGGCCACACTACCATGGTGCAACCTCTTGGCAACATGAAGAACAGTCAATTTCACTGTGAACACAACTAACTGTTTCCCATCCTCATGGTTACTCCTCCGTATGCCTCCAGTTTGCTCCCTCTTCTCCAATCCCGCCGCTCGATCTGTGGGTATCTGTCTAGCATGTTGTTTACTTGCACATTTCCGCGTATCCTACGTTTTCTCAATTTGCCCCACGATTGAAAGGGCTCAATAACATTGCTGAAGACTGAAGTTTCTAGTTCGAGAGTTCTTTTCGCTCTTTTGACAGGATCCAGCCTCTTAGCCCTCTTCAAACAGTCCAATGACGGACGGCAAAGACTAGGCAAACGACAATGGAGTGTCAGCCGGACTCGCAGGGTCAGTCAGGAAAGCAAGAGCAACTCGACATCAGCCCATTAAGATACATAAAGAAAGCAATGGTTCAGCAGAGGTCGTCATGCCAGTATTTTCAATAAATGTGGTTGCCTTGAAAAATGCAGTGACAGCTTAGAGAGTCTACTAAGGGCCTGCATTCCTGAACCCAGGACTTGTACATGCTGCGCTGACATGCCCTCGAGAAGGCGTTAGAGACAATAAACTGAAAGATAAATCTTATTATTAGTTCCTGCCAAAGGAAAAGTCAATTCATAAAAGTTCTTTACACGCAACATAAGAAGTTTAGAAAATGTCTGTCTGCCGGTTTTGCAATTGCTAAATAAACATATTTCAAAAAGCTCAGCCTGCATTCGAAGATACAGGCCTACGAAAATCCGAGGAGGCTCTTACCAGCCCCAGGTGTAACGACGCAAGGATTTTTCAGTGAGACTCGAACTCACGACCCGTGGCCTGGGACGTTCGAGAGAGACTCACGAAAACGTGCCTAGTAATCCCACTGAGCCACGGGTCTTGGTGACAGTATGAGAAGGATTTGGATTATCTATAGTATAGGAAGGTGCGAAGATGGTGAATGTGTTGTGGCTCGTATTCATGTGGGCTGGTCCTGGTCTGCACCGCTCGTTGCCATTTTGGTCAGACAGCGGCTAATCGTTATTTTCCATCTGCATTCTACAGTAGATAGCCACGGTTTCAGAAAGATTATGAGCATGAGGGTTTCAGCTGTTGGTGAAAAGACTCTGAGTGCCGTGTCGTAAGTAACACGCTCAGTCTCGCAATTTAAAGAGACGCTTCGCCTGCTGGCACACGGAACCACCTCACCGACTGGTCACCATCATCGATGAGCCATTGCAATATATTTCTACCGATTGATACGTCAATGGCGTCTCCCAGTATTTTCATATTCACTCAGTGGGCAGCAGAAAGACTTGAATACCGTCGCTGGACATTGCACCACGCTCGGCCTGGGCCAGGCACGCTTCTAAGGCCAACTGCGGCAGCAAGATACTGAGTGGTGAGGAAAGGACAAGAACGCACCTGTCAATAGTCTAGGTAGCCTAATTCCTAGTCAGTATCCTCTTTTGTCTCTGGTCGGTTGGGTATTTGTAGATTCAGGCGGATATGTAAGGCAGAAAGAACTATCTCCAATAGTCAGTCGATCCTACATACTCTACCCAAAGCCGCACAAGTGCAGCCGCAAAGGACATACAGTGTCGGTTGCTAATAATAGTATTTACTTTCCAGAACACTGGAATACTTACGGCCTTTAATTTAACTCTATTAGCCAACTCTCTAAGAAAGGGCATCAAGCATCCTCCCGCCCCCAATACATCCTTGCAACCCCCCCCGGCAACACAGTCAAAAGCAGTTCATGTGGATCGGCGGGGAGGGGGGGGGGAGGCACGCGTTCACTGCTTCGACAGATCTTCCAGAATGATGTAAGGATTCTTCCAGATCAGCCGGTTTGGCCGTTGGGCATGACATAGTCGCAGCTCGTCCGTCGTAGGGGGAACCCGGCCGAGACACGTTCGAGGGGGAGGGATATCATACCAGGACATGCGGGGTGAGCCAATCCGAAGCTTTACCGCGCTTCTAAACCGGCGTCAAGTGGGTCGGCGGGCACGGCGGACCGCGCTCGAGACAGCGACGAGTTGTCGAGACTGAAACTTTTCCTTATCCAGATGTATCCCCGACCCACGGCGACGACGGGCGACGTCAACCCGCCGCTCTCTCTCTCTCTCTCTCTCTTTCTCTCTCTCTCGCCTAACTGTGTCCGGACTATTGTCCATCTAGCATCGATACCGGGGGGTTCAACTCATTGCCCTCAGCTGTGTGTGTCTATCGTCATCGTGCCTAAACCCCCCCTCCCCCCTTCCCCCCGCCTGGACGAGTTGCTGTTCATTTCCCCCCTCCAAACTCACACTCTCCCTCCCCCTCTCTCTCTCTTTAGCTCGGGGGTGCCTCCCACCGCCGCGGCTATGCCGGTCATCTCCTCTTCGGCGACTAAACCCCGCCGCACGCTTGCGGGTCCCATCTTCCGCGTCCGGACGGGGTGCCTGACCTGCCGCGGCCGTAAGAAGAAGTGCGACGAGACCAAGCCGCGCTGCCGCGGCTGCGAGCGGAATAAGCTGGACTGCCAGTGGCCGTCGACGACGGGATCCAACGGCAACGGCGCTTCGCGGTCCGCTCGGGAGTCGTCCGTCTCGCAAAGCGCCTCTCGGGGGGGCCCGGGGCAGCATCACGCTGGTGGTGGTGCTGGTGGTGGTGCTGGTGCTTCGACTGCATCCCCAGCAAGCTCAACGACGACAACCACGACGACAGGTGCATCTCATAGTCCGCAGGCTGTCCAAGACTCATCGTTTGCTCTCGAGGCCTTTGACTTTGCATCACAACCCACCACATCCTCAGAGTCTCCCGCCGCCGCGGCGACGATTGGGTCGTCTAACAGTCCAGGGTCGAATGCTCAGTTGTCCAGTGCAGCCGCTCCCATCGCCGCACCCGTCACCCCAGCACCCAACGCCGCAACGACGACGGCCCATCATCATAATCATCATCATCATCATCATCACATCGAGGACACAGATATAGCTTACCATTTCGACGCGTCAGACCACAGCTCCATCGCCGGGCTGTTGCCAGACGGGCCACCGCCTCTGCCCTTCACGACGATCGAGGGCAACGACGGGGACGATGACGAGACCGTCGTCCCGCTGGTGTCCTCGCCGCTCCGGAGGGTGTCGGACGCGAGCAGCAGCTTCGTGCCGAGGGGCATGAGCCTGCTGGGCGGGAACCACGACGACAACTCGCTCGAGCTGCTGAGCCACTACCTGAGCGCGACGACCATCAGCATGGCCAACGGGTCGACGATGGAGAACCCGTTCTCGGTGCAGCTCATCCCGCTGGCCTTCAGCAGCGACCTGGTCCTGCATCTCCTCCTCACCCAGAGCGCCGTCCACCGGGCCGCCAAGTCGCTCGTGCCGACGACGGACAGAGTCGCGACAAAGTACTACAACCAGTCGCTGCGGCTCTTCCAGCAGAACATCTCGACCTTCATGGGCGGCCAGCACGGCGAGGAGTCGTTGATCCTGGGCATCGGGGCCCTGATTCTCTGTCTTGTCGAGGTGAGTACGACTGAGTGTCGTCTATCTTTCTTTTTCTTTCTCTCTCTCTCTCTCTGTCTCTCTCTGTCTCTCTCTGTCTCTCTCTGTCTCTCTCTATACCCGGCCTCCCAGGGTCATTTCCCACACCCCCCGGATATTGACCCCTCTCGCAGACGGCCAAGGGCGACGTCAACGGCACGATCCTCGACCACCTCATGGCGGCGCAGTCCCTGATCCTCCCGTTCCTCTCGGCCAGCAACACGTTCCTGCACAAGACGCTCAAGGACTTCCTGACCGAGTACTACCTCTACACGGCGACGGTCAGCATGATCTCCATCGACGTCCGGCTGAGCGACCAGCTCTTCCTCAGCAACGACCTGCTGCTCCTCGCCACCGAGCTCGTGGCGTCCTCGTACATCGGCAGCCTGTGCGGCTGCTGGCTGGACCTGATCCTCCTGATCCCCTCCGTCTTCGACCTGGGCCGCCGCATGATGGGGCACGACGACGAGGGCAGCCCCGTGGCAGGGCGGCGGCGGCGGCAGCCCTCGGCCGACGACTTCATCCTCTTCGCCCAGCTGCTCAGCCAGATCCAGAACTGGCAGCCCAACCCGACGGTGAGCGAGAACGTCGCGCTGGCCGGCTACATCTACCAAAAGGCCCTGCTGCTTTATCTTCACACGGCGCTGCACCCGCTCTCGCGGGACGAGAGCAACAGCCATAACATCAACCACAATAACATCGACAATAGCAGTAACAGCAACGACAACAGTATCAACAACAGCAACAACAACAACAACAACAACAATAGCAATAGCAATAGCAACAGCATCAACAACAACAACAACAACAACAACAACAACAACAGCCTGCACTCCGCAGCGGTGCAAGCGGCCGTCAGCGGCGCCCTCTCGCACCTCGCGCAGCTGGACCCCAGCGTGCGCATCAACACGAGCCTGTGCTGGCCCATCACCATCATCGGCTCCTGCGTGACGGACCGGGGCCAGCAGGCCTTCCTGCACGAGCGGCTCGGCCACATGTTCGCGACCATCGGGCTGGGCAACATCCGGCAGACGTCGGTGCTGCTGCAGCACGTCTGGGACCACAACGAGGCGGTGCCGGCCGACGTCGGCGCGGGGCCGTGGAACGTGTGCCGCGTGATGAACGAGAAGCAGATCTGGATCTCCTTTGCGTAAGAAAGATGGAGGGAGATGGACATCTGAGTGATTTTCTAAAAAAAAAGGTGACGGGGGGCGTTCTTGAACGGCATGAGAGTGGGATGGGGATGGGATGGGATGGGATGGGATGGGATGGGATGGGATGGGATGGGGCTTCATCGGCGTTGGACTTTGATCGAGACGGCAGTATTTTCTATTTTCAACGGGATCATCATGTTCAAAATGAGATGGGCGACACAGCGAAGCGAAGCGAAAATCTGAATCTGGATTTGTTTATTTGTATTTTTATTCTTATTTTTCATGTATACACACTATCAAGAGGGACAACCGCATCGCACGATCCCAATCACCAGCCCTTCCACGGCACCCAGGTGTCGCGCACAACATCGTCCTCGTCCACGACGTAGTACACGTAGAACGCCGCCGCCGTGATGCACGCGTGCTGCACGTTGAGGAAGACGCGGTCGCCGACCTCGAAGTTGGCCTCGACGTCCCTCCTCTCCGGCCCGGCGTTCTTGGAGCCGGCTCCGGCGGCGGCGACCTCGGCCTCCCCGACGATGCCGTGCTCCTGCGACATGCGCACCACGGCCCAGCCGGGCTTTCCGACCACGCTGCCGAAGCCGGGGGAGGGTCCCGTCTCCTTGGAGAGGGCGATGGTCCCGGCGTTGATCAGCGCCTCGTTGCGCTCCGGGTACACGCTGCACACCTCGGCGAGGACGCGGATGGCCTGGTCCTCGGCCGCGACGAGGCCCGTCGCGACCTGTTGAAGGTCGTTTGTAGGGAAGTTGCCTGGGAAATGGGGGGGAACGAGGGAGAGTCAGTTGTCCGTTCACACACGACTCATGCAGGTAAATGTCACTCACCCGCGTGGAGCTCCAGCGTCACGTTGGCCGGGATTGCCGTCTTCAGGCTGCCGACGACGTGCGCCGTCGGCGTGGCCCCGACGGACAGCGTGAGTTTCCTGTCCCCGCCGACGATGAGCTTCGCGGCGCTCAACACGCCGTTGATCTCGTCGGCGAGGACGCCCTCGGCCTCCTCCTGCGTGCGGCAGCCGTACGAGTGGCCGGCGTGGCAGTAGAAGCCGTACAGCGAGACGGCCGGCGACTCGTCGGCGCGCCGGATGAGCTTCTGGAGGCGCTCGCTGCCGAGGGGCAGGCCGGCGCGCTTGGTGCCCACGTCGAGCTTGATGTAGATGTCCCAGGGCGCCGTCGGGGCTTCGGGGTTCTTCTTGGCAAACTCCTCGAGCAGGGAGATCTGCTTCTCGTGGTCGATCATCAGGAGGATCTTGACCGAGCTTCTGAGCTCGCTCAAGAACGGGATGGCTCCTGAGGCGGGAGGGAGTCCATACAGAACCTGGGCCTGTGTCAGCGCTTGAAAGTAGGCATTGAGCACAGGGTCGGTCTCATGGTACCTCATCTAAGATGCCCTCTTTGGCGAGGGGCAATAGCCCACGAATCTCCGATAACGTGGAAGCGACCGTCTTTTTGAATTTCCCATCTCCGAGCATCAGACGCGTCACTTCCAAGCTCTGGAGGCATGTTCGTTATTGAGTGAGCCTTCAGAGTGGAGGGGGGAATGTTGTGGGGTTCCTACCTTGAGTGTCTTCACGTGCGGCCTGAGCGTGACTCCAGCCTTTTCCACATCTTGATGCAACCTCTCAATGTTCTTCTTGATGACCGGCAAGCTCAGGATCAACGCGGGCGAGGGCAGGTCGGACGCCTTGGAGCCGATGAAGGAGCGGTGGTTCTGCAACGAGTAGTCCATCTTGACAGGGGGGGGTGTTTGGCGTGACTACTATAATTATACACAGTACGTTGGTCTTGGGAAACGGGATGCTGTGAGCTTGTGACAGAAACAGAGTTGCTTTTGATGCAGAACAGCCAAGCTTTCCGTTGGACCAGTAGCAAGGGGAGGGAGGGAGATGCCGACCAGGGGTGTAAGTAGTTACACAACAAAACCCGCGCAACATAACACACGAGCTACGATACGAGGCCAAGAACGGCGATGGAGGCGGTGCGAAGCGGGGCCACGTTGCCTGTATTCCCCGCGCAAACCTCCGCTCCGGCGCCGGCGGCCTTGAGCGCGGAAAAGTCCGTGATTGGCAGTGGTTTTCCGGTTCAAGCCCCCGATCACGAGTCCGGTCGTTTTGCCAGATAAGAAACACCGTCTTTAGCTGTGTGCTTCGTATCAGCAGAGTCTGTCTGTCTACGTGCGAGAGGGAGGCGTTTAGGTGCTTGAGACCAGAATCATAATGCCTAGTTGCGTTGACAAGGACAGGACATGAATGTAATTCGTCTTAATTCTCTGCTCATATCAGACCTCGGAAGTAAGAAACAGAGTATCAAAGAGATTCTCATAACCTGGACCCTTTGTTCCAGTTTGCTACAAGTCTTCAGTCTTTACTCTCATTGTCCCTCAACCTGAGTTGAACCTCGAACCCCTCGTTGTACGCCACGCCCCCAGCAACGACATATTTCCCTTCGCGGATCACTTCAAAGTCGAACCGGCGAACAATCTCCGGGACCAGCTTGTACAACTCCATGATGGCCACGTCCTTGCCCAGGCACACCCGCGGCCCGATGCCGAAGACAAAAGCGCAAGCCTCCATCTCGCCAATCACCTCTTTCGAGGCATCACCACCCTCGCCCTCCTCTTCCTCCCCCAACCACCGCTCGGGTCGGAACGCTTCCGGGTCCGGCGCGTACAGCCGCGGGTCGCGCTGCACGACGTTGGCGTTGCTCGTCATCTCCGCGCCGGGCGGCACCCACGTCCCGTCCACGACCTTGCCACCCGGCGACGGCGCCACCCGCGCAAAGAGGTTCGGCGCCGGCGGGTTCAGCCGCAGAGACTCCTTGATGCACGCCGCGAAGAAGGGGAGGTGGCCGCGCGTCTCCTCGTACTGGATCGGCGTGCTGAGGCGGTCCGCGGCGGCGGCGGCGGCCAGCTCGGCGCGCGCGCGCGCGAGCGCCCGTTCGTGCGTCAGGAGGAACCGCAGCGTGCTGCCGAGCGCCGTGCCCGTCGTGTCGGCGCCGGCTTGGATGAGCAGCGTGACGTGCGCTCGTTTCTGCGTCGGCGTCAGGGGCTCGCCGTCCATCCGGGCCTCGAGGCAGCTGGTCATCATCACAGGCTTGTCAGCTGTGGGTTGGAGATATTATGAGAAAGCATCATGCGAGAGGGGCAGAGGGCACGCCACTACTGACGATTGCAGATAATCGGGCTTCTCCTGGACGTAGCCCTCTTCGAGGATGCGCCGCTCCCTCTCCGACACCTCCCTGTTGGCCTGCTTCATCAGGTACCCCATGCCGGAGTCGTCGGCCGTGCTGGGGAGGAAGTAGACGCCCCACGGCGTGTTCATCACCACGTCGCGGAACCAGCGGAAGCGGCCGACGAAGCCGAAGAAGGGCAGCCCGTCGCGCCAGCTCTTGAGGATCTTGCGCTCGTCTCGGCTGTTGGCGACGAAACCCCAGGGGGTCGAGAACGACACGAGGGCCATGATGTCGGCGGCGAACTCGCTGCGTGGTGAACAGGAGCAGTCAGCTGCGTGTACTAGATCTGGCAGGATGGATGATGGAAGGGTCTTACGCCGCTTTGTCGGAGAGTATCACGGGCTGGTTCCGCTCGGCATACTCGCTCATTCTGCGGACGAACAGATTGACGTGGTCGTCGATCCGCGCCTCCCAGTTGTTCTTCAGTGCCCCGACGGACCACTTCGTGCCCGGTTCGTATCAGATTTACTCGGTTAGATGCGCATACAGCTGAGAGCAGAAACTTACCTGTGGTCCACCCAGTGCTTTCCTCAAGGCTCTGTGGTCATTCCCGTCGATGGTAGAGAAAATCTGCGGCGGGCCAAGGGCCCCGGTCCCGTACAGCGGTCCTTTTGTGTTGCATTTTGGATCCCAGTAGATGTCCTTGAGCGCCGCAGCTTGAGGGAAAAGCAAGAGTGAAGGAGCAATCCGGATCGGCTTATCGGCTTCGAGATTCAAACATGTCGTCGTTAGCCACGTCTGCATACCAGGAACAAGCTCTTTTCTTTTTTTTCTTTTCGCAGAGTGGACCACTTACTGCCATAACGCTTGGCCAGGAACAACAACCATTGCGGCTCGAGCTTGAGGTTGGATATGATTGCGGAGCATATCGAGAACGACGCGGCGTACCAAGGGCCGTGGAATCGGGCGAGCGGATGCAGGTAAAGGTTGTATACGACACGCAGAGCAAGCGAGACGAACAGAAGTGCCACGGTGAAGCCGGCTAGGGAGCTCAGCGACAGCTCGGGGACGCGCAACAACACCATGGTGGACGGGATAGGTTATGAGTGTGACAGGGCTCGCTAGCGATGCAAAGCCACTTGTTCGGGCGATGCTTCGTCAAAGGGGCATTCCGTCTCTTAAATCATGAAATGACTCGTCTGCAGACCCCCATCCGGATGTCGTTCTTCACACATACATACACCCATACAACCAACATATAGCCTTGATTAGGACCGATAGGCTGAATGAAGCATCACGAGCAGCGGTCTCCAAGCGTCTGCTTACGTCTAAGTGCATGTTGCCACACACAAAGGTGGTACAAGGAGCCCTTCTGCCTGCCAATCCCTTCCCCTCGCCAACCTATCGGCAAGCAAGTATCTGCCTTGGGAGCTGACCGAATGAAGACAGATTGAGCATCCTGCTGAACCCAGCTGTCGATGCATACGCAATGGAACCCTACTGAGGGGCTGCGTTCCACCGACTCTGGCAGAAGTGAGACACACGTCTGCGCCTGTCCAGTCCAAGATGATGTGCACATGGAACTGGAGAAGAGCAGACGAATGTGCATACAAAAAACGCCATCCCGTTTGTTTTGCCAAAGCAAGGTGTCGTCATTTTACGGGTTCATTGGTGCCTACTGCCAGTTTGTCGCTTAATTTCCAGACTGGGTGAGTTGGGCAATGTAATGAGGTTGGCATGATTCTTCAGACGAAAAGTCTTCAGCCGAGTTTGCACGTAACGGCAGAAGCGAATACTGCTTGTCATGTCTTTACGGGCTCATTCTTGGCTAACATCATGGGATATTTGCCGCCACACAGCCTATTCCAAGATCTCCTTAGTCCATTCCAAGGTCTCCTCTGTTGTTGTATCTAGGTGTCGTCAGTCTTCCACACCGCAGGATGGATTCGTTGTTATTAGGAATCCTAGGCACTCTCCAACCTACGCCCACCGAGCGCTTACAAGATCCCCTCGTCTTGGATGAGTAAAATCTGTCTTGTCTTCTCGTCTCAGAGCAGTTATGATTCTGTCGTTCTACCTAACACCCCTCTATACAGTTAAGGTCTCGCTAGACGCAGTCTAGGTATTGACTAGATATACATACATACACCCGGCGCAAAAGAAAAAGGCCCAAACTCGGCTCGAACACGCAGCGTGCTCACAGCGTGCTTAGAGGGATAGCACCTTCGTCTTTACTAGTCCTGTTGAGACCTGAAAAGAGTAAAAAGATCGTCCTTGACTTCTTCAGGGCCCAATTGGGAATTGAACCCAAGACCTCGCCCAGTGAGTGTGCAATACACACGGGTTGTAAGACCCGAAGGGCGAATCATACCACTAGACCATTGGGCCGACATCGGATATTCGTGAACGGAGACCGGTCGTTAGGCGGCGTGGGGTTCTTCGTCTGTCATAGACGAGATGGACGACGGGTGCATGCATGCAGGCTAGAGTGGAACTCGGCTTGTCGTAGTTAGTGTCCTATCTCAGCTTGAAGAGAGGTCGAACATTCACACTATATGATAGCTAGACGACTTGCCCTTGTTGCGGAGCATATTGCGTCTAAACCTGGTATCATTATGTTCTCAGCAACGACCTCAGCAACGACCTCAGCAACGTACTGAAGGAAAGCTTAACAGAATCAAGAACCAAATACATCGATGCTCTATTTTTATGTATCGCTCCCTCATGGAAAAAAAAAACACGGTCTTGGTATCTTACACTCTACAGCTTCCCCGCGACATGACTTCGCTCTTTCATATTCCTCTCCGCCGGCAGCACCATGTTGACATGGGTGCTCAGCGCCACGACGTCTCCGCTCTCGTCCAGAACGGTGACCTCGAGATCGAGCCTGCCGTTCCGGATCACCTTGGCCATGGACCGGATGAAGAGCCACTCGGCCCCGTCGGCGGGCAACGCCTTCTTCACGTCCAGGTTCAGCGCGAGCGTCGGGTACCAGAACATCTCGCCCGAGCGGAACGGCGTCTGCTCCTCGTCGGGCCTCGGCCTCCAGGCCTCGATGACCGTCGGGTTCGCGTCGACGACGTACCCGAGCGAGGCGTTGGTGAACCTCTCGCCCGACTTCAGGCGCATCCATACGTCCGAGATGCCGCGGGGCGTCCCCTCGCGCGGCAGGTAGTGCTCCAGGTTGTTGTGCGAGCGCGCAAACGACGTCGCGCGGGCGTTGAGCCTCGCCCGCTTCGCCCAGTGCGGGTCTTTATCCAGGGCGAGGAGGGCGAAGTCGGCCGGTCTGGTGGGCGGCGTCATCGACCACGCCGTCTTGAGCGTCAGGCCCTTCTCGACGGTCAGGAGCGTGTTGATGAAGTAGCCGACGACCTCTTTCCGCGACTTGGGCGTGAACCAAGGGGCCGACGACTGGAGGTCGTGCTGGTAGAGCGAGACGTGCACCGTCGAGAGATTCCGGCCGATCTTGACCTCCTCGACGACGACTATCGCGGGCCCGATCTCGGTGCGGTTGACGTATTCGAAATGGGCAGAGATGGTGTCGGGCTGGCCACGGCCTGCGAGGTGCAGAGATGCCGCGCGCAATATCACGGACGCGACGTAGCCGCCATTCGGGACTACAAAGGTGTCAGTCCACGCCCGCCTAGCTCACGAGTGAGTGTTTAGTCACCGACCTGAACCAATGCACCACCCAGAAGCCAGATTGGCCCCGTAGACATTGGAGTCTAGTCTCGTTATCCTGGTGGCTTCGCTCAAAGGTACAAGCTCTTCCGAGGCGGACATGGCGCTGGCAAATGATGCTACTTGGCGAAGTATGAGATACAAGTTCAGACCAGGGTGTTGATGGTGAGAATGAGACTGAGAATGTCCGATAGGCCGCTGAACAAAACACACGAGACGCCGGATACAGAGTACAAGAATGAGATATCTGAAATCGGTAAAGATTATTAAAGCCAGAATTGCCCAAGTGGGATGCCGATACTCCACGCGTCACTGGTTAAGGAAGCTTTTCCAGTTCATCTATTCTCAGGAGTCCCCTCTCGGATGAAGTGAGTGGATCAATCCCGGAACAGCAATCAGCTTCCCCCCAAGACTTGGCGATGAAGGTCGGCCGGAGTTCGCGCTCCCTCGCCGACGGATGGTGCCTCGGCTTTGCACATGTCACCTGACTCGCCGGCTGCTCTCTCGACGCTTGTCCTGTTCCAGCGAGCGAGCATATGTGCCTCGGTAAGTGGATCCATTGCCGTCACACTCACTCACTGCCAAGCTCACTCACTTCTCATACGATGTGTGGTTGGTGGCTTGCGTGAGATGAGATTTCACTCAATCCCACTCCTGGCGGCTCCCACTCACCGTAGCATTGACCCAGTCGCATCGAAGACCACCACCCCCTTACGCGACGCGCAATATGATCCTTCGCAAGCCAGACACGGGCTTTCCGGGACCTCGTACGCAATGAGATGCTCCGGCGAAGTCCCAACAATCCAAACCCACGTATCCACGGCGTCCCAACGAGACGGCCCGGACATACCGGCCGAGCCCCCGGGCCTTGTGGTAGGAGTGATGCCGAGATGAGATCAGTCATCAAAAAAAGAAAAAGAAAATGTCCTGCCGGTGAAAACTATGAAGCCTACCGTCTCCTGCTGACGCGAGTGGTGATGTGTGTAAATACACTCATCCACCCCAAATTTCAGCGCCCATCTCACTTGATTAACCCCATTGCAGTCTTTCTTCATCATCTCGACTTCAAACAGACTCACTATGGCCTCAAAACCGGACCGCTTCCCCGGCTTCACAACCGTCACGGACCAAATCTTCGTCCGCGAAGGAGAAGAGCCGGCCGACGGCGCACAACCGCCGCCGGGCCAACCAAGGGTCGTCGTCATCTACAGCTGGGGCGACGCCGTCCCGAAGCACGTCGCCAAGTACGCCGACGGCTTCCGCAAGCTCTTCCCCCACGCGAGGCAGATCGCCGTCCTCGCGCCCATCCTAAAGGCCCTCGGACAGGACCTCGAGACCCGCGCGAACAACATGAAGCCCGTCATTGACCTCGCCTACCCAGACGTCAACACGTCAGCGACGACGACGACGACGACAGCGCCGGACGAAGACGCCGTCCTGCTGCACGTCATGTCCAACACCGGCGGCATCAACTACGCCGGCACCCTCTACGCCTACCAGCAGAAATACGGCCGCCCTATGCCGCACCGCCTGTCGTCCTACGACTCGACGCCCGGCAGCGTCGTCCTGACGAGGGCCAACCTCCGCCGCTGGTCCCTCGCCATGACGCTCGGCACGGCCGGCTGGTTCCCCTGGCCCTTCGCCGTGACGCAGTGCATCATGGCCGTCTTCCTGCTGCTCAACCAGGCGTTCGAGTACCTCGTCGGCCGCGAGAGCGCGCCCGTCTTCAGCGTCAAGGCCATCGGCGACCCCAAGTACGTGTCCAAGGGCTCGCGCAAGCTGTACCTGTACAGCAAGGAGGACCCCCTCATCGGCTGGGAGGACATTGAGGCGAACATGGCCGAGTCCAAGGGCCGGGGCTACGCGTACAACTCCGTCATGTTCGAGGGGACCGGCCACGTCGGGCACATGCGCGTGTTTCCCGATCAGTACTGGGGCGCCATCGCGGCGGCGTGGAGGGAGACGTGAGACCTCTCCTCCTCTGGAGGGATGACGGCGTGACTGGTGTAGAGTGTGCAGTCTTGGCGGCCATCGTGAGTGGACTGCTAGGGCTTATCTTATGGCGACGGAGGATCTAGCTTTTGATGGACTTCCAGTGGGCATTGGGCGTATTGGAGGCTAAATGGGTTCGGACTTTGGGTATTGGTGTCGGGGTCTGCAGTGGGTTTACAACTTACACCAACTTCAGCGATATGAGATTTGGCTGTCAACGGCATCGGTAAGTGACAGCTACATCCAGGTAGCCAAGAGATATGGCTAAGGCATGTAACAATTTGGGATAATTCCGGCATCTCCAGTTACTTTTCTGCAAGTGACGCTGTTGTAAGCGGGCTGTATCACACACTTGTCTGGTTTGGTGACCATCCAATTCCATGTCCGGCGGTTGAGTGTCAGACGAACAATATCCAAGTCGGAGCGTGAACATCCACAGTATCATTGGCATTATTGGTATTCCCAGCGGACTAACAGCGAAGACTTATACACTACGAGCACCTAGCAAACCCCAACGTCGCTGATCCCTGGCCTTGATTCGACACGGGAAGGGCTTAGGGTGACTTGTAAGGCCGTTAGTCAACTCCACCTCGGGTACAACCTCCTCTCCCTCGGGGCCTATTTCTCTTCCTATTTCGACCGCCGCGAGCAGAGAGGCGACTACAATCCACACGTTGGCCTCGGCGAGATGTTGCCCTACGCACAACCTCCTGCCGAAGCCGAAATGCCCTACGGGGAACGGCTCGCCGCGGCCGCCTTGCTCGACGGGGCCGTACCGATCGGGATCGAAGCGGCCGGGATCCGAGTACGTGCGCTCGTCGTGCGTCATGGCGCGGGCATTCGCGTAGACGAAGGAACCTTTCGGTATGAACATGCCGTTGTATACGTCGTCCTCCAAAGAGCGGTGGGGCACCCCGAGGGGGGAAACGGGGCACCATCGCAGGGTCTCCTGGACGATGTAGTCGATGTACGGCAGCCTCGGTCGGTCCTCAAACGTGGGTAGCCTGGCGTCTCCGACGACCTCGTCAATCATCCTCTGGGCCTTCTCCTGCACCTCGGGGTGGAGGACCATGTTGAGGACGAAGACGACGAGGGTGGACCAGGTCGTGTCCTGACCCGCGGCGTAGACCGCCCCTGCGGCCCCCTTTATGTCGTCCACCGCCAACTCTGGAGACCCTGCTGCCGCCTGTTCTCTTTGCAGATCGAGCATGATTTTAACTAGGCTGTGTTCCGGACTCTTCTGCGCCACCACCGCCGCATACGGCACGTCGTGGAGCTGCCGGATGGCCCATTTCCAGTCCCGCGCGAACTTGAGAGAGCGGTCTCTGACCAGCCAGTCCGGCAGATGCCTCAGTAGGGGGAAATAGTCGACAAGGGTCCCGGCCGGCGCCCCTCCGTGGCCGAGGGCGTACGACGCGTCCGCGGCGATCCGGATATACGGGTCGTCGTCGCTCTCCACGTCGACCCCGAAGCCGATGCTCATCACGACCGCCGTCGCGAACCTCCGCAAGGCCGTCTCCCACGACCCGGGATCCCTCACGATGCCCTCCACCAGCGTCCGGGCCTCCTTCTGCTGCAGGCCGCGGTACGCCGGGATGCTCGTCCGCGAGAGGCTCTTCTGCAGGACGCTGCGGTGCATCCGGAACGCGGGGCCCCACCGCAGGAACGTCAGCGTGCGCCGCCAGCCCATCTCCTCGAACAGGACGAAGCGCGGGCGGTCGCAGTAGTTGGCGCCGCGCCGGTCCAGGAGGTCGACGGCGGCGCGGACCGAGTTGAGGACGACAACGTCCTGGCCCAGGACGTTGAAGTACAGCACGTCGGACCCGTACTCTTTCGACCACGCGGCGTAGGCGTGTTCCGGGTTGTCGGTTGGGATGACGCGGAGGTGGCCCAGGATCGGCTCGCCGGGGGGGCCGGGGGGCAGCGGAACACCCTGCCGCCGCCGTCTGCGGGACTGGTGCCGGGCGACGACGGCGCGCAGGGCGAGACACGCGGTCAGAAGCAGACATACTGCGGCAAGGGGCGTGCTGTGGACGGCTAGTAGCCGGACAAGGGCCATTGCCAATGGCAGGTGATCGTGTCGATGAACGGCTTGAGGTGGATGATGGAGGTTTGCCACGATGCTGGCGATGGTTCGTGCAGACGTGTTGCGAGTCGCCAACGGGTGATTCGTTCCAACTCTACGGACTGGCGATGGGTGGTCCGCGGCACCGAGGGAGTCATGACGACCGACAGAACACGTCGAGCACGTAACAGTCAAGCGAGAAGAGTTAGTTTCTGTCTTGCCTTGGCTTGTCAGGCAGGGAAACCGGTCTGGAAGGCTACGTTTGACTCGGATTAGTGCATAGGAAAAGCTTGGGATGGGGGAGCCAACAAAGAAACACGCCAGAATTTCTGCCCGCACCCGCCTTGATTCCGATCGCCGGCACAGGGCGCTAGCTACTTTCCTGGCGCTGAGTCTCTTGGTTTGCCGGAATCGGATGAGGAGAAAAAGGGGTTCTGTGTTGGAACATGTTTTTTACTTTGCTACTGGTTGGAGGGGGGGTTGGAACATCTTCTATGTTTGCATTATCATACTTCAGTCTTTCATTGAGCGATGTCTCTTCTAGTCTGGGAAACCTGCCTTAACACGACATAGGTCTTCATCTCTGCTGTCTAGGCCTGCAACATCTGCTCCATACGCATATATCCTGCCTCTTTGGCAACTCCTCAACGGGATTTACAAGCCACTGGCAACACCTAGTCAGCAGATGGTAGCCCAAGTGATATCATCGAGTCAAATCAGCCGTATGTGTCGCATACCCCTCAACTGCCGTTGTCGGGGGGCCAAAGCGGCGGCCGAATTCTCTGGGGGGGGGGGGGGGGCTCCGACTGACTTGGCGTCCTGACCTACATCCCAGCAGGTTCGAGGCTTTAATTGTTCTCATTTAATTGTTCTCAGCGTCAGCAAGCCAGTTTTTATATTGTGACAGCAAGGCCAAGTCGCACGATGCCTGATACAAAGTGTTTGGTTTCCATAGACCAAAATGGGAGAGCAACATGGCTGTCGAGCAAACAACTGCACATGTGAGGGCGTCAATATGTGTAACGCGAGGTGATTTGATATAGAGAAAAGCAAACGCCACTTGTACTGGAGACAGATATTCTCTTCTGGGCCCAATTGGTGGCATAAAACAGGGGTTTGCCAATAATTCATAGATAATCTCTATGTTGTAAACAAGCGAGGCAACAAATGGTTCAGCCACAACTAACAGCCATGGTGGGATAACAAGATTACGTCCATGGTCAAAACGATAGATATCCTAACAAATTTCCAACTAGAAAATGAAACCGCACAAAGCATGCTCGTACAGCATTCCCCGAACCAATGTTTCAGTCTGGCAGCTCCCAGAGAGAAATGACAAGAATTAAAACCTCCGCCTTGCCAATCAGCCCACAACCATCTCTACATCGACAGGCGGATCTTCTGGTAGATTGGGCGAGGATTCCACAATCACGGGCAGACTTGTGGAGGAACCGCTTTCGGCGACTTGCTGTGCTTCGCGCGAAGCAGACACCTTTTTGTTGTAGTCGTCAATCCACCCTTGGCGGACGCTCGTATGAGGTGACGCTCGGTGTGATAGCACTGTAGCGACGATTGGTAAGTCAACTTGTTCGCTAGTGGAGAGTCCTCTCATCTGCAGTTGTCACTGCATGGCCATGATGTATCTATCACATGCAGAAAAGTCGAATCGGAAACGAAAGCAGTGAACAGGTACTTACAGAGGCGACCATACCGGCGCACAATGTCAGCCTCGTCTTTGAAATCCACGCCGCACTCCCTAAAGTGATTGAAAGCCAGATTGTCGTGGAAGGGGTGCGTCCGGAACAAAAAGTCGCACGTCTCCGTCGGGCAGTACAGGATGTAATATCTGTCCTCCACGCCCAGGTTGTAGGAAAAGACCAGGCTTGGCCTATCGTTGAGCATCTTGGTGGCAGAAGCGGTCCAGATCGGGTTGGGCTCGTCGTCCTGGAGGTTGTCGTCCTTCGTGCTGCGCCGTCTCGGCTTCGAAGAAGTCGTCGGCGGTTTCCGACGAGTCGAAGGGCTCTTCTGCACCCGTTGCGAAGGCGTGGCCGGCGATCTTCTGCGGGGGAGTTGCCTCCGTGCAGACACACTTGTCTTGCTCGACGATGAAACCGTGCGGTTCGACCGCCTGCTCGGTTCGGTCTCCAAGGAGAGGCGGTTTGCCGAGTGCATCTTGCGCAACCAGAGAGTCAGTCCAGAGCTCAACATCAAACATCCATCGACAAAGATACAGTGTAGAAAAGAAGATACCTCTTCTGCGATGCTCCGCTCCACCCTGGGGGTTACTTGATCAAGGGGGTCGTCATGGGTGAGCATGGGCAGCCAGTAACCGGGCGGGCGCCGATCGGTGAAGGCGACGGACGAGGTGCCGCCTTGGTAGTAGTCGATCTTCTTGATGAATTGTGGGAACCTGATATAATTCTGGAGCCGTTGAAAAACGTCTTTCGAGTACTCGAGCGAGACTCTGAGCAAGATACGGTCGAGATTTATTGCCCGGTCTACCTCGTGTGTGTTGACGACGTGGCACAGAAGCTTTCTTAACTGGCGGTCTGAGTCTTCGCGGGCTTCTTGGACCTCGGCAACTACTTTCCGTTTGGCTTCTTCGAAGGCATCGTGTGGGCCTTCCAATGTATCACTGCGGAGGAGTCTGGTCAGGTTTCATTTCGGGCCTATCAGTAACTCATCACTCTCTTTCGGGAGAGTGACTTGGGAAAAGTTCGGATTAGTATCATACCTCTGGCCGCCGGACTCCGACCCCTGCTCGGCAGAGGCCCAAGAGCCGCTGTCGGTTGGCAAGGGCATTATTGCGATGTTGAAAAACCAGAAAGACCAGAAACCGAGTGAATGACAGTGAGTCTAGAGCAGTTTAAAGAGAATAAACACTTTGTACGGCTAGGGAATCACGTTGTTGAGATGTCGTCGATGCCCGGGGGGGTAAACGCCGTCTCCTTGGCGACCTTCTGATGGTAGACCAGACCGACGTGGCTTGATTATGGAAGAACTTGGAATCTAACAGAAGAGAAGGGGCCTTCATTTCCGAGATTGAACGGGGACAAACATCCGTAGGTGGCCAGACTGTCACGGGCAGCGGCCGCATCCCATTTTGTTTGCTTCTCGACCCCTGGCTCACATGGGACATTTCGAACAACGCAGGCAGCCGATTCGACAGGGCGACTCCCTTTTTCCGCTCACGTTGAAAGCCACTCGGCTGGAACTCCGGCATTATTAAATGTCTATTCCCCTCATGTCTTGAAACCCGCCCTTGCAATGGCTGCATATAGCCTGTTTGCGTAAAGTCAAGCAAGAGGAGGTTGGGTGTGTCCCTTTCCAATGCACTTGTCAGAATAACCAGAGCCTCCCCCAAGACCCCCAGCATAGAATTCAGGCAGAGTCTCTCCATGACTCCAAACTGTCTCTTCACTTGGAATCCCACGCAGGAAATACAGTGGCAACAATAGCAGAAGTAGAGCTCCAGGACCACGAACCCTATTCGAGCCTCGACAGAACGCACTTCGCAGAGGATGCCACCATCAACGAGAAAAAAGCGCACTGCCGTGTGAGTGATTGCACTGATACCACGCTGGGAACACGTTTACTGACTTCAGGCTGAGCACATTGGGCAATGATTGGGGAAGCACCGCCATCCGACTCTTCTTTTACTATATCGAGGAGCAGCGGCTCGAGTGGGTGAACAACCGAGCCGCGTCGAACAAGTGCGACGAGACCCGGTACCACAACGGCTCATGGAGTGGCTACATCGACGTCTCGGGCAACGGGCCCGTCTACACCGGCGACGATGTGCCCTCGGCCTTCCAGATCCCGGCAAAGCTCATCATAGGCAAAGGCAAGGGCATCGACAAGACGAACCCGCTGCTCGCCGTGATGAAGAGGAACAAAGGCGACGCCGTCTTCAAGAGGCGGTGCGAGGAAGGCCCGGTGGCGGCCGTCAGGACGTTCGCGGCGCAGATCGAGATGCATGTCCAGAGCAAGAACAAGCCCCTGGAGATCGTCGATTTCGGCCTGACGGTGCCCGCGCACTGGACGCTCGATGAGATGGAGAACTACGCCAAGGTGCTGAAGAGGGGCCTCCCGCGCTCGCTGCGGCAGGGCGACTCGCGGCTGCGCAACCTCTACTTCATGACCGAGGTCGAGGCGTTTGCGCACTTCTTCTTCCACGACCCGGACCGCGTCGAGGAGGTGCTCGGCAACGTTGTCAAACACTTTGTCCTGTTTCTCGATTTCGGGGGTCACAGCATGGTAATTGTTGGCCGTGTTCACGCCGATATATCATCAGGTCTCGTCGTTACTGACACGTTTAATATCTCTTTTACAGAACGGCTGCAATTTCTTCATCAGAGGAGCCGACGGCAAGTTTGCCTTCATCCGAGCCCAGGAACCCTTCGGTATGCCCCTCTCTCCCACTCATATGTCCATATCTTTGTCTCGGCACCACTCCCTCACTAACTAACCACGCCTCCATGTAGGTGTCGTTGGCGGCTCCGCGCAGTGGGAGGCCGCCGTCGGCGAGTTCTGCGCCAAAAACACGGTGTCGTCCAGCGGCGCCATGTCCGAGGTCTCGGCAGAGATCTATAACAGGCTTCTCAAAAAGTTCCGAGAGGAGCTCAGAATGCTTGTACGCGACGTCTTTAGCGACATCGAGCTGCGCGCCAAGCAGCCCGAGGGACCCAACGGCGGCTCCGGCGACGTCTGGACGACCATCAGCGCGAACCAGTCCGCCGCCTTCTTCAGAGAAGCCACCTCCGCGCCGCTGCACCTGGCCCAGAGCCAGATAAAGGAGCTGGCCAGGCTCCAGCGCCGGTGCCCCGGTGTCGGTGCAAAGGTCATCGTCTCGGGCGGCACCGCCAAGAACGAAACCGTACAAGGCGTGTTGAGGGACATTTGTATTGCTGCTGGCCTCGACGAGCCAGTCTTCGTTCATGATAATATGGGCAGTCACGAGTATAGACCACTCCCTTTATATGCCTCGTATTCTTACGAAAATAAACACGCTTTGCTGATATTGCTTGCCTAGGTCGTTCAATATCGCGAGAGGCGCAGCCTTGGCCACAGCGGCCAATATGACACTGCTGCAGTTCATGGAGAACGGCGCCGTCTTCGGCATCCAGATGCTTCAAGGTGATAGAGCCAACACTGAGAAGTACTGGGACGACAAGGCATCTATCGTGCTGTCTGGAAAGGTAGCACAGCCTCCAACGAGAGATAGACTCTGTGCCCGTTTACTTACCTGTCTGCTAATCCTGTACAGGGTCGTGAGTGGAGAGAAGGGCAGCCGTATGTCGTCACAGTATCTGGTGCGGACCGGTTCAAGATCATATGCGAGCCGCTGTCGGACAAGGCGTCTCGCAGGAAGTATCTGGACTGCACGAACACGTACGACGTCCTCGACCTCCTCGTCCCCGATCGAGGCGACTGGATCTTCTCGCTCTCCATGGCGCCCGGGGACGAGGGCCTGCTGCTGAAGAGAACAAAGGTCTCGGGGCCAGACCGCGAGACGCAAAAGCTCCATCTCGAGATGGAGTTCCGCCGCTCTCAGTTATGCTTCCTGGTCAATGCCGACGATTCGATCGAGTCCCTGCACATGGGCCTCGGGGTCACGGCAGACGGGGAGTTGGTCGCCCTCACAGAAGAGTTGGAGCAGAGCCTGGAGCTGAAAAAGGAGCAGGCCAGGAGGGGGGCGGAAACTTCAGCCGCAGTCGGCCTTGGAGATCCCTACGATGATTATCATAGACCACCCGCCCCCGCCGCTCGCCTTTCTCTGCGAAGAGCGCGGTCCCCCGATGAGGCGGCCGAGGACGAGAGACCCAAGAAGCGCAGCGGCCGTTGGAAGCCACAGGGTCGACTGCCGGAACTCAAGCCCGCGCGCAGTCGTTACTTTGAGGAATCTCAGGCGGGAGACTTGCAGGACGAAGGCGAGGATCAAGACAGCTTCGGCTCCAGTGACGAGAGCTACCGTGAAGCCGATACCTCCAGAGATTCATCTGCGAGCTTGGGGGCGCTTAGCTAGTGCGGTCATCTGAAGATGTGTTGCGGAGAGACCGTATGGTTGTCTGATGTGTGCAACATGTCTTGAAAGGGCCTTGTGAACCCGCCAACTCGCCATTTGTTTCCACAACAAGTACATTGCAATCGGCTGCGTGTACCTTGGGTGTCACTAATCTGTACTTAGTAGCATTCAATTCAAAGACTACGCTCTTTCTGAAGTATCCTGATGGGTGTGCCCCCCCTCCCCCCTTCTATCAACGGTATGACAGATGTTGCTCAAAATCGTGTGATGGGGGCCGCTCACTGATGGCGCCTGGTCACTCAATATAGGCTTAGCGGCAATAAAACGTACAGTATGAGATACTGGGGGCTAATAATCAATACTTCCAGAACATGCCTTGGGGGCCACGGGGGCACAACCTAGACACCACCACTGTGAGATGAAGATGGCCTAGACTGACCAAGATGGCTCGTATCAGCACACCATTGCGTCAATATCCTCTCGAACTGACCACTTAGACCTTGTGAGCTCATTCGAGTCTGCAGGAGAGCAGTATAACACTTGTTAGCCTCCCTTGGCACTTCCAATATTCCTTTTCAGGGCCGTCACATGCCTTGGAGGTGCGTCTGGTGTGAACCCAGGCTCTTTCACATACGTAAATCATCCAATGAGAGGATAAATTCACCCCTTTTTCTAATAAAATGCTCACTCTAGAGTTGATCAGGCTCCTTGATGAGAGGGTGTGGGGCCGAAGAGGAGGAGGGAGGAGGGATGGAGGAGGGGGAATGTGACCGACGGTGGTATCAGACTGCTGCCGCTTCTCCTTGAGACCCAAGGATTTCCTACGACACCAATTGTGGAATATTGTTTTCTACAACACTTCTGGTTCTCCAGACTTTGCCCGCTCGCCAGTTCTCCCTAATCTCGACATTCTTAAAGCTCATCTTGCCTTCCGACCAAAATCAACAGTCTCGTTTTCTCCAGACCAGCTCTTCGGCACTCTTCTCGTACGACTATCCAAGTCCCTTGGATACTTGGAACACTTATACGAACGTTTTGGAGATTCACGGTTCTTTTGGCTACCCTCCGGATTCTAGAAACCGGATTCTAGAAAATGAAGGACGCATTTGATCCGAGTTCTGCTCTCAAAACCAGTTGCACCACAGCTGGAGCAAAGTCTGATTATGTCTGCCGTCTGTACCCTTCTATCCTCGAGCTATGGGCATTGGTTCTGTCTCAGGAGACCTGGGCTCTACGAACGCCACCCCAAAGCATCAAATTCTCGCACTCGAGACGGACATTATCAGCAGAAGATCTCGAGGATCTTGAGCTCTGGCCAACCACATATAGTCACCATGAAGCTCCGTGTGGAGAAAAAGCATCTTTGGACACATACATTGCTTCAATCAGTGATCAGGACAAATGGAAATGGGTCAGACTCATTCTTAGCGACCAGAGAGACCGGTTCTATGTGTGGAAATCGAGTTTCTCAAATGAGGAGTTGGCACAAATCACGGGTGGCAAGTCCAGCAGGCTGGGGAACTCTTTACTAGAGTCCTTGGTGAACATCGCAGAGAGCCTCGTGATGTCCCTCGGTATGTGTATCTACTCGATGAGTACAACACGAGACGGGCTAATATTGTTCTCAGATAGCGGCCCCCCCAGCTCGAGGCTTCATGAGAACGCAACGAAGTTGACAGAGCTGGTAAAGGAAGGCAAAAGGCATCTGAAAGATTTTGGCCGGGTCGCAAACGACAGCCTATGTAGCACAAAGGTGACACTGGGGTACTTGCAGCTTGAGGGTGATGGGTTGATTGAGATAATGAGTGACGAGATACAACAACTACAAAGGCTGAGCTATAGTGCTCGTTTGGAATTGGAGTTTGGTACAGCATGATAGTTTGTAATCATTAAGCACGCTACATGTGTTGTTCAGATAGCTTCAATGGTGATGCTTCAACTTGGCTCAACCAAAATCGACTCGTTACAGCCGCAAATGAAATTCGGGGTTAAGAAATAGCAAAAATAGGTAACAAAACAGACCATCACACTTGACTAAACTTCTCTGTTACAACCCACTGAACAACCTAGATGGATAACATAGACCAACACACGACACACGAGTAATGGCTCTAGATACTCCATGTCAATGCGTTCCTCTCTAGCCTTCTTTCTTCGGCTCCTGGTGTTCGACCCTCACCTTCTCGACCAAATTTGCCTTGATGAGTACCTCCAACTGTTGTTTTTGAGCAGAAGAAAGACCATCAGCTGTGTTCCGGGAGATACCCCGGTTGACCATGACGGAATAATCACGGGCCCGGTTGCCAATGATGTTGGTCGGTCTGTTGGGGACAATGAATGCATCACGATCCGCTGTACCATTCCCAATGTACCCATTGAACATCGAAGAAAAGCCAGAGGTCGTGTTATTGAGTATGTTGTCGCTTGGAATGGCTGCTAAAGTTTCCCTAACCTCTGGATCCTGCAGGGGACCCAGAAGCTCTTCCAGCTCCTGGGTTGTGGGCTGGTAATATTCCTGGCTTGCGTCGACTCCCTTTTGCTGGAGATATTCGCTGATGTTGAGGCGACCGTCGATGCTGCCAGGGAGATTTTGAAGCCATCTCTCGACCTTGGAAACAACCATGAGATTGATGACGGTGGTGCCTTCCTTCTTGAATAAGCCGACTGTTGAAGCTTGGATGCGAAGAAGCAATGTCGTCTTGGCCTGCAGTAGGTTTTCCTTGTAGCCATTGAGCTGCTGCTGCTCAGAAGGGCCTTGGAGAAGTCCTCGAGTGAACCTTCGGAACCCACCACCCTGCTCGGTGCGCGTGAAAAGTTCCTCGACGAACTCCCCTAACTGCTTGGTTGCATCGAAGATTCCAGTGAGGGCTGGAGTAATGTCCGAGACTTGGAGGGCAACCTCTTCGGAGATGGATCGAACAACGGACTCCACAGTCGCTACATCGTTACGGACGTTCGTCAAGTATGTGGTGATGCTCTCAGCATATCTCAAGGCATCTTGGATTCGAGTGAGAAGCTGCAAGGATTGTTGCGCCAAGGCAGCAATCGCACTGCTGGCGCCGACGATCTCCTATACATCAGGGCGTGATCCAGTCAGTGACGTTACGTAGAATCAACTCATCAAATGGGCTCTTACCAGTGCTGACATGGAATCTTTGCCGTTTCGGAGACGGAGATATTGGAATGGATTCCTTTTCAGATCGACTTGATGAACAAAAAGGTCTACTTAAGATTCGATAGTAGTGAAGAACACAGAGAAGAGGGCCAGGAAACTTACCTGGGAACCTCCTGGGTCTTGGTTCCAAATAGAGGGAGGAGGCAAGCAGCGGTTCTGCCCCTCGTCACATAGTGCTAGCTACATGGAGATGACTGCATGGGAACTTCTGCAAGGCGTGGTCAGCCGATAGCATATGGCGGATGGAACTCAATATCGGGAACGGCTTAGAGAAAGCCATAGGAAGCGCCCCGAGTCCCATGCAGATGAGACTGGCGAATTACAATGGTTGGAGCTGTTGAGTATGCAATATGATCTGACCAACATGCTCAGCCTGCCTCGACTGGACACCAGACAGTAACAGGATTGGATTGACTACCGCCAAGACAGACTCCCACATTCAATATTTCTCCTTCCTTTAAAACGTGTTTGTTTCTCAGCGGTGGTTCAAAGGCGGCCCCGTCGGTACCTCCCTCCCACGCTGCCCCCAATCACGACTTGACCTTTTCTTATCTTCACCGGCGAATGGAGAAGCCGTCTCGACACTGGCCTCATAGTACGCACCGTACTGTATACATCTGTTGGGTTGCACTCCGTGGCTGTGTCTCGCTCGGCATGTCCGTGGACAACCAAGCCTAGAGTTCGGTGTGCAAACTCCGTGCAAGTCCGAGAGGGTGTCAAGCTTACAGAGATCTGAACAACAAGCAACTCAGGCTATGGTGTGGCTTGAATAGGCAGACTGACATGATAGCGCACCATTTTCCGAAATCAGGCTGCCTGCCCGCCTTATCACATAAATCCGACTGTACCCGTTCTGGCGCTGGATCTCGGACAGACGCATAGCCATACCTCAAACTTGATCTCCTGGATCAAGGTTCAGTGACAAACGCAAGGCATCAGAAGCCAAGTGCTCCAATTGCTGTCGAATAACAATTTGCAACCTGATCAGTTGTCAAACGCCCTCTTCACCATGGCTCAACCACCACGACAGACAACGCCGTTCAACGCCATTGGCAACAACAAGGCCCAAGACCACGCAACAATGTTGAATGGAGACAGCTCAAGCTATAACAAGGTTGGATATATTAACAGCATCCAACAAGTGCAAATCTTCCACCAGCAGGTCTGCGCAGCGGCTGGGGGGTCATCACTGGGAAGTGATCACCATCTACAGGAATCAGGAGTCAGCACCGTGGTGACCTCAGAGAAGCCAGATCTTGACACCTACATTGGGGAATTTGTGGAGCTAGGCCGTCTTATCAGTCTCGGCTACCAGAACCTCCACAGAACAGCAAAGCCATATCGGCCTTTCTTCAAAGAAATCCGAACAAAGGTCACAGAGCAGGACCTGAAACTCGAAAGCCTCAACAGAAGCCTCGTCCATGCTCTCCAGCAACGGAAATCCTTTTTGATCAGCGGCCCAAGGTATGAAGGGATGGTACCCGTCTTCAGTATGCTCAGTATGCTCGAAGAAACGCTCAAAAGGATAAGGGGGGCTGTCAACCAAGACATGCAGCAGGCCCTTAGCAAATGTGTTATTGAGCTACAGGTATCGTTACCACTGGACAAGGATAACATGCAATCTTATGGCAACTAACAAAGACATGAAAAGGGCCAAGAAAACTTGAACACATCAGAAACATCAGAAGCGTTGCGCCACATCCATGACCCCTTCGTCGAGGCACTAGAGCGAGTGGACCTACAGCTAGAGGACTTCGAAGGACTAGCCAAACCCTTCACTGAACTCGAAATGGGCAGGAAACATCACGGACCTAACACGTCAGAACATTTTCAGAAGCTCTCCGTTGAAGGTCAGACATCGGATAGGATATACAACTGCCTAGGGCAGTGTTGCCCAAGAAACCACCAGCACACAACAATCATAAAATTGGAGTCGCGGTTGTATGATGAGAATGGGCACTCCGCCATTGCCGCCCAATCAAAGCACACAGAATACCATATGGCCATCGAATCGACCTCAGGGCAGACAACCGGTCTCATTTGGCTGAAAGTTGTGCCTATCGTTATATTGGAGCAACCGGCGGTCCCTCCGACTCCCTCGAGACTCGCGACCCCGAAAGAAACTAATGAGCAGACTCGAGCGAGCGAAGACTCTCTGCCTCGGCTCTCGAAGAGACCTCGTTCTCGCAGCTTGGAACAACCTTTCAAAGCTCCCGATCCGAAGGCCCCCAAGCTCTGCGATGGGCAATCTATGGCCCCAAATGCGAGCAATTCGAGTTCCAAGGCTTCATCAGGATCGCACGACATCGGACAAGTCATGGTTTGCCCGGCCTGCTTAGCCCCCCATAACGACAATGGAGACCTGCCCGTCATGCAGATTGCCCATGACAGCACATTTGAGTTGCAGATATACTACCTGCCTATGGGCGATTGTCCGCCAGTTGGTTTCAATCGAATGAACCTATCAGATGTTCTCCGTGCCTTTGATGATCGACAGAAAAAGACCCCTGGATCCACAAGAAAGAAGTGGACAGCTCAGACCGCTCGAGTCATCGCCGAGTCAGTCCTTCGATTCGACTGGAGACATGCACGCCAAGGGCCTCACATGGAAAATCTCGTATTCTTCCACCAGAATTCAACTGAGAACTTTGAGCCTCGCGGGCCCTTCCTCGAAATCAAGATCAGCAATCAACGACGACCATCGGAGACTTCCACCGGGACTTACTCTGAAGCTCTCATGGCAAAGGAGGTTGTTCTGAACTTGGGTCATATTCTTCTCGAGCTTGGCAGTCCGAAACGGCCAAAATTTTCCGCCCAAGGATGGGACCACAAGCATTATTCAAACTTTTTGCACGATGAGAGCCGAGGCGGTGTGGCTACTACAAAAGGTATGGGCAGAGATTATGCCGACGTGATTCAAAAGTGCGCCTTTTTCGAAGTGAGTACGTTGGACGGCGATAAAACGTTGGTGAAGGAAGCACAATTCTGTCAAGATTTTTTTGAAGTTATTATAGCTCCACTCAAGAGGTTGGAGCAGAACTCACGGTGATGCTGCTATCTTAGGACAACATTTCGGAGACTGCTAGGTTTCGTTTTCATATGAGGTTCTGTATCGAGACAGTGGTTCACTCATTTATACTTCACTTGTGGTCCTTTTTGTTTGCAGTTATTCTCTATTATCATAATATTTGCGTGTTCCTGTTGTTGTAAGACTTCCTGTTCCAGATTTCCCCTCGACTGTCACCTACTGATAGCTTACACCGAGACAATATAAATATCTAAAAAAAAAAAGTAACACCAATCTGACAGCAATTCGCTTTGAATGATTTCATTTATTTTTCCCCTGGTAGAAACATTACTAGAGACAGACGCATATGTCTAGCACAGCTTAGCAGGCAGGAAGACACAGTAAGCAGTGTGCAGGGAGCACAACAGTATTCAGGACTTGGCACCAGTAACACTCTTCTAAATCTAGGGCTGGAACATGCACAAAACACTATGGAGCACAAGTCTCTTGGATCAATTTGTTTACTGTCATAGACTCGAAAGGTCGATCGGACTGGCTATGAAATTGTGTATACAAGATTTGATGATATCACGGTCGCCCCCAAACACCAAAGAAGATGATTGAAGATGCTCTGTCTCATTTGGATCCCAAATACCAAGAACCTTGCTGGTCCTGGTCGCCTTATAAGGTACCTCCCTCACAGGGCACAGGCTTGGGGAAAGCCTTCTTATCAACTCAACCGAGACCCCCTCTATGCCTTTCTTCAGAGCTTCCGCATTTCAACCATGGCTATTCAAACAAGCTCTTCCATAACTGCATCAGGTCTACATTTAACAAACCGATCGTGATCCGTTGGGACTCTGGCGAGAAGGCCGACGGCCGCGTGGTGTTCTTCCCCGCGCAAGAAGGCGAGGAGCCTCGGATAGCGTTTGCCCAGCTCCTAAGAGATTGCCAGACCGCCCGCCACCTTTGGCCTCAACAACAAGGAGGTCCTTGATAACATATACCGCAACGCCGGCAAGATGGACTAGGGGAGGTTCTGCACCAACTTCACCCCGTACGAGCACGACATCATCGACACCGTCGTCCAGTCCCTGGCCAACATTGACAAGGCGTCAAACATCAAGCGCGGCGTCCGGGCCGAGCTACAGAAACTGAACGTGAGTCCACCCCTGAGGACCTTTGCTCAAGGTCACCCGAGTGCTCACAGTATGCCTCTTCCCTTCCCACAGGTCTACTCTGCGCCAGCGGGCAAGTTCAAACCCCATATAGACACGCCACGGTCCGAGCAGCAGATGGGCTCGCTGGTGGTCTGCCTACCGTAACCTCACCAGGCGGCCAGCTCGCCGTCCGACACGATCCGCAACAGGTCACGTACGTTTTTCAGGAATACCTGGAGGACGCAAGCGGTACACTGGATTTCCGTAAGTTAACACGCGGCATCATAGAAAGCAAACAGTACCGGGAAGAGCAACTCTTCACCCACCAGGAGGTAATGTGGCTCAATACCATTCCTGAGAATGCCAGAAACAAGGAGCTAGCGATCGCACACTTGACAGTGTGATTTTGAACGGATCGGACTCACATCAATTTGGCTTGTCATTGCTGGGTCTCTAGTATTCTGGAAACGGTTCGATGATCTGTGACGATGGCTGTATGTCTCCAGCCTCGGACGAGGGCATCTCCCTGGCTAAGAGTTGATGTGTTTGATGATGTTCACAGAAGCCCTTGATGCAAATTGTTTTGTGTCACAAAACACAAAACAGGATTCACTTCATAGTCACTGAAAATTACATATAATCGTGTTGATGGCACGAATGCCAAGTGGTATCATTGAGGTCGCAAACGCAAACAATGTACAGAAAAGTATGCTGTCGCAACTTGGGAACAGCACCCCAGTTAACCCCAAACATATGTTGGTGAGCCTCCAAACGGAGGAGAGATTTCCATCTTTCCTCGCCCTTAAGTCTATGTATATGGCCGAAAGCAATCGCAGTGAGAGAGAGAGAGAGATAGAGAGAGAAAGCCAGCCGGACAACCACACCCTCTAGAGAGTGTAGAGGAAGTCCGGGCGCTTATCACCGGCCACCCACTTCTGATCGTCGGTCATGGCGGCCCACTTGGCGTCCATCTTGCCGTCCCTGCGGTTCTTGTTGGAGATGCGGAGGGCGAAGTGCATGAAGATGGAGCCGCCGAGCAGGAAGAGGACCTGGTAGCCGAGGACGACGCCGTGGCCGGTGAAGTACCGGGGCGCCTCGTTCTTGAGGTAGATGTTGGACGAGACGACGCCGTTGAGGTTGCCCCAGCCGACGACCATGCCGAGCACGACGGCGCGCTTGAGGGAGCCCTCGGTGTTGTTGATGACCCAGGAGAGCGTGTTGGAGATGGTCGGGTAGATGCCGGCGGCGCCGAGGAAGGTGCCGGCGTACTGGATCTGCGGGTCGCTCGAGACGATGAGGAGGACGAAGCCGACGATGCCGATGACGACGGTGGCGACGTTGCAGTAGCCGCGCCAGCGGGTGCGGTCCGCGACGACGCCGACGGCGACGGTCAGGGCGGCGGCGACGGCGTAGGGGGGCACGGAGAGCAGCTGGGCCTTGGTGCCGGTGTGGCCCATGCCGCGCAGGATGGTGGGCAGGAAGAGCGAGAAGGCGTACAGGGGCACGAGGCAGCCCATGTAGATGGTCATGTAGCCGTACGTCTTCCAGTCCTTGAGGGCGGCGTAGATGTGGCGCTTGTCAAAGTCCTCGGCGGTGCGGCCCTGCTTGCCGGCGATGAGGCGGCGCTGGACGCGGATGCGGTCGTCCGGGGTGAGGAAGCGGGCGTTCTCGGGCCAGTCGAAGACCATCCACCAGCAGAAGATGCCGACGAAGACGGTGGCCAGGCCCTCGATGATGAAAATCCAGGCCCAACCGGGCTTGCCGCCGATGCCGTCCATCGTGGCGATGGCGGCGGCGAGCAGGCCGCCGAAGGAGCCGGCGAGGGCGGCGGCGGAGAAGAAGACGGCGGAGCGGACACCGATCTCGGAGCCCTTGTACCAGCACGAGAGGTAGTAGTTGACGCCGGGGAAGAGGCCGGCCTCGGCGATGCCGAGGAACCAGCGGGCGGCGAGCAGGCCGGGGAAGTTGGTGCAGAGGCCCATGAGCGTCATGATGGAGCCCCAGGCGATGATGATGCCGGTGAAGAAGAGGCGCGGCGTCAGGCGCTTGAGCAGGGCGTTGGTGGCGGGCTCGAAGACGGCGTAGCTGATGAAGAAGATGGTGAGCGAGAGGTTGTAGTCGCTGGTGCCTGTCATGCCGAGGTCCTCCTCCATGCCGGCGAGACGGGCGTTTCCAATGTTGGTGCGGTCGAGGAACGAGAGCAGGTACTAATAAATGAGAGTCGTTGTCAGTGATATGTCCTTTTGCCAACGTCGGCCAGTTGCGCTTTCAACCATTGGCCGGGTGAGGGAGTTGTTGGTTGTTCTTACAAGAAGAGAGAGCCAGGGCACCAGGAAGAGGTCGACCCTCCACATGAGCTTCTTGTCCTATGTAGAGAAACATGTCAGTAAACAGGCTTCTTCACACTCCGATTCCGAGCCTCATTTGTAGGAAGCACACGTACGATGGCGGCACGCTCCTCGTCTGACTTGCCGGCGTCGGGATCCGGCAGGTCGGCGAGCATCTGGGCCTGCTCGAGCTGAGCGCCGACGGGCTTCTCGTCCGAGATGTCATGGAGATCGCTGTCGTTCTTGTAGTGATCCATGGCTGCGGTTTTGAGAGTTCTGCTCTCGGGCAAAGCCGTCTTGTGGTTGTTTTGTGTATTGACGAGTGCGACGGGAGCAGAGGTGTCGCTTGTCTCCGGGTTGTTTATGAGATTCCCAGAGAGAGAAAAAGAAGTATCCTGCCGGTTGAGAAAACTCTTTTGCTTTTTTCCCGAAATAGAGTTGGGACGAAGATAGGAGGGCAAGAGCAGTGACTGTTCTGGTTCCTCGTAACCGGTGAGAGTCGGCCGGCGTATTCAAGTATGATAAACTACCACCGCCGGTGAACGGTGAAGAGTCCCGGAAGACGGAAAGGGCCACTAGAGATGCTGTGAAACGCGGCGAACGGACACACACATACACACACTCAAAGTAAGTGAGTGGGAGAGAGGGAATAAAGAGGGAGACGATGCGTGTTGCTCCGAAACCGCTTCGGTTGTGCTTGAGAGGGGTAGAACTTGGAGAAGCCGGGGCGGGATGAAACCTTGAGAGGAAGCTCTGCCCTTCTTTATAAAAAATCCGACGAGATAAGATGGGATGTCCCTCGAGGAAGAGAGAAAAAAAAAAACACAACGTGGGAAAAAAGAAAACTTGCCAATGTCCAGGGGTGGGTTGGTTGTCGACCTCCTCCGTGGCCGCCGGACAACTAGACTTGGGACGTCTTCCATACGATCCACTCACACTGCCACTCCGTGTTCACGCACATACACTACATACACACATCTCATGGCAATCAGGAAGGACGACATTTGCTTGTTTTTGATGGAGACCCCTCCCCCCTTCGGAAGAGGCAGGCTAGGCCAGAAAACACAACATGCAGCCAGACATCACCGTGCGGGCTTCCGACAGGAGGGGGCGCAGGGTACTTTGCGTTTGGTACCAAAAGGACCCCTGCTTACCCTTGCTGCCGGTCATATCTAGCTCCCCTCTCGGCCGGCCGTATACGTCGCCCAAGATGGATCAAGATATGGTACTGCATCGGAGAGAGTGAGGGAGGGTAGGGGGGAGCAGGGCCTCATCCGCTCTCGCAGGGCTTTTGCAGGGCTTGCTCGGGGTGGCTTGTCTGGTATGCCCTCCCGGCACGTACAGGTGGTGTATGATCCGTAGATTGTGCATGATGATGCAGCTTGCTGGTGGCGGTCCCGGTCCTCGCAGCGTTTTGGGTTGCGTCTTTCGGGACGAACAAATAACAAGAGGCCGTGTCCTTGAACATTGGAGGACGCCTTTCAGTGGTGGTGGTGGTGGTGGTGGTGGCTGGCTGGCGCTGGGCGGGTTCGTCCTCTGTGCCATCGAGTTACGTCTCGAGGATGTGGAGGAGCAAAAGTTGAAAACCAACTTCTTCTTCTCTTCTTAGTCCCTACGTCCGGGTTGATTACCATTCGCCTGTCCACCCATCCACCAACTCCCTCCCAACGCACGCCCAGAGCTTCTTGGCACGTAGCCATGAACCACCCCGGAAGCTGTGTGCTGGTGGTGATTGGGTCGCTGTCCGGTCAGTCCGGGGCATAGCTGGCAACCCCCAGAGGAACTACAGGGTAGTTGATTGGGGCCCTTGACTTGAAGCTTGTAGTGGAACGGGGAAGCAATGGGGGTACTGGGGTGGCCGCTCCACTGGGGCAAGACGGGGGAAACTAGGGCCAGAATGAAGGCTAATGGGGCATCCATAAGAGGAGGAGGAGGAGGAGGAGGAGGAGGAGGAGGGGGTGGGAGTGAATGATCGAGAGAGAACTCCCCAGACGAGATGAGAGGCAGAGGAGGATGCAAGCGGTTTCGAGAGAGGAAAATGGGAGAGATACGGGAGGAGGCCGGTCTCAAAAGGCTAGTGTCAACCGCCATGAATGATTCTGACTATTGATGGTGAAATCTGTGTGTGGCCCAAAGGAGAACTGGGGGTCGACAAACGCCCAGACTCGACCTGAACAGCCCCATGACTCGTATCGTGCAACCCTACTATGTCTTCCTCGCTTTCTCTCTCTCTCTCACCTTCTCGACTCTGGGCAGACACGAGAGAAAAAACAAAACAGTATCGCGAAACGACCCGGTTGACATGAGTTATTTCCAGTAAGGGATACCGAAATGTCCGCTTCAGTTCCACCGCCCAGCGCCCTAGGGTGCAACCAAGACACCGAGACCCAAGATACCAACTTGGCTGTGCGACGGGCGCGCGCGGCGTCGTGCGTTCCCGGGTCTGCAGGCGGGAAGAGGGGAATTTTTATTTATTTGTATTTATGCTTTTGTTTTCGGATTGGACGGATCGATCAAGTCAAGACGACCAAGAGATGAGAGAAGCCAAGTTTGGCAGAAGCAGGCGTAGAATGTTCCAACTCTCCCCATAACTAGTCCGTGGGATGCGTACCCGTCTGAGCCAGACGCCGGTTTTGGGGATTGAGTTCCAGCCACACACGCGCACCCAAGACTCAAGAGAACTCTTGTTTCCCTCCCCCCTCTCCAAGTCGTCTCTCGAGGCTCTCGACTATGTCTCGTAACGTCGTGCGCGCGGGGAAAGACAAGGGAGGAGGCGGTGGGCAAGTGGCACGGGAAGAGGAGAAAACGGGGCAATCTTCTTCTGCAGAGAATTTTTTCTTCTTCGTCTTTTCTTGTCTTAGTGCTGTGCCTCCAACATCACTTCTCCTCTCTCACTCACGTTTCACTCCCTTTTCTCCCACTCCTCATCTCACTCTCCCTCTCACTTACCCACTCACTCTCCTTCGTCACCACGGCATCATCCCCGGCTCCCCCTCACGAGTGTCCCATCTCCACTCACCCACTCCGAATCCGTCAAGGTGGCCCGGATGGAATAAGCATAAGAGGAGGGAAACAGCCATTTCGGACTTTGAGCGAGGTTGGGGCATGGTCGGACAGGGATTTATGACTGCGCGCGTGCCCAAACCAAGGCCACCCCTCTCCCTCCGCCCCTCTCCCCTCCCCGCAATCCTTCTGTCTCGGCGTGTTTTCCCCGGACGGAGAGCGCGGAGTCGACCAGAGGAACGCTGATTATTACATCAACTCGGGTTCGAGGCCTTGATGAGGGGGAGAGAGGGAGGGAGGGGCCGGCAGTGGAGGCGGGACATGGATCACTGGCCAGACTACTGCTTCACTAGAGGGGGATCCTGCCGACGTATGTGATCTCTCTCTGTTGCAATAGAGGTCGTGTCCCTGATTTGTTGGTGAGCGAGCCAAGCCTTGGCTAGAGGAGAGGTTAATGGGGCATCGCATGCTTTTGACTCTCGAACCGTCCGCCATGGCTGTCATGTGTGCCGTCACGTCTTTGCTGAGTCCCATCGACGGTGGATGTTTCCTCTGGTTTCTGTCAGCACGGAGACCGGACTTCTCCCCGCACCGATGCACCTTCCCCGTGGCAGCCGAGATATCGGGCAGCATGCCGGGGGTGTGTGCTAGCACTAACATCTTGGAAGGGGCCTAGTTGATTCTTGGCTGGTCTTGGGAGCGTGGGAGCTTGATGAGACCATACTCGACACGAGGCTTCCAGACCGGTGGGAGCCAGCGGTAACGGGGCACAGGCTCTCGCGCGCCCGCTACCCTCACCTGAGGAGATCAGAAATTCCTTTTCGTGAGGCCTCATATTTCACGGACGGACGCGTGGCGATGAGAGGACAGCGCACACGGAACTCAGAAGAGTCGGCGAAAAAGGACAGCCCACAGGCCGAACGACGAGATAAGCTTTGCGTCCATTGGGAGATTCGACAACCGACAACCGACTTGACACGAAATGTGGCTCTGGAACTAGCGCAACGCTTTCGGGCCCAAGCAGACAGACCACTCAAGCCTGGGTTCTCCAGGCTCTCCAGACGCTCCAGTGCGCTCTTTTTTTTCGTTCTTTTTTTCCCCCTTCCTCTTTGCCCCATCTGACATCTCTGTTTCGTGGGGAAAGGGAACCCAGATCTCGACGTGGCGAGAGTCCCTCTTCCCCGGATTCGACGCGAGTGTCGGCCCATCTCCGACCAAAAACGCAACACTCATCCACACACACACCCACCCATCCACGCGAGAGAGTTCCCACGTTTCTTTCTCGTTCCCTCCCACTGCATTCGTTCCCTTACACCGGTCGGGGCAGACCGGGAGAAGCGGGGTCAGCCAGAGTCCGAACCATCAACAGCCAGCCAGCCGAGTTGCAACCCTCCGGAAGACGGTCATGTACGTCAGAGACAACTTCGTACGTAAGAAGCTAGGCCTGCTCATGCAGTTGATTAGATCCATCTTGCTCCGTGATCCCAACATTATCCGCAGGCGTCTTCCATTTCCCTAGTCCCTCAACGACATGACCCCCCCCCCCTCTCTCCCAAGAACACGGGACAGCCGGGACTCGTAGGAGCCAATCGGGCAAGGCCTAAAGATGTCCTAGACGAGGCGATAACCCTAATTGAACGGCCCCGAGTTGAAAGACAAGCAGAGCTTTACCCAAAGCTCGCGGCCCTCTCGGGTACCGCAACGCACCTCGCCGTTGACGATTCCGAGGCCATGTAATCACGCGGAGCCGTGGTGGCACAGCATACTTTGGCTCGCGTTTGTGTTTGTATTTGTGTGTGTGTGTGTGTGTGTGTGTGTGTGTGTGTGTCGTGTTCCGCCGCTTGCTTCTCTTGGGAACACCTCCCGTCCGCACTTCATCTTGCTACGTCCGTTCTGCAAGACTGCAGCCACCAGACGACATGAGCTGCTGGCCCGCTACACACACCGGTCCCCAGGGACCTTTCCCATCGTCACGGACCAAGGGAAGAAGCGTTTGTGACGCCGTGGCGTTGAGGGTTGGATCAGAGCCAGCTCGAGATGCAACGTGATGACCGGGAGGGCTGCTCAACAGTTGTCGCGGAAGGATGTGTAATATGGCATCCCTTGTTGATGCATGAGAGACGACATTGTGTCCGTGGATGATACCTCTTTTCGTTCGAGATCATCTATCCACCCACCCCATCCCGTTTTCCCGGAGCAATATCTCTTCCGTGCGGATTGCGTACTATTCCAGTCGGTGCCCCGAACTGAAGCGTGCAGGTCCAATTTCCGCCGTCTCGGTGCTCCCAGTTTTGCACCCGGCCAGAAGCAAGCGGGCAAACAGCAGTTGAGCAATGTGGATAGTATTGGATACGTCCTCCAATTAACCAAGAAGCGCTCCCTCTCCATACCTTTTAACACCGCCTCCGCCTTGGAGAGACATAGAGTATCAGATAAGACCGAAACCATGCTGGGACCCTCTAGGGCGGGAGAAGTTCCCGTTGGGTCCAAGATCTCGGCGCAGAGCGACAAGCCCTTTCCACCACCATCTCGGACCTTATCCCAACACCAGCAATACTGCGTGAGGGTACTTTGCAGCTGGAAACGTGGCGTTTGCTTCTTCCTGCATATACACGGTACAAACACGCCTCCAGACCCATGTCTCTTCATGCGGTGTCGGTCTGCCCCCTTGCCTTCCTCCCCCAATTCCCTCCTTTTTCACCTGTCTAAATTGGTTTGGCCGGCAACTGTAATCCCGAGAGAGAAATAGAGAGCATGAAGACGTGCTGCCTAGGGTCCTTTGACCAAGCAGCCGGTTTGATGAAGCGATGCCAACAAAGAAACTCGTTCAGGGGGGGAGACACAAACGTTCGACTACTTGTAAGGGGGAAGGAGACGGAGCGATGAGGCTTGACGCCCACCTGAAGTCTGCTTCGTGGTAGATGTTTGCCCTCCGCTGCCCCGGCGCTCGGCACTTGGTGATGCCTGGACGGGATGGACGCCTCTCGTTCGATTCAGCGAGGATCTCGAGATGCGATTCGTTGACCTAATGGTCTCAAATCCCTCCGATTGTCCAAGACTGGGCAGAAAGGCCTGAGAAATTCCCGGCCCCTGACGATCAGCGCATGAAGGAAGCGGCGTGCGCGTGCGAACGGCGCGCGGCGGTTGATGCGCCTCCAAACGAAATGGATCCAACGAAAGACCTCCCGTCGCGCATCTGGAAGGCTTCCATTCGGCGTCGGTGCGCGTTCTATTTCCGGGCAGACAGTACGGATAACATGCGGTCACCACTTGATACTTCGTCTCCTTGAACCTTTTTATCCTTCCTCTCTCGCAGCGGTGAGTCTCTCTGTCTCATCCACCCCCCCCCCCTCCCCTTTCCTTGCGGCCCAGGGGCGCAGCCTGCATCCAGTAATCGTTGGCGAGATCGACCAAGACGGTGCCTATCCCCGAGTTCTTTGCCCTGAGACTACCCTCTCGTCAAATCCCGCAAGAGCCGTTCGCGGCTTCCAGACTGGTCTTCCAGCTGTATTCATAGCTGGTGATGCTGCCTGTTGCGCAATCGTAGTGCGGCATCCAAGGACGGGCGTTCTCGGAGAAGACGCTGCAGAAGGGCCAAGACGGGCACATTCAGGGATGAATTAGCCGCTCCGGTGGAAACGTTGAGTGGTTTCGAAGGTGGACATCCATTACCACGGGTTTGTTGACATCTTTCGCGCAAATATCGGGCTTGGATTTGCGCAGTCATTTGCCGCTTCTCGTGTGTCTTCCAGCCCCGTTCATGGCCACGGCGAGTAGAAACAACGTTGACAAGTAGCGTCCAAGTAGGTGACGTAGGTGTATTCGTCTCTCCCAGCTGCTCACCTTCGTCTAAGTGCTTTACGCCTCCCTTGTGTGATGATGTTCAGACTTGGTTGAGTGAACTGGGTGAGTCAGCATGTACATGATTGAGGCTATGCTTGTTATTGGCTTGTTGTTGCAAGCGCAATTACCTATTTAAAGGGTTGTACTGGGAATTGCACTCTGCCTATATATCTTCCACTTTACCACTTTAGTATTAGAACACACTAGGCTCCGTGGCAAAAACAACACCTATTGTGTTGTGGCGCATGCCACTATGTCGTCGTGGCAGCCAGTCAACCTATGCGCCCGACCCACATTCAAGACTTACGTGAGATTCCTATTCCTACTCCAAAAGAAGAAGGGTATGTCAGGTATGTCAGGTTAACTTGGGTAGCGTGGGTGGGCACGTCAGGCTGAATGCGACGAGGCTCGCATCCCGAGGTTTGTATAACTATCCTCTGTATGGGTTTGCACATAAGAATTACCGAGGACAGCCAACTTTCACCGCCTTTCTTCAAACCTGTCCAGCGGCAACCCAACATCATGAGCACTCATCAAGGCCCGAAAGAGGCCGGCCTCTACACCCCTCTCAAGACCAACCAAGTCCGACTCCTGCGGCTGGTTCCAGACCCCGACTCGGATGAAGTGGGCAGCCTAGAAATCGTGGAACTGCACGATGCCCCTCCGTATTACGCCCTCAGTCACAGCTGGACGAGCCAGCACAGCTACCGGGATGTCCTCATAGACAACCGGGTCGTCACGCTCGGGGCCGATCTCGCCGCCTGCGTTCACAGGCTCTCGCAACTGGCAAGGACCAACTCCGAGCTCGACCCCCCCGTCCGTCACATCTGGATCGACAGCATCTGCATCGACCAGTCCAACCTCGCCGAGCGCGCGTCCCAGGTCTCCCTCATGGGCCAGCTGTACCGGACCGCCATCAGGACGCTCATCTGGCTCGGCCCCGACTCTTCCGACTGCTATGGCGCGTGGGAGCTGCTGGACAGCATATACCACGTCTTTCGGCGGCAGTATCACGGCGCCACGGAGCCGAGCGACATACCCGCCCGCATGTACCGTCCCTCTGCACACGAGGCCTCCGGTCTGCCGCCGTGGGAGGACTTTCGGTGGTCGCATCTCAAGAACCTCATGGCGAGGCGGTGGTTCTCCAGGATCTGGGTCGTCCAGGAGGTCGCCCTGTCGACGCTGGATCCCATCTTCCTCCACGGGGATCAGTCTTTCCCCTGGAGTCGCTTTGGCTGGGCGGCGGCCTGGCTGCGCAAAAACGGCTACATGCGTCTGTCTCAAGTGCCCGAGCAGCTGCGCAACATCGACACCATGGCGAACCTCCAGCGGGCGCAGGCGCTGTGGCCCCTTGACGCGCTCGTCTCCATCACGCAGGTCAAGTTCAACGCCAGCGACCAGAGGGACAAGATCTACGGACTCATGGGTCTGGCTCGCGAATGTCAGGATCTGCCCGCTGTACCTCCCGAGCTGAGACCAGACTATCAGATTGACGTGACGGATCTATATCCGAGGGTCGGGCGATACATGCTGCAGCAGAGTCGCTCGCTTGCGTTCCTTACCCGAGCACGTTGTGTTGATGGCAGCACCACTAGAAGACAGCGGGAGAAGATTCTAGATATACCCTCGTGGTGCCCCGACTGGAGCGATTTCAAGAATCCCAACGAGGGTATCGCCACAAGTCTCTCGTGGGTGCATGCCGGAGACAAGTCCACGCCAGCCAGACTCGGGTTCCTCGAGCAGTTCTCTGCAGCGTCTGGGCTTGAACTCGACATCCGGCATGAAGACGATCCGCGGGTACTTTCACTCGAGGGCATCAGAGTGAGCACAGTCGAGGTGGCTGTTCCGTTTGCCGTCAACCCTTCTCGCAAGGTCGAACCAGAGCAGCCTTTCACAGAGCAGATGGCACGCATCTTGTCAGAGGCGCTGAAGCTACTCAAGAGGGAACCCATACCATCCTGGACGAGACAGTTTGTCAGCGTAACTACGGTCGAGCAGCATTCATTTGTCGGCCGGGACTGGGACCAGACTGTCGCGGACGGCGCGGCCTATATCCATCATCTGCTGCTGAACGACGTATCACTGTCGTCCTTGTGCGTAGAGCAGAGCGGGGATCCGAACGCCCTCTTCGTACTCCAGGAAGTATCTTCCGGTGGGGCCGCAGACTACTACAAGAGCCTAGTTCACAACTATGGTTTTGATAGGGCCTTCTTAGTTACGACAGATGGGAGAATGGGCATTGGTCCATCGAACATCCAGCAGGGAGATGATGTTGTCGTGCTTGCTGGCGGTAATGTGCCGTACTGTGTCCGTAGGGAGGGAGACTATTGGCTTTTGGTGGGCGAGTCGTGTGTACAGGGTTTGATGAAAGGGGAGGCTGTTAATGCGGTGGATCAGGGGTTGTTGAAAAAGGAGATGATGCGTTTTAAGTAGTTTCAACAGATAGATAATGTCCTTGATGAGCGAGCGTTGCAGACATGGGAACATCGCACTAATCTCTCCTACACCTATTTATTTCACTTCATAAATCAAATTTCCACCGCCAAGCATGCCAGATGCCACAATCGAGTATCGACTCAAGAACCCTTCTTGTCATCTGTACGCTTTAAAGTGACCCAAAAGTGAGTGTCAGTTGTCAAGATGGATGTATCTATTGATGAGATTCCCTATAACGGAGGTCGCCAGCTCAGCACAGGGAAATTTCGATGCTAGAGTGGAAATTACGTACATGTCCACGGGGGGATGTACTCTAATGTCAAGTACTGCCAACTACATAGTGACGTTCACATAATGATCCTAAAAATTTGTATGTTGTATTTCTAGCTATGAGCATTAATTACTATTCACGTTGGCTATCTGACAAGTGTCCACATCTAACAACTATAAGACATTCCTTTAGAAATCTGTCCAGCTGAGTCTGAATCGATAGCCGTGGTCTTGTTCTTGACCCTTACACCGGCTTTTACTATTTATATCTTAACCCCTCAGTTGGCAATCTTACGGTGTCTGTCGCGGCTGTTGTGAACGTGCATTTGCCCTCTTCAGCCGACATCTGAACCACTCCCCATTGCAATGGGAGTAAATACCCGCTGGCTCTATCCTCTTCGAGAACATGGCATGATGCGCTAATTGCGAGACTGTTTGTTGATACCATTCTCATTGTCCCATCATAGCGACGGAAGCCAATGGCAACAATCAAGCCAACCATGGCAAGTCCTGCCAATATGGCTAGCGGTTCCGTTAGACGCTCGTCTTCTAACCCCCAAAAACTTCCTGAAGAAACGACAAGAGACGTACTGATAAATGTCGCAATCGGACTGTAGCCACAAGTCGAAAATGAGTTTGCCTCGTCGTCACCCCCCTCGGCCGAGACTGCGCGAATTCTTGCCAGGAACAAGCTTTGCGAAATCAACCAGTGCATGATTCCAGAGCTTGCGTAGAGTGGTATGCCGTATCGCAGGGGGAGAGAAATGAAGTAACTCGAACGTTGGATGCCAACCGGCTCGGAGACGCGGAGTGCTTTTCTGTACTCGGGGTTGTGCATCCGACTGAACTCTCTCTGAACGAGAAACGTGCTGAGCATGGTGTTGTACAAGATGTACAGGATCGACAGCACGAGTTGAGGTAGGTTCGCCAGAAGAACATTCGAGATCAAGCCTCCAGGGTCGCGCCGCGGGAGGTTGATGACGAGATACGTGAAGGGGGTCAGCGCCCCAAAGCCAAGCTTCCACAGCTCAGGTATGCCAACCCCAAAACGTCTGTGTCGAAGGCTGGTAAAGGAGGTGACTAGAAGAATTGCCGCAACCAGGAGCACCAGCAGGCACCTAGAGAGACTACGTTAACACAAGGGACACTAACAGGTATTGACATGGCTTTCTCACGTAGCCAACAGTATGACCCAGCGCTTGAGACTTGCAGCAGACCTCCAATATTTCACTTCAACCTGGAACGTTCTGGCTTCGTGTGTTTCCTCGGCCAAGACGGTGGGAGGACATCTGACCAACCGGTTTTTCCACTCTCTTGTAGTCAAAAAGTCGTACTTCGTCCCGAGACCTAGGTCCTCGGTGTGCTCACATGGCTCCCTCATGAAAGATGCGATGGCATCACCAAGTGTATGCATGACCTGCTTAGCTTGATCCCGTTGCTGCCGGTTCTGCCACTTCCTCATGACCCAAATGCACAGCATGATGGACGCTTTCAAGAAGTTCATGATGCAGATGGTGAACATGATGGGTGGCGAGTATTCAAAACGACACCTGGTCCGCAGGCTTTCCGGTGGTTGAACGAGACATCGATCGACTTCGTAATACTTGGGTCCCAGGAACCACTTCGTCACATCTCCTGGAGGGCTTTGGGCCACAAACCTGCCGGTTCCGTTGCCCAGAGCCCACATGTTCTTGCCCCAATTATCGGATCGAGGCACGACTGAGACGTACATCAGGAGGCTGTCCTCTGGCGGGCTCTGCAAAGTCTCGTTCTTGACAAACACTAGTGCATTACCTTGCGGTTGCCAGTAGTCGTCGTATAGGGCAAAGCACGCGGAAATGTTCATTTCCTTGTATGTCTGGGCGTCTTGTTGCATGCCGCGAATAATCTCCTCGTAGTCCAGGTTCTGAGGGTTGACTCGGGTGTCGTCCCATCCCCAGTCTCCAGCACGGTTGGCCTCGGCCGTTGAGAGACTCCAAGAGCTGTTGTTCAAGAAAGAGTCTTTGACAACGGCCACCGTGTAGTTGTGGGAGGACAGTGACTTGAAAACTGCCGAGTTATATCTGATGAGAGTTAATGTTCTGTATGCTGCCAAGCGCGCGTGCCAAAGCATACTCACATCAAATGTACTGGGATGGAACTTATCGCCAGGAGAGCCCATGATGCCCGTCTCCAGTTGCTGAGGTAGCGAAGATTCCGCAAACTAGGGATGCCGATATCCAACCACTTTCCCGCCTTGTGCGCGGTATCGACGTTCTCGCGGGTCGGAGCGGCCTGCAGCTGCATGCAGTAAGTCAACATACCCACTTCCTGGCCCCCCCCCCTTCCTGGCCCCCCCAGCCCCACCAAGCTACACCAAAAGGTACTACTTTTTAGTATACCCTTAATTAATTGCCTAAAAGAGCTACAAAAATAAAAAAAATATTATTTTAAAGATCTTAACTTAAATTATAAATAAAAAAATAAAAAGAATAAATTAATAGTAAGATAAGCTTGAAATAGTACTATAAAAATAAAAGTTAGATTTTCTATATAATTTACTACTATTACTTATTATACTATTATTTTAGTATAGTAGTATAAATTCTACTTTTACTTTACTATATAGATTTAAGGTAGACTATAGTTACTATATTAACTTAATAAAGCTTATTATATATATTAATAATAGTTTTAGTCTATAATAAGTATTTTATAATAGTAAACTTTTACTAGTAAGATCTCTATTATAGAATAACTTTACTATTACTACTATTATAAAGCTATAAAGATAGCTTACTTTCTATATATAGTTTATATAAATATTATTTTAAATAATATAAATTCTATATAATTTATAATAGTATATATAGTAGTTAATACTTTAGTAGAAAATACTATATAAAACTTTATACTATTACTAATACTACTATTTCTAAGTAGTAAGTATACTATACTACTTAATTTATATATTTCTATAAACTATACTTAAATATCTACTTATATATAGTTTTCTTTTTATTATAGTCTTTTTAGGTAATTAATTAAGGGTGTAGTAAAAAGTAGCACCTTTTGGTGTAGCTTGGTGGGGCTGGGGGGGCCAGGAAGGGGGGGGGGCCAGGAAGTGGGTATGTTGACTTAGTTGGAAGCGGACAGCATGCCTGTTCCTAGAAGGTTAATCAACAAGTGAATCCACTGATCCAGCTTCTTCACCGTGGAACATTCTCCATGGTAAATGAGCCCAACGCCGTTCTCGCTGCCATAGCTTGCAACCGCGAATATTGTCAAGCTTAGGTTTGTGATCAGGATGAGCCCGATGATACCGAGCTGGACCATGAGCGCACGGCTCCTTCTGGATATCCAGATTCGCCAGCTGTTGTTCTCGTCATTCTTTATCTGGGGGAACCATCCAGATAACGTGTTCTTGTCTGCAAATCCGTGGACCCGAAAGCTTGTGGTGCTTTTGGTAGGGCCCTCGCTGGCTCTAACTGTGTCGGCGCCGTTATGTGTAGAAGTGCTTGTAGTCGTTCGCGCAGGTATCGCGACATCGGGTCCTGGTTCAGGCTGAAAAGTTGGCCTAATCCGACAGATGATCTATTAGTATATTGCAGAAAGCCACATCTCCTAGGTATTGACAAATAAAAGATGAATGAAGATGTAAAACTCTACTCACCGATCACCATTCTGCTCGGCAGGGTTCATGGTCCTGGAGGCTTAAGCCTAAGCACCAGCGAGTCCTAGTCTCCGGGCATGCGTAGACGAGATCACTATGCTAAAAAGAAGGGATCGTGCATTCCGAGCCACGAGGCTGGGAAAATACATTACTTTATAGAAGAAGAACGTACCCGTCCTCTTAGGCGCCGCACTTTGCCAGCCTGCGTCGTGTTCCACACAGGTGCATCCTCCACCTGAAGACGAACCTATACGATTGGCCGACGTGCTTATCGCGGATGGGCAATGTCGGAAACAACGCCGCCTTCAGCTAGAGGATCTAAGTAAGTAAGCTGCATATCAGGGGGTTGCGGTTGGACAGCCTGACCACGCGTGGGTGTGTTGGATCGAAGGGTCTTTGAGATGGGGCCTCTCACCTCGTTTCTGAACTCCCACGAGGGTGCATCAAGTATATCTCCGGAAACACAGTGAACAAACTCGGAAAGCAATTTGCCTAAACAAGCGCCTTTCTCTTGCTTCCAAGAAGACACAGAGATAAATTGACTGGCCTGTCCGGATGTTCCCCAAGACATGATTACAGCAAGACGGGTGCCTGAAACTTCAACCCCAGTCAGTTTCCAACATGGCTGCGCAAGGCTCGGTGTCATGTCAGACAAGGCGAGTTTTCGTTGTCCCTGAATGTTCTGTCGTCTCTGGGTCGTCCAGCAAGAGCATCCGTGACCGGGCCAAGGCTATCAACATTCAAGATGAAGCAGAGTTTGCAAGATTGACGGCACAGCAGTGTAATGGGGTCCTTGCCTTAGTGCTGTTGTCGCCGCCAACTCCTCTGTGTTGCCTCCGGGAATAATAAGTACGGTGGATAGTGTATGTGTGACAGGCTGAGACTGGACGCATTTGTAACGTCTTCCTCCCACGCTCTCCAGGGCTTTAGGCCAATTGTTTCCAGGAAACAAAGCCAGCAGGCTAGTAGAAACCATCTTTTTCATTAAAACCACAACTTCACATGTTCCAAGTAAAAGCCCACATCTCCAGCGGCTCTTTCGCTCACCTTATCTTCACAATAAAGCAACCCGCGTAAGACGCCATCCACTACTACCGTAGGCTTAACATAAGGCTATAGAAAGATGCTGACTGATTGCTGATAGTGGTCCATTACCAATAGCCACTCATTCAAGGGCATTTAGACCACGGCCACTATCTGTTGCGTTGACGGCCTGGTACGATTGAAACTTGTGTTGAGATCCGATACCCTCACGATTCTCTCTGACCACCTGTTTGCAACTTGATGCGACAGTAACAATTCCTTATTGCCAATTGTCTTATTTCCGAGCCAAGGCATCCAATCTATGACGTACACGTACAACAAACAATCCCTTCACTAGGCTATCAATCTCGGCCGACACGCCGGATATGCCACGGGTACATCCTCATCAACTCCACGAGCCGATCCACACGTTGATCCACCTCCCGACGGCCCAGACTCTAGTCTCTCCATGTCATGCCCTTCCCAACCAAGCCCTCATGCAATGCGATGCGATGGCCTCGCATGCCCTGTTGCCCCAGCAGAGAAACGGGACGGGGGTCCCTTCGGGTTGCCGCTGCCGGAGACCCGCCTCCCTTCCCCCCCCCCCCCCCCCCCAGATCACAGCCAGCCTTTTCCGATACGGCACCGATCCATTTTGGCCGACTTCTGGGCCTACGTTGGGGCCCAATTATCCTCGGGCAATTTTTTCGTAGACCGACGAAGCTAAGTTCTTTCTTTCGCTCGATGGTGCCGTCCCGAGGCAACTCTTCCTGCTTCTTAACGTCCATCTCCCTCTCGCCGTGAATGAGAACAAGTGGAAAACTGGACAAAGGTTCGCCCCACGTTATACCGGTCACCGTCCTCTTGTCCCACAATGGCTGAACCTAAAACTGAATGCCGGAATGCCGGTCCGGGCGCCGGTGCCGCTTCCGTTTCCGCGCCCGCCCCGAGTCCCGATCCCGGTCCGGAGCCCCTCACTCTCCCGCTCGGGGAAGCTGCCCCGGCCGAGGTCTACAGCATCTTCACGCGCAAGGAGAAGTGGTTCATTGTGGGCATGGTCGCCGTTGCGGGGTTTTACAGGCATGTGCCGACTCTCCTTTCTAATTTTCCCCCTTCGCCGCACCCATAAACCCTCGAACCCGTAACTGACGAGAACGACGCAGCCCCCTGCCGGCCAACATCTATCTCCCCGCCATCCCGAAGCTCTCCGAGGCCTTTGGTCACTCGGTCGAGGACCTTAACCTGACAGTGACGGCGTTCTTGGCCATGCAGGGCATTTGTGAGTTTGAACTGAGTGACGGGGTCGATGAGCGGCATAGAGCCACCCACCCGTGATTAGTGCGTGTAACATACGTGAGAACGCCGCTGACGTCCTTCTCAAACCACAGCACCGATGCTTTGGGGTCCTCTATCCGACCGCTACGGTCGGAGGCCCGTCTTCCTCGTCTGTCTGACTGTGCTGATAGGGGCATGCGCGGGCATCGCTGTCATCCCCACCAATGCATTCTGGCTCCTGATCGTCCTCCGTTGTCTGCAGGCCGCAGGCTGCGCCAGCACCATCGCCTTGGGTAAGCCATCAGCAGGAGTTTTCTAAAGTCATAGCGGCAGGACTAACGACGGGCAGGTGCTGGTGTCATTGGTGATATCTCGACACCCGAGGAAAGGGGCGGCTTTTTTGGCATGTTCAACCTCGGCCCGATGGTAAGTCTCGTCCTGGGTAGACTGTGACCTGAGGCTTTATCTGAGACTGCGAGACTGACCTTGGAAAGATATCGCCTTGCATAGCGCCTGCTATCGGCGGTGCCTTGTCAGATCAGCTCGGCTGGCGGTCCATTTTCTGGTTCCTCATCATCATGGCCGTTTGCTGCCTCCTGTTCATCCTCCTGTAAGTGACGGCAGACATTCCACCCCCGGCACCCATGCCCGTGCTGCTATGTGAATCTTCATTACGATTTTCTGACTCCTCATTCTGCAAGCTTCCTCCCAGAGACGCTCCGCAACCTCGTCGGCAACGGCAGCGTCTCCCTCGGCGGCGTCTACGTCCCTCTCCTCCCTGTCGTTGGACGCTCCCGGAGGAAGAACAGGCCGGCAGCTCGCTCGAAAGCCGGCGTCCGGCCTTCCATCAACCCCTTCGTCATCCTTGTATACCCGGACGTCGCCATCACCCTGACCTTCACCGGCATCGTCTACGCCGTCAACAACACCGTCGTGACGACCATCGCCTCTTCCTTCGCGCGGGTGTACCCGTGGCTGTCCGAGACGGCGCTGGGCCTGTGCTACCTGCCCACCGGCTTCGGCATGATCGTCGGCAGCACCCTGACCGGCAAGATTCTCGACTGGGACTACGCCCGCATCAAGAAGCGCGTCGAGGCATCCGACGGCGCTTGCCCGTTCCCCAAGGAGTATGCCCGCATGAGGACCATGCCGATACTCCTGGTGCTCTTCTCCGGCGCTGTGATAGCGTGGGGCTTCTGCGTTGACAACGGCGTGCACATCGCTGTGCCTTTGGTGATACAGGTGGTTTGTGAGTGCCCCTATCGCGAAGATAATGGGGTTCGTGCGTGTGCTGACCGAGTCGCAGTGGGTTACACCTCCATCTCCATCCTTAATACTACGATGACCTTGATGATCGACATCCTGCAGACGAGAAGTTCTTCGGCAACGGCGTGTGTGAGTGGCACTTTCAACATGCTCAGAGTTGTTACTGGTATTGACTCAAAATTTGTAGACCAACCTCGTGAGATGCCTCCTCGCCGCGTTACTAGTAGGCCTAATCGATAGAATGACCTCTGCGCTGCGCATCAGCTGGACTTATGTCCTGCTGGGCGGGGTCTGCGCTCTGCTTTTGCCGCTGATGTACATTGAGATGAAGGTCGGACCCAAGTGGAGGATGAAGCGGGATCTCAAGTCTGTAGATGATTGAGAACACCCATAACTTATCTTGGCTTAACAATGTGATCGGTAGAAATAGAGCATTCATGATACAACAAACATCATGTGTCTGCCCAGCCTAGTCTTAGATGTGCCAACGCATCCTCTTCGGTCACAACGTCAGCATACTTGGAGTCCAGATCGAAGAGATTCGCCCTCTGGATCTCCTCGCTACGGTCGCCACAAGCGTCGCCCACAACCTGCAATGCTCTTTTCTTTAGAAACTCTCACCATACCAGCCGATACTCGCGGGAAAGGAGCAAGCCTACCATTGGCCGGAAGCCGTGCTGCATAGCATCCAGAGCCGTCGCTCTCACGCACCCACTCGTGCTGACACCGCAGATGACTACAGTGTCGACGTTCCTGCACCGCAGCTCCATCGCGAGCGTCGTCCCAAAGAACCCGCTGGCGTACTTCTTCTTGACCACAGGCTCGTCGTCCCTCGGCGTCAAGTCCACGCCAACCCAGTCCGCCAGGCCCTGCGCGTGCAGTGCGCCGCCGACCTGCCACACGGCCAGTGTCTTGGCTTTGAGCCAGAAAAGCCCGGCATCAGCCATGTTGGCGTCAGTATACTCGACCGCCGTCCAGATGACCGGGACTCCGCCTTCTCGGGCTGTCCGTAGTAGTCTTGCTGCGCTGTTCGGGACCGCAGCTGCGGACGGGTTTGCTGAGAGGTCGAGGGGCGACCCAGGTGTCCAGTAGGCTTTGCAGATGTCGACAAGGAGGAGGGCTGGTCTGGGGCCCCATCCCATGCGGTTGCCATAGCCAGACGCGGCGTACGAATCTGTTTCTGGGTGGTCTTTGTGTGGATTCCTGGGCTCCATGACTGTGTTCTGTGAGTTGTTGAACGAACACTGCTTGAGGTCGAACCTGCTGGTGAGGGGATCTGAGTCAAGTAATTACCTCAACGGCCCGTCCTTGTGCCGGAAAGGGACCGAGACGGTCTCACGGAAATCTTAGCAAGCTCCGAGCAGCCGGTGGCAAAAAGACGTACTATGAATTACGATCCCGATTGTAGCTCAAAGTCGACTGGGTGTAAATGTACTGTCCAGATCTATGTTGAACGCAATGCTGACACAGCCTTTTGTCGAGAGTCAACGTACCTAATCAATGCGCACATGAATAATTTTCGAAACAAATCACTATGTCGTTTTATCGAGCCCGATCCCGAGCCCGATCCCGAGCCCGATCCGCTGCCAGAATCCTGACCACCCTGTTGCTGCCCCTTGGCTCGACACTTCTTCAACTGCTCTCTTCAAATCAGACGTCTGAGCCTGGCCCTGATCCGCAGTTTGAGAGGTCCGCTGACTCTGTTCCTCTTCACACTGCGCCTTTTCCTGCTCCGATAAGAAACGCATCCTGATGCGCAGACATCAAGCACTTGACTTGCAGCTCGCACTGGTTCGCCATGTCCCTCCAAATGGTATCATTTTCCTCGTTGTACTGGGTAGTGCCATCTTGATTGGGCCGCAGAGGGTCTCTGAAGGTCTGTTCTTGCGTCTTGGTGATGGGAATGAACTTAGCCGTGCCGACGGGGACGAAAGAGCTGCCTGCGTAGGTGTTGTCACACTACGACAAGCAGCCGGAACCAGGCCACACAGTCACTAATAATACGGTGGGTGCAAGCCGCCACGAGGGGGAATGTGGCAGGTATGCTTGCAGGGACTTGTGATTATGAATTTATGAATAAGAAGGTGAGCTTCGTAACATGAGAATGATGGTCGTTGCTTATCAAACAACCAGTTCATGCAGGTCCTCACAAAGGAAATTTGTGCAGTCGAGTACATTGCCGCTAGTTGTTGGGATGTATGCTCGCTCACCCCACAGACTACAGTTATGTCACGAGTTAGAGCACACAGTAAGGCATAGGAGAATAAGGGAGAAAGATGCTTAATTCTATATAAAGTAAAGAGAGTGAGATGTGGTCTAGTTATATACATGTAGGCACGTGAAATGGCACGTGAGAGGACTGATTCAGGGAGCTCTTGTGCAAGAGGGTATTCCTGTGACAAGTTATTACTCACAAGAGCCCAAACCCAATTCACACTTGTTGCTGTTACATGGCTGCTTCTACATCCCGTTTGACGTCGGCAGCACTGTCGTATTGGCCAGTCCAACAACCCATGATGATGTGCCCTCCCGAGAGAGAAGAAACATCCGGAAACTTTCCATTCTTGAACCTTTCCGCAACCTGCTCATCGTAGCTGCTGGCGTCTTTCCTGTCCAGCCCGTTCATAGCGCCAGGCTTGCAAAACGGCCACCATCCGGTCACGATCGCGTAGAGCACCGAGCCGAGAGCAAATATATCCGTCGCTCGCGTCGTCTCCCACTCCAAGTTCCAGAATCCAGCATCAGGCAGCTGTCCACCATCCAAGCCACGCTCTTCGCACACCGACCCATTAAAGTCGCTAAGCCAGATGTCCTGCCCGTGAATCAGAAAATTCTCGGGCCGCAGGTCCGAGTGTATGATACCGCGATCGTGAATGTATGCTATAGCATCTGCAGCTTGACGACACCAGCGCTTTCGTTCGGGCATGGTAGCCTTGGTAAAGCCTTCCTCGAGGTACTCCTGTAGATTACTGTCGGCCTGGGCGAATAACAGACCTCGGTAGCCCTCAAGTTCGTGACATCCGTAATACCTGCCATCTGTTTGTTAGTGGAGACAAGACACTCTACAGGCAGAGGACCCACGGAAGGATGAGATCGTTCTCCCCAAGTTCTTCATAGATTTCTCTTTCTACGTCGAATCCTTTCGCCCTGTCCCGATTGAGAATTTCGTAACCGTCGTTGGTGCTAGGGACCTCTCTTGGTACTTTCAGAACCTTTCCCGGCTCGAACTGATAAATATTTGACGAAGAGCCTCTCCATAGAGGCTCGTTCATGGCTCCCATGGTCGTGGTTGGTCGTTTGTTGATGCTTGATTGTTTGGTGATGGTGGCCAAGGAATGAACTTTGCGACAGAGACTCGTGCCCGCCGAGCTTCAAATGCATGCTCCTCTGTGGCTTGTGGCTTCCATAGTGGCTGATGAAGCACTTGTAATTTACACAAAAACTAGATAAATGACTTTTTGTGTTCTCTTCCATTTTGAAAACTGGTATAATGCCGTCAAAATCCCGCCAAACACCGGCACGCATAATCATAGTCTCATCTCAATTCTCCAGCAGTCTGTCTACCTTGACGTCATTGTCCTCATCCTATGTCGTGGAACCTCGTGCTCTACAGCTCTTCAATAGGCCAACTCTACAGACCCTTCTCGATTTCAGCAAACGCCTCAGCAAAGCCGGGCTCTTTCTTGGTCTCGGCCCATAACCTGTCCTTGAGCCCGGTCCCCTCGGTGGTGTACATGACCGCCGGCCACCTGTCCCAACGTTAGCATTCTCGGTCCGATTCTCTCACGGGTCACGCGACAAAAAACTCACGGCTTGATGACACCGTCCGAGGTGAAGCTGCCGTGACTCTCCTTGCCCTTGACGATGGCGGCGTCGAGGTAGCTCCTCGCGCCGACCTCGACGCTACGGCCGAGCGTCTTCTTCACCAGGCCCATGAAGAAGCTCTGGCTCGCGGGCTTGACGATGTTGGTGCCGCCCGTCAGGCCCGAGTTGGACAGGTTGACGATGATCTCGTTGGGGTTGATGAAGGTCGCGAGCTTGGCGACGAAGAGCTGGCCGAGAAACTTGGACTGCTGGTAGTTCTTCCCCGACTCCCACAGCTTCTCGCTGTCGGCGGGCTTGAAGAGCGAACCCGTGACCATGTCCTCCTCGGGCTCGTGCCAGTAGGTGAAGTCGGAGCTGACGAGGACGAGGCGGGCCGGCTCGCCCGGCGGCCGCTTCTCCTTCATGGCGGGCAGCAGCAGCAGGGCGAGCAGGGCTGTGGACAGGTAGTTGACCTGCAGCATCAGCTCGCGGCCCTCGCGGGCGCGGATGAAGGACTGGGCGATGGTGGCGGCGTTGAGGATGACGATGTCGATGCGGGCGAGGTCCTTGCGGCAGCGGGCGGCGAAGGCGCGGACGCTCTCGTAGGACTCCATCTCGAGGTGCCAGACCTGGATGCGGGCCATGGGGAACTCGCGGCGCAGGCCCTCGGCGAGGGCCTCCCCCTTGGCGGTGTTGCGGACGCCCATGATGAGGTGGCCGAGGGAGCGCTCAAGGAACTGGCGGCTGGCCTCGAGGCCGAGGCCGCTGCTGGCGCCCGTCATGATGAGGGTGCATTCGGAGAGGTCGAACTCGTCAGGGATCTCGGCCGGGGTGATGACGGCCTGGCGGTAGAGGAAGGACAGCGGGTTGGACTCCCAGCCGGCCTGGCTGGCGAGTTCGTTGGACATGCCGGGCGATGGAAGGGACGATGAGGATTTCAGATTCTCAGATTCTTAGATTTTCAGGTTCTCAGGTTCCCAGTTTCACTTTTGGTGTTCGGATGAGAGACGACGGGTGCAAGACGGGGGCGACAGTGACGGATTGATATAGCAGTGACCCCCGGATGATCCGACAATAATATGTGGAGATGGAAACATCAAACAACCGGTCGTCAAAGGTCCTCCTTGATTACGACAAGTTGTTTGTGTAAGGCTGTGAGAGACTGGGCGCGGGACGGGGGACGGGGGACGGGGGGGAGAGGAGGGGAAGGAGGGGAGGGATTCGGGGCGTATTTGATGTCATGCGGAGGGCAACAAAGTGTCGCAGACTCGCAGAAGTAGTTGACTTTGAACCGGGATTCCCCCACGGGGGGTCGCGGTGTGCGGTGTGCGTCGAGGACCGAGCGGCGGAGGTTGAGACGCACCAATGCCTCCGATCGGACCGGGGGAGGGGGGATGACGGGTTTTGCTCGCCGCAGAGTGGCGTTTGAATTGGTCGCGCTGGAGGCTTCCGGGGAGACTATCCACTGGGTTGCTGATGGATGCAACGCTGGGCGGCCATCGCGATGATGTTGAGTGCTGGACGTTGCCATAAGGGGTGGTGGTGTTTCGTTGCATCGTTGCACGATGGACTGTACACTACGTAGGGATTCATGTGTGTTTGGTGCAGGGGAGGTTTGGGGAGCTTTAGGGGTCCAAGACAGTTGGCGTGAGAGGTCTAAGAAAAGTATCGCTGGTGTTGTTAGTCAGCGTTGGATGAGTTGGAGATGTAGGCCTGCTTTCAACGTTGGCTCTCGTCTTCAGTAGAAGCGGTGAACAACAGACTTTTTCTTGACTGGGTAAGTATTTGGAGAATGCTGTATGACAAGACAGACTTCTTGGTGGGCGTGAGAGACTGAGTCAGGGTGTTGGTGACGGGATGGAGAAGATGTGATGCTCACCGACGCTTACCGAGACTCACCTTGAGTACACCTTGAGTAGTCTCCTGATCGGGCCATCGGTGAGAGAAATTGCTGAGTCAGCATCAGTGTCTTCCATTCGGTCACACCTCGGGATATCTCAGCATGGCCCGTGCTCCAGACACCTCTAACCCGACAGACCCCCCTAAGACCCCCCCAAGACCCTCATCTGCCCCGCCCCCTCCGGCTTGATTCGTTGCGAAGCGATGGTGGGGGTAGAACGGCCTAAAATGGCGGCGGGAGAGACCGACGGCGGACGCTGTTGCTGTCGCTGTCGCGCTGGCGAGTCGAGTCGAGTCGAGTCGAGCGAAATGCAACCTTGGCCTTTCTCACCGTCGTCTCGCCTTTTTTGACATCCACATCTACATCCACATCCACCATCCACCATCGCCGAGTCCACTCGCCCTTCTTTCGCCCGTCTTTCGCCCCTCTCTCTCTCGTCCCCTCTCCCTCTCTCTCTCTCTCTTACTCTCTCCCTCGACCGCCTCGAACCGCCTCGAACCGCTCACCGAGAGTCCAACGATCAACCTCCCTCCGTTCCCCTTGCTCCCGTCTCTCACCTCCGGCCACAAGCCGCCTACAGAAACAAGAGATTCCCCCTCTGTCTCTCTCTATCCGACCTACCTCCGTCCTCTCCCGTTCTTCTCTTTGTCAACTCTCCTCCACATCCCGTCCGCCGATCCGAGTCTCCACAAAAAAAGGAGACCCCTCTCGATCCTCGTCCCGTCCCGAACCGCCGACCGTCCGCCTCCGCCCACTACAACACACAAATAAACCACACCATGTCCGGCCTCGACGCGCCTGAGATCGCCGCCGCCTACGACGCCGTCCGCTCCGACAAGGATGACACCAACTGGCTCCTCATCTCGTACGCCAGCGCCGTCGGCAACAAGCTGAGCCTCACCAAGACGGGCACCGGCGGCCTGTCCGAGCTGGCCTCGGAGCTCGACGACTCCCAGGTCCAGTACGCCTACGTGCGCGTCGAGTACGCCAACGACGCCGAGAGCACCCGCGTCAAGTTCGCCTTCGTCATCTGGATCGGCGAGAACACAAAGATCATGCGCAAGGCCCGCGTCAGCATCGAGAGCGGCGAGGTCAAGAGAGTCCTGCCCCACCACAGCATCACCGTCAACGCGAGCGACAAGGGCGACCTGGACGAGGACGACATCGTCAAGCGGTTACGCAAGGCCGGCGGCGCCGACTACAACGGCGGCCGCGGTTAGAGGCCCGCCTCGCCCTTGGACCCACGGTCTCGATACCTACCTACCTCTATATATACCTATGCAAGTCATCTTCATTTCTGGGGGAACTGCCAGCGCAAAAAACAAAACAATAAAAAAGAGAAAAGGGGCCGGCGTCGGGGAAGACACAGAGCCGTCGGGGCACGGCGGCATCTTGAGCTACAAGCACAACGGTCTACGAGCACAACGGTATCTGGCCGCGCAGAGGCGCTTGGGGAGGGGCATGAGAGCGCGAATATGCATACATACACTTTTTTAAATACAACCTTGGATAAATATATCTGGACCCGTCTTGGGTACTTGGCGCGAGCCGAGCGAATCGAGGGACCCTCCGTCGCGTAGTAGTACTGTGTGCCTGTGGTTGTCAGCGTGGGACGATACCCGTGGTTCCTCAACTTGGAGGAGCATTCAACCAACTTTGACCGGTGTAGTCTCCGGAACTCCAACCTCGCCCATCCTCGGCCATTGCGGTTGAATTGTGTAGTATTTGTCGTCGAGGTTCTGGCGGGTGTACTTGGGAGGGGAGACCCCTGAGCTCAGTTGGGTGCCCCAAGTCTTCCATTGGAACTTGAAAAGGAGAGGCCTCTTTGATGCTGTTTACTGGTTGTACGTGCCGATTCGTGATGGAACCTGTCCACAAATCCAGAGGGTCCAAAGGCTGTGGGACAGAGTGGAACAGACTCGGTCAAGTGTCGGTCAGACGACGGCAGTTCGTCGGTGGCTTTTGCTCGGCGGCTGTAGAGCTCATGACTGGGAAGAATTATCATCAACACTGCCAAGGGACTTGCAGGCGTCATGGGACTGAAAGGGTTGGACGCTGTTCCTGATGAGAGTGAGGACATGAAGGGCTACGAATATGAGGAGGAAGAGAACGAGATTGACGTGAGATGGAGTTTTGTGGATGGATGTTGTGAACCGTATTGACTTTGATTAGAAAGGCTGCTCTAAGTGGGCTAACTGAGAATCTGCCTGCCGCTCGAGATGCAATGAAGTATGACACTGCAAATTTTTGGGTTGTTTCTGCTTTAGCAGTTTGTTTATCCTTTATACCTGGTATTAAGCATTTAGACTGGGATTAAACTCATCTTGTGCACATCGTCATCAAAAAACCCCCCCGCCCCCCAAAAATCATTTCAGACGATTGTCACTACTTGATCCAACTTCCCTCAACCATCTCTTCAGAGGTACAGGAAGTGGGTTTCAAGGTGTCGATGCTGGCGGTTATTTTCTTATCTTGGACTGTGTTCAGTAGTGGGAGCGTAACTGTATTGTTGCCTTGTTTATGACAGAGGTTTGGAGGTTTAGAGGTTTAAACACCAGTTGAAGAAATGGCAGAACACACACCTTATCTCTTCTACCTATTAGCTCTGCTTGACTTGCATAATAATAGCAAGTTTGCTGATTTAGAGAGACAAGCTACCTATACTAAGCAATTGCTCTCTATGCATACAAGAGTATCCAGTCTCTGGACTTTGTCAATGTTTTCATCCCAGCCATGATCCTCTTCCACTTTCCTTCCAGGCCCTTTCCTTCCTCTTGTCAACTTCAACTTCTCATCTCACGTGATTCTCATCCCAAGTCACTCACGCACAAGCAAGGGGACAAGAAAACAAAGGAATCCCTTGGCTGTGACCCTGTCGCTTAAGCTGGTTGAGCGTATTCACTGTTTTCTTATTCTTTTTACCGAAAAGCCTGGGTAGGTGAGAATTTCCTCTCCTATCTTTGTCTAGGCCTCCCCTTCTTCTTTTGCTACTCAAGTCTCTGGGTATTTATTCTCTGCAGTTCACCACTGAGCCTGTTGAAGGCTTCCTTCCTACAGTATCGCGCTCTTGTTTTGTTCAAAGTCAACTAACAACGTCAGTCTCTCACAACCAAGGACCTGATCACACTGGAAAACGGCACAAAAACAGCGATGGGTACGCGCGTGTCTTTTTGCAAGGCACTGTGTCGCAGTCTCCTTCATCTGACCATCTTCGCTCTTTTGATCAATACCTGCCAGGGTCGGGGCAAAGGTGAAAAATACCATGAATCATCCTTTTCAACATTAGCATCCATCTAACATTTGACCATAACCCAGACCACAAGAAGCGAGATGGCTCCTCTGGAGATCTGACATCTCTTGCCACTACAGACGGAACTACCCTCTCCATGTCAGCCTCCGAGAGTAGACAGGGCCGAGTTGTCACAAGCATCGTGACCACCTACATCCTCGTCACTCTCCCATGTGGTGCTTCAGACCTGCCTTCTTCGATCAATCTCCAGACTCCCGCTTCGTCTACTTCAACCAACGTCAATGCTACCAGAGGTCCTGGAAGTAGTCTCACGCGGCCCTGGAACACAACCGTCGTCAACCCTAGCGTTTCATTCAGTCCCACCAACTGGAACAGCACCAAGGTCAACTCTAGAACCTTGACTGCGTTCTCGAATGGGACCACAACTGCCGTCAACACTGGAGTCCTGATTCCCTCTTCATATGGGGGCGTTCCCACTAGCAGGACCGGTCAGTCGCCTGTCTTCTCCAGCGTAATCACCGCAACTGCAAATCACCCTGTCTCGCATTCGGTATCCAGCTTGTTCTCAAAGCCAATTCAGAGCAAGCAGCCGGCTGAATCAGAGAATGCTTCCTTCAATGCTTCGCTCTCTTCGCCTATCACTTCCTCTACGCAGGGAGGCCAGTTCAGCAGAAGTGCCGTGTCCAGCACTTTCACCCTGCAGATATCTTTGTCCGAAGGTGGTACAGACGAGACTTCTCGTGTCAGCACATCCCTTGGTCAAGAAACAACCCCGAGCGCTGGTGCCCAGCCAGTCGAGTCGCCCCCCTCTGGTAGCACCAAGGCCACAGGCAATAAACCGTCTCTGTCACCTAGTTCCGGAAAGGGCGTTAGGAGCAGCACCGACTTGCCCCAGACATCTCCATCGGGCACTGATCGCGATGTAACGACCTCATCCATGCCCCGTTCTGTTCCCAGCGGCGGCAGCACCCAGAAGCATTCAACCAAGGCGCCCGAGGCTTCTGACAGCAACAGAAGCAAGACGGCAGAGGCCACGGGGCATGACGATAGCAGCAAAACGTCCACCAAGAAAGGTCATGACGACACCAGCAGTGGTAATGACAAGTCGACCAAGGCCTCTCCGGGCAGCACGCAAGACAGCGGCATATCGTCAACCAGCGCCGCCTCATCCAACGGCAAGTCTGCTTCGCCCTCGGCAACTGCTGACCCCGGAAGCAGCGAGACAGGTAGTCCCAAGTCCACGTCGTCCGAGGACCAAGACTACGCCACGGTCTTCATGACTGCCACCATCGATCCTCCTCCTGGCGTCGACCCAAAGACCACCGTCACCTGGACTTCGACCGAGGTCACCAAGACGACGACACGCGACGGCAACGCCTGGCCCACCATCTTCCCCGTGTGGTTCTGCGGCGGTGGCCAGCTGCTTTGTGCACCCAAGTGCCTCATCCCGTTCCTCTCCTGCGGCGGCATCAATGGCCCGGGACCCCTCGGCTTCCCGTGGGCAAAGGTCAGTCCAAGTTGATAGCTCGTATCGTGCCTTGGGAAATAGACTAAGCTGACGGTGCAATACAAAAACAGCCTCCACCGAGGAAACCCAGGGGAAAGCCGCGCAAGGTGAGACCCGATGACCCTACCGACCCTGAGGATCCCGAGGATGATCCCGAACCCTCGGAGACGCCGACATCTTCCTCATCTGAGGTTTCTTGCACCGCATCCACGACCATCTCGCCTCACTGTGATCAGCACTGTTTCGTCAGTCCCGTCACGACAACCGGCTCGTCGACCAGCTTCACCACCTCCTGCAACACGGCCACCTGTAAGCCAACTGTCGTCTGCAGCAGGACGCTCGACACGACTACGACGACAACCTTCACCACGCACTCATCCACTCCGACCCCCGTCGAGCACTTCTGCGGAGACCGAGAGTCCCCCTGTCTTGACTGCGGCAAGGAGAAGACGGGAGCCAAGGGGATCGTCGCCCGTCAACACGGCTTCATCCCTTGGAATCCCGACCCGGATCCGGAACTCCTCAACGGCCCCCAGGGACTTACACGCCCCGAGACGTGGCCGCAGGGCCCGCAGAACTGGTGGGATCGCATGTGGAGGTACGTCTACCACTACTGCGACGGCCTCACGGCGCCCCGGCTCACGCAGGACGGCGAGCGCCTCGAGATGGGCTACTCGACCATGCACGCCGACGAGTTCAAGGACCAGGGGCTCGCCGGCGCGACGGGGCCCTTCTGGGGCTGCAGCGGCATCGTCATCGTCACCAAGAGGGGCATCTACACGAGCCACGTCTGGGAGATCCCCAACTTCCACAAGGGCACCCACAATCCGACGGCCCTTGACTGGGCCGAGGAGTTCGAGGAGGGCATCCTGCGGTTCCTCAAGCGCGGCTCGGGCGACCGCATCGGCGGGTACGTCGGCATCGACCAGCTCGAGGACTCGACGGACATCTTCGCCAACAAGCAGGAGGACACGCTCGCCGTCATCCTCCACGTGCCCTCGTCCATGGCCTTCTCGGGCAGCTCGCAGATCCCGCCCAACTACGGCGACTTCGACCCCCGGCACGCGGCGCTCGTGGACCGCTGGGCCGATTTTATTGCTGGCAACCTCGGCTTCCCGCGCGACAAGATCCGCAACAACATCTACGTCAAGGGGCCCTCCTACTGGCCCGCCTACGTCGAGGAACGGCGGCCGTTGAACCCGATGGACATGTACACGCCCCCCTACGGCCTGCTGCACTGGCAGTACCACCCGGCCCACGTCGTCGAGACGCTGGCGGACGGCACCGAGATCCGCAAGCCGACGATCCGCGTGTGGTACGAGAAGTTCCTCATCTTTGAGGAGTCGTGGTGTCTCCCGGGCACCGTGACGGCCCGTAATGATAAGGGCGGCGGCGGCGGATCGTGCCCGATGCCCTCTGCTCCGGCGGCTCGGTCTTCTCTCGCGGCGTCTGGCGGTTCGGGCTCGGCCTCTGGTTCTGCGTCCGGCGGTGCTACTAACAAGTTGTCTCCTACCTCTGCAGCCACCAGGAACTCGTCTTCGACGGCTTTTGTTCCTCCTGCCGGATTCCCCAGCAACAGTACTCGAACCAGCGGCGTCTCAACTAACACGAATGCTCTCCCCGCCACCAGTTCCTCTTCCTCGTCGTCCAAGGCAAAGGCCACGGCCTGGGTCACCGCCACCGCTGAAGTCACAGCCACGAACTGGGCCGACCCCACGCCGTCCGCTGCCACGAACAAGCCCAGTTACGTGTCCGGCGGGCCCGTCATATCCCGCGTCCCAGCCAGCGAGGCGACGAAGCTTCTCCCGACCCCGAGCTACGGGCCATCCAAGCGCGTCGTCCGCATCAGCCAGGACATGTCCTTCGGCGCCGACAAGAAGACGAACCACACGGCCGTCATCACCGTGTACGAGATCACCGATACCGCCGGGGGCGGTGTCAGGGAGACGATCCTCGTCAGCCAGCGCGACGGCGGCGGCGGCGGCAGTCCCGTCGACCTGCCGAGCAAGGTCGTGGTTGAGGACCAGGAGGGCGGCCGGCTCGAGGTCAAGTTCGTGACGGCGCCGCAGCAGATCGAGCTCGAGTCCAAGAGGCTCGGTAGAGTCCTCAAGTGGGCCATGATCAACATCAAGGACGAGCAGAACCCGGACAACCCGTACTGCGACGTTCGCAGCGTCACACCGGGCGAGGTAGGTCTTTGTCTTACAAGATTTGGTTTGATGAGGTCCAGGCTAACGTTGAATCTTCCAGGGCGTTCTGAAGAGATCCGTCGAGTGTTTCTACAATACTTAGGTCTCTGGCCGGCCGATAGACAGTCGTACCGACGATGGGCATCTATCAAAGGCTGGGTCTCGAATAACAGGAGAACAATGAGGGAGAGAAAGATAGAAAACATTCAGCCGGAAGGAAATTCTGTGGCAAAAGACTTGATCAATGATTCTGCTTCCATAGATGCCGTCTTCTCAGGCTGCCGAAGAATAATCCGTTCCGCATACCCGTGTTATGCGTTGTTCCATGATTGTGACTGGATGATTCAGGAACAACCCCTGTTCAAGCATGTAGACCGTCCTCGGAACTAAACAGTTTGGTATACCCGAGCGTGAAACACGCTCAACAATCACAATCAAACTCTTCAGTGACACTTCTCGGCTCTGCCGCCCGTCTATTACCCCACGCAAATGACGTCCCACCCAGTCTCGGTGCCCTCAGCGTTCTTGAGGGCAGAGAAGAGGTATTCCAGAAGCGCCTATTCTATGAAATAGAGGTACAGGAAACGAGAAGGGTATTTACGCCCATCCCGAAGCTATCTACGCCTTAGACCGAGTTTTAAGATCGACTCAAGCTGGAAGAAGGGGCCCTTTTTATCTACGCGTTACAACATCGTCTCTGTCCCACCACTAAGCACGACCTGCGTAGTTAAATCAGTTAGTCTGACGGGTTGTACGTTTGTTGTCGATGGCCTTTGGCAGAGTGAGGTGGCATGTTAGTTCAGTGAATCTGATGTCTTACAAATGGGAGGACGTAGACCATACAGGCCTTTGGCCGCGGTCTGCCCTTATAGACGGAGCAGTTGCATTCGGGCTGGGCTAAAACGCCGTCGACCTGGCCGGTTCGGCGGGGTTCCGGTCCATTAGAATGTCGCCGGTCCCATCTTTTGCGCCCGTATGTCTGGGGGCTCGGGCTGTCGCGGGGGCTCAGGCTGTGGCAGCCGCTGAGGCTATTGCCCTATTCCAGCAGCAGCGGCTAACGGTCAGGCAGTAGTCTGTTCAGCCTTGCACGAGCCGGTCCAGCGAGTCAAAGACGTTGCCTGGGTATGCGCCGGAGTCAGTCTCTCAGATACGTAGAGTTACTTCGGGCCATCAAAGCAACGAATAGTATGTCAACGAGTATCGTTTCGGCACCCCCCTTGTCCAGGCCGAAATTATCCAAGGTCATACAAGCCCAGTTTTCAGTGTTCTTGGCGATCACTGTCCTCTTTATGAGTGTTGGAGTCAGTCGACTTGCCAGGGTGGCAGCGAGTAAGCGTGGCAAACCTCTAAACAGCCTGTCGTTGAGAGTTACAACAGTGACGCGCGCCGGTCCTAGTGAGACCCAGCGTTCTTGACGGCGACATCAGCGTGGAGAGAGAAGTACGGGGGTCGTCGAAAAGGGCGTCATCCCATTTCTGATGCTTTTCGTACAAACTTCTGTCATCTAAACCCAACATCTACACATACATAAGCATAATCACAACGTTCTTACGCTACTAGACCATCCTTGGTTATGGAGTTTTCGAGTCATGGCTCGGTGCTTTACCCCTGTCTTCCGGTGCCCCGTATCAGTCCCACCAACATAGAGTAGCGAAAGGAGCGTTTGAGTAAGATTTGTTCAGTAATCTTTCAGCATGGCAATCAAAATCAGATTACCAGTTTTGTCAGGTTGGTGGGTACAGGCATACGAAGAGCTCTTACCAGAGATATTGCATATCGACGCTGTTTGGATGGTTGCTCTGGCCATCCGCGCAGAGACTGCTTCGGGCTTTCTCCTAAGCAGTAGGCTGCGTGGAGGTTTTTGTGAGATTGTGTAGATTGATTCAAACCCTACTCAAAGATCACATATTCAGGATGTTGGGGTTAGGCAGCTGGTGAAGAATGCTCGTCCAGGCTACGAAACGGGCGATGTCACAGAGGAGCCGCGTTAGTCTCAACCACTAAAGTTTAACTCGAAATTTGGTGATTACTATACATCAAGGTTTCATGTAAATAAAGAAGGAACCGAAGCTATTCAACAGGTCTCCATACAAGCAGAGGAGCTGATCCCTAGGTATAAAGCGAGTCTTCTGGAGAGGCATTTCTGTTATTCAGCTAAAGCAGATCTACCTATTCTTGGTTTCTAAGTTAAACAGACAGACAAAGACATCCTACCTCTACTTGGCGTACTCATCCGCGATCGTTCCTCTGGACGCTCCTCAAAAACATTGATCATGCAGCTCAACTTTCTTGTCGTCCTCGCTGTCGTCTCGGCCGCTATGGCCGCACCCCAGAGCACTTTGTGCACGATTGGCGAGGCCCAAGAATGTGCCATCAAGGTACAGATGAATTCTTTCTTTAAAAGAAGTGAGCTGACTTAGCAGTGTGGACGTGAAATCGTTCCGTGCATCCCTGGTAACTGCGTCTGCTAAGTGTCCGTCTCGCCTCGTTCGGAGTGTCCTCATGCCGAGTGAGAGTTGAACATTTGAAAGCAGCAGATTCATAGACAGCTTGGTGTAAGTTAGGATCTCTCCCATCCTAGTTCCTGTCTTATCCCCCAGCTCGCTCTCACCAAATTCGTAAACATGGTCAGACTTCTCACAGAATTTCTTACAGATACGGTTTATATAGAGATAGCAGAGGGCGGGACGTCTCTTTGTTAGTGGTACATCTGTCGGAATCTTGGGCAGATAAAAGGTTTCCAACTCGTTCCGTCGTCTCATTAGCGAACAAATACCTCAAATTTCAACTCCGTTTCAACCCAGTCAGGTCACCAATGTACATGCAACAATAAGGCTCAAGAAGTGCCACATTACCAAAACAGTTATTTTTTTCTCAGCTTCGAGAGTTTAACTAAGCGGGAGCCTGACAACGAAGCGACCATTAGTCTCCTGCCGGAAAAATACAGCTTGGTTTCTCTAGATGGTCAAGATCAGCCGGCTCTTCGTTCGTTGAGCCTCTGTAGCTAATAAGCTGTCGTCAGACTCATTATCCGTACATTATAGTTCACGCATCTAGGACCAATCAAGTTCCTCGTCTGCATCTTCCGCCGCCACGTACTGGGCAAACGGAGCGTTGCTAGCGTCTAATTGTCCGACAAGAAAAACTCCGTGTCTGGCAGATGCTGCTGCCCCAGAACCTTTCGTTATTACCGCCAGTCAACGTCCTGGAGTCTTCCAACAACAGCAAGTGTCTGTCCGACCCGGTTTTTCCATGGAATCCGTCTAGTAGCCAACGCGAAAAGTACTCCTGAGCCCGCCAACAAGACCGCAGAGGCCGACCTGTCGTCCAGCTTCTGCGACACCATGGTCGAGTTGAGAGTTTCTCGGGCGTTGTGGGCAGCATCACGGCCCATGACCCGAGGGGCTTCTGGGGCCGTCATGAGTCTTCACTGTTTCTTGGTTTCTGGACGGCGCAGGCTGACAGACCAAATCGTCCAGACACACGCTCGCAACTCGTCCTCTGCGGCAACTTCCTCATCTACCTCTCCCTCCTCGCATCCGACGTAGCCGATATGACGCTGGGCGTTTCGCCCGCTTGAGGGATTTAACGGCCTGGTCCAGCGGCTGAAGTCCCAGTTCGACCCGGCCTCGGAGCTTCTAGTTCTCTCGGTTGTGCTGCGCATCGAGTTATTCTTCCTCCAGCCGGCTGATCACCTACGGGGGCGCCTCGTCATTTGGCCCTGCGGGTGTATCGGCCCTCTCATCCGGATTGTGACACCGTACCCTTCATAAGACATCCGCGGTTCCGAATCGTTTGATCATTCGTTTTCATTATCCATTACCATACTATCATACACTTCAGTTCACATGGTGCCGTTGTCATGCCTCATGGATGACCATCATCACCAAAGCCTAGACCATTTCAAAAAAAAAAAACACATCAGCATCAGGCCGAGGTGGCCGTCTCCTGCTCCATGCCCTCGCGCAGGATCTCGATCTGCTTCTTGATCTCGACCCACAGCACAAGCTTCTTCAGGTCCTCGTCCCCGGACGCGTCCACGACGCCGAGCCAGTCGTCGTCGAGCTGCTCCGTCAGCGCCGGCCGGGCGCTCTCGCGCTTCTTGCCGCCGCTGCTGCCGTCCGACTGGCGCGCGATGGCGAGCAGGGCGGCAACGAAGGCCTCCTGGATGTAGGCGAAGCTGAACTTGTCCGTGATGCCGGCCACGGCGTCGCATAGCTTGTCGGGGAACTCGATGTCCTTGTTGGACCGCAATTTCTTCTGCCAGAAGTGGCAGTAGGCGACGCGCTGCTCGAGGTTGGGGTCCGGGAAGAGGTACTTGCGGTCGAAGCGCGACGGGCGTTTCTGATGATATGGTTAGTTGCCTGTCTGTCACCAACCACTGTTGTCCTGGTTCATGGTCATCGGGAAGAGGGAGAAGGGGGGGGGGCGGAGGACGGGAGGGAGGAAACTCACAGCAATGCCCGGGTCGAGACGGTCCAGGTGGTTCGTGCTGCCGATGATGAAGATGCCGTCGTTGGACTTGAGGCCGTCCATCTCGTTGAGGAAGTAACTCCGGACGCCCTCGGAGATGATGGTGTCGAGGTCCTCCAGCACGAGGTAGCAGGGGGCGTACTCGCGGGCCTTGCCAAAGATCTGCTTGATGGAGTACTCGGGCCCCATGTACGACACCAGGGTCCGCACGTACAGGGTCGGGATGCCGCGGCCGTACAGCATGTTCATGGTGGCCTTGATGGAGATGGTCTTGCCGTTGCCCGGCGGGCCGTAGTAGATGAGGCCGCGCTTCCACGGCACGCGCAGGTTCTGGTACGTGTCGCGCGAGTTGAAGAAGGACAGGTGGTCCTCGACGAGGGCCTGCTTCATGTCTTCGTCGAGGATGACGCTGTCCCAGGAGGCGTTGCGGATGCTCTCGAACAGCTCGCGGCTCTTCTGCCAGTAGCCCTCGTCGTAGACCCAGACCTCCTCGTGCAGGTCGCTGCTCCACTTGCCGGCGGCGAGCACGAGCTGGTCGGCGTAGTACGAGTCGGCGGCCAGGACGTAGTAGTTCTTGATGGGCGGGTAGGCGCCGGTGCCGTCGCGGCCGTCGACGAGGTAGACAATGAACTCGTGGCCCTGCCACTTGTAGAGGTATTTGCCGTAGATGGGCGCGTTGGCGAGGCCTCCGCGGTCGCCGTCCAGGCGGCGGGCGGGCGGCAGGTAGACGAGCCACTCGAGCGACGAGGGCAGCGCGCCGCCCACGTCCTCGACGGGCTCGAAGGTGGCGTTGCCGGCCTGGGCAAAGCCGAGTAGGTTGCAGTCGTTACCGTAGCCGAGCATCTCGGGCACGACGACGAGCTCGAGGTGCGGGTACTGCTCCTTGAGGGCCTTAGTGATGACGGCGTCCGTGTTGACGCGCTTCGCGCTGCTGTGTTTGAAGAACTCCTTGGTGACGCCATCACCGCCGCCGCCGCCGCCGTTGCCGGGCTCCGACTTGTGAGGTGTAAGACGGGAGGGAGGCGGAGGAGGAGGAGGAGGAGGTGCGCTGATGTGAGGATGCGTGCGGCGGGGGAGGCTTGCCGCGGCCGATGGGGGCACGAACGCCGGGTTCCGGAACGCGTCCGGGCTCCAGATGTCGTGGCGAGGCATGGGTGGATGGGGCATCGTGTCCGTCTTCTGTGTTTGTGTGTTCGAGTCTTGAAGTCTAGAGGAGACAAGAGGTTTGGGGTGGAGTGAGATAGATGATGGGTCCCTTGATATGAGGTTGTTGGAAAGCTGGCGGCAGTCAAGAGTAAGCTGAGCGGCGGGGGAGTCTCAAGCCTCAGGCCAGATAGCTCGACATAGCTAAGCTACCTACCTACCTTCATAGCTAGCTACAAGCACCGTGACGGACAAACCGGGTTTAGCTGTGCCGTTTAGCTGTTGCCTAAAGGTCGTCGTACGCGGGCGGAACGAGGGGGGATGCTTGGAGACGCGTTCGGGGAGGGAGGCCGGGGGTTCAACACCAGTGACCATACAAGCTGGAGCCGTTCGGGAAGCTGTTTGGCTGTGCCGCCAGCCCCCTGTGACGCAGCGACGTTGCGTTATTCGTCAATCCTCAGAGCAAAAGGGACAAGGGAGAGCTGCTGCGCCACCGTCCCTCATCAGCCAGGGCATCCCCGGGCGTTGTGGGGTCTCACAGGAATTCTTGGCTGCATGAGCCAACCGGCGGGCGCCTATCTCTGTCTATCTGTCTGTGTTCCAGTTAGCCTGTTATGTCATAGTTGTGGTGCTGTTATCGAGACTGGTGCTTGGTGGTGGATACGTCAACTCCTAGGAGCGCTTTCTGTGTAGATTTGCTGACAAAGTCGTATTACTAGTCCAACATTCTCACTCTTGGACATATTGAAGCACCATGTAGTATGTAGAAATATCAAGTGAAATTTATAGACTGATGACGGCACAAAGACATCACGGTAGAAAAATGGAGGTAGAACCCTCAAGGCAATCAATACCTTCGACTCTCGCGGCATCTTCACGAACATGAGATACTAGAAAATCTAACTCTTAGTTACCTTTGGTGTCTAGACCAGCAATATCTCAGCAACCCTCTGTAGCCAGAGACTTGTATATAGTCTGTTTTCTGACAATTGTGGACAAGGGTGGTTTACCGGGCCTTTGTCGGGTCATCCTGCATAATCTTAGTCTCTTATTAATTCTTCCGAAGTCTGCACCTGGGGCCGGGGGAGGAGGCTGCTAATTACTCTTGCTGCGCTTGAGAGAGACCTGGGCTGAAATTTCTCTGATACCTAGGTGCGGTTTAGATTTCTTAGCCGGGCGGTGTGCTTGTATCCTTTGTCTTTGGGTGGGCGAGGAAGCCTAGAGGATCTCCGAGACTAATGATGAAGGACTCGAAGACAAAAATCACCGACATCTTTTCCTAAAGAAAACATTGCCGTTCTTATATGCTCCTTCGATAGAAGCTGGAACATTTGGTTCTTGCCATATTTTCTGTGAATTGGCATTTGACAAGGTACCAGCCCGCTCCCCGACACTCCCTCCTCGTCTCTCTCGAACTCACCCTTTCTCCCTCTTCTCGACAATTACATTACCGGGTGGATCTAATCGTCTACACAACGCATGGCCCCGCGCTAACAGAGAAAACAAGTTCTTGGAGCTAAATTTAAGTCGTCGCAAAAACCATCAAAACAAAAGGCGATACTGGATGCTATGCGTCGAGGAATGATTTGGAGGAGTTTGGAACGTTGTCTGCAGGCGTGCATAGGACATGGCTGACACAGGGAATCCGAACAACAATGAGGAGCTGGGAGCAATCTTGTCAATGGCAAGAGTGTATGCTCTACACATCCGGTGAGAGTGTTGGTGAACCGGATTCCACATGTATCCGATTCTGACTGACCAGTTGCGCCTTGGACCCAGCAGATCTGGCAGCATTTCAGTAACTTTGTTTCTCCTTGTCCACAATCTCCTCTTTATGCATCCCAACTCAGGCCTATCTTGTAAACCTAAGTACAGAGATTCACTGGTCTGCGCACGCGAGCCCAGTTCAACAAAGTAAAGCCAACTTGGACTCAAGTACCTGGGCTCCAAGGTATGCGGTGTTTCCTTGCAAGATACGTCACATCGCTGGGATTACAGGACATAGAAGGACGCTTTGTACAGAGGTATCATTTATCATTTCTTCTATTCCTTTTCGCTCTCAACTTGTTTTGTATGCATGGGATATATAAATAAACCTCCAAGTAATCTCTCCTCCCTAGAACTAATTATAAAAGAAGGAAAGGATTTGTAGAATATGTACCCCTCCTCTGTAATTAAAGGTATGATAACATAAGTGAAAGTCATCTAAGTTAGGCTTGAACATAAGTATAATTGAAATTCTTTGAAAAAAAGGCTGGGATGATCTAAAAATGCCTGGACGGACTGAAGACAATGGCACAAATTGAAAGCTTCCTGTAGCTATCCTCTGTACTCTCTCCCCTCCTTGTGTCTATAACCTGTTGACTGTTGGCGAAAAACTCCTGGCATGGGCTTGCAAGCGGTCGCTGACGGCATGGCGAGCTGGTTATGTCGTCGTCGCAAGCACCAACCGCACCGGCCAGATCAGTCAAAAGTGGTGGCCACAGCCATGTACGTGACAGGTGGACAGTGGCGCCAACCTGACAGTTGCGTAGCCACGCTCAGGCAATGTTGGAAGCATCAAGTAGATAGTGTGCGACCTTAAGAGGAACTGCCTTGGCAACGTACCTTAGCATCAACTGGATAGATCTTGCCACCTAAAAGTGGGTTGTTCCATGATGGACGCATTTTCCCTGTGGGTGTCTTTCAAGTTATACATACAATACTTATTAGACGCATAATTCAGCTATTGAATTAGAGGGTGTAACTCATGCAAGTGACACTCTAGAGGCCCTGAGTGATAGGCCTTGATAGCTTGCTTGGCTGGCTGCTTGGCGGCAGTGAAGAGCCTGCTGCAGGCTTTGTCTTAGTCAGTGAGCTTTGTAGGGTTGTTAAAGGCCTACTTGGGCGGCAAGGTGCATTCAACGCTCAGAATGGTTACAAAGATATTGTATCTCATATACACATAATTAGCCTATTACAACTACCCTAGTCAGTCTAACTAAATCCAACAAGGGGTAGATTCTGTTGATGGAAGAAGGAATAGGGTTGTAGAAATTACCCCCCGCTCTCTCGTGCCCTCTCCCTCTCCCTTCCCCCCTCCCCCCTCTCTCTCTCTTCAAACAAAATTCTCTCATGCCTTCAACACTGAGCCCCCGGTGAGCCCTGGCCCTGCCTCTGACGATCTTGTTCCTTAAATCGACCCCCAGCCCGAGAGCCCCCCGCTAAACAGCCTCCCGAACCGGGCAGAAAAGAGCGCGTGAACATGATGTGACTACAATAGTTTGGGGCACAACGCACGTACATGTTAGGGTGATGCTACTGTTGCGGACAGCAGAAAGTCCAACTATGATTGATTCAAACGCATGGTGGTGTGGAGCCTTGCTTGTCTCTCATGCTATGGATGTCGTCGAGTGGCGACGGGTGGTCCCTTGGCTGAGTTCAATGCGGCATTTGCATTGCGGATACTGTTACACCCTTGCAGAGAAGCGATTTCATGACAGGTATGTTACAGGAGGTTTTGCTTTCGGGTGGGGAGAATAGGCAATACTGCTCATCACCTGTCTCCTTGGGGTTTCTTGCTTTTCTTTGGACGCCTGGAGTGGATATCATCAGTCCTGTGATGCCTTCACCTGATAGCATATGTGGATCGCGATGCCCAAGCAGAACTTCTTGTCTATCTCGTATTTCTGTACTTATTGCCGCTAGGCTTGCTGCATACCCCGAGGCCAGGCGTTGGCGGATACTTGCATGATATCCGGGCAGACAGTCTGCAAGAAGTTTAGCATCTCTACGTCCGTTGGCACTCTGTTGTTGAAAACCATATACTTGTCAACTCTGCGGGGTATAGAGCTAGCTAGGGTAAGGCAAGCATTTGAGCTTATCCTATCGGAAGACTTGCTTGGTTGCCTGCCTTTTACCCACCAACCAACCTAGAATGGTAGTGTTACATTGCATCTCAGAGGTTAGCCGATGGTTTGCTTTAGTGCTGCAACGACCGGGTAGAGTTGTCTCTGCTTGAAGCTAGGGTCAGGCCCGACGGTCTTCGGGTGGAATCTAATGCTGCTTCTACTAGGTCAACCTTAGGAAGGTGGCAACCGCGGCCTATCCCGACTTGCCTGACCGGAGTTAGTGGCAAACAACCACGGAGGACGAGACGGATTCAGCCTGATGGCGGATTCTATCTTCACAACAACGTCTTGGCTGCGTTTGCAATGAACGAACTATTACGCCTGACGACAGTCTGGAGCAAGAGACCCAACGGTCTAGACGTAGGATCAGTGTCCCTTATAGCAACGACGCAAGTATAAAATCCCCGTGGTTTCCCCCCTTCCATGAGCCAAAACAACATTCAGTCTCTTCATCCTCATAGAGCCTCCCAATTCACACCTCTTTTACATACCGTCTTCATCCAATCCAGACTTTTGTCTCACTTTTTTCTCCTCGCAAGCAAACATGAAGTCACTCGCAGTTGTAGCTGTCGCGCTGCTGGGCCTCGCCAGCGCTGTCAACGTTGAAATCTGCAAACTCCAGACCAAGGGAGACTGCGTGACGATTGACGTCAATGGGTGTAGTAGGTTTCTGGGTTCATGCTTATCTTCGACTTCAACGGGCTAACGTGCTGTAGCAAACTTCCCGGGTGGCTGGAACGACCAAGTTAGTTCGGTCGACACGGGCGCTGCTACGTGCACCTTCTATGAGTACGTTCCTGTTCCTTTTAGCTTACCCTTTCTCTTTTACTTTTCTGCATGTAGTACATCTCTAACAAATATGCACTACAACAGACACGGAAGCTGTGGAGGTGGCGCCTGGACGACCAGCGGAAGGCAGAACACGGTTCCTACCAACTGGAACGACAAGTTCAGCTCCGTCCGTTGCTAAAGAACACATGACCTGTGGATATCTTAGTTAGATAGGTATCAGTAAATACATATACTACCTGCTACCTATTGAAATATGTCAACGTGCTCTTAGCCCCTGCTGAGTATTTCTTCTGCAAGGCAAAAGCGCGGTGCTGTCAATATCCAAGTCTTCTTTGTTAGACACTTCCTTTTCTGTAACCTACCTGTTGCAAACTATTAGCTATTACAGGATTAGGTGGCACCCTACAGGGCACCTGGCGGCTGCATGAAAGGATATATACAGGAACTACAACAATTAGGGTGACTCCTCTAAGAGGAAGAACTGTAGCGTAACTCACGTGATGATCAAGGGGATTGCTACCTAGGTAGCATAGGTATCTATCTGTGCTCTGTATCAGGTACGCAAATCAACCACTGTCATTACCAGACAGTGAGTGACTTGCTTTTTGGCTGACACATTTCGGGTTCGGCTTAGTCATTGCATCGAGACACTACGCATGGATAGATAGCTCAAAATGCCATGGACCCCTCGGGTTGAGATCTGCCTCTGGTGCTCAACATCCCTCACCTATCAAGCAGCCCATTTATCGGTGTTCATTCAACAGCCTCCGCCGTTCCCGCACCTGTTCTGAACCCAAAATATGGACGAATGGATTGAGGTGAAGCCGTACCTACTAGCGGGTGTCAAGAGAATTATCGGCCGAGGAGCAACTTTCTGGGTTGGCGAGCTCGACGATCACACAGTCCTCAAGTATCCCAACGAAATCGGCTTACTCGACCCAGAAGAAGCTAGAAACAACTTGTTGGTCGAAAGCAAGCTTTACGAGCAGGTTGGGGAACACGAGCACATCATCAGGTCACGAGGCCTTCGCGAGGATGGACTTCTTGTGCTTGAACGGGCGACGAATGGCAATGTCTTCGATTATGTCGCCAACCATCCACACATGCCACAGACTTGTCGCCTACAGTGGTGTATCGAGATATGCAAGGCGTTGATCCACTGCCACACCCACCACGTACTGCATTGCGACATCCGACACCGCAACATACTGCTCGATGACAATCTCAAGGTCAAGCTTGCCGACTTTCAGGGTCGTCTAATATCGACTGGAGGCGAGACCCTCCTAGAGGGTGGCTCTCAGGAGCAGGCTCAGTACTACTGCCCTCGACAAACCGCAAACCATGCCGATGTCCAAACAGATCTGTTCGGATTCGGCACAACCATCTTCTTCTTGATGGTCGGGCACGAACCGTTCCCTCAAATTACAGGGCACAATGAAGGTGATGATGAGGAAGTTGAGCGGCGTTTTCGGTCGAACGAATTCCCAGAGGAGAAGCACATCTGCACCCACATAGTCGAGAAGTGTTGGGAGCTGGGCTACGACTCTGCCGAGGAGGTTTTACAGGATCTAGAAACTGTCATGGTGAAACTGATGTGATGTTGATTCTGTCAGCTTTCTAGGTACTCGTAGCAACTGCTCTCTAGACGACAAGACGCACTTCCAAGTCTATTGTAAAGCATAGCTTTAACTAATTACATACTTTTCACCTACCTTTGCAATTCACTTCCCTGAACAAATCAAGTTATTCCTGGGCAAGTTCGAATCCTAGTGTGTATGGACCGTAGTTGCTTATTACTATGATATAGCTGCTAGTCTTACTAAGGTGTTTAAAGTTACTGCATTTGGCTGCAACAACCTCTTCTATAGATTTAATAAGCTCTCTATCATTCTAGTAAAAGTAATTTTTGATATCTACGCCTGGCTAGGTATGTGGTGTAAGAACACTGTTTTGGTATGTTTTCTATACCATGTCTTTTTCACAATTATCCTAGCATGGAACGAACAGAACGCGTCCAACGGCCACTTTCCTCTACTGTAGTAAAGTTGGAGCTGCTGGAAAACACGAAATTGCCTACACCTCAGATCTGGCATAGAAACGCGCCGGCAATCCTTTGTGCTACCACCCGTCTATGGCTAAGGTAGGGCCACCGATTCCAACACATGACGCAGCGCTTGAAAGGGTTCGGAATGTTGTATCACATGCAAGAAGCCCCCCTTCACCAAAAGAGGGGCCGGGGGGGAGGAGGAAGACATTCGCTCATCCGCCCGATGTGCCTGATTGTACTGACGAGAGAGTCCCGGTCCCGTGATGCTTTGATGCTTGAGGCTGGCGATTCTCGACCTTCTCTCCAATACTCCGCCCAACAAAAGACCTACGATTTTCTTCACTCGGGCATTCCTACGGTGAACCCCGCTCGCTACGCGCTGCATGATACTGTAGTGTACTCACTGCATCCCCTTAGTGAGACAAGGCGTCCAGTCAACTGGCGAGACGGTGAGCGCTAGCGAGGTGTTGATGCGGGACACGCATGTCGGGCCGTCTACTCAACGGGCGCCAGCCAGCCTCAATCGGGTTCTCCAACCTATCGTATCCCAGATAGCAATTACCAGCCTACATTTAGAGGTTCACCATTACTAACCCGCTGTGCGAAGGCTTGGAGAGAAGGGGGGGGGGCTAATGCAATCCTGCCTGGAAACCTCCGCTACTCAGCCCATCCCAAAGGAGTAATTCGATGTCTCTCACGAGGAGCACAATATGTCGACACGTTGGCCCAACATGGCGTCTAGCCTGTCGGTCGACGTGGCAAGCCCTTCCGGATCAGATGGACAACGAACTGTCTTTCGGCCTTCCCCAAAGCCCTGCGCATTAGTCTGGCCGACACACCCCTCCCTCGATAATGAGACATTGTCCAACCAAGATCTGCAAGCCGCTACTAGGGCCGATCCGGTTTGGTTGCTGAACAAGCTTATGCATGTGCGTCCATAGGGCTGTTGGGGGGAGTATGAAAAGAAGAGAGTCCTCTCTCGTTCTCTCTCTTCCTTGGGCCGGACGACGTTTGGGTTTGAGCCCGAGCTGCAATTACTTTTTACATATTTACGAGTTCATCTATGAAAAATGGAGCTGCCGGAATATCCACCGAAGGTCGATATCAAGACCCAGATCTATGAGCCTCTCCCCAAGACAGCCAAAGCACTGTCGAGCTGGGAGACTCTCGATGCTAGCGAGATCGGCATAAATCTTTTGGCGGGTCTATCGACAGCCCTCCAACACGGGAATCGCCTCGACGTGGAAACCTTCTTCGCCATCCCATCCGCACACTGGAGAGATACTCTAGCCTTGACGGCTCACCTCAGGACTTTTAGCGGAAGAGAAAGGATATCGTCGGCGTTGCTGGAGCTGTGCATCCAACGCGGCGCCGGTGGCTTTGAGTTTCACGGCGGACAGGTCGTGGCGGCGAACGAAGACCTGGTAGGCTTGTCATTCACTCCCCCCTTGTTCGCGCATCGCGTCGCTGACTGATGAGCGATAGAAATGGCTGGACTGCGGCTTCAGCTTCAGCACCGGGTCTCCGAGAGCGCTGTGCAAGGGGAAGCTGATGCTGGTCCCCTCTGTCCGGGCATCGGGAGACTGCGACTGGAAGATTTGGTCCATGACCACGTGGTTGGCCGAATGGGAGGAATACCCGGAGAACGAGGCCCTCTTGAGGCTTGCTTCGGCCCCAATTACCGGTGACGGCGACGACACTATCTCAACAGACGTCCTAGTGATCGGGGGTGGTAATGCGTGAGTCGCGCCATGATCGACCAAGGAGCACGGCGTCGACGTCAACTAATACCAGACCGTTCTAGGGGCATCCTTCTAGCAGCCCGTTTGAAGGCTCTGGACGTCGATTATGTGGTAGTCGACCGCAACGACAAGGTGGGAGACAACTGGCTGCAGCGATACGACTGCATGAGGTTCCACGTCTACAAGTCCTTTTGCGAGACGCCATACATCCGTGAGTGCATACCCAAGTGACTACATAGACTAGCCACTACAGGCCAACCGCCCGTGCCTCCTTGTCCCTTCTTGATACCTCTCCGAAGGGACACTCATGACGAATCACTCCCTCCAAAACCCTTTTGATGAGAGCCACAATCAGCTGATGCTCCGCAAGCGTATCCCCACTCGTCCAACGACGGCCTCACGCGGGACCAGCTCGGCGCACAAATCCAGGCGTTTGCCAGAGAGTTCGACCTCGAACGCCGCGTCCTTCACCGCACAACAGTGACCGCCACGGCGTACGACTCGACCACCAGAACCTGGAGCGTGGAGCTGAGGACGGGAGAGAGGCGCAGACGTCTGTCTTGCAGATGCCTGGTCCTCGCCACCGGCGCCGGCTTCTCCGGGGCCGCCCCTCTGCCGGACCTCCCCGGCCGGGAGCTGTTCAGAGGCCCCAGCATGCATTCCGTCGAGTTTCGCAACGCCAAGGAGATCGTAGCAAAAGGCGCCAAGGTGAGTCTGTTCTTTCAGGTCTTCCGTGTCCGTCGGACGTGTTTGTTGACTCACTCCCCCCCCTCACAAGTCTGCGGTTATCATCGGCTCGGCCAATACTGCGTTCGACGTGATGGTGGACTGCCACGACGCAGGCCTTCAAACCACCATGGTCCAGCGGTCGGAGACGTATGTCGTCCCAATGACTTACTTTGCGCACCCGCTGGGGCTCGGGGTCTACAACGTACTCCCGACAGAAGACGCCGACGCCCTTATTAACGGGGGTCCGTTGGCGATCGGCGGGAGTCTGCTCGGGCTAGTCCACGCAACGCAAGCTCAGGAAGAGCCGTAAGCATCGCCTCCATCCATACATGCACCAGGGGGGAGGGGGTTACAGCCACACTGACGTTTGAACTGCCCAACAGAGACCGATACGACGAGGTTCGCAAAGCGGGACTGAGAGTGCGGGACTCCCTGAAAGGCGGCGACCTCCTCGTCAACCTGCTCGACCGTTGCGGCGGCCACTTCGTCGACATGGGAAAGGGGATCGACCTCATCGCGACGAAAGAAGTCGGCATCCGCTCCGGCGTCGTGCCGAAAGCGTATACACCCGAGGGTCTGCTGCTGTCGGACGGCAGCAAGCTGGAGACCGACGCCGTCATCTGGTGCACCGGCTTCGGCCACGTGGACGGCCGGAAGAGCCTGCCGGACGTCCTCGGAGACGGGGCCGAAGCCATCGCCGGTAGGCTGGAGCCGACGTGGGGGATCGACGCCGAGGGCGAGACCCGCGGGCTCTGGAAGCGACACCCGGGCGTGGACAACCTGTGGATCTTCTCCGGGGGCACGGCGCAGCACAGGTGGTTCTCCAAGGTGATTGCGCAGCAGGTCAAGGGGGTGCTGGAGGGCATACTGCCTGATGCGTACCGGCGGACGCCGGAGCCCGACGCCGCGAGGGACTGGGGGCACGGGGGCACGTGGGCGAATTTGTAAGGTTTTCTCGTGGATACAGAGGGAGACAAGAAGCTTAAGAGGGTGTTGAACAAGTCGCAAGTCGCTGGGTTTGAACTCTCACTGTCAAGTTGTTCGAGTTCCGGCATCTGGAGGCAGTGTCGTGCTTGAAGATGCTGTCAGGGGGGTATGCAGACCGTGGTGTCGTTTGAAAGATTGAATTGTTCCACGACACGAATGAGAAGATCAGAGCCTGTTTCAAGGGAACACTGGAGGTCTATCATGTATATTTAGCAGCGTTTTTCTGGTTCTTAATGCGGGGTTAGACTCACACGAATGACTGTCAGATGTGGCGGGTATTGAATTACGACTGAAGACATGCCCAGTAGTGACTTTCATCAATGACGCATCAAAAACAGCAAACCGACTCTGGATGAGCTCACTCACTCTTCATGTGATTCCAATGGACGTTCAACTCGGAAACGACTGTACTGGAATTGCCGGCCGACCTTCTTCTTCTTCCCGTTGACCTGTTGCGCCAGATAGACGAGGCGACATGGGACCGGGTTGAGGCATCATCGAGAAACCTTGGGAGAGCAACTGGGCCCGTGCTACTTCGTCTCTTCTCGCCGTAGACCGGAAGCTTATCGAAGCCCTACGCTTCTTACTGGCCCCGGGATGCTCCCGCGGTCGAGCTGTTTCATCCAGACCACGTTCTGGCTCCTGTGAGATGTCCGTGCAAGACGTCAAAGACTCAAAGCTTGCGCGAGCTCTCGGGAAAAGCGGTTCGTGTTTAAGTGTGGGTGACCCCTCAGCTAGAGCTCCCCCAGATCTGCCACTCCCCCCCCCTCCTCCCCCCCTCCCTTCAACTCGTCTTCTTGAATCAGATCCATCCCATTGATATCTGGTAGTAATCAAAAAGAACCAGACTGAAAAGCAGACCCAACTGTCGGCCATGAAGACCTCGAACCGCCCTGATGAGTGGAAGATTGAGCAGGGCCTCTCCGGGGCGGTGCTTCCGGTCCTCGACATGACCGGGCCCGAGACGAAAGCCCTGCCTCCTCAGACCTTTGGGCCGCTGACCAAGGACGAGGAAGCTCTCAGGGGGATCGGCAACCGCGAAGAGCTGTTTGCTGCTGAGCGGAAGGGCTGGGTCGGGTGAGTTAACTCATGTTCACAGCACATGCCGAGGAAACAAACAGCCTTGGCCCGTCTTTATTCCAAGAGGCCCAAGATGCATCGGTATTAGAAGTTGTTAGTTAGTGACTGACTGACTGACTCGGGCGAGAATGTTGCCAGCTTCGTCGAGTGGGAGAACTATCCCGCCAAGAAGGCCGCCGCCCACAAGATCCTGACATCCCAGACGTTCCCGCCCAACCCGGAGTTCCAGCTGGGCCCGATCCCCGCGACGAACCCGGTCCTCCCCGGCACCCACTGGAAGATGTGGCACCACGCCGTCGGCGGCGAGCTCGACCGGGTCCCCGACGACTCGTGGGATATCGTCCAGAAGGAAAAACACCCGGACATGCTCCACCTGCTGCAGTTCCCCTACAACGGCGAGCCGCCGAAGCGGCTCGTGACGGACCAGGAGATCACGCCCAACCCGCTGCACTTCGTCCGGAACCACGGCGGCATCCCCATCATCGACAGGCGGGACTACAGCTTCCTGCTCGACGGCCTCGTCGCGGAGCCGCGGTCCTTCACGCTGGACGACATCATGGACGAGTCCCGGTTCCCGCGCATGGAGAAGACGGTGACGATGCAGTGCTCCGGCACCCGGCGCATCGAGCAGATCCTCAAGTACGCCGGGCAGGGCGACGAGGTGCCGCAGGCGCCGTGGGCCGAGGGCGCCATCGGGACGGCGCGGTACGTCGGCATCAGCCTCAAGAAGGTCGTCAAGGCCTGCGGGGGCCTGGCCGAGGGCGCCAAGCACCTCGAGTTCTACGGCGCCGACACCTACTTCAAGGACGACAAGACCATGAACTACCTCGTCAGCGTCCCCTGGGCCAAGGTCAAGGCGAACGAGGTCATGCTGGCGTGGGAGATGAACGGCGAGCCCCTGCCGCGCATCCACGGGTACCCGCTGCGCATCGTCGTCTTCGGGTACATCGGGGCCCGGAGCGTCAAGTGGCTGTACCGCGTCAAGGCCATCAGGGAGCCGTCGCGGGCGCCCGTCCAGAGCCAGGAGTACCTGTACTTCCCGCAGCAGGTGGGGAAGCACAACCTCAAGATGACGGACGGCATCCAGATCCAGGAGATGCCCGTCAGCTCGGCCATCATGTCGCCCTGGACCAAGCAGGTCGTCATCCACAACGGGAGCATCCGCTGCAAGGGCTGGGCGTACTCGGGCGGCGGGCGGTGGCCGGAGCGGGTCGAGCTCTCGGCCGACGGCGGCTTCAACTGGTACGCGGTGCCGGTCGAGAAGCTGTCGCGCAAGCGGCGCTGGACGTGGCGCACGTGGGAGTTTGACCTGCCGTGCGACGTCGAGGGCTGGGTCGAGGTGGTCTGCCGCTGCTGGGACAACGCGCTCAACACGCAGCCGCCGGACGTGCGGACGGCGTGGAACTGGGGCCTGCACGTCACCAGCTCGTGCCACCGCATCTCGCTGTACAGCGTCAACAAGAGCCGGCCCGCGACGAGGGCCCGCCTCGCCGAGTTCGAGAGCAAGGGGATCCCGTTTGGGCCCATCACGGTCCCGCTGGCGTTCCCCTCCCAGTCGTGGGAGGACTACGAGAAGTACTGGGCGAGCCACGACCCCCGCGACGCCGAGGACGACTGAAGGTCGGTGGGCGTTATGGCGGGTGGGAGTGGACGACGGGGTTTATCCTCGACTAGTAACAAGTACTTGTGTCTGGCTGTAGAAGAAGCTCGTTGTGGCAACTATAGTTGTGTAAAACAAAACGACGAGTGTTCTCTACGGCAATGCTACTACGGAGGTTCTTTGAAATCTGCGTGTGTGCTTAGTTGGGTCACGGAATACGCAATGTTTTTCATGTTGGCAGACTTGGGAGATGTGGTATTGGTGTGGTCGTCACTTGTAACTGCAATTTATTTGTCTTTTGTCCCACTCGGGATAATTTATTGTGTACCCGAGTTTCGGTTGGCACTGCAAAGTGCTCGTTAACCATGGACGTTGTGTCTGTCTATTAGGAGGTCAAACATCCCAGCCCGAGACTGTAAGCAGACTGTATACAGGCTTTATGTAGTGAATAGCCTTCAACTGAATGCCCCACCGAGCAAGGCTATTGGCTCCCCCCCTTGCCTCTAAAGTCATAACGCTGTGCGCCAGTCTCGTCATCGTCTTTACGGCAGACTTTCTCTGAAGCAGAACAGACGCGGCATTGTTCGTCTGGCGGCCACGCGGCGTCTGGCCTCTGTAGCGTTGCGAAAAGCGGAGACCGGACGCCCGCGGAGGGCCGGGCAGCAGTCCCCACCCCCCCCGGGACCCGCGGGTACGATTAGGAACGAATCTCAAACAGCGGTAGAGACAGACAGGACAGGACAGGACAGGTAAATGGTAAATGTGGTTATTTTCCACAATTTCATCGTTGGACTAGGGATCATCACGCCTTGAAACCCTCACTCAGCCACGCTCGATATCCATCCCGAGGACGCCGAAGCCGAAGGAACAACTTGCTACTCAAGTCTGACCGACTCCGGCGGCGGTGGCCCCGCGGTGACCCCCCGGTAGGGAGCTTCTACTAAGCTGCCAAGCATAGCCTCATATTAAGCATCGTATCGAAGACGAGTCTCAAGGAAATCCCGTGTTCTCTCTGTCAATTAGTATTTATGCCGGACACGCTCCCATGCCCTTACCCAGACTCGAAAAGCCCATCATGTCGTCCATCACGAATCAGAAGCCTCCTCCCGCAATCGAGAGCCCTCTACCACCACTCCATCACGAGAAACGCAAAAGAATCTTCAGCCTGTCCCGACGGTCTTCCACGAGGAAGAGCTTGAGCAGTATGCCAGGGGAAATCGTCGACATCCCGGAGCCGCCTCGCGTGCCCGTCCTGGGACACGTGACGGAGATCGACCAGGAATACCCCCTGGGGTCGTTTTTGCACCTCGCCAACAAGTATGGTATGTGACGTCCGTTTCCCGAGAAGCGGGGCTCCTCCTCTCCCCGGAAAAGAAGAACGTAGTGAGACTTTACTTACAACACACCGATACGGTAGGCCCCGTCTACCGGCTGGATCTTCTTGGCACCAAGATGGTGGTTGTCAGCACCCAGAAGATGGTGGACGAGTGCTGCGACGACAAACGGTTCAAGAAGTCCATCGACGGCGAACTCAATGTAGGATCAAGCGACCATTCCACTCTATGTTTTTTCTTGTTTCGCTGCTGACACATGTATCGACACACAGGAACTACGCGCTGCAGTTCACGATGGCCTCTTTACAGTAAGTTCCGCCCTGGTGTCCCCTCCGTCCCTCTCTCTCTCAATAACTGCGGTTAACCAAACTTGTCACAGTCCAAAGGCGTGGAAGAAGAGAACTGGGGCGTGGCCCACCGAGTCCTCATGTCGGCTTTCGGCCCCCTCGCCATCAGGGACATGTTCGACCCCATGCACGACGTGGCCGGGCAGCTCGCGATGAAATGGGCCCGCCACGGGCCGTCGACGCCCATCAACATCGGCGAGGACATGACGCGGCTCACGATGGACACGGTGGCGCTCTGCACCATGGGCTACCGCTTCAACTCGTACTACCGCGAGGACACGCACCCCTTCATCAAGGCCATGTACGCCGTCATGAAGGAGGCCGGCGACAAGACGCTGCGCGTGCTCCCCCAGGTCTTCTACTCGAAGCAGGACAAGCGGTACAGGACCAACATCGACACGCTGCGGTCGACGGCGCGCGAGGTCCTCGAGGCCAGGCGGCTGGACCCGGACGGCGCCAGCACGCGCAAGGACGTCCTGACGGCCATGCTCAACACCGTCGACCCCGTCACCGGCCGCAAGATGACGGACGAGAGCATCATCGACAACCTCATCACCTTCCTCGTCGCCGGCCACGAGACCACGGCCGCCACCTTCACCTTCACCATGTACTGGCTGCTCAAGAGACCCGAGGTGTACCGGAAGGTCCAGGAAGAAGTCGATACCATCGTGAGCGACGGGCCTCTCCGGGTGGAGCACGTCCCCAAGCTGAAGTATCTGGCTGCGGTAAGTAGTTGTCAACAGAAACCCCGTCCGTCTTGACTCCCAAGGTAGTCGGTCAGTCAGTCAGTCGGTCTGACACTAACCTCTACCTGGTCGAACAAACAACAGGTATTACGAGAAGTCCTCCGTCACAGCGCCCCGATCCCGGCCTTCGCCCGCGAGGTCCAAGGGAACGAGGCGGTCATCGGCGGCAAGTACCGCGTCAAGGCCGGGGAGCAGATCGTCTGCTTCCTGGCCAAGTCGCACCTCGACCCGGCCGTGTTCGGCGACGACGCCGAGGAGTTCCGGCCCGAGCGGATGCTCGACGACAACTTCGACCGGCTGATGCGCGAGTTCCCCAACTGCTGGAGCCCCTTCGGCACGGGCATGCGCGGCTGCATCGGCCGCGCCTTCGCCTGGCAGGAGATGGTGCTCGCCTTTGCGCTGCTGATGCAGAACTTCAACTTCGTCATGAACAACCCGGGCTACGACCTCAAGGTCTCCCAGACGCTCACCATCAAGCCCAAGGACCTGTACATCCGCGCCATCCTGAGGGAGGGGCTGACGCCGTCTCTGCTCGAGGCCCGGATGACGGGCTCCCTCGTCGGAGGAGGCCCGGCAGCGGCGGCGGCGGCGGCCCAGCACAGCACGAACACCAAGGGCAAGGCGGCCAACGGCGGATCCGGGCAGGTGAACGGAAGCAAAAAGGGCGCCAACCTGGCCGTCTTCTACGGTTCCAACTCGGGCACCTGCGAGTTCATGGCCCAGAGACTAGCCAGCGACGCCGTCTCGCACGGCTTCTCCGCCACCGTCGACTCCCTCGACGCCGCCAGAGAGTCTCTGCCGACCGACCGGCCGGTTGTCATCGTCACCTCGTCGTACGAGGGCGAGCCGCCTCACAATGCCGCGCTCTTTGTCGACTGGTTAACTAATCTGAAAGGAAAGGAACTCGAGAACGTTTCCTACGCTGTATACGGTTGTGGTGAGTTGTCAAACCCCCCCTTCCCCTTAATCGTCTACAAACAATTCCCCTGCCCCCTAACACATCAGCTCTTCTAACACTTCAAAACAGGCCATGCCGACTGGGTCAAGACTCATCAACGGATCCCCAAGCTGGTCGACGTCTCCCTCGAGGAACACGGCGGCCGCAGAATCACCCCGATCGCCACGACCGACGCCAAGGACAGAGACATGTTCTCCGACTTTGAGACCTGGGAAGAGGAGACCCTATGGCCCGCGCTCAAGAAGGACTTTGGCGGCCGGCCGGCCGGAGATGGAGACGGAGACGACGCCGGCAGCATCCCCGACGCGGGCCTCTCCGTGTCCTTCTCGACGCCGCGGACCTCGACCCTGCGCCAGGACGTCCGGGACGCGCTCGTCGTCGGCTCCCGCATACTCGCCGGCGGCGGCGCCCTGGGCCCCGTCAAGAGGCACATCGATGTGCAGCTCCCGTCCGACATGCGCTACTCGGCCGGCGACTACATGGCCGTCCTGCCGCACAACCCCAAGGACACCGTCGCCCGGGTCATGCGGCGCTTCCACCTGACCTGGGACTCGCACGTCACCATCGAGGCGTCCGGTCCGACGACGTTGCCGACCGACACCAGCATCCCCGTCTCTGACGTGCTGAGCTCCTACGTCGAGCTCTGCCAGACGGCTTCCAAGAGGGTACGATACATACATGACACAGTCCCCAGTTTCTAATGTTTTTTTCTTCTTATTGCTGTTCTTTTTCTTTTCCCTTTCCATCAAGTTGACCGAGGGAAAACGCGTCCACTGACGAGAAACCCCCCCCCCGTGTAGAACATCTCGACACTATCACAGCTTTCCCGGGACGAAAGCATCATCCGCAAGCTGCAGCACTTGGCATCTGACGGTTACGACGCCGAGATCAGGGACAAGAGGCTCTCGGTTCTGGATATCGCCGAGCAGTTCCCCTGCCTGGCGATCCCGTTCAACCACTTCCTCCTCATGCTCCCGCCCATGCGTGTTCGCCAATAGTAAGTTAAAAACCACAAAAAAACATACTGAAAAAGAAACCCTGTCTCTTGATCCCTTCCCCACACATCATCATCATCGTTATGCTAATCATCACCCCCCAAGCTCGATATCCTCCTCGCCCCTCGTCGACCCGGGCGTCGCCACCCTCACCTACGGCGTCCTCGACGCTCCGGCCTTGTCCGGCCAGGGCCGCCACATCGGCGTCACCTCGTCCTACCTCTCGAGCCTCACGGCCGGCGACCGGCTCCAGATCTCGATCCGCCCCGCGCAGGGCGGCTTCAAGCTGCCCGTCGACATGGACAAGACGCCCCTCCTCTGCGCCGCGACCGGCACGGGCCTGGCGCCCTTCCGCGCCTTCATCCAGGAGCGCGCGACGCTCCTCAGCAACGGCCGGCGGCTCGCGCCCGCGGTCCTCTTCTTCGGGTGCCGCCACCCTACCGCCGACGACCTGTACCGCGACGAGTTCGACGCGTGGGAGGCCGCCGGCGCCGTCACGGTGTACAGGGCCTACAGCCGCCGGCCGGACGCCTCGCGCGGCTGCAAGTACATCCAGGACCGCGTCTGGGCGGAGCGCGAGCTGCTGTACGACCTCTGGGACCGCGGCGCGCGCATCTACGTCTGCGGCTCCAACAAGGTGGCCGAGGGCGTCAAGGAGGTCATGCTCAGGGCCGCCAGGGAGAAGAGCGAGATCGACGACGGGAAGCCCATGTCCGAGGAGGAGCTGGAGGCGTGGTTCAACGGCATCCGGAACGAGCGGTATGCCACCGATGTGTTTGACTAGATAGACTGGTTCGGAAGTGTATTACTGTCCGGGTGTTTGTGGCCCGAGAGAGGTAGATTTAACTCGTGAGGCCATCAACGCCAAGCAAGTTGTGTTTTGCTTTTGTTTTGTTATTTAGAGTAAATCTAGCAATCAAAAAAGCTGCTCTTTTCCAGACTGGACAACACCCCAAGACGAGTAGACAGATGGCCCACGCAGCGAGGTAAGCTTTGTGCTCGCATGAACGGTGTTCAAGGACGGCGAGAAGCCACATACATACATCACACGTTGTTTTCTGCTTGGCCAAAGTCAATTCCATCGGGTTGAATATCTTCCACCATGGCCAAGAACGAGCAAGAAAGTGTGACACACATACACACACACAGAGAGAGAGAGAGAGAGAGAGAGAGAGAGAAAGACAAAGACAGAAAAGAGGCTAGCCAGCGCACCCTACGTGGCAACCCCGTCATGCGCTCAGACAATGCCACCGGGGCGCGCGGTGGCCTCCAAGACTAAGCAGATTCATGCCGCTCGGACGAATTAGAAGCCTGTCGCCTTGAAAACGGATTCAAACCTCTTACTTCAATCCATCTGAAGTTTCCAAGCTAACCAGGTTCATGGTACTGGGCGGCGTGGTGGTGTTGATACAGCTACCAACCGGAACCCGTGAATCAAGAAGGATATAATGCCTTTCGCGTGTCCCCCCCTTGGCAACACAGCCAACAGGTCGAAACAACCCTCCCCTTTCCCCGACGGTGAGACAAGGGTAAAGAGAAGAGGTGACAACCAAGCGCATAAAGCCCACCATGAGCCCCGGCCTCTCCCTCCTCGGCGGCGTCATCGTCGGGATCTTGTCCATCCTCTACTATGCCAACCAGCCAGCCGCGCCAGAGATGACGGGCCTCCAGTTCGACGCCGAGTTCTGGGCCGCCGCCGGTCCCCTCATCGCCGTCCGGCCGCCCAAGAGACCTACCGACGCCCTCGAGCTCCGCGCGAGCGTCAACACCGGCCTGTCCGCCATCCTCAAGCACGCCCTGCCAGACGGCATCGTCGAGACCAGGCACCAAGTCAAGTCCTTTGATGGCCAGACCATCGCGCTGTACCACTTCGCACCACCACCAAAGGCCGACGAGACCAACGGCACGCAGCCGGCGTTTATCTACGTCCACGGGGGCGGCATCGTCGGCGGGGACGTCGACCCGTACAGCCGGCCCCTCGCCGCCAAGGCCGCCCAGGAGACGGGCGTGTCCATGTTCGCCGTCGAGTACCGCCTGGCCCCCGAGTTCCCCTACCCGACGCCCGTCGAGGACTGCTACGCCGCACTCGCGTGGCTGAGCCTACACGCCAAAAGCCTCAACGTCGACCCGGCGCGCATCGGCTTCTACGCCCTCAGCGCGGGAGGGGGCATCGCCGCCGGAGCCGCCCTGATGGCCCGCGACCGCCGTCTGTCACCTCCTCTGGCGAAGCAGATCCTCATCTATCCGATGCTCGACGACAGGACCCGGGTGCTCCCAGAGAACCCGCTCTCGCAGTTCCTCACGTGGACCGACGCCTCGAACCGCATCGGCTGGACCGCGTACCTCGGCGAGGGGAAGGTCGGCGGGCCGGACGTGCCTTCGTACGCGGCGCCCGCGCGGGCGACGGACGTGGCGGGCCTGCCGCCCACCTACATCGACGTCGGCGGCGTCGACCTGTTCTGCGCCGAAGCGGTGGCGTTCGCGGGCCGGCTCGCGGCGGCGAACGTGCCGCTGGAGATGCATGTGTACCCGGGGCTCCCTCACATTTTTGACCTCTACGCCCCCGCGATTGAGCTGACGAGGCGGGCAAAAGAGAACCGCCTGCGGGCGGTGAGAAGTTTATGACAGGAGAAGGTCCAGTGAGCCGGGCTCTTCCGGCCAAGGAGGAGGATGAAGAGTCAATAGAATGGCTATGACCGCGGCAAGGACAGCCTCGAATCTTTCGACCTTGTCGATGGGTGATAAATAAGAATTCACTAACTAGGTTTGTCGATGTATTAGCGGGTTTACTTGAAAGCAAGCTCTTCCTGAACCTCACGAACTGGGCTGACAAGGCAATGGGAAACGTTTTGTCTAAGTGAGTGTTGAAGAGGAGGAGGAGAGAAGCGGTTGTAGGAAGTTACTTTAGGCTCTAGAACATATCTTACCGAATGATCGTTACGAAGCAATGGTTCAAACTGATCAGTTTAGCCACAAGAGGCGAGTTTTGCAGAGGCGACTTGGCTGCTCTTGGTTATGCAAAGTCGAGGTTTTGCAGCTACGTTGACCAATGGCTCAGCATGATCCTTTTTAATAATCAGCACGGCAAAGTAAACAAGCATCTTCATCTTCTCAGTACCATTGGTGTTATCTAATGAGCATAGGGTATGGACAAGATGCTCCTAGCAATCATAAAGAGCCAGTTCGTGTTAATGATGTCCCGCATAACGGCCGGCTGGTAAGCAAAGCATCAGGCTAAACGTGCAAAGCCTGGATAATAGACAGGACTCCTGAAGATGTTCATATGGAAGAAACTCCCTCAAAGATACGAGGACATTCTGTCTCAAACCGCGACACTAGTAGTGGAAACCTCTCTGGTATTGTTTATCACTAGAAAAGCAATCCAGTTATACTCAAGTATCACATCACCCCCTCACCATTCCCTTACATTATCCCTCTCATGATCTTCATCAACCTGCCCTCACCCTTTACTCCTGCTCCTCCGCAAGAACCTCCCTCTCGGCCTTGGTCCCCTTCCAGTCCACCCACTTGACAAACAGAGGCATCAGCACCGCAACGATCATGCCGGCGCCCAGGAACGCCGCCGTGACGCCGAACCCGACATGGTACGCCGGCGCGTCGCGGCTCGGCCAGATGCGGCTGCCGTACACGCTCGAGAAGTTGCCAAAGGCGTTGACCATGGCCAGCACGATGGCGCGCTTCTCGGGCGGCAGGCTGATGACGCCGCTCGTCCACGACAGCACCAGCGGCAGCGCCGACCAGATGCCGGCGGCGACGAAGCAGATCATGACGTAGCGCACCATGGGCGTCTGCACGGCGGCGCACACGACGCTGCACGCGAAGCCCAGGGCCAGCGGCGCCGCGACGTGCCAGCGCCGCTCGACGTGGCGGTCGGAGCTCCAGGCGACGACGTTGAGGCACACGGAGGCGACGGCGTAGATGGGCACCGTCATGTACTGCGCCGTCACGGTGTCGTAGCCGAGCGTCAGGGTGATGGTCGGGATGAAGTACGAGATGGTGCCGGCGCCGACGTCGAGCATGAAGAGCAGGATGAAGGCGTACGTCCGCGGGTCCGACACGGCCGCCACCAGGGCGTCGCGGTGCGAGAGCCGCTTGCGGTTCTGCCCGCCCGACGCGATGCCGTCGGCGATGATGCGGATGCTCGCGAGCCGGCGCTGCTCCGGCGTCATCTGCCGCGCCGTGGCCGGGTAGTCGAGCAGCACGAAGAAGGCGATGAGGGCCACGCCGACGGTGGCCACGCCCTCGACGATGAACAGCCAGCGCCACCCGCGGATGCCGTGGGCGTTGTCGAGGTTGGCGGTGATGGCGCCGGCGAGGAGGCCGCCGAACGCGCCCGAGAGGACGGCGGCGGTGTAGAAGATGGCGAAGCGCTTGCCTGCGATGGTGAGGGACCGTGTTAGTCTAGGTTTCCTTTATCACGGTCTATGGTGTTTGTTTGTCTTCATGGGTTGTCTCGATACAACCGTGGTTATGGTGGTGGTGGTGATGATGACAATGATAATGACGGTGGTTATGACGGTGATGACTTACCCAGCTCGGCCCTCGTGTACCAACAACTCAGCAGGTACAAGACGCCCGGGAAGAAACCGGCCTCGACGCACCCCAGGATGAAGCGGAACGCCAGCAGCGCGCCGTAGCTCTTGGAGACGGACATGAGGGCGCTCAGCGCGCCCCAGACGAGCATGATGCCCGGCAGGAAGATGGACGGCCGGCTGCGGCTCAGGATCATGTTGGACGGCACCTCGCAGATGAGGTAGCCGAAGAAGAAGATGGACAGCACCCAGGCGTAGCCGTCGTCGGTGAGGCCGAGGTCCTTTTGCATGCCGGCGATCTTGGCGTTGCCCTGTTTGGGACGGTCAGCGAGCTGTGCGTTGATAGATTTTGATGAAGAACGGATAGACAGACAGAACACACACAAACACACACACACGAAGAGAAAGAAAGAGAGAGATAGATAGACAGAGAGAGACTCACAATGTTGGTGCGGTCGACGTAGTTCAGGATATACATGATCCAGAGCATGGGCATCTACGCCGGCCGTTAGCATCATCACTCCACCCACCCACCCACTTGATATTCCCAACATGCCGCGGGTGCGAGCTGCTCACCAGGAAAATGTCAATCTTGCGCACGAGCTGCTTCTCCTCGCGCGTGCCGGGCACGTAGTTCCTCAGCGCCTCGGCGAGCTCCGCGTCGGCCTCGCTGACGACGGGCGCGTTCTTGTCCTCCTTCATGTCGAGGGACGGCTTCTGCCCGTTGTCGAGGCTCATGGTGAGCAGTTTTCCTTTTCGAGGCTGTCTGTCTGTCCGTCCCGGCTGTTCGTTCCTTTGTCCGTTATGTGGTGTTGGTCTTGTCTCGCCACCTATCAAAACCCGCCTTCGACTCCTCGTGCGGGTGGTTGGAATGCGACGAGATAACTGAGCAGAGAGACCCCCCCTTTTTTTTTTCCTTCTCTTCGTCTCTTTTTCTCGCTGTAGCTTATCGGACGGGGGAAAAAACACACGCGGGTGTTATCTGAGCACGAAACGAGGTTTGAACGACAAGGTTGTTCCTGTCCCTAGTGATGTGTCGTTGGCATTAAAACGGGACGTCTGATATATAACGCCAAAGACACGAGTCGTGCCGGCGTGTGTGACTGTGACTGTGACTGTGACTGTGCGTCGTGTCTGCCCCGGGGGATTCTACCCGGTGTGTTCCGGCGGCCCTCTGCCCACGATTTCCCCCACGGGGTAACGAGGCTTTACGGGGGAGGAGGAGGGGCTAGAGGCGTCAAGAAGTGGGTGTGTTCATCGGGGCGTGGAGGTGTGCAAAGAGGATCCCCTCGTTCTCGCGTCCGTCCTCTGGTTGAGAGAAGAGGGGGGGAGAAGAGAGACAACGAACGCCACCCCCATTCCAACGAGGCGTCTCTGATTGGGGACCGCAAGCGTCCGGGGGACGATCCGGATCCACGACAAGAGGGGGTTGATTGGAGGGGGAGAAAGGATAGCAGAGCGGACTTCTCTCCGCGCCTCCAAGTGCCGACGGGACCGCGGTGTTGTGTCCGAGATGTCATACAGAATAATCCCACTCGGGTTTTGTCCCGTTGTACGGATACAGACGGATGGAGATACCTTACGACGCCAGAACCACTATCAAACTGGTGAGATGAAGCATCACGAGGATTGCGTGGTCACCAGAACCACCGTATACGAACAATTAACCCGGTCGTGATCTCATTACACATAGATACATGCATACATACATACACAGATGGATACAGTACATACACACACATGCGCACGCACACTGACGACGACACATCAGCCCGGCATCTGCGAGTTCAACAGGTCCAGCATGTTGAGCGGGTACTGCTCCGGGCCCATGCCGAAGTTGTTCATCATCTCCCCGCTGAACATCCACTGGTTCCAGTCCTGGCTCATCTCCCCTTCGTTCCAGACCGGAGGCATCCCCTGGCCCGGTTGACCGTCGCCGCCGCCGTACTGCCTCTGCTGCTGCTGCTGCTGCTGCTGCTGTTGCAACAGATGCTGCTGCATCTGCGGGCCGCGCTCCTTGAACTTGTCGAGCATGTTGCTGAGCCCGCGGCCGATGTAGTGCGCCACGTGCCGCGCGCACCGGTTCGTCTCCTCGAGCAGCCGCACGACGCGCTCGATGAGGTCGACGACGTCGTCGTAGCGCACGTCGAGCCGCGCCGCCTTCCACTGCGCGTGCACCTTCATCAGGAACATGGCCGCGTACGCGATCGTCGTCAGCAGGTACAGCGGCACCCCGATGACGGCCCGCCGCATGTCGGCGTCCGTCAGGATCAGCTCGAGCGCCGCCGACGCGCTGCCGATGGCCAGGTTGATGAACTCGCGCCGCTCGTCCGACATGGCGTACTGGTCCGACGGGTTCGACGGGTTCAGGCCGCGCAGGCAGATGGAGAAGAGCAGGAGGCGGGCGAAGTGGTAGTGCAGGATGACGCCCTTGGCGGGGTACTTGGATATGTGCTTGTCGGGCACTGTTTCAAGCATGTTAGTTGATGGTTTATCCTCTCGTCATGGATGATGAGAACATGGCTTATAAGGACTGCTAGCTATGATGTTCTCTCATCATGGATGATGGGCATGGGCACGTATGGTAAGCAACTGGGTTATTCTCACCTAACCGGGTCTCCCATTGGAGCTTCCACCGCCCCAAGTCGGCGTCGTACCTCTTGAGGGCCTCGAACTCGTCCCGGGCCACCTGCCGCGACGTGTCCGGGCCGAAAGTGTGGAACACACTGCTCAGGATGATGAAGACGCCGACCTGGCTGTGCAGGCGGTGGTCGGCCTGCGTGATGCCGGGCAGGGTCAGGAAGGCCTCGTGGTGGGTGATGGTGGCGTCCTCGTTGATGACGGGCGGCCGGCCGTAGGCGATGCTGAAGTGGTGGTCGCACACGTAGAGCAGATACCACAGCCTCGCCTTCTCGACGTGCTGCGGCCCCTTGTTGAGGGCCTTTGCGCAGAACTGGTGCAGGTTCAGCTCGGTGGCGATGCGCACCGCGAGCCCCGACACCTTCCAGCTGATGTCGGACAGCCAGAAGGCGCCGATGCACAGGCCGCGCACGTCGTCGAGGCTGTGGTAGCGGTCGAACATGGTCTGGCTGGCCAGCTCGAGGAAGGTCGGGTAGCAGATGTCGAAGGCGCGGCCCTCGTCCTGCTCGTGGAGCGCCGTGACGGCGAGGATGGCCGCCGTGAGCAGCGGCGACGACATGCGCGTCGCCGTCAGGTTATCGTGGACCAGCGCGATGCCCCCCCACAGGTACGCGTTGAGGGTCCCGCGGAAGGTCGAGAAGAGGTGCTCGGCCTCCTGCACGCTGAACTTGCCCTGCGCGATGAAGTCGGGCTCCTGGGCCCGGCTCGACGGGAGGTGGAGGTGCACCCGGGCCCCCGGGTCGCTCCGGATGTTGCGCAGCTTCGTCACCTCGAAGAGGCTCGCCATCGGCGCGCTCACGATGGCCTGGTCTTCGCCGTTGTCCTGGGCCGTCTGCTCGGGTGAGTTCTCCCTCGTCATGGCCGTGACGTCCGGCGGCCGGACGGGCGAGGGACCGGTGGTGGTGCCGGGACTGCATTGTGACCCGGCCGGGTTGACGGGACTCTGGGACATGCCGGCGCCAGTGGTCGTGGTGGCGGCGGCGGCGGCGGCGGCGGCGGCTTCGTATTGATAAGATTGCTGGGGAGGAATCAGCTGTGGCAGGTTCAGGGTGCGTCTGACCTCCATCATGGACGCTTGGAGCGTCTGCAGCTGCATCTCCATCTTGGTCTTCCACTCATTCTCGCTGTCGAGCAGGGTTTGGAGGCTCTTGTTAACGACGCACTGCAGGCCGAGGCGGGAGCAGCGGGCACACTGGTTCTGGCCGGGCTCAATGCCGCACTTGATCTTGCGGTTCTGGCATTCCTGGCCTGTCCCTGGTGTCAGTAGGTAGGTCTCTCCTGCTCCGTGACTCCGTATCTCTCTATTTGCATGTGTTGGTGTCTCTGTATGTGCATGTGTAGGGGTATGTGTGTGTGTGTGTGTATGTCTATTCGTCTCTCTGCATCCGGCCCGCCACAGCCGCGGCTAGCCTAAACTTGTCTTGCGAGGGCGGAAAGCGGGGAAAGAAGAGGGGTCGGTTGGGCTGAATGAGACTCGAGACGACTCAAGACGCAAGTTCAAAGCCGAGGAGGTATCGGGGGACGGATGGATGGATGGATGGATGCACACGAGGCGGGCTACTCACACGCTCGGATCTTCCTGGAAATCTTGGGCAAGTGGACGTTGTTGACATTGACGTTCTGCCCGGAGGCGACCCCCGAGGCCGAGGCCGAAGACGGGGTCTTGTCCGGGCCGTCGACTCTCGCACGTTTCATGATCCGAGAAGGATAGAAGTCCGAAGGGGGGAGGAAGTTTTCTGGGTCTCCCTCTTTTTTTTTTTGGCGGCGGCGGCAGCAACAGCAGTAGCAAGGTGGACGGACGGGGGGCGAGGAGTGGACAATCACACGAGAGAGTGTGTCAGAGGGAGGGAGGGAGAGAGGGAAGAGGGCGGAAAGATGGCCGAGAGGTGGAGGAGGGCGGAGAGAAGAGAGAGAGAGCCAGAGGGAAAAGAAGGCGCCCCGACAACATGCATCTGACCATCTGCCTTTGCTAATAAGCGGGGCGGACTTCTGGCCGTTGCGGGGTTTGAACATTCCCATCCTCTCCCATCCCATCCCATGCCATGTCATCCTCCCTCCACATGCTCGAGCTGTACTCTCATACTGGGCTCTGCTTTGTACTCTGTACACTGTACTATCTGTTAGTCAGTATCCACACTTACCTTCGTCCCAAGAGAGAGCGAGAAAGAAGAGAATATAGAGAGACAAAGCAGAGAATGAGAAAGAGAGAGGGGGGAGTCAGAGAGAGACAGAGTAGGGAGAGAGTCAAAGAGAGAGTCAGTCCAGTCTAGTCTGTATCTGTACAGGTAGACAACTTAACTCCCTCTTGGCTCGCGCGCGGCAGTCTTGTCCGGTTCCCATTATCACGTTCTTTTCTCTGAAGAAAGCCCCCGAAAGAGAGATAGAGCAAAGTCCCCGTCGGGACATAACACGGAGCTGTTCCCCGGATGCTCATCTTCCACCAAACATTCTCCCGCCCGCCCCCCCGGCTACTTTTCCGAGGAAGCCTTGGCCCCGCCCGCCCGCCCGCCCGTCCCGGAGATCTGTACGTAGGTAGACAGACCGTAAGAGGGAGGGAGGGGAGGAAGGGTATAAGACGACCGGGTCTTCTCCGATGAAGTAGTCCCATTCTGAAAGCCAAGCACTCTTCTTGTTGAAATCCTCTCCGAGGAACAATCGCCGACGCCAAGTCCATCTCCCAAAAACAATACGTTGACGGACACGACCACGACGACAAACGACAACAACCAGGAGAGAGACTTCGCAAAACACTTCCGAGATGGCTTCCCCCGACGGCCCCCAGCCCACGCGCGTCGGCTTCATCGGCCTGGGCGCCATGGGCTTCGGCATGGCCTGCAACCTCCTCAAGAAGCCCTCGTACCGCGTCCAAGGTCACGATGTCTACGCACCGAGCGCCGAAAGGTTCGTCGCCCAGGGCGGTTCTACCGGCGAGTCGCCCAGAGAGGTGGCCAAGACCAGCGATATCCTGGTCTGCATGGCCGTCAACGCTCAGCAAATCGATGACATTCTCTTCAACCATCAAAAGGGCGCCCTGCAAAGTGAGTTTCTTTATTGGATGGGTGCTTGTCATTTCATGTCACTAGAAAGCCATCCCTGGTCATGCCAAGATGCTAAGCTTCACCCCCCCTAGCATTACCGGAGAACGCAACCGTGCTGCTCTGCTCGACCGTTCCGCCCACGTACCACGAGACGCTATCGTCTCGCATCGCCGCGGCGGGCCGGCCAGACGTCCTCATCGTCGACAGCCCCGTCTCCGGCGGCACGAAGCGCGCAGCCGACGGCACGCTGAGCATCTTCGCCTCGGGTGCCCCCGAGGCCCTGCAGCGCGCCGATGGAATCCTGCGCGACATGTCGGAGAAGCTGTACATCATCCCCGGCGGCCCGGGCGCCGGGAGCAAGATCAAGATGGTCAACCAGCTCCTCGTCGGCACGCACATCGCTGCGGCCTCCGAGGCCATGGGCCTGGCGGCCAAGGCCGGCCTCAACACCCGTGAGGTGTACAACATCATCACAAACGCCGCCGGCAACTCGTGGGCCTTTGAGAACCGCGTGCCGCACATGCTGGATGGCGACTGGACGCCTCTTTCTGCCCTCAACATCTTCGTCAAAGACATGGTGAGAAAACACATCTCAAGCCCTCTTAATGGACGGAACCGAACTAGCTAACAAGCGTGCATTAAGGGCATCGTCGTATCCACGGCAAGGACTCTGCAGTTTCCAGTACCTCTCGCATCCGTCGCCGAGCAGCTGTACATCTCGGGTGCTGCCCACGGCTACGGCGCCGAGGACGACTCCGGTCTCGTCCGCGTCTTCCTCCCCGGCGCTCAGAACATCGTCAAAGAGCAGGCCCAGGCTGTCAAGCTGACGACCCAAGAGAAGCTGACGCCGAGCAGCACGCCTCTGGAAATCTCAAAGATTGGCATGGTCGGCTTGGGAGCCATGGGCCAGGGCATGGCCGGCTCGCTCCTTCGCGCCGGCTTCGCTGTCCACGGCTACGATGTCTACGAGCCCGCCGTTGACAAGTTCGTGTCCAACGGAGGCAACGCGTCCAGGGCCGCCAGTCCCGCCGAGGCCGCCAAGGGCGCAGACATCCTGGTTCTGATGGTACAAAACGCGGCGCAAGCTGACGACGTCCTGTTCGGCTCCGGTCACGCCGCCGATGCTCTACCCGACGGCGCCATTGTCGTCCTGAGCTCGACGGTGCCGCCCTCGTTTATGAGGGACCTGGAGAGCAAACTAACAAACCTCGGCAAGGGCATCAGTCTCATCGATGCCCCGGTCAGCGGCGGCGTCGTCCGCGCTGCAAACGGCACCCTCACAGTAAGCCGGCCATCCTCCTTCATCACGGGCGTGATTATTATGCTAACGGTTGAATCAGATCATTTGCTCTGGCGACGATGCTGTGCTCTCCAAGATCAACGGCCCCCTGCTGGCCATGACGGGAACTTCCAGCAATCTGTGCCACGTTCAGGGAGGTGTCGGCGCCGCTTCTTCCGTCAAGTTGATCAACCAGCTGCTGGCCGGCGTCCACATCGCCGCCGCTGCCGAGGCTATGGCGTTTGCCGCCCGTCTCGGCCTCGACACAAGGCGCGCATTTGAGATCCTCGGAAGTGCCGCCGCGTGGAGTTGGATGTTTGAGAACAGAGTGCCACAGATGCTCGACGCCGACTGGACACCGCACTCCGCTCTCGCAATCTTCGTCAAAGACCTCGGCATTGTCCTCGACGAAGCGAAACGCCTTACCTACTTCGCCCCGATTTCATCTGCAGCACACACCTTGTACCTTTCGGGCGCCTCGCATGGGTGGACGAAGGAGTCCGACGCCGGTGTTGTACGATTGTGGGAACTGGCCGGGCTATCTGTCTCGGGAAACGCTGGACCCAAGGCCCAAGAAACCACGCAAGAAGCTCAGGAGGATGAGCTGGAGGTCGAAGCAGGCCAGGAGGAGGGCCTTCCGGCACAAAAGACAATTGAGTCGCTGCCCAAGGAATACTCGGGAGACGTCATCAGCTCGACGCGGAAAGTGGTCGACAATGGCGAAGTCCCGGTTCTCGTGGTGCTCGACGATGATCCAACCGGCACGCAAACCTGCCACAACATCGACGTCCTGACGGTGTGGGATGCCGCAACTCTGGAATACGAGTTCAGCCTCGACCCCACTGGTTTCTTCATCCTGACCAATTCGCGAGCCCTGCCTTCCGCCGAGGCCAAGCAGCTCATCCTCGAGATCTGCCAGAATGTAAAACAAGCAGCGGAGAAGTGCGGCAAGGCGTTTGAGATTGTCCTGCGCGGAGACTCGACCCTGAGAGGCCACCTACCAGAAGAGCCAGAGGCGGCCGAAGAGGCGCTCGGCAAGTTTGATGCGTGGGTCATCACACCCTTCTTTTACCAGGGCGGCCGATACACCATCAACGACGTGCACTACGTCAAGGAGGGCGATGTGCTGGTGCCTGCCAGCCAAACGCCATTTGCCCAAGACGCCACGTTCGGGTACAGGAACTCCAACCTGCGAAAGTACGTCCTCGAGAAGTGCGGTTCGCGGTTCGATGAGTCGTCGTTCCTTTCCGTCACCCTGGATGATATCCGTGTTGGGGGTCCCGCAGGTGTCACCAAGAAACTCCTGTCGGTGGCGCCCGGCTCCAACACGGTTGTCATCGTCAACGCTGCAGCAGAGTCGGACATGCACGTTTTTGTGGCGGGCCTTCTCGAGGCCGAGAAGGAGGGAAGACGGTATCTGTACCGCACGGGCGCCGCCTTCGTCTCCTCCCGCCTGGGGATCACGGGAATCCCGCCCCTGACAATGGCGGACCTCGGGGTGTCGGTCACGGCGGGGACCAAGCAACCAGGCGGATTGATTGTGGCCGGCTCGTACGTGCCCAAGACGACAGCACAGCTCAAGGTGCTCCGAGAGAGGCGAGGCGACAAACTGACAGTCATCGAGCTCGACGTTGCCGGACTGATCGAATCGGAAGAGGCGGCCGAGAAGGTTGTCACGGCTGCAGCGGCCGAGACGGCGTCGAAGCTGAGTGCCGGCGAGGACGTGCTCGTCATGACGTCGCGAAAGCTGATCAAGGGCGGCGATGCGCTCAGCTCGCTCCAGATCGGATCCAAGGTCGCGCGTGCCCTGGTTCAGCTGGTGGAGAAGATTGACGTTCGACCGCGGTATCTGATTGCCAAGGGCGGCATCACCTCATCTGATGCGGCGACCAAGGGGCTGAAGATGAGACGGGCGCGCATCCTGGGCCAAGCTGCGCCTGGTGTCCCGCTCTGGAGGTGCGATGAAGAAACGAGCCGGCATCGCGGGGTGCCATACGTCGTGTTCCCGGGCAATGTTGGCAGTGACAGCACGCTCGCCGAGGTTGTCGAGTCGTGGTCGATTGAGAATGTGGCGTAATTGTTGTAGTTGTTGTAGTTGTTGTGGCTTCTTGCTTTTCTTCTTCTTTTCTTTGCATGGGAGCGGGGAAAGCGTAGCATGGTGTGGGACGTATTTGGATACCAAGCAACAACCGAGGCGTAATAGTTTTAATTTTGACGACGATGAACGACGACTTGTCGATGTTATGCAGGCAGGAGGGAATTCGGTGATAATCGGTAATAAGTGAACTGCATAATCTGATGACATAAGGTACAGTGTAGACAGTCCCAGAAACCCACCTCGTGACAGTGCCCAGACTGTGAGCCTACGCCCAGACTAGACCGATCCACATAAGCTCTTTCCTCCAATCACATGCGGGACAGACGAAAGATGACTCAGCATGGGGCTTGTTCTCCCAGGCTCCCATCACTTGGAATATCTCCAAGTCAAACTCCAAAAGACTACGAGCTGCATTTTTCGTGGGGTGTCATCTGGACTTGATGCAGCTATTCGCGTCAAAACCAGCCTGCACGTATCACTCGCTATCTTGACGTGCACCTCGCTCTCCCATCGCAGGCTCCTTTTCTCCACGTCATGACTCATCCGCCCCAATATTCCCTCGCTCCTCCATTTGGCTTAACGACACATCATCATCTCGTCTTGCCACCAAGCTGAATCGAGCTGAACATTGCCGTAAATTCCAACAACAAGATACAAAGTAACTGCTCTTATAAGCAACACCGCATACCCATCTATGGCCCAGAATGGATCCCGCAAGACTTCGCCTCCGTCCGAGAGCGTCACGGAGCCCCAAGACCTATTCAAGACGGCCGAGGATCTCATAAGCCGAAGTGGCAAGCTGTGCGAGGAGCTTCAACAACTTCGTTTTGCCGTGGAGGCCCAAGCTACGAAAGTCAACAATCACTGGCATGCCTACATCCCCGGCTTCAGCACCTTTTGGCAGGCCAACATGACCCAGCATCACCGCGCCGAGTCCCTGTTGCAGCGATGCCAAGAACCAAGCGAGCCCGGCTCGGAAGCCGAGGGATCCATGCTTCGGGATTTTAGGCTGCTGGAAGGGGAGCTGTCATCGTATGAGAATCACTGGTCCGCCATCAAGAAATGCCGTTCCGTCACCTGGTTCCGTTTCGCCGTGCCCTACGCAAAGCAGAACGTGCAGAGCTCTGTTTTCATCAGCGCCATCGTTGAGAACGGGCATGAGTGGATGAGGGTCCTCAGCACGACCGAGCGAGCACTGTTGGTCCAGATGGCCGAGGCAGACTTCCCCTGGGATGAACCTGAGGACGAGGACGATGATGAACCTGAGGACGAGGACGATGATGATCCAGAGCTGGCCGAGGTCCTTGACGACGACGAAACTCAAATCGAGGTCCTAAAGTGCGCCAAGCAGCTCTTGACGGCTGCTCGAGATATTCACGGGGGATATCGTCACCGGATACGCATCGTTCTTCCCAATATTCATCTCGGCAAAGTCCCTGCCATAGACAGGTTCTTGAAAGGCATTGAGAGTCTAGGTGACGACGCGATTTCCCTCGCTCTGGAGTGCGCCGACGAGAGCCAGACCGCGCCTCCGCCTCTCGAGACCGCTGTGTCAAATCTTCTCAGTCTCGGAAACACAGCAAGCACGCCGCCACTGACACCGGTTCTCAATATTGACACATCCATATTTGTCGCTTTGACGACGGACATCTCTCACAATCAGGGCTCGCAGAGGAAATGGCGGCCCAAAATCCTCGAAGACGTCGCGGACGAGGCAGAGCACGGTCCCAGGCTCCCAAAGTCCCTTTACCCCGTCCTTCGCGGCCACACGCTCGTCTGCACCCGGGAAGCCGCAGAAACGTGTCTTCGAATGGTCTACGACGCATCTACCGAGTCAGAGGTTGCCAGGCTGGAAGTTCTCTTGGGTCAGGAGACTCTCCGGGGGAAGCAAGACGACAAAACGGCCTTCCTCGACCGTGTCCTGCGGCAAGACGGGTGGCCCATGGAGGAAAGAGACGACGAGTCAACCGAGAGACGGCGCCGGAATCTCATCGCCGAACTGCAGAAGCTCTCTTGTCACAAAGTGCCAGACGACTTGCAGCTGCCGATCCGCATTGTCGAAGACTTCCGCAGGGAACACGTTCAAGAGGAGATACGCAAGGGAACGCTGCCGAGGGTAGTGATGGCGGTAGAACCGACCCTCAACGAGACCAACTGCTCGTCTTTTCTGTTTGGCTGGAAGACGGGCCACACAACCATCACCTGCAATCGCCACGCCGTGAGACGGCTGGGCAACCTTGTCAAGAAGCTGCGGTGGTCCCGAGACGCTGAGACGGCCCCCATCGTCGCCCTCGATTGGGCTCGTGGGCTGGCCAAGATTCCGTTCCCTGGGGAGGTGCTGGTGGATGCGCCCATCGAAACCGGTTCCACTGTGTGACATTGATGGGCTATGAAAGCCCAAGTACACCGAGTGTTGCGGCCGGACTATGAATATTCTCTGCAAAAGAATTGTGAATACATACGAATTTATTTCCCGGCAGTAAATAAACACCATGGGTTCTCATCGGGAAGACACATGGCGAATGGAGCCCAGGGAAGAGAAAGTACGAGGCTTCACGAGGATTTCAGAAGAGAAAAAGGATACCGCCGTACCAACAAGATGGGCACGGGGTTTCCTAGATGAAGTGGTTGATCGCGCAATCTCCGCTTAGAGGATCGCGACCTGGACGACATTTGTCAGCTGAATCCTTTGGATGCAGGCGGGAATTTGTCAGCCGGCGAGTTCCTCGGAGACAAAATCAACTACATATTCTAAAAGAGGTCTTCTATTTCGATTCGCAGTGTTCCTGTAGCGGCCTTGAAGACAGCTGTGCGTTTGAATCTAGATACAACCAACACCATGCCTTCTGTTCCCCATACTCCCGAGGAGGTGCTCGCATGGCTGCGACGTGTGAGTTTGACCCTCCTACAACCAGTGCCTAGCTCGCTCTTCAGTTCCCATGCTCATACACCAAAACCAAGTCCCACGAAGTCCACGACTCTCTGAGTGTTGCGGAGTTCCACGAAATATACTCGCAGGATGCCCAAGTCAAGTTTGCCAACTACCCCGTCGCCGAGGGGCTGGACGCCATCAAACAGTCCTTCATCCCCACCTTTGAGAAGCTTGCCTACATGAAGCACCTCATCCGCCAAGCGGGTAAGTCGCAGGTAGCCAGCCCCCTGGGACGATGTCCTTTGAGTCCGGGGTCGTGGACTATCGAGACACGGACGGGCCTGACAGCGCATAGACAAGGTGGACGATAGAGTCTGGCTCACCGTGGACATAACGTACCGGGCAAAGGGCGACCCCGACAGTGAGGACATCACCATACCGGCTGCTGGTTTTGCCACTGTGGTCACGGAGGGAGAAGAGGCCGGGAAGATTAAACGGTTCGAAGTCTACATTGACAGCGCCCCGCTCCTCCAGAAGATGGAAGCGGTTGCCAACCTAGAGCACGGGAAGTAAGCAGGAATGACATGATTTGATCGAAACACATTATGAGAATCACGAGTCGACGATATTCGGACCGTCTGCTTGGAGGGGGGGCTGAGCGTTCCCGACCCCGTAATTATGAGAAACTGATCGCGCGAGAAACCGAAAAAAACGTAGCTAGGCTTGCACAATGCGTCACCTTCGTAAGAACCAAGGCATTCGTTTTCTTTGTGTCCGCGCAAAGCCGAATGTGCTGCAGATTTGCTGGGTCAACCACCCTGTCGACTGCCATCGTGCGTTTATTCCCCCTCAGCTTCCGGGTTGCGTCGTGCATCAAGTTGAGATCAGCGTCCGTTCAAGCCATTCTTCGAACCATGAAGTATTTTAGACAGACCTAATAGACAACCTAGTATGCGTTAGGTCTACTGAATTGACTGAGTCTAGAGCAGTCCTAGTTCACTGTGCAATCGCCCTTTGCCTAGTTAGAGTCCATGCCTGAGGTGAATTCAATGTTGGTAGTAAAGTTGCTACCGCAGTAGTCGCAGAAATGGAACTTAATTAAGACCAGGCTGTATCCAGATTGTGCGTTCATAAACCTTTGTGAACATGGTAACCCTCACGGCCGCGGCTTCGACTTCCCCTCTACCACGCCCCGAGAAAACCAGTCACTAGCCCCATCAACGGCAGTCATTCTTCCCTCCTTGCGCAGTGCCCCATCCTGGTTCTCTCGACTTAAAGTTTCGTGGCTTCAGGGTAAGCCACCGTCTTCCCCCGGCTGGTTGCCACCAGGGCCCCTCGCTGATGGAGATAGGTTTTTGCCCTGCTATATCATAACGTCCTGTCCGTCCCCCATACACCATGGCCTTCTCCATCGCGATCATACAAGCTTCTCCTCCTACAGCGGCTCAATCACAGGCGGGGAAAAAAAGTCAAGAAGAACGCCCAAATCAGCAAAGGCCTACCTACACACCAGCTCCATTCTTTAGCCCGACATGGACCTCACGCGTCGACCAACCGAGCACGAGCGCGACTGGTTTTACAACGGCCTTTTCAGCCACCCCAAGCTCGTAGCACGATCCAGCTTCACTTCGTTCAAGGACGGGAAGGACAGTTGGTCATCACCAAAGAAAACTCTGGCTGTCGTCGGCGAGCATGCCATAGTCAGCCAATGGAATGACGAACCTTCCTCACTAAGAAACCAAATATTGGGTATTCTCGCCCGGGAGAAGGTCAACTGGCAGGCAATCGATATCCTCCGCATCGGGTACGACGGTGAAGAGATGCCTGTGATTGTTTCGATCTCTGTCTTGGCAGACACCCTGTCGTGGGTGATGGGCAACCAGGTTGCCTTCCACTGCAGAAACGCCCTTGTTGAACACGGATTTGACGACGTTCACTGCGAGATCAAGGAGTCGACGCTGGTTAACCTCGCCTCCACTCCCGCGGTCCTACAGCAAGATTCTCATCAGCACCGTCCCTTTTTGAGACCTTACATGTATGAGCTTGCTGATCAACTCGGCACGAGCATCGCCAGTCTGGACCAGCCCCGCCGCGAAGGCACAAAAGGCATCTACTTGCGCAGAACCGGTGGTGATCCTGACGAGGTTTTTGCCTTGACGTGTCGACATGTCTGCTATGACGAGTCTGAAACAGGCTGTCTTCTGCCGAGAGAAAGGTCGTTGCCTGGCAAGTCTGTTATCCAGCTGCCAGAGAGGACCAGAAAGGCCGTGGTGGCAGACCTTGAAGACCTCAAATACCAGTCGGTCAAAGTGCTCCGCGGGGACGGGAAGGCCACGGGAGAGTCCTACGACGACAAGATTATCACCGAATGCCAGCAAAACGTTAACGAGATCAGCGCCGTCTTACAGCACTTTACCCTTCGCGAGGCTTTGGAGGCCAGGATTCTTGGCGACGTCGCGTACGCCAGCGAGTACGCGGTGGGAAGTTCGGGACTCCTCAGCGATTGGTGCCTCATACGGTTGAGAGCTGACTCTCACGAGAGACGCCTTTCCGAGCTTTCCAACCGCGTCTACATTGACGGTAAAGAGCTGGAGCGTCGGTTTCAAGCTTTGGTTGTCTTGATCAAAGACCTCGACCAAGACGGTACTCTCCATATACATGGCATCGTCGCGGCTTCCAAGCTTCAGAACTCGACGAGGTTTCGTCGCCTCGTAGGAATGAGCGGCCGAACATCGGGAGTAACATTCGGGGAAGTCAACCAAGCCAAGTCTGTCGTCCGCAGGGTTTCCCACGACGGCACCCCATTAATCTCTCGGGAGGTTGGCGTTGTGGCAGAGAGAATGCAAAAATCCGACCCCTTCGCCAGGAAAGGCGATTCCGGTGCTTGTGTCTTCGACCTAGAGGGAAGGGCCGTTGGTATGGTGTCGGGAGGCATAAAGCGCGAGGAAGTGCTGAAAGAGGACGATGACTATATCCATGACCTGCCGGCGGACGTGACATATTTCACCCCCATGGAATCGATTCTGGCGGATATGAAGGCTTGCGGGCTGTCGATGGAGATCGTGTGAACAAGGGCAGAACAAACTGCGTGAAGCCACACAGTTCGAATACCGTCCCGTGAGGGCAATTTCATCAAGATTGGAAGATAATACTGCAATCGCATAATAATTTGTACTTGTGTTCTTGGATCGGAATCACTAATGGCCGTGTTACAAGGTCTGGTTGACCATCACTCAAGAGCCATAACCGAGGTAGCTAAATACCCAACATCATGTCCGAATCAAAATCTCTTTCATCGGCCACTTAACAACACCCCTTTCCATCCCAGAAGCCATTCGCTATGACATTTTCTCCAGTTCGGGGAGAAATACGCCTGGAATTCGCTCCTTCTCGCCGGCAAGCTGATCAAAACACCCTATGAGCCACAGACTGTCGACCAGGTTGCCTGAAAAGCCCGATCTGAGCTCGAGGCTGAGAGTATTGACTTACAAACTGTTTGGCGTTTGGAGGCACATGATCGTTTGACCGGAGTCTTTTTGGCAAGGGCCCCCCGTGACATGCCGCCTAGACACGACCACGGACGAGACCGAGGGCCCTGTTCACACAGTCGGAGTACTCATTCATCGTTCTCTCGACATATCGTTCCTGCAGCTGGGATCGGAGCTCAAACGTCTTCCGAAGTCGGTTTGGCGCGACGGCAACGCGACGGCGGCAGTGTGCAGCCTAAGCCATGTCGCCGTTGCGAACATTTGGGGCGCCGGCTCGGACGGTGTCAATGATGACCTCGCAAGTACCCTGGCCTTCTTGAAATAGATGAAGTGTGAAAAGTTCTGCTGGACTAGGAAGGGATCGAGGCGAGTCTACGGGACGCTTAAGGTATTTGCGACAACATGGTGTTTTCTTTCTAGTTGCAACGATAGAAGCCCACTGTGTGGTTTTTAACTGGTTTTTAGAGTCATCTTGCATATTGGCTGGTTCTTTTGTGACGAAGTCAGTATGAAGTCGAACGACGACCAATGGTGCTGGCGTGGGGTGATTACTAGGCATGTAGTAAGCAATCCGAACCCCCGTGGTTTGGATAAAGACTAGAATAGGCTAGGGCCATACTCCATATTCCCCTCTGTATACAAGCTGATAGCTGGCTGCGTACTATATTTGGAAAATGGGGGGGGGTTGGGGGGGGGGTCCCTATCTACACCCTCTCTCGGGACTGAGAAGAAAGTTGTGTTATTGGACATCATTTGGAGGATGTTCCCTACTACCCAATTTGTGATTCGAACGATGGTGCTTTGTTGCCTAGTCATAAAGTACGGACGACTGTTTCTCGATCTTGGAATCACTCCCAAGGACTGTTGTGGTGGTGGGTGACTGAAGATTTATCCCCCGTGGCTTGACCTGGCTTAACTAGGGCCTCACGGCTTCTGTTCTCTCTCTTCCCGGTACCCTGTCCTAGATCTCGGCCGTACTCTTCCCAAACCTTGTCATCCGTTACGCCCAGCCTTCCTCGCCTTACGTCTTATGTCCCCTCACATGTGCGATGACGTGTACTCCATGCATGAGCTCTTTGCAGTGCTTACCACCCACACCGGTTCTTCCCGTTGGAGGATAGACCGGGTTGCCGCTTTAGGAACAGCTGCCTCGGCCAACCATCACCTACTTGTAATCGAGAGGTCCAAAGCGACTTCTCGGTGTCCAGTTTTCCGTGCGTGCCTCCTGGCCCCCCATGTGACAGACAGAGCTGGTTAAGTGCCAACAACCGTCGACTCGTCGTTCAGTGGCAGTCGCTTCTACTCTTGGCCCTCGCCCATCGCCTTCCCTCTCAGACGAGCCAGCAAAAGGCACTTGTTGCTCTTTGAATAAAATTGTCTCACCAGCCATATTCCTCCTCACTTTCCGTAAAGGGCAGTACGCGCATCGGCTGTATGAGCAGACGGGGCACGCGACTGTGTTGATGGGAATGCCCGATTGTCCGCAATTACACTGCGTGATATCAGCCCCGAGAAAAGACCATGCAGGGCTTTGCAATACTTACACATGACCAAAGCCAAAGTACACTGGGAACCCTGGAGCTCAACTCCTGAAGAGGCTCTGGAACTTCTAATCGGCGAAATGATGAAATACCGGCGTAGAGGCGAGCGTCGGGCCCGAGGCCGCTTGATGATGTCTGCATCCCAGTTGCGTCTCTGGACGATGGAATCGTTCCAATTTACCTCTTAGTATCTTGGTGTTCCTAGTCTGTCCGATGCTCGCGACGTCACGTCACGCTCAAAGGTTGTAATGTAGGAGAGCCAGGGCTGTTTGTGTCACTTCTGACAGACTTTGTAGTGGAGCGGAGCGGGAAGGCTGAGTTGCATATATGCTGTCAACCTCTGCCAAAGTCGGCAAGTTGGTACGAGAGATCTTTTCCTTGATCTGCACTGGTACGGTGATGTTGACGCTGTGCTTCTTCGTATGATCTGGAGTCCTGCGGCCCGAGAAATCGAGAGAGCTGGCTGCACTCGGATGTTGGGGCAGGACAAGAAGAATCAAGCCCATGAGAGAACGGAGAGAGAGAGAAAGAGAGAAGAAGTACCTGGGTTTTCTGGTCTGCGGAGTGGTTGCATGTGGCGCAGGATGCAGGTGACCTTCCGTATGTCGCACAATAGGTGGGTGAGGGGGGGAGGAGGTAATGAGACAAGCTGAGAGCCTTACTGGCTCGGAAGGCCAACTGATGACATGCTCTGATAACCACACCATTGAGAATTATTTATCGGATGTCATACAATTTACAGCATAGAAGTTTATCTTTAGCACCAGAGACTGTTTAAAGACGAAGCCTTGCAACACTTGGGTTCGCATCTCGACCATCCTAGGGACATCTTCCAGAGCCACGTTGGTGAGCAACGTATGTATCTCTTCCGGAATTTCCCGTGCTCGCGTGGATCCAGAGCGAGAGACATGTCAACCCGCGAGATCCTGGCATCCTCCCTCATTCAAAATGCAGAGAGTACCAACAACAACAGTCTGAAGGGCATCCAGTGCAGGATTCGCGTTTGTGAAACAAATCTCAACAACGGCTTAATCAACCAGGTCAGTATTCCTACGACGAGGGCTAGTACGAGGAAAGAAGCCAGCGAAGGCGTGATGCCGATGCCTATCTGCATTATGCCGCTGGCAACAGCAAGGGGAGACACGAAGTGGAGCTTGGAAAGATGAGATTTGGGTTAGCAGGTTCTGAAACAGGCCTCCGCGGCGTGCCATTTCTAGCTATTGTTTTCTCTCTTGATACCTGAAACCTAACAGAGGAAGAACTTCGACTTACTATTGTAACATTCCAGTATTGCAAGCCAATGGCCCGACCGCCGTCCACAGCAACATGCAGCCCAATCTAGGAGTTGTGTCAGCCCATAAACACGCTCAAGAACTCGAGGTCGATGTCTCAAGTGACGACACGTAAATGGACCACCATAGGTAAAGATGAGAAGTACCTGTGTTTTGAAATCATCCACCTCTTTCTTCAAGTCGTTAAACCTGTCAAGAAACCCTTCGAGATCATCAACTATTCGTTGAATCGAATGATTGGTGTTTTCCGTTCTACTAGGATGTCCAGGATGAGAAGGGACGATGATCAAACTTGCGTCTCTTGAGTCGAACTTTTGGTACGCCTTGATTGTCTTGGAAAGTGCAGCTATGAGCTTGTTCAAGAGGTTGCTTATTTGCCTGACCCATGCCTCGTCACTTTCAACTGCTTGTGAGTGGCCATCGACGGTGCCTAGGGTCATGGTCCCCCGTACGAGTGGGATATGTGTGTCGGCAAGCTACACCGAGCAACGAGGCAGTGTTAGCTAGTAAACGATGAGACCAGCCGGCAAAGCCTCGATGAAAATTCGAAGGTGATAAATAACCTGATGCCCCCCTCCAGATTACACATACAGAAAACAGGCGTTTCTTAGTTCTAATGAGAATGCACGTACGTATTGATGGATTCCCTCCTCCAGGAAAAGAAGAACATTTGCCCACTCTTCTTTTAACTTTTGAGTCCTGTGCTTTAGGATGAGCAGAAAGTACTCTCTGGGGTCGTTTGGAGATGTAGCGTCGGCGGTTAGATTGCCAATGCTCAGAGGATCAAAGGGTGGATTTAGTTCATCCGGTGGACCGCAGTTGTGGTAATGCCGCAGCATGTCCTCGTTATGTTCGAAGGTATCGTCGTCATAGTAGTAAGTGTCATTGAGGCAGACTGCTGTCCAGAAGTTCACGTTCCATCCAGTCATGAACATCGAGGTGTGACATTCATGGAGAACATCAGATATTCCCTCGTCTTTGGATCGTGTATTGGATCTTGAGAGGAAAGAAAGATCGTGAGTTGTGCGGATCCGACTACCGCTGGAGGTTTTTCTTCCGTCACTCTTTACCACCTTGCTTCGTCTTACCACAAAGAACGGGATGTTCGACTCAAATGTGAAGGTTCTTCCGCCAAGCTGTAGATGATGGTCGTTAGGTACCAAGAACGGGGTAAATGTCCTACGTCTTGGGGGCTAAATTCACGTACCCCAAACTCTACCGACAGTGAGGTTTCCGCCCTCAGGTGCTGGTAGAGCATCTTCCTGATCATAGGGGTTTGTTGCTGTGATGAACTCAAGGCAAGCACCCCTAGTGTGGTTGGATGGGGGTCTGGCAAGTATCTGGCATGTGTTAATGACGTGGATGGATGAGAATAAGAACAGTAGAAGCTCACATGCGTCTGATGTGTGCATCAACTTCGTCCGGCTCCGAGAAACGCTATTTATGGTATTAGTACTACTTTTCACATACAAGCAATGGCAGGAAGAAGGTTGGAAGATAGACCTTTTGCTTCAAAACTTTGTCGAACCTCTTTGTGGGCATAGCTCCGTTGTAAGAGCGGGATTTGTTCATAGTGCTATTTCTGTCATGTATCCAAACTGCCAAGGCGGTTGGGTCTTCGTAATCGTCGTCACTGATCTTTTGGAGTGCTTCTTGATTGAATATGCGTTCAAAAATAGGGAGCTCGTAGTTCCTTCTGGAAGAATGGTCGGGTATGTCTAGCAAGGCTTCGAGCAAACCTCCTTCTGTAGTATTGCCCTTGGTTTGGCCGTTGATGAAAGGTTCGTCCTCCCACTGCTCCGGAACCGTTGGTCGATCCCAAACGAAGGCGGGATTTTGGCTAACCCGCGTTGAATATTGGTGCATAGCTCATGCATGGTAGTGTAAGATGGAAAGATATCATTTTTAACAAAGATGTTCTGCAACGTCGTGAGAGATGGGGTACGAGCTCTCGTATTTGACATCAGTAGGAGAGGGAATATTCCACACCTCGCCTCACATCGCGAACCAATAGTAACGCGATCGGGTTGGCTCTTTACACTGCTGCCCAACCTCTCTCCCACCTGACCTGCCTGAAAACAAGTCCTTTTACATGATTGAACGATTTGAATTTCCTTACAGGGCGACGCTGAAAGTGCAAGATCAAATGGGTGCGGGTGAAGACGCTGGAACACGATATCGGTGACAGATTCTTTTCTACTGGCCACTCCGAGACAAACACGAATCCCCGTTTCGTGGACAGTACCGAGGTTCGGGCGTTACGAGAAGGTAAGATGCAGCAGGATAGCCCTCATAGGTCAGCGAACACATGGCAGACAGCCCTGAGAAACCACAGCCGCTTGGTTCGTTGAAGAATCTCGGGCTACCACACCCTCACGAACAGGCGTAAATTAATTCCTCGCCCAAAACCGCTCGTTTGAAGCCGACACGATGTGCTAGGCGAGTAGTCATGCGCGAATTGATAAGGTTTGCGGTATCAGAAGACAGGTGAGGCGGCCGTAGGCAATCAGGCAAACCCAAACACCAGACAAATCGGCAACCGCACAGCTGTTGATTGAAAACGGCGCCGATCTTGGCTCCCTTTGACCGAGCCCCTTTCCAAGGAAAAATGGTTATGTCATAGTCAGTTGGGCGCTGACCATTGCGGTGTGTTTACCTCCTCATGTGTGCCCGAAGAACACCCCCTCTTCTCTTCCGCTCGTCCGTGAACAGGGTTCGATACACGATGACTAGGGTGTCTTCTCTGCATAGACGTGCCTCTCCCAATGGAACGTTTGCGCTACTATTCGTGAGTTCCTCGCCAAGAGGGCCTATGGAGCCGACATCTCATTGGCAAGCAAAAGTAGTGGCCCAACAAACTTCTATAGGTGCATTAACAGACAGCATGCATGCATGTTTGCATGTCGGGTGAGACTGAAAATGATAAGCAGGCTGCAGTTGGGAACGGCCTATTAGAAAGGCAGTTGAGATTGTCCGTCAGCACGAACCAATAGACGTGTCCCAGTTAGGCATTGTCGGTGAGGAGGGCCCTGCAGGAAGTAGAATGACGCGAAGACTTGGGTAGGTGTGCAAAGACAAAACTCGAATGTACGATTAGCAGCAGCTCACGGCGACAACAAATGTAGTCCGGTATTCTGGCCGGCTCGGTCGGACCCCGGTGTAGGGCTGGCTGGACTTTGGCGGCCGGGTTTCTTTCATCCGAGGTTTTCCCCACGTCACCTGATTTCATCTTAGACGCCAAGCCGAGAGAGATTGAATTTCCCGACTAGAATAATGAGCGTTATGTTTTATTTAAATCTAAAAACGTCAAAACTCGGCTTGGAAATCGCATTAGCACTTGAGGGATTGTTGCAGTTATACCTCGCTCTGCACCCAATCCTTGAAACATGAGTTTCACAACCTGGGAGTTAATAGTCTCGTTCCATCGCGCTGTTATCTCGACCCAGAGACTCAAATTATGTCTCCGGTTTGAATGCCCGGAATATTTGGTGGCCTGGTTGATGCGTGGATCTTGGTGTAAAGGACGTCTTCACACAATCGCCCTACTGGTGAACCGCTGAAACACTCCTATTATCGTCAGGGAGACACTCATAAGTTTAGTTCATTGCAAACCTACCAATCCATTAGCTTTTCAACAACGAGCCCTCCCAATCATCACTTCCACCCATCTTCCAGCTTGCCATTCGTATTCGAGACTGTATCCGCGAGTTCGGCGTGCTAAACACGGACTTTCGAGACGGGACAATAAGCGCAGCGAGGATAACCACAGCTACGGCAAGCTTCAGACTTGATGGAGATGCCACCCTGGCCGCAATTGCACTAAGCCTCAAATGTTAGCATTGGGAACACGACAGTTCCTGAACAGTCTTACGCATTGCCAAATGTATGCGTGTTTGCGCTTGGGTCCCCTTTCAGTGAACCAACTGTAGCCCAGATCGACATGAATTTGATTCTTCTCGAAACTGCTGTCCTTAGAGGAGAGGAGGTTTGTTGCAATTTGGGACAAGTCAAGTTCTGCATTGCTGAAACCTTGCAAATCGCTCCATTGGGAAATGGTAAGACCGTTACTTGGTGAAATGAGAAAAGGCTGAGACCCATGGCTATGCCCTTGAAGATCCTGGCATAGTCCGAGGACATCAACACACTGAGGATACGATGCGCTTTGCGGAGCGCCAACCGAATCTGACAAGTCCAGGTCAGTGTCCGACATGCCCCTGATGGAAGTGTAAACACTAGCAGGGTCGCCGATTGTGCCATCGGCCAGCCTGTGTGGCCGGATTCTCCAGTCGTCCGTTCGATCGAGGGCCGTCGTCGAATTTCGAGCCCGCGTCGTGAGTCCTTCTGATGTCGAGGAGGTGAAGTCATCCGATTTCGCTGGAGGCCCGCAAATATCCAAAGATGCGGGGTCGTAGGAACGCTGTTCGGTTTGCGAAGGGCGATCTGTGATGCCGAAGCTGGACAACATAGTTTGAGATGATTCGAGACTCGTCGGGACATACACACTAGATCATGGGTTCTTTTTTGGAAATTTTGACCTCGGGGAAACCATGTTTGTGTGCATTCTTGTCCACATAAGTGATGCGAGTTTTGGTGATTGAGGATGGAATTAATTAGTCACGCGCATATGCAGTCGGTCTCACACTGTGCAGTAGTAACCTGCATCTCTTTTCTTTTCAAGATCTCATCAAAACACAAACACTGTAATCCATTAAATTGAAACACAAAATAGAAAATATTACACTGACGTCGGTACAAGCCTAACCATCCAGTCAGGAGAGAGGTGACCTGCGATAAACTTGGCGATGAGACGAGTATCGCGTGATGAGATTTCTAGATCACCACGCAGTCATCTCATCGTCAGTTTCCTGTGCTGATCCCAGATTCGAAGTACTAATATCAGCCAGAATGTGGCTATATTTCCATAAACCAGTTGGGTGCTTTCTGGATACCAGATACTCGACTTGTGTTTTTTATGTCTGGTTCGTTGGATCAAGAATGGCCACTTCAATTCATCGCATCTTTCTGGGTTATAGCATAAAACTGAGATTTTTTCTGGACAGGTCAACAGAAGATACAAGTCTTCCTGGTTTACATCGCGGCATCGCTTATGCCTCATACAAGGCTCGCAGGGGGGGGTGGGGGAGCGCTGTTGGCCACCCCTCAGCACTTTGTTTGGACCGATTTGCGGTGAAGCCCGGATAGTTTGTTTCCCTGCACCAATCTAGTAGCCCGACCCAGGCGGGTCATGGCATGACCGTACATGCAACATGCAACAGGGTGCATGCCTATTATACAACGAAAACGACTGACGACTACCTGTCGTGACATCGTCTGTGGAAACCTCGCATGCGAGGTGTCGCAAGCATCATTTGCTGGGCCCTCAAGCCATGATAGCTGTGGGTTTTAAACCAATAACTCTTATCTGGTTTGCTACAGAGATAAAAATGAGGAGGAGAGCCTGGGCTCCTTCGCGACTTTGGACTTGGATGGTTCCGTTTCAATCATTTCAATCAAGCTTATCCCAAGGGTAATTACTTTGATACCGAACAGAAGGCTGCTTCTGACTCTGTCCGCAGTTTTAAGGATGATACCGGAATTATTGTGCTTTTTTAGCAACCCAGGACTGCGCCGAGTACGCATTCTTGGTCAGGGCCTTATCGTTGAACCCATACACCGCCTCCTTGCCGCGAACCTTCTCGCCCTGCAGTGTCACACCGCCGCACTGCTCGCTCCCGTCCACGAATTCGAACCCGATGCTCTTCGACACGGCAACGATCTCGTCGAGCGAGAGTTGGACAAACGGTCCCGTCCCCCACAACAGGGGACCGAAGTTGATCCAGTAACCCCCGGGCTTCAACAGGGCGTGGATGCTGTCGAGGTAGCTCATGATGTTGCGCGCCGTATCAATGAAGAAGTGCGTGACGACGACGTCGTACTGCCCCTTGTCCGACTTGAACGCCGACGTGAAGTCGCCCTCGACCAGCAGCACGGAGCTCGCGTTGACCCTCCTGTCGGGGAACGACACGCCGCGGAACATGTCGGACGTCGTGGCGTGGTGGGACCAGCTGTCGACGAACGGGTGGAGGGCTTTCGTGCCCGGTCTCGGATGCGCCTCGAGGAAGCGGTATGCGAGGTTCATGAACATGGACCACTCGTTGATGGTCACCTCGAAGCCGCCCAGGCCGGCGACCTCATGACCCAGCCGTCCCACGCCGGCGCCCGGGAAGAGGATCTTGATGTCTCGGGAGGATCGGTCTGGGAACAGAGTCTGCAGAGTATCTAGGATGCACGGGAAGGCATCGTCCCGCTCACCGGTGCCTGCTGTGGACCAGTCACGCACAAAGTGCTTCAAGGCTTGCGACGTGCTAACCCTGTCAGCGGCTTGGCCTGCGTTGTCCTTGGCCTTGCTGTGGTCGGCGAGCTCCTCGTGCGAGATGCCGTAGAACTCGAGGGCCGTCTCGACGATCTCGTCGCATAGCTGCTGGTTGAGGTCGAGGAGCTGCTCAGCCGTCTCGAACTTTTGCGAGTATTTGACGGTCTTCTCGAGGACCTGCTCGCCGGGTCAGTTACACATTCATTGAGGAAAAGGGTCCAGTGAGAGCTTCTTCAGTGAGAGCAGCACGAAGTATGAGACAAATGCTCGTGAGGGCCGGGGACGCACAGCTTTCTGGGCCTTGGAGACATGCTTGTAGAGGCCCTTATACCGGTCAAGCTCGGCCATCTGACGGGGCTTGTACCGGCTGAAGCCAAACAGCGCCTCCAGCAGCCGGTGGCGGGGGTGGTTCGTGTCCCATTTCCCGTGGGACTTGCTCATGCGCTTCAGGAGGTTCTTCTTCTCCTGTTCGTGTCGCGGGCTTGGCCTCTCCGGAGCCTCTTCAATCGTGACGGTGACCTCGTGAAACTCGACGAACGAGTCGACGGGCATCTAGGCCAATCATCAGCTTTGTTGGCTCGGGTGTAATGTGTCACAAATTGCCTGCAGATCATCGTCTTTGACGATGTTATTGCCGGTGGATGTCTCAGATCTCCTTCGGGTAAGGGGTACGCTTACCGACGCTAGAGTCTCTTCCTCGCTGTGCACGTCGGCGACGGCAACCTTGTTGAGCGGGCCGTTGTTGTCAACGTTGGCTTCGCTCGCCGTTGAGAGAACGCCACAGGCCAAACTCAAGGCTAGCCATGTGGTTGGGTTACACAGCTTCATGGTGAGGTTGATGACTCGCGCATGCGTTGGAGCGAGTGAGCGAGTAAGTGGGTGGAGAAGTCGGTGAGACTCGTGTCGGTGAGTGAGCCACTGTCCACGGAGTCGCAGAGTGAGAGGCGGTGAGTGAGAGGGGCGCGTGCCTTATCTCACCGTGAGCTTCTGTGTCTCAGAAGAGAGTGTAGATGCTCGAGAGTCGCGACTGTGAGGTGAGATGCAAGAAGTCGGCTGGTCATTGGGAAAAAGAAAGGTGAAAAATGAAGAGGCTGAGTGAATTAACACTCCCCCCCGGGTACCTTGATGGCCGCCAAGACTGCAGAAATGTGGAAAACATCGACAACCAACACGAGCTTTCTCGACTCTTGAGGTTTAGCTTCATGGTTGGCTTGGTGTAGATGCAGCATATGACAGGCAATATCAAAATCAGGAAACATGAGTTCCCCCTGAACCAAACTCATAATGAAAATATGGAGAGATTCTAGGTATCCCTGGTGTCAAATTCTCTTTGACTCTTCTAACTTCATCAGTATCTTCGTCATCATCAAATCAACCAACCCCCAGCAGACCCCATCAAACCCCATCAAACCCCGTTCCCCTTGACGGCGTCCTCGCGCAGGTACTCGTTCAGCTGGTCGCGCGTCCGGCAGTTCTCCAGCGCGAAGCTCGCCGCCAGCGCCTCGAGCTCCTCCTCCGTCTTGCCGCGGAACAGCTCGGCGAACTCCCAGCCGGCGTACTCGCTCATCAGGCACTCGCGCACCACGCGCTCGACCTGCCGGTCGAACGTCCACGTCTTGGGGTACTTCTTCTTCTGCAGGTGCTCCGGCACCTGCTCCTTGAGGCGCGCGATGAAGGGCGCGTACGCCGCGCCGTCGACGGCGCTCTTGTCGACGCAGCCCCAGAAGTCGAGGCCGTTGCGCTGCTTCTTCTCGACGAAGGGCCGGATCAGCCGCATGTAGGGGCTCTCCGGGTCGACGTAGACCATGCCCTGGTACCCAATGTCCTTGTACAGCCAGATGCTCCACGAGATGCCGCCGAACTCGCGGTAGATGGCCAGCTGCTCCTTGAGCAGCGCGAACCGCTTCTCGTTGGTCGCCGCCGCGTCCGGGTCCGTCCGCGGGTCCTGGTACACGGGGCCCCACTCGCCGTTCCAGATGGGCACGCCGGCCTTCTGCATGAACTCGACCTTGCGCAGGAGGCTCTGCCGCAGCTTCTGCTTCTGCTCCTCGGTGCCCTCGTACTGCTCCGGCAGCGGGAACCCCATCAGGCTGTAGTCGTGGCAGCTGTACACGCTGTTGGGCAGCGTCTTGTCGGGCGAGAAGGCCGAGAAGTCCATGGCGTACGTGTTGCCGTCGAGGAAGAGGATGTGGTCCGGGTCGATGGCGCGGATCGCCTTCTCGGCCCGCTCGTACCAGGCGATGAGCCGCGTGTGGACGGGGTCGGCCGGCTCGTTGAGCGGGTTGTAGCCGGCGATGACCTTGTTGCCGGCGTAGTGCCGCGCGAGCGCCTCCCACAGCTGGATGGCGCGGTCCTGGAAGTCGCGGAACTCCCAGAAGAGCGCGCGGCTGATGCCCGAGTCGCTGTGCCAGTCCTGGTTCTGCCCTCCCGGCACGGCGTGCAGGTCGAGGATGACGTAGATGTTGTGGCGGGCGCAGATGTCGACGATGCGGTCGAGCAGCGCGAAGCCCGCGTCCTTGATGACGGACGGGTTGTCGTCGTCCATGAAGTGGCGGTAGTTGAAGGGCACGCGCAGGCAGTTGAGCCCCAGCGACGCGTACAGCGCGGCGTCGGCGTCGGTGAAGTAGTGGTGGATGAGGCGCGAGAAGAAGAAGTCGGCCTTCTCCTGGCCGAGCACCTCGGCCAGCGCGGCCCGGTGCTCGTGCTCGTGCCCGGCGTAGCCCGTGATGAAGTTCTCCATGTTGAGCATGCCGCCGATGCCGGCGCCCTTGAGCAGGACCTCGGTGCCATTCTCGTCGACAATCTTTGTGCCGCTGACGCGCAGCAGCGTCAGGGGAGGGTTGGATGTTTCTAATGATGACATGGTTGTGAGGGAGGAGGGTAGACTGATGTGAGGTTTTACCGTTCTGGGCTGGCTGGGTTCAGCAAGGTCTCTCGAGGTGACAGTTTTATATCCGTTGCTATCATGACCAAGCACCACATGGTGGACCATCTCTTGACAGTCGATCAAGTCAGCCTGTCCTCTCAGGAGATTGTTCTGTTGTCATTGCGCATTGTTAGGTGAGCGCCAGTATCCATCCCCCCCTCCCTCCTCTTACAGACAGTCTGTCTTATGAGCGACATTCCGCGATGGTGGGTTGCTGTGGATCTCTCTCTATGGCGTTTTCTCCAAATAACTTAGTTAAAAGTGAATCCGGGGTACAGCCATGTGCGCGTGACAGGATGCCGGGGTTTTGGTCCGGTACAGAGTAAGGTGATCCCGGGAACTGCCTAATGCCAAACCGACATTCACCATTCCCCCCCCCCCTTTGTCTGCCCATTCCAAGTGGGTTGTTCAGCTACATAGTACTTTTCAGACGCTTCACAATGATCCACAGCTCAAGAAAAGGTATCGTCTCGTCTGCCGAGCATCGATCGAGTTTGAATTTAGCCTGAATGAATCGGGGCGGGTCAACGGCTAATCACACATGGCCCCATGGGCCCGGGTCTGCCTGTCTCCATTTCTTCATATGCACACTTTGTCACTATAGTCCTAAACTCCCATGCGATATGCGGCCGGTGATGGGACCGAGAACATGGCGCACGCCTTCTCCAACAAGCGCCGCGTCGTCTCCATATCCCTCGTCTCACACTCCCAGAAGGCGAGAAGGTCAATCACCTCCTCGATGGCCTCGTACCACCCAGAGGGCAAGGACAATGTGGGGGTACCGTCGTCCTGTACACCCCTCCCCCCGTTCGACTCGGACTGTGAGAGGATCGCGGCCGCGGCCAACACCAGGGCGCTCCGCGAGCAGGACCGCATCATCGGCAGCGTCCCGTGGTGGCGGTGCCTGTACCCCAGCCGGTTGACGACGAGACGGTAGAGGTGGTTATCGAGGCCCTTGTTCGCCAGCGCCACCGCGCCGGACGAGACGGCCGCCCGAGGGAAGTTCGGGTTCGCCCCGAGACCGTCGAGCACGGCGGTCGTGAAGGGCCAGTAGATCTGCTCGTACAGGTTCAGGGCGTGGCCCCGGAGCACGAACCTGCAGACGTCATCCTCCTCGGCCGGCTCGGAGAAGGACAGGCTCGGCGGCAGCGAGGCGATCCACTCGCGCGCCTGCTCCTCGTACCGCGGGACCGCCTCGGCCAAGGCGGCGAGGTAGGCCTGGCGCGTGGAGGAGTGCTCCCTCTGCAGGCCGACCATCTCGGCGCTGATGCGGGACGCGAGCCTGCGGAGGGAGATCTCGGCGAGGTAAAAGTACCACGACGTCCTCTCGCGTGCCAGACGCGGGTCCGCCGCCTCCTCGACCTCGGCCCGGGGCGCGGGCGGCGTCGGGAAGAAGGGCGGGTAGATGCCGAGCTCTTGGTCGGCCAGGGAGAAGTCCGGCAGGTAGAGGTCGCCTCGCATCTCCCGCTCCGACTTCCACGACGACCAGTACACGGCCTGCTGGAGGGTGTCGATGGAGTAGTAGTCGCGCGCGTCGTCGTCGCCCGCCTCCGCGTTGCTGTGGTAGCGCTGCTGGGCCTCGGGGGTGAGGAAGGGGAACTGCTGGCAGCTCGCGAGCGCCTGGACAAAGTGCCTCCACGCCTTGACCGGCTGGAAGACGCACATCATGTAGACGCCCGACAGGAAGAGGCACTGGGCGGCGATGATGTCGTCCGACGAGAACAGGCCGCCTAGCCGCTTCTGGGCCGCCCGGAAGTAATCCTGGGCGTTGGCGTGGGCGGCGGACCCGGGCATCGTCTCATGACTCGGGCCGAAGGGCGTCGCGAGGGAGCCCAGCGCGCAGATGAGGAGCGAGAGGCAGGACTCGGCGGACCAGTCGACGCCGTTGAGCACCGTGCGCGAGACCATCTTGCGCGTGGCCGTCTCGTCGAGGATCGGGTTCTTGACGTGCACGTAGCTGAAGAACCTGTCCAGCAGGTCGTTGATGAGCCGCATCTCGAGGTCGACGGCGCCGAGGCTCGACATTGGCGAGTTTCCCACGGCCGAAGAGGCATGGTCGACGTGCAGTGACGTGTCGTTGGCCTCGATCCCGTTGCCGAGGTCTCGGAAGATGGCCCATGACATGACATGTTCCGGCCTTGGCGGGATGATCATGGCGAGTTGGATGGGTGGTCCCCCTCCTCCTCCTCCTCCTCCTCTATCCGGTGTTTCCACCCGGTGCTCCAGCTGGATGGGGTTCCGTGGTGCCTCGACCACTCTTGTCTTGTGGTGGCTCGGCGACCCATCGACCGACACGGATCTCATCAGCTCTTCCAGGTCGTCGAGCCGTTCCAGAATCTTGAGGCTAGCCGGGTCGAAGCTGGACAGGTCGACGGGGGACTGGATGCAGGTGGCCCCAACCTTGAGGCAAAAGGAGCATGACGGCTTGAGATTGTCGCATTTCGTCCGCCGGGCTCGACACACCTGGCACGCCTTGACGGCTCTCTTGCGCTGGTAGAAGGCGGTCCCGCGCGCTGCTGGACGAGTGTTGGTCTTGGCCGCCGACGAGGACCGCCCCTGCTGGCTTCGGTCTCGCTCCGGTTCCGGTTCCCCGGGGGGTGAAGACACGGGGTGGTTGTCCGGGGCAGACGGGTCTGCCATCAGGGGGAAACAGGACGAGAAGGGGGGGTATGAGCTTCCGAGTGGTTCACCGTTCAACTCTGTGGGGAGAAACAGACTAGCACACAAGAGCTGTTTGTGGGTTGTGACGAGACTGCTGTGGATGTGAGGAAAGCTGGAGAATAGCCGGGGGTGGGTTGATGTGTGAGAGAGAGGATGCCGCGGAGTGTCGCTTTTAACATAAACTCCCCCTCAACTCCAACTCCTCCAGGAGACAATGACACTAACCCAAAGCGTCTTGTGGGGAAATCTGGGGCCCCATACCTGTAGACACCAGAAGGATACGTACAGGTCATCGTCCCTCGCTCGTCCTATGGTCTCGGCCCAACGCGGAGGAGCGGCGTGGACTGACTGACTTTGTAGACCACGCGAGCCCCGGCTAGGCCAGAGCAGACTTGTATGGGGGAGGATCCTGGTTCCTGGTTCCTCAAAAGGGTTGGATGAGTCGCGGAATGTCGCCTTTACGAATATACCTGTACACCCCCGTTCCTTTCTTTCACTACCTTCCTCTCTTGAACCATGAACGGGGGGTTCACGAGGAATCTGGGCCGGGATGGAACTGGAGTTCAGCTTATGTTGCTTAAGCGATTGAGACATCAAGATCGAGACGGGGAATTCGCGGGGCGTCGTCTCTCATCAGCATCAATAGTTACGTGAAGTTTTCGCTCAAAAGTGCCCAATAATCGCATGAGGCATTGTGCTCTGCTTGGGTCGACGAGGACGACATGACAACTCGCTGTCTACCTATAAATTGCTTCAACTTCTTGCTTTACAACAGCCGTGACAGCCTCTCTCCTCTGCGCTTCTCGCCATCGTTCAATCCAAAGCGGCTATTGCCCTTGTGTCAGTTACGGGTCTCTACAACTACCTACAACAAGATTCATTTCGTCCCGCACAACGAACCCACGCCCCCCCCCCACACACACACATAAACACACGCCTTGTGCAACGGAATTAAGCACCTCAAAACATCCACATTCGCAACCTAGCCAACATGCGTCTCTCGGGACCCATCGGGTTGGCCGTGGCGCTCGCGGCCGCCGGCGCCCAGGCGTGCCTCGAGATCAACGGGTGGTTCCTCTCAGGGATCTACTCCGGACAGAACAAGAAACCCTTCCGCGCAGTCGACAACGGGGGCCAGGCCGTCTGCGAGACGGACAACTGCAACTACCTGAACCGGTGTGATCTGAACTGCAGGGGGAACGTCAACAACGCGTACGTCGTCAACATGGAGAAGCTGTACTGGAACACGAACCACGGCAACTTCGTCGTCGACCTCAACCCGAAAGTCACCAACAGCTGCGAGAGGTGGTGCGGCATCGCGCTGGAGTACAATATCAACACGAGAGCCTTCTGCTGAGGGATCTATCGAGGTGCCGGCGTGGCTTTGAGGAAGTGCGTGCCAGAGCGTCTGCGATTACTTGGACCGGGGAGCCGGGGAACCTAGCTCTCGGGGGTCAGTCGGTGGAAAAGGATGAGTAGACGTTGTTTAGTTACAGCAGTAATACATGATAACGTACAACGATGAGCGGGGTGGGCCAGACAAGGCAGTGTGCTATTCCGAATACATGTGTAGTTCCTGTCAAGGTGCCTTGCGAGAAGCTATCGATCGACCCCGGGTAAATAGCTGATGCATGAAAGAGTGGGGGGTAAGGGAGAAGGAATCCGACATCCCTCCCACTTTATTGTCACGACGGATGACCTCGACGCAATATTCAAGTTTCTTGGGACTTTGCAACCATCCCGGATCGGGGGGAGAGGGAGAGAGAGAGAGACTAATAGCCCGGTTCACGGGTAACGATGGGGCCTGGAAATGACTCGTCGGTCTAACTATAAGTTCTTGGACTTCCCCGGATTCTCTGGCTATTGTCTCCGCCCCGTCCTCCCACAACCCTCCCCCCCTTCAAGTTTGAGTCTTCTCGGCCAACTCTCTATTTCCCACATCGAGTTTACCCCTGAAAGGAGTCGAGGACTTTGTCGAACAGACGTTGTTCTAGTTCAGTCCCGACCAGTTTCGAACAAAAACAAGAACAAGAACAAGAACCACAACCACAACAATGGCGGACAAGAACGACGTCTCGGACCACTTGGAAGCAAGTGTGTCGCACCACGACGCAAAGGGGGCCGCCATGGCGACGACGAACCAGCAGGAACACGACCTCACGGTCCGCGAGATCTTCAAGAACCACAAGGCCATCGTCTGGTGGTGCTTCTACTGGGCCATGGCCGCCATCGGATGGTAAGGCTGCTTTTTTATTTGTCACGCATCAGCAACGATGGATCGTTTATTGATGTGTGTGGTCTGATGACGATGATGATGATGATGGGCTGACAATCCTGGGCTTCAAGGGGCTTCGACGCTCAGATCAACGGTGCCATGATCGCCGTGGTGTCCTTCCGACGAGACTTTGGGTACGTGATGGATGACTACAGCAACACACAGCAACGTCCCTGTCCCCCTTGATCGATCCATGGTCGATACAACACGACACGACACGTAAAGACAACCCGCTGACGGAGTATACTCCCCCCGCAGATACGTCCTCGACGGCGAAGCGATCCTCCCCGCCGACTGGCAGTCGGCCTTCAACATCATCAGCACCGTCGGCCAGTTCTTCGGCGGCTTTGCCTGCAGTTGGCTCGCCGACCGCATCGGCCGCAAGAAGTCCCTCCTCGTTGGCGTCGCCGTCTGCGCCGGCGGCTGCGTCGGCGAGATGCTCTCCGACACCCGCGTGGCCTTCCTCCTCTCCAAGCTGGTCCTCGGCCTCGGCCTCGGCTTCTACCTGACCCTCGCGCCCCTCGCCACCAGCGAGCTGGCCCCCGTCGCCCTGCGCGGCTACGCCACCGCCGGCGTCAACCTCGGCATCGCCGTCGGCCAGCTCCTCTCCAACGCCGTCGTCAAGGCCTTTGGCGAGCGCCCCGACCGCTGGGCCTACCGCGGCCCCTTCGCCACCCAGCTCTTCTTCGTCCTCTTCCTCGCCGTCTTCCTCCCCTTCGCCCCCGAGACCCCCTGGTACCTCGCCCGCAGGGGCAAGCTCGAGGACGCCACCAAGGCCCTCCGCCGGCTGTACGGCGCCGACTACGACGTCACCTCGAGGCTGGCCGGCATCGTCGCCACCATCGAGGAGGAGAACACCCAGCAGACGCACGAGCTGGGCTTCATCGACTGCTTCCGCGGCACCAACCTGCTCCGCACCGGCATATCCACCGGCGTCTTCCTCTGCCAGCACCTCGTCGGCATCGTCTTCCTCCTCGGCTACTCGACCTACTTCTTCCAGCTCGCCAAGTTCGACGTCGCCAAGTCCTTCGACCTCGGCGTCGGCGTCACCGCCTGCGGCGTGCTCGGCAACATGGTCAGCTGGTTCGTCGTCGAGTCCTTTGGCCGCCGCAAGATCTTCCTCTCCGGCATGGCCTCCCTGACGTGCCTGCTGCTCCTCATCGGCATCATGGACGTCGTCCCGACCAACGCCGCCAAGTGGGTGCAGGCCGCCTCGACCGTCATCTGCGCCTTTGTCTACTTCCTGACCATCGGCGCCATGGCCTTCGTCATCCTCGGAGAGGCTTCCAGCACGGTGCTTCGCGCAAAGACCATGGCCCTGGCCACAGCCACCCAGGCCATGTGCGGTCTGGCCATGAACTTTGCCATCCCCTACATGGTCAACCCCGACGAGGGGGACCTCAGGGGCAAGGTCGGCTTCATCTTTGGCGGTCTGGCCTTCATCGGGACCATCGGGAGCTTCTTCTATATCCCCGAGCTCAAGGGCAAGACCTTTGACGAGATCGACCGTCTCTTTGTGGCCAAGGTGCCGCCTAGGAAGATGGGTGACATGTAAACTTGTAGATACCACGGATATTGCGTAGTTGGTTCCAAGCCTGTTGGTCGGAGGGTACCAAGATATGAATCATGTTCCAAATTTATCTTCCCGGAATGTCTTTAGTGTATCCACTGGCTTCCCCCGAATGTTGTGTTGTGTGCAGAAAGACGGTCCATGAGAGTAGATGTGTATATACAGTAAGTACTAACTAATATTTAACAGAAGAAGTGCGACTTGGTGTGTGAAACTTGTGCGATAACCCCAGGAGTACACCCTCGCAGACCCGGCTCGATAAGACTTCCAACAGTATAGTTCCTCTTGTCTGTCAGCCAGCCAGTTCCCTCGTGCTGTTCCAGGCTTTGTTGCGGGAAACCTTTTGCTTGTGAACTTGACTTGACTTGGACTCCAACAACAACGACAACAACAACAACAACACTATGATCTAGACCAAGTCCTCTCTATCTGGCCCCCGCATAACGAATGTTCGGCCGCGGCGGCGTCTCCATGCCCTTGCCGAGGAAGTAGTCGACGTGATGCGACTGCACGTACCCCTTCAGCGTCATGGCGTTGCGGTACGCCGGGTTGTGCGCCAGCGTGTACAGGCGGATGTCGCTCGGCTTGTCCGTCGTGAAGACGAGCAGCTCGTCCGCCGCCGCGTTGGTGACGATGACCTCCTCCCGCCAGTCCCCGAGGATGTCGCCGATGAAGGCCGGGTTCCGCCCGTACGGCGCGCCGCCGAAGTCGCTCACGCGGAGGATCCGGGGCAGGCCGTTGGAAGCGCTCGGGTTCTCCCAGTCCCACTTCTCGAACTTGCCGTCGTTGAACAGCTCCAGCAGCTCGTCGCCGTCCCACCAGATGCCGAGGTGAGGCCACGGCGCCAGCGCGGCGTCCGCCGTCTCGGCGTTCGTGAGGGCGTCCTCCTTGGCGTTGTACAGCCCGGAGAACGACCACACCTCCATGCCCGGGTGCGTCGGGTCGATGTCGCCGACCATGCCGCGGCCGACGTCGTTCTCGCTGTCGCCCGAGTGCTTCCAGATCATGTCCCCCGTCGACCCGTCGTAGTAGTACTCGTACAGGAAGGACGGGTTCCTCTGCTGCACGCCGTACCCCTGGAGACCCTCGCGGGTCGGGTCGATCTTGGCGAGGTGGAAGCGGTCGCCGTGGACGACGCCCTGGCCGGCGAGGCTGTATCGTTCCGTGCCGTCGCCGTTGAGCGCGAAGCCGATCTCCAGGACCTCGTCCCGGCCGTCCCCGTCGACGTCGATGATGCGCGTGTTGTGGCCGTCGGGGAAGTCCTTGTCGCCGCGGTCCCACTTCCACTTCTGCGTGAGGGAGGCGCCGTCAAAGGTCCAGGCGACGAACATGAGGTTGAAGCCGGCGGACCCGATGCGGTTCTTCAAGTACGCCACCAGATGCGGCGTGTCTCCATCGAGAAACCCGGCGCCCAGGCGGGCGGCGACCGGGCCGTCGGAGATGTAAGTCGTGGGGACCGGGGCCGAGGCGCGGAGAGCGCCCGTTCGCCCGTCGATGATGGCCATGAACTGGTGGTTGTCACTCTCGCCCTCGTCGAACGTCGTGCCGTCGCCAAACTTGACGCCGTTGGCGATCCTCACGGCGACCTCGGCGCGTCCGTCGCTGTCGAAATCGAACACGGTGACGCCGTCCCAGTGTCCGAGGTTGACGGCCGAGGGCCCGGGCTCGATGTTGTTCTGGTTCTCGCTGTTCGGGCCCAGGTTGAGCTCCCAGAGAAAGGTCCCGTTGCCCGTATAGGCCTCGATGGTCTGGGGCGAAGTCTGCCGGTCGAGGACGTAGTCCCACTCGCCGTCGCCATTGAGGTCGCCCACCCAGACGAACTTGACAGCGCCGCCGCTGCGGATCGGGACTCGGACGATTGGTTCGATTGGGTTCTTGGCAGGCAGGCTGAAGGAACCACTGGCATCCTGCTCCTTGCCATCGACGACTGGCCGTACAAAGTAGGTGTTGACCTCGTCCGCAACAGAGGTAGAGTCGACGAAGTTGGTGCCGCCAGTGAGCACCTCGCTATTGAGCTTCGTCGGCGAGCTGCCTGTGTCGCGGTAGACGTTGAAGCCGATCCCATCGGGATCGAGTCCGAGCAGTCTCCAGGTAACTAGAGTGTCTTTCTCACTTGCGCGGACGGCCACCACGCCACGGCCGAGGTTTTCCAGCGGCCGCGCCGCCAGTGCAGGGAGGGCACATGACAACGTGATTGAAGTTGAAAGTAACGACAGAAACCTCATGGTGTGACGTCCAGATAACAAGAGGGGAGATCAAGTCGTCTTGGGAGGCACTGGCTTAGACCTCTCTGACGACAATCAAGTTCTAACTGTGGGCGACGGTTCGTCTTTTTATACCAGCGCGTGGCGATCTCACCCTTACAACCCACGGATTAAGTAAATCCAACTCGGTTTCTTAACAGGGTCTCTATGTCCGTTGACGATCTCATGGTCCTGTAATTTGGCGAGAGTTTGTAAAGTCCGCCGCTACAACTTGGCAAATGACATGGATGGTGTACCTACACAATGCGACACTGCCACCGCATGTCATCCCATCAACAAGAAACTCCAATTGGAGGAGTAACAACTCGTCAAGCTTGGCAACCAGCCAGGTGCCCTTTTGGGCAGCAAGAAACAACGCTCATCCGCTCTACATGGGCCGAGGAGTGTCTCCAGTTTCGCGGTGACCGTAGCAAGAGCCGCGTTTCTCGGTCGATTCAACGCGGACGAGCGGACTATTGACATGGGGGCATCGGTGTTTACCCCACGGGGTCAACCCCTTCTCTGCGATGTCATGCTGCACCCCGCAATCAATTGCGAAGTTGATTACTAGTCTTGGCGTTGGTCTCGACTCTCTGATCCGGCTTACCCAGTTGTAGTTACCGAGCTGTATTTGTCAAGTCCGTGCCGGTCACAATCTCATTTCTTATGGAATCTTCTTAACTACAACTCGGAGCCGTCGGTCCGCTTGGTACTTGTGGTGTTCTGCCATGCATGTCAAACTGCCCGCTCCAGGATATCATTCGGCATCAAGCGCAGTGTTGGATGAGGACAATGGCACATTTTCTGTGGGGAGACAGACTTTTAAAACAACTAACTGAGCATTGAAAGCAGCGGGCAATGACAGCCCGTGTTCAGTAATCTAGACTCCGCACACACAAACAACCATGTCCATGATGTCCAACTCACTGAAGCCCTTTGGCTGCCCCAATCTGTTCCATGAGGTTCTCAACACCCTTCGCGCTCCTCTCGAGCCCGCCGTGGACCAGCTCCTCCACCCACTCTCCCCTGGGCTTGAACAGCGCCTCGAACGGCTTGGGGGCGATGACGATGCCCAACGGCGGCATGTCCATCGGGTCAATCACCACCTTCTTCCCCGTGGCCGCGTCAGTCGGCGCCTCCATCTCGAACGCCCAGAGCAGCCGCGCATACAGGATCCATAGGCCGTCCCGTCCCACGTGTCTCCCCGGGCACAGCCGTCGTCCGTACCCGAACGAGATCTTGGGCAGATCCTGGCCCTCGAGCCACCTCTCCGGCCGGAAGTCGTCGTTGTCCGCGCCGAAGACGGCCTTGTCCCGCGTGATGGCCCACTGCGACGCCACGACGGTGGCCCCCGCGGGGATCCGGTAGCCCATGTACTCGTCCTCCTCGGCCGCGGCGTGGTCCATCCCGGCGGGGAGGATCGGCCGCCACCGCATGACCTCCTCGATCATGGCGTCGATGTACGGCAGCCGCGCCCTGTCCTCGTACACGGGTAACCTCTGCTGGCCGACGACCTCGTCCAGCATGGCCTGCGCCTTGCGCATCATGTGCGGGTACGTGACCATGGCGACGACGAACCAGCTCAGGATCGACACGGTCGTCTCGCTGTTGGCCAGCGTCAGCGTCGCCGCGATCCACGCCATCTCCGCCTCGCTCGTCCCCGCCCCGAGCCGCTCCACGCCGTTGGCGATCTGCTTGCTGATGTTGTATCCGGGCTGCCTCAGCGCCCGGCGGAAGTTCGACACGTGGTGCTCGGCCTCGCTTTGGTGGTACTTCTCGCCCGCCCGTTTCCACGGCGAGATGAGGTAGGGGACGTGCTTGAGCCAGGTGAAGGTGTCGATCAGGGGAACAGGGCCCCCCGCAACCGCCGCCGTGGGGTTGGTGTCGAAGAAGTCCATCTGCTCTTTCGTCCCGGGGTGTCCCTTCATCAAGCGGTATCCCCATATGACCAAGCTTATGCTGCTGGCCGAGGCGCGTCGGAAATCCCAGTGAGGGTTTTGCGGCGCTACGCCGTCCATCTCTTTTTCCCCGCCGCTCGAATCTGATTTCAGCTTGCCTTGGGAAAGCATGTCGTTGAGAAGCTGGAGGGACTCCATGTCCTGGATAGGCTCGTAAAGCGCTGCGGAGCGAGGGTTCAACCCGTGGGAGTGGAGGCGTTGGTGAAGGCGGAGCTGTGAGTCGTATCGGCGGAAGAGCATGTTGTATCCCTTTGTGACCATCTCAGTAGTCATGTAGCCGAACGACCGGTCCGAGTACTTGCTGGCGCGCTTGTTGAGAAGCTCGTGGGCCGCTTCGACTGTTGTCAGGACGATGGTGGACTGCCTTCCCACCTTGAAGTGAACCACCGGGCCGTAGATGTGTCTCCATTGGTAATGCGTCAGCCACCTGAGGTGGAATGGGCTGTTGAAGAGATTGCCGACAATGGGGAGTCGAGGTGGCCCCGGTGGGAGAGGCAGATTTGAATGCCGCTGGCGAGCATAGCGGAGACGGGAGAGGAGCAGATAAATGCCCAAGAATGAGACGAGCGTCAAGGGAACGAGTATGGACAGTGGCTTGGAGAGCAAACTGTCGCGGTCTCTGGCAGAGTTATCCATTGCGATATCCGTTGGATTTGGCTTCGGCTTTGAGGATGTCGAATAGCAAGAATGTGTCTGCTTCTGTTGTACACTTTGAAGGGGAGACTGCTGATGCTTTATATCCTTTGTTCCCCATTCTACGCCATACGAGTCTCGCTCATTCTCGTCTCTTCACCAGGAGATTTACATGGTTATTCGCTCTCGAGCTCGTGCAGGGCATGATTTCTCACCTAGGTACATGTCGTAAAACGGACTTGGTGATCCGGAAGTGATGCTCAAGTTGCCCCTCCCAGCCCGCAGCGTAGTATCGCAGGCTCGCTTTCGGATTTGGAACTCAGGCAACATTCCCTTCGAGAAATTGATTCCTCGCTTAAACTACTTTATGGGTCCCAGCTCACGGCCTGAGTCATCGGCGAAGTCAGAAAAACGGCATTTCTCCATACACGGAACGCTGGCAACGGCGGGACGAGCCACGTCCCGTAAGCATGCAACTGCTGATCCCTTCCTTCAAAGGCATCCCTACAGCGGCGCTTGACGTTTGTGGGCTGAGACTGTCGGGCTGACTCAACGGCGAAGAAGTTACCCCTTTTCACTTTAAACGAACTCAACCAAAGATCCCTGCAGCGTCCTTGGCTTACAACTCAAGATCCCGGTTGCCCTGGTCAGCTGTTGATTGGTATGTAACCAGGCCGAGCGATATGGGCAAAAGGAAGGTCTCTCACTTGTTTTGGTATCTCCAAGGCTTCAAGTCGTACGTAGCCCCTGTATTCAACAGAACGGGAATTGCTAGAAATCTATTCCCACAGATGGACGAGGAGCAGGTGTTTTAGTTTTTTGTTTATGCTTGTTTCTGAAGCCTAAGATGTTCCATGTCTCTCGAAAATAATTATGTCAAATCAGCAGAGGGCGGTTTAGTTTTGATTTTTTCAATGCGTGAATAACCCCCGGACACCAACTCCAACACCTGGGTATCGAGAACACGTAACGAGAAGGAGTTTGTGATATCTAGATAGGATACGTACAGCTTTCTATAGACAGATTGAGCTGTTTGTATCAGCAGAGAAATCTTGTACTGTAAGTACTTGGTGCGTAGATATGGTGTACCGTTAGTAAAGAGACCACAATCGAAATTACACACCAGACAGATATTTGTAAATGTTCAGCAAAGCAACAGAAAATGCATTATTTACTGACGCTAATACGGAACTCTACATCATGAAGGCTACTCAATGCTCATGTCAATTCGAAGCCATGAGGAGAGTAAAGTTCTAGTATATCTGATACCCTTCAGGGCCCATGCGGTTGACAAAACTGGTCCTCGCCCAAACGACCATGTTCATGAAGTAGCGTGCAGAAACTTCTGACGCGATAGGCACTAATTTATTCCCAAAACAACCACATTTTGAATGCTCTCTCATCAACCGGTCCTCAACCAAAGGTGTTTGAAACCCTTCTGTTTCCCCCTTGAGCCATCTTTCCAAGGAAACCATTTGAAAGTTTTCTGAGATGTCCGGATCAAGACTGGTGATCTTTCTCCAGGTAAGCAATTCTGTCTGGATTGACGCCCATAGAACACCCACGTCTTGCATGCAAGGTAGTCTGAAGAGCTCGTGAACGTTGACACATTCGCAGTCGAACAATTCCCTGTAACGGGCTTCTTCCCAATCTTCTGAGCTCATTAGTTCAAGGTCAAAATTGCAGCGGCCGTTATGGTAGTGGCTTTGAAGCTCGCTATTGAGCATCGCGGATTGTTGTTCTCGTCGCAGTCCTGGGCGCTGAGGGTATACTGCGGTTGATCGGTGGAGGATCAAGGACAGACATTTCCAGCCAGTTTGACAAGATGGTGACCACCTATCAATGATTGACTGAGGAACCTGTTCCGCTAGACCAGCAGGAGTGATGGGTGGGTGCCTACAGCCATTGTCTTCGGCAGAGCTGAGAAATTCCGCCACAGACAGTTCTGCTTTCAGGTTCGCATCAGCCCCAAGGATCAGCAGGCAGACTGCGCATGCCACTGCACCAAAGAGTGTCTCGCCATCCATACCACGTTCTGCAAGATAAAACGCAGCAACTACAAGTACATGGAGTGGTCCCATCTTCATCTCAAGACCACAATCGGCGCAACGACGTCGAAAGAGGCCACTAAGGGTATCGATATTTGGTGCTGACGTTGGAATATATATTGATAGCATGCTGTGGCACACTGCCTGCACACTGCTGTGGCAGAAGTTGTGTTTCCATTGCTGAGGAATACGAGCGTGTCCTTCTTTGTGCAATAGCCGCACTTCCGGTGAGTCGGCATCCCACCTGCCGCAGATGTCCTTCTCTTCCCCGGGGAATCTCGTGCGATAATTGAAGCGTGTGCTAACCTCGAAGGGGGCCAGGTTCGTGTGTGACCGAAGAATTGAGATCATGAGGCTATCAAGGACGGTATGTCCATCAGAATCGATGTTGTTAAGCGCAATGGGATGGTTGTCATGAAGTTGAATGATGAGAGCGTTCATTATCATGCAACAGGTATGACCGCCATCCAAGAAAGAGGCTGCCAGATGGTAAGGGTGGATAGCTCCGATGTCAATTCCACGGCCCGAGTCCAACAAGTTGGAGACAGACTCCAGATTGCCCGACATAATGGCAAAGGCACAAGAGTCTAACGCGAGCTTTTCAGGGGACTTGGAGACGGCCTGAGCGATGAGCTGGTTGGACATCGGTAGTTCGTCAACCGATGTTGCACTGAACTGACTCCGCGCGAAAGACTCCTCCATGGCGCTTTGTAGAGTGCGATTCTGTGTTTCGGCGGCTGGCCAAGGGGTCCATGAAGATTCATCATGCAGTTCGAATTTGGCTTGCGTCTCGATAGGTGGAGAATCTTCAATTTCATACTCGAGGTCTACATCTTCGTAATGAATCACCCATCGGCAATGACTGGTCGGTTGTGGGATTTCAGATGTGCGCGGAGAGGGAGCAGAGAACCATCCGGCCGGCGACGAGAAGTTCGGAGGGGTTTCCAAGTTGTTTCCTACAAGTGTGACCTCCGAGACTAATCCAGCAGTCCACTGCTGGGGTCCTCTGCCCCAGAACTTGGCTGTAAGGTAAGAATACATCCAGTAATCGTGAAGCCATCCAGAAATGATTCTTTGAGTTGGGTCAGCGTCGTTTCGTGGCCTGCGACGGGGAAAAAGCTTCCTTCCATACCTTCTGTCACTCTCGTTACACCTGCTCAGAAGCTCTTCTCGGCGGCCTTGCAGAAGCAAGTTTGAACGATCCTGAAAAGTCTTTTGCGTGATCAAAGCAGCCGTGGGGGTCAAACCGGGCGCCGGCCCACCTGGTGTGGTTGCTTCGGGGCTGCCGACATTCAGGTAACGAGGAGTGGTTGTTATTGGACCAAAGGGCGACGGCTGGTCCGCCTGTCTCGTGATGGAGGCTATGTATGCGTCGTAAGGGAGATTCCAGTGTGAGAACCTATGAGTGTGTGATTAACGTCAGCGCGGTTCCATGTGAAGCATAGAGGAAGCATGACTTACGTCCCCGGCGAAAGCGTCTCGACCAATTGGTGACGAATCTTGTCATTCAGGAACCTCTTCAGCTGCTTCTTGTCTACTTCCTTCGTCATACCTCCTTGGTGAATGGTCACAGTGGAAGTACTCGCACCGGGGCGGCTGCGTTTGCCAACAACAGCCACAATATCGTCCTTCTCTTGCGTGGTGGTTCGTTTTCGTATGTCCCACTTGCGCAGGCGATGTCGGTATTGATGGACCCTGAGCAAGACGGAATCAGAGTGTGAGGCATGCCAGCGGGGGAAGCAGGTTCATGCCTTACTCTGCACTGAACCCGTGGTTCTTCTCCATAAACTCTGCGAGCTTCGGGATTGTCAAGGGTTTACCAGAGCCGCTGTTGCCAAGGTAAGCCTCCACGATGATGGGTTTGAGGTGCTCCCAGCGCTCGTCATATAGGATGTGCCGAAGATCGAGTCCGGACACAGGTCGATGGTGTGGTTCTTCCATGGCATGAACGAGACCGTAGCCCGCTCGAAAGCTGACTCGAGTTACTGTCTGGGTTGAAGTGGGATAATATTGAGGCGACGAAGTCACCCGTGGGGAGTAAGGAGATGAAGCAGTGAAGTGAAGCAGCTGAGAGCCACTTCGTCGAATGGCGGGAGACGAGGGCTTTAAAGGCAGGCAGGCTCACATCACTCGAATGTCTTCCCGAGCCCAGTCGCGGTCGATTAAGGCAACCGGCGGCTGGCTGCCTTGACCCAACGCCGGTCAAGGATGACCTAAGGCAGTCCGATTCTGCACGTCTGCACGTATCAATGGTCGCCCGTACCACCACAAAAGGAGACGAGCCAATAGAGAAGAGAGGCAGAAGGAGGCCACGCCAAGTCGTCAGGCCAAGGAGGCTCTTCCCCATGCTGCCAAGTATTCAAGCCCAACAAGAATGATGAACAAAAAGAGAGGATCCAATGGGTGGGAGGATGGCAAGCCAGGGCGCTGCAGTGTCTGCCAAGAAGCGGCATGTCTTGCACGCTTTGCCATTATAGACCCCCAACTAACGGGCGGAAAGGGGGAGGAATGTCTTCCACCCATCCCCGCCGCACTACCATTCCAACGCATCGAGTATATCTGCAGGTCTCAAAAGAAGTGCAGCGAACTCAAGTGGGGGCAACAAAAGATCACCGACCAATAGGGCCGAACGGTTGATACAGCCTCTTGCGCTCAAGACAGTGTCCATCAAGCACTCTCGGAATGTGCGCCAACAGTACGTTTCATTCCGCCCTGGGTCTTAGATGAGTTCAAGGCCCTGCCTAAATCCAGGCACGTCCCTTTACAAAACGACATCATCCAATAAAAGACCTCATAGACAGCGTCATGTCGGTAAAACCGCCGCCCATCGTGGACGAGGTCCCACCGATGCATTCCTCGGCAGGCGGGAGTGGCACAAGAAAGCCAGCTAGGTGGGCTTTCTCCCCCGGCTCGCGCGACAGCTGATCGTCCATCCCGTTCGGAACTGGCCAAAGGTTGAATGGAACACCCTGCCCTGAGGGGTAGACAAAACGTGAAGAGCCAATGGGATCAAGCCCTCTCCTGAGAACTTGGCGCCAGAGTACGAGAAAGAGACTGCCAACACCGTCTTCCGGACGCATTACCTGGAAACCGGGCCACACCTCAGTTCACACTACAGTCAAAGTACGGCGGGGCTCAGTTGGATTCTGCAGACCGATGGAAGTTAACACGCAGGCAGACGTGTCTGGTCATTTCTTCGGGTAGATGAGGCTGGTCGACCAGGGCCGCCCTGTCACTTACACGACCAGGTCGAGTCCGTCTTTGAGACGTCAACGAACATAAATATACATCAGTAATCCACGCCTCCAAGTCCATCTTTTCCTAACTATGCTCGCCAGTGACAGCTTTCATCGTTCTTCTTACCTCGCACATTCTACACACCTGTTTGGTTTCGATCCTCTGTCTTTCCGCCTACGAGTACTCTGCTGTGAGACGAGTCGTGTCCAACAACCCGATCTGCCATCCCTTACCCCCCTCTCTGCTGCAACTTCAACCTGAGATTCCGACGGTCTAAACTTCACTCGGCTTGGCCTTGTGGACTCACTTACAATCTTGCCGTTGTCTACCCTCACGTACACTTTCTCGATCATCCCATTCGACTGTTCCCGCTCAATATCCGCCTGTATCACCGCTCACAACGTCATGCCATCCCAGAGCAAGAAGACGAAGCCGACGTGCGTATCTATCACAAGCTTTGATGTTCTGATCTGCCCCATTCCTGTCATGGACCATCACTAAACGCCTTTCACTTCTACAGACCGGCGGCCCCGCCATCCTCTCTCGACCACGACGCATCGAGCACCGTCGCCCGTTCCGGGTCGCCGCCGAGGTCTGCAAAGAAAAACAAGCACCGGAAGGGGGGCCACGGCAAGAAGAACGGTGGCCCCAGCACTTCGGATGTCGGGTTCGAGGTGTCTTACATGGGGGGCCAGTTCGATGACTGATCGGGTGGCAGAGCTGTTGCTGTTGATATGTTCCTTTTGTATGACGGGGAAGTAGTGATGGTCATCTTTGTGGTCTTCTTGGGGTGCAGTACTACATCGGATACCCTCCATCGTTTATAGTCGTAAAGGATTTGAGGCCAGCCAAGTCAAATCCCCAAGTCTCGTCCGTTGCCAATGCCAATGCCTCGCTGTGTTCTTCGTTGCCCGCAATTTCGGTCGACAGTGAGTAGCCTGTATGATAGGTAACCGCCTCAAGCGCTGTCTCGCTCGGAAGAACTTCCGGTCAGCAAGGAAGGCTATCAAGTGTGGTTGCCAACCCAGACGGTGAGGGACAGAGACGGCGAAGTGAGGATATAAGTTAACACTAGCCCCAAGACAGGCTTCTAGCGCCAAGATCTACCCTTCCATCTTGGTAAACAACCATACCGTGATTAGACCAAAGGCTTACCCCAATTGGCCCATTTGCCGTAAGTCCGGGGTGGCTAGAAAATATGGTTTCCACTTGTTGGATACAGTAAGACTAAGGCGTAGCGGTGTCAACGACTAGAATTTTCAGGGTCACACAACTTCTCTGATAATGAGACTACAAAGCCTTCGTTACTGATTCCCATGATTAATAAAACACTTGGTATCCAGACAGTCCCCTATGTGCCCTACATAAACATAGCATACAATATCACATCGTCAATACCAGCACAGCAAACCCACCCGTCGTTATGACACTCCCAGTCGTCTCTAAGGGGTTTTTAAGGCATTCGTCATACTTTGCACACAAGAGAGAAAGAATAAGTTCATGGGGTGGGAACGCTACTGTGTCTATTTTTTTCCATAGTACCCGTATAATATGTCCATGCATAAAACATGTCAAGCTGATCTGATTATCCGGTCCGTTCGACGGTTAATCATCTATAACGCCGTGGTCAAGGATTTGAAAGTGAGAGGGCATGAAGCTGTACTTGTGCCAAATCACAGATAAGATGTACAGTCAGGGAAAAGAAAAAGAAGGCACAAAGCATCTGATATGTATTTTAGACCCGAGACAAACTAAAAAGTAGTGTGTGTGCCGCCCCCCTTAGCAACGCCAATTTTATCAACCCCCGGTTAGCAGATGGATACATACTCTCGCTCGCAATGATAATTCAATTCCATTCTCAGTCGTGTCGTCATGTATGGGTGTAGTGTCTTTGTGTATTTGAAGTAGTCGCCGCACCCATGGCTCGAGAAGGCCCCCTTAGTCGCCCCCCCAGACATTCCTCAAAGACGATGGTTCGATGCGGCCAGAGGCGGCGCGAGGTCGACCCCGGTAGCCCTCATCTGTGGTACCGTAGCGCGGACTGAGGTCGCGGTAGGAGACTGGCACGTCCGATTCATCACCGCTGTCGTTCTGCGCTGTTTCGACGGCGGCAGCAGCAGCAGCGGTGAGAAGAGGTCGGATGCGCTCGCGCTCCTCGATGGGACGTTCGGATAGATGGCTCCAGCCTTGTGCCCACCAAGCGTGCCTCCAGTTGCTGGCGCTCTGCATGAAGAGCAAAGTGAGGACCTAAATTGGACGCGGTTGGCTTTGAGTCTCGGGAAATACCAGGGTGGGCTACCATGGTCATTTGTACATGGGGGCGAAAACATACCTGCAAGACACCGACGGCCAGGACGATGCCAAGATCGATGGCCGAGTTCCTCACGGTCGCCTCACGCCACGGGCCAACGCAGGGCGTGTCGCGACTGAACCTTTCAGCGCATCGGACATTGCCGGCGAACGGCCAGCCGCGGTCCTTGACGCTGTTCAGGCCGCAGCAGTCGAGGCTATCCTGGATGCTTCGAATGGAGGACTCGTCCTTGGCGGAAAACATGCGCTGCCAGCGGGTGGATAGAGCGCAGTTCAAGTCATCTCCGGGCAGGGCGGACTGCAACAGGAGGACGGCGATGGCGGTGGTTAGGATGCCCTGCAGAGTCTGGATGATTGTGGGGAAGAGCTGCTCGGCGCGGGCCGTGGAACGGCTCGCGTTGAAGAGCAGACGCGGGTAGTAGAAGGCGTTGATGGTGCCGATGATGGGCAGCAGGATGGGAAGAATAGACAGGAAGGGAGCGGTCGGGAGGAAGAGGTTGGTGCTCGAGACATGGACGATGCTGCGAGATGGGTTAGTTGGTTATGCTGGTGAAGATCTCGGCGATGCTTGGCATGGGGACTTACATGGCCGTCGTCAAGAGCCCGAGGGTGATCTGCAATACACACGCATGGTGAATTAACGAGGTGTTCATCGAAGGGATTCAACACGGGGACGATGAGTTGTCTCGTTCTCGCCTTGGTCGATATCTCGCTCGATTGGGCTACTTACCAAGATGAACACAATGCCCGGATTGCCCATCATCGCGGTGGTGTGTATCTTGCCCGATCACGCGTGTGGCACAGGGTCGCGAGGTCGATGCCTACCTATCTCGATGTCGGTGAACCAAGCTGACCAACAAACAAAATCATAGGAAAAACAGCGGATTGTGGGCGTCCAAGTGGCTTCACATATAGAAGAAGAGGAGTGTGTTGAGTGTGAAGTGAAGTGGGAGGTGGGAAGGTGAAAGATAGAGGACGAACTGAGACCTCTTACCGGGGTCGGAAGACCCTTGGACAATCACAAGGGCCGATGGTTGTGGTAGCAGCGGGGAGCTACTGGGGAGCGACTAGATCGAGCCTTTCCACACCCCTTCCGGGGCATTCCAGGGCACCCTCAACGTGCCCCAAGCGCCAGCGACCAGCGGCACTGAGCCACGCCGGGCAACCACAAGCTCTACATGCTCTACACCACCTTCAAGGAAAACACCGCTGCTGCTGCAGGTTCTCGACGTCATGGCCCAGCCCTCATAAGAAGCTTATTCCCTCAGACACGAGCACGCCATAGGCTCGAGAAGGCCTTTCGCCGCCCGGGGAGGGGCAGGCCGAGACACCCTAGGAGACACCCTGGGAGACACACCCTGACGACCCATTCGCAGCACCACCCACTGCAGGAGGCCGCTGGCAGTCCGGCAGCCTGCATTATAACATGGGATGGGATGGGATGGATGGTTGACTCCGCACGCGGCGTATTGAGTACCAGCATTGCACGAGGGCGCAGTCGCCCCGTGTCTTTGCCCGTTCACGTCCACGTCCACGTCCACGTCCATCCAGATGCCAATTTCCGCGGCCAGGTCCTGGTCGCGCAGATGGAGTGTGTGTGTTGCTGTCTGGTCGGCCGGATCGGGTCCTCTGTGCTCGTGTGCCTTTGAGCACCAGGAGGGCGGGCTGATGATGATGATGACACTGGTGACAGGGAGGGAGCTCTCGGGACGCGTCCATACAAACGCAACGCCCGCACTTCGATGCCGCCATGCTGATTGATTGCTCAGTGGGGTGTTTGCTTGTGCTCCGTGCAGCGAGCGGCCAACTCTCCTGCACTCGCCGTTGGCTGTTGCTCATCCATTTGAAGGTATGGATGTCGGATGCCCAAATGTCTAATAATGTCTTGCCACCCAAACATTGCCATGTGCACGTCGTCTGGCCCAAACATTCCGAGCCGCTGGAATGCACCTGTTGGCGAATGGGATATCGTCCCACCCTACCCAGTACCAGGGTGCATGTTTTGCTCTCACCAATGAGGCCGGAGAGCGACAGAGACGACGTGAATGGATCTGTCTTACGGGCGCAGGATTCGTTTGGCGGAAAAAGAAGGGAAGACAAGGTTGAAGCAGTCCAAACGCCGCCGGCTGTCAGCTATTTGTCCTCTCTCCATGTCCTAGGTGCACTGATGCGCCAGAGCGAAATGCTTAAAACGGAGATACCCGCGTGCGGTTGGTCGGAACCGACAGTGGGCTACTTGTACAAACCTTTTCGCGTCAGAGGCAAAGGCAAAAGTGTTGGTCGTGGTGGTGCAAAAGCCTGAGCTTGCCTTGGTCGGTAGCGGATGGTTGAACGAAGCGGCCGACCCCGGGACATGGTAGTGTTCGCTGGGGGTTCCAAGCGGCCGTTCTCGAAACTCACAAAACGATCAAGTACCTGAAGCAGTCGGAAAGAAACGGGATTCAGTCTCGTCAGGTCATTTCTGCGCGACAAGAAACTGCACACAGCAGTTAACCCACGCCAGATGGCAGAGGTTATTGAGTGACGAGAACATCCGTTTCTGTTGTGGTTCGTGAATGTCAAGGATCTGGGGCAGAAGGAGGACGGCACATGTGCAGCTGGCGGCGAAACAGGGCCCACAAGGCTGAAATGGGAATATTTCCCGGAAGGCGTTCCGTTCCAAGAAGCCCAGCCGGTAAGTAAGTCGCCGAAGTGGAGTTGCCGTTCGTCGGGGGACTTGGGGTTGACTTGGGGACCATGGGGATCACAGTCGAAACCTGGAAGCTGACGACGACGCTGCCGCATGCCCAACCTCGAGAAATGCCGGAATGCGAGCTGATTGGGCCTCACGGGGCACGCTATGTGTTGGCAAGAGACTGGTGCATGGTTGGTGACCGAAAGCTTGTTGACGAAACATACAAGCGCTTTGTGGGAATGTCAACTCGGGGGTTGCGCTTCCTGCACTTTTCGCTTCAAGGTTTCCAACATGAGTAGGCTCCTATTGAAGCTGTAGACGGGGCTCAAGAGTCCATTTGCGTGTCCAAGATACGGCTGCATTCGGTGTTAGATGGTGTGTTCCTTGGCCGAGTTGAGACGAACGAACATTCTGCTTGCCTGAGATGAGAAAGAGGCGGAGAGCAGCGGAGAAGAAAGGATTCCTAGCTGCGTTGTCTTATGTAAGACATATATTCCCTCTAACCAAAAGGGGCTATCTCATGGGAACCTAATTGGCCGAAGCTTAGCGAGCTCTGTGCTTATCAAATTCGATGTTCTATCTAATCTGATGCACTCCACATCTTAACCCCTCCCCCTCACTACCTACTAGGTAGGTATTGGTGCAAACGACAGCAGCTCAGCTACAGCAGAAGGAGCACCTGAACCTGCACCTGCACCAGTACCGGCACCACGGCAATTGCGACCTTACGCGGCGCACATCAGCCAAGCTCTACGCCGTCCTCTTTTGTTCCCATTTTCCCTCTTTTTTCCCTCCCTCTTCTCCCTAGTGCCGTCATCCTCCTCCCCATACCTATGTGTGTCTGTCTCGCTCTTCTGACGAACTCCTGTTTGCGTCCGTCTCACCTCCGCATTCTTCGCATCTAACTCCCCTTCATCCGTTCTCAGAGGCCAGCTGCACCGCAACATACATTGGCTGAGAGAAGTAACACGATAGACGACGACCAACAAACGATTGATTACTGACAGACGTCGCGCCCCCAACAATGGCTTCTCTCACGTCAAAGTTCGCCAATCTGAACCCTTTCTCCAAGTCGGCCCCCGAGGACGATGAGGAGCTCGGCGATGCGACCGACAACACCACCCTTGCCGGCGGTGGCCACGCCGCCCGTGACTCGGAACTGAAGCACCGCCTGCGCGTGAGTCGTGCCCTCCGCTCCTTTCTCGTCGACCAAGGGATCATCTCGTCCAGCGACGCAAATCTCAACTCGGATCACCCCAGCCCGGCGCTGCAGGCCCTCGTCGACAAGCCTCACATCAGCGTGCCGCGCGAGCTCTTAGACAGGTCTCACCCGCTTCCCGAGTACTTCATCAGCTCCAGCCACAACACCTACCTCTTGGCCCATCAGCTCTTTGGAGACTCCTCGGCAGAGGCCTACAGCGAGACGTTACATGCCGGCGCGCGCTGTGTCGAGATCGACGCCTGGGACAACCCCGACAACAAAGACGAGCCCAAGGTCACCCACGGCTACACCTTGGTCTCCAACATCCCCTTCCGGACCGTCTGTGAGACCATCCGCGACGTCGTCGACCAAGAAGCCAAGGCACCCGAGCCCGCCGCACCCATCCTGCTGTCCCTGGAAAACCACTGCGACCCCGAAGGCCAGCTACGCCTGGTCCAGATCATGAGAGGCGTCTTCGGGGACCGCCTTCTTAGTCGAAGCGTGCGAGAAAAGGGCCATGCCGAGCAAGACGGCCAGGGCGACCACGTCCGCCTGGAAGAGCTGGGCAGCAAAATTGTCGTCATCGTCGAGTACCACTTCCCCGGCGAGCCCGACGACAGCAGCTCGAGCTCAAGCGACAGTGACGACGAAGAGGAGAAAAAGGCCCGCCACGATTACAAGGCCAAAAAGAAGGAAATCCCTCCTTCCCTCATCATCCCGGAGCTGGAAGAGCTCGGCGTCTACGCTCAGTCCGTCAAACCCGTCAACAACTCTTGGTATGAAGAAGTTCTACAGGACGCACCTCACCACCACCTGATCAATGTTTCCGAGTCCGGCCTGGCCTCCCATCTGCCCGAGGCTACCCACAAGATCTCCCGCCACAACGCCCACCACCTCATGCGTGTCTTCCCCAAGGGCACCCGCATCTCGTCCAAGAACCTGCATCCCGTCCCTTTTTGGGGCGTGGGCGCCCAAATCTGCGCCCTCAACTGGCAAACCTTTGGCGCTTCGATGCAGATCAACGAAGCCCTGTTCAGCGGCTCCGAAGGTTACGTCCTCAAGCCCGCCGAGCTCCGGGCCGGCGGCTCGGGCAGGCTCGGCAACGGCACCAAGAAGAAGCTGCGGCTCCACGTCGGCGGCGCGACGGACGTTCCCATACCCTCCGGCCGCGACGATGACGAGACCATCAGGCCTTACCTCACCTGCACGCTCGTCCACCCCCACGACCTGGCGATCAACCCCCCTAAGAGGAAGACGGCCGGATACAAGCAGCATAAGCTCACCGGCTTCCTCCACAAGGGCGAGAACCCCCCGCCCACCGACCCCTTGTGGAACGAGGTGCTGGAGTGGGAGTACCAGGACAACGAGATGGTCTTCCTGCGGATGCTCGTCAAGAGCGACGACAGCTTTTCGAAAAACCCCATCCTGGCTGTCGGGGCGGTGCGGCTACTCTACACCATTCCCGGCTGGGTCTTCATCCGCATGCTGGATCTGAAGGGAAGAGAGACCAAGTGCTCCATCCTGGTCAGATTCGAATTTGTGGACGCGTGATGACGGGCACAGACGAGGTCTCTTCTTTGACGATTATCACGACTATTCCTCCCGGCGGTTTCGTAACTTTAGTACATGCCTCTCAATCGCCGTATCCAACTCTTCCATAGCGTCGCGTGATTGATGTCACAGTTCGAAAAACGAACCTTTGATGAGGCGGCGCGTGTACATGAATTTTATCATGCTTCATCAAAGGCCTTCCCTTTTCGCACACCTTGCAATCTCCTTATATGACTGCAGCCCACCACCCAACTCCGTCTAGGATTGTGATTCTCCCACCCGCAATGCTACTCCTCGTCAACCCCACGCCCGACGAGAGCAGGGTCATCGAATCGACGCTCGAACACCCAAGCGCGCGGACGAACACATCGTGATTTCCACAGGGCAGTGAGACGGCGCAGCACATTAGCGTGAGCTCGCAGTGCAGAAAGGTCAGCGCGCCACGGAACCACAGCGCCTCGCCTTCCACAACATCGTAGGCCGGCGAGTACACCGCCGCGAACTCAACGGTGAAGTAGAAGGCGACGTGGAAGCAGACGTTACGCCTTTACTGAGTCGACGTTGTGCATGAGATACATGACGGAGACGACGGCGATGCGGCCGAGGGCGTTCACGAGGGAACAGACCGCAACGCCTGACTCCTGGAGTGTCAGGCCGGTTGTGAGGCAGAAGCGCTGCCGGAAGACGAGTCTCGCGTTGAATTTCCGGGCCCTTTGGAGCCAAAGTGGTGTAAGAGCTTGAAGACGGGGATCGGCATCGGGATAAAGCTGTCTCGTCAGTCGGCCAGTACGTCCTTTGAGCGCGAACTCTGTGGAGAGTGTGACGGACGAAGCATCGGCAAACGTAATCAAACACGGGAACGGCATGCAGTGGCCTTGGACGGCGATGGTTGGGACCCGGTGATGTTATTTGCCGCAAAGCACGAAGCTGTGAGGACGGCGGACCTGAGATGCCGTCAACATTGGTGCCGTTGGCCGCTCTTGGATACATGGAGGCGTCTGAGTCACACACATCACTGTGCATTCAAGACTGCTTTAGTCAGGTTATTTGATGCTGGCATAGCTTCCTACGATGCTTCTGATCTTTAGGCCACTCTTTACATCCTTCCACAAGCCCATCGTGGAGACAGCAAAGGGCTTAGGCGCGTCTCTGATCAGCGAAGATGAAGGAGTAATTATCACGGCTAGTGTCCATAACGGTTCAACGATATCGGCTTGCGACACTCAACGGTTTCTATCATTCCCTACAATCTCGACGTTGTGGCCAAATCACCCTAACAAGAATGATGTTGCAGAGTATTTAAGAAAGATACTGCTAGAGTTCTTGCTGTGTAACTTAAAACATTGGAATTCATACAGCTAAGGTCACACATATACTTCTATTTCACAACTTGAAAAGCACTCAGCACCATTTACTCGGTTGTTCAGGCATGATACATCACCATAGCTAAGACATGTTGCGCCGGTGCTCTTCTTGGCTCAAACGTGGATAATGTCTCCGGACGGCTGATGACAGGGGTCGAATTGGATCTCTCTGTCATTTAGGGGATGATCTCTTCTCACGAATCTGAGGCAGCAGTGACAGGATTTCCTTGGTCTGGCCGTGAAGAGCTCCGCCTGCGTGCCCATAGCACGCCCTTGGCCAAGGTTCCAACTCTCCGTATGTAAGTCTGGTGAAGTATCCGCACACGACCCATCACGTCGACAACAACTGACCCCTTGGATCGACCGCGGACACGTTGCTGTATCACAACAAATGCTGCGGTTCGTGGTCACCGGCCCCCCACGGCATCAACCGACGATCCGCGCGATGCGCCCCGTGAACCCAACCCAACCCAACCTCACCAAGTAGACGCTCGCCCCCAGGGATCGTAAACCGTTTGAATCATGCCCGCGGCAGTTCGCGGGCGTCGACGAGCTCCTGTCGTGACTAAAACCACCCGTTCGCTGGGCCCTGGCTTGCTGTGGAAACCCGAGAGACTGGGTCGCAAACACGGGCTGCGATTCGGGGGGGGAGGGCGGATGGTTCGCTGGGGACACCCTTGATGGTAATGCGACTGCTTTCGCCAAGAGGACGTCGTTCCGGGTTCATCGGTCTCGCAACTCTATCCACGACTATCCGATGTCTAGTTGTAACACGCTGACCTCACTCTTTCGCCTTCTCTAGAAAAGCTGCTAGTTGTCGAGGAGGATACAGCGGCAAGAGGGTACGTGTCTGTCGTTGGCGGGAATTACAAAATCGCAGTTCTTATTCCACCCCCCTCAAGTTGTTCATCCACGCAAGAACTTCTCTTCCAGCGTCACAGCCTTGCCGCAACGAAGGGGTCTAGGTTCTGGGTTCGGTTTTGACTCCGTACACGTGTGCTAGTCATCCCTCCGTGTCGTGTCTTCTCTTCCACGAACGGGCCAGGCGGAGGCCTCCCACGCCCCATCAGCTCGAGTCTGGACTCCTGGCCAGCCGTTCCAGAACGAAGTTACCTGATGCGGAAGAGGCTCTTTTCTTTAGACGTGAAGTCACGCAAGGGCCAGTGGGAATCCGATGGTGCGGAAGGGGGCGGACGCATTCATTTTAGTCTTGGGAACTTTCAGACGACTCGTCAGTTCCTGAGGGTTTCCCAAAAACTCAAACTGGTCCCCTAGGTTTCTGAACGGTAAGTGTTGTGGAGTTTGTACCGCCCGGGACCGAACCGGCATTTCGACTTGATGCCGCTGCTTGGGGAAGAAAGAGATTCGACGGCAACGGATCCGGGCCCTGAGTATGGGCCTGGGTATGGGTGTGTTAGCCGTGATGAGAAGCCCTTTGTACCAGTTCGCGATAGTAAGGAACACAGCGGCGTCAAGTGGATGGCAAATCATGTCAGCGATGTAGATATCGGATTATCAATTCGTTCTTTGATTTATTCATGTTCATCGCTTTTGTTCATTTTTATCTAGATTTCCTTTTCCCTATCCCCCCCCCCTCCCCGGTCAGAAGTTGACGCCCGCGTCCTGCGTCCGGTACGCCCTCGTGACCCGGGGATCCCACTTCATCTTGTTCTGCCTCTCGAGCTCCTGCTGCCTCTCAACCTCGAGCTCGTCAATCTCCGCAAAGTGGCGCCGCCTGTGGAACGGCCATCGGCCCTTGCGGTACAGCATGCCGATGATGAGCCCAAAGATGAGCACGCCGCCGACGGAGCCCAGCGCGATGGGCAGCGCGGGCATCAGCTTGACGCCGTTGCCGCCGCCCGAGGTCTCGGCCTGGCTCGGCGAGGCGATGCCGCCGGGTAAAGGCGTCGGCGTTGGCGTCGGCGTCGGCGTCGTCGGTGGCAAGCTGCTTTCCGGTATGACCGGCGGCGGTGGCGGGATGAAGGACGGCGTTGGTGACGGCGTCAGAACGGCCGGTGGGGAGCTGGGTAGCACCACCGGAAGGGAAGTTGCCGAGGGCGGTAGTGCTGGCGCATCTGGTAGTGGTGTTGATGTCGCGTTTGTTACCGATGAGATGACGAACGTGGTGAGAGGGCGGCCGGAGCTCAAGGGCACGGGTGGTTGTGGTGGTGATGGCGTCGGTCTTGGTGAGGCTGTCGGCGTGTTTTGCCTCGCGGGCGGCGCAGACGATGATGATGATAATGGCAGTAATGAGCCGGTTGGTGCCGCCCGTCTCGGACCTGTCGACTGTGCTCCCGTCGCTCCGCTGAGTGTGTTTGGTGTCCCCGTCCCAGCCCCCGTTCGACCCAAGAGAGGCGCGCTGCTAGAGGCGCTGAGAGGGGTGCCAGCCCCGGGTTGAAGGCCGGCCATGGCGTAGTATTTTCGTAGTTGGACGCGCCTGGCGATCGATTTCCGTGGAATGATATTTAGCAGATAGTTGTGTGTGCGGCCGGCCGTTGGTGTCGTGTCGTCGTACGTGGGGGGGTATCTCAGTCGTATGTTCGTTGTGTAACGAAGCCGGATCAGAGAGACGTCCTCTGGACATAGACTCGCCGGTTGAGAAGAGTCGAGCTCAAGTGACGGGTAGTAATGGACATGAGATCGACCAGCATGTATCGAATACGTTGGCGAGGGTTGATATTGATGGAGATGGCCGGGTTACCGCAGTGAAAGCCGTTCCGGTGTAAGTCGTTCCAGCGGCTCGAGAATCTTTTCACCTGTCTTCGTCCGCCAAGCCGGAGGAGCTGTCAAAGTCGGGTCTGGTTCAAACAATACAGATTAAACAAGTAATAAACATCACACAATGTCGGTCCCGGAATAAAGAGTGGCGGCTCTCCCGTGTGCCAATGCCAGTGAAAACGAGGACGGGTCACATCTTTAAACAATCTGTGGCCACGTACCCCCTCATCCCTCTCCAGGACCTCCCATCTTCGGGCAATCGCCTGAGGTGCATGCTGGTACGATGTACATGCTCGCCCTCTCTCGCTCTCGTACTCCCTCGGTGCTTCAAGATCTCTTTGCCCACATGCTGCAAAAAAAACCTTACCGGGGAGGGGAAGGGAAGGGAAGGGCACAAGGGGACAGTTTGGGCTGACGTGACGCAGAGCTGGGACAACGCCCACACAACAGCAGGAGAGGGACGCACCAAGAGAGGGACAATAGGGCACACAAGTGGCCAGAGGAGGCATCGCAGGGATCTACAGGGGCCGCGGCCCGTCTCACAATGGTCTTGATCCCTGCACGCCACTTGGAGGCTCAAGCGCGGCTCCGTTGTCCCATCGCCGTGGAACAAGCAAGGTACACTGCACACATGCTAGAGTGTATGGGTAAACTTATACCTGTACTCGTTGGTTTCGCGGTTCCCCCCCCTCGCAGGGTTGCTGCCAGACCGTTCCAGACGTGGAACGTTTGACTTGATATTCTTCAGACCAATGAAACCATCGACTCCTACGTCGTCCCACGTCTCTCCCGCCCTTTCGACCAAAAGCGTCCCCCCTTCCAAGGTTCATCCCTCAACTCCCACCAATGTTGCCGAATACATCATAGTCGGCCGGTTCTTTGGCCCTCGGAAGAACCATTGGCGTCCGCATTCCCTCGTCTATCGGACAATGAGCTAGGGACCTGTGAACCTGAACATTGACCTTTTCATTCCAGAGAAAGGCCGGACACCCCTCCCTCTAAAGCTACCTGTACTGCTTCGTCTGCCGCATACGGACACCGATCCCGGTTCACCTGTCAAACGATCTCACTTCGGAAACTTGCATGAACCCCGTGTCGGAACCCGCAACCAGCAACCCGCAAAGACGACCGGCCCCCGGCGATCGAACTCGTTGAGGTTTCTTTCTCCTAGCTAAAATACAGCGATAATTTGATCGACAATATCATGGACCAGAGTTCCTGGCGGAATTTTCTGTCCACCCAAGCAGAAACCGATCTCATTACCAGAGTTGATATCACTCTCGTCGGGATGGTTATTGCAATGCTTGCAGTGTTTGCACGTCGTCCGCCCGTGCCTACAGGTCGTAGTATGCTTGCAAGTTCTCGGGAGTTCATTAAAGATCGCTTTCCACTCTGTGGTGACACTGTAGTCACTCTCCCCGTCAGGCATGGGCATGCCGTCCGGGAACATGATTGTGCCGCGCTTCGAGTGTAGTTCGTACTCGGTCCATCCTTTCTGGTCCGTATCATCCTCGCGTTGAAGCTTGAGCCCGAATTTGCGCTGCAGACCTCGCTCAGAAACGAGACTACAGAACTCGGCAAAGAACGACTGTAGACCACTCATGTCGGGTGCATCGTGGTTGCCATACTCGTAGGCCTGAAGAGACCCATTGTCATCGACAAAATAATGGATGCCTCGAAGTTGGTTGCCGTTTGGAGGCACTATGGGCTTCATGATCTGAACGAACCCATGTCCTGGGACTGGAATCTTGTCAAAAACCATGACTTCGCCCTCGGTGGTGTCAAAGTGCTTGTGGATCAGGCGAACGCTGACGCCCTCGGGGACGTTATGCTTGTTCAGCAACTCGCGGAGGTCTTGAAGATCTTGGGAGTGATCCGTGGGTGCACCGGCGACTTGGCTAATCAAGGGCAAGGTGTTGTAAGTGCTGGAAGGCACAAAGGTATCGATGAGGGAGCTCATTTTGATGATAGAAGACAAGCTCTGGGGGAAGAACTGTTAGGGGGTCAAAAACCGACAATTCAAGAGAGTAAGGAAACTTTGTGGGACATCAATCGAATTGAAACGACAATGTAGAGCAACTTTCCCGTCTTTATGTACCGAGTCTGAAGCAGCCGAATCCGAAGTAGATTCCTAGTTAGTCGAGATGCAATGCTTTGTTTTTCATGTATGGCGGGTGGCGTTTACATCCTTGAATCACACAGGGTGATTGGTTTGGCGCTGTGACAACAGGGGCCGATGCAAGGTGACGGACAGCGACCTGTCCTATTTGGTTACCCCTTACCTCTCAGTCAGTTGGAAGTTGGTAGCAGGGCGGGGTGGAAACTCGTTGATTGGGGGAAGTGGCTTTATTGCCTGACCGCGGGCGGACCGGCCTGGCAACAGAATCCAACAAGACTTAGCTGCCTTGTGATATTTGACATGACCGACAGGTGCACCAACTGGGTTACCGAATCGTTGGAGACGGGCACCATCGATTCGTTGCTGCTGATCTTCCTCATCGATTTACAGGTTGCTGTTTGCAGGGGTAAGAACAAGAAAGGCGATGGTTTAACCGCTGTTGCCATTTCGATACCCCACCCCGCCCCCACCTTCCTTGGCTGTTCAGTGGCCATAGCCGCCTCCTCGCCTTATACATGACTGATTTGTGATGGGCAGGCAGTCTGCATTGCCGAATCATTTCCAAGTTGCGCCTTCCCCTCGCTGGAATGAATTTGGTCTTATTGATTACAACAACTTCCGAGGCAGCACGTGAGGTCGCAACTCGAGCGTGTACCTGGAAGTTCTCATGCTCAACCGTCCACCTACCATTCGCACTCCTGACCATGGAGAATCACCCGGCGGTAGATCATCCGCCAGCTCCACCGGCCTCCGCAATGGACGACCAAGAACTCCTTGAAAACATCGACGGCCGCATGCATGGCCCCATGAGCGGATTTATCAAGAAATACTTTGGCAGCTTTCAGTACGCGCGCCAAGATGCTTCATTGGAAATCCAGACAGCCGGAGTAGGAGTTGGTGGCCGCTGCGCAATCCCATCGACCGCCCCATCGCCCGACAGTTTTTTACAATGGTTTTCCAACCATGCGTCGCGGGAGCTTGACGGCGCCCGAGGCTCCTGGCACATTTCGAGCGGCGAAATAGCCCCCGAGCACCAGAGTGCACGTCTCCTCTTGACCATGCCCACCTCCCCGGCCGCCAACGTACCGACAAAATGGGACCAAGTTCAGGTTGTTGGCCAGTTTTACCGCCATAGTTGCGTTTGTTATCAAGATGGCCTTTTACGCCTCTGCCAGTCCGCACAGCAGGTCTTCGCCAGTCAGCCTACACGGCTATTCTTACACGGCTTCTACATCCGCGGTTCACTGATCGAACTCTGGGCCTTTGATCGATCCGGCTTATATTGTAGCGATGTGTTCGATGTTCAGGAAGACTTCATCCAATTTTTCTCCATTCTTGTCAGCTATCAGTGGATGACAGACCAGGACCTGGGGAAAAGTGACCTCATTGAGGCGGATGAGGGCGGCAGCTACATTGTCCTTGATAGCGAGGCGATGCCCTCCCTGGGAAAGCTCTACCTCGAAGGCCAACCAATTGCGTCGCGGGAAAGCGTTGTTGGCACAGGAACAACTTGCTACCGGGCTAGAATGCCTGATTCGAATCGATGGGATTACGTCTTGAAGTTCAAATGGCGTTGGGCCAGACAGCGTCCGGAGGACGAGCTTCTGAAACTGGTCCAGGAGAGACGCGTCTGGGGCGCCATCTCCCTGGACTACTACAAGGAACTCGAGAGTACGGCAAACCTGCGTCGAAGTCTCCGATGGGGGACACACAGAAAGTTTGTTAGGGCACACTCACCCGGGAGACATTCAAGCGTGGATGAGCAACGACGGCATGGTGCTTGCAGCGCCAACGGACTCGTCGACTGTACAGAAGAAACCGACCATTTCTTTCAAAATCGCATCCTTTCCTGCATCGTCACTTCTCCCGTCGGCCGATCCCTTTGCACCTTTCAGTCTAATGCAGAGTTGCTTCGAGTATTCCGTGATGCTATCAAGTGTCACCGATCACTCTTTTGTGACGCCAAAATTCTCCACCAAGATGTTTCTCCGGGCAACATGATCATTCTGGATGGCCAAGATGAAGGAAAGCCCCAGGGGATTTTGATAGACCTCGATTCCGCAGTAGAGCTCGCCGAAGAATCAGGAACAGAGCTCGGAATTACCGGCACCAGACCATTCATGGCTATCGGCGTTTTGAAGGGTGAATACCATACTTACCGGCACGACTTGGAGTCCTTTCTTTACGTTTTCCTGTGGGCAATTATAACGAACCACGGGGAGAATCCCCCAGCCACAAGCAAGCTCCGACAGTGGAGCAACGGCGACTGGGAAGAGTTGGCGGTACGGAAGTCTCTTGACATGGGTCAGGATAACTTTCAAAGTATCTTGGAGGAATTCACATCCGAGTTCCGTTCCCTTAAGCCGCTCGCCGAAAGCCTACGCCAAATTTTGTTTCCCCTACGGGACGGTGTGATTTGGACGGGGAGCGACGGCTCGTCTGAAGCTGTAGACAAACTCTACGACAGTATAATACACGCGCTCGAAGAAGCCATTGTATTCTGAGGGTAAAAGATAAGATAGTACAGATATCTGAAGGTTTCTTCTATCCTAGCCAGAGCCGCCCCAGTTTGTTCTATCTCCAAGAGCCTTTGCGTGCTTCTATCCTCTAATTCGAAAACTTGATTACCTGCCTTTACTTTTACTGCTTGTTCCTTTCTTTGCTGTCCGCTGCCCGCTGCCCTGCCCTAATTTGACCGTGTAGGTGAGTGGCCCTGCTGTGTCTCACGGGTCGGCCGTCGCGCAGCCCGTCCTACAAGTCATACCGGAACGGCTGCCAGGCGGGCTTTGTCCAAGGCCGTCTAGGAAGACTGAGCTGTTTACCTTTTTTCCAACAAGGATCTACGCCTCTGCCTTTTCGATTTCATTCTGAATCCACTTGGTCAAGCCGCCCTTTGCAACAATCTCCTGCAGGTTTGCTGGGAACTCGCCAACCTTTTCTTCCCAGCAATCCCCACCCTCGCCCTCTTGCACCTGGACGACGCTCCGCGCCACATCCCACGTCAGTGTCCACTGAGTTCGACGTGTGAGCACTTTGTCCGAGCCAAAAGTGGCGCGTAGGCGCTCAATGAGACGGGGGACCTCCAAGCCCAGCAGCGCGTTGTTGACGCTGTTGCGGGAGAAGATGCTTCCAAAGCTACCTGCCACAACGAGCGGGATCTGCTTGGCCAGGATCGAGGTCGCGGCTTGCTCTCTCGAGGATCCACAGCCAAAGTTGAATCCAGAGACGAGGATATCGTTGGGTTTGGTGATGACTTTGAAATTCGGATCATAGTTCGACATGCAGACGTTGGCCATACCCTCTGTCGTAATGTCGTCCTGGTATGTGTACTTTCCTGTACCTTGCTAGTTAGCAGCGAACCTTCTCCCGAGCTTGTGGCAGACTTCCCTGGGTAAATGTTGTCGGTGTCGAGGTTGTCAGCATCGCAGAATACGATCTCGCCGCTAATCTTCTCAGGAAAGCCTGGAAGGATCTGAGTAGTGGTAGTCTCTGCGTCGCTGTTGCCTACGGAAGACTCGGCCCGGTCGATGAGAGATTCGAGTTGTTCCAAGACATTGCCGAGCTGGCTTTCCGTGGTCGCTGGTGCACCAGTGCCGTAACCAAACTCCACGCCAGCGTAGTTTTCCGGGACCTCATACACACCCGTGCCCGAGATGACGCCGCTGAGCGCGCTAGCAGCCACGACCTCGGGGCTGGCAAGATAGGCAAGAGCATTGCGAGACCCCATACGCCCCTTGAAGTTCCGGTTTGAGGCCGATATTCCCACTTCGCCGTCCTCCAACAGGCCGGTCCCCAGTCCAATGCAGGGTCCGCAGGAAGCCGGGAGCGGGATGCTCCCAGCCTCAAGTAGAGTCTGCCAGCTACCTTCGTCTTCTGCAATCTCCTGCTCGCGAGTCGAAGCTGCTGCAACATAAAGCTTGACGCCCTCGGCAATCTTAGGGATCTTGCCACCATTGGCCTTCGCCGCGTCTTGGAAGACCTTGGCAGCTGCAGCGAGATCGGAGGCGCGGGAATTGGTACAAGACACAATGTATGCCTTGTCCACCTTGATTTTCTCGGGGGCAAGGTCGCTCAGTGGCGTTGAGATTTTGACAGAGTTAGGACCCGAAATGTAAGGCGAAAGAGTCGAGAGGTTGAGGTAGAGTTGCTTGGCGTAGTGAGCTCCGGGGTCAGGCTGAACAGGGTTGGCGTAAAGCTCGTCAATCTTTTCATGCGTAACCCGCTCTTTGGTTGTCCGGTCCGGAAACATGGCTGCCTCTGTGGCCTTGTACCGTAGCCAGCGCTTTAGAGTCTGGTCCATAGGGAACTGTTTGAATGTCGGGTAAGCCCATGCTTCAATTCGAGAGGGGCTTTTTCCTTCCTGGGAAGCCTTACCATCGCTGCCAAGGCAGACCATTCGGTGGACATGTTGCTGATGGTCAATCTATTGTCAATCGAGAGACTGGCCATTGTCTCCTCGGAGCCGGTAAACTCAACCGCGTGGTTCAGGACATCGCTCTTGAATAACCCACACAACGCCACGATGACGTCTTTTCCAGTGACACCTGAAGGCAATGTCCCGGTAAAGGTTACCTTCGCAACGGGAGGGACCTGAAACCAGCTCTTTCCGGTAACCCAGATTCCTGCTGCGTCTGCTCTAACAACAGCGAGGCCGAGATTCGCGAGCGCACCGTAGGTATTGCTGTGGGAATCTGAAGCCACGCACATCTTGCCTGGCCAGACAAAGAGCTCTTCGACCTGATGATGTATTAGCAGAACGATCCGCCGTTCGAACCGTAGGGAACATGTTTACCATGACTTGGTGACCGATCGAGTAGCCGGCGGGGAAGAAAGGAACGCCGTGCGCTTTCGCGAATGCCTCAATCTGTGCAGAGTGTTAGGTAACGTGAGGTCTGGGTGGCTGTTGAGCATGGACTACGTGCCTGCTCATACTTCTTCAGGTTGGACTCGCTCTTGTTCTGTACGTCGTGATCGAGAGCGAAAACCAGCTGCGACGGGTCCTTGATACGAGTAGCGCCCATTGACATGAATTTCTTGGCGATAGGCCAGGTGTTGTCGTGAGACATGCAACGGGAGGGCTCGATCTGTACGTAGTCGCCGCTCCGAACGACCTTTCCCTCCGGAAGACCGACAGCATGGCGCTGCACAATCTTTTCCGTCAACGTCTGCGGTGTCTTCTTCTCGGCCGGGGCATCCGTGAGAGAGGACTGTGTAACTCGGGAAAGCGAGAACGATCGTCGGTCGGAGGTCGCCATCAACCGGCGGTATGGGGGCTGGTAGAATGACGTGCGTGGGAGGCGTTGACTCCATATCGGGATGCGACTGCATGCCCGGCTGAGCGATCGAGCCCACGGGGCGGTCGCGACCTGCGAGAGTTAGTCTCTAGACAATCAAAGAGAACGGAGAATCACATGCTGCTCTGTGCGCCATCGCCATGTCTTAGGAACTGTCTTTGGGACAATAGCATAAAAAGTTCCCAATATCAAACATCTTTTTTTCCCTGGGACTTGATCAGCGGCACGTGCTCCGCAACTCAAATGCCGATGACGGACCCGAGGAACCAATGACACTGTGGACATTTTCAATTGCAGCCTACCTGTATCCACTTACAAGTAATTACCTTCCTTCCGACTCACAATCAAATCACACTGACGAACAGTTGGTACCGATAAAGAAGCAACAATCAAAGCCTCTCGATGACACTCAAGCCCCAAGATCCGCCGACCAAATGGGACAGGTTTAGGCCTTGGCCACTGCGCCGCTTATGTCGAAAGGACGGGTCTCGGCACGCTCACCACCAACTTTTGAAACCCGTCGCTAACATCGAAGTTTCGCTGGAACAGCAGTATCCGGAATCGCAGACCTGGTTGTTGTGTTGGAAGGCAAAGGCCCGGTGGGGCTGGGCAACGTTTGCAGGTCGGGTATCCGTGCTGCCGACCAACAGGCCAACAGCCACCCCTGCATGAACCGTCGCCGGGGGTCATGAGGCGGTCGGTGTTGGCGGGCTGCCGCTGCCGTCCCCTCTCATTCCCGTCCCCCACCGGATCCCGAGTTTCCACCTTCTCCCAAGAAACATCACATTTCACATTTGCTGCATTGAGAATATCCAGTCGATATGGCTCTCTCTCGGTGTTGGTTGTGGTCTGGCTGTTGTCTAGCTGATGTTTCCACCGGCTCAGGCTGTGCCAGGCTGGACGATATTACGCAGTATAGTGAACACGGGTGTTTCCCCTCAGCCCTACGTAGCAACATACACATACTGTGAGAAGGCGCTAAACATTAGGTAGGATGCCGGTAGGTGGGGCTGCACTACAATGATGCGGGTTCTTTTTCTCTCTATCTTACGTATGGAACATAGAGCACACCGCATCAAGTCTCTAAGAGGCTGCTGTCCGATCAAGGCCATGCTACAAGAGAAGTTGAGGCAAAGATTGTCATTTGGACTTGGCACTTAAGGTGAGTTCAAGAATCTACCGCGCACGATAGGGCGTTCTGTCACCGACAGCGGCCACGCAGGCATTCGAACGTCAGCAGCCAAGGTATCGCATCTCCAGTTAAATAAAATAAAACAAAAGTAAAGTAAAAAAAAACTAAAAGGGCACGACATATTGACAAGAACTGACGACGGGGCGGGATGAGTAATTGGTACACGACAAACAAAGGAAAACCCACTCAAGATTCAGTTGAGCGAGTGCCCCCTCCAGCTCCCAAGGTGGTTTATCGGCGTTTAGGAAGGGGCTTGCCCCACTTACAGCGAAATAGACTCGCGGGAGCGACGTCATTGACGCTGCGCTGACGTGATCGGGACCCCGAACATTCGTCGTTCGCGGGGCAGAGGACGGGTGAATCCACATCGGGACATCGGACAGCCCGTGTTCCCTAACACACTTTCGATTTGAACCCCATTCTAACCGTCTTTAACGCCGTCCCGACGAGCGGGGGCGAGGGAGGGAAGGGGGGCCCGCCGAGCGGCGGGGAAGCAGGTTTGTAAATTCCAAAGCCGTGTGGTGTGATCGGTTCTCCGAAACTATTTGAGTCGGCCGTCCGCCACGCCGTTTGGGGGATTGAGGAATTCGGAATCTCAAGAAAGCAGCCTCCTACCTACCACACCCGTGAGAACATCTACAGCATCACTACTCTCAAACACACACGCACACACACACACACACACATCCACACACACACATACATCCACCATGAGCAGACACGTCCTCATCCTCGGCGGCCACGGCAAGGTCTCGCAGTTCCTCACCCCGCTCCTCCTCAAGAAGTCGTGGACCGTCACGAGCGTCATCCGCGCCCAGGAGCAGGTCCCCGCCATCGAGAAGCTCGGCGCCGGTCAGGCCGGCAAGCTCAACGTGCTCGTCCGCAGCATCGAGGACGTCTCCGACCAGGCCAAGGCCCAGGCCATCCTCGACGAGGTGAAGCCCGACACCATCGTCTGGAGCGCAGGTGAGTCGCGATACTTGTTTGTTCTTGCAGTTGCTTTTTTGCCGTTGCATTCCGTCATCGTCATCTTTGATCCCTCCGGGTCCTCCCCTTCCTCTCACTCGCGCGAGTCATGAAGCTTGGAACGGACGATCTTCCAAGCTTGGCAGATGGAGTGGATGCTGACAGACTCGTCATAGGTGCCGGTGGAAAGGGAAACCCCGAGAGAGTGAGTCCGAAACATGAAATCCCATATCCGTTAGGAGCTATCTATTCAGATTGATTGACACCTCTTCCCAGACGTTCGCCATCGATCGCGACGCCGCCATCTACTTCGTCAAGGCCGCCGTCGCGACCCCCTCGATCAAGAAGTTCATCCTCGTCTCCTACCTCAGCTCCCGACGGACCAAGCCCACCTGGTGGTCTGATCAGGCCTGGCAGGACGCCCAGGAGGGCAACAAGAAGCTTGCCAACTACTTCCAGGCCAAGGTTGCCGCCGACGAGGTCCTCTGGCAGGAGTCTAAGAAGCGCGCTGATTTCTCCGGCGTCAGCCTGCGTCCGGGCGCGCTGACCGAGGCGCCCGCCGGCAACGTCGAGTTCGGCAGGACAAAGGGCGTCAAGGGCTCGTCGAGCAGAGAATCCGTCGCCGAGGTCGCCGCCCTCATCGCCGAGAACGACGCCTTCGCGACGTCATGGGTCGACCATCTCGACGGCGATGAAGACCCCAAGGCAGCCGTCGACAGGGTTGCTAGAGAGAAGGTGGACGTCGCCGAGGGCGAGGAGTTCTACAAGGCTTGAGGGAAAATACACACATGTCTTGTTTAAAAAAGAAAATACTATTAATAGTACTACATTAATACAGCGAGTTTTTTTTGTTCATCATGTCATCAGGGCAATGTGCTTGAGCTCTCTAGAGGAGAAGGAAAATCGGGTCAGCTTCGAGAGTTCAACGGTAGAAGTTACCGGGATGGTATGACTTACTCTTGCACTTGGTTTCCCACCTTCATGGGCTTATACACCACCTCCTCGCCTTCGTCCTTGCCCAGGTTGAACTGCTCAGCCCGGACCTTTTGTGCCTGCTCCGCCAGCTGGGGGATCGGTGTGATATCGAAGTCGGATGACAGGTGGAAGAAGAACGTCGACGAGATGCGGACGAGCGGGCGGTCCGGGAATTGGGTTTTGCGGCGCTCAATCACGTCAAGTGTCTTCTCGTTGACCACGACCTCGTGGAAGCCCGCCTTGATGAGGCCTCCCGTCAGATGCTCCAGCTGCTTTCCGGCCTGGACCAAGAGGTAGTTGCCCTCGGGGATCTTGACGGAAATCTTCTTGCCCGTGTTGCGCGCCCAGATGTGCAGGCCTGGGTACCGCGAACGGCCGTGAATGGTGAGGAAGTTTAGGTCCGTGTGGAAGCCGGCCAGAATGGTGTCCTGCTTGCCGTACTTGACCAGATCCGAAGCCGTCGGTGCCAGGAGATGAGGTCCGTACTTGGCGGCGTCGCTGAAAGTGTCGGCGGGCAGGCCCAGGCCAACAGCCGCCATCTTGGAGAGGCCGGTGACTGCCTGCTTCATCGATGTCCCCCACTTGTCCATGGCAGGCGGCCAACGCTCGCGGATGTGCGGGGCTTCCGGGACGACGTTGGGCGCGTTGAGCCCGGGGAACTCGGTCTCATAGGGCGGGTTTTCGGCCATGCGCCAAAAGAAGCGACACTTGGGATCGGGTTCGTGGCCGCCAATGTCGAGAGGGCGCTCGGAAGGGGCAAGGCGCTGAATAATCTGCAGACAAGGTTCATCGACAGCGCACTTGGGCTTCTCCGTGTTCTCGAGGGTCACGCCAATCTGGTAGCTAAGCTCTGGGCGCTCGTCCTTCTTAAGGTCTTCGGCGGGTTGTGCGAAGTAGTCCTCGAGAAGGTCAAGGAATGTGGTGTTGTCGGATTCGGCGACGCGAGAGTCGTGCAGCACGAGAGCGCCATAGGTGATGAGGGCGGTGGCGGCCTTTGCGCACTCTTCGCGGACGGCAGGCGAGTCGCGCGGCTCGTTCAGGAAGACGTCGAGGTCGATAATTGGGAGATCCATGGGAAGGTCTTGCGCAGCCATGGTGGGCGATCGGGTGCGCGGGCAACTTTTCAAGGTGGACGGCGATTTGGAGGGGTAAAGGCGTCAGTATCAAAGTGGACGTCGGAGGACAGTGGTGAAGATGGCGGGAATGAGGTTGAAAAGAGCTCTTCGCACGAGTTTCTGATCGCGGGCAGCGGTCTGAAAGGGGGATGATCAAAAGTGGTCAGAAGCCAGCACTAACAACAGCGGAAAGCTTTGGGGTTTTGTCTCGCTCCGTCGTGCATGTGAGCTCTTGGAGATGCGCGCGCGTGGTGGGGGTTTCGATGCTAAGAAGGTCGCATGGCCCACGCCAAAGCGCTTGGCCGTATCAGGCAGCTCAGGGCCGACCCAGGCCGTTGAAAGATGCAAACCGCGGTCCGATATGGGGACAATGACAGCCAATCCCGTGTGTTTGTCGGCGCTGTCCGGGGCTGCGGACGGGGGCATCCAGGACGAATAGTCGACCCAGACTCCCAGACTTCCATGCTGATTGTCTTTTGGCCTGCTGTCATTGGAGGAATACTTACGAGCAAGTATCTTCCGACGTTGCGCGCGGCCCTTTTGGGCCGCGGATTCTGTGAATTTGAAGCCGCCCTCGATGGGCTGACTCGGCACGCAGGAAAATGTTGGCCGAGGGCCTGGGCCCATTTCCCATGTTGCATGTCCTGCGATTTCCGCCGGTCATCACCGGTCATCGCCGACAACCACAGGTCGGGTTGGATTTCTGGTCCTGCAATTCGCGATTTTCTGCCTGCCCTTCGCATAGTGTTCGAATGATTTCGGGCAGTGACATTTTAAACCGATCGGAATCCTCCGAATGCATTGCTGGCGATGATGTGGTTCTGGAGAATGGAGATTCCCTCAATCCTCCTTAGAGTCCTCAGCATCGTCAACGATCTTCCGCGGCCACTCGGGGCAAATGTCGATCTGCTCTCGTGGGAACCACAACTCCAGGAATAAAAACAGCAGGTAGTCGACAATGACGCAGAGACAGAAGAGCTTGCCCGCCCAGATGCCGCAGCCGTAGTAGCGTTTGAGCCGATCGATGAGTGTGAAGGACCGCACTCGACTGTTGCCAAAGGTTGAGGGGTTGGCGGTGTCGAACCCGTAAAACTCGGCTTCGCTAAGCTCGCCGGTGATTCCGTGATAGACCCGCTCCGTACGGATGGCTACGTTGGTCCAGGAATACATCTTTCGGACCTGCTCGTGGAAGCGCTCAGTCCGCACCTTGTTTGCCCTCAGAGCAGCGATCGCCTTGCCCGTCGCAACAACCAAGTCGTCCTCCTCTGGCTTTGCAAAGACAGTCATGTGAGATGGTAGGACCTCGGGAATCCCGCCGACTTGCGTGCATACGACGTACAACCCACAGCTAGCTGCCTCCACAATGACCGTACCAAAGGCCTCCGTCAAACTCGGGTGTAGGTAGATGTGGCCTCGAACCATGACATCCCGCACCTCTTCGTGGCGTATCGGGCCCAGCATCTCGACGCGGTCTTGTAGAACGTTCTGTTCAATCATCTGCTCGAGGTCGATGGCCTTTGGGCCCGAGCCGGCAATGATGAATCTCGTGTTGGGGTGGTTCTCCAGGATACGGGGGATCGCGGCTGTCAGAAGATCCGTCCCCTTGTTATAAAACAGGCGGGATATCACCACGATCGTAATCACGTCGTTCGGGCCGAGATGGTGCGCTGGGGGCGGGTTCTGTCCAAAGGGTTGTCCAGCAGCGTCGGAAGATGGGTAATCGAGGGGGCGGAAGTTCTCGGCAACGACGGCGTTGGGAATGACCGAGACCATGAGGGGGTCCAGAGACGCTCGGAGGACAGTATTCTCTTTGCTGCGAGGCCCAGTTAGTTACCTGTCTCCGTCGACGATCCACGGCGCAACGTACCATGTATGGCTGACGCAGATGACATGGTCCACGTCGCTCAGGGAGAACTTGAGGATCTTGTTCGTCAGAATACTGGCTGCATCCGCGAAGCCGAACAGCGAGTGGTCTGTGAAGACGGTCCGCAGACCCATTGTCCTTGCGTGTAGGATCGCTTCATGGCACATACTGCTCAGACTCGCATGGCCGTGGACAATCTCGATCTGCTCTCGGATGAGGATGTTGCGGAGGATCGGGAAGAAGGAGAAGACGGTCGGAAATGTGGCGGATCGAAATATGACGAGGAACGGGACGTGGTAGACTCGCAGGCCGTTGGTCAAGTTCCGCACGCCGCTGCGGCCTTCGTAGGCGTGGGTGATGATGATGACTTTGTGTCCGCGGTCGATGAGCTTCGTGGATAGTTGATAGATGTGGCTCTCGACTCCTCCTGGCTGTGGGAAAAAGAAGTCGCTAACCATAGCGATATTGTATGTTCGACTCATCTTGTCGGCTTGCTCGGCGCGAGCAATTGTCACCTTGGAGATTGGTGCTGGAGCATCGTCTCGTAGAGCTTCGAAGGCGTCGCGAAATCACAGGTGCCGGTCGCAATAGTACCTTCTTAGGTACTTACCCTTACTCTCCTAGGTAGGTAGTTACGCGGCGGGATGGTGCGCGCGCCGAATGTAGGTACGTACCGGAGCTTAACTATGTACCTAGGTACCTTAGCTTCGATTCCGATAAGGAACAAAAGTACAGGCGGTGGACAGGGGCAGAAATGCGATAAGGAACGCCGTCCAACTTTTTTTTGGGATGCGCCAGCTGCCCCTCCAACACTACATATCTATGCAGCTATCACGCCTCGACGCTTGCGCAAATACGGCTATAGGTTGTCAAAGGTCCCACAAGCCCAATTGGTGAGATGTACGCCCGTTACGTCCCCTCGAAGAAGAACCAGGAGGCTCCGAAGCCTGCCGAGCCGTCACCTCCGTCGCCAACTCCACCGGCCCCCGCGCCGTCCTCGATCCCGACCGACGACGGGCTCGTGACCGGAGGTTCGACCGCCAGTCCCTATGCGAGATTCGTTCCCTCAAAGAGCTCGAAGCCCCGTAGTTCCCTCTCCAATGTAACCACGGCAAACGCCCACGACAGCCTGTCCCCGGCGACCAAGCGCAAGCATCAGGTCTCGGTCGAGGCCGAGGAAGAGGCACCGACAAAGAAGAAGAAGTCCAGGAGGTCCGGGGATGGTGTTGGATCGGACGAGGATGCAGCCACGCCCAAGAAATCCAAGAAGGAGAAGAAGATCAAGACCTCTGGGCAGGACTCTGCGCCTGTAGATGACGCCGACGCGATGGACACTCGCGACGATGAACCTCGGGCCACGGAACCACAAGAGACGGGAGCGGAGGAGAACAAGATGCAGAAGAAGAAGAAGAAGAAGCGTGCGTCAGACGCCGCCAATTCCGATACCATAGCCGAGGAAAACGACGCACCAACCAAGAAGGATAAGTCGAAAAAGAAAAAGAAGAACCGCGACGACGCCGGAGACGAAGAAGAAGAACAAGAACAAGACAAGGTCGATGTGCGGCACAAAACCGTCTTGGCCAAGGCCACCAAGTACCTCAAGAAGTCGGCGGAAGCGGCCCAGGCCGGCGCCCCCGAGAAGATGGACGTCGACGACGCAGAACAGGTGGAAGAAGAACACGGCCTCGAACCCCTGCCGCAGCCCGAGCCCGCCCCCCTCGACGCCTCGAAACCCTCCTACGAGACCCTGCCACACTGGCTCGCCGCCCCAATCCGCGTCGCCCCCGACACCCGGACGCCCTTCGTCGACATCGGCATCAACCCGAAGGCCGCCCAGATCCTCGAGGCCCGCGGTTTCCGCGACGCTTTCGCCGTCCAGACCGCCGCCGTGCCCCTGCTCCTCCCGTCCTGCAAGCACCGCCAGGGCGACCTCCTGGTCGCCGCCGCCACCGGCTCCGGAAAGACGCTGGCCTATGCGCTCCCCATCGTGCGCGATCTCAGCCAGAGCGCCGTCACGAGGCTGCGCGCCCTCGTCGTCCTGCCGACGCGTGAGCTGGTGAAGCAGGCGCAGGAGGTGTTTGAGCTCTGCGCCGGCGCCTTCGACGGCCGCGACCAGAAGAGGGTGCGCGTCGGCGTCTCCGTCGGAAGTCAGCAGTTGAGGCACGAGCAGGCCGCCCTGGTCGAGAGGAACGAGAGATACGACCCCGAGGCCTATCGCGCGGCTCACCAGCGGGAACTCGACGCGTGGAAGGAGGTCGAGGAGTCGACGGCCGACGCCGATGACGACGCGGCGGTCGCGAGCTCTCTGCCGGACCACGTCGTGAACTACGCGTCCAGGGTCGACGTCCTCATCTGCACCCCCGGCAGGCTTGTCGAGCACATCAACCTCACGCCCGGCTTCTCGCTCGACTACGTGCGCTGGCTGGTCGTCGACGAGGCCGATAAGCTCCTCGCGCAGAGCTTCCAGGGCTGGCTCGACGTCGTCATGCCCAAACTGCGCACCGACGACAAGTTCAGCGCCCGCGACTTCCCCGATTCCAACCTCTCCGGCGTGCGCAAGGTCGTCCTCAGCGCCACTCTCACCCGGGACCTGAGCCTGCTGAGCGGGCTGCAGCTCCGTCGGCCGCAGCTCATCGTCCTCGAGGGCGACCAGGCCGACGGCACAGCACCCATCGCCGAGCATACCCTGCCGACCCTCCTCAAGGAATCCGCCATCAGGGTCCACGACGCGAACCTCAAGCCGCTCTACCTCATCGACCTCCTCCTCGGCGGCCACCTCATGTCCGAGACCGCTTCCAAGACGCTATCCACGTCCGCCGCCCACAAGGACGGCTCATCCTCCTCATCCTCGGACAGCTCCTCAGATGCCTCATCCGAGAAGAGCTCCGATTCCGACTCAGACTCAGACACGAGCTCAGACTCAGACACGAGCTCAGACTCAGACACGAGCTCAGACTCCGACTCCGACTCCGACTCGGACAGCTCATCGGACGCCAGCTCAGAAGCCGCCGCCGGCACGTCCAAACCCAAAACCGCCCGCACTCTCTTCCAGACGACGGCCCTCATCTTCACCAAGTCGAACGAGTCCGCCCTCCGCCTCTCCCGCCTCATCTCCCTCCTGCACCCGTCCCTGGCGCCCTCCATCGCGACCCTCACGTCGACCCAGAAGACCTCCGACCGTCGCCGCGCCCTCCGCGCCTTCGCCGGTCGCCGCCTGCGCCTGCTCGTCGCCTCGGACCTCGTCGCCCGCGGTATCGATCTGCCCCTCCTCGACAACGTCGTCAACTACGACCTGCCCGCCAGCGCCGCCGGCTACGTCCACCGCGTCGGCCGCACTGCCCGCGCCGGCCGCGCCGGTGCCGCATGGACCCTCGTCGAGGACGGCGAGAGCGGCTGGTTCTGGGGCCGCATCGCCAAGCCGAGCAGCGGCATCCGCCGCGCCGTAAAGGTCGACCGCCTGCGCATCGGCGACCCGGACACCGGCGGGTTCGGGGACGATCGGGTGCGCGAGTACGAGGAGGCGCTCGAGAAGCTGGGCAAGGAGGCTGGCGAGGCGAGGAGGCACAGATAGCCTCTTGTCGCTGTTGTTGCTGCTGTTGCATAGTAGTAGTGTAAAGATGATTAATACCATATCAAGCGTTCAAATATGCCAGCAGATCTCCGCACCATACATCTATTTCTCTACTTTGATCTTAGATGAGCAGTTCGGGGGGAGCCCACTCACTGTTCACAATAAAACATTCAATAACACCCCCCGGAGAATGGATGTCCGATGTTCACATCATTGGCAAGCATCATCCGGTCCGGTGAACACACCAATTGATCACGAGAAGCGATGCGCAAATTGAATCAAGATTTGGTATCATTGAACATTAACTAATTCTGGTATTCGGTCTTCGCAGCGTACACGGTCGGCGGTCTATCGATTGGTTGGTTTGTTTGTTTGGTGAATATCGTACAGGTTGTAAAGGCAAAAAGGGGGTTTTGTTTTTTGCTTAAGTCGTATCGTATCGTTCGATCGGTCCAAGGAAAATAAGAGACGAGAATACCACATTTCGAATCTCGATTCGTTCGTAACATGAAGGGTAGTAAGTTGAAGAAAAAGCACACACACGCTCAGCTATTGATGAACAAGACAAAATGGACCGATCATTACGCCAAAGGGCGCATCGATGCACAACGAGGCGGATGCTGGCCCATGAGATATGGACGGGCGCACTCCTTGTGGTCGACTCAGGCCCGCGGCACCTCCAATTCGTTTCCTCCCTCATTGGTCCGGCTGTCGTGAGACAACGGCCGTTCGACAGGCGACAGGCCGCCAACACTGGCGGCCACGATACCGGGCATGCCCAGAGCGGCCTTCATCGGCGACGTGTTATGCCTGCTGGAAGATCTGGAACCACTCCGGCTGCGGGTTCTCTCGCGGTACTCGCGGGGCTTCATAATGACCTCGCTGATCTGGCTGATTCTTCCTCCCTTGATGCGCTTCAGGAACGCCAGGTCGTCTCTGATCTCCATCAGAGCATCCTTAACACCACCCAGGTGCTCGGCATCCTCGTCTTCCGTCTTCTTCTTGCGCTTCCACTTGGGAATCTTGGACCAGCACCAGGCGAAGGGCTTAACGAGTGCCACGAAGACGGCGTCGGGAACGAGACGGATTAGAATGCCAACAGGGACGGAAAGGAAGCCAAGGACAATGGAAATACCCCATTGCGGTCCATTAAGACGCTCGACCTTGAAGGCGGCGCCGCCAACGTAAACGATGAGGATCTGGCCGCCGGCCATGATGGCCATCATGAGAGCGAATAGCTTGTTCTTGGTGATTCCCTCAAAAATGTTCAGCTTGTTGTCGATGCGTCTGCTGTTGATGAGCTTGAAAATCTGCATGAAGACGAAGACGTTGAACACGAGCGTCTTGCGCTGGCCTTCCGGGTAGTTGTTGATACCGGCCGGACGGACAAAATGCAGAATGAGGGTGACAATGAGCTGGTAGATGGACTGGCCGATGATCATCTTCCACATGGGCGTGTTGATCAGGGCGGCCGTCTTGGCCTCAGGTTTCCGGCGGAGCATGCTCTCGGTAGGAGGATCGGTGGCGAGGGCGAGGGCGGCGAAGGTATCCATGATAAGGTTCACCCATAGAAGCTGAACGGCGTTCAACACGGGCTCTTGTGTTTCGCTGCCAACAGCGGTGACGAAGGTGAGGATGACGGCCGTGATGTTTACGGTGATCTGGAACTGCAGGAACTTCTTGACGGCATCGTTGATGGCACGGCCCCAAGCCATGGCCTTGACAATGGACGAGAAGTTGTCGTCCATCAGGATGATGTCCGAGGCTTCCTTGGCAACTTCGGTTCCGGTGATACCCATGGAGAAGCCGACATCCGCCGACTTGAGAGCAGGCGCGTCGTTTGTGCCGTCTCCCGTGACGGCGACAACCTCGCCCAAGCTCCTCAGGGCCTTGACCAGGATCTTCTTGTCCTCGGGACTCGAACGAGCCAACACGCAAAGGTCTCTGACAATCGCAATTCGCTCACGGTCATCCATGCGGCGGAACTCAATACCTTCCATGACTTTGCCCTTCTCGGTCAGGATGCCGCAGTCTCTCGCGATCGCTCTGGCGGTCTCGACGTTGTCGCCGGTAACCATCTTCACAGACACGGAGGCGGTGCGGCAATCCTGCACAGCCTTGGGAACACCGGCGCGGACGGGGTCTTGGATACCGACAACACCCACCCACGTGAGGTTCTTGAAGATGCCGGAGAACTCAACGTTTTGGGAACCTTCCTCCTTGCGGACGTTCTCGGGGGGCCATTGCTCAAAGTCGCGGTATCCGAGGGCGATTGTGCGGAGGGATCGGCGAGCGTAATCGGTAATGATCTGGCGGATCGCCTCCTGCTGCTCCGAGGCCATTGACGCTGTGCCAGAGGGCTTGGTCGGGTCGGTAACGGCGTGGGAACATTGTCCCAAGAGGATCTCGGGGGCGCCCTTGACGAAGAAGCGGTACTTGTTGTTGGGCAAGCGCACGACAGCACCCATAGCCTTTCGCTTAGAGTTAAAGGGGAAAAGCTGCTCGATGGGGCAGTTCTCTCGCTCGATGGCGATTTGCTGCAGGGCGAAGCATCGGCGAGCCCAGTCGAGCAGGGCCGTCTCCGTCTTGGTACCTACAAAGAGCTGCTTTCCGTTCTCTTCCGTTTCAAAAGCAGTCGTGTTCATGGCCACGGACTGCTTGACAAGATCTCTGAACTCGGGGTCCAGGGCCGATGAGAGCTTGGACATGGTGACTTCGGCCGCAGGCTCGCTGTGAATCTTTTTGTCGTCTCCAGCGACCTGCTCGTGAGTTCCATCCTGCGTATCGGCAGTTTGGTCGTCGACGGCGGTGAAACGGAACTTGCCGGTGCCCAGAGTGCCGGCCACGACAGTCATGACGTTCTCAGTAAGGGTACCGGTTTTGTCGGAGCAAATAACGGTGGCATTGCCCATGGTCTCGCATGATTGCAAATGTCGGACGAGGTTGTTCTCCTTTGTCATCCGCTTGGTTGCGTACGCCAGGGCCAGTGTGACGGCCAGGGGTAGACCCTCAGGGACGGCAACGACGATAATGGTGATGGAGGTGATGAGAATTTGCAAGAACCGCTGGCCCTTTTCCTCAGGGGTACCATCGTTCTGCGGGAGGTGGGCCAGGAATTCGATCGTGAGGACGCCGAGAAGCAGCAAACCAGCACCACTGCCGAGCTTTGCAATGTATCCTGTTTCGCCGTGTTAGTGATGTCTCTGAGCAGGAAACGGAGCAAACTTACCCGCAAGAATATTGAGCTTCAGCTGCAGGGGAGTCATGCCGGGGTCGTCGCGAAGGGACATCATGGTCTTGCCGTGACTGGAGTTCTCGCCAACAGCGGTGACGAGGAACGTGCCAACACCGTCGAGAACTCTAGCGCCAGAGATGATGAAGGGATCAAGCTTCTTGGGGTTCACTTCCTCCTCGAATAATGCCTTCATGACGACGTCGGCAGGCACCTTCTTGATGAGATCCGACTCTCCGGTGGCGGACGACTCGTCGCAGCTGACATTGTGACCGTCAATGAAAACGCCGTCAACGGGGATGATGTCTCCCTGCTCCAGCAGCATGACATCTCCGACGAGAATTTCGTGCACTGAGAGGTTGGCGGGCTTTCCGGAACGAATGACCTTGACGACGCGGTCCTCCTTCTTCTGGTTCAGCTTGCGAAACTGGCGTTCCTTTTGCCAATCGTTGATGGAACCAACGACTACGACAATTGTGATAGCGACGATGATGGCCACACCCTCGACCCATTCGAGCTTGGCCGTATCGTCTCCGTGATGTGTCGCACCGAAGGTCTGGTACAGTCCCAAAGCTAGAGAAATGACGGCTGCCACACTCAATAGAATCAAAACCTTGTCCTTCATGGCGATCCAGGCAAGCTGCAAAAGCGACAGCGATTTCCTCTCGGGCAGGAGGTTCAGGCCAAAAACGCGCTTCCGGTCGTCGAACCCCTTGCCTGCGCTGTCGCCATGCTGAACGGCCTCCTGCTGCAGGGAATCCGTCGGTACGGGCTCCGATGATGAGGGGAGCTTCTTGCCAGCAGCGACGGCCTCGTCGAAGCTGACAGCGCCGTCGAGCCTGGATTCGTCGAGACTGAGGCCGGCGCGCCTGTCTGTCCGCAAGCCCTTTTCCAGGCCCACCAACCCGCCGACGGCAACAAAGGCATCGAGACTCTTGGGGTTGATAAGTTTGGAAACCTGGCCGGGCGTGAAGGCAAAGGGATTGTTGTCGACATGAAAGGAAGCTTCCTCGCCGGGGTTCGGTGCGAGAGCGTCGTCGGGGTTCAAGCCATAGCCCTTGGGTGCGTCTGAGTGTTGGACAGTTGGGGAACCCTTGTCCGTGCCGTCATTCGTCTTGGACTTGGCCAAGGTGGTGTTGTTGGAGTCCCACGACTGTGATCTCGACTTTCTTGTGGGCACTGATAACGTATTGTTCACCTCATCGCCATTGTCCGAAGACGGTGTTGATGATGTGTTGTGAAGTTCGTCTCCTGTAAGTCGGACGCGGTGGTTAGTTGGTCCAGATGGACGCGTTACGATGTCTTTTTTTTTTTTTCGTTCTTCTGACCGGTCCAGGGAGGAAAGAGTGGAATGCAACATGGCGTCATACCTTGTTCGTTCACGGCCGAGGTGTCGAGCGTGATAGTAGGAGCTCGTGGCCGCCTCAGCGGTGAGTTATTCCTTGGCATGGTGCTGGTTGCCTTGGGCCGGTTATTTTGAATGTGTTACCGGCGTCAGGTTGCCGTCCTCCTGTGTGGTGTTTTGTTTTCAAGGAGTGGCGAAACCGAAAGGAGAATTGAAAAAGGAGGGGGGAGAGAAAAGGAGAGAGAGAGAGGGATAAACAATTAAAACAATTCGGTCTCTCTTTTTTGGAAGAAAGGGAGGTAATGGTCCAGGTCCAGGTCCAGGCTTGCTTGGCTGGAGGCTGCTTTCGGTAGGGAGTTGGGTGGGAAGGGTAGCCGCAGAAGGGTTTGGGGGAATTGGTGGTTTACAGACAAAGAACGAGACGGCACAGTACCGTCCTGCCTTATTGATGGAGGTACCGAGAGAGAGAAAAGTGCAGGAGAAAAGTGTGGCAATCAGTGCAACAACCCGTGAGGAATCCAGGCCTAATGGGGATTGAGAGGCGGTGTAGGTTGGGCAGTCTTGTTGAAGGGAGGGAGACTGGGAGACTGGAAGAATGATGGATTGTCGATCGAGAGTTTGTTCGGCTGAAGTCTGGCCGACCTGAGGAGGGTGGCGGGATGTGTTTGTCTGGAGATTAAGAGATTACTGGTGCCAGCGATGCGATGATGGCCGTCGTTGTCGATGAATGTCGACGTCCAAGCCGACGGGGCGTATTGATATGGACGGCCGAGGGGGGAATGAGTCTGGAGAAGGGGGTGGTGGTTCCGCTAGGTACTATGGGGTCTCATGTCGTTCCATGGGCCATTTGAAGGGGGCTGTGTGAAGGCCAAAGGTAGTTGAGTTTTTTTCTTCTCCTTCCCTCTTAGTTCTTGTTTTTCCCTTCTCCCTTCTTGTTACCTATAGTCTGGACCGTCGAGGTACCGGTTTGGCAAATGTTGGTTGGTGGTTGGCAGCGACAAGGTGCACTGGGGGGGAGGTGAATAGAGTTGCGTGACAAGAAATGGGGACAGACTGCGCTGGTGGGTGGGGTCGGGCTTTTGGCAGGGCAGATTCTTGAACAGAGGCTGGATCCTGGGCGGCGACGATGAGATATGAGCGAGGAGAGGAAGGTGAGAGCGAGGATGAGAGTGAGAGTGAGAGTAAGGGAAGTGAGTGACGTGACGTGAACGTGATTCGAGTATCGGCGGGAATGGCGGTGTTGACGGGTGAACGAGGAGCCAAACACCACACAACAGGACGCAATATCGAGGAGACGAGACAAGCGTCTACACTACTCCGTTCCTAGGTACGGATACTGCTAGGTCTGCTTCACTAACTGGCTCCGAGGTTACAGCAGAGAAGGTAAAGAAACAAGAAACTCGGTAAAATAGGAAAGGGAACAAACACTGTACGTCAATTCTCACCATGACATGAACCATAAACACGCCCTCACTCTGACTCTGACACTCGCACTCACACTCACACTCAGGGCGTCGGGGCTTCATTCGCTTGGCTTGGGGGGGGTGATGTGCTAGCCAGGCTTGGCTCTGGTGATTCGTGAATGACAGGAGACGGGAGGACCTACACAGCCACCATGACTTGGCTAGGCCGCCAGAAAGCCAAGGAAATTCCAGCTTTGCCAAGAGGTCGCTCACGCCCTGTACGTAAAGCTGCAGCGGCAAGCCGTCGTCCAACGAGCCCAGCCGGGAACCAGAAACAAACCCCAGTTCGCCTTTCTGCGGGCTCCTGGCTCCTGGCTCCTGGCTGCGGGCTGCGGGCTGCGGGCTGCGGGCTGCCGGTGTTCACAACTCTTTTTTTGAATTTTTTTATAAGTATCCTCTCGCCGCTGGCATGGAGAGCGCTGGATGAGGGTGACTGAGTGAATGTCAGTGAATGGGTGGATAGATGGGTGGGCGGTCCGAGTGAGTGAAGATCGTCCAGGTCAATTACACGGACGTATTTCCTCGCTGGCAATCGAGGCATCCTCATTGGCGATCGAGTGCGGTCCAGGTAGCGCAAGGGGGCACGCCGCCAAGCCATATCGTTGAATTGCGGTGGAATTGCTTCCCATCAAGGGGAACAAAACCATTCAAACGGGTTGAGGTTCAGCATGGATCCTCCTCTCGGCTTCTCTGTGTTTCTCTTTACAGAGTACTCATCAATCCTTCCGCCTGCGAACACCGTCTGTACCAGGCAGCATATCACCCCAAAAAAAATTTTCTGCTCGTCGCATCCTGCGCCAAGATGGATGCATATCCACGTCCATGCCTCTTCTACCGAGGTGAGCGTGGTGGATGGAATTAATGGCCATGACCACAGCATGTAACCTCGTTCACCACGGGCCCGGTGTTCGCTTCGGCGGCTCACCGGTGGGGAGGTGACTTGGGTCACTCCCGGAGCCCGGTGGACTGATGTTGCCCAAACGCTGACAGGATTGGGGACAGCAACGCCGAGACATTTTGGGGGGGTTTTGCCCTTTGCCTTGACCTGACTCTCTTATTTCTGGAGGGGAAAAGGAGGCAGCCGGCCGCAAAACGAGATGAGCCACAGTCCGGCGCTCTTGGCAGGAACCCAACAGAGGAAAGAAAGGAGCAACTCCTGATTCAGTACCGATCGGTTTTGAGACTGTAACGAGATTCCATGTGGTAGGTTCTTGGTGCGGGAGAAGAAGAGGGGGGAAAAACTATTGTACCAACCGGACGAAACTCTCGGTTGAACATCTTTCGTCTTGTCACTCGCCCCAAAAAAAAAGCATGTGTCACGACTGGTTGAAAGGGGATCATCGTCACAACTTCTCCACGTGTGTGGCCATACTGCGGGGGGTGGGATGGGATGGGATGGGTTGGGTTGGGTTGGGATAGGATATGGGATGGGATGCAGCGTGAGATCGGGGCAGCTTGAGAAAGAAAAAAAGAGGTCTCGCTCTGCCGCGAGCTTGACGGACCAAACTCAACGATGATGGGTGCATCCCATCATTGGCGTGGCGGCTCCCCCCATCTGCATCCGCATCTGCATCAGTCATACCACTTTGTGCCTATCACGACGGTGTGCAGAACTCCCAGGTGTCAAGACATCTCATACTAATCATTGTGGACAGTCTGTAGTACCATAGTATGCTCTGTAATGCGACCCGGAGGCATCCCAGTTCCCGGCCCCCCGGCGACACCTCCCCCCTGGCAACAGCGAACCGGAACAAGACCCCCGACGGCGAAAGGAGGGCGGCAGGACCCATTTCATTAGCATCGTTTCCCATCACATCACGGGTGGGGCCCATTTGATGGACGGGACTGGGCTTCATCGGGAGTCGATAACTACCGGCTCTGAATGCGCCTCTAGGCTCAAAGACGGCAGAACTCACATAACGCCGTCGGCAAAGGGGTTTGGAGGAGACGGGAAGAGTCAGGACAGACAGGCAGGCCGACGGACTGATGGACAGCACTGCCACCCCTGATCGTCTCTCTCTGTCGCCTTCTCGCATCTCCGTCTGTTTGTGTTTTTGCAAGTCGCCGGAGAGGGTCCAAGGAGAGAAGGGGGGGCTGCCAAGCCAAGACTTGACATCATCAAATCACACAGCCAGCAACAACACATTCTCTGATGGTGTACGGATCTATACAGTACCACCCTGAACAAGCTTGATCGTTAGAGGATGGGGGACACACGACTCTAGAGAAATGCGCGATGAACTCAACCAACCAGTCAGTCAGTCACACCCACACGGATACAAAGACACTCACACGTGCCCGGTGCTTGGAGGGAGGCGCAGTCCAAATTCTCAAGAGCCAAAGTGAAAGAAGGAAAACACGACGCTATCATGGTGAAATGCCAAGAACTTGTCCAATTTGCGTTTGGTTTTGATAGCCCCCCCCCCCCCCCCCCGTTGCATCCCTCATCCTTTCCCCACCCGCCGACCCCCTTTTTGCGCAGAAAAAGTTTAATCGATGCAGCTCTGATTCCTTCTTTTTTTTTTTCGCCCTCTTGTCCTGCTTCGCTTTTTGATGCTCTCCAGGGGTTGTCCCTCCTCTGACGTCAGGGCCCTGCACCTCGGGAAGCTGCTGATAATGCTACTCTGCATTTCTGTATTCTACCGTAGCGACGAACGGGGGACCCGTACCGAAACGGGATACTCCCAGCCAGTCATCTTTCAACTCAATCCCATCTCACCTTGCTGGATTGCTTCCAAGAACTTCTGAGGACCGGCTCGATGCTCGACAGCCACCGATCGCGGTACACTCTTCCTTCTCTTTTATGTGGCTGGCTTACGCCCAACCTTTGCTAGCTGATTTGGGTCTTGTGGCGGTCTGGCCAGCCAACCTCTCTTCTGCCTGACTCTGACTCTGGCACTGACTCTGACACTGATTCTTGCTACTCTGACTTGTCTCTTTACTCTGTACACTCTGCTCTACTCCCTTCCAACCTAACCCATTTCCAAATCTCACTGGACAACAAACACAGCCTAACCGGACGGATATACCGCACCGTGAGGGCCAAGACCGATGGGGCCGCCCGCTATGCAAAAAGTTGCCTGCCGCTTCTCTCAGCCTGTGCCTAGCATGCCTCTGCCCGCCCCAGAGCTACACAACGACAACAACAACAACAACAACAACAACGAATGCCTGTCCGGCGCGCCAAGCGAAACCAACGCCGGCGAAGGATGATGGAAAACCAACAAACCCAAACGCGCAGCACACAAACACTCGCCTTGAACTTTCATCGTCACACCCAGCACTACACTGCGCAACGGGCTTGTTTCCTCCCTGCTGCTGTCGGCAATTCAAAATCGCCCCCCCCCCCCCCCCTCTTCCCCCTCTGACTCGGCCTTGGCACATGGCGCAGTCAATACTGATGACGCTCTTTTGCTGCTTCCTGTGCTACGCGAGATTTCCATGCCTCCCTCCCGATACGCCCCCAAAGCCGACTCATTCCGTTCCTGTGATTGAACATGCATACGTCCCCTCCCTCCATACGTGAACCCTCTTCACCCCCCCTCCCCATCCGGGGCAAGCCAACCCCGCTCCGGTATGCTACCAACTGTCGTGCCCGGCCGTTGCTCTCCACAATTGCCGGTCCCTGCCGGCGGCATGCCCGTCCTGTATCCGCAAATCTAAACTACTCCGAGCCGGCAAAGACGCCCGCTTAATGACTATCCATTCACTTTTGACGAGACGCACACGATCACTTGCGCAAGCTCTGCCGGTGCTGACGCTGCCGACCCTCGGTCCCTCATGCGTGCGCGCATTTGGCCGCTTCCGCAGGATCCTCCTAACCCGGGGGAGGACGGGCTCGGCCCATGATTACGTCTTGCCATCCCATCCCGTCTTGAACTACAGGGAAAGCTGGTCCCTCGCCCGTAGACTAAGCCATGAATCGTATAGGCTAATCAACCCCCCCTCCGTGACATTGTATCGTAACCACAGCCTCAGCCGTGAGACGGTAACCCCCCCGCCTGGAGCTGGTTCGCCGAGATACGCTTCCACCAGACGACGCATCACCACTCTCGAGGCTCAGCAATGTCGATTACCCCAGCCACTCAGTTCCACAGTATGCCCCATCCACGTAACCGCTGCCACCAGGGGCGGCATCGGCTTCGGATTCCGTAACCCAGCTCAGCCGCCAACGCAGTCGTTGCCTTTGTCTGCTCCGCCTCGCCCCTTTGCCGCCGTCAAGGCCGCGAGCCGAGCCACTAACACCACGTCCTCGAAGGCGACCTCGCTCCCGAGGCCTCCGTCTCCGCCCTTCGGTTCCTTCGGGGCTGGGTAACCCATCGGCAAGGCGGCGCTGGTCATGCTGGCGGGACTTGAAGTATTGGGGTAAATCGCGGGCCCGTAGTAATTAGCAGCACGAAGAGGATGTTATGTATCCTTCAATTATTTGCCAAGGGTGCCTATAGGCCAGATATAGACAGCGTGCATCGTGAGTTACAGTCAATATATCAGTGGTTGAAATTCTTTCAGTATAGTAGTTGGCCACAATCTCCGATCAGTTGTCTTCGCTGTCGAGGCAGTTGCCAAAAGCCCACCTCCCCTGCCCCTGTCTGAGAGCATCTTGCCTCGTAGCACCATGATTCCAGTTTGCTCAATAATTTCCATGTGGCTGACAGGTGTCGAAGTCACGCTTCTGGTTCATGGTGGTGTCCGTTGCCCGCACTGGGCTGACGCTGTCTGATTGCCAACCCGGTCGCTTCTTTCTTGTGCTATCAGATTGTTAGTCCTTTCAAAACTTACTACTGTTGACTTGTTGAACATGGTAGACTAAACTTGGGTAGTGTAGGACGGCCAGTTTGCAAATTCCCGGAACGACCCACAACATTTGCTTTTGCCCTAGAGTATCTCTATAAGGTAGAAGAGATGACCGGCGTCGTTGCTCTCTTCCGTCCATGCATGTCCCTATTTGAGCGCTCGCCGTCCCCATAGTGATCCGTTGGTTCAAGAGTTCTAGTGTCTGCCTCCCGTCTCATAGTTACGGCATTCTTATTGATGAGCCAGAGCTGGACAGGCAACAACGTGGCGCTGGAGACTATACCGTCAAAACGAATGGTACTTCGGACTCAATGGCCGTCGAACCTTTGAGGCCTTCTAGTCATCAACACCTTCATTCGGTACAAGCGTGGCAGCGTGGCAGCGTCACAGGAACTGAGAACGACCGTCGAAATGCCCTCTCATAGAGAATTGGGAGGCCAGCAGAGCTAGAAATGGCGATGGGGCTCTCAAAGGAAGCAAGCTGCCTGCTCAGCAACGTGAGTCCATGGAGTCATTTGGAGGCTTCCATAGATACTATCTATCATCTTCTTGATGACGGCACGAGCATCATCGACCACCATCCTAAAGGGTCGAGGTTTTCTTCCAGAAGCGATTCTTCAGATGTACTTGAACACTCTCTGTCTACTTCCAGACTGACCGACCGAACATCCTCGCGGAAGACTCTGTGGACCACTGAGTGTCGTTTGGACTTTCCGGGTCCATCCAAACCGCATCTCTCGCTTCCTGGTAACCAGCTTGTTGTCAACATCGTACCCTTTGATGTGAATGGGCTGTCCCGACTTTCTTCAGAGTCGTGTGCAAGGTACTGACATTGCACTAGGCCTTGGCTCCTATATGGGCAGCCATCGATTGTGCCACAACGACCAGCGTATGAATGGTGAGGCAAGGAAAACACTGGCGAGCCGGACACTGACGAGCAGATCCGTTACGTGCCCTACGACTCACACGGTCTCAATAGAGACACGGACCAAACAAGCACCCCACTCTTCCCTTGAACATTGGCGGTACAGCCATATGACATCTCAAGGTAATAAAAAGTTTGGCCACAATTGGGCTTGTTAATAACGTTATCGTACGGAGACGAACTCTCATGTCCGCTCTAAGTATCCTACACTACTAAGGACCGGGACGTTTGGACCCTTTCTGTCTATGCTCCATTGGCGCAGAATAAGTCAATTCAATCATAAAGAGTCGCGCGCAATACGAGGCAACACCTAGTTCCTTGTGCCCACGCGCCTTCTCCTCGTCGTCGACCCCATATCGACGTCACCAGCCAACTCGTCGACATCATCCTCCGCCATCGGCGTATCCTCGCCAGTGGCGACACTGGCCGGCCTCGTATTGCCGGAATTGGACGTAGCTTGACCTGTGCGTTCTTTCTCCGCATTGCGAAGCTCGCCGATGATCTTCTCAACCTCCATAGACATCATCCTCGTAGAACGGACTACGGCATCCTCGTCAACCTCATAACCCACCACGTCGGCACCATCAGCTGCTGTTCCACCCTTCATGAAGGCCGGACCCGGTCCGCGGCTTGGGTTAAGGTTATACATGATGGCGTTGGAGAACATGTGGACGAGCTCTCGCTCAAGCTGCGCGCTGTTGATGATGCTCTTGGGTGGCACTAGGTCCTCGCTGATTGGCAACAGAACAGATCCGGTACCTGGATCTCCGTCCGGGAGAGCCTTGGCGGCTTCCGTGGCTGCTCTGTTGCCATGAGTGATGGCCGCGCGGATGGATTTGATGTCCTGTGGTTGCAGAATGATTGTCTTGTAGCCAGGCGCGTCCCGCTCGCGGATCGGATTTGCAAACTGGTTCGCAAATCGGTGGGCACTGATTTGGTCGAGAGCGGCAGCGCTTACACGGCCAAACTGTCTCGTCCAGACGACGTGAGTGGGTGCCGTGGGCAAAGGCAGTGGCTCCGTCGGGGTGTCTTGACGTTTCCGTTTGTGAGCCAGCCGTGATGACACGCTGCTGGGAGTAATCATGTTCCTTCGACTCGGCACGCTTTCATCAGCAGTGGTATCGCCCGTGTCATCCTGTGGTTTTGGTGTCGCTCTTGGAGTCGCTCTTGGAGTGGTGTTCTCATCCTTAATCCTAGGCGCCAACTCGTGATGATCCATCGACAGCTCATCTGTCTGAGATGCCACCGACTGACTTCTCCGCATACCGACCACTGAAGATGGAGTGCTGCCAGCACGAACCTTGTTTGCGCTGCGAGGTGGTCGGCCCCGACCTCGAGGCCCGGGGGTCCTCGCCTCTGTTTTCGGCACCGGAATGGGCACCGGTGTCGGCTTCGGGCTGGCCTTCTTCGGTGCTTGCAATGGCGTCGGCGGCGGCAGAGATGTAGACTGTTGAACAGGACTCAGCGGCTCAAAAGCGGGGCTAGCGACCTCCTTTACGGTTCCGGTCAGACGGGGGGTAGAAGGCGTGGACTTCAATGTCCATTTGGTACCAGAGCCGGTAAGGAGGAACGCAGGAGGTGCGGCAACAGGCGTTTGTGGAGGCGGAATAGGCGTACTCGCGGGTCTTTGTGTCGGTTGAGGAACGGCTGTGTGCTGTGGAGCAAGGTGGGGAGGTATCGCTGGACGAGGGTGTTGCTGCTTGTTGAGCGGGGAGCTGACGCGACGTTGGGCGTCGGCCGACTTCGCCCCGAATGAAGCGGGCGCCAGGGAAGGGCTAAACTGCTGTTGCGCGTAGGTTGGTGGTGGGTAACCCTGGGGCCATCTTGGGGGAGGGACCGCAGTCTGTCCCGGGGGTCCAGATGGGGGGGTAGGCGAAGCAGCAGCAAGAGGCCTTTGTTGATGTTGATACCCGACGGGTGGTTGTGGAGGATGAGGAGGTTGTGAGGTATGGGGAGGATGAGGAGATGGCGAATGGGCCTGTTGTTGCTGTTGTTGCTGTTGTTGCTGCTGCTGCTGCTGCTGTTGTTGTTGCTGCTGCTGCTGTTGTTGTTGTTGTTGTTGCTGGGGGGGTTGCGGTCGTACAGGAGGGGCAATCGGAGTCGTCGATGACGGACGACCCTGAGGCAGGATTGCGGGTCTCTCTGAAGGGCTTTTGACCGGAGTTGAGTGCGTTGGAGCCACCAACTGCCCCTTGGACTGTGCTTGAGGCGGGTGAGGATGATGAGCCTGATGAGGTGGATGAGGCGGGTGAGGTGGATGAGGTGGGTTGGCCTGGGACTGAGACTGGGCCGGGCTCTGGACCGGAGCTTGAGTATTCAGTTGGGTATGAGCCTGCCCCTGGGGTTGAGGCGGCACTAATACAGAATGTGGTTGTTGCTGGGGAAGTCTCTGTGCTGGGTTTGGCTGGATCGGAACATGTGGTGGGTGCGGAGGCCCATGATACTGTCCTGCCGGCTGAGGGTACCACTGTGAGGGCTGATGTGGTTGGCCTGGGGTAGAGGGAGAGGATGTCGAGGGGATGTGAGGTGGCATCGGGCGGCCCGATGGTTGCGATGGCGGGGCAGCGGGTTGATACGGCTTTTCCCACTTGAGAGTCCCTGGTGTCGAGGGTTGCGCAGGCGCTGGCGGCGCTGTCGTCCGAGACTTCGGAATGTTGTCTGGTCGAGGTGATATGGCCGGGAGAGGAACTGGCGATGTCGACTGACCGGGACGGACTGGCGGGTGACCAGGGCCACCGGGAAGTTGAAGAACGTGACCAGCGCTGTTGGAAGGTCTGGGAGGCTGCTGCTGCTTGAGGGGTTGCTGTTGCTTGACCGGCAGGGCAGAGGCAGGCGTCGGAGCAGGAGCGCCGGCTACTGACACAGCTTGCGCCGGAGGCGGCGCAGGCGGCGGTTGGAATGCGCCTGTAGAAGGAACCACATCTCGTTTTGCCGGTGCAGGTTGCGGGGCACTCGCCAGAGTCGATGCTGCAGTTGTTGGCGGTCGGACATGGGAATGGGCATGGGGCGGTAACGGGACGGGTGTTGGAATCGGCACAGGAGTTTGTGTGGGAGCGGAAGCTTGTCCGGTGGCGGGCCTGATCGGTCTCGGAGCCTCGGCAGGCGGCGTTGGCGTCGGCGGCTTGGTCTTGGGATGCGCCGCAGCTTGCGCAGGCGTCGGAATCGGCGATGGTATCGGAACAGGCGTCGGGGTCGCCTTTGGGCCTTGATTGCCGTTCGGTCCTATTTGACGGGACGCATTGGCCTTGGCTCGGTCGGCGGCCTCTTGCGCTTCGAGGACCTGAATCTCCTTGGCCAGTTTTTCAATGCGCCGCTCTTCATCCCGAACACTCTTGACGACATGATTCTTGTACGTCGAGTAGAGTCGATCAACCAGCGCCGGGATCTTATGCAGCTGTTCCTTCACTTCCCTCAATGTAGGCAACGGCGGAGGGCCGAGCTTGCGCTTCTTGGAACTGGGCGACGAGGTGCCATCGGGCTTTTCTGCGGTCGCATTCCCACTCCGAAGCTCCTCCTGTATCAAGTACAGAAAGAGTTGTCGGAGCGCATCCGGGCTCAGTCGTGCGGCGTCATAGGTCTTGTCATCCTTGATCAGCGGATTGTTGACGAGAAGATCGGAGACCTTGGTGAATGCGGCGGCCTCGACGCCGTGCTTGAGGATGGCTTGGATGAGAAACAGGGACTCGAGGGGAGTGTAGGCGGCCGGGTTATTCATGCCCCAAACCGCACCTCGCCAGTGATCGAGGGCGCTGTCAGGTCTCGCGGGGAGAAGATGGATGGGCGCCAAGGTCTGCATCTCCGACGTTAGACAGGTGTCATCTTATCACGGCGTCGCAGGGCTGGAAGTTGCGTCGCGGGACGTACTGGCAGCCTCTACGAGGCCTCTACGAGAAGCTCTGGGTGGGCTGAGGCATCTATTTGGGCGCGTCCAGGGGTGTGAAGGGGTGGCTATCGCGAGCCACTCGTCGTCGGCGCGTCCAAGGTCGTGCGTGTCGTGTCGGACGGGGTGATGTTTTTTTTCGTCTGCTTGAGATGGGTCACGTGATACGAGATGCTTGGAAGAGTGTGGTATTTCGCTGGGTTAGGCGGGCCACTGGGCGGTCGATGAATTTTTCTTGTTGGTCGGTCGGCAATGTTGGAGAGTTGATGGGGAACTGAGAATGCAATCTGGAGCAGGCGGCGAGCGAGATGAACCACAGGCGCAGCACGGGGGTGGGTGAACCGTGAGCTTCGAATACGGGGCGGAAGGAAGCCTAAGGTATTGAGAAAAAAAAGGAAGACATGCATAGCGAGAGCGGGTCCAATCCGTCACTGTCACGTGGCCTTTAGGAAAATCAGAGGAAGAGCCGCCTTATGTCATCAAGCTCTGTTGTGATTGCCAAAAGGCAACCGCAAATCCGACCACCCACAAGGCGCCAAGGCATTCGCGGAAAACAACAACAACAACCAGCAAGGTGTGCGGTGCGGTGCGGGTAAGAGCAAGGTGAACTGGGGCTGCTTGCGGCCCGCTGGCGCTTCCAGTTAGCCAGAAAACGGAGCGAAATCTGAAGCCAACCCCCCCGGTATCCGTCTTGTCGCGCCTTAGTCAGACCGATCGGTCTTTATTTTCACACGGGGACCCATGTCGAAATAGGAGAAGCTGAGCTGGCAGAGAGACAATCCACATCGAAAGCCATCCTTCCAATGGTCCCCATCAATCCCTCTTCCCGCTCTCCCGGTCTCCCGCGCTTGGGGCTTGGGGTTCCGAGGCTTCGCGGAATGGCATCCCAGCCAATCCAAGCTTGGTTGTTCGTATGTTTGGTCGTTCATTCGCTTTTTGCCCAAGAGGCTATCTGTGATCAGGCTGCTACCTGACTACCGGATTAACAGAGTAGACGACTCGCTCCGAGACTGCAAACATGGTGACACAGCTGGCAAGTTCCCAGACCGGCTTCGCCGCCTCTCGTTTTGGGATGCCGCCGCGTACGAGTAAGGAACACGTGACGTTTCTGACGGAAGTTTGACGTTGGGTTCGTGTGTTGATACTTGATAGCGGCCACACTTATCTCATTCGTGCCCATTGCATGCGGCTAGCCAGCGTCTCTGTTCGGTCTGTCCTTTGCCATGAGAACTCAATTGCTTCCACCCCGGTACGACGCGGACATGCAAGGTGTCAACAGGAATAGGAATCCCTCGGCTTTGCTAGCGGCTTTCGAGAAGGCGAAAAAGACGCCTTCCGTGTCTCCCTTTCAAGGATGGCGAAAATTTATATTGGGCGGCGTGGACCGTATCCATAGATCTGCTTCATCATTTACATACTTCGTACGGCGGTTTCGCATCCAGCCGGCTAGCCTGTTTGAATCGAGTACTGACTATCCTATGCGTCCTTCTCGAGCATGTGAGTGCTCTACCTGCCGTACGGGTACGTTTTCAATACCTTCGTCCGTACCTCACGTCGCACACGAAAGGGACGACGGGACGCGGGCACTGGAAGACCTGCCGTTTTCGCTGTATTGACCCGAGGCCAGCGAGGAGACTTGACTCGGCCGACCAGGGCCGCCCCCCTGACCTTCTGGAGCATGTGTGGTTTTTCTCTTTCTTTTTTTAAGCTCGGCTGTCTGGATGCAGGTCAATGGCGGATGGCGGATTGCGAATTAGCGGCGGCGGCTCAAAGGATTGGGCGCTGCAATTTTGCGGGTTACCAGACAGACCCCAGGAGGGTACCTGACCCAGCCATTCGAGCTTGGCACCGGGACATGGGAGACATCTTGCTCGGGATGAAGGGGCTAGAAGGGGGGATGCTGATGACATTGAAATATCCATCAGTAATGTCTGGTTGCCACGGCAGATAGCCCTGGATGCTATGTTTCCGCACTCCCGGCTAGACTTGGACAACAAACAGCCATAAATCATGTTCACGAGAGGAAGCACACTGGCTGGTGATGCCAGTGGTTCTGGAACACGACAGGACATGATATTGGAGTGTCATCTACGTTCACATAGACGGACAAAGAGGCTTGGAATGGAATTTCATTAAGCAGAGGTCAGTAGGCTGACCGGCCGTCCGGCTATGCTTCTGCTGTTTGGCACCTTATGTTCAGATCGTCAATCCCGTATGCAATTCGATCAACAGCACCTTGATGATCCGAGCCATCATCTCTCTCTCCCCCCCAAGCGTCAGTCTCATTTGAGACTGCCCAAATGCCCCTATTCATCAAGTCTGTGACTACAGCGGGAGTTGCTGTCTGGACTTGACAGCTTCCGCTACGAGACAAACGAAGCAGCCCAGAGCCCAGCTAACGAGCGCTAAAAACACATTGTCCTCCCGTCAGACACACACACACACACACACACAGAGAGAGAGAGAGCCTGCAGCGGAGTCCCCGTGCAAATCTCGGGGTGAACCGGTATCTCAATTCCATGGCAAACTAGCGCTTCGGCCTGAGGCAACAGTTGCCCGGCCAAAGAAAAACCTCACCTCACCTCTCCTATCGCTGGCGCTGGCGCTGCACCTTCCCAGCGAGCTTGGGGGGCGTCGACCCACCCGACACTGGAGAGGGAAGACGCTGGACAGTGGGCATACTGGGACTGTCTGGAGTCTGGAGGGCCGCCAGCGAAAGGGGGGCCCGCTTTTCCACCCACCTCTCACGCACTCACGCACCCTGGCCCTGTCCCGAGGTGGTCGGTGCTCCTTGTTTAGCGCGGCCCGGAAAGATTCGCTCAAAAGCTGTTCCTTCTTCGGCCACCCTGCAGGAATTTTTTTTTCCCTCCCTCAAACCTGCTACCGTCGGAGCACTTAAATTCTCTCGACTCGCCCTTCCGTCTTCACATCTCCTTCTACTCCTCCGTCCATCTCCGCTCATTCTTTTCTCTGAGGTTGATCTTTTGAGAAGAAACCCACAGCCAAAATGTCTCCTCCTACCGACCAGAAGGTTCTGGGCATGCCGGTAAGCTATCACCCCCGTCTCCTTTTATCCCGAGCCTGCGCGAAAAGAAAGAATTCCCTCGCCGGCGACGTTACTTCCATCCATCGTCGGTCTACTCTCTATGGCCATCGACTTCCAACTCTGGTTTCATCAAGAGGCGGCCCATCTCGACCTGATGGGCCTCGTTCGATACGACAATGGCCAATGCTCGGCTTATCGCCGCCGCTGAATGCACCGATGGACGGAGGCCGAGAATTTTCTTGAGCGCTGGTTGGAATTGATACACCCATTGAATCAATGTGCTAACTTTTATCTTCTAGCCCTTCGTGGCTGACTTCCTCAGTATGTTCTACCATCAATGACGTTGCCGTGTCAATGTCACTCGTCAGCCACCGACTTCGGCGAGCTGATGTGGACGGCGCGATACAACGAACCAAATCATCCGAATGATCGCTAACAGATTCCTACAGTGGGAGGTGTCTCTGCCGCTGTCTCCAAGACTGCTGCTGCCCCCATCGAGCGTATCAAGCTCCTCATCCAGAACCAGGTCAGTGAAAACTCTCTGTACCCGATGTTGACAAGTGGTCAGCCAAAGGTCATCCGGGTCTTCCCGGTGTAGTGTCAATACGCAATGACACGTGACCTTGGTCCACTGTGCCAGCTATCATGAAGCTCATGAACCGCAACTAACAGCCTCATAGGATGAGATGCTTAAGCAGGGTCGTCTCGACCGCAAGTACGACGGCATCGCCGACTGCTTCCGTCGTACCGCCGCCGACGAGGGTGTCATGTCTCTGTGGCGTGGCAACACTGCCAACGTCATCCGTTACTTCCCCACCCAGGCCTTGAACTTCGCTTTCCGTGACAAGTTCAAGAAGATGTTCGGCTTCAAGAAGGAGCGCGACGGCTACGCGTGGTGGATGGCTGGTAACCTGGCCTCCGGTGGTGTATGTTTCCCCTTCTCTTGCACTTCACGAAACAAGTCGACTGACATTGAATGCAGGCTGCTGGTGCCACTTCCCTCCTCTTCGTCTACTCCCTCGACTACGCCCGTACCCGTCTGGCCAACGACGCCAAGTCTGCCAAGAAGGGTGGTGAGCGCCAGTTCAACGGCCTCGTTGACGTCTACCGCAAGACCCTCGCCTCTGACGGTATTGCCGGTCTCTACCGTGGTTTCATGCCCTCCGTCGCTGGTATCGTCGTCTACCGTGGTCTCTACTTCGGTCTCTACGACTCCATCAAGCCCGTCGTCCTCACCGGTAACCTCGCCAACAACTTCCTTGCCTCTTTCGCTCTCGGATGGTGCGTCACCACCGCCGCTGGTATCGCCTCTTACCCCCTTGACACCATCCGTCGTCGCATGATGATGACCTCTGGTGAGGCCGTCAAGTACAAGAGCTCTTTCGACGCCGGCAAGCAGATCATCGCCAAGGAGGGTGTCAAGTCTCTCTTCAAGGGTGCTGGTGCCAACATCCTCCGTGGTGTTGCCGGTGCTGGTGTCCTGTCCATCTACGACCAGCTCCAGGTCCTGCTCTTCGGCAAGGCCTTCAAGGGTGGCTCCGGCTAAATGCCTTGACACCTCTTCGTGTATAAACTCTTCATCGGTGGCGGGTTGGCAGTTGGCGAATACCCGGGCTGTGGGGATTCGTGGCTGGCTAGGATCAGATGAGGATTCGGTTGACAAAAGGGGTGAGATGGAAGTTGCGGAGGGACTTTGGATGCGGACGCCACAAAAGGTGGCTCGTCTGCGTCGGCCAGTCCTTCGTGGTTTAGACTGGCATATGGCAAGGCGTTCTCTTACATGACCTGAAGAGCTTTGCTTGCTACCTAATCCACTGTAATTTGTACACTAAAGCAATTCTCGATTGCATTTGTTCACGCAACCTCTTTCTCCGCCGGACTCGACTGGCTTCTGGTTTATCCTGGCGTGGATTTTCCTTGGTCTTGCATGAATTGATAGACTTCCGTGGTACAATAGGAAGATTTCTTTGTTTCTAAGATTGAAGGTTTCCAACTACTCGTGCTCTGTGATTTGAATGAACGAGTTTCATTCTTCGGCACAATGTGTGTAGATGATGATTTAGTGATGATGACGATGATGAGACGTGGCGTTGAGAGTTTGCCAGATCCCAAGTTGCGTCGACGTGATTGGTCAATGGCGCTAGTGTCGTGATGCGCGTCTACACCTCCGCAGTGACGGTGACAGTCGCGTCTCGCTCCCACCCCACATGCTCCCCGCCCTGATCGCCTGATCCGAAGTCAGATCAGATCTCGCACTTCAGCGAACGCACCCCCTTGACATTTTGCTTGGGGAAGTGGGTTATCACACCTTCGACACGTGGAACTCCTGTCGTTACTCGACTGCTTGCGACTACCAACGAAATCTCGTCACCTGGGAAGACAACCAACCAGCCAGCCAGGCAGCCAGCATCGTCCCGAACTTCTCGAGCCTTCATCTTCCCCGACAACACGAACGCGCTTCCCTTTTATTGTGATCTATTGTGACGAGACCAAACCTCCAGAATGCCAAGACAGTCAGCACAGCCCGCGAAGCGCGGTCGTCCCGCCAAGTCTCAAGAAACCGCCGCCGCAGGCACGAAGCGGAAGGCCACTCAGCAGCCCGCGCGAAAGAAGTCGGGGCCTTTTGAACTCTCCGACAGCGACGCGGCGACGCGGGTCGTCGTCGACGAGGACGATGTCGAGGAGGCAGCGGAGGAGGAGGAAGAGGAGGAGGAGGGTGAAAGCGCCGAGGCGCCCGATAACACCATCCCGCCCGAGCTGCTGACGCGGCTCCTCCACCTGTTCTTCGAGAAGGACGACACGCGGCTCAGCAAGGACGCGAACGCAGCGGCGGGCAGGTATATGGACATCTTTGTCCGGGAGGCCATCGCGCGGTGTGTTCACGAGAGGCCCGGTGGCTTCCTCGAGGTGAGTTCGGGCGCGTGTTTCCTGTCTCGAGAGGGTGCAGACGACTGACGGTGTGGTTTAGGTCGAAGACTTGGAGAAGATTGCGCCGCAGCTGCTCATGGACTTTTGAGGAGCGGCGGCAACAAGTCGCAGTTGACAGCCCCCGATACTATAGCGAAAGATATCCGGAATGTTCTTCACTATACAACTTCTACATTTGGGAAGACGCTTCTCCCAATGGGGATGGGTTTCGACAGTGTCATTTCAACATCTCTTCTTGAATGGGGAGGCAGATCTCGTCTCCAACTTGCCATTGTAGAGAGAGCCGCGGAAAGGTGCCTACATTGTTCACCCTGCTAGTTTGCCATAGAGCTTCTGGGAATCAGGAAGGGGCGTAGCGGGACGTCCAAAGAATGCTCTACACGGGTGGGTAGGAAGTTGATCATCTAGACTAAAGCGCCCAGAAACTCTTCGGGCAGCCCGAAGGACTGCGGCCGGACCTACTCCTTCACAAGGTGTAAATCCCCCGGCTTTGGTCACTCCACGTCGGCACCATGGCGCCAATGAAGACGCGAACAGACTGTGCGGCCCAGGCTTTCACGCAAAGCCGTTGTGGTTGTGGCTTTGGCCTGCGGGCAAGCCTCTCACTTCTTCTTCCGGTCGATCAGGTGGATGAGCAAACGCATTTCTGCTGCAACTAGCAGACATGATCGTCAAGCAGCGGACCGGAGGTACACAGAAAGTACACCATGTTGATCCGCTTCAAACAAATATGTGTACACATGTCTTGGCTGCATGTGCCGGACAGACGGCACTAAAACAATAACAATTTGGATACCCGCCGCCGGCCCGATCGTGTGATAGACAAATGCGCCGACTATATGGTCTGTACAGGCATCAGGTCTTCGGGCCGTTCACGATGGAGGACTTGCGGCCCCATCAAGTCGTTCAGATATCCCCTCGCTCTCATGTCCTGCGACTTTGAAGATGTCAGCCGACCCTGGTCCGTCATCGTCCTCGGACCAGACCGCAAGAGTGAATCAAACCGGCCGGGACAAATCTGTCATTCGAAGAAATGAGAGAGAGAAGAGGGCTGCCACTCTTCCTGCCTCAGACCGAGTCGGTGTTCAGACGAAACATCAGAGGGGGGTGGGGAGGACGGGCAAGCAAGCACGAGCTCATCGGGTACTAACCTGCCTCGATTGAGCAAAACAACAATGCCCGCGGCTCGTCGGCAAACACGTACCGGCTCTCGACGAGGACGAAGGGTCTTTGTGTGTGTCTGAGGCGGGAATTGTTGGGACGAAACCCGACGCTGACACGACGAACTTGGCACCTCTCGGGGGGTTTTCATCGTCCAGGTCGGGGTCACAGCAAACACGACATTCCGGGCAGGATCCCCCATCCGGGAAAACCATGTCAACTCGGTCTCTAGCTGCATTGGATTGGAGCATCGTCTGTAGTCCAAAGCACAGGAGTTGTTTGTGATGGGGGCGAGTGGACCACGGTGGTAAAGCCTAAGCCATTCGGGGGAGAGGTTTCGTGACGATGATGGTCCCTTCCAGGCTTTTTCTTTTGGAAAGATGACGGGCATTTAAGCGGTTGAGAATGTCAGCGGCGTCCTGAACAAATGAACAGCTTGTAGAAGAACTCTTCGTTTTCTTTCCTTGGGACTTTTCGTTCGATCGAGACATAGTTGTTGATGGTCAGTGCCGTCTGGCGAATTGTAAACGGCCATAGTGTCAGAGCAGAACTTGGGATTCTCTTCCCCTCTACCTCCTGCTGGATGTCGTCGGCCAGAAACCGCCATCTCATGTCCCAAACCCATCCCAGACAGAAAGCAACATGGTAGTCGTGAGAAGTCCTGATATACAGATCTAGGAAAAAAGCACGGCCGCGGTTCTCTTGACACGCACCACGGCTTCCGACCTCGTCGAGCTCAAATCAGCCTCGAGCCTCAAGACTCGCCCTGTCCCTTTCACGCACGAAACACCAACTCTTGGACTTCCTTGGCTTCTGTGAGTCTGCACTTTCTGAAATCCATAACGACCTTTGTTCCTCGTGACGTGAGATGGGACCGAGTCCTTCTGATCGCCCTGTACATCCTAAGCGTACCACATGCCGTGCCTGATTTCTAAGACTACTCAAGCAATGTCCAAGTGGAGGTCGTGGATTGTTTTATGCCACGAGGCTGGCATGAGCCTCGTCCACCAACACGTCCAGTGAGTTGTGTCTTGAAGGCCTTGACATGTAACAGAAACACTTTTGCGTTCTCAAGTATTGCCAACTCTGGTAACACTCTTGCCAAGCGTTGGCTGGGAAAGAGCGAGGAAAGAAACCTGACTAAATCTGGCCCTCACTCACGGTTTGGCAGAGTGTCGGTGAATGAGTCGTGAAGCCAGCCAGCTTCGTCCAATGTTTCCTGACACCTCGCCCCAAGGGAGCTTCTCCTAGCCGCGGAGACTTGGGCTTCAACGCTAGCGTTCGGAGAAAGCGAATGTTTGTGTGCGGGAGTGTGTGTTGAAGAGATGTTTGGCCCCATGTTCTGCTACCCCGTTGCTCGCCTTCTCCCAGACATGACGGGACATGACGGGACATGAGTAGTTGAGGACCTTGGCGGCGGCACAGGTTCGCCCTGCTTCCGGTTTCTTTTGTGCCCAAGGACTACCTTGCGTGCCAAGCCAATGAATTGTTGGATAAGGAAGAAGAAGACAAAGGAATGGGTAATGGGTGATGGGTGCGGGATAGTGACCGAGGTCCAAGATGACAGTGGCGGTACGTAACGAGAGTTTGTCTCTTCTTGGCGCGCAAGACGAACCAACTTGGGACGAAGCTCAGAAGGCGTGAAAGTGTCAGCTCAAACGAAGATATAGTTTCTGAACGGCGGCGAAAGGGCCTGTCATTTCAACCATGGGTTGAAACCCCTAATCCAGGCTACCCAGTGCGAACGCCACTATTCTTAGAACCCTCCGCGTAGCCAAGCGGCAGTTTGGTTGAAGCCGGAAATTTTCTTGATGGATTTTTGACGCATCGATTCGTTACTAAAAACCAGAGCGTTTCGTTTCTGCCCCGGCCTAGGAACGGCGGACGGCATTCGAGTTACCCTGAGACGCCTCCATCCGAAGAGATTTGCAACCCGCATGCAGTTTAAAACAATCTTTGATCAAGTAGACAGCGGGCGAAAGAGGGTACTCGAGGCTATAACGACAGGCGGTTATACGGTCCCGGCGGCGGTGGCTGGAAGCGGCTGTCTCTTCCGTGAGACGACCCTTCGACTGCCTTGATGCTTCGACGGGTGAAGGGGAAATGAGGAATCCACGTGGAAGGGGACGGCGACTAAGGCACCCGTGGGACGGAGGAAACATGACAAGCGTCTGTAGAAGCAAGGCACCCCTGTTTTTCTCTGGGACAAGGAGAGTGATGGGAATGGGTCAGGGGGCATGAGAGTCACGAGGCGAGGCAGAGCCAAGAGTCGGAAGGCCGCTCCAAAGAGAAGGGAAAGGGGCATGAAAAAGGCATGGGGAGGCGCCTGATTGCGAGGAATTACGATCAAGTTTAGCAGTGTGTGCGGCGGGTATGTGGATCATGCTTGAACAGTAGATCTCGGGAAGCTGATCTTGCGTACCTAAGGCTGTCTAAGTGTATTGGCTAATTTTCGGACACAGGCAAAGACATTAAACGGATTGGATATACTAGGATAGATAGATTTCTTCTCCCTGCACTGGAGGGTGACCGTTGGCCCGAGAGGCAGGGGGGAGACATAGGAAGCAAGGCGGCAGGGTACGGGGGCGGGATAACCAGACGCAAGTGCCTCCGTTGACTGACTGACCTGTCTTTCTTCCTCGACGGCCGAGGAAATGCCATGGCCAAGGGCTGGGCGAGGGCATGACGACGTCGTGAACGTGGTCTTGCTGGGCGAGTCGGGCGTCTTCTAAAAGACGGGGATGTGACTGGCTTGGTTTCGTCAAGACGGGCTGACAGACGAAGGAGCGGCCAAGCAATGACAAGCAACGGCAGTGTGACGCAGCGGTTGGGAAGCTAAGATCAGCAAGGGTGTCGGCTGCTTGGGTTATCTTGAATCCTGGTGTGCAAACTAATGTATCGTCGGCAATTTTCCGTTGGGGTCGTCGGTATGCAATATCGCCAGGGCGGAACACGCGGCGGGACGACGGATGGACGGACGACTCAGGGGTCTTGACAGGCCCTCCCGCCAACGGGGCAGAACTGGGGTGGGCGGGGGGAGCAAAATGGCAAAGCGGCAAACGTGGTTGAAAATGGCCAAGACGCAGCAAGGTGGTCCGGGACGAGGACGAAGGACGGAGGACGCAGCAGTGATGGGGAGGGAATCCGTGGTTGTGGACGGAGGGGATGAAACAGGGTGCGTTACGGAACTGTCAGAGGGCTGAGGGAGAGTGTCAGTGAAGCACATCCGAGCGCCAGCCTCTTTTCGGCAGCTAAGGTTAGGGCTTCAGCCAATAACAAGAGCTACCAAGGGGCAGTGGGAGGATATGTTATGGGTCTCGGAACCGAGGACGAATCACGACGGGGGTGTGAGTGCGTGTCCTGGCTCGTTGGGCGAACCGTGCGTACCCAAACCTTATTTCGGCTTCGACGTCGTCCGACTTGGATTGACACGCGCTATCACCGCTTGCCAGTCTCAACTTTTTCTTCTCTCTCTGCTCTTCCCATTCACGGTTCAGATGGACAGTGGTGGGAGGGGAGCAGGCACTCAGCTGATTACCCCCGACTAGAGGCGATGAAGGGAAGTCGTGGCTGCCCCGTGGCCCGTCTTGGTCTTGGTCTTTGTGCCGTCTTGGTAGGTGTCTCCTCTCTTTTATTCTTCTTTTCTCTACCTCCCAGACACGGACTCGGAGCGACAGGGTTGCATTCCCCCATTGGCCTTATGGTCGAAGGCCGACTGACGGGCCTGTTTTGTGTGGAATGTAGGTGTCTCGGTGTGCGAATACGTATGGGTGTATGTGTGTGTGTGTGTGTGTGTGTGTGTGTGTGTGTGTGTGGCTCGGAGGTTTGACGGGCTGAAGTCCAATCATGATGAGATAACTTTTTTCATTTGCTTTTACCTTTCCATTTTCTGGCGAGCAGACGAACCGCAGTTACTGCCAGTGTTCCTCTCGGATCTCTTTTCTATCCTGTCAAGATCGGCCTGGTCCCAACTTTGACGACGTTGCAATTTACGACATTGGCGTAGCCTGTGCGTGCGCCACCACCGGGCGTGTGTCTGATTGTCTGATTGCAAGCAGGTGCAGCAGCGTCGCTAAACCCAATTGCCGTTCAGCCAGTCTGGCCTCCTCGGGCCCGTCATCTTCAGTTGACTGACGTTGGCCTGCCGCGGTGTGTGGCGTGGTGTCTGTCAGTGGCACGAGTTCACAGCCCGCGATGAAAGTCCAAGCTCCCTCGTGTCAACTACCTTTGTAGGCCGTCTCCCCCATCGGGGGCCGTCCGTCTTGCAACTCCTCGGATCTACGCTTCCAGGCCCTCCTCATTTCTTTTTTGTTGTGCAAACGAGCGGTAATACTGTGCCCGGGTACAACGGCTTCCATTCTCCTAGCTTGTATCGTCTTGCTTGGAAGCCGTCTTGGCCGGCTTTAGGGTCTTCCCCCATACCCATCTGCTTCTGGCAAGCCACTCGGGAGACAAGGGTTCCTTACACAGCAACCTGACCAAGACCCCATCAAACTAGGTACGGATGTTAAGCTATGCGGTAGTGTATTTAGATTGAATCCTAAGAGTGGCTGCAAATGCCAAGTCGGGGAAAGCCACCGACGACGGCAGCAAGCAGGACGCAAGCAAATGCGAGGCCCGGCAGCGGCAGCAGCAGCAGCAGCAGCAAAAAAAAAAAAAAAATCAATGTAAAAAACGGTTATAGGGGATCAACAAACAACATCCTGTAAGCTTGGGTTCTAATGTGTTTCCCATTGTCCCAGACCTGCAGAATTGACCAAACCAGCCGTCGTTCCAAGCCCACCAGACAGAGTCGGTACGGCGGGCACATTGGCCCAGGTCCAGACGCAGGGTAGGCTCTCACACCCATGGCCTGGGTGCCATGGTCAAAACGCGTTTCAACCACGCTGCATCAGCCTCCTCCTTCTCCTCCTCCTTCCCTCTCTCACCTACCACACCCCCTTCGCAACCAACGTCCATTCGCCTCGTCTCGCCTCGCCTCGCCTCGCTTCTGCCGTCATTTGCAACACGCCCATGGTCGAAAGGGGGCCCCCTCTCTGGCCCTTGTCCACTGACGTCTCGCGGTGGGCCGGTGCCCGGGAAGGGAGGGGCGTGGACATGGGTCTTTGCCTTTTCAGATGCTCGACGAAAGACAGCGACAACGACGACGACGACCACCCAATCGATGCAGCCAGGGGGCCTGAGGGTCTGGCTTTTTCTTCTTTCCGTTGTCGAGGCTTCCTATCACTGGGTCTTGGGACGATCCCGAGGGTTGCTTAAATTCATGCCGTTCCCTCGCACCCCCCTCCCTCTCTGTCTGGTCCCTCTTCTTTCCTAGAGATTCCATCAACAAACAATCTTGAGGCGGGATTTCCTAGTTACTTCTTCCCTTTTCTTTACTTTCTTCTCGAATCTTTAATTCTTCAACTTCTCCAAAGGCTAGTCCTACCAAGCGCAAGTCGCTTTTTGCTCGATATTTCCACCGTTTAGTACCGCTACTCTCGCTCGACTCGTCTCCGCCGACCAAATATTCACAACACTATTCTACTGGTTGATTAAGAACCACATAAAAGACTCTCTCATCAAAATGCATATCTCGGCTATGGTTGTTTCGGCTCTGGCCGCCGTTGCTCAGGGTAAGTCGGAGACCCAAGTCATGACGCCGAGGGCAAAGAGACTAACACGACCGCTCGCAGCCGTCGACGTGCAGGTCGTCTCCGTCGCCTCGACCAACAACACGCTCAAGTTCTTCCCCGACAAGATCAACGCCCCCGTCGGCTCCATGGTGCAGTTCCAATTCCGCGGCGGCAACCACTCAGTTGTCCAGTCCACCTTCGACAACCCGTGCATCCCCATCTCCAACGTAAACGCCTCGGCAAAGGGCGTCTACTCGGGCTACCAGCCTGTTCAAGCTTCGGCCGCTATGGGACAAATTCCCGTCTTCACCGTCATGGTCAACAGCACAGCGCCCATGTGGCTGTACTGCTCCCAGGGCAAGCACTGCCAAAACGGCATGGTTATGGTCATCAACGAGAAGTAAGTCATATCCTGATCCACTTGGTCCTTTTCTGGCCCAACTTTCTGCTTTTTGGTCCCCTGTGTTCTTCGCCGCACATGTCAAGTTGTCAAGCCGGGACCCGTCTGCGGATGACGCATCCGTGCCGCTTTGTGGCTGTACCACGTTTCATCCTTCGGACGATGATACAAGACGAAACCCGAGGGGCGCATGGACATAATCACACAGCACCCACTCATCCACTCATCCACTCACACACATTTCACACCAAATGGCCCAGACACGATGCTAACAATTTCAACAGCTCCAGGGCCAACGCCACCCGTACCATTGAGAACTACGCCCAGGCCGCAAAGAAGGTCCCTCAGGCCCAGATCCCCGGCGGCGGCTCTGCAGGCGGCAACGGCGGCGGTTCCGCCTCTCCCACTGGCGGTGCCGGTGGTGGCTCCAACGGCGGTGGCTCTAACGGCGGTAGCGGCGGCGGTTCCGGTGCCACACCGTCCTCTCCTCCTACCGCCGGCGCCGTCTCCCTCAGCGCGCCCGGTACTTTGCTGCTCGCCCTCGGTGCCGGCTTCCTGCTCTTGTAAGAAGCGTCGTCGTGACGACTGTGGGGTTCGGGTCAGGCCGGGCGTTGGGCTCTGGCTACGGTGTACACTTTTTGTGCTGATGAAACTTAATACCATTCACTTTTCCTTTTTTAAAACCTCATCATTCGTGGAGGGCGGTGCATGTCAACCGCTGGTTCGCACGGTACGGGCGGGAAGCCCGAGAAAACCAAAAGACTAGAAGGGGGGGTTATCCCCCTGTGTATATGGGGATCCATGCCGGGAACGGCGTCAATTGCATGATTTGCTATAGTATCTAAATCGAGTTTCTTGATTCTGGCATTTGCAATCTATCTCCACGCGCAATTGTCTGAACTGTCTGTATGTCGGTACCCGTGGGCTTGGCCACTCAGGGCGACCGGCAATCACGTACACGGAACACTCTCAAAAACCAAGCTCGAGACAAGCTTGCATCCTTCGCCACAGCATTCAAGCATGGTCGAATAGAGGACTTCCAAGAAACCAAATGTGGTTGACCGAGCATTTCCACCTGAAAAGCAATGACTCCTCTTGCCCCTCTTGGGCTTGTTCTCGGTAATGTCACCGGGCTCCCAAGAGGATTGAAATTGAATATTAGAGGGGGCGCGTGGGTGCGAAATATGACGGGTTTGCGCGTGACCAACCAACAACCGGTCCTCGGCCCGTTACACAACCCCTTGGCGGGTCGATCGGATCTTGAAAGTAGCCGCTCAGAAGGCAAGAGAGCACAGCATTATGCTTGTCACATTTAGTTTGTTCAGATTCGTCGAGCAAGTGATTCGCAGGGTATCTGTGAACGCATCGTGACAAGCTGCACATGGTTGGCGCTCCCACAGTTGAGTCCGTGGCAGGGAAACGAGCCGCCCTGTTCACAGTGCCTATGAACGAGACAACATAGTATTCAAGCACGCGCGGTCCGTCATCATGGCACCTAGTTCTGGCCCTCCTGCCCAGGAAGCTTCCTCGGGACCCTGCCCTTCTGCGCCTGCTCGCACAGCTTCTTCTTGGGCTCCTTCTCGAGCCAGTCGGGATCCCTCCTGACCTTGCCGACGGCGCCGTACTTGTCGCTCTTGGAGAAGAAATCGACCCAATGCTTGAGCGCGTCGTGGACCTTGGCGCGGGCGGCGGCCAGCTCCTCCTCCTGCAGCCTCCGCATGTCGTCGTAGGACCAGTGGCGGTCGATCTCGGGGTCGTCGAGCGGCAGGAACATGGCCTCGACGCCGCGCATGTCCGGGGTGCGGTCCTCCATGAAGCAGCCCGTGACGAAGCCGCGCGAGGCGTCGCGGCCGGCGAAGACGTTGTAGGAGCCGCCCGGGCCGTAGATGCGCGGGTTCGCCGAGACGTCGAAGATGGTGTGGTTGATGGCGAGGTAAATGGGCTTCTCGGGGTCCGAGCCGTCGTACTGTAGGAGCTCTTCGGGGGTGAGGTAAACGGGGCCGTTCTGCGGATGGTAGTGGGTTAGCCTCTGCAGTCGTCTGTAGGATGGACAAGTGTGTAGGAGTGCCTCTCCGCAGAAAGGAGGGCTGAATGTACGCACCCATTTGGACCGCCAGTAGCTGGGCCGCAGGTACCAGGGCTTGTTCTTCTGGCCCCAGAAGAAGCTCTCGCCATTGCTCTGGAGATAGCTGAGGGCGCAAGATGCGAGGAGGAGGAAGCTCAGCAAGCGGAGGATGTCGACGTAGGGGCTGTACACGTCCGCCTCAGCCTTTGCCTTCTTGGACCTTTTGCTCTTCTTCCCCCGCGAATGTTCGGCCGGGGTGCCCGCAAACAGGTTGTCGTCGTCCTCGGCTTGCTGCACCGGCTTGCGCTGGCGCACACTGGGAGATTCGTCTGCCATGGCCGTGGGTGCTTCTATTCTGCGGAGGGGGCAATTGGTAGTGTCGTTGGCAGCGATGATGTTGAAGCCAGGGTAGACAAAGTCAGAGTGTTTTGACTGAAAGCTAGGTAAGTACTTGAATGATCGACAGAGTTAAGCTAAAAGCAGAATGAAAGTGAGAGTAGGAGAGAGCGAGAGAGAAGCCCCCCTGTCTGCTGTCACGTTGTCGATGTGGGGTGACAAGCGGAAGCAACGGACAGATTTCTAGAAATAACAGAAGAACCAAAAAGCAGCTGAATGGATACGCGGACAGTCAAGCACGTCTGCAGGCTTTCTGCACTCCGCCAGCGGCAGACAAGGTAGGCGGATGGACCGACCGGTGACGAGGTGGAGGCCGAGAGCGAGGAACGGGGGTGTGTGGCCCGGCGGGGGACGCAAAGCCGCGCAAATGGCGAAAGGTGACTTTTAGACGACGCGTGATAGGTTGCGGCGGATCCAAGCCATCCGATGGAGAGAAGTCCCCTTTTCTGGGACCACGACGAGTTGGGGGAGGGGGGGGGGGGGGGGGGAGCTTTCAGATTGATGCAGGAATGTTCCTGGAGGAGGGCAAGTTACAGATAGAGTACAGCCCTCTGGAGCTGCATTCAAAAGAATCGGGCTTCCCTAAACTACTAGCTGTGGCGCTGACAATATATAGATACGGATACAGAGTACCGGTTGCATGTCTCAAGCTTCCAGAAGCTGTCGCCCTGGTCGATATACCCGGGTAGATCAGTACCTTCAGTACCTACCTGGCCTAGGTAATCCGTAGAGGGACACAATAGACAGAGCAGGAACCCCCACTTATGCGACACTTGGTAGCAGCTGCGCCGGAAGCCAAAAGGCCGATGCTGGCGGTAGCAATGGGATTGGAACTTGTCAAAGAATCCATCATCGTCACCTTATGCTATTCAGTCCTGACAGGCATGAAGGCTCTCCGGATGAAATGAGCACCATATGCCATTAAGCACATCAGAGACAACCCGGAGCAGCTTTCGAGGATATCGCTGTGTCGGGGAGCAGAGTCCCCCCCCCTTACCACATCCAGCAGCAGCTCCCAGCTCTGGGCTAACCAACTTTTTTTTTTCTTGTGCCTAAAGGCGGACTTGATTATGTCATTCATTGACGGCCCAATCCCCGACGCTAAATGAACCATTTCGCTAGGGCAATCCATCCGCGTCACCCAGACAACCCGCCTCCAGCTCCAGCAGCACCCGCGCCCGCGCTGTAAACACCCATCGGCCTGCTCCCACCCATCAATTCGGACTGGGAGATATCTACATACTCCTCTAACTTATTCTACCTACCTACATGATACCGCCTCCATCAAGGTAGTACACTTTTACTCCGACGCTTTCACGGCCATCCACCGCGAGGCGCGAACACATGCAAGCTGCCTTCGAGCTCCTGGACACGAAGCAAGCTCGATACTAGCCACGACATCGCCTCTCAAAGACCTTCCCAGTGTTGCATGATAGAGCATTGCCCGGTTAACACAGCAATACACTCACCTTCACCATGGCCGATAGTGACGACCAACCGCCCTCGCCAGGGGGGCCACTCAGTCCGATGACTCCCGATCGCGCAAACCAGAAGCAACAGGCCCGCAACCTCTTCACATCGCCTCGCAGCAGCCCCGGCGGCCGCGACAGCTCTGTGCACGACAAGATATCCCAGTTCAATAACCTCGCCATGCAGTCCAAGACACTCGAGCGCAAGACCGCCGACGCTGCCCTCAAGCGTGCCATGCTGGGTCGCGAGGAAGCCGAGACCGAACTGCGCCGCTACCGCGACGAGTCCAAGGTCCTGCGTGTTCAGTTGGAAAAGGGCAAGGAGCGAGAGCAACGCGTCAGCGAGCGTCTCGAGACCGTCATGGTAAGCCCACTCGCTCGCCTCTGCCTCCTCGCTCAAGGGGGGCCCTCCCAGCGTTGCTGACTGTGCATTCAAGGAACAATACGGCCGCGCCAAAGAAACATACGCCCATACGAAAGCAGCATGGGAGAAAGAGATTAAGCTTGCACGCAAAAAGACATTCAAGAACGAGTCCCAGATCATCAAACTTCAAGAGGAGCTCAAGTCCGCCCGCGAAGGCTGGCGCCTGGCCTCGGACAACCTCGACGCCGAGAAGCTGCGCTCCAAGGCCCGCGAAGAAGAGGCTTTTCAGGCTCGCTATCAAATGGTCGGCATGGAGCAGGAGCTCGGCGAAGCTTTTGAGCGCATCAAGATGCTCGAGCAGGAGCGTGACGCATACAAGACCTTGGCGGCGGAGGAAGAAGTCGCCCGCATAGCCGCCGAGGGTCGCATCCCATTACCCAAACCGCTCGACGCCGAACCCGACGACGAGTTTGCATCACCCAAAAAGAAGAAGAAGGCATCGCGATTCTCGCTTTCGACGGTGGACATAGTCTCCTCTGCCGCCAGCGAGGAGGAGATTGAAGAGCTTTCTCTCCAAGTTTCCTGGGAACGCCAACGCGCAGACCGTGCATACGAACTCGTCGACTTCTTGCAGGCCGAGTGCGAGCTGCGGTGCTGCCCTTGCGCCAAAACCCACAGAAGACAAAGTATCGTCTCCCCGAGACAGAGCCTGGCTTCCAACAGGCCAAGCATCATGTCGCCGAGGCGCAGACTCATGCCGCCGGCTGAGATAGCCGACGCCAGTGACCTGGTCCTTCTTCGCGGAAGTAAGGGGTCCTCTGCGGGTCGCCCATCATTCGGTGCTTCACAGAGCCCCCCGGCCGATGAAAACGTCTTCAAAAAGCCCGATGCTCCCAGGAGGTCGAGGGAGGAGCGCCGGAGCACCATCTTCTGCGCCCGCGAGGGCATCTTCCGAACGGTGTCTCTACAAGAGGCCGAGGAGATCGAGGCCCAGCGGGAGCAGGAGAGGAAAGAGCACGAATCCAGCGAGGAGTCTCCCAATGAGCCTCCCACTCCCCACGATGCTCCCCCGAGGTTCTCGCGCACACCCTCTCTCGAACCCCCTGACTTTGCTGTCCTCGCCCAGGAGCGCATGTCGCTGGCATCCCTCCTCAATGCGCCCCACGGCGGCGCCGACGGCGAAGCCCACACCGCGCCTCTTCCCTCCATCCCGACCATGCCTGACATGGAAGACCGTCCAGCGGCTCGTTCCTCAAGAAGCCCCTCGCCGAACCCCAAGGATACCGTCCGCCCACACACAGCAGCCGCGTTCTATACCAAGACAACCACAACGACCGTCCCCGTCCGTGATGACAAGCCAAGACCCCAGCCTAGGGTCGAACGCGGCCGCACGCCATCAGGTGGCGACTGTCAGATGTCTTTTGACATCAACAACCCCGCCATGACCCCTACCATGACGCGCGAGGAGGCCCTGGCCCGCATTCGCGAACGCCGAGGACGGGCCCGCTCCATTGCACAAGGCACAGCGACGCCCCGCAAGAAGATGATTGAGGGTGCTGGCGAACGGCGTGATGTTAGCGCCCCTGCCGGTCAGCCGTATCCCAAGGCGAAGGTGTAGAGTTCCTTATTGTCCGACGCGGGCTCGCCGGGCGGAAAACAGGGCACCGCCGGATCAGTTCGCCCCAGCAAGGATGTCGTCTCGCCCAACGTACATGACGGGGACTATGATGTCGTCTCGTACTACGTTGACAATGAGGCCTATCCCCGATTGACTGAAGCTCAAAACATCACGGTGCGGAGCCGCCTGTGGAAGCTGACGCGGGACTCGCTCGCGCGCAGCTCGTTTGGCTGGTCGGCGACACGTACATAAAAGAAGAAACAACAGAAACGCGCAAAATGACACGGGAAAAGGGAAGGCGTTTTGGTTCCCGGGCACGGGAAGTGGCATACCCAGGAGCTTTCCCGCATGGCTCAGGCGTTTTTCTTTACATTTCGTTTTTCTTTTCCCAGGTGGAGGGAGGACTCGTTTGCTACTTGTTATTCGTTCGGCTGGCACCCTTCTCTCTATTGTCTGCATAGTCAACGGCGTTTCTCTTGCGCCGGATTTGAAAAGGGGTAACGGCCTACCTTCATCCGGGGGGAGGGGAGGGGGGTGAGGGATATTTTGTTTCGACGAGGAGTTTTCTTATTTTCCCAAACCGCAGCGATTGCGATTACACACATACGCATATCCTGCCTGGTCTTCTGGTCCGGTTTTCGTCACCTTTGACTGCTGTGCATTATGATGAAAATGAGGGGGCTTTGGGAGCTGGACGAGAGAGCGGGATGGCAGTATTGTGGTTCCATCGCCTTGTTCTTCTTTCCTTCCTCATCCTTGATGCACGCGCAAACCGAGTTAACTTTCCTCTACTCTCCCATACTAATGTGTGCGCTATTGCCGCACTTTGATACTTCATTCTGCATTTCTCACACTCACGCCGACTGTTATGTACACCTCTTAAGTGGATTCAAATGAGGACCATGGCCAGACGAGTGGTCTTCGAGAGCCGTATACGTGTGGGACGTGAAAGACCCAAGACCGGTTTCGCACATTGCCGCAAGTGTCTAAAACACGTAACCCTCTCGCAGTCCCCTCCATCCTCTTCGCGGTGGAAGTTGTAAGATCTCATTCTCGTCAACCCCCCCCTCCCCCCCCTCTTCTCTTTGATTCGTGGTATAGGTATGTATATACAGTAGTATTGAGTCGTAACGTCGTGTAGCATAAGAGTTGATACCCACCTCGACCCGTTCACTCTCATTGTGTTCACCGAGCATGGTCGCACCACAATCCCTCAAAAGCCGCAGGGGGTGTTAAAAACGCATCAAACAAGGGACCTCGTCTCATCCGTTCAAGAAGCCCCTAGAGGTGTTCCTCGCGTTCTCCGAGCTGTACGCGTCAAGCTTTACGGCAACGAGCACGACCTCGACGGAGCTCTTGCCGCCCCGTGACCCCTGGATCTTAAGCCTCCATTGGCCCGAACGCACAACCCACTCTTCAGCCGTCAGCGCTGTTTGGCCGGCGGCCGCGTAGCCATGCGAGTCGACCCGCCTGCGCTTGCGCGAGTTCGGCTGGGATGCGGACGCTGTTGGGGATTCAACCCCGTCGGCTTGGCCAGTGCTCGAAGCCGCGGACATGGGGTTCGCGAGGTGCAGGTCGTCATTTTCGAGGGCGTATGACTTGCCGTCCAGCATGATGGAAGTATCGGTGTCGATGAGCACGCGAACAAGGTCCTCGCTCAAGGGCGTATGTCCCGGGGTCGGGGGCTGGCTGCCTGCTCCGCCCGAGGCCATCAGGAGGCCTAGGGGCTGGGTAGTTGGTGGGAGGTTCAGCTTCGTGGCCACGACTTCGAACAGGCGTGCAATCCGGGCACGGGTGTCCCTGAAGAACTCGGCGCGGACCGAGCCAGACTGGAAGTGCAGGCGGGTGCTCTCACTGCCCGTCTCGAGGACTAGCTCCGCCGCACGATCGTCGACGTAGGGGCGCGCATAATTGACCCAGCCTGACAGATGTTCACCCGGGGAGGCAGAAACATCGGCTGCCACGCTGATGCCGCTCTTGAGGATGTCCTCCAAGCGCAAGACGATCTCCTCGCGGCGCCGACTCTGGTTGTAGCTGATGTGATGGGGTATAAGCCTCTGCTCCAAGCCCTTGAAGTTGAAGTATCGGCAGTCACGCAGCAGCTCGGCGCGGTGGGTCTCATCGCGGATGGTGACGGGGTACCCACGCAAGAGGTGCAGGATCTCGGAGAATGTTTCGGCGGAGCGGTTCGGCACGGACGGCGGTAGGATGGACGGCGGACGCAGGAGACCTTCGCGTTCGAGGCCGGGAAACAGGTCCTCGGGATTCGAAAAGAAGACGGCGAAACCGAGGGAGAAGAAGTTGGGAGAGTTGCCCGGGTCGGTGAAGATGTCACGGGGTATTTGGAACTCGCGGTGGCCAATGGATATAAAGATGGACTCTTCGTAGAGCTGGGATATCAACTTGGGTACTGCCAGATGTGTTGGTTAGTGTGGCTCGGACGAGGACAGCGGCTTGTTTTGGCGAGCGTACGGCTGTAGAACTGGGCATCTGCAAAGAGGCGCACAAAATGCGTGCCGTCTCGAGGCTTGACATGATACCCTTGAAGGTGAAGGGAGATGTCGGCAAAGGTCTGAGGGTCGCGGTCGATGTAGAGAGTGCGGATGGCACTGGACAGATCCTCGCCCGTTTCCTGTGCCTTCTTGATCTGGCAGTAGAAGTATTGGGAGAAGTAGGAGGGCGCTAGCAGTGCAAGTTAGCACAGCAATAGAAACCACGAGTGACGTGCCGTTGGGCCCAAAGTCGGACAGGCATCATCGTGTTGGGCGGGGCGCGGAGCGAGACCGGGGTTTCCGGTCAGTGTCGAGGATAGCAGAGGTTGCAAACGCACCATCGGACGAAATGGAGGCGCCAGAGAGCTTGAACAGTTCGTTGCCTATTTGGATGGGGAAGACGCGCTCGTGGGGGAGGATGTGCGGGATCTTGGCGACTTGAGCCTCGTCGCGCGGCGCCGAACTCCTTGAAGGCGGGCGGGGTCTGGCGTTGTTGTTGGCGTTGGCGGCCGACATGGCGGCGGCGACAAGTTGGCGCAATGGATCAAGATACGGTGCGGAATGAGAGATGACTGGTGGTATACAATTCTCGGGGTCTATTCGGGCGCGAAGCTCGGGAGGAAGCTGATCATCCTACGGCGCGTTGTCGAAGCACAGACCAGAGACATGAGCATGCGATGGCGATGACGACGGCGAAGGCGACATGGCCCAAGGGTACTGATACCGCAGTCTGCGTTGGGACGTTCGCGCGAGGGGTGTATGGACGTAGACAGTAACAGTGGCAGTAGGAGATGAGGTGCCTTGGCTACGATTCGCTGGTTCGAGGCGACCAGGGGGGGTTGGGGTTTGCACTTCAACGGCGCGAGGCATCCATCGGCCGTGATTTGATGGGGCTCGAGGCGCGCTGCTCGGCTCCTTGGTTTTGTTTTGTTTTGTTTTGTTTTGTTTCCGGGCCACACACGAGCGCAGTTCCGTTGTGTCTTTGAATGGGGAGATTCGGAAACAACGTGGCTGGTACGCAATGGGCGAGAGGCAACCTCCGCTCCGTACACTAACATAGAAGGTGCACACACACAATGCCTGCACAAGGTAAGGTACTCTGTACTCTGTACATAAGTATGAATACCTAGGGCGAACTATCTACCTACCTACCTTAGTACAGAAGCCACCTCTATTAATGTAGCCCATCGATGTACTTTGTCGGCAATAATCGTACGAGAGAATACTTTCGTCAGAGATTGGGGGCCGTTATTCCCGACAAAAGCGGCGCTAAGCGGCGGCTAGGAGGCTGGACATTCATGTCGCCACTACCTGTTGTCACCACTAGGCATTCGGGCCTCCCGCGGCGCTAGGCCCATTTGTCCTCCAGCGACACTGACGCTGGGTAGGCGAAAAACGATTCCCGTTGTGGTTAAGTGGGAGGACCTGCAGGCAACTGGTACGCGCCTTCTGTTTCCTGCCTGGTATCTGGTGTCTGGTGTCTGGTGTCTGGATGCAGGAGCAGGCAGGTAGGCAATGGAATCTATGTGTATTCATGTGCCGAACCAAATTCACCCACGACACGTTTACGTCGTGAGGCGTCACTGGGAGATGAAACCGAATCCTTCATTCGAACAATCGAACAGCAACAAGGTCCGTTGCCACACCTCGGCTCCGCATAATGCCACAATCTATCGCAAGCTCACACCGGGAAAAGCAACCACGACATGGCAACATGGCTGTGGAAGCACGTCTGCAGGTCTCGGCGGTCGTCGAGGACCTTTGTCAAGCTGACTTGGTTCTGCACGCCGCCGTTTCCACGTATCGTTTGATGATACACACAAAGACTTCAGAAGTCGACTCACTCCCACAGCCTGTTTGGCATGTCCGTACTGTGTACACAGCTATCCACAGGCGCGGTAGTTCGAGAATCCCGTCTGCACCAATCGGATGACGATGACCATAACATCACCTCGGAGAGACAATGTCGTCTTCTAGACTATATTCTTCTTGGCAAGTCTTAGCCGAACATGACACCCTCCGCCACGCGGTGAAACTTTTCCCGCGCAAGGCTGAGGGACGAACTGACCGGTCGACGCTCGCAATAGTCTCATGCTTTTGCACTGCATCCTTTTGTCGTCTGTCGCCGAGAGTGCAACAGCGCCGAGGAGAAATACGCGCGTCATATGTCGCTCGCATTGACACGCGGCTGCTCGCGAAAAAGAGACAAAAGGGGCATGGCTCATTGCGTTTCTCGACGTCGACAGAACCTACTGCACGCAGGTTCATCGCCCCATACCTTCCGATCGGGGTCGAGCAGCCAGTCGGCCGAGTTGTGGAGTGTTCCTGGCGACAAACCCAAAGACGTACGGGGGCGCACTGCAGATAGGGAGGGGCACACGCACTGACGTTGACGCGTACCGAAATTTCGGACGAAAATCAAACATGAAGCTTGGAGAGGGGGAGTATGTGTTTAGGAGAGAAATACGCAGCAGCTTCGGTTCCGCAGTCGGGTTCGCAAAGCGTACACTAATACAGTGTTGCTCCGAAACACAGGGAGGAATATACTTCCAGATTACGGATTTCGGCCAATGGGGGTATCTTAGTTCTTCTCTCCTCTCCTCTACCCCCTAAGGAGATTGGCTCGGAGCCGACGTATATTACGAACCGCCCGTTAGGAGACGGGCCCCATCGACCCTGAATCTGACGGGGACACTCGCCGGGCTCTATCGTACTTTATTGCGACCTGATGTCGTGCTGGGCCTGGCCACTGTGCCAATTACATGGCCTGACCTCGACGTCTTGGTGTGCCTCTGTACAGTATGGATACAGCACATTCACGATCCGCACATCGTAGTCTCTTCACTGCGTGCACGACAAGGATGCTACTTCGTTAACGGCACTCGTCCCTATTATCCGGCCGGCCGACTGAAGATGCTGGGGAGACGACGCCAAACTAAGACTAGCCCCAACTCGCGGGCATGCGAAAGAGACAGGCCCGGCCAACTCGGCATCGATGAATCAACAGGCGTTGAGCGACTCTCTCTCTCTCTCTCTCTCTGTCTCTCTCTCTCCTCTCCTTCTCTCCTTCTCTCCTTCTCTGACTCCATGTCCCTGGCGGGCTCGTCTTCGGCAGCCATTGGTATTGTGCTGGGGGAGGATCAGGCATAGACGCGCGTTGGAGAGTGGGCGCATGCTCGTTCCCGTCTCCTGTCTTAACAAGAGGCTGCTTTGTATTCCACTCACGGAGCCGACAATCAGTCACTCACACGCACACCTTAATTCCCCTGGATGCTATCTAGGTGAAACGTATCCCCAGATCCAGATACCCATTCCATGGTTCCCACCGCACCGGCGGCCGTTTCGGAGTCCCGTCGTGCGTCGAGTGAAATTGATCGACGTCAAGCCCTAGGTGGCCCCAGGCCGGAGCCTGTATTCATGGTCATTATTTCAGCACAGAAACAGGCGAGACCGAAATTGGTTTTCAGACTTTGCATGCACAGCCTGTATCGCGGGGCAAATTTTCTGGAGCCCGGGGACGCGCGATACTCTCGCGAAAGCTCTCGGCGGATGGCAAGAGACGCGTGGATGTGGACCGCGCAGTTTGTCGATCGAGGCAAGCAACTCGGGCTTCGGGAGGAACATGGGATGAGGAGTCCATAAGCCACCGTCCAAACATCCTCGCCGTCCGCACGCGCCCCGGTGCTCGCGGTAGGACCGGCCTATCGTATGGCTTCGTGCTCGCTTCTCGGCGTCTCCCTCCAAGGAGCACTAGGTTTGCGACGCCAACATTCGACTTGGTGAGGGCAAGGGAAACGGGGACGATCAAACTTTAGCCCTCCCCCCCACCCAGGCCCCAAGCAGAAACTGGGCCCGAAGGATGAATCTGCCTGGAACACGCACGCCGACGACCTGGCCACAGACACACTCCACAGGGGGTTCTGGTTTTGGGGCTGCCGACGACGAAGAGGGCGGGGAGAAAACGAGATGGACTAGGGGATGCTAGTTTGGCGGTTGGAAGAACAGACGCACAGGAGCCTGGCGCTAGGCATGGACAACAACAGCGCGCAGGACGGCCCGGCACCAGACTCAAATCCTCGGGCGCTCGCAATGTTTCCAGGGAAGGGTTTAGCGACAAAGAACGTGCGGTGCGGCGAGGCGACGGCTGGCACTGGTTTTGTGTTGCTTATGTAAGGATATGGTCCCTGTCCGAGGTGCGGTTCGCCCAAGGTTGGACCTGGACCTGTCAATGGGCAGTGGTATGTGCTCACTCACTGCTTAGCCGTATAATACTCTGTACCGTGTCATGCTCTTAGACGGGGGGGGGGGGGGGTGTGGCGGTCTGTCTCGACGGAGGAACGATGCCCAGGAATGGAGACGCGAGTGGGCTTGCTCCGGACTGGACTCCGTGGCCTGAACTGGTCTGATCAGCGCAGAGGGCAAAGGCCGAAAGCTCGCTCGTAGCAATTGGGGGTTTACAAATGCAGAGAAGCGTATGTACGAAGAGTGCATACACGCGCACACACACATGGCCAGACGCCTCCGCCTGCGCCGCGCACTCGAACTCGACCGCAGGTGGGCTGGCTGGTTTCCAGGCTGGCGGTTCGGCCCAAACAGAGAATGGACGGCTCCATGTCGACGATGGACAGGACAGACTCCTCCCGTTGCCTGTCTGTTTCGGGTGGGTGTCCCCATGTCCTCTCTCTCGGCGGCATCGATGATCGGACCTGACAGCATCGAAAACCCAAGCCACTCGGCCCCATGGCGCCCCTGTAATGAGCGAGAAGGAGGACGAACCCATCCGAGCACAATATTGGAGATGCCCCAGACACGGCCTCTGCACTACGTATCCCGCGACATTGCCAGGCTCATCGTCATCTATTTTCAGTCTGCCATCGGTAGAAACACCCGCCGTGACTGGCCACACAGATTGATAACCTCCAGAGGGGGGTTCTTACTTGGGCTATGCAGCTGGCCTACAGGGAGGTAGGTGTGTGTATGTGTGTATGCGGCATACGCCTGTGTATGCGCATATCCACACTTGGCACTTCATCTTGGCCACCCATCCTTCAACCCCTGGAGGCGGTGGGGATGAGACAGGAAGCTTGAGTGGATAAGGACGAGGGACAGGATGATACAGAACAAAGAGTATCCTGAGAGGGACGATTCACAGCTCCGATATCAGCCATGGCCTCATCAGCACACTCGCGGAAGTGCACACAGCATGGGCATACAGGGCATGCCATGCGCGGGCGCAAGAGAGAGCTCGGATTTCTTCCGCCAGCGCGCACATGGTCTTTGAAAGACTGGATACCGTACACATGACCGAAGGCAACAACATCAAGAGGTCCAAAACGCGCAAGACATCAATCAAGATTCCCGATGCGAAAAGCAATGAAGGAATTTTCCGGACCTCGCCCAGGCGCGCTATAGTAACACATGCTGTCAGTACACAATGTACTGTGTATGTAAGCAAAGCATCGGACAACAAGCCAAGGGCGGGCCTGGTCTAGCTCGCGAGAAGACAAATGTCTAGATGGTCAATAGCGTTGTCAGTGGCCGGCCACACTGATACCTAGGTACACTACACAACACACTACAGAGCACGTTCGGCAAGTAATCGTTCGCCAACGTGCTACCTTGCAAGCTCGCGCTAGAACCGGAGACGCCCGCGTTGCACACCAGACAAGACTTACCAGCGTCTTTTAAACCCGTCTCTTGTGCCTTCAACTACGGATACAAATGTTTTCATTTATCCAAACCAGCTCAAGTTTTCCGTCGTTTTCTCCATTCCCGACCCTTGATTATGATGGAGAAGAAGGTCCTTTGCCTCGGGAACCCGCTCCACGGACACGGACATGGCCACGAATAGGGGACCCGGCAGCGTGGCAAGGGTGCCCGGCACGCCGATCCCTCACGCAGCAGCTTCGTTCCAGGCCCTGCCTGGCGCGCCCCTCCCCAGCCGGCGTCTTGTCTCTGGGCCCTGGTAGTGGTCAACAGTGTGTCAGTAGCTGCGTGCTCTGTACGGAGCGCAGTCTGCGTGCCTATTTGTGCATAGCTAGGCCCAGATGGGCCATGGCTCATCGGCACCCTTCGGGGTCTGGACCCCCCCCCATCTCTGGCTGTCGTCGAACCGGTGCTGCTCTCTTTGAGTCTTTTTCTGCCCTCGGCCGACGATTTTTCTGCCCAGCCTCCCAAGGAAAGATTGCTGCTGCCCGCCCTAGTAGCCGACCTGCTGGGACGCCACGCCAATGTACCCACGAAAACAGACAGACTCTGTGCACCAACTTCGTACCTACACTGCCAGACTGTTGTTCTCTCTCGCCGCCCGATGCCGAACCGGAGAGCCTCTTCTTTGACGGTGAGTCGTATCTGCGCTGCATCGATGACGCTCAAGGCAAATGATCGGTCACCGTTTGGGCCTGGGCACATCATTAGCTGTCCTCTCTCTCTCTCTCTCTCTCTCAGGCTCTCAGGCTCTCAGGCTCTCTCAATTGCAACATGTCACCCCTGTCCAGGTTCCTGGCTGGGTGTTGGCACAGTGTTGCACACCTTGTTGCACACCCACTCGCTGAGAGGTGACAGGGCATTCGTATTACTATAAGCGGAGCAACGGAGTGACGGAGTCCCAAGAGACCAAGTAGAGTGTACGGAAGAGTGTACAACGTACGAATGCTTGGAAGACTTGGAGAGTTGCAGAGGCTGGCATTTGGGGAAGGTCTGGCGTTGTTTGACCTACAGACGCAGCATCGCACCGTCAGCTCACATGCGGGATGGATATCTATCAGTCCTCTCTCGGCATTCTTCTTCTCCTCCTTTCGGATACAAGCAAATCTTCACACCATTTACACCCCCCTGGTTTAATACCCTCGCCCCCCTCCCACCTTGGCTTGATCCGTGTGCCCCCTTTTTCTTTTCCATCTTCCATTCTACTTTCTTTTGCTCGGCGGCTTTTTCATCCACACCCCATCCGTCTCCGTAAACCCCGGACCTGACCTGGCCTGACCTCTCACGTCGAATGTGGACGGCCTGGAACAAATCGCTGGGGGAAAGAAGGGAGGGGGGGTAATGGGGTGTGGGATCACCAATCCCATCATTAAACACACCACCACCTCTCGACCTTCTTTTGCCTGGTGGTCTACAGGTACAGTACAGACTACGGTCTACCTTTGCCTCAACCTTCCATACTTCCCGTCCCGTCGTCCACCACGAACCAGCCCCAGACTAGACAGGCTTGACCAGGGCTCCGTGTCCTGCACATTCGACACTTCTTTTTTTTTCCTTCTTTTTTTTCTTCCCTGGCCCTCGGGTATCCTGGACATCTCACCCACTCATCCATCCACTCATTCACTCACTCAATCGAACCCCTGCCCCCCCCTCCGAGCTCCATGCAGTACTCTGTGAGGAGAACAAGACCCGGCATAGAGCAGAACCTCACCCCGAAGTAACTCGGCCGTTGCCAGTTGGACAACTACGGGATAGTGTCCACGGCAAGCAGACCAGTGGTAGCAAAACCGGACGGAGCCAAAGACGAAGAGATCAAGAGAGGGCGTCGCAGTCTCACTCACCATCTCCAAATTGCCAGCCTAGATACCGCCGTCTGCCCGTTTCTACTCGATCCTTACCTTGTCTGGCTTTGCTCTCCTTACGAGACAGGCCGCAACGCACCGCACCACGCACTACGCGCCAAAAGCCCCGACGAAGCTTGGATCAATACAACTAGCAATTTGCTGTCTTTTTTTCTCTTCCCTCCCCTAATCCGTCCCTCCCCTTCTTCTTCTTCTTCTTCTCCTTCACACACGTCCTTGTCTGTCTTCGTCACTTGCTGCTGCTCCCAGTCTGGGGCTTCACCTGCTTCGTTGACGACGTTCCTGGGCACACCATTACCACATCTCCGTAGACCGATCTGGCGGACGGCCTTCCTGTTGTCTTTGCTGGTCACGAGCACAGTGACAGCCACTGTTACTCCTACGTACTACCTTCTCGCACTACGACTTTTACTACTACCACCACCACCACCACCACTACTACTAACTACTACTACTCCCACTACTACTACAACCAAGTCTATATCTCCAATTCCGAAACCAGACCATCGTCCCTACAGCTTCCCCGTGCTCCGTCTGCCTCGCACCTGCAGTCACAGCATGTATGGTCTGCGAATGACTCGGCACCAGTCAGAGTCAACAACATCATCACGCATTGCGAGCCACAACAGGGGCAGCCGGTGTCGTTCACGGGACGTTCAATGAGCAGAAGTTTGTCCACCTCGCCCATCTATAGCTGCAGCTGTTGATCTTGTTGCCGGCGCTGCTACCCGAAGAAGCTTGCTACGCGGAGCTTCCATTCTCGAAGCCAGCCGGTATAGCCGCCGCCGCCGCCACCACCACCGGAGTCTGTTCGTTGCGCGCGCTGCGTCGTGCTGTGCTCCTTGCTTCGCTGCGGTTGCCCGTCCCCTCCTCCCCACTACCGCAAATATCACTATTCCACACCGGTGCCGAGCCAAGGTTTCCTGGGACTTTTGTAGCTCACGGCCCAGAATGGCCGCCACGACCACATCTGCCCAGGATATGGGCACCGTCACCACCACGCTACATCCAAACACCAACTTGCTTGCTGCCGTTGCTACCATGAGTCCGATGCCCAGCACGGCTCCGTACGAGACATCATCCCCCTCTCAACAAGCTCCGCATACTCTTGCTACCGGCGCCCCGGTACCGACGCCCGCATCTGCGCCGACTGCGCCAGCTCCTGTATCACCTGCCCCTGCTGGCGGATCAGCAGCCTCGGCGGCCGCGGCTGCTGCGGCCGCGGCTGCGTCGGCATCGCGCAGCGTCAAGAGGCCACGTCCCGTCAAGTCATGTACCGAATGTCGCAAACGGAAGCTGAGGTGTGATCGCAACCTGCCATGCTCCCAGTGCCAGAAGTCGCACCGCAACTGCAGGTATGCCGCCGAGCACGACTCCTCCATGCTCTCGGACGGCTCCGATGCCGAGGTCGGCGATCATCTGCAGCGCCCGCCAAAGAGGAACTGTGTACCCGCAATCACGCCTTCGGGACCACCGCCGGCGGAATCCTCGTTCGTGCCCCTTCGCAACGGGGAGTCGGCCGGCCACTCTGCCCTGGAGGAGCTGACGTTGAGACTGGACCGCCTGGAGAGACAGTTCATGATCAAGAGCCCCGCTGGTACCGAATTCAGCGGAAGTGGTCAGCGTTTGCCGCTCTCGCCGGGTACAATACGAGGGCTGACGGTCAAGAGAGGCGCCCTACGAACACGGTTCTTTGGCCAAAACAGCGTGCGTGTCTTGCTGAACCTGGTAATTGCCCTCCCCCGAGAGACCCAGAATCACTCTGTCAGATACCACTCCTAACCCACGTTACTTTCCCAGTTCGACGACGCCAAGGATTTCATGGCAAACCAGTCCAAGATCGAGGGCATCCGAGACATCATGTACGGTCTGCAGATACTCCACAAGCGGATTCAGGAAGAGTACCGAAAGTCTCTGTCCCCCATCTCTGTTTTTGCCGACTCTGTCATTCCGGTCCAGAAGCGCATGCATGACATCCTCCCGAAGAAGGCCGTATGCGACAGGCTGCTGGCCTCGTACATCGACACGTCCGAAACCATCTACCGCATGATCCACGTACCGACCTTCAAGGAACAACACGAACTCTTTTGGGATGGAAAGCTGCCGGGCGACGACTTCCTCCCGCAGCTCCTGGCCGTCCTGTCCATCGGATCGAGGTTCGAGACCAAGTCAAAGGGGCTGGGCCACGAACGCGTCGAGGGCGTGCACATCCCGACGGCCTGCGCACTTGTCCGGTCGTGGCTGGACGGCCTCAGGGGCAAACAACTGGTGGACTTGACGACGTTGCAGACAGAGATCCTGCTGGTGCACGCGCAAAGAATGACCACCCCGCGGCCGCAGGACTCGTGGGCCCAGTTGGGCTACATCGTGCGCATGGCCATGACCATGGGCCTACACCGGGATCCGTCCGAGTTCGAGCCCCGAATGCCCGTTTTCCTCGGCGAGCTTCGAAGGAGGTTGTGGTTCACCATACTCGACATGGATTTGCATCTATCACTGGCTTGCAACCTCTCGTGTCTCGTGCGCGAGGGCGACTTCACCTGCCGGCCGCCCCGAAACCTCGACGATGCCGATCTGTATTTCGACATGAAGGAGCTGCCGCCAAGCAAGCCCATTGACCAGCTGACCGACAACCAGATGCAGGTGTACGCCGCCATGACGCTCGGCGTTCGGATGCAAGTCGCGCACCTGATCAACCGCGTCGATTCCGTCCGGGACTATGGTGAGATCATCGAGGTGGGCACGAAGCTGGACCGGTTTCTGGAAGACATCAACTATCTGTTCCCGCGGCACGGCATCCTGAACGAGGTGGAAAAAAGCAAACAGTGGAGGTCCAGGGTCATCCTTGACATGCACGTGAGGCGGCCGTTGCTGGCCCTCTACCGCCCCTTCGCCTTGGGGTTGCCGGACGCTCCGTCGCAGATATCGAGGGCGTACTTGCGGTCCTCCATGGTCATCATGCGCTACCTCGACGAGCTTGATCCGCTGCTCACCCACTTCCAGGACGTCAGCGACATGTACCACATGGTGCTGAAGAAGGACATCCTGCAGGCCGCCTTCAGCGTGTGCTTCTACATCAAGGCGGCCACCGAGTCGCACGCCAACGGCAACACGCTTGGGATAGCCTCCACCGTGGCCATGTCGCCCGATCCCATGGACGACGGTGTCGCCTTCAGCACCGAGACGTTTGCGCTCTGGTCGCCGTCGCGCCTCATCAAAACGGTCGAGAAGACGCTCAACCTGCTTGTCCGCAACGTCGGCGGGAACGATCTGAAGGACATCGTCGCGCTCGCCGTCGTGCTGGCGTCTGTACAGACCGCGAGTCAAGAGCAGAAGCTGCAAGAGATCCGGCGCAGCCTGCAGGGCGTACTCGATGCCTGCAAAGCCTCCACCAATGCGAGCCCTGAGAAGATGTCCCTGCAAACCCCAGCCGATCCGATGGATCCATACATGCAGACAAGAGCGCCATTCATGTTTCATGCGAATGCGTCGGCAGCTGCGGTAAGTGACCATCACGGTGGCTGGGTTTTGTGGGACGGATGGGACTGGGCTGATGCGTGGTCGGCAGACTCTGGATGATTACGCGGACTGGGACCTGGACTCTTGGAATCCGATGCTCCCAGTTCCCTCGACTCACAGGCAGGGGCCCTAGAGAGGACGTGGTTCATCTCTCATCAAACCACGAGACACGGATGGTTCTATTATATATCGACGGGCCACGATCTACTCCAAGAACACAGCCGAGCGGAGGGTGGGCTACATTGACGACATAGAAGAGGCGATAACGCCGCGGTGGCGGCTCGAGACATGGTCGCTGCGGACTGGGCGGCAACAGCAATGTGTACCCAAGGGGGAGCATCTGTTTGGCCTCGTCCATGCTGGTCAGTCTTGACCCATTACGTATAAACCAACACGATTGACCTGCTCATGGGGGAGCAGTTCTCTTAATTCTACGCAGGCGTGTCACTTGGCACCCAGGCGAGCGAGACGATGCTGAGGATGGATGGTTTCTCCGACATTCCAGCACAGGAAGCAAATATGAAAGGCCGAAACTAAAGTGAAGAGCACACATGAAAAGAAACCCATGTAAATATATTACAGCGACGATACCAAGCGACAGGAGGACATTTCAAAAGAGAAAAGGGCATGGCATGGCTTGGCTTTACCGAACATCAATATTATTGCTACAACACACAAGACTCGCTCTCAAGGACCACAATGGTTCCCCCGGAATGACACGCTAACACGGCTTGTTTCGGCCCCCCCCCCTCCCCCTATTGACGACGCAAAACGCCCATTCAGTTGGTGATGACCGGAGCCCCGCGGTTCCACTCGTCCTTCTCGATGGCGTCCACCATGAATTTGGCCACGCTCCGCCGCGTGATCCTGGGCACCCAGCTTACCCCGCTGCCATCGTCGCCGTAAACCTTGACCGGCAGTGACTCGCCCTCGGTGAGCATGGGCGGCCGGACCAGCACCCAGTCTACGCCGTCGCCCCGGTCGCCCCTGACGAGCGCGTCAACGGCATTGTGGTCGTCTAGGGTGTGCCTCATGCTGCTGTGGTTGAAGAGCACGCGGAGCGGGAGGACGAGGCTAGGGTTGCTTGCGCCGGCGCCCTGCATGCTGTTGATGACGAGCTTCCGGGCCCGGGGCAGCGTGCCGTCGTCGTCCCGCATGGCCTCGAGGGCGTTCCGGACCGAATCGTGGACGAGAGCGGCGGGGGTGTCCGGGTGGAGGGCGGCGAAAGGGGAGTCGGAGACGCGCCGGGCGTTGAGGGCCACGACGACGGCGTCCGGGCCGTCGCCGGGAGGGGTTCGCATCGCCGCGCGGAGGTCGGGGAGGGAGAGGGGGCTGCCCTTTACGAGGGTGAGGTTCGGGTGAGGGGCGAGGGCCGCGGCGGAGGGGTCGCGGACGAGGGCGGTGACGGTGTGGTCCCGCTCCAGGGCTTCGGCGAGGACGAGGGCGCCGTTGCGGCCTGTTGCGCCGAGGATGAGTACGTGCATTTGGGAGATGGAACGGCCGTGGAGACGTTGCTTGAGGACAAGAAGAAGAAACAGGAGAGATTATTGGGAACTTGGAGATGATAGAGGGGATGTGATGAGGGACATGATACACATCTCCCCGTGGCGACACGACGGTGGTCTTATATATATATATCGTGTCTAGTTCGCGAGCTGGACCCCCCTTCTGAAAAGATGATTGTGTTCACATTTCCATCTTCACCGGCCGAGATATTCGATCCCATCCGACGCACGCATCATTTGTGAGCTCCTCTCTCTCTCTCTCTGTCTCTCCATGTATCGGCCGAGACGACCACATGGGAGAGCGCGGGTAAGACGGCGTCGGCGCAATTCATCTCGCACTCGCTGACCAACCGGAGCACCGTGCCTCACGGAGCCGAAAAAGCGCCTCCTCTCTCGGCCGGGGACTGCTTCGACACCCTCCCCCCCCTTCACGGAGACCGGCGCCTATGAAGCTTACTTATCCATGCTCGGACCCCAAAGCATGCAACGAATCCTTCTTCCCTCGGGCTCCGTGATCGCGCGGTACAAGTGACACGAAGCTAGCTATGTGGACGCTAGAAGCGGGGGGGAGGAGGCCACGAGTAAGTGGTGAGTTCAGTGCGTTTCACGGGCAGGCTGCATACTTTGCCTCCGCAACTCTCCACCCCGCTCAGCGCTAGGGGGAGGGCCGTCGATATTTGAGAGAGAAACGGAGAGACAGAGAGAGAGAGAGAGAGAGAGAGGGTTCTAGGCGAAGATTACGGAGTCTTTCAAAGACCCCGTGCCCCCGTCGAGGTCGAGATGTGATGGGATCTCGGTGTTCAATCGACGTTGTCGTCCGTTTTCCGCGCGGGAAAAAAAAGGAAAAGAAAAAAGGGTAAGCGGCATCCATGTGGGCGCTACGTGGTCTGGGAACACAACACACCACCAACTCAGGCCGGGTGGGTGGGAGGAGGGGTGAAAGCTTTTATTTGTACATGTACCTGTACATCCGTCACATGGAGAAAGGGGGGGCGGGGGTTCTTCACAGGAAGAAATGAGATGGGTTCATGAGGTCTGTCGTTTCTTCCTCTAACATTTGCAAATTCAAGCACATCGGAGGAGAGCCGAGAGGTTAACATGGAATGATCTAGAGTTTCCACCGCGCATGGGTGGGTGGATGGGCGTGCGAGGGTTCAGAGGTGTGTGTGTGTGTATAGTGTGGTTGCATTAATAATAGTGAGATAGTGCTTACTCGGGGTTTCGGAGCAGGAAGCGGGGGGCGGAGCGATGCGGCGCTCGGGAAGGGGGGGGGCACGAGCACGGAGCGGAGCACGGTTTACGGATGAGACTAGGCCTCATTAGGAATTTCGTATCTCACTCGGCCGAGTAGCGGGGCCGGTGAGACAGAGAAGGGTGACCCGCAGAGGGATGATTTTGGCCCGCGCCCGTATTGGCCAAGTGCGCGCGGCTTCAGAGACAGCTGCTGAAAAGGGGGGAGAAATCAGCTCCATAGTTGGTGATGTGGTTCTTGCTTACGGGAGACGGGAGCGGGGTCGGCGTGTTTATCTGGAGATGGAGGATGGAGAGACTGATGGCGGATGGGTATAAAGAGCGATGATGGCTTCCTTCTCTTCGGTGTGGATGTTCGTTTCTTACAGACGAACAAGACACGGCGCCATATCATCGTCGCTGCTCGCAAAATTTCCCACTTTATCACACCTGTTCAGTGTTACATCTCTCATCTTACCTCTTCAGTCTATCCATCACCCCCCCCCTTCTAGCCCACTATAATGTCCACCAACCACGATGACATCGCCATCATTGGCGGCGGAATCGCAGGCATGGCCCTCGCCATATCGCTCGCGACTCACGGCATCCGGGCCACAATCTACGAGTCGCGCGACGAGACGCCTCTCCCCCACCACGCCGGCGGCGGCATGATGCTCTGCCCCAACGCTCTGCGCATCCTCGACTCCTGGGGCCTTTACCGACCGCTCCTCGACAAGGCCTACAGCTTCGACTACGTCTATTACAAGAACCGCGAAGAAATCACCGTCGACCGCTACCCCCTCGGCGGCGCCGCGGCCTTCGGCTACGACGCCGTGCGCATCTTCCGCCAGGAGCTGGTCGAGATGCTCGCCACCGCGTGTCGCGAGCGTGGGGTCGTGATTGAGTACGGCAAGCGGTTCGTGCGCGTCGTCGAAGAGAAAGGGGAGACGAACGATAATAGCAATGACAACGACGACAATGACAGGGACGGGTCTGGCGGGGTAGAGTTTGAGTTCCGGGACGGGAGCAGGCGGAGGGCGGGGCTGCTCGTCGGCGCCGATGGGATCCACTCCCACATGCGGAGCAGCTACGTCGCGCCGGATGCGGCGCCCAAGTTCGTCGGGCTCGCGGCGCTGACGTATGCGGTGCCGACGGCGCAGCTCCGCATACCGATGAACAAGGACTACCGCTTCCCCGTCAGCGTGGCGAGCGGCAACGGCGTCTTCGTGCTGGCCCCTCAGGGGGCCGATGGCGGGGAGATGCTGGCGGGCACGCAGGTGCCGTTCGATGCGGGGCGGGCGGCGCTGGGACGCGAGGCGCTGCTGGCGGACACGGAGACGCTGAAGGCGCGGCTGAGGCGGGACGAAGGGGAGTGGCCCGACGTGGTGCAGTCCGCGCTTGAGGCGATCCGGGACGAGACGATGAACGTCTGGCCGTTCTTCATGCTGCCGGCGCTCGGACGGTGGGCGTCGGAGAAGGGGCGGGTGCTGGTGCTGGGGGACGCGGCGCACGCGATCCCACCGACAACGGGGCAGGGGGCGTCGATGGCACTCGAGGACGCGGCGACGCTGGCGCTCGTCGTCAAGAGGACGAGGGAGAGCCGGGGCCGGATCGGGTGGCGGGAGGCGGTCGGGTTCTGGCAGGGCATCCGGCGGGAGAGGCTGGCGCAGCTGGTGGTGCTGACCCAGATGTTGAACAATAAGCGGCTGCCGAGCGACAAGATGGCAGCGCTGCCGAGGGAGGAGGTCTGGTTCGAGGAGAGCGAAGACCAGATGAAGTGGCTGTACGTACCCGAGATCGAGGACCGGATCGAGGCGTGGGTGAAGGAAAAGACGCAGTAAGATAGAAGTGGTGTGTCTGTAACGAGCCAAGATGAATCGGGGGGGGGGGGGGGGGGTTGATGAGGCTCTTCTTTACTCTTTAACAGCAAGTATGTCGTACAACCAGTTACTGGCTCGTTGCTATCGGATCAGATGTCAAGTTGGACCACTCCTGAATCACCTATTCGAGTCAGCTTGTCGTCACAAGAAAATAGTCCGACGAGAAGGTTACCAAAAAGAGTCATTTCACCCCCCTGTGACTAGAGACCGACATTACCTCGGCAAGCTATGTGATTGGTCAAGACCCTAGAAGAAGCTCGACAAGCTCTACCCTTCTGGCGGCCGGGGCCTCGGCAAGATGTCCACTGTCCCCTCCTCTCGCCTGGAAGACGCCTCCTTCAATGCGGGGAAACAGTGCTCAAACAGCACCAAGAACCCCGAGCTAGCGCTGTGTTTGGCACTCCGGGTGGCGGTTCGGTCGCTGTTTTGGGGGCGGAATTGGAAAATCTGGGGAAGAAGCTCATCCCCGAAGAACCGGGGCAATGAATGAGAGGAGACAGGGAAGGGATTGGGGGGCGAGAGGTCGCAACATCAGCTTTCCCAAAGCATATGATAAAGTGAGCTTTACGACTGTTTCTCGTTTCGAGTGGCGGCCGTGGGAATATATCAATTACCAGACACCCTGCTCGGTTCTCCATCCACTTTCCCCCTTCCAGCATCTGACAAATCTATCAGAACCACCGAGTCCAGTTGTCAACTCGGAGAAGCAGCCCGCCACCTCTGAGCACCCAGGAGACATCACACTCACCAGCAGCAATAAACCACACCATGGCGCCCCGGCAGAAACGCGAAAAGGCGCCTTGCTACGTGCTCGGCGTCGGCATGACCAAGTTCATCAAGCCGCGCGGCAAGGTCGACTACACGGAGCTGGGCTTCGAGGCCGGCGTCAAGGCCATGCTCGACGCCCAGATCAACTACGACGACGTCGAGCAGGGCGTCGCCTGCTACTGCTACGGCGACAGTACCTGCGGCCAGCGCGTCTTTTACCAGTTCGGCATGACGGGCATCCCCATCTACAACGTCAACAACAACTGCTCCACGGGCTCCACGGGCCTCGCCATGGCCCGGAGCTTCGTCTCGTCCGGCGCCGCCGACTGCGTCCTCGTCGTCGGCTTCGAGAAGATGATGCCCGGCTCGCTGCAGAGCTTCTTCAACGACCGCGAGAACCCGACCGGCACCACCATCAAGATGATGGCCGACACGAGGGGCATCACCAACGCCCCCGGCGCCGCCCAGATGTTTGGCAACGCCGGCAGGGAGTACATGGAGAAGTATGTCCGCCGGGAACGGTCCCCCCGACGACTTTCTCAGAAGAGATGAAAGCCAAGATCATTGACCAGAAGAACGCAGGTACGGCGCCAGGGCCGAGGACTTTGCCGAGATCGCCCGCGTCAACCACGAGCACTCGACAAAGAACCCCTACTCGCAGTTCCAGGACGTCTACACGCGCGACCAGATCCTCCAGGCCCCCGAGATCTTCGCGCCCCTCACCAAGCTGCAGTGCTGCCCGACCTCGGACGGCGGCGCCGCTGCCGTGCTCGTCTCCCAGGCCTTCCTCGACGAGCGGCCCCACCTCCGGGACCAGGCCGTCCTCATCGCCGGCCAGTGCCTCGCCACCGACGCGCCCTCGCTCTTCTCCCGCTCCGCCATCGACCTCATGGGCTTCGAGATGACCCAGACCGCCGTCCGCACCGCCATGGCCGAGGCCCGCCTCACCCCGCGGGACGTCCAGGTCGTCGAGTTGCACGACTGCTTCTCCGCCAACGAGATGATCGTCCTCGACGCCCTCGGCCTCGCCGAGCCGGGCAAGGCTCACGAGCTGGTCCGTCGCGGCGACATCACCTACGGCGGCAAGTACGTCGTCAACCCCTCGGGCGGCCTCATCTCCAAGGGCCACCCGCTCGGCGCCACGGGCATCGCCCAGTGCGCCGAGCTGGTCTGGCACCTGCGCGGCTGGGCCAACAACCGCGCCGTCCCGGCCACCACGGCCGCCCTGCAGCACAACCTGGGCCTCGGCGGCGCCGTCGTCGTCACGGTGTACCGCCGTGCCGACGGCAAGGAGGCGCCCAGGCTCGACTCGGCTACCATCGGCAAGCTCAATAAGCTCGGCTATAACCCGGCCGTCGAGGCCAAGGGGTTCACGGCGCAGCAGGCGGCGGCCGTGAGGAGCCGCACCAAGACGAGCGAATGGGCGTTGCAGGACACGGAGGAGAAGGTTGAGGCGCGGTTCTGAGATGTGTTTTATGTACACTTATGAAAGTTCATGTTGGAGAAATTGTAGTGCAATGATTACAGACACTATGCATCAAGTGCTTCACTCAAAAACAACCCCTTCAGGAACTCGTCTTGCTCACCTCGTACGTCAGCAGGGTCACCCAGTACCCCTCGCCTCCGTACTTGATATCGTCCTGGTACCCGCGATGGATCTCCTTAAAGCCCAGTCTCTTGTAGACGTTCAAGCCGGCGGGGAAGGCCAGGATGAAGACGTCGACGCCCGTCTCCTCCGCCAGCCTCACGCCGTTTTCGACGAGTGCCGTCGCGACCCCTTTGCCCTTGTTCTCGGGGTGGACGGCGAGGTAGTCGAGACCTGTTCCTGGTGTTAGCCTACGACCCTTGGGGTCTCCGAAGGGGGGTCCGGGCCCGTGGAAGGCGATGAGATGCGTGTCCAGCCCGGTTTCGCCCACTGATGACGGCCACTCACTGATGTACGGCTTCTCGGCCAGGACGCGATCCTTCTCCGGCACGCAGTCATCGATTCCGTTCATGAGACGCGGCTTCCACCACGCCGCGTCCGACCTCTCCTTGAACGTCTTTCGCTGCTCCTCGCTCACGTCCGCGATCTGCGAATCGGCCCATGCGGCAGCCCCCTCGTAACCTGCAGGAAGTTCCCAGCGTGCGTAGCCGACGACGGCGCCCGTCTCCGGATCGACGGCCTTTTGGTGGCGCAGGGTCGCGCGGTTGCCGAGGAGGCTGTTGGGCATGCGCTCCGTCACCTGCTCGATCAAAAAGTCGAGCCTGATGTCCTTGGGCCAGAGGAGGATCCAGTTCGGGTCCGTCCAGAAGGCGCTCATGTTGTTGCGTGCCAGCGCCGGAACGTCGGCAAGCGTGCAGGGTTCGATTCTCCAGGGTACCATGGCTGATGATGTATGGGTTGATTCAGGGTTGGGGTTTTTTTTTAGCTGATGTGGTGAAAGTGCTGCTTCATTAGGTACGTGTCGGGCAACTCTTTTAATATTAGATAGCAAGGATCACTGGTGCGTGGTTGGTTATTTTCCTTAACATACGTGTGCTGACGAAATTGCAACCTGTTCTCTTGAGAATGACAAAGTCACCCAAGCAGTCTGTGGATTTTTAGATTAAGATGCACGCCAGGGGCGCAACGAGTTTGAGGCCACAGCGAACGGCGGCGCGGAATCACCACCTGTCCTCAATCCATCGTTCGTTTTCTTGAATAAGATAGGGGACTAGAGACAGAAGGTTTGCAGGGTTTCTCTCTTCTAGGCTGCCACTGTGGAGAATCCGGTTGTTCATCAAGCCTGAAGAGCGCCACCGCTGCTCTGCTCAAAAGATTCAATTCGCAGCGAGCCACCTCCTCTTCACTCTCATTCTTACAACCCAAACAACAGGACTCTCACTGATATGAAGACGCAACGGTGCTACCTATTGCACCAGGCATCTTAAAACCCTAATTGGTTTTATGTGCTCAAGCTACACGCTCAACAATATCAATATCATATCAATCCGGCGCTGATTTCATCAAGGTCTGATGATCCCCTCATGATTGACGCTTCCCAAGCAGGCCGTGCATAATGTGCAACCCAGCAGGTGAGTCTCGGGCATCATCAGTCGTCGTGGAAAATGAAACCTCCGCCGCGCCCGGACTCGTCGACCAACTCGGCACGCAAGCCCTTCAATTCCTTGCTCATTGATTCGGGTCTCGCGTTCTCCTGAGCGCGTTCAAAGTCGAGGAGCTTCACACCTTCCTGCGTGACGATAAAGTTGTACCGGTTTACGTCGCCATGTAAAAGTCCCAGTCCGTGTAACTTTCTGAGGGCAGCTTCGCAGACGTTGAGATCCTGGACCGAAGCGAAACGCCCCTCTAATCTCTCCAACAGAAAGCCCACGATGCGTCCATTCTCATGGACATGCGCGATGAAGCGCGGGGCCAGACCGGAACCCTCGACTAGCTGATATGCTCTCGTTTCTTGTTCGATGCGAGGCACCTCCCATTCGAATCGAGCTATTTTGGCGATTAAGATGTCTTGCGACGGGGTGATTGGGAGGATAGAATGTAAGCGGGCTTCAATAGCCATCGCCGTAAGCTGTTTCATCTTCTCCAATTTGAGGCAATCGACCTTGGTTTTGTGCCATTGACACTCGACGCCGGCGAGTGTTCGATTCGAAAAAGAAGTCTTCAGGTTGCCTGTGATTTCGTCGCGTGATATGTTGGCCACAGTCCATTCTTCGTTGTAGGGAAGACATGACAGGGATGGAATGGGGAATGAGAGTGTGTCTCTATCGAATGTCCTGGGGGGCACGACGAGGTACTTGACTTGGTTTCCGGTTTGCAGTCGGTATTCGCTGTCAAAAGAATCGTCATCGTCCACTTCCATAGACAAGATGGTTGGCTGTGTTGACGGGTCCATAGCGTGGAGGCTAGGCATTACCATTGGAGTGCCAGCGGATGTGATCTAACAAAATCCAGATGGTTGGAGGGATAATACGCCGAGAGCCAAGGCATGAGAGAAAGGCTTGTCTTAGGTTGCCAGAACTTCACCGACTTTGAGGATGGCGGGCAGGGTAATTTCTCTTACTATCTTACCGGAAGCCATTTTTCAATGTTGTTGCTCGCGGCTCAACCTGTGTTCGACTGGTTGGAGACGCAGTAGACAACCGCTCCAGACACCTGATGGCCAAATCAACGTCGAGTACTGCCCAACGTCACAGCTTGCGTATTGTAGAGTTGCGTTGAGACAGTAAACCGTATGTTGGTCAGGTGTTTTGGAAATTTGTTTGAGTTCTTAATGTTTTTGTACCTGGATATGCTACGCTGTACATAGTCCGACCGCACTGCATCATCGAGCACTTTCTGCACCCTTCTTACTTAGGTCATTCTCTTTCGTTAAAATAGCCTTCTCTCCGAGCAGCCTCCGGTAGCTCAATTGGCTGGCGAGTGCCTTGACCACTAGATTTCCAGAGGAGTTGTGCTTGTCACACCACCGAAAAAAAATTCACAAAACTTCCTGGCGAATACACCATGTAGCGAGTCTCAAGTGCCCATCTCTTGCCTTTACAGCCAGTGATATTTTTTCTCAATGGTAAGCTGATACCCGACATACGAAATTTCGTTATCGTGTCTGCCAGTTTGCTTGTTGTAAAAAGGAATTGCGCCAGACCCTACAAAGTTGAATTTCTGACATTGTCCCGTAACCACTGGCTGTGCTTGTGCCAGTGATTGCGATCGCTGTTCGGATATCAATGTGGCCTGGTGAACAGACACAACCTTGCTGCTGGACCGATATGGCGATTCCTTCATTGAATAGATTCCAGGCAGCGTCTAGGATGGCCTTGGCTGGTCTATCTCCGCCTTGGTCAAGTGGAGTCGCTTCCGGGTAGCGGCCACAGTTTGCATCTGAGTTTCTGCAGCAACATCGAACCCATGTCAGGAAGATTACAAACCCGTCAAACCGATCGCGCCAATAACGCACTGGATCGATGAACCGCAATGCACCGAAAAATACTCCAAGACGGGTGTCCGACGTTGTCCGAGCGTCACGTGAGAGGAAGCCAAGCCGGCGGGTCCGAGGAGCGGCTCACGGCTGGGCGGCCGGCGACCCACTCCTACAGCAGGCATCTCCGTTTAAGTGTTGATCTCTACAATCTTAGCGTTTAAAGCACATTTCAGCGTAATTACCTGCTGGATCCACAGGGAGTAGGCAGCATGCTTATTGGAGTACTTTTGGAAGAATTAACAAGCAAGCAATATTTGTCTCCTGTTACCTTACGCTTACCCTGTCTTACTGGTCACTACACAAACAAAAAATTTAAAAATACCCTAGTTAACCAAAATGCGAAAGCGAGTTCCTGCAATATGAAGAGATATGTTATGGGGGTCTGCAAGTGTGTTTACAATCTTGGTACATTGAATGCTGTTATGACTTGGTATTAAAGGTAGCCATACCTCCGTTCATTCTCGGCTTGACTTTGCTGCATTTTGCACACATACACTGCTGCAGTCCTGCTTTATCTGGCGCGTCCCTACTTTGCCTGTAAGGCTGTTTCGAAGATGAAGCTACTCTATCTTTTTACCTACTTTTCTATGATAGCTGCTCTAGCTATCCTGTCTTCGCCTATCCACACGGACCATACTGGTATCGAAGTTCGCAAACAACCCAATCGAAGCAGCCCAAAGACACCCGACACAAAGGCAGACGACACAAAGGCAGACGACCCAAAGAAAGCCGACAAGGAGAAAGCCGACAAGGAGAAAGCCGACAAGGAGAAACCCGACCCATCGAAAGCCTGGAAGTCAATCGAGCACTTTTTTCCTTCGGGTTCCCCCCAGCACAACACATACTATTGGTTCACGACCTGTATAGCACAGGGGGATAATCGCGAACCAGGAGATAGTGGCGGGGAACCTGATGAAGTAGAAGATTGGTCTATTGCAGAGACTGGTTGTGCTCACATAGGTATTGTGGTTGGTAAGACTGCGCGGCGGAAGAAGGAATTCAAAGCGACCTTAATAGATCTTGTGGAATTCGATACGCCGGAAGGCAAAGAATCCTTGGGCTATAGGTTTATCGAATGGGGAAACCCAATCAACAAGCAAAAGTAAGGTCGTGGTTAATTATTTCCCTAGGTCTTCTGCTAACTTAAAACACTAAAGACTTCGATACGGTGGGAAAAATAAAGCTAAAGCTGAAGGTGGGAAAACAACTAAAGCTAAAGCCGATATAACTAAACTGAAAGCTCATGGTCTGTATTTCTTTTATCTTGTCTTAACTTACGTTGCCTTCTAGACAAGACACTAACAAATGTATAGCTAAATCGTGGTTGGATGAAAAAGGCAAGGAATATAACATGGAGGCGAACTGTTTAACTTTCTATTGGTATATAAAATCTTTACTGCAGTAGATATATACGTGTTGGAATTGGGTGGTTGGGGCTATCGAGGCACAGGGTGGAAAGTATTATAGGATCCACTTTGGTTTCTGTTTTTCAGATCCCACCATGTAAAAGATAGAATGTGTGATACGGTCAGCGTTCCATAGTAGTTTCTGCTAATGGAAATAGAGGCTGGAAGCTAGAGTATTTAGGCGAGAGCAGTACAACCATGAATTGCCGGAATACAAGAAACTTGCGGAGTACAGGCAATACAATGAGTACCTGCGATGACGCGAAGCAAAGCAAGCCAGCGCATACCAAGTTGCGTTTGGGATAGTCACCCGGCGGTGTAAGCCGGTCTAACATTATCTCGGCGAAAGAGTCTTCCAAGCTTTAGAAGCTTGACTCAGGCAGTTATTTGCAAAACAAGAGTGCAGGCGCGACATCACATAGTCTCAGAGACACAGGCAGCAGTACCAAAAGTCAGGTAGGGAGTGAGGTGCCTCTTATGTTCCGTTGTGTCTGTGTCGAAATAGCGATATGCAGTGGCCGTGGCGACAGCGATTATGCATCATTACCTTACGGACGCCTCTGTGAATTCGCCCACTAGGGCTCGGTTCTATCAGGAGAAGTTGCACTTGTCAAGCCCGCCCTTATAAATCTCATAACCTGAAAGATCGGCCTGATTGGGCGAAGGGTCAAGCCAACAGATCTCCAAATGCACTTGCCCTCAGTATCAGGTATTTTCAATCACTAAATGTAATAGACTGTGGTACATAGGAATTCCTAGGTCTCCAAAGACGAAGAGGTTCAGTATTTTTGCACCATCTCAGCAGCCCAGTAGTCTAATCTAATCGTCATTGCAGCAGAGTGTCAGGAGGGCTTTAAAAAAGTAAAGAGGTCAATTGCGGGATAGGTCTGAGTAGGTAACTAAGTTCATCTCCAGCTTTATTTTCCCTTTCACTAGGGAGAAGGAGGCCAGTACATAGACCACAGGGCTCCTCTAGCGGAGCTCCGGGGGGGGGCACTGGTGCCCTCGACCTATTCCTCAGCTCTAAGGAGGTATAGCAAGGGGTTTCGAAGGCCGTGGGTCCTCCATTCCATACTCCAAGTCCTTCAACTCCTAGGTAACTGGTAATACCCCACTAGGCTTGTGACACATAGGTAATCATACACCGGAAGCGCTACGTCTTCCAACTTCAGCAAGTCAAAGCCTCGTACATCAAGTAGTCCCTCGCTCCTCATCCAAGCTTAGTTGCTCAACAAATGCCGTTCAAGCTGCAGATATCATCCTATCCAAAGCCCCCAACGCTCCAAGGTCCATTCGCGGCTGCACATTAAGCATCAAGTACCTCACCAACAGCACGTGAATGTGACTAAATGCTGCGCTTTCTTCGCAGAACAGGACTTGGTGCCGGATTTGGATGTAAGGCCCGTGGTCGTGAAGTCCAAAGCTAGTTTGAGCCGTTGCGCACGGGGAAAAGTTGCAGATATTAAAGCCCCATGTACATCGTATGATCCCTCAGCCATTGGCTCACTGCTCCCTACTTACCGCAACAACCGGACGGGGCGCCGGGGATAATTCGAGTATGTTTTAACTCAAAACCCATGCAAAACCTTCTTTTAAGTTGAAAAGTATAAAGGAAAACGGGTTGCAGCATTCCATTCCCCCATGCAATTTTCTTAGTAGTTCAGGAAGCAGCCAAGAAGCACTTAAACATCCAGAATATTCAGTAAAACATGGAAGTAGTGGCTGGCTACACGGTCGAATCGGAGGCAGATAATTCGTTAGTCGTCCCAATAATCCTCAGCCAAATGGAAATCAAGCCAATAGCCCGTGACGAATTCACACGTCAATAAAAGAGACAATCGCCAATCGCCAGGACGAGGGCTCACTTTAGGCCGCCGCTCAACAAGATGCTCTGCCCCGTCAGATAGCCAGTTTTGCAAAGCATGATGACAACATTGGCACACTCCTGCGGCGTACCCAGCCTTCCAACAGGTATGTTCTTCACGTCGCCGGGTGTGCCCTCGACACGCTTTTCGTCAGGAATCATGCCCGTGTCCCCAATCATGGCCGGCGCGACGTCGTTCAGCGAAACGCCGTCCTTGGCGTGCTTGGATGACAGGTTCTTCATCATGCCCGTCAGACCGGCCTTGCTGGCGGCGTAGTGACAGCCGTTGATGCCACCGCCAACGGCCGAGATGGACGAGACAAAGACGATGCGGCCCCAGTGCTGGGCGGCCATGTGCGGGATGGCCAACTTGCACAGGAGGAACGAGGCGCGAAGGTTGATGTTGATGGTGAAGTCGAATTCGTCGAGGGAAATGTTCTCAAGATACGGATTGGCTTTGTTGCCGAAGCCAGCCGTGCCGGCATTGGAGACTAGTATGTCGGGGGGTTGGCCGTGCTCGGTCTTGATCTGCTCAAAGAGGTGCTCGATGGCACTAGTGGAGGACATGTCCACCACATGGCAGGAGACGGTGGCGTCTTGGGTTGCAGCGCTCTTCAACTTCGAAGCGAGCTCTGTGATCTTGGCGTAGGTGCGTTCGGACGAACACGTCAGGGCCAGACGAGCGCCGTTGGCGAAGAGCTCCTTGGCACAAGCTCCTCCAATGCTGTGTCATGTAAGTCGAAGTCAAACAGATGAAGACCTCCCTGAACTTACCCGCCAGAGGCACCTGTGACCAGGGCCAATCTGCCTCTGACTTCGTTGTCAACGGGAGCCATCTTGGAGGCACGGAGCTTGGCAGTTTCGACAGACCGCGGATTTCTTTGCAACTAACCCGGGAAGGAGGCGTCTTTCTCGGTTAGCGTGATGGACCGAGTTGTATTCAGCCTTTTGATTTGCAGTGTTATCTACAGAGTCGAAGGAAATGTGCTGAATCGATGGGGGGGGAGGAGACGGAGATTGTAGGTGGTGTAAGCCAGGTTGTACCCCGCCACGAGCTGCCCCGCCCCACTCTTCCGAAGCTCATACCCCGCCATCTCCAAATGTTGGGACAGATGAGACTTCGGATCACTGTGGCAGTTGCCGATGCTGAGAGACATGGATGAGCCGACGTGTCTTCAAAAGATGAAGAAGAGTAGGAAATCTGCTCAATCCGTGTCAGAATTCACTTGAAGTCCCTCCAGTAACGATTCGGGTGTCTCTAGTAACAAATGCAAGTAGGATTCAAGGCGAACGGCACAGCGTCAATGATAACAGTGACAACCGGGATAGAGGAAATAAGAACAGTACCAAGAGAGGCTACAGTCGTACGTCTTTTCTTTGCCTTTACTTATCTTTGAGATATCTGTGAGTAGAACCACTCCAAGAACAGTACACCTAAGCATGATGCCACTTGTATTGTTCATGCTGAGGATATTTGGCCCCTGGGACAAGTAGGCGCCTAGTGAGATATATCTTAAACCATTGGGCTGATGACAGCTACACACAAAGGCTTACTGCTTTCGGGTGCATGACCCCGGCTGCTGTTGGCAAGGTCTGCCTGGTGCCACAATGAGCTTCCATGGCTTCCCTCCTGCAACATCAATTGCGCTCGCCTCTTGCCTCTGCCCACAGCCAGGCAAACGGAATGAATCTCCAATGGCAAAAAAAGAACCGACATTTGTAAAAAGAAAAGTGTTTGTAAAACCTGAGACATGACTGACCGCTCTCTGTACGGAGTCATGATTCACGTAACCTTTAGGTAATGCTTAGCCTGCAAGCCCTTTGAATGAATTGTCATGGCATACAGGAAGACAGGAATTGGTGATGGAAGCTCGGCGCTGACCCCTTAATAAGGCAGCTTCATGCCGTTTATTGGCCCATGATGGCCCCACCCCGCCGGAATAACTGCCTCCAATTCCCGTCGCTTAAGCTTATCGGGCCAATAGCAGGCTTATCGTGCATTCAGCCTTGTGGTAATGTCAGGGGGGCCTTACACTGGACGAGAACGCCACAGCTTTTTACCTCTCTTTTTCTTACAGCTGTCCTCTTCGCCAGGACAGGTAATCCACTAGAAGGTACCTTGCCGAGACCGACCCAGTTTGGAGGAATGGCACCGAACCCAGTAGAGGACACCTTCACGAATCGTTGTTGATGACCCTCAATTGCTCCCATTCTCTGTATATCTGGGTCCCTAACTGCCTCGAGGATTCCCATTCTTTTTTTTTTTTCTTTTCTTGTCCCTAGCCCCCCGTCCTCTCATTGCCCTTGGGTTCCTGATCCTCTTATATACAACATCACATTAGAGCTTCCCAGGTCTCCCTCGACGACAACCGGGACTCACCCAGCAGAACCCGTGTAAGCACCGACGACATTTCTTGCGTCTCGGTGACACGCACCCGGCTCAAACCACAAACCACCATCGACAGCGCCATTGGGCGCAAACCATATACCATGGCGCAACGAACTTTCTCGCCCCTGGCAATAGTCCTTGGCTGCGTCTTCTTCTTTTCCGCACACGTGTTTGCGGTTTCCGCAGTCCTCGGCATCGACCTTGGCACCGAGTACATCAAGGCCGCCCTCGTCAAACCCGGCATTCCTCTCGATATCGTCCTGACCAAGGACTCCCGCCGCAAGGAGATCTCTGCCGTCACCTTCAAGCCCCTCCAGGGAGGCCCCAAGTCTGGAGCCTACCCCGAGAGGCTTTACGGCTCCGACGCCATCGCCCTCTCCGCCCGCTTCCCCCACGATGTCTACCCCAACCTAAAGACCCTCCTGGGTCTCTCCGTCGACGACCCCATCGTCCAAGAATACGCTGCCCGGCACCCTGCGCTGCAGCTCGAGAAGAACAAGAAACGTGGGACCGCTGCTTTCAAGAGCAAGGTCTTCACTGAGGAGGAGGAGGCATGGCTAGTCGAAGAGCTTCTGGCCATGGAACTGCAGAGCATCCAGAAGAACGCCGAGGTTGCTGCTGGATCTGGAACCTCGATCCGCTCAATCGTTCTGACTGTCCCTCCCTACTTCACCGTTGAGGAGAAGCGCGCCATCCAGACCGCCGCTGACCTCGCCGGTCTCAAGGTTCTCAGCCTCATCAGCGACGGCCTCGCCGTTGGTCTCAACTATGCCACCTCCCGCCAGTTCCCCAACATTAACGAGGGAGGCAAGGCTGAGCACCACCTAGTCTTCGACATGGGCGCTGGCTCCACCAAGGCCACCGTGATGAAGTTCCAGGGTCGCACCGTCAAGGACATTGGCAAGTTCAACAAGACCGTACAGGAGGTTTCCGTCATCGGCTCCGGCTGGGATAGGACTCTGGGTGGCGACGCGCTCAACTACCTCATTGTCGATGATATGGTCACCCAGTTCGTCGAGTCCAAGGCCGCCAAGAAGATCTCTGCCGACGCCGACAAGGTCAAGGCCCACGGCCGTGCCATCGCGAAGCTGACCAAGGAGGCGGAGCGCTTGCGCCACGTCCTCAGCGCCAACCAGCAGGCCGGCGCCAGCTTCGAGGGTCTCTACGAGGACGTTGATTTCAAGTACAAGCTCACCCGCGCCGACTTCGAGAAGATGGCCGAGAGCCACGCCGCTCGCGTCGACGCTGTCATTTTGGGCGCCCTTAAGACGGCCCAGCTTGAGCTCGCGGACCTGACCTCCGTCATCCTTCACGGTGGTGCTTCCCGCACCCCCTTCGTCCAGAAGCAGCTGGAGCAGGTCGTTGGCTCCGCCGACAAGCTCCGCAGCAACGTTAACTCGGACGAGGCCGCCGTCTTTGGTGCGGCCTTCCGTGCCGCCGAGCTCAGCCCCAGCTTTCGCGTCAAGGAGATTCGCATTTCCGAGGGTGGAAACTACCCTTCTGGCATGAAATGGACCAACAACAAGAACAAGCTTCAGCACCAGCGTCTGTGGTCCGCCATCTCTCCCCAGGGCGGTGTACCCAAGGAGGTTACCTTCACCAACCACGAAGACTTCGACGTCACCTTCTACCAGCAGATCGGCTCCGCTGAACAGGACACCAAGGTCCTGACCACCAAGAATCTGACCGCCTCGGTCGCGGAGCTCAAGGAGAAGTACTCTTGCGTCGACAGCGATATCCACTTCAAGGTCGGAGTCAAGCTGAGCGGCGAGAACGGAGAGGTCGATGTCACCAAGGCCACTGTCGAGTGCGAGGCCGAAGCCCCTGAAAAGGAGGGCTTTGTCGACGGGGTCAAGAACTTGTTCGGGTTCGGAAAGAAGGACCAGAAGCCCCTGGACGGCGACGAAGACGGCGAGTCGTCGACCACCTCATCCGAGTCTTCTGCCACTACCACGACTTCTACCAAGACCGACACGACCCCGGCCTCTTCCTCCCCCAGTCCCAGCGATCCCACCTCTGATGACAGTGAGCCCGCCAAGAAGAAGGTGCTCGTCATCATCAACGTCGACTTCATTCTCGAGAAGGCTGGGCGACCCGATCTATCCCGCGACGATCTTATCCATTCCAAGGACCGCCTCAAGGCATTCGAGGCTTCTGACAAGGCCCGCCGCCTGAGGGAAGAGGCACTTAACCAGCTGGAGGGTTTCACCTACAAGGTCCGCAGTCTCCTTGAGAGTGAGACGTTTATTGCCGCTTCCACTGCAGAGGAGCGCGCCACTCTGGAGAAGAAGAACAACGAAGCGAGCGACTGGCTCTACGAGGAGGGTGCCGACGCATCACGTGATGATCTCAAGAAGAGATACAAGGAGCTCCACGACCCCGTCGTCAAGATCCAAAAGAGAAGTGAGGAGGCCGATAAGCGCCCCGAACTCGTCAAGGCCCTGAAGGACGCTCTCAACTCGACACAGTCCTTTGTCAGCACCATCAAGAAGCAGATCGACGAGTATGACGAGTGGCACGCGTCCGCATCCGCCGGGTCTTCGAGCAGCACCTCCACCGAGACCCCCTCGGCGACCCCCTCAGGCGACTTTGATGACCTCGAGGACGACGATAGCAGCAAGGAGCGTACGATGGATGACGTCGTCAAGGAGAAGGGACCCGTCCCGCCGCTGTACAAGCGTGAGGACGTTGACGTGGTCGATGACCTGTACGAGTCGACGACTAAGTGGCTCAAGGAGATGGAGAAGAAGCAGGACGCCCTCACCACGACGGACGACCCCGTTCTCCTCGTCAAGGACCTCCAGGCCAAGCGGGACAAGCTCGACAAGGCCGGCATGGACCTCGCTATGAAGGGCGTCAAGAACTTCGAGGGCAAGACCAAGAAGGCCAACAAGAGCGCAAAGACCAAGAAGACAAAATCCACCACCACCACGGCCTCCGCCTCGTCCGGCGACTCCAAGGAGAAGCCCACCACGACCGTTCCGTCCAAGAGCTCGACCGCTGAGCCCGAGCCCCCCGCCGGCCGGACAGTCGAGCTCCCCGGTGGTGGGAGCTACGTCCAGTTCGGCGCCGACGGCGATACGCCGAGCGAGGCCGACATTGAGGAGATTCTCAAGAAGTTTGAGCAGTCGCAGCAGGGCCAGGGCCAGGCTGGCGCTCAGGAGGACGCCCCAGAGCACGATGAGCTCTGAGGGTCCTACCCTTGGGGTGAAAAAAGAGTACAGAGGGGAACGAGAGATACAGACAGCTTTGGAGTCTTTTTTTATAGCATAAACCATACCTAGGGCGTTTTTTTCCAGATGAAATGAGATCGCACACAACAAGTCCAGACGGGAATTGATCCAACCCCTGCCCTGCTGTGATTGGCTTGCTGTAGCTGTAACCCCTTGGGATGAGAGGCCATCGTGGCCTCAACTGTGTCAAGTATTTCCTTCTTGTCCTGCTGCCCCATACGGTGATCGGCCCCCGACCCCTCCACCGCAATCTTCGAGCCGAGTGTGCGACGTGATCCCGACCTTGAAGACAACGATCCCGAGCCAAGGCGACCCGGATGCCTCGAGGGAGATGAAAGCAAACACCAACTAGCCAACCAACCATCTCGTCACCACCGTCCGCCCCATCCCCAGCACGTCGGTCCCATGACCTGATGATGCCATGATGTCACCTCCCCTCTCTCTTCGCCGTGGTTAACCAGCCCCCCAGCTCTCCAAGACGTACTTACCAGCACAACCAAAATAAAATGTAGAAAAAGGACTAGATCGATATCTCCATCTAGTTTGGTCATGTGCGGTCAACCCATTTCTCAACTGTGACACGATCAGCACCGCCCTTCCCGGCCGGCAACATACATATATACATGGTCCACCCCCACCCCTTTTAATTCCCTCGCCAACGTGTCGTACCTATCCCGTGTCCCTCGGTCGGGGAAGGGGGAGAGGAACCCGCGCTTCCGCAGCATCCTCGGCCGAATCTCTCTCTTTCCTCTCCTTTTCCCGTCGCATTCTTTTTTTATTGGGGGAGGGGAGGGGTGGTGAAGGAAAAGGTTCCCCGTAGAGTGTCGCAAAGTGTCACATGGCAATCGCTCAACCAACTAACCCTCGGCCGCTTTTCCTTGCTTTTGTTATCTATCGCGGTTTACCAGCTAGCCCATTAAAAACGCATCATCACAGTTCATGATACCGCGCATCACGACAACGAGGGCACGACTGTTGTTTGTCTGCCCTCCCCACCCTTCTCTCTATCTCTTCCGGTGTACGTGCGGTGTACGGCGAGACCCTCGTGACGAGCACGCATCCCAGCCCGACAGAACAATACTGCATTGCCTGCCCGCTCGCCCTCTCCTGGACCTTCTCGCGGCTTCTCTCTCGTCCCACTCCCACCCAGAATGACCAAACCCATGACCAACAGCTCGGTAAGCTCAGCCCGTCGGCTTGCTTCCCGCCGCGTCCATGGCTCCCCTCGCGGGTATCTGCACCGGGACAAGAGCTTCCGCCAGATCCGCCGCGAGTGACACATGGCTGTTCCAGGGACCAACAGGCAACAACAAAGGGGAGAGACAAACAGCATGTCGCTGCTGCTGCGATACCGCTCATGCTGGCCAGCAGCAACACATGGCTCCCGTGCGAAACAAACATTGCTTGACGAACTTTGTTGTTACTTCGGTTCTTGATCCGGACTGAGATCCCCTTTGGGGACAATGAAGCAAGTAAGGCTGCCGGGCAAGATGAGAGGAAAAAAAAGATATATATAGAGGTGATCTTATCCGACCTCTCCAAGATCGAAAAGACTGTCTCTTACATCCGCATTTAGATCGAAGCAACCATCCAACCCCAATTTCAGTCGTAAACTTCAGTAGAAATTTGTCAACATGCTCCCAACTCTCCTCGTACCGCTGCTCTGGTTGGCAATGGCGTACGCCGTCCCGACTGGCCCCACAACATCCGGGTTTGCGCCCGGAACTCTCCAGCGCAGTACCCTCACGGTACCGGTCCACGCCAACCCGGACTACGTCTCGGGCGGGGCCGCTCTCACAGCCGTCTATGAGAGGGGGAACATGCCCGTCCCGGATGCCCTTGCAAGACACACACTGACCCGGCGCTCTGGTTACTACTGCAAGTCCCCCTAATCCCCTACTCATATTTGTGGAAGCACCCCCGAGAAGGATTCTGAAGCTCACTGAAGTCTGTTCGCTTTTCAGCCTCTATCGTGGCGTCTAGAAGCACGGGCAGCTACTGGCTGACCGACATCTTCGTCGGAAACCCCGAAACCCCCCAAAGGATACCAGTCATCATCGACACGGCCACTTCCGACTTGTATGCCTCTCCCCCCGCCCCTCCCCTTACAAGCCATCGGCATCCTCTGGCAGAGCCTGTAACTCACATGAACAATAGCTGGCTGATGACTACTGACACCCAGTTTGGCGACAAAGCGCCTAACGGTGTGCCGACGCTGTATGACCCCTCAAAGTCGACAACGAGCCAGGAAATACCCGGCGCTACTTGGTCATCTTCATACGGTCCGTCCATTCTCAGCGGCCACGGTCCTATTGAAGCGACTGACCACCTCACCATAGCGGATGGTGTCACCAATTCGGGCAAGGTGTACTTGGACACTGTCCGCTTCGGCCTCCTGACAGACAACCACCGCTTCAACATCGTCAACGCTACAGTCCAATCTGTCGTAAAAGTTGACCAACGTTGGGCGGTTGAGCCCAAGGTCAGTGGCGTACTGGGACTTGCGAAAAAGCGCCCATCGAGCGTCCAGCCGAGAACGCCATCCATGCTCGACCGTCTCAAGCCGGAGCTGCATTTCGAATGGATTGGTATCGACCTGCGGCACAACTCGGACAAAGGATTCTTCTCCTTCGGGTACTCCATGGGAACCGCCGACATCAACGAAAAGCCCATGGATGACGACGACGATTGGAGTTTCCTGGTCACCAAGACTCGCTTGAGTACCATGAGTGGCGGGGTGTGGTATAAATTTGCGCAGCCTTTCGTTGCAACCGTCGACACAGGCAGCAGCTTCTTGTTGCTTCCATCATCGCTGGTAGTCAAGTACTACTCTGAGATTCCCGACTCGGCCTTTGACCCAGACCTGCAACACTACATCTTTCCATGCTCCTTGGCATCTGGGATCCCCGACTTCCAGTTCATAACTGCAGGCGGATACCTTGGGACCGTTCCGAGGGATCACATCAACCTCGGACCCGTGCCCGGCAATACCGAAAAATGCTACGGCGGCATCCAAAAAAGTACCGACGGCCAACGTGCCATATTCGGTGGGGTGGCGCTCAAGAACATGTATGTTCAGCTGAATTATGGCACACAAGGCAGCTATGTCGGCTTTGGCGACAAGGGATCCCTCGATGTGTGCTCAACGACATCGGTCTGTGACACGTAAGGAAATGGTCAGGGTTCGACTTGGCCGAGGAAACTCGAAGATTCAAAAGTGTAGGCAGTCGACGGATTGTTGGTTCCAGATATCCCGAGGCACTGCAGCTGTTAGTTTGAAATGACTGACACAAAGATCGTTCCACCCGAGCTATTGCGATGTCTTACTCTCCGAGCTTGCGCATATGTGAGAGAAAAAGGATCATCATCCGAATTTCTCGTACAAGATTCTCAGACACCGTGAACCTTAAAAAATATTGCTCGGTGAACTGACACCATTGCAGCGTGGCAATGAAGGCAATACTCCTCAAGCATTTCCCATTGCTCAAAAAGAATCAGAGATGAATTTCCACTTCTTCCTTTGATATATACAGAGGTAGCACATTTTCGCTCCTGGACATGACATGAATGACCAGAGGGTATTAGTCCGGCGAGGACGATCCACTCATGCATGCTATAAACTCCACTGACTAGGTGATAAAAAAACGCGTAACCGATCAGGCTAGCGAACGAAGAGGAACCAACTGCAAAAAGATATCGTGGTGAATCAGGAATTCATGCTTCTAACGCCCGAAAGAGCAGCTTTGCGGCGGGGACAGCGAGCGACGTCCCGTGCTGTGATGCGATGTTGGGCATGAGCCTTTGCCAAAAGTAACCTGGAAAAACAACAGAAATGTCATTTCTGTGTAAAAAGCTCGGGAATCCAACGTTGCCGACAAGGACCGGTGGGGCCGTGAAATCGCAGATTGCGGGTATATGCGGGATGAGGTCGGGCAAGTATAAAGAGTTTGGTGTTGCGATCTAATGAGGGGCATCTAGCCTCATGCCTGTTCGCGGTCGCCGTCTGAAGTAGCAGGAACGAGGAACAGTCAGCATTTCTCGTGGCCTCATGTAACAGATGACTGTGGTGGCTTGCTCGGAGCGGGCGGTCATGTTGAAGGAAAGGAGAAAATCAGGCGAGACGTGGCAATGTGGGTATTGTGCGGGTTGGAAGTGTCAAATGCAGCGATTCAGTGTCGGGGTGGGTGGTCGTCAAGGTCATCCTTGCCGACGAAATCGTATTCACCTTCGCTGGCAGTAGGCGTGGGCGGCATGTTGGCCGAAGACGGGGCATGAGGCTGGTTTTGGCGCGCCGTACCTGGTCGTGACCTGGCCATCTCCTGGGCTTCCTTGGACAACGTGGACGCGGCAGCTCCAGCAGTGGCCGGCTCGTTGGTAGATGTTTGCTTGTTGACGGCGTTGTTCTTCAACCGCTCTTCCATTTCGCGAATGCGACGCTCGAGAGCCTCCAGCTCGCTTGTCTGACTCTGGACGTTTTGCTTTCTGTGGGCGGGGCTGGTCAGCAACTGACAACGTGACTTCGGGCACGACAATACGAGTGAGCAGTCCGGGTGAAGGGTACCGAGACTGCATCGCGGGATTGCATACCGTTGGTCAAGCTTCCCGTCGAAGTCGGTGACGGGATCGTCAAGGCGAAAGATGTCGGCAAGCTCCTGGGAGAAAGAGCGAGCGATGGTGCTGAGCGGGAGAAGTCAGCATGACAGCTCAGAGAGACTGTGTCAACCTGGATCAAGCAATCGGTACGAACGATTGAGGGCGACGGCCGTTGGGCTGCCAATCGTGGTCGAGCTCAGCGTCAGTCATGTTCTGTGCCATTTCGTCGGTTGTTCCGTCGGTTGAGGAGGCAGAAAGCAGGTTGGGGAATTTGTGGTGTAGTTGGGAGGAAAGACGGCGCGCAGTCAGGCAATGGAGACGGCTGAGTTCGTGGTCGACCAAAAGGGAGGATGATCAGCAGCTAGTGGTTGACAGTATCGACAGGGTTGTTTGTTAGAACCAAAGTCGTAAACCCGAAATCAGGCGGGTAACAATGGGCAGTTGATAGAGCGACGATGGCTATGTAGGTATAGACAACGCTGTGAGAGCAAGCGGGAAGACGTGAGGAAATGATGCTGCTTTGTCGCCAAGGGAGAGAGAGATCGAGTAGTCGGACAGAGAAGAATGGGGTATAGTTGTCGCGCCTCGGAGGAAAAAAGAGGACGGGAGTGGGCGAGTATTTGTTTCGTCTGCAATCGGCAGGGAAAAGGGGATCGCTGATGGTGGGAGTGGTGGAGGTCACAGGTGGGAAGGGGGAGGGAGCGGAGCAAGGAAGATTGGCCGGGATGAGAAGGCCGGAGGAGGGTTTGGAATGCGGGATGGACTTGGGGTTTTGTAAGGCCGAGAGAACAACTTGGAAGAAGAATGAGAACAAGAAGAAGAAGGAGGAGGAGAAGAAGTAGAGGAGGTGGAGGAGGAGCCGGTGGTGGTCCGAACTGGGTCACGGTCTAGATACCAACGAGGCCAAGACAGTGCCAGTTGGGAATAGGAAAAAAAGGACTGAGCAGGAGAAGGGCAGAAGAGCAAGATCCAAGACACAGGTGCCTGACATCAGGGCCAGTTGGTGCACATCACTTGTCACTTGGGTCGCCGTGTTGGAGATCACAGGCCGGGAAGGGCAAAGGGCCAGGTACGGCGCACACAGTGAGGAGGGGCTCGGCCTGGAGACGGTGTACCCGATGCCACCTGCGGTCGAGTCTATTTGAGGGAAGGTACCTTACCTTAGCAGGTAGGTCGGTCGGTACCTAGGTAGGCAGGCAGTCCTCCCACAGCGGCAGTGGCAGTATCATCTCTTCTTCTTCTCCTTCCTCCTCCTCCTCCTCCTCCTCCTCCTCTTCCACCTTCAGGTGAATTGCGGCAACAAGGCAGGAGAGGAGCAGTTTGCGATTGCCTCGGGGCGGAAAGACACCAGGTACGTCGGCGCCCCGCCCGCGGGCTGCAGGAAATCATGTACCTTGGGTCCGGCGGTGGAGCGTGCAATTACCAGGTTGCCATCTGTAATCAGCTGCAAAGGGAAAGGCCTCGAGACCCAGTCAATTGGGCGCAGAAGGAGCGTTCATGCGACCGGACCGGGACAGGCGATCCAAATCTAAAAAGCACTGCAGGTGAAGGTGAGTGTGGCCGGTGGCCGTGGCCGGGTACCAGGTGGACAGAGTGGCCCGCATGCAAGTGCATAAACCAGCCCTTCTGACACAGACTGAGAGCCTTTGGGCATGAAATGGAGGGGGGCGCGTTTGAGACCATGTAGCAGCCTCGTCCAACGCGCGACCACTGACCTTTAAATACACTCACTGGTGTTGGTGGTGCTGGTGCTTACGCCGACGGTCACTTATTTCCAACTGCACTCGACGCTAAATAAAAAGCCTCTTTGCTACATGGGAAGGACAGGAAACGCTAGATGTCTTCCCGTCCGTCGGCTGATGGTGCCTACAAGTATGTGCATGTGGAGGGACACCATGCATCTGCATCTGCACCTGCACCTGCATCTGCATCTATACACCAGCATCTTCCCATGGCCACAGGGTGCCTTACCTCGGATTAATAGGCTTGACTGGCCCCGAGACTCCTCAACCACTCTGCCGATACCTGACGACATCAAGTGGAAGCCAACTTCCCTCCTTCCATGTGCATATCTGATATGGGACGCTGGAACACTCAAGCACACCAACACCTGTCGCTACGACCAAGGTGGCTTAGTAGATCTCGGAACTACCTACTGTGCGGATACATACCTGGTTAACTAGCCATTGCATTAGTGCACACACCAGGACGATGGGCATCGCGACCTCACTCGGCTCCTCCACCCCCTACCCCCCTCCCCCACGAACTGCTTTGCGCGCGCTTCTTTCCATTCCTTCATCCCATCCCATCTCATCCCACGGATGACCAATACTCGCCTCGAAATGCCTTGGACCCCTTCCCATACCGCCGCGCTCCTCCATCATGCCGGCAAATTACACTTTCTGCAAATATCCTCGCACTCGAAACGAACCAAGAGATCCGGCCCGTCATGGCGTTCATTACCCCCCCACGGGCAGCTGTGTCTTGCTGAACAGTGGCATATGGCCCGTCGTCTCTTGTCCTGTCATTCGTCGGGAACCACATGACGTTCACGTCTGGCTTGCAGCCGCATCATGTGCCGTTTCTTTGTTCGAATGAGACCCTGAATTCCCCCCTGTCCGACCTCGTCACTCACCCATCGGCTTTGTCCCGCCGATGCATTTGCCCCTCGACAGTTTGAGAAGAATCGATGCACGCGAACCGCGCTACAAGTCGCTTCTCTCTTTGTCGACCCCTCTAAAATGGAACTCTCTGTACGAGAAAAGAAAAGGGGCCATTTCGCGACAGTGCCAATTTCAACATGACATCAAATTTCGGACTGCCCTAATCAATTTGACTTCCTGGTCAAACACCCCCAAACTTGACCAAAGCGTCTGGGAAGTCCCGCCGCAGTGCCCAGCCGCCAACAATATGTTTAATCTCGCCAATCCGAACCACTCCCGAGTCCTCTTCCGAATCTCGAGGCCTCATTCATGCTGTGTTCGACACTTCGGGCGCCGGGCTTGGGCCCCGGGCGACAACCGCCGCACCCGGTCCCGTCCTTGCACCTTGAAGCTCGTTCCGTTTCTTTCTCTCGAGTCCGCTCACACGGAACCAAGGACGGCATCGTGGTGATTGTAAGGTTGCAGCACACGGGTGATACGACAAAAGATCAGCAATGACGCAAGTGCCCATTACCGTGCTGCCGACGTCTCCGTTGAACCGCCAGCGCGAGTAATTCCAGAAGCGAGTGACAGATTAACTGCCTCCACTTCTCTGCACAAGAAATATTATTACGTGACCACCAGCGAAATTCTCCTCAGGTGAGAAGACGGTGTCCGACGCCAGGCGCACACTGCAAAAACACGAGCCCGGTCAGTCACAGTCAGCATGCCGTCTCGTCATGCAGTGGCTTTCTGTCCGTGAAGAGCCTGCTTAGTCTACCGCCATAACCATTTGAAGCCTGAGGAGCCACGGCTCGTGACTGTCGTGTTGCAGTTAGTGAGTTTCGTGAAGTGGAAACTCTGGATGAATTGGTAGCTCGGACGACCCAAGCCGTCGCGCTCCTCCAAAGTCAGCCTTTCGCTCGACTTTGGCATGAATGCATGCCAAGTCCCAGGGCACCTCGTTGTTCTTTTGTCGCCCGCACGTAGCAAGGAGTGGGAAGCAGGAAGCGAGGTGACATTGACCTGTGCGTCACAGCCCTATATTGTATCGGATACGGCTAGCCTTCGGGTTCGAATAGAGAGTTCTGGGCCGTGAGCTGGCGAAAGGCCCCTTCATGCTATTGCTGCTGCTGCTGCCAGAAAAGCGTTCATCCTCCTTTGCGGCGACTCGCGAATCGGACCAATCAAGCACCAATAGTCGAAGGCATCAAAGCGAGCAGCATGTCGATGCATACCAATAATATCTCCAGTTGGACAAGGGCCTCGTGCTGTAACAACCGTCGTGACCCGCTGGCTGGCTGGCACGAGAAAGCTCCTGGCTCGTCGGCGGGTCTGACCAAGGCCACGCTCTCAAATACGCATGAAAAATGTTCTCGCTCAGGGGTATGACGTCTGTGATGTCCAAGCACTGCAGGATGGGCAACTTGCACAGGAAACGGGATGGTCAGGACCAATATCATGGGGACATCAGAACGTGATCATGGTCTATTTGACGACACGGCAGATGTACGTATCAACTCCGTTCCATTTGCGATCTTAAGCAAATCCGATCCCTAAGGCCAAAGGTATAATGCTTCATCGAGCATCTGTACAGCCTCCTGACTAGGCAGATATGACCAATCCGTCCTTTGATCCCCTTTGCTTTTTGTTTGTCGTCACGCGTACCAAGTTCATGGCTTAGTCAGTACCACCGACGGCACGGGCTGGTTGTGTGTTAGTTTATGTCATATTTAAGACGTTAATTGACGCAGGTCAGAGGCCTCGACGTACTGTAGATCTTCATCTTGCTGTGCTGGACAATGGGCTTGATGATGCCCTTCTCCTCGAGGTCGGCAAGACATCTCCGGGCGAGGGAGCCGTTGATCTTGAGACGGTCGACCAGGACGGCAACGGTCACCAGGCGGTAGGACTGAACATCCTTGTAGAGCTTGTCGGAGGTGGTCTTGTCGAGGATGACGGCGTGTTGGGCCTTGTCCTTGACCTTTCCCTTGGACCTGGAGACAGGGTAAGTCGGGTGCGATCGATGGTAGGAACAATGCGTCGTTCGAGACACAATGATGGATCGGTGGTCTCGTTCTCATGTGTTCTCTCGTGCGCAACAGGATTTATACATACCACTATCACGAACGCACAAGTCAGCAAAGATTTCAAAACACGAATACACACGTACAAGGGGACTCAGTTGCAACGAACCTTCTTCTTTTGCTTCTTAGCTCCTGCAGCTGGCGCCTTTACCATCAAACAAGTCAGCATAAATAATTCGCCAAAGGCGCGATCTTTCGCGCGCACACACAGAGGAGAGGGCGTCTCGCGGGGCGTACCATTTTGTCTGATTTGTGATGTCGTCGGTCGGAATTCAACAGGCACCAAGGTCGTCGGGGAGTAGAGGAATTTCAATTGTATCGAGGTTGCGGAAAAGAGGTGCCACTTCTGACCACCCCTCCTGGCCGCCCCTTCGGCTGCCCGAGGGCAGGAACCCTCGCCGCAGTGGATCCACTCGTTGCCTTTAACGCGTTTTGATTGGCCCAGGTTCATACCACAACTCTGGAAAAATTATTTCGCTCGCAGGTCAAAGGCTGTTTGGCTTGCTGGAGCCGGCCACAAAGCCCTGGGCTCCTCCTCACCAAAGCAAAGCGAACCGAGTAGGAAAATCGAAACCCACTCTGCGGCCGTCCCTTTCGCACTTGGACAACTTCAACCCACGACCACCACATTTTCCCACTCAAGCTTCTCGACTTTCCTTCCCTCCCTCCCCAAAGGTTACTAACCCCCCAAGGTCGAGCGAAAATGTCTGACGGCGGCGATATCGAGGTCGAGAACGTGGGCTCCTACGATGTCCTCCCCAAGGACGTCGTCAAGGAGGTCGGCAACGTCAAGCTTTTCAACAAGTGGGATTACGATGTTGAGGTCCGGGACATCTCTCTGACGTGAGTCCCCCCCTCTTTCTACTGCACCCTCTCCAAGGACTTCACGAAAAGAATATTTCTCTGCGCGCGGAACACGAATTCGAGAGTAAGAGGAAGGGAAACGACCAAGACACGCGAATTGGAATTGGACATTGGGACACGCAACCGGACACGACACGCACGCACACGCACACTTGGACAAGCACAGGAACACGATGAAGAGCAAGAAAAGAACAAGTCAGAGGCTAATCGTAAATCGATTCGAACAGTGACTACATCTCCCTCCGCAACCCCGTCTATGTCACCCACTCCGCTGGCCGCTATGCTGTCAAGCGCTTCCGCAAGGCCAACTGCCCCATCATTGAGCGTCTCACCAACTCGCTCATGATGCACGGCCGCAACAACGGAAAGAAGCTCATGGCTGTCCGCATCGTTGCCCACGCCTTCGAGATCGTACGTCAACCCACGCAAAAAGCGAAACATTCCCCCGCAAACACCCTCCACAAGGGAACTCGACAGGAAATAACAATTGGAACTAACACTCGACCCAGATCCACCTGATGACCGACCAGAACCCCATCCAGATCGCCGTCGACGCCATTGTCAACTGCGGTCCCCGCGAAGACTCTACCCGTATTGGTTCCGCCGGTACCGTCCGTCGCCAGGCCGTCGATGTCTCCCCCCTGCGCCGCGTCAACCAGGCCATCTCCCTCCTCACCACCGGTGCTCGCGAGGCCTCTTTCCGCAACGTCAAGTCCATCGCCGAGTGCTTGGCTGAGGAGCTGATCAACGCCGCCAAGGGAAGCAGCAACTCGTACGCCATCAAGAAGAAGGACGAGCTGGAGCGTGTCGCCAAGTCCAACCGGTAAAGGGTTCATCTTCTTTCCACATGTCACGTGGCTACGACGACTCTGTTGGCTGGGAACTTTGTGCTGTGTTTGGGGAGAGCTGTGGAATACATCGTCTCTTTCCCATCACGCTTTGGAGATTATGGGGGTGGAGACCTGTTGAGAAGACGGGTCGCCATCTCCCTTGAGACGTCAAAAAACTGCTTTTTGGGGGACAAATCAACGGAGGCGTGGTATTACATAACAGGGCAAAATCAACGTCTTTTTTCTTCATCGTCTCCGAAAAGAAAAAGAAAGCCGGTGTTTTTATGCGCTGACCTACTTTGCATTTGCGCGTTCGGGATATGGGGAACGCGGCTACGGCATCTTGTCTCTTAAACGGCTTCTAAAGGTGGTTTTTCCAATAAAAAGCCAAAGCTCGTCAGAGCAAATGATCAATATCCTCCGCGTTCCCCTATCGGTGTGTCTTGGGTCTTGCTGAGCGTAACGTCACCATCCTACTTATCCCCGCGAGAGGTCTATCTAACAGGGTCGGCGGCAAGCGCCTGCTATGTGACAGACATGACCATGATCATGGACCCCCGCCTTTGGGGAATAGAGCCCGCCTCAATCCAACGCTGCCAGGTGGTCGCTTGTGTATGTCCGACATCCCATGTGAAATGCCCAGTTGATACAACTCGCGGGCTCTCCAGCCTTTTGTGACATCAACAGACTCACAATGTCGAATATCTATTATGGTTGACAAGAGCTAGTAGTGGAATAATGGGGACCGTAGTCCAATTAGCAAGAAACCGTCGTGGAAAATCGTTAAGTCATGAAGATCCCCAAGCCGGCCAACACGCCTGGCGTCAACCCAAGTCGAGGGCACCCCACTCCTCACCACATCCCCCTTTTTCGTCATTCTTCTTCTCCAGCACTGTTGCCCAGTCACGTATCAGTTATTCCACCGTCACACCTCAGAGAGTTGGTGTCCTCTCCCCGATATCCAACCTCAAGAACATGCCCTTGTGCTCAATGCCCTCCTCCCACCAGGTCCCCATGCCCTGGTCGACCTGGAATCCAAACTTCTCCCAGGCGCCCACGACGGCGGCCTGCGCGTGCACACACACGAGGCCTTTCCACTTGGGTACCTCCTCGGCGCTCGCGGCGCCGATCTGCTCGAGGCCCATCTCCTTGATGCTTGGGTCGAAATAGCTCGGGTGCGCCCGCAGCCATGCGAGCGCCGTCGTCACCAGCAGCCTCGCGATTCGGTGGCCCCTAAACTCCCGAACCACGGCCAGCCGGCCAAGCTTGACGTAGGGCTCCTTGCCGTCATGCAGTTCTGTCGCGCGATCCGGCGCGAAGACCTTGATCGCGGACAGCCGTCTCTCGCCGCCGACGTGCTCTGCGGCCGTCTCGGCCTGTCCGTTAACCGGGCTCGCGTTCGCGTTCGCCCTCTCGTGGGCCGCCGGCGCGAATTTGGCCCCCTCGGCGTCCAGCCCCTCTTTGAGCACGCCGTCCCAGTAGACACCGCCGTTCTTGGGGTGCGGGGCATGGGGGAAGGGCACGAGGCGGATGGTGCCGATGGGGGTGCTGCGGGTGCTACTGCGGCGGGGCTTGACGATGTTGCCGGCGGCGTCGACGACCTCCTGCTCGACGACCTTGTTGACAGATGCGTACGCAACCCAGTGACAGGCGCGGCTGTCGTCGGCGTCGAACTCGTTCTCGGCGGGCACCTTCTGCTCCTCCACGAAGACGGCCTCGCGCACCTCCATGGCGTCGCAGAACTCCTTGGGGATCGCCGCCGGCTGCTCGTCATGCGGCACGCCACGAATATAGGCATCTAGCCCGGTCGGCTCGAGGAGAGAGACGAAAGGTGTTCCCATGGTGAAGAGTAGTGGGCGTTGTGGATGATGTATTCGTTTGTTGAGACAGTACGCAATGGGGTGAAGAGTATGCGTTGTGGAAGTTCGACACTCATCCGAGTGTAGTAGAGTCCGTTTGAGGTAGGTAGGATGAAGTCGGAAAAATTCAAAGGTTCAATCGATATTCTTGACTTTGGGGGGTCATTGGGTATGAGGAATGAAAGTGCATAAATATCGAGCTGTCGAGGGCTGCAAGCCGGCGGTCTCATCACAATGCAGGGAAGCCATGAGAGGTTCGGGCAGGTACTAGTGTAGGAAGGTACTTAGTGTAAGGGTAAGGGTACGTGCTCTCCTGGACGCGGGAACGCACGGGCAGAAACAGCACGTCGTTCACAAACGTGGTGGGAAAAACGGGGAACAGGCACCGCCACCCACTTCGGGGGTCCGGTCGTCATCTGGCATGGCCGGTCGGTCGTTTGTATATCTCCTGTCTCCTGACCACCATTGCACATCCCGCGACGCATCCAGGTATTCAAAGAAGAGGGTTGACACCGCGACGGATGCCAGCCAGCCCTTCCGGCAACCCCCCCAAAAGCCGCAACATGACGTTTGTGGGCGCCCCTCCCCTGTCTCCCGGGTGGCGTTGCCAGCCCGCCGACCAACGGGTGTGTGGGTACCCCTTGGGACCGGCCCCCGGCATTTTGGACACTTTGACGTCTTTCCGGCATCCTGCATCGCTTTCAGGGTGACCCATTTCACGTGTCCTCCCGGCTCATGCTGGATCGCGCGGGTGCTATTGGACAAAGCATCAAGATCGGCGGTGAGGGATCCTACCATGTAAGTGCTCCGACGCGGCTTGGACGAAATGGCGGGCGGCGAGGACAGCAACCCCATCGCCGCTGCTCGACTGCGTGGCCATGTTGCATAGGCGGCACAGCAACGAGGGGCAGCCTAGCCGAAGCTTCTGGCAATTGCCCCTAATTCCAGACCACGCCGATCTGCAACACGTTGTGTTTATTGACGGGCACTTTGTCTCAAGGTTGATAGACCTCACAGAGTCACTGGGTACGTTACGTGCCGTTTTTCAGGCTAGAAAAGGACGCCCTGTGCCCGATTCTTATGCGACGGTCAAGCGAAGAAGTACCACTGTCGTCAATTTATTATACTGGGGTGCTCTCAAAATATGCCGCTTACATCAAGACAGAGTATCATGATACTGCCATTGACGAATACAGGCAAGATACAATCAGGTACGCAGGGGATTTCATCGGGGTCGGCTCCGACGAGCCCGGTACACAGCTCTTGGGCGCAGGGGGTCCATTACATAGCCCAGATAAGAGTGGCTGAAATCTACATCGTATACCGATACGGAATCCCGGCAGTCAAGCAACTTGCCTCAGGTCGGAGATGAGGTCCCTGGTTTGTCGTTCATAAACGGACAGCACACTGTGTTACAGTCAGACGCATTGACACTGCGAGCCAGTCAAGGCAGCCTCTGCATCGATAGTAATGTTTATTGCACAAATCACCAGAATTCGCCTCAGTACATGGATTGGTGTGCCAGGAGTGGTTTGTGGAGCATTCCCAGCTCAAGTCTTCCACATCAAGTACTCTCAAGTAAAGATGGGTGACGGCAGCCTCGCGTGCGTCTTGTTCTGTTTTCATTGACTTTTGTAAGTACGAAAAAGTGAGACCCCAGGCGTTGCGTTGTCCTCTAGGTATATTGCACACACGTCCCAAGCATGCCCTGCAGACTGGAAATTCCCCGCCCAAGAACGGATCGAACAAAGCATGTTTAATTTTCGGGGGCTCTCGTTCGTTCGACTCCTAACGCCCGGCTCGGTTCGGTTCGGTTCGACTGGTTTGGTATCGAATTTATGCGGTGACCTCGACGCTCTGCTCGACGCCGTCGGCGCTGCCAGAGTTGACCTTCTTGCCCGTCTTGGCGATGGTCTGGAGGACCTTCTCGTACGGCAGGCTCTCCTCAGCGACGACAGTGGCGGTTTGGCTCTCGAGAGAGACCTCGTAGGACTTGACACCTGCGCAAACATGTTGAGTTAATAACTGTTCTCCCCCAAGTTTTGGTATACGGTGTCCATGGAGCGTTTGGTTGTGGTCGTCCCGACTACCGTTCAGCTCCTCCTCCCTATGGCGCAGGAGCGGCAGGGTGGGTTGGCGCGGCGGAGACAGACCGACAAGGTGGGGGAAGAGGATGGGGGATTTTGACGTACCGTCAAGCTTCTTCAGGACACGGTCGACGGCACCGGAGCAGCCGCCGCAGCTCATGCTGACGTTGAACTTGTAAGTGTGCTCAGACATGTTTGGCAGTGTGTGTTGTGTGTCTTTGGAAGTCGGCGTTGAGATTGGTTTGTGTGAAGTTGGGAGAGTTGGCGTTATGGCGTTTTTGGCGGGGTAGAACAATAAAAGGCGGGGCAGCGAGCTCCAGCGTGTGTTTTTTCTACAGAGTCGAGAGCGATGTTCTGTCCCGAGGTCCCACTTAGATGGAAGGGTCCTGGTCGTTCAGCAAAGGCGAATCACGGTATTAGTCGAACGGAAAGTAGGCAGGAAAGGGGTATCTTGAATGGGAAAGCAGTGATGGAGTAAGCGGTCTGAGGAGACGAGCTCGGGAGTTGGTTATTTATCTGTCCCAAACAGACAGACACTGACACGCCCATTATTAATTCAGGTGCCCATGGGATAGGTAATCACAGCGCTCCGGCCACGGATGGCGCAAGAGCTCCTTTTCGCTAAGCCATTCAATCAAAGTAGCGCCCAATCGGCCGCCATTCCTCCGGGGGTCTCGTTTCTGAAACTTGCTCACCTGAACACCCTTCCCTGAGCTCACCTCCTGAAAACCTGGCGGAGAAGGAGACCAAGGATGGACTCGAAGGGCACGGTCAGTTAGTACATGTACCGCAGATGCGCAGGGGACACAGACCATCTTTACTAGGTAATGTAAGCAGGTAGACAGGTAAAGAGTGAAAGAGGCTGCGAGGAGCAATAATCAGGGTGCTGCTGCTTTGGCAGTTTGCAGCAGGCAGGCGGACAACGATTTAGTCATTACGGGCGTCACAGGGTGCTAGCGATTATGAAGGCGATGCTGGCGGTGCTAAAGATACAGCTAGCTGGCTTGCAATGTGCTGCTGACAAAGTTAGCTGATAAATGGGACCATTGGGTGGCAGATCACCGCTCCTATGATTGGTCGACCGAAAATGCCGATGCAAACTAAGCATCATAGGCTTGTATCGACTGCTTCTCAGCAACAACATCCGATATGGTGTAGTGGCCAACATGATGCCCTCTCATCTCTTTGAGAGGTTAGGCATAGCCCCGAGTTCGATTCTCGGTTTCGGAATACTTTTTGTCTATTTCCTTTTAATTGTCCAATGTCTTTCTTCCCCCCCCCCTCTTTCCCTCCCTTTTCCGTTTGTTTGTTCTGTGTTTCTTTTCCCTTGCTTCATTTGTCCTCAACATATCTGTACTTCTCGACGTTCCGCAAATTTCAAACTGGCCCGAGCGCCTCACATGTCCACTTTGTACCTGTCTCCTCTGGCTCTACTCTCTCACTTCCTGAATCCCCTGAAACGGACCCAGTCGTGCCGTACTGGTGAGCACATTTCATTTAGAGGCTCTTGGACGCCATGCCCTAGACAGGAGACTACCCGAACCCGAGATCAACGTCACCTCTCGCTGTACAGAGTACTTTTCCAAGCTTTAGCTGCGTTGTCTGATTTGGACCATGGTTATTGATTGCTACGTGCGGTTGAACCCGCCTGTTGCCCAGGGTCCAGGGTCTGTTTGAGCTTGCACATCTGGATGTCAGGCATTTAGTAAACGTACATTACGCATTTCGAGATCCAGGTGAAATCGCATAGTCATCAATCAGTCTTCTTGTAACTTCAGGGAGTCTGATGAATGCCCCCACGTTCACGAACGAATACCTTGAAACGGTGCAGCAACATACATATATATATATGCATGTCGTTGAAAACCCTCAGATCTATCTACTGCGGCTGGTGCCCGCCACGCTGCTGTCGTGCCTCGCCATCACCAATGTCCTCGTCAGCGTCAACCAGGCTAGGCATCTCATCGTCTCCCGCGTTCGAGTGCTCGTCGCTCTCGCCAGTCGGCTCCGCCGGCCATCCGCCAGGTATCATAGACGCTAGCATATCCGCCAGCCGCTGGACCACGCCAGCCGAGGGGAGCTGACGTCCGTCGCCCTCAAGCCCATCATCGTCCCCGTCGCTGAATGCGCCCTCCCACGCGTCCCCAAAGTCGTCTCCTTCGTCGTCATCCTCCGGGAATGCACCCATCATGGCACCCATGGCACCCGCCCCTCCCATTGCGCCCATGTCCGCGGCACCCCCGGCTCCTGCTCCCGCCCCACCTCTCGCCGCGGCTCTCTCTTGCTGTCTCCGGAGCAGGTTCATGAGCGCGCGCTCTTGAGCAAACATTCCATCTTCACCATGCTCGCCGCCTTGCCGCCAGGGCATCTGGACGCCCTGGCTCGTAAAGATGTTCTCTTCCTTTGGCGGTGGGAGAGGGTCAAAAGCGTAGTTGGGTTCCCGCGCGAGCATCGCTCTTGGAATGCCGCTTAGCAGACTTGGAGTGTCTTCCAACCAAGTCCACCTGGCTGTGCGATTGTCTGCCGGCATATCTTCCGGGAGGGCCTGGCTGGGCTTCTGCGCCATCTTGACAGCTTCCTTGAGCAGGTCAATGGCCTGCGTGTTGTTCCAGATATCCTTGGCTTGGTGGATGTAGAGATTCGTCCAGAACTCGCGCTCGTTGGTGTCAGGTCGTACACCCCACAAGGGAGGCGGCGCTTCCACGTTCAACGCCTGAAAGAGGGCACAGTAGAGCCACGGCAACCGCTCCATGCCCGCCACGGCGGCAACCTTTGCTCCGTCAGTGTCGCCCACCTGCAGCTTCGCGAGAACGAGCGTCTGCTTGAGATACGTGTCGTCTGTCTCGTCCGACACAAACTCGTGCGTGGTCATGAAATCAATGAGCCACTGCGCTTGGCGTGCGCGGATGGCCAGTGTGTGGATGAAGTACTTCATCCCGTAAGGATCGTTAGGGTTCAGGCTGAAGAGCAGCTTCGCCCACTCCAGTGCAGTCCTGTAAGTGCCCTTGCGAATCAGGCTCTTAAGGTATGTGTACCCGGCGAGCCATAGTTCGCGGTTTTCCGGGCGGCGGAAGTCGAGCCGGGCCTTGCCCTGCTCCAGCTTTTGTCTGAAGGCAGATGTCGTAGCCCGACCAAAAGTGAACAGTGCTCGCTCGCAAAGGTCCGCAGCCAGGGCCTGGTTTTGGTCCTGGATGGCGACCTTGCTAACCTGGAGCAAGGTCGAGACGTGGTAGGGGAAGCGCATCAGAAGCTGAACCATCTGCATGGGGTCGCCGAGCTGGACGCAGCTGAAGAACATGATCTGGACGTTGTCGTAGGTCTGCTCGTGCACGAAAGCAAACTCGGTAAGGCCATCCGAGCCTTTTCGGATCTCCTTCATGACCAGCCCCGCCGCAGTAGCGCGTGGCCACGTGTCTTTGCCTTGGATGAAGACGTTGCGTCGCAGCGATATCTCGGGGAGTTTCTTACGCGGGTCCCCTCGAAGTGCCGTCTCCAGGTCGACGTGTTGATTAGGGCCCCTTTGAGCCCGGCGCGCAGCCTCCAGCTCGGCCCGTTCTTCCTCTTGAGCAGCCTGAATGGCATCCTTTCCAAACAGAGCGCGCATCTCGTTGATCGCCCGGAGGTATTGGGTGTTGATTTGGAGGAGTTCGTCGACGTCGCGGCTTCGTTGCGCGAGGTTGTCGGAGGCGGCCGAGCCGGCATTGCGCGCAATGCTGAGCTCCTTAAGGGCCCGATCAATCTCATCTTCCTTGTCCTCGGTGTTCTTTGCGGATTCGTCCAGCTTCGCAGCCTTCTTCGCCTTCTTCTTTTTCTTGTTCTTCTTCTTCGCAGGCTGAGGCGCTATCTCAGGTTCGGATTCTGGTAGGGCTGCATCTTGCGCGTCGTCCGATTCTTCGTCATCGTTGTTGTCGTCAGCACCACTTAACGCTGCGAATAGACTCTGTCGAGGTTTCATGGGTACAGGTTCGGGCTCGTCGTCGCTGGACTCCTCTGCGGCCGATTTGGCCTCTTGAAGCTTCTCTAGCTCCCTCTGTTTTTGCAGCTTACGGAGCTGGCGGCTAGACATGGTGAAGTGTGTCGGTTCCAAACCACTGTGAAATCAATCCGGTGGGAATATTTCCGGAGCGTGAAGAAGAATCCGCAGAGTGGTTTTTTTTTCTTCTCCTTTTTCGTTGCTGGAATTTAAGTGCCTTGTCAGTGGGAAGTCGGCAGTGATGCGTCACGCCGGAAAGATGCCGGCATGACGTGTGGCGGGGTTTGGCGGGGCAGGTATTTCACAGCTCTCAATCCTCAACCCACATAACCTTTCATCAAAGCCTTTGCAGCTAAGCTAGGTGCTCAGCACAGCAGCAGCAAATTCACACACAAGTCCGTCACTGATAAAGGGGCCTTCCTTCTTGATGTAAAGAAGTGAGGGTATTTCAGGTCTATTGCGATTTCCTTGAGTCCACATAGCTATGCATCATACACTCACTTAGTTCACTTCAGCTTAGGGACACAAATGCTCATATGGTGGCTGGCGAAGATGTATTGGTCTGCAGGCAAGAACTCAACATTGTTCTTGTCCTTTTCACCTGGTTTTGGGATTCTTCCACCGCCACCACCACCAAAAAAAAAAAAAAACCTCCTTTCTCGTTTCCTCATTTCGTTTGGCATGGATGAATTCACGCTCCTCATTGCATCCATCCCTCCTGTCAACTGCAAGGCAATGACCATTTCTCTGCCGTCAAGTCGTGTTGCTCTGGTCTGTCTACCCAGTCCAACAAGTAAGCAAGAACTCAATGCTTGCTACCCATGCCTGAAATCCATGTGTTGTCACTGAGCAACCATGAGACCACAGCTCCCATTGCTTGTGGCCCATCACTGCCAAACTCCTTACGATCCCATGCGTGTCAAAATAGCAATCCCCATGATTCCTGCCCTTCTGGCCAAACCAACTCGAGGGGCTTTTCAGCCCAATGTTCCGTCCGTCGTCAATGGAATCCGAGAAAATCGAGAGTCGAGGGAGTGATAATACATCATACAAAGTCTTGCCTGAAAGTGTTTCCTTTCAGAGACGCGTCCCCAGTGAAAAGTGTTGAGTTGGATCCATCAAGATCCTGAGCCTTTGGGTAACCCAGATTATGAAATCTCATCCCAGAGTCGCTTGCGGCAGCGACACTGACCAAGGAGGCTCGATGTGCAGTGTGGCTCTAATTTGCGGCCGGGGACGCGGCGGCGCCTTGGCCACCGCGGCCTCGGAATCCGCCGCCTCGTCCGCCGCGACCACCATAGCCTCCTCGACCTCGGCCGCGACCTCTGCCTCGGTAACCCCGGTAGCCGCCATCGACACTGCCTTGACCGAAGGTCTCCATGTTCTTGCGCTGCTCTTCGCCACGCCATTCGCGACCACCAGGCTTCTGGCCGTTATTGTCTGCACGGTCCTTGGCTTCACTCGAGATGTTGTCAAAGAACGACCGCGTCTTGTTGTAGGCGACGGGGGGGTTTGCGCCAGTCACTTCGGGAACAGGGGTTTCGACGACAGGACCGTTGTTGGGAGTCTCGCCCAAAGGCGAGCCTGCGATAGCTTCCTTGACCAAGTCGTCCTTGTTGAACTTCGCGTTGGCCTGGGCGAAATCAAAGTCCGCGTCAGGGACGTCAACCTTGGTCTGACCTTGTCTACCGCCACGGCCTCGGCCACGACCACCTCCGGGCTGAGTGGTCCGGGCAGCGTTAACCCTCATCTCGTTGACCTTCTTTGTCAAGTTGTCCATCGCGTTGCCGTTGCCCTGGGGCGCAGTAGGAACAGTCGCGTTGCCGGCGTTCATATTAGCCATGGCCAGAGCAACGGCTGCCTTCGCGGCCTCAGTCGCATCCCGTACACTGGCAGCAGTCGGGCCGGCGGCAGACTTGGGCACGGCTTGGGTGGCGTTACTGTCATTGATGGGAACGGGGAATGCCTTGGGCATCGATCCAGCCAGAGGAACGGCCGGTTGAACACGAGCAGCGATCTTCGGACCCGTGGGTACAGGAAGCTCGACAGGCTTCGAGGGGCCGGTTGTGTTCAAGGAAGCGGCGGTGGCTTTGACTTCTGCAGCAGAAGGCTTCGACTCGACAGGAGGCGTCGGTGCAGGTGCTTGCTGGAAGCCAGGAGGGGGAGCTGGCTTGGGCTCGCTCTGAGCGCCCTGGGCGGCCGGGGTGGCAGGCTTCTGCTTGTCACCAGCAGGGCCAACCGGCGGAGGCTTCACATCTTGGGGACCGGGGGTGCCGCGGTTCTCCGGAGCCTGGCCGGGTGCACCACCGGGGCCCAGAGGTCCAGGGGGGCCAGGAGGCCCACGAGGTCCTGGAGGGTAGTTGTTGTAGTTGTTCCACTGATCGGGGCCAGGAGGAAAGCCTTGGCCAGGAGGACCGGGGGGGAACCATCCGGGAGGAGGAGGGTACGGCATGCCACCCATTCCAGCACCAGGAGGGCCACCAGGACCACCAGGACCACCAGGACCACCAGGACCGCCGCGGCCAGGAGCAGGGCCCCACGGACCCGGAGGAGGGTAGAAGTTGTTCTGGAAGGGAGGCTGGCCGAAGCCAGGTGCCGGAGGCGGCTGATTGTTGGGTCCCTGACCAGGACGAGGGCGGGCCTATATTGTGCGACATGATTAGCCATGTTCCGGTCCAACGTGTCCACTGATCTTCAAGAAAATTTGAAGCCTCGATTCAGAAGGAAGGCAACGGAAAATTTCGACATCGTGTAAGTTGCGCTTTTCCGACAAAGACGATAAATTTTACATCCGCAGTATTTCATCATGGTAGGCATTGATAAGAAGTGGTGGTGTGGGTAGAGGAATGACGGCACTCACGTTGACGATGGCCGGGTCCTCGGGCATCGCAGGAGGCTTGTTCTCCTTGATGCCCGGGTGGTCCTCGATCCTCAGGTCCTTGACATCGCTGCCGCGGAAGATGATGTAGTCGTAAACCTGGTCGGAGGGTGCTATCTCTTCTTCGGGTCTGTTCCTTCGACCTTCTGTACCGAAAGAGCGAACATTCTCGAGTGAGACGGTCGACTCGTCAGAGTTGATCTCGTGGAGAACGCCGACATATCTAGGAGGCGATGAGATGAGCAAGGGGACTGGGGGAGCAACCAAGAGTCCTCCAAGTCCTTACCGAATGTCGCTCTTGGAGATGAGAGAGATGCGGGATCTATATAGGTCTGTGGTCAGCAAGGATGTTCGAGCGAGATTGCGCAGAGAGGGTCCATCCAGGTCTTCGTACCCTAAGAATTCTGACATCTCGAATGGGGGGGGCTGCGTAAAACACGCAACCAAGCTGAGTTTTTTGCGACTGTTGGAAGAATGAAAAGAAAGAAAGTCAGGTCCAAGCCGCAGACCAATGCGCTCCAGGAGAAAAGTAAATACAATGCCGGGTTGGAGGACACAGGAGAGAAATATGATGGAATCGGGGTGGTTGGGCGACGCGGTGGTGAGGAGAGAGGAGAGGGAGCACACGTAAGGTATTTGTGTGGAGGAAAGGTTTAACAATGGGGGCCCTGGATGGTGGAGGTGGAAGGACAGCAACAGGAAAGCGAAAGGCTGAAATGCCCCACTCCCAGGCTGCATTTGGCTGGAGCCCTCCACCTTTTTCTCGTTCATTTGGCCTGCCTACCTAGGTGAGCTTGGGTGGCTAAACCTCGGCTGGAACAAGGGTGCGCCTTCTGAGCTTGTCACGCACGACTCACACACGCAACACAACAGAGGACAGAGCTTCTCTTCTTTCCAGCGCCAGCACGTTTAGGCAAGCGCTACATCAACACACACAAGCTGAGAATCTTTCTGTATGGTCCAAACCACCTTCACTCTCACTGCCGCCTTTGTTGAACTGGGCAAAGTGAAAAGCAGAGCAATCATCATCCCCTTTTGTTTCTACCACTGGCAGCTTACCTCTACTTGTGTAAAGCTGGGCTCTTTGGGTTGTGCATTGTCCTGCTAGGCGATTTTCCAGGTGTTACCATACGGTCTCCCACTAACAAGTTGCTACGCTTTTATAAACATCTGGTTTTATTTTTATTCTTATTTTTCAGGGACGGGGGGAGAGTGCATCTCTGCACAACCACATTTGAGAGAGCATTCCATGAGTACTTCCTGCCATTGGGCTGCAAGTAACTTTACTTTGTTGCCTCTCCAACCTCTTGCCTAACCTCTCCCAAGTTTCCTGAGAGACTGTCTATCCTGTGTCCCTCCCTTGCTCGCTCTGGAGTATGCCGGCTTGTGGCATAGTGAAGTAATCTGAATATCCTACTCGTCCAAGCCGTTCAGCTGACCAGAAGCCATACTACCTCTGCAGTTGATGAATAATAAACCCCTTGAATGTTATCCCATATCCCTTCCGTGGACACAAAGGGCCTTGCTGAGACGAAGAACCAGACGCCCAACTTCCCGCCTTTCCAATGTTGGCTTGCAAGTGCTCGTCTCGGGTCTTGATCCAAGATTCAACACCTCATAAGGTTGTCTCCTTCGCCATCTCCTCCTTTTTGCCGACGCTTTCCTCAAATAGTCATCACTTCCTCTCTTGCTCCACGTCGCACTTCTTTTCCTTGTTCCCATCTCCTTCTTGAGTCGTGGCCATGTCATCTTTCTCATCCAGCACTATTTCGTCGATTATTTCGCGGGTCCAAACGGGGAGACACTCGACGTCGACATCGCAAGTAATACTTGTATCAAGCTCTAGCAAAGACTGCGGCGGAGAAAGACTGAGCCTGTCCAGCTTGATGACCTTTTGACGGTAGTCCACCGTGTCTCTTTCGTCATTTGCGCAATCGCCTTCAATCACTCGTACCGGTTCTCGGGTATGATTCTGCCTAGGGAGAGGTAGGAATCGGCCTGTATCGTCCGGTCCGATTCGGCGGCCAGCTTCCTTAAAAGCTGACAGTGGCGGCCATTCGACGCGCTCGCTGTGTGGTACCGTGTCCATTCTCGTGTAATGCGCGTTCCAGCACAAATCTGCGCCAAACAACGGAGATAGCTTGTCCGAGGTAAGACTGTGGTGTAAGGTGGCCTCGGGTCTGGGTGACTGAGTAGGATCATGCTCTTCCTCCGTCTTGGGATGACGCTGTTGCTCATCAGCCCTCTGTTGCTGTCTCTTCTGTAGAGCGAGACCGCGTTGCACGTTATGCATTCTGGTGGTCAGGTATTCGTTGAAATCCTTTGGGGCCGCTGGCGATTGATCGATACCAAGATGTCTCATTTCGGCCGACATCTTTCTGAAGGATTCACGAGCTCGTGCCTGGTCGCTTTGCCAAGTCAGTGACTGGGACCATGAGGCAGACTCGGCCGGTCTTGTCAACTGTTGCGAGCCTTGCGTTGGGATTAGTCTTAGTACTTGTTTTCGCTGCGCTGCCGGGCCAGTCGGTGCATTCAGAGGGGGTCTATTGTCTCCGGTGCCAAGGTTGCCGGGGATGTGACCAGGTTGGTTATGTCGCTTCCGATCTGCTGCGGGGCCTGTCGGTACACCAGGTGGTAGATATCTTGATGAAGGCTGACCTTGGTTATGGCAAACATCTGTGTAGCCGTCGAAGCCGGACTGTGACCTTGCTGCCGAGGGGTCGGCTGTGGTCGATGTGGACGATGGGGGCGTTGGGGCGTCGCTTCCATGGCGCTGCAGTGCCCAGTAGGGCCGTTGTTGCAGGCCCAACATCTGAGTATCGGAAGGTATGATGCCGGTAGCATTCGATGGCGGTTTTATCAATCCGAAATGGCGAGTGCGTCCTGGGACGGATTCGGTGGTAATGTCCTTGCTAAGAAAATCGGAAAACAGAGAAGGGCTGGTCTTGGCTGGGCGAGGGCTATGCTGTATGCCAACCATATTTTCTGCTAAGGATGGTAACGAATCGAGGAGCGGCTTGTTGCCTCCAACCTTGGTAAGATAGGAGTAACCATGTGGTTGTGCTGGTAGGATGGAGTGGTTGGAAGATGTGCACTCCCTTGGCCCACGCAGGTGGTGATGGAAAGCCTCCTCTTGCACCGAGTGATTCAGTGGGACAACGAAGGAAAACGATGATGGTGAGGAAATGGAGGAAGGCGACGGGGTGAAAGCCAGTGGCGACCGAGGCAGGTACTTCTTCAAGGCACTCCTCGCCAGTGGCAGCCTTGCTTTGCGGATAGAAAAAAGCATAAGCTTTCGAGGTAGCCTTGCACTTACAAAAGGTTGAACCGCAGTGCAGAAGAATGTCGATTGGTAGGTGGAAGCCAATCTACCCAATCTTCTTTTTGGCTGCAATTCGAAATGCTGAAGATTTGGCTAAATGGTTCCAGCAACTGCGTATTGTTGTCATCAAGAAAATTCAAGGGAGGTCAAAAGAATGTCTGGATGGCTCGCGAAGAATAGGTAACTAAGTCTAGGAGAATCGGAGAAAGACAGATCTTCTCTAGGGTTCGAAAACACATCCCTGAACAAAGACAGTTGCTTGTTTATTCGGATGAGAATTATGGGAACCAAGAACGAGAGAACGAAGCTTGTTCTAGAGTGTCAGGACGGCGCTCTGGTGACTTCTCGAAGCCGTGAGATCATTTGATAATTTCCACAGATGCTTGGGACACGAAAGTGTCTCTGAATTCAAACAAAATACGCAAATTTGGCCATAGGAGATTTTGAAAAGTCCAAACATTGTGTTGCGAGTTCCTTATTACTCAATGCCACAAAAGTTGCCTTCTCACTGCTTGTCAGGACTTTGCTGTTAATTATGTTGGAAGTGGTCCAGGTATTGAATATGAAATACTTGGTATTTCTGAATTGTTGGTGCTGTAACCTCAAGTGACCTGACGAGCCAGCACTGGCTGACAGTTTAGAGACAGCAAACCCTCACTGCCTACAACTGACCAAGAGACATGTCCACACAGCCCAGAGTATTTTTCTCAACCTCTTTCACAAGTATGGAATTGTTTAAAGCCCTGGTCACATGAATCGAAGTACTCCAGGCAACAGCAACCTTGGAGTCCATGTCATGTGCGCTGCCCACGTACCGTATGACCTGGAACCCTTCTGGCAGTCTCAAGGTGGGGACTAGAAATCAAACTCGCGAAAGACTCTGAACACTTTAAAATACGGTGAAATCAGATCTTTACGGTTGAAGAAACAATTCCAAGAGATATGGGACCGTCGACGTCGTGGTTCTCGATGAGACTGATGAGAGATGATGTTAGTCGCCTGAGCTGGATAAGGGACTCAACACAGATTAATGCATAAAAGAGAGAATATGCATCTATGAATCGTCAATATGCCAATGCGTGTCAGACCCCACATTGTCCGAGGCACAGCCAGCGGCCGTGCAGTAGCTTCTCAACAACATTTCCAAAACCCAGCACGTTAAAGCCCTTCCGTCAAGCTCCTTGGAAACGGCCAAGTACGACCCAACCCGCCCCTTCACCAACGCAGCTCGACTTTTACACCGGACACTCAAGTTGGACTTGGTACAGGCAATCAAGCGAGAATGGCCGCCAAAATCACGCTCAAGCTGAGCAACCGCTGTAAGCAACCATTGGCAGTTACAGATTCTGGGGGAAGTCTACTTACACACGTGCCAACAGCGCCGAAGCAGCCGATAAAGAAGCTTCCTGAGACCATCGAGGTCCCCGCCGATGCTACCGTCGAAGAGGTCAAGCATATCGTCGCCCGTAAGGCTGGCTTCAGCGACTTCAACCGCGTCGGTCTGTTCGACCCCTCGACCCAGAAGACGCTGAAGAACCGCAAGGCACAGATCAGCTCTGAGCCGGCCGTCATGTCCGCTGGCCACGTGCTGGTCAAGGACCTCGGTGCGTTGTAACCCCCTAAGACCTGAATGGCCGCCATTCGATAAGGAGGAAAGCTCCCGACTAACACCACAATGCAGGTCCCCAACTGGCATGGAGCACCGTCTTCGTGATCGAGTACCTCGGTCCCATCCTCATCCACCTCGCCGTCGTCAGCCTACGCCCCTACATTTACTCGGGTCCCGGTGCTACAAAGGCCCTCTCACCGACCCAGCTCCTTACTCTCGCCATGTTCCTCGGTCACTTCCTCAAGCGCGAGTATGAGACGCTCTTCGTGCACAAGTTCTCGGCCAACACGATGCCTCTGCGCAACATCTTCAAGAACTCCTTCTTTTATTGGGCCTTTGCCGGTCTCCTCAGCGCCTGGCACGTCTACTCCCCCAGCTCGCCCACGGCCCTCGCCCGCAACGACGCCGTTGATGTTCTCGGTACCATCATCTTTCTTTTCGGCGAGGCGTCCAACGCCATTGTTCACCTCAACCTCGCTAGCCTGCGCTCCCACGGCGGCACGGAACGCCAGATTCCCCGCGGATACGGCTTTTCTCTCGTCACATGCCCCAACTATATGTTCGAGATTATCTCATGGATCGGCGTCATCATCACGAGCCGTAGCTGGGCCGTGGCCGTTTTCATCGCTATCGGCGCCGCTCAGATGGCCCAGTGGGCCAAGGGTAAGGAACGCGCCTACCGCAAGGAGTTCCCCGAGACGTACAAGAAGAAGAAGTTTGTTCTGCTGCCCGGTATCTTCTAGATGCGCTCGCGCAGACAGAGCACTTCACTCACTTTAGACTGGACTGAACTGGTTTACACCTGGGGCTTAATCGTTCGGGTTGCTTAATGCTCACGAGGGATATCTTGGCGAATGGGGTCGTGGAAAATGTGTTGAGGAAAACTTGGAAGGTCTTCAGTACGGAAAGGCGTAATAAGAGAAGGATCAAAAGCCCAAAGCATAGCAATCATTGTCGCTGCGCAAGTCCAATCTCAGTCGTGAAATGTCGTCATTGTCGTCCAGTCGTTAAGAGGTATCGTATGGTGTCTTGGCGTCAGTTGTTCGTGATTCACAAGGTCGAAATCGACGTCGTCTCGGACCCTTTCGTCCGGCCCCCCTCCGTGCCGTTGACCGACTCAGCCTCGGTCAAACTCTGGCTCTCTAAGCAGTCCTCATGGCCCCCATCAACCTCCATCGACCCGGCATCAACCCCATCCTGACCCAACTTCATCTTCCCTTTTTTCGGCCCCTTACTACCATCATTCCCCATTCGTACATCCCCCTCTCCATCACCAGCCTCGCTCCCACTCCAGCTCCCGCTCCCGCTCCAGCTCCCGCTCCCACAGCTCTCACACTCGCTCCCGCAGCTCCCCTCCCGCACCAACCGAAGCGTCTCCTCAAGCACCAGGAAGTCCCTTTCCAGTACCTCGGCCCAGTTCTGCACGTTACCCAGCTCCTTGACCCGCCGTGCCGCGTCCCCAGCGAACCGCGCCAGCTTGTCATTCTCTTTACGCAACGCGTCTGTGGCCCTGACGACGTCCCTCTCCTGCTTGTCCAGCGCCGCGGCGTTGGAGTGCAGCATGCGGGCACGCGTCTGCAGCTCGCCGTCGAGCATGTTCCCGATGGATGCGACGACGGCCGCTCGCGCTTCCGAAATGTTGCGCTCCTGGTCCTCGCTGGGGAGGGTCTGGTGTAGTGGGGGTGGTGAGGCCGATGGTGCGAGGGCGGTTGAGGCATGCTGCGCTATGTTGTGGACCAGTTGCTGCTGCTGCGGCGGCGGCGGCCCCGAGATGGATGTGTTGGAGGACTGAGAGTGCTGCCCGCGCGCCGCGCTCGACACGCTGAGATGCTGGGACGCGGACGCGGATGCGGACGACGACGACGACGACGTCGTCGTCGTCATGATTGACGGCGGTGCAGGCGGGAGAATCCTCCCCGCCGATGGGGACGAGGACTGCGCGGCAAACATGATGCTGGTCGCTGCTTTGAGCACCCGTGGTGGTGTCGAGGGCGGACTGCGGTGTGTGGATGGATAAAACGAGGTTTGAATGCAAGCCGTAAGCTGACAGGGTCCATGGAGTTTTGTCAGGGTGGCGGGGGTAATGGTTCATTGGGATACGACCCTAACTAAGGAGATCACAATCCTGTCTCGATCGGGTAAGTCGTGGTGACGACGAATTAGAGAACGCAAAGGGAACGACTAATTCTCCCCGCATGAAAATGGCGGGGTAGCGGGGCCGGCCGGTCCCGGGATGGCTTCGAGGCGTTGTTCATCATACACTGCCGTTTCCGCGGTGCATCCGGTATCCTATCCCCGCCGGGCAAAATGGATGGAATGGGTTGTTGTATGATCTCCACTAATTTCAACGCCGGTACCAATGCGGTTCAAGATAGCGTCCTTCCCTCTGTCTTCCCTCACGTCAGCACTTGGAATGTTCATCCTGGAACCCCGTTTAATGTCTGAAGGCGTTTGTCGTAGGTCGAGGAGCAACAGTGCAAAGCTGGTGGGGACTGACATGAACGAATGCCGCAATGGCCGCTATCATGCAAACGGGAATCGGTATAAATAATGGTCATTCTGTCTGTCTCTCGGGACTGTCCACACTTCTGTCTTCCTCTCAAGACATCTATCTCTCTGACAACATCCGTCAAAATGGTCTCCCTCTACAACGCCTCCATTCCCATGATGATCAAGTACTTGGGCAACCTCAAAGTCATTCTCAAAATGGCCGAGAAACACTGCATTGCTAAGAACATTAACCCTGAAGAGATGATCAAATTTAGACTCATCGAAGACATGCGCAGGTATGCTTCTCACTCGCCCCCCCCCCCCTTTGATCTTATTTCCTATCAAGGATATTAGTACATGATATAACCCGACTAACAGTACCAAGCCTTGACTATCAAGTCCAATCCGTCTCTAATACGGCAAAATTCCTCGCCACTCGCCTCGCCCTGCAAGAAGACACCTACTTCCCCGACACCGAGACCACCTTCCCTCAGCTCGAAGCCCGCGTTGACGCCACGATCTCCATCCTGTCCGAAATCGACCCTTCTTCCTTGGACGGCAAGGAAGATGTGGAGGTACTTATGGAGACCAAGTCCCTCGGCACCTATCGCTTCACAGGCTACTCGTACGTCGTCCAGTACGCCTGCCCTAATTTCCACTTCCACCTCGGCTCCGCGTACTGTATCCTGCGCCATTTGGGAGTGCCGCTCACAGCGTTTGATTACCTCGACACCCAACGCGATCTTTTTGTCAAGGTTGAAGCTCCTGCTTCGTCTGCTTCTTGAGGTCTGGGTCTGGCAGACATCCACGAAACTTTCCGGGGAAAGGTGGTGTTGGAACTTCATTCCAGGCCCCTCTCAACCTTGAGAAACAAACACATGGTACCTTCCAACTGTCGTTTTGAAAGCATGTACCTGAAAAAAAAGTTGTCCCCAGAAACGTATAGCCATAATTTGTATGTCAGAAAACAAAATCCTCGTCCAATATTTCGAGCAACATGAGCGCAGACGCCACCAACAGGATGACCGGATAAACGATCTGACCATCGGCTTAAAAGTGGCTACAGCACTGTAACGCGTCAGGTCACGCAATTTGAAGGCCATGCATGATATCACATAATTTGCCGGAAGCATACTTGTCTTGTTAAAACACTTTTGGTTGTGTGTGCCAATTGGGAACTCCTAGCCTAGTAGGTCAACCGGGCGGTTGTCACAAGCAAGCCAAAGCTTAAGCACCCTCCAGCATCGTCTATGGTGAACGCCGGCTACGTCTTCGAAGCTTAAGAGTCTTCGTAGGAGTGTCACAACCTGACCTCGCTTGCACTTACTTTACCGAAAAAGCCCGCTAAAGGTTAGCGACATGCTCAAGTGACAGCAGCAACGACCATGAAGGCACCACAACTTGAAGCAATGGATATGTGGAACAAACCAGAGGGGTTGATGATGCTTAGGGAGGCGGAATGAGACTGTTGCAGCAATCTGCAGCGGCACAAGGACACTCAAACTTTGTGCTTTTATGATGCGGGCGTGGTAAACAGTTGCACCGAAGCATTGCGGCCACGAGCTCGCTGTTGTCAAGGAGCTGCTGGATATCGGCAGCGTCAAGTCTCATGGTGGTGCGGCCCACCATTTGAAGCTCTTGGCCCATTCGATTACAACAGATTTGAATGGAGGCTAAGCCCTGTGAGGCAATGCTTGGCCTTTAGCTTGAGTTCTGCTTCCAGTCTAGAAACATGACCTGGGATTAGTTTGAGGCACCCTGCTTGATTTAAGTATATGTGACTGATAAACAGTACCAAAACCAGTCATCCCCCAGCTGTTTTTTATCTCTAGCTGTCGTATAGGGCGATGTCTATCACAGTTATGTAAACATGGTCTACAAATGACGAAGGAGCAGAATCTTACATAACTTTCTGCCTGAACTGCACCAAGCAGTGGCTGCTTGTTGTGACAGCATCATAGATGCATAGAGCCTTAAGCAAAACAAAGAAGGAAACAGACAACAAATGCCCAGTAAATCTTACCAGCTACCTACTGCTTGCTTCAAGAGCAACCCATTTGCTTGTGTAGTGTGTAGCATGCTTTGCTTATTGCTTTCTACTATGTATCAGTATCAGATCAGGTGAGATATTTTTGAGGGCCACAGCTAAAAAGGCTGTGCTCAAGCTATGTCATATTCACATGCCTTCACTACGTAACAATGCCCATAATAACAGGAAAAACATCACACTGTCTGTGATATTTGCCCATTTGCTGAAGGAGAAAACCTAGTGTACAGTCAACTGTAACGGTGAATGCGTAAGCATAGCACATGAACTCGTTGTGGCATATTCACCAAACCTGCCGCATCTTGCCACGTCTGGTATGCATGGAAACAGCATCAGCTTGGCTTCTCTTCGTGAGTATAACATTACATGCGTTCCCCAACCCAGCCGCCCGGCCAGGATCCTGCTTGCTCAATGAGTGTATAGTTTCAGCCCCTAATTAAGTCTGACCTTGACGCCTATGCTATGCGTGAATGAAGGAACAAAGAACTTGACAAAATGTGTATGCTGGTCATATAGACTGCTGAAGAAAGAAGAAGGGGATAAAAACACAAAAAGGGGTTTATTTCGTGCCTACCCCATACTTCTTGCCCAATAATGTTCGTCGAATCCAAGGTGTAGCTCTGTGCTTCGACTAGAAGGCAACTTTGCTACCATTGAGTCGCAGTGGCACTGGACCAGGGCCAAAGCCGTTGGGGCTTAGGACTGATGAAGGCGTCATGGCTCCTCCGTCTGATGAGAATGATGACATGGAAGACATGGTGAAACTAGCGGCCGAGCTGTTTGTCATCGTACCGTTTCGAGACATTGAGAGCCCGCCCATGTTGATAAGGGCATCGGCCCGCTCGAAGACGTTGCCGTTGAATGCTGCCGCAAAGGAAGCACTTTGAGGAGTGGATGGAACTGTCGCCTGAACAGCGGGTCCCAGAGCTGCGCTTTGGGGCGTCATCGGCAGTTGGATGGGTGCCAAGCCCGGGCCGCCATTGGGGCTGAAGGTGTTGGGGTTTAATGACTGTCGCAAGAGATAGCTCCAGGGCGATTGAATGATGGTGTCTCTCGCTTCCTTCATAGCCTGCTGAATAGGGCGAAGTCTGACCCTCGTATCGGGCGGAAGGCTGACTTCATTGAATGCAGAGCGGATCTGGTAGCCAAACTCCGCCCATGAGTCAATGAAATTGCTGATCAAGCTTCTGAATGCCGGTTGACTCATAATTCCAGGCTCCTTGAGCTTGACCAACGAAAGACGGCTGCGGAGCATTTCAGTCTGCTGCACCGCGGTGCTGCACTTGGAGATGAGCCCTTTCCAGCACATCATTTCGTGATCCGGAGCGCGACGTCCCATAGCCTTCTTCGCGAGGACCGACATGTGGTTCTGGAACATGGGCAAAGTCCTCATGACGAGCTCGGACGATCGCTGAAGTGAAAGGAAAATCTTCTCAAAGTATCTGTCCTCCTCTGTGAAGTCGGATATGCCACGTCCGCCCGACGAAGCCGAGGCGAAAGACTCTCCGGATCGAGGCGTGGCCGAAGCAAGCGTCGCCGTACGACTAGCTGCGACACCATTCATCCCATGCATGCCGTGCATAGCGTTCATTCCATTCAAATAGGGAAGGGGCACGTCCGTCGCCACTCTGAGATTACTCGGATTGTGAAGAATCGGGCCGGGCCGAGGCCGCTGGGCCAGTCCGAGCCGCTCAGCGGTAGGCGTAATGGAGTTCTCACGCGAATGCGGCTTGATAGTGTCGCCCAATGCCATGGCCCGCGGCGTGGGCTTCGATGGGCCAGCGTCAGGCGAGACCGCAGCCAATGTGCATCTGATCTCCATGATACTATTGTAGATGAGCATCAGCAGGGTGCGAATGTATCGCGGGTCCCCGTTGTCGATGAATGAATCGATATTGCCTGCCAGCAACGTGCAGACGTGAGTGTAGGCGCCGACCAGAGTCTGGCAGGCTCGGTGAACGTTCTCGTTCTCGCGACCAGCCGTCTCGTCTCCCTCGGCGGCAGGATCGTGCTTCTGGATCTCCTGCTCCAACTCCTCTACATGCGAGTTGGTGTTGTAGAAGACGATCTCAAGGCTGGATCTCTTTGAGGAACCGTCGCTCGTCAGGCTCATCAGCATCTGAATCATGGGGTGAATCTGAAAGACGGCATAGAGGATGCCCTTAGCAGCCTCCAGGATGGGATCGTAGAACTTGGACTCGCGTCTTCGCTCAGGCAGCACGGAAAGCCGTCGAACGTAAATCGGACGCTGGAGAAAGGGCTCGGCCGGGCTATTGGGACTCTTCACCGACATGCTGGCCGGCGGCGGCTGCATGGCCGAACCATGGCTCAGGCCCCTGTAGTGACTGAAGCGGTTATTGGCCTGTGTCTCATCCAAGGTGCCTAGCTGGGTAGCCTTCTGAGACACGATGCCCATGCGTCTCGCTCGGGATTCGGGGCGGTCTCCTCGGGTTGCCTGCAGCAGCGTCTCTGAGTTGCTTCGAAGGCGCTCGTTGACGTTTCCTATAGTCAATGGCATGACACCCGGTCGACGGATAGCCGTATTTTGCTGAGACAGTCCTCGGTAGTGAGACCGATTCGGGATGGGAGGCGGTCGGATCAGGTTTGGGGATCGAAGGTCGGGAACATCAGTGCCGTTGACTTTGATCGGGAAGCGACCGCTGACAACACGCTTGATCGGGGGCATGCGAGGAGTTTCCATGCCTTCACTAGATTCTTCGCCAGCCGTATCCGACTCTGCACGGCCATTCATAGTGTGCTGTCTTAGGAAGCGCTTGATATGCGCAGTGACGGCCACTTCTGTGACCTCGCTTTCTTTCAAGTAGCCTTCGTTGGGGGGACTGCTTGCCTGCACCTGCAGGACTTCTCGCGGTGGGAATGTGATGGGGTTGCCGTCGAACTTGAGCACCTGCAATGAAACCATGTCGGCCAAGGCGACCGGCAGCTCCTCGATACGGTTCTTCTGGACGGAGAAGACCTTCAAGGAGGCAAGCTTGACAATATCAGGTGGCAGGACGCGTAACTTGTTCTTGCTCAGGTCGAGGATCTCGAGTGACTTGAGGTCACAGAGCTAGAGGGTTCGTCAGTCCGATACAGCTCCGAGTGTGCCATCAGCACGGAGGCACTTACCGGCAACGGAAACTCTCGAATCTGATTATTTCTGACGTTCAAGTAGCGGAGGGATGTGCATTCGGAGAAGCGAGTCGGGAAGGAGTTGACTTGGTTGTGCGAAAGGGCAAGACTAGACAAGCGCGTTAGCAATGCTGCCCAAGCAGAAAGGTGTACGGGATGAACGAACCGTTCCAGCTCGTTCTTGATGATATCAACAACCTCGTCGGGGAGTTTCTGAATGCCCTTGCGACTCAAATCAATGGTGACGCCAGGCTTCAATTCGTTGCTCACGGCACTCGCCTCGGCAGCCTGCGACTCGTTCTCGTAGAGCGCGCTCTGCATAGCGTCGCGAGCAAGAGCGATGACCTGTGCCGAGGTCATGGGCGCGGAAGCCGAGAGGGTCGCCCCTGTCGAGAGGTTTCGGAGGTCTTTGGGCATCGGCGGGAGAGGCGGAGGCGGAGGAATGTTGCCGAGCGCGACATCCTTCTGGAGTTGTCGTCGACCTTGGGCGGGATTCTCGGGAAGGCCGCGAGGCATGAGGGGCCCCGAGGGCCTCTCTGATCGTTCCATACGTTCGACCATGATGGGTTGGCGTCGACCGGCGAATAGAGGGTTGGATGGCGAATGGAGGTTTCCCCCCTTTCCTGTTCGATCGTCGTCGCGGACGGGAAGGGTTGAGTCGAATGCAGCGTTTCAGGGTTTCCCTCTGGCTGTTGCTGATTCGGCCGTGGGTTGGCCAGGACCGTGGGTCAATTGGTGGACGGAAGCCGATAAATTTAAGCCAATGGACTTTCGCAACGGAACAAGCTGAGCTGCAAGGCGAACGATATCATTATGAAGGGTCGGACATGCGTTGGAGAAGAGCGCATGGTTGGGTCGTAACGGGAGGGGTGGTATTGTGTGTAGCTGGTAGTAGATCGGTGAGTTGGTGGCAGAAAAGGAAGGAGCGACTGGAGTGGGTGGACGGATGGTCGTAAAACCTCACTCAGCAAGGCGCTTGAAGCAGGCGGAGAATGGACACAACGAGTCTGCAGATGCGGCCCAGCTCAGATGCAGGTCAGGTTGCTGGAGACTCGGAAACGTGGAAGTCAAGTGAGGTATTGGCAAAGAAAGAATAAAAAAGGCAGGTAGGTGCTGGATTGACACACGGGGGCGGGGGGGCTGGACTGGATTGTTGTTCCTTCCCTTTTCCTGCCGCGCCTGTATGGGTATGGGTGTATGGGTATGGGTGTATGGGTAGGGAATGGGTATGGTTGTTTCCTGGAAGCCAAATGGAACAGGGACAGAACACGGTGCCGTAGAAGTGGAGTGAAGAGTAAGGCAGGAACATCGACCCGAGGGATTAGAAGAGAAGAAAAAGAGTGGGGATGTTGTCAGAATTGTGCTATGATGAAACTGACATCTCCCAACCCGGGAGCTTCTTTTTCGGGATTGGTGGTGGTGGTGGTGGTGGGCAACTATTCGCAGGAAAGAATGGATGAAGAGGATTCGTTCGTTGGAGGTGGCCGTCCGCAAGACACGAGGCCGGCTCTCTCTTGTCTTGCTTGTTGCGTCCACGCCCCTATGCACGCCAGGAGCCGCACTCCATGGGCCGTGGGGAAACACACTTAGGAGAGGCGATGAGAGACACGACGGAGAGGGGGCCAGATCTCGGCCAGTCTGGACGGGAGGGATACGAGAAAGGGGGCGCTGATGGGCAAGTGGGTCAACCTTTCTGATTCCGGCCCCGATCTTACGACTGACTGTACTGTGTACGGAACGAAGTCCATAGCCATAGGGATATACGAAGTACTGCATCTACAAAGCACCTTTGTGGGGAGAAAGGCAACAGTTGCAGGCTGCAGCTAGGTTAGGTAGTTGGTGAACTGGAGAGCCTATGAATAGGTACCAACACGAGACTTGAATTCGTACCTTGGATACAACATGTGCGTACTCTACCCACCTACACTGGCGACTGGGGAAGACAACAAGAAGGGGGGTTCTACCAGGCACAGTTTGGGGGTATCCTTTGCTTTGAGAGGGATTGGATCGTTGCACAGACTGCTGGCATGGGGAGACTCGAGCGGGTGTGTCTTGTTGGACAGGCGTCTAATAGGAAAGCGATTCGTTACTTTGGTTCGTCAAGACAAGCAGAAGCTGCTTGTATGACACGCGAAAGGAAGAGCACGCGACTGGCTGGAACCTGGGACACTGGGCACTGGCGGTGGGGAGAGGATGAAAAACACAGAGTATACGGATGGAAAGGATGGAAAAGGAAAGGACGGGGGTGCGTGTGTCTATGTGTGGGACGGCCGACGGAAGGAGGCGTGGGCAAAGCGTCGAGGCTAAAACGCCTCTTTAGCGCGCCGCCAGAAATGCAAGGCACCCCCGACGCGCCATCGCGGCTCGGGGTCGTCGCCCTCTCACAGACCCAGACTTTCGCACTCACTGGCTCCATAGGGATACAGTGTACGTACCAGCTCCGCTGGACCAGATCTCTCCCGCGTCGCACCGTGCTGCAGCAGATGCAGGCATGACAGAGACATGACCAAAGCTTCTGGCAGTCCATATGACAGAACTCAACGTGCTTTCGAATTTTGTGTTTGCAGCCAAAACCTTCAATGACGACATGCTCAACTTGGGCATCAACATGACACAGCGCGTTGGGAGTACCTGTAGGCATACACAAGCCCGCCACTCATCTACCAGAACCACACACCACAAGATAGTGTACTCTACAACTAACTATCTTACCTGCCTACCTACATAGCAGGTATACAGGTAGTAGGTAGTAGGTAGGGCCATTAGCCGGCCTGCTGCTGCTCCATCGAGTTGGCATGCCGGATTCAGCACTGGTGGCCGGCCCGCTGCTGGGCTGGTCGCTGGCCAAGGAGGAATAATAGCGAGAAACAGAAACAAAGACATGGCGCCATACTGGAAAACGCAGTCTTAAAAATCGAAAAGAAAAACCTATCTTGTCAGGGACTCGGCGTCGCATTCCAACCGACCTGCCCACGCGGTTTCCGGGTTCTCCAACGATACCCTGTACATACCTAGGTATCTGTACGGATGCTTTGTTTCCAGTTTTCTCATCGTCGCCGTTTGCTTTTTACCTCGACTCGCCTCAGGCCACGACTCTCACCGTCACCTGTGACCCATCCCGGCTCGCTCCCCGCACACATTCTCACACCGTCACACCTGCTCTCTCCCTCTCCTGGGCGGTTACTTTTCATGGTGAGATGAACTTTGGGAGTGAGGCGTGGCCGGCTGGCCCAAAGTCAATGGGAACGAACACATCCAGTTCGCTGCTAGGGCGTTACAGAGTTGGGATAACCGTATCAATCCACGGCACCTGAGGAGTCATGACGAAGGCAAGAAGGGAATGAGCCGGTACTTCGAGACGAGTTACCCGTTGCCGACCCCCTGAGGTCCGTTGATTGGCTTCCTTGGCTGTGTCTTCTCCTCGATCAAGTTAGGGATCGGGGAGTTTTGCAGATCTGGGGCCGTGTGTTAAACGGCCTGTAGGCTGTCAGACATCTCGCTGGTATCAATCAAAACGTTAAAAATAAAAAAGGGGGACATGCACATCATCCAGTACACGCTCAGTTTCTTCATAACCATCTGCGCTTACCTCATCGCCGGGCAGTTATCATCCTCCATCTTCGGTTTCATCGCCCAGTCGATGCAAAGATAGGCGCTCCTGTCCGAGTTCCCACAGACGTAAGCCCCAGGACATCATCCAACGGTGATGCAGGCCTGAAATCAGCCATGACCCCCCAACCTGTACCACTGATGGCCGGCTGGCTGGCTGGCTGGCTGGCTGGCTACTACAACCGCAGGAACGAGGAGTGACTCTCGCGGTGGTTTGGGCAAGGCGCATCAGCTGCGCGATGCACTGTCTGTGATCCGCCGCCGCTTGACTTGAAACTTGACTAGCACGCTTCAGGCCACTGAAAGGAAGGGGAAGGGAAGCTCCCAGAATGGCAGAAAGAATCTGCTACGTGTGGTCTCCTCCCTGCGCCTGTCTCCCCTCCCTCGCACGCCTGGAACCCGTTTACTTGTACGCCCTTCAATGTTCTCCAGGTTGTGAACACTGAAATGTCGGGGAGCCAGCTGGACGGGAAGGCATGGCCTGGCTGACCAGCGACAACATCGCTTTGACGCTTGCAAAACTCAGCAGAGTGGGTAAAGGTCGAGAATGACAGCAGACTTGTCTCTTTCAGTCTTCTCTCTTGCAAACACGTTTCCGTGAATCGCCTCACGGGGCGACCCCTGAAGCCCTTCGGCTCCTTCCTACCACCTCGATTGCCCTGTGTCTTGAGCTTGGCAACTAATCCCCTTCTTGAAGTTGCAGCAGCTCATGGTTTCTGCATTCTGCCTCCTGCCCCACGGGAGCAGGAGCAACAAAAGAGGAAACTTCCACCTTCAGCAGCGGCAGCACACAGCTACGAGTTGTTGGCACGATAGCTACGTAACCTACCTAATAGGTAGGTTACCTTGCCATTGGTGCTGGCCAGCTACCTACCTACCTAAGTACCTAACTTTAGATGCTAACGCAATGGGCTGTACCGCCTCTCATAGGTCGGCTAGCACCAGCCTGTGCCTGTGGCTGCGGCCTGCGGGTCTGTTCGCTGGTTGCTTCGTAAAGGAATCCTCTTTGCCGCGAAGTTACACTGCCACTCGGACTGGAATATTTCAAACTTGACAATCCGCACGTCGCTCCACCTAACCGCCAACCGGTCTGCTTATGCGACTGCCACCAACGATACTCCAACCCCACCGGCGTTCGCCCTTGTCTGCTCCGCTTCCCGAATCTGAGGTATTCGGGCAGGCCGGCTGTCCAAGGCCCTTCCTCCAGGCCGCACGACGTCAGGCGGATCGCCTCCGGACCCGAGCTCGATTACCATCACTTCCGGACCCCCTTCTTGGTCTAGCGCAACTTTATGCCCTTGAGCCCTGCACGACGAAGCAGTTGAGAAGCTCGGCCAAACAATACGCATCCGGACTGGGCACTGTCTCGTCAAGTTGCCCCAACACCCTCATCAACCCCCAACACGTACCGTCGTCATGCCTCCTCTATCGCGCTCGCACTCATGCGTTGATATAGACTATACCCTCAGACGGCAATTCAACAAGACGACGTTCAGGTGAAGATATTCGCACCATGGCACAGCCCGCACGCAACCATCTTCATGAACAATCACCATCAACGGACGAGTACATACTGACACTTATTTCATTCCAGGCCGCTGCAACGTGAAATCATCACTGCTGCACTCGATGGCCACGATGTGTTCGTCCAGGCCGCTACGTCGTTTGGCAAGAGTCTTTGCTTCCAACTCCCTGCCTGCATTGACCATGGGAGTAAGTGCCCAAAGCTGCTTCGAGCTTACAAGCACGCGTCGTCCCCGTCAACTAACCTGGCTTCTCACTGCGGCAGTCACCATTGTCGTTTCGCCGCTGCTCAGTCTCATGGTGTGTGGTGGCCCATTCAGTTTTGTCCAGACATGGCAGCTGACAGCTTCTGCCAGATGAATCAAATTGAAGCGCTGCGGTCAGCTGGCATCGATGCTAGCTCCTTGAACAGCAACACGCCGCCCGCCGAGAGGGATCGCATCAACCAGGATCTTGCCAGTGGCCACCCGCGCATACGTCTGCTCTACGTGACACCGGAGCTGTGCTCTGGCGACTCCTTTCGGAGACGTATCAAGCTGGTCTACGAACAGTGTGAATTGGCACGCATCGCGGTTGATGAGGCCCATTGCATCTCGGAATGGGGCCACGATTTTCGAAAAGACTTCAAGCGGCTGTCCTGGTTTAGAGAGACGTTCCCGACCGTACCAATCATGTGTCTGACGGCCACTGCAAATCCCACCGTTCGCAAAGACTTGCTAAGGACTCTGGGCCTCCTGGAACAGCCTGACAGGCTCAAAAGTTTTGTCATGACTGCCCACCGGCCCAATCTGCATATTGAGATCAGATATACAAAAGACCAAGACGACGACCGCCTGTCTGACTTTTTAACTTGGATACGTAGCGTTTATGAGAGAAGAAAGGCAGACCCTCGCAAAGCAGAACTAGAAGCCGCCGGGGAGCGAGTCGACAATGTCTCCGGCATTATATATACGATATCGCGAGATGAGTGCGAGTCTCTCGCGGCGGCGCTCAGAGACGAAGGCGTTGGGGCTAGGCCCTTCCATGCGAAACTTACCAAAGAGACCAAAGAGCAAACCTTGGATCGATGGGTGAAGAACGAGCCTGGCTACGATGTCATTGTGGCCACCACAGCGTTCGGCATGGGTATCGACAAGAACAATGTGCGATTTGTCGTTCACTGGCGGCTGCCCAAATCATTCGAGGGATACTACCAAGAGGCAGGCCGCGCAGGCCGGGACGGCAATGCGAGCTTTTGCTTTCTGTACTACAGCCGTGAAGACCTGCAGCGCGTGCAGAGTATGATCAGGAAAGGGAATCGCGACGGATCGAATTGGGAAGCGCAGGCAAAGAGTCTGCAAAAACTTGCCCTATACTGCGAAGACACGACCGCTTGTCGCCATGCCCAGATCTGCAGGTATTTTGGTGAGGACGAGACACCAAAATGCGACTTTGCTTGCGATTGGCACAAGGACGCGCAAGGCCTTCAAAGGAGGTTGATGCGTGGCCTGGCAGATGAGGAATGGGTCAGCACGCAGGCCGAGTATGGCCAGTATGAAGGCTACTACGACGATTGATGAGGGTAGAAGAAGGGTATTGGATGAGTGTGGCTCTGGTCAGTTAAAATACCCGGAAAGGAGAGCGATGGCGGACGGCACACTGAAACAAGTAGGTTGCAGTGGTGGGCCATACGTGCATTTGAGGAATACTACGCTGCTGAGCATAAACTCGACGGACTGCAGCCTCGATGAAGGTGGCAAGCTTTTCTAGGACCAAACCGAGGGTGGTGCCAAGACGCCAGCATTAGTTTCGTCCAGATCTAGTGAGGTTGGTGACGTCTGCTCGCATCGCCCAACGAGTCTAGCCTGCAAGAGGTCAGCTAGATACCTTGCTGACTGACTGACGGACCCAAAGCGACATTGGATTTGGAACGGGAACGAAGTTTGATGCCCCCGCATTGTGGCCTTCCCGGTCACCAACCGGAGCCCCCGTTAGCCTCCGTGCCCGTAAGAGGACGGCTTGTGGACCTCGGCCGAGGTGACGTGGTTTTGTTTATTTGGAATTTGATTGTTATGGGGCCGGATATCGCGGATGCCGTGGATGCCACGGCCTTGTACCTGCCGCGTATTGAGAGCGGGGTGGGCAACTAGAGCTCTTACGTCTCTCTCTCTCCCTCTCTCTGCTTGAAGTTGAGCGTCTGACAATGTACATGTCTACCTACCTATGTATATATCTACCTACCCTGCAATTCTGCACGGAGCTTAGTTATCCATGGTTCCACTGCACTCTTTAGCGGACATGGGGACACCCTTTTTCGTCGTTGATTGGCGATGATTCATCAATGTGCATGTCTAAGTGAATACCAAACCTTTCACAGACACACTCGCCTCGCTCGTTATAGGCTGAGCGGAATACACAGTTAGGCCGATCCCCTCTTGAAACCTCCAGATACACAATGTAGGGGGGGGAAACACATTTGGAGAAAAAACCACAGGATAAACGACATGCTTAACACTAAAGACATCTTTTTCTGTAGAAATGCAGTATCATGGCGGCTTCCAAGTCTCTCGTTCTAGACCCTCAGTTGGCAGTCCAGTTCAGCCGCGACGTCGCCCCTGTACACCGACTTCAGATCGACCCCATGAACCCACTTCCAACCGCCGACGCCGACCACCTGTACCTAAGCCCGCCGCAGCCCCTCTAAGAGAAAGGCGAAGAAAACTCAGTTATCGAATGCAATGGGTCTCTGCAAAAAAGGGTATGTAGCCATCTACCTGTGCGAATTCAAGTCCCACATTTTGCCGTCTGCAATGAGGATACAGGGTACCTATAGATAGAGACATTCGATCTGGATATCTGACTAGCTTCCATGCGAAGGTTGATTATCTAATCAAATTAACATTTCATTTCAATCCAGTTTCGGACGATATCTTACTTAGTACTCTACCGACTTACCCCCCCCAAGCCCACCATATCGAATCCAAATCGTGCTATCTTTTCTGCAGGTCAGCATTTGTCAGTCGGTTGTTGCGCATCTTCGAGCATATAAGACGTCACCTCAACTTGCCCCACCAACATACCTCGTACATATATAATTCTACTCCCCTTCTCCCCTCCGCCCCCCCCTCCACGACCACCACACTCCATGCAAGCCTTCTATCGCACATCCACCGTCGCGGCATCACGAGCAGCAGCACCCACGAGACTAGCATCGATACGGAGGCACCTCTCTTCAACAGCCCGTACCATGGCTCCCATCACCAAGGAAACCGATTTCCTCGTCATCGGCGGCGGCAGCGGCGGCCTGGCCTCGGCTCGCAAGGCCAGCGGGCAGTTCGGCACAAAGGCTCTCATCGTCGAGGGCTCGCGGCTGGGAGGAACCTGCGTGAACGTGGGGTATGTCGAACCATTGGGGGAACCCCTCTAGGCCACCTGAGAAAATCGAGAACTAACCTTTGATGTGCCCTCCCCTCGCAGCTGCGTCCCGAAAAAGGTTACCTTCAACGCCGCCGCCATCGCCGAGACCATCCACCAGGCAAAGTCCTACGGCTTCTCCGTCGCCGAGACGGCCCCCTTTGACTGGCCCACCTTCAAGACGAAGCGCGACGCCTACATCAAGCGCCTCAACGGCATCTACGAGCGCAACCTCAACAATGACAAGGTCGAGTACCTCCACGGCTGGGCCAAGCTCACCTCGCGGAACGAGGCCGAGGTCACCCTTGACGACGGCACCAAAGCCCTCGTGAAGGCCAAGAAGATTCTCATCGCTGTCGGCGGCAACCCCACCATCCCGCCCAACATTCCCGGCGCCGAGCTCGGCATCAACTCGGACGGCTTCTTCGACATTGACAAGCAGCCCAAGAAGGTTGCCCTCGTCGGCGCCGGCTACATTGCCGTTGAATTCGCTGGCATGTTCAATGCACTTGGCTCCGAGACCCACCTCTTCATCCGCCACGACACCTTCCTGCGCACGTTTGACCCCCTCATCCAGGAGACCGTCACGAAGGAGTACGAGCGTTTGGGCGTCAACCTGCACAAGCGTTCGCAGCCCACAAAGGTCGAGAAGGACGCCGAGGGCAAGCTCACCATCTTCTACAAGGACGCCGAGGGCAAGGAGATATCTGAGGGCGGCTTCGACCACCTCATTTGGGCCATTGGCCGCACGCCGGCGACAAAGGACATCGGCCTCGAGGAGATTGGCCTCAAGCTCAACGAGAAGGGCCACATCCCCGTCGACCAGTACCAGAACACCAACCTGGAAAATATTTACGCCCTTGGTGACGTCACCGGCCAGGTCGAGCTGACTCCCGTTGCCATCGCCGCCGGCCGCCGCTTGGCTGAGCGTCTGTTTGGCGGCCCCGAGTTCTCCAAGGCCCACCTCGACTACTCCAACATTCCATCCGTCGTCTTTTCCCACCCCGAGGTTGGCAGCATCGGCCTTACGGAGCCTCAGGCCATCGAGAAGTATGGCAAGGACAACATCAAGGTCTACAAAACCAGCTTCACCGCCATGTACTACGCTATGATGGAGCCTGAGGAAAAGGGTCCCACCGCCTACAAGCTCGTCGTGGCCGGCCCCGAAGAAAAGGTCGTCGGTCTTCACATTGCCGGTCTTGGCAGCGGAGAGATGCTCCAGGGCTTCGGTGTTGCAGTCAAGATGGGCGCAACGAAGAAGGACTTCGATAGCTGTGTTGCGATCCACCCGACTAGCGCCGAGGAGCTTGTGACTTTGAAATAGACTTGCATAGAGATTTTGCGAGGCTTAGAAGAGGAGGAAGAGATACCAATTCGTAAAATTCCAGGTTTTAACGCCACACCACGTCCCTGACGCCTTTGCTCATTGTGAACGGTTATACCAGTAGTCCCTGGTTCTTTTTCCTCGACGCCAGTCCGTTTTCCGAGTTCCCTTATCGCCCAGCTCCAAAGCATTTCAGGTTTTCTGTTCCATTCTGGACGTCCTGTCGATTTTGTGCCTAGGTAAAGTGCCTAGAATTTCGCGTACTGTTTGGCCACGACTGTTGTATCAACGCAATCAAGATGTGTCTTGCCATACTATCGTGCGGCCGATCTTCTCTCACAGGAAGACCATGCTGACAAGGCTAGTGGCGGAGAGGCCGAGGACAGTGAAAAGGAATGCGTGAGGGGCAATGGCACCCGCAGCGCTAGGCTTCGATTCCTGAGGTTTGCCTCCGCTGGGACGCGGCATTAGCATGGGTTATCCACGTTGGAGATGACACCACAGGAAGAGACTTACGTGCTGGTTGGTATTGATGGCGTCGGAGTCGCGTCGGGCTCGGAGCTGCCAGAAGGCTCCGGAGTCGAAGTCGGAGCGTTGACTGTAGCCGAGGTCAATGGCAGATCGTCAACCTTGAAGCCAATCTCGGCACAGGTAGATGCGTAGGCGTCGTATGCGGGCTTGAGGTCGTTGCCATTGCAGACGCTGGTCAGATTGCCGACCATGGCGGCCATGTGATCATCGCAGAGGTTCTCGACACCGGCCGGGCTGGGTTGCTGGCCCAAGGCAGCAAGAAGGCAGGCGGGAGGGGCTGCCGCGACAAAGTTAACGAAGCCAGCAATGGCAGAGATGATGACGGCGGACTTCATCTTGCAAACGCAAAAAAGAACAGGTGTTATGTTTGATGTAGGTAGGTATTGTAAGAGCTTGAGATATTCGAAGGGTAGTGCTGGAACAAGGGGTAACGAATGAGTCGACCGGCGTATGAATGTACAGGGCAGGAAATCAAGAGGACTGTCGAGAAGAGTAGACAGGGGCTGCTGTGCTAGGAGGAATACAATTCGTTCCGTTTCTCGGTCTATGTTGGGAAACCCGAAGGCAAAACGAAGTAAAATCAGTCGAAGAAGTCCGGAGGTTAACGATGCATTGAGGCGCAGGCTAGGGACGAGTTTGCTGTGTAAGTGTTTGTCGCACTCAACTCTCCCTCTTTCTGGCAAGAGGCAGAACCAACGGAATCCCTGTGACCTTGTGGGGTGGAGAAGGTGATCATCGGGAAATGCTCCGAAGAAGGCGGCTTTCCTGGGGAAGGAAGGGTCCGGTGGGTGGGGCCGACACGAACTTCACTCCTTCTGGAACAACTTCAAAACACCATGGCCTCTTTCCCATCCACAACGCCAAAAGCAGCCCCTTCCAGCTGCCACGATCGGCTCATTCTCGCAACTAAGGGCGAAGGATCCCGAATCGCGCATTCTTACTGCTATAGCAATTATCCCCCACAAGTTCACGAGTACGTGTCTTGGCGCGCGGAATGTCTCGACTCATCATTCTCCCTGCTACGGCAAACATCTCGTTTTCGTAAGCACTCACGACGTCGTGGTTGCTGTTCTTAATCTGTCCAGGTCTCTCTTTCTTGCGATATATTATGTTGCTTCTCGTCTCATGAATACTCTCTTCTCTCTCGTGCTCTCGTAGGATGAACGGCGGAGGATCCTTGGGGGGAGGGGGGGGGAAGGGTCACACCAGCACCAGCGGAGTGGCACACGCAGCCAACTGGTGGACGGCACCTTACTCCCCCTTGTCCGGGGTTTCGTCACTCTTCCGCTCGTGTCAAACACCACTAATTTCAACCGTCTGCCATTGACCGTACTTGGCAGCCCAGAAATATCTGGCCGGTCAACTGGCAGCGTGGAATTGAGTTTGTGTCCCTGGACTCTTGAACTCATCAGACAACCTGCATCTGGTGACCGTGTTTGTCCCATGATCCCAAGGTTTAACTTTCAACTGAGACCAGCCACACCACGTTTGTTCGTCTCTCGATTTATTCCCGACGCTCTGGTCGGTCGGTCGGCTTTTCTTGACATCGTTACCCGTACTTGCATCGGAAAGCTCGAGCTTGCAAACATCAGAACCAGCTGCATGAAACCCTCCTTCGCCACGTGTCCATCTGCTAACAAACTAGATACAAGCTAGAGATCATTACAATGATCTTCTAGTAAAGAAGTGGTTCGACTTACCAACTTGTGCCTCATAATGCCTGTGCGACTGGATGCGGCAGCTCTCTGGATTTCTGCTGCCAGAAGGAGCACATATCGGTCTTCTTAGTCGCCGCGACGTTTCTTGTCACGAAACTTCAGATGAGTTTCGCTTCTTCCACAGATAAACGAGTCATATCTTCCGCCTTGCAGACTCGAAATAACCTGGCCACCTAAAGCCTCCACTATCCTCGCCTATTGAGTCGTCATTGACCGTTGCACAGGCCATTCCTTCCATCCTTGCCCCGAATTGGAGGGTATTCCACCTTCTTGTATTGTTCCAGCCCCAGAAGCCGGCACCGCGGCGTTTACTCGACGCCCATCTTGACGTCGGGAACGCACCGAGCTCTCGGGATGCACCGCGGTGTCGAGACTGAAACCCAACACACGAAATTCCTCTGGCACATAACACGCCGCGTCTCTGACGGGTAGCGCACTTTGCCCACATCTCCTTATCCACCAGAAGAGCATGATCGGGATCCTCCCTCTTTCAGCCGTCGAAACTTGCGAACTCCGCGGAGTAGGGGCGATTTGGCTCATGGCGAAGGGCCAAGGTACAGTTACTGCTGGGAGGGTTCCGCTCGATCAAACGCACCCGGGTACAGCCCGAGCAGAGCAAGGGACTCACCGGAGCAATTTGAGGCAATGATCCTCTGCAACCGACGGGTAATTCTTCTAGGACGACGTGTCTACCTGGCTAGACATGTGGAATTCGTCCGTATTCTGCGGATACATCGGCGACGGGAGCTCGCACAGACGAATCTGCTGTAACCAGGTCGCGGCCTTCGTTGTGTTTTGTGTGATTGAAGGCAAGGCGTTCAGAGCTTGACTAACAGTGTTTGCCGCCACATCCAAATCCCTCGAGCGGTATGGGTAGTTCTTGTGCGCGTTCCGTCGTCTCAATCTTGCAGCTAACGCACATGGCTACGTCTATCATAGAAGTCGTCAAAGAGGACCATCCTGACCTCTCGAATGTTATCTGGACAGCTCATTAGAACGCTATTGGACGCTTCCTAGTCACAAGCTCATGGCTGCCGGACATCACCAGCATCAGCCCCTGAGAGGTTCGCATCCTTGGAATCTTCAGCTGGACAGTAGACAGGTCTGGCCAGCAATCGTGAGCCGCACTTCCGATCACGGGACGAGTCATTGTAGTAGTCGTCGACCATGTAGCAGGTAAGTAAAACGAGACACTTTCGAACTTTCGCACTTCCCTGAAGGTCAGAGCACGGTTCTTCAACGCCAAAACGGTCGGTCTGCATTAGTTATTCCTCGTTGCATTGCTGCGCGCTCCGTACTTCTTACCCGGATTCCCCTGTGTGCATTTGCAAGGCCGACCCATCGACGGCCACGAGCCGTTAGGCTTCTCGTCCTGTTCTATTGATCGTAACCGCAGTTTAAACGGGTTTTCACATGGAACCCATTTCTTTAGAGCCTGATGTTCTGGACAGCCTTCCGTGCAGCGATCAACCGGCCTTTGAACTTTGAAACTTGGCTGTTGGAAGTTTAACCTCCCAATGAGGGGTTTCGCAAGCAGACCTCTTCGCTGAACAGTCCGCGGAAAGTTCACGCTCGACCGCCTCTTGACATCAGCTAAGCCCCTAGCGAATCTTGCCTCATATCAGTTGGCTGCCCACGCACGACATCACCAAGCCAAGGGCTATCCAGGAACATCGTTGAAAAGATCAGACAGCACTGGAAAGGAAGGGTGTGGGTTCGTTTTCCCAGTCCTGGTTCAATGCATCAACGTTGGCCTTGTCAGGCAAATACGTAGTGTACCGCCTGTCAGTCATGGACCATCCCTTAAGGTTTTAGTCCGGGCCTCCTCTCTGGATCGATGATAACATACCCTCTCCCCCCTCCCTTTCTTGTGACGATCTGTTGCTGAGAAATTCACTCCTTCGACCTGAATGTAACAACCGGCAAACATGGCGGACACAAAGGTCGCTCAAACGACGAGCGTGACCATCGTGATGATGAGTCTCATCACGCTGACAGTCGCGATGAGGACCTTTGTACGAAGTGTACTGTTGCGGAGCTTGGGGTGGGACGACAGTGAGTATCGTCGAGAATTTTGCACTACGACGGTCAAGCTGACAAGTAATAGCACTGGTGATCACCAGCTGGGTATTTAACCTTGACGTCGATTTACGAGATCCTCTCTAACCGAGATAGGTACTCACCATGGCGCTTTGCAGTGCAATCCTTGCCAGTGAGTCGCTTCTCGTCTGCCTACTGATTTTACTCAAGCTGACCTACAATAGTGACCGGCGTTGGGTTGGGTTCCCACTTCGAAGACGTCTCAAAAACAGACTTTGCACAGTTTCTCAGGGTTGGTGAATAGCTAAAGAGAGGTTGGCTGATGGAGGCTGACGAAGTTCGTCTAGTATCAAGTCGTCACACAGCTCACTTACATCTGGGCTTTCGTCACAGTCAAGATGTCGTTTGCGGTGCTTTACCTGCGGCTGCTTCCCGACCAGATCTATCAACGCATCAACAAGTTTCTCATCATTCTGCTACTTGCAGAGGGCATCGAGGAGACAGCGGTGGTAATCTTCAGATGTACTCCTGTCGAGCGTGGTTGGACGCCATCCGTACCCGGGACATGCCTGGACTTGACCATCTTTTACTACTCTGCTGTATGTTGAAGCAATTGGCAAGACCTGCAGATCACTGAAAAATTGTTGGCTGACTCGAGATAGTTCGTCATCAAATTGTTGACTGACTTGGTACTCTTCATTCAACCAATTCCGACCATTTGGAAGTTGCAACTGCGGATTGCGAAACGGATTGGTGTTATTTTTATGCTCTCTCTGGGGTTGCTGTAAGTGCTCTACTCAATACCGACAGGATCCATGGCTAAAAGCTTCTAGTGTATGTATCATCTCAGTCATCAGAGTGAGCTACATCGGTGCTTTCGACCAAGACGTTACTTGTATGTGACCCCTGGATCAAGATTGAGTCCGCCGCTAACGGTTGCAGTCTTGGTTGCTGATCCCTTGCTCTGGTCCGAAGTCGAGGTCTGCGCCCTCATCATCTGCTCTGGCGTGCCGTCGCTGCGACCGTTGATATCACGATTCCCCGCCCTCAACAAGGCTCTCGGTCTGTCCACGGGCAAGTACTCGAAAGTATATTACCCAAATCAACGAACAACGATAGGCGGTTCCAAGCCGACTATGGGCCCAAATGCGTACGCCCGCGCAACACAAGGCAAAGCCGGCGGGAAATTGTCCGTGAGCTCGAGCTCTTACGGCCCTTCCACGACACGTAGCAACATCGAAAGTATGGATATCATCCTGCCATTGGATCTCGACAGGCCGTCGTTGGTGCACAGCGTGGAAATGGGTATCATCAAGGTGAAGAACGACACCCAGTCATCACAAATATCGAACATTCCACTGTCACAGTACGTGATGGAGGACCCTTATTTTCCCGCGGGACGGCCGATGGCCAGGCGGAAAAGCCGGGGGAACATCCATAACGGAACGGGTTGGATAGACGACGATTGAACGCCCTCTTATTGGGAAGCAATTTTGGGCACGTTGCCCAGCATATACGCTTGTCGCCGAGAAAAGCTGTAACGGCTACTTCTAATGTATATAAAGCATCACAGCCCTTGGCAAACAGGCATGTCAACCTTGACTGCCTGCCGGCTTCGCCTCCCCCTTATCTTTTACATATGATCGCTAGACGATAAAGCGCCTGCATATGAACAGGCCGATTCACTTGTTTCAAACGTTTCAATCCTCTATGTTTTCCCATCGGCAATTTTGTGTGCGTGTTTCCTTTGGCGAGTGATCATCAGGAAACCGATGGGGCCTCTGTCAGCCAGTTTGAGTGGCTCGGGAAGGCTCCGTATCGGGGGTTTTGCAGCATGTCGAGCACTGACGCAATTCCGCGAAGCAATTTGTCTCTGCTTGACACACTCCACGCCTGAAAGACCCGACTCTTTAAAGCGGGTATGTTAATGGCTCTTGTAAGGGGGCCCGAATAAGCCACGGGTGTGGGACACGATCCCGGATCCGATGAGGAGACAAGATTTTGTGTCCGCCTCTCTGCGTTACGGATGAGGTGGCTCTTCCCTTCCTCACTCTCTCGTTTCGCTAGTGACAGAGAGAGAAGAGGGCCCATGATACCTGACAAAGAGGCATTGGGACCAGATGAAATGTTTCAACATAACCCATGACAAGGGATTTGGCCTGATCAGTTCGGGCCCCGGAAAAAGAAAGGCGTGTAGTCTGCTGACGTAGTTTCTTTCGACGGAAGTTAACGAAGATCTGGTGAAAACATGACCACCGCTTTCAAGCGTTGAATTGATGGGCTATATGACAGAGAAGTTGAACTATGCAGACTGGAATCTGGATGAGGCTATAATAGAACATTAAATCGACGCAAGCGTGGTTACATAGATGACACGGTAGGTAGGCTGGCCGTGGAAGACCAAAGCATTGCCCAGCATATGTTGACCCTCATCTTGTTGCGAAGGTCTTCCTTCATGTGAGCGGAAAAGGGCATCCTCGAGATGGCGGGACAGCTTTGAAATCCTACTCTGCAACAAGTCATCATCTAGAGTAGCCTCTCCCTGATCTATGGATCGGGAGGGCTCGTCGCCACGCTCCATGCCGGCACGAAGCCAACAAGATACTTTAGAACTGTAAAGAGATCGCGGCAACCTGACGAACGGCGCAATCTGGCCACAGAGAGATTAGCAAGTCTGGTTACTTGACCTTGTTTCTTCATAAGGCGACTGAAGGCCTCCGGGCCGAGTTGGTCGCAGTACATCTTGGTATGCTCAAGGCTCTCTTGGTGCTCGGGATAAGTCAAAGGTGCACTTTTGCGGTGCTAAGTTATAGTGATAATTGAGCTAGTAGGGCATTAACTAATCTAAGAGCAGTTGGTTCATCTTCATGATAAGCCCCCGGGTTCTCGTTGTTGCTTATGTCACTGGTGTAAGTATGGATTGGCTTGAGACATCTCAACTCTGACGATGAGTCGCACTTGGTCTGTATCCCACTACCAGGTACCCACAATCTCCCCGGAAAAGATTAAAGCAAAATGTCTCACCTATTGACTACAATGACTTTACCGGGACAAACTCAGAATCATGACTGGGGAGTCGCCCTTCACTTTACAGGATTTACTGCCTTACATGGGCAAAAATCCGACTTAAACCCTACGAATCCCCGTTAAAACTGTTGTCCTGCCAGGCTTCATTAGCATATATGTTTGAAAAGCAAAGAGAGAGAGAAGATGTATCAGATGAGAAGTGCAGTAGGTATTGCTGATGCTGGAAGGTATGCTCTAATGGATAGTGAGTGTTGCATGATACAGTGAGATTTCATCAGGAGACTGACCCCATCCCGGCTTGCGGCCAATTAAAACACCCTTAAGAACATGCACGACCAACTCCCGGCCTCAGGCGCAAAACTTGCCCTAGCATGGTCCGTGCATATTTCCAACTTCGTGCCTGTGGGGTTAGCGAGCCCGCACAAAAAATTACCAGGCGGTCTTCCTCGATTCTCTCGTTCCTCCCGAAAAAGTTCATTCCCGACAACCTCGACAATCCAACCACCCAACGCCGGCCAGCCACCAGTCGATTGCCTCTGAGCCACCATCAGGTTAGTTGAACGAGCAGTAGACGCAGCATCACCCCGACTCGAATTTGTCTTTCGAATCCACTGTCGCAGTGGACGATACAACTCGATGTTCCTATCTTCGTTCCCCTGGCTCTCCGTCAGAGCAAAGAAAGGCATTTCGCGGTATCTCCCTGGCGACACTTGGAAGCACCAATCCCACTGCAGTCCCTTTCCTTGATGTCGCATGTACATTTCGACCAGAACCTGTGCTAACTACTCTTCTTCCGAACAGCATAAGCAATCATGGGTATCTCTAGAGATTCCCGCCACAAGCGCTCCGCCTCCGGTGCCAAGCGCGCCTACTACCGTGCGTAACATATTCGAAAGCCCGTATGCTCTTACCAAGCATGCGTTCTGACCTTTCTGCTCAACAGGGAAGAAGCGCGCTTTCGAGGCCGGTCGCCAGGGTGCCAACACCCGTATCGGCCCCAAGCGAATCCACACGGTCCGCACCCGCGGCGGCAACCACAAGTACCGCGCCCTCCGCCTCGACAGCGGTAACTTCGCCTGGGCCTCCGAGGGCTGCACCCGCAAGACCCGTGTCATCGGTGTCGCTTACCACCCCTCCAACAACGAGCTCGTCCGCACGAACACCCTGACCAAGTCCGCCGTTGTCCAGATCGACGCCGCTCCTTTCCGTCAGTGGTACGAGGCCCACTACGGTCAGAACCTCGGCCGTCGCCGCCAGCAGAAGCAGCAGGCCGCCGGCACCGTCGCCAAGGAGGAGGATGCCAAGAAGTCCAACTCGGTCGAGAAGAAGCAGGCTGAGCGCTTTGCCGCCCAGGGCAAGGTCGAGAACGCCCTCGAGAAGCAGTTTGAGGCCGGTCGTCTGTACGCCGTTGTCTCTTCCCGTCCTGGCCAGTCTGGTCGCTGCGACGGATACATCCTTGAGGGTGAGGAGCTCGCCTTCTACCAGCGCAAGCTTCACAAGTAGACGTCACGCTCTTCGTCTTCACGATGAGTACTGTGATGTTTTGCTAACCAGCGTCGCGTTGGGGGGGTAACGGCATGATGGGGGGAAACACTAGATAACTGACTCTCTCACGGGGTTCACGTTAACGGGAATGAAAAAAACATTTTATCGGGCTCTTAGGTTGTTCTTGGTGTTCAACAGGTTTTGCTTTTAGTCAGTCTGGCAAAACCGCCAACGAGGGGTGTGATCAGCCTGCAATACCACTATGTAGGCTCGGGTAAAAAAGCAAACCGGGCCGACGGACGGGTTATATGGGTTATTAGGAAGACTCAAAAAGACTATACCACCAAGTTTTTGCCTGCCTCAGACACATGGGTTCATTCGCTTTTTTGACGTGAAGTGCTGTTTTGCCATGTTCTGTAACTGGTGTCGTAGTTGTAGAATTCTACTGAAGGAAGCCAACTCGTCATCGCCATGAACTCCTTCCCGTTTGTTTCGACATGGCTTTCCTCCGGCATAGGCCCCGTTCTGATGTCAGGGGCGGCTGGCCAGTCCAATGTCAACTCCACGCCTCTGCTTGTCTCCACCGGCGTATTCCTGCAGCTCTGTTGTTGCAACGTTTCTTGGGATATCAAACATGAATGTCCATTTCTTGGATCCTCCTCCCCGGTTCCTTGTTGCCCCCATAGCCATCTTTGGCGCCCAGATGTGCGTTCGGCCAGCAAGCACACAACACAAACCTCTCCATACTTAATGGGAAGCCATAATTACTTTTTGTACATTAAGATGTTCAGAGAATTCTGCTTCTGGGTTTACCAGGATTGTACTTCGGACACGTCACTTCAGGCAAACTGTCGCTTGAGGTCCGTCCACTTCCGTGTAAGTGTCTCGTGCTGAGAGTTGATCTGTCATGAATGTCAGTGAATGGTGGTCAGTTTGAGGGGATGAGAAATATCTTCTCACCTCGGCATACTGCATCTTGGTCTGCACAAGCTCCTCCTCCAACTCTGCCATCTCCTTCTCCAACTTCTCGTTCTCCTCATGAACCTTCTGGTTGCGCTTCATGAGATCGTCGCGCTCGGCCTTCCATGCATTCTCGAGCTCTTCGGGCTGCTTCTGGATGACGTTACGCAGCTCGCGAACCTGTCCTTTGAGACTTTCGTTTTCATCCTTGAGCTCCTCGTTCTCGACCTTGGTGTGAACCAGTTCCGTAGCGAGGGCTGCCTGCTCGCTGTCATACGCCTCGACACGTTCCTCGAGCTTGCGCACCTTCACGGCAAAGTTGATGTTGGCGCTCCGCAACTGCTCGAGCTCTGCCTCACGTTCCTTTTCCGCCCTCGTTTTCTCTTCCCATTCGAGGGTGTAAGCCTTCAGGATCTCAGGGGTGATCTTCACATCGCAAGCATCCCTGACGAACTGGTCGGCGCGGTACACTTCCTTGTCCATGCTCGAACTGGAGCTTCCAAAAAAGCCGTTTTCCAAGATACTTCCGGCGCTCGGTGCCGTGTCGATATAAGCGTCGAATAGCTTGTCCTTAAGGAAGACTGTGAGCTGCTGCATGTCCGAGATGGCGAGCAAGTTGGCAACATTTTTTTGCATCAGGACGATGCCGAATCGCAGAATCGCCGACAGGCCCTCGGATAGAATCAAGTCGTAGATACGCAGCACAAGTTGCAGGGGGAAGCGGTAGGCAAAGAGCGTCAAGAACCACTGGGTAGCGTATAGATGCGGCGAGATGCTGCGGCGGCGGAGGTGGCAGTACAGAGCGGGCTCAAAGTCCTCGAGGAGGCGCTCAAAGATGTACAAGTTCTTGTGAAGACCGGGCATGTCCTGGATGAAGAGATCGCGTAGGTGATAATGGTTCATCAGTCGTACCAGCAGGCAAAATGCTTCCTCCTCCGACATATTGAACAGGAGCGGCATAACAAGGAAGTTCATGCCTTGGGCGTAGCCGACTGCCTCATCAAACAGAGCATATGCCTTGCAGACGCCGAAGAGGCCTTCTTGGAGCCCCGCCGCAGCCGCGTATTTGGAGAAGCTGGTTCTTGCGCCCAGATCCCGCCGAATGGTCTTCTCGAGCTTCTGCAGCATGGCGGTGTCCTCTTTTTGCTTCTTTTGCCTCGCCACGGTGGCCGCCTGCTGTGCCTTCAACACGGCCTCGGCGCTCTTCTCGTGGGGCGAGGGCATGCCGTTTGCGCCCGAATGCTCCGAATGAATCGACGACGCAGAAGAGTTGACAACATCATTCTGTATGCTGAGGTTTCCATTGCTTCCCGAACTGACGGTGCTCTGGCTGTTCCGATTGACTTCCTTATCAGTGCCTCTAGCCACCAGCTCTCTGTACATGATCTCGAGCTCTTCGTTGTTGCTCTGGGCCAAGACTTGCCAGATGACTCCTCGGATGGCGTTAGGAATACCGCTGGCTATAGCCCTGTTCAACTCCTCGGAGCTCGTTCGCGCAACGACCGCCGGACCTTCGTAGACGACAGACTGCCACAGATCCCAGTCTACCTGAGCATCCGACATATCAGATGGACCGGCCGAGACTCCAGATACCGTCCCTGGTGCCAATGCCGGGTTCGGGGTCGTGGGCAGTGGCGACTTAGGTGCCTGGTCGGCCCCCAGCTCCTTATCGTTGCCGATCTGTGCAGGAGGGGTGCTCAAACCCAGTCCTTTGGGGGGTGGAGCAGGTTTGTCGTCGTCGCTCGGCAATGTGATGCCCGCTTCTTCCCGTAGCCGCACCATCTTGAAGCGGTCTTTCAAGCTATGGCGGGGCACACCGCTGGCGCCGGCCCCCTCCTTCTCTTCATCCAGCCTGCCGAGCATCATCTCGGAGTTGCTTGTCAAAGTCGCGATGGAGCTGGCAGTATTGCGTCGAGGGGAGGCTTGAGGAGGAGGCGAGGTCTCCTTTTCCTTGCTTGTGCTGTTGCGGGACAGCCAGGAGAAGGGACTTGTGAGCTTCCTGGTCGGGGGCCCTGGGGGAGGTGGCAGTGCGGCAGAAGGAGCGGTTTGCGGAGGGGCCGCGGCTGGGACTATAGGGGATTTGGCGGGCGATGGCTCGGCTGGCGGCGACCATGGCATGGATGGGAGGGCGCCGGTGATGCTGCTAATGGACATCTTCTTGGGCGGGGGTTTCTCTTCGATAGGACTAATGGGTTTCGATTCTGTATTTAAACTTAGCATATTGACACACGTCAATCGGTTCATGCTGCGAGACAACAAACCTGATTCTTGCAGAGCAGGGTGGTCGTCGTCCAGCTTGATGTCGTCCAAATTGGAGGTGTTGGAGAGACGGTGGGATACGGGAGACGCCTTCCTCTTAATCTCGCTGTCGTCGTCGTCGCTCTTGAACTCTTCGTCGACAAAGTGGTTGGCTTCCTTTGCCGGTGATGGAGGGGCTGCTGCATCCTTTTCGTCTTCGATCTCCTCCTTTTTCGGGGGTTCAGGGTCCGTTTCCTCGGTGGGCGGCGGTTTCGAGACCGAAGGCGTCCTCTGGGTAAGGGAGCGGACTTCGGTCACCTCAGCTACTTCGGCGACGTCGACGGCGGCGTCTTCGAAAGCATCCTGCTGCTCGTACCGTCACGTTAGCAAACAATGCCCCTTTATGAAGGTTCTTTGCTGTAGCCTCTGCCCCAAGTCCGGGGTGGGTGGTTGATGTATCAAGGGAGGAAAGGGGACCGTTACATTCTCCTCATCTGAATCGGAGTCGGTCGAAAGTCTCTTGACTTTCGTTTCCTTTGTGACCTCGGGCGAAATGGTCGCAGCAGGGTTGTCTGGCTGGGACATGGCGAGGTTGAGAATCGTAGGTCAACTTGCGCTGACCTATGTTTGTGGGTTGTAGGTGTGAGTGTGTGTGTGCAGTTTGGTGGGATGGGCTTCTCTTTCTCCTCCAGCTAAGGTCGGACTTGTTAGTACCTCAGTTGGTGGCCATGGAGATGGGGGGTGGGCGTTCCAGCACTAAGGCAGGTAGGTAATGCAGGTTAGGTAGGGAGGCAGTTGTACACTTTGTCGTCTGTGCTGCTGAAGTATACTTTGTGGTACGGTGCTATGGTATTCGTGAAGTGCAGGGGGACGCTGGGGGGGCTTTGCTTTGTTGCTGTGATGATCTTGTTGGTGAGCTTGCCAGAAGAACGGACGACCGAGAGTAAAAAGACGAAGGGATCAGGATTGACGGGTCGAGGGTCGAGGTTAGTAGTCGAAGAACGGGTGTGGCGCGCAACGAGTTGCCCTTCCCTCCCTTTTCTTTTTTTCCCCTTTCTCTTCTGACCTGCTTCGGGTTGGGGGGAATGGGGAATTAATCGAAATCGAATGAAGCTGAGCCTCACCGCAGATGGGGGACAGGACCCTCCAGATGTATCGTCACAGCGCTACATAGTGGCACTGTACCTGCCTCCTACCCACCTACTTGACTGGGGACCTGGAGGCAGTCTGCCCGTACTGAGTAGCAGCGAAGTGGACAACAGTGACTGTGAAGTGAGCCCCATATGCGGATATCATTCGTCCACATCTTCAATGCTCAGCACCCTTGAGTCCTTGACATCCACCGTGAACATCTCTATAGGTGCATTCAAGACTGCGTTGGGGGCGGCCAGGGTACATTGGGGGGGAGAAAAAGAACGGTCGACCACTGATAGCTTAGCGCGCCGCTTACGGCACGGGATCGCTCTCTGTTTCGGGGGTCTGGATGCCGCGAGTTCATGTCCGGAGCTCAGAAAGCCAGCCCCCCGCACCCTCCCAGCCAGCCAGAAACACTGTCAAAATGCCATTAACGACAGGGGCGAGCTCTCTTCCTCGACGGGTAAACACTAAACAGGCCGCGGGGGCCAGGCAAAGGAAATTGGCCGGGATCGACGGGCAGGGAAGCTGTTGTTTCTTGATGATTGCCCAGCAACTCCTACGCCCTTTTCAGCCTCCCAGAAGCTTTTTCGGTTCATCTGGTCCTCTCGCTAAGTGACATTCCCTCAGGTGCGTGTCCGAAAGAATTGGCCCGCAACCCTGGATCTGAGGGAAGTGGTCCGATGTAGCGGTCTGGGTTTTCCAATAGCCTCCCCAATCTTCAGCAAAACAATCTCAAGGGTACGAGAACGTTTACTCTCGTACCCATAACAGCGGTAACCCCCGTCCCGAGTCCCGAGGAAGAGTACCGGTAAATGTTAGTTAGGCACTATGCCCTCCCTAATTAATGGACGCCTCAGGGCTGGGAAAGAAAGGGACGAGTCGACTGGTATAACGCCAACAAGAAGTGCCGCTGTACCACGTCTTCTTGTTTGTTTGTTGCTGTCTTGGCTCCTAGTGTCCTGGGCATGTGTGCGCGCCTCCCCGAGACGAGCTTGTCTTCAAACAGTCGTGTTCGGCCCAACAGCTGCTGCCCCTGCAGCCCCTGCAGCACAAGCTGGCCTCTTGGTTGGCATGATGGTTGAGTAGCCGAAGCAGAGCAATCGGGGGTGAGGGGGAAATGATGACAAGATACCTGCCCGGTACGTGTCATGTCTCGGCCAGCCGTCGTCGTCCTGAGTACACCGTTGGTAGCACTAGCCTTTCCCCATTGGTACAATCCTGATGTCCTCACGCCGTTGTATATCGGTAAGATCTCCTCGTCCGCCCTCCCCCCCCCCCCCCCTTTTTTCGACCTAGTCATCCGTACACCACAGTACCTCTGTACCTTACCTACACTAAAAGGTGCCGGCCGCCTGCAGGCCCGGCGTTACGCCGTTCGTCCGGTGTTCTGGTTGAGAACGGGGCCTCGGGGGACGACCGCACCGAGACGCCCTGGCACCGCTTCCCCTTTGTATATAGATAGAATCCGGCGTCAGGAGCGGCAGCCGTTGGACGGCAGTTGTCCCATCCGCCGTTACTGTTATCAAGCTGACATGGAATGCCTGGAATGGGCACCAGAAAAGAGCGGCGTCTGTAGCTCTCGGTGCGCAATCTGCATGCAAATCCTATTTTGGCCAGCCCTCAACCAGCCCAGGTCTGCAAGTCTCGAGACTCTGGAATGCCCCTAAGCCCCCCATGTTCTGCGTGTCACCCAAGTCTTTTGTTTCTAGCCACACACGGAGATGCCGCGATCGGTAGCACATCTACCACACAAAACTCCGAACGGTACTCAGAAGTGTAAGAGTCATCATAGGTTACATTTATTTAGCCATATTAGTATTGGTTGCTGCTGTTACGTAGCCCAAGACTGAACAATCCGCTTTTCCCTCAATTTCTCAACAGACAGGCAAGTGCCTTGGGTGTAGACTGTGCGACTAGGGCTGCGTCCCGGGCTTGTCTTGGACAGAGCTGACAAGTCACTCACACTGCCAGCGCACGGCATGCGAAGTGGATTGGCCCGAGGGCCCCTTCCCACATGGCTGGTTGTTGTAATGTTTCTAGCAGTACACGTTTGCCGGCGATGGATTTTGGTCACCATACAGTCATTGCCATCGCGGAAAGGTGTTGGCCCTTGGTGGCCTCTCAAATCGGCAGGCTACGCAAAGCATCTCAAGAGAACACAAGCTGGGTGCCAGAGCGCGAGACCCGGGTGCATATGCAACACAACGACAGCCCCACGATGACATCGAACCGTGCCTCTGACCTCCGGACACCCAGGTGGGCCTTGAAGACTGTTCAATATTTTCATCGCGGCCGACGTAGTTGAGTGGGGATTGCATCCTCGAGACTAATCCAAGGTTGGGCCGGTAGTTTTAAAATTCCACTTGTTCGAGGCCCGCATGTTGTCATACATCGTTGTTGTACGTAAAAGAGAGGAGGCGATGGTGAAGACCACAACAGATTCAGACTGGTTGTGGTTCGTTTTTCTCTTTGTCCACGCTCTGAGACCAACAAATTCAGTGATTAAACGGTTAGAAGCAACACTCAAGAGCAACGTATTCGGTTTTATGGGCCCAGTACGATGGTGTTCTCCCCTCAAACTCACTACCTTCTTCGGGAAATATTGACGTACAAGTCGCCATCTTATTTCGATGGGATAGACCTATGGTTGTTGACAACTGCCTTGCGGTACGTACCTCTGAACCAAGACGTTTTCTACGACGAGCCCTCCCCTCCCACTTCCTGACCGCGTCCTACCCGCGAGAGGTGAACCGTGCGTGCGCTCACATCCCCGCTATCCTCCTTCCTCCCGTCATACCGCTGCCACTGTTTTCCCATCGCCATCAGCACTGTCCATCACACTGAGGAATCGCACATCTTTACAGTGCGCAAAACACGTGCGCCAGCTAACTGCCCGCCTGCTCGTCCCACCCTGACTGACCGCCCACAAGGCGGCAGACCACCCGACGCTGACTTGCCAGCCAAAAAGTGAGGGCACTTTCATAGGAAGCTACCTCTACCTTCCTTGCTATTACGCAAAGGGCCCACTATAACCGCACCTACCTTTCCTTACCGATTTGACATCTGCAACTTCTTTTTCCACCACACTCTCCAACATCTCATCCCGCCTCTTACTTCCACCTCGCCCCCAATATCCCGACACTCGTTGCGACCGACGGCTTAATCGAACCTGCTACTTGTTGCTCGCCTGGAAAATACGAAGCCTTCTCCGAGCGACGCGCACCCACTTGACGCCGACGACGACGATTTGAACTCACCGGTATTGGCGAAGCTGTTGGTACTGTAGCCTGCAAGGACGTCCTGCACACCCGGCCTTGCACCTCTTTACCTTGGTGACCCAAGATTTCCCGTCGTCGCCCGGTTGGGGTTTCCCCCCCCTCAACTTTTCACTTGATCGGAAACCTTGACCTCTTCCTTTTCGTCCTCCCTCCTTGACTGTATATTATTCAAAGACAAGGACTTCCTCTTCGGTGACGCGTTCGTTCCGTTTGCGCCAGTGTCAACAATATCCCCGTTGCCCCATCAAGACTTTGCTTTCCGACCCGGGCTAGCTAGCAAGGCTGCACTTATGAACCTGCGGCCCTGCCGCGCTCGCCCACGATGGGGAAGATAACGAAGCAGATGCAGCCTAAGCATGCCGAGACTTTGGTAAGTTCACTCCGCCTGCCCTTTGTGTGTCCTCGTTTGGCGGCCAGCCCGGCTAATCGCCCGCAGTCTCCATGGCTCAAGGACTTCGTCACGTCGGCCTGCTCGACCCCTTTGCCTCTTCTCCCAGACCACCTCTCCAAGTTTCCGACGAGATGGCCTTTCCCGAGAGGCGATCTTTACCACTGGATCCCCCTCCTCAACCGATTCGACAACATCTTGGACTGCTTCTCCACCACGTACAATCTCGATCAGGGTCCCCAAAATCGCGATTTCAGTCGCGACCTTCTTCTTAATCAAGGCACCAAGACTGAATCATACGGTGACCAGATATGGGATGCCGAGGGCTTGTCCAAGCTAGGCTACGAGGATGATGGTGACAGGCAGCTTATTGAGGCTGTCCTCAAGTTCACCCGTACCCTCCTGGAGCACTGCGGCAACCGAAGCATCTACTCCAGCAGCATGGTGCTGAACAAGTTACTCAACACTACCGCCTTGTCAGTCCTCCTCGCCACTCTGCAAGTCAGCGCCGAGTTGGCACAGCGCTACCAAGCTTCTGTCAAGCGAATCGGTAGTGCCTCTAGAACAGTCAGCACGGCCTTGCTGGGCAATCACTACCAGATCGACCTCGACCGCGTACAAAATCTCGCACTGCCCTTCTCCAAGACTCCGATCGTTAGCCTTTCGGACTCGGCGGCCGTCGCCACGCCCACATCCAGCACCAAAGGCAAAGACAAGGTCCAGCCGACAAACCAGAAGAATGCAGCAGTTATGTTTGCCAACGATCTGGGGTCTGTTCTTACATCAGACAACGCCCGTTGGAATGGCTGGGGCGACATCAAAGTTCCTTACACAGCGTCGTCCGCTGCGAAAGACCAGCCCATCCCGGCCGCTTCAGATCGTGTTGCGTCGAGCATGCCTTCCACGCCCACCCCCTTAAGACGCAGCACAACGGCCGGATCACAGCACAACACCCCTCGCTCGGCTCGTCAGCCCGGGGCTGAAGATATTTCGCCCCTGAGTGTCCGGCAACCTGGTAACTTCGGCGAGCAAGCAAACTCCAGTCAGAGGCTGTTTGACCTGCCACAGTCAATCGTGGCATCTACCTCCATTTACGAGCTCCTTTCGCGGTGCCCCGAGGATATGCCGGCTTCGACAAAATACGATGTGCTCAACCGATTGCGAGTTGCCAAAGCGCTTCTGGGTGGTGCGGAGTCCCGGCAGCAAGCCCTTGCCGTCCGCTTGCTTGCCATCACGAACCTGGCGTACATTCACCCCGAGTCTACCTTCCTCGAAAAGGTACTGCGTCATGACAATGATGAAACTCGCCGTTATCAGCTGGCCTACCAATTGGCTGAACTTATCCACCCTCCGGCGGATGGATCCATCCAGGTGCCTCTCTGGCTCCAATCCATTGTTCTCGCCCTTCTTGAAGTCATTTCCAACTACGCGGCGAGATACCAAGATGTTTTGTCCGCTTTGAATGCCAACGTCAACCACGGCATCCTTCTGTATGTTATTCGCAAGGCAGTTGCAGGCATGAAGACGGACGAACCGGATCGCGGCATCCATACTACTGAGGTCGATCAGTGGCGCACCAACCTCTTCTCGCTGACCACCCACCTGGCAATGTCCACCAGAATCGGCGCTGAAATGGTTACCGCTGGACTCATGGATATCCTGGTGGAGATTCTCAAGATCAGGTCTGACGTTGCTCAACGCAATCAATCCATGATCTTGGCGTTTATTGACGGTCTGATCTGGTCGTACCAGAATGCCTTCCAGACATTCTTCAGCGGATCCGGTCTTGACGCCATATCCGACCTTCTCGTTACCACTGTAGCCGATGCAAAGCAGCTGGTTGAGTCTGGCCAGGGAAACAAGCCAGAACACTTGTGTCAGGTCGTGGATTATGAGATTCCCTACAATCAGCAGCAGACGCTGAAATGGGTTCTCAAGTTCGTTCATCACATGATGACGAACTCGTACAGTTACGGCGGGAACACCGACAGACTCCTGCGTAACCTTGTAGACAAATCAGAGTTGCTGGGCAGCCTCCGGGACATCATGCAGAACACGAAGCGCTTCGGCTGCGTCTTGTGGACTAACACGGTCGCGGTGCTAAGCGACTTCATCAACAACGACCCCACGAGCTTCGCCGCCATCTCCGAGTCTGGCATGATCGTTGCTTACCTGGAAGCCATCACCGGCCGCCCTGTTGCGTCTCAGCCAACCCTTCCGCCGCCGCAGGAATCGGAGGATCAAACAAGAGACAACACGGAGACGCAAACGGCGACGGATGGGGAACCCGAGGGCAACCGTGAGGGCAACGAAGATGAAAGCAGTCCCGATGTACTCAACGCCCCTGCGCAGATCGAGGCTGACACCCGCCCTCACCCACCCCCCGAGGATGAGTTGGCCACATCTCACGACACCCGTCCGCTGGCGCAAGGCATTTTGCCAGCCTCTGATGCCATCAACGTTGTGCCGCAGGTCCTCAACTCGATCTGCCTCAACAACGCTGGTATGAAAATGGTGGCATCTTCACGCGCCCTCGAGTCGTTCTTGGAAATATTCGAAAGCCCAGCTCATGTCAACACCATGGAAACCGATCCTCATCTTGCCAGTAACGTCGGAGCCAGCTTTGATGAGCTTGCCCGGCACCATCCCAACCTGAGACGTCCAATCTCGAATGCTGTCATTGACATGGTTGCTCGGGTGAGGTCTCTGGGTATCTACAAAGCCAAGACTGCCGGCTGGGGTGCGAAACTTCTCTTGGGCGATGGTGCACAGAAGCCCGCTGCCGCTGACGAGGCATTGAGGGAGCGTCTCGCTGCCCCTTCCACTAAGGGCAAGACATCGGAGAGCAGTGGCGACCCAGACATTGAAATGTCGGATGCAGCTGAAGCCTCAACTCGAAAGGCAACACTGGGCAGTGAAGAGCCATCCTCTTCCGTAACGGCCTATGATGACATCACGCCTTACGTCTACGCCCTGTCCAGCTTCCTTTCCGCCTACTTCAACAACAACACGCTGAAGGCCTACTTTATTAACCATGGAGGGATTGAGCTGTTGTTAGACGTCGCTGAGTTGCCCAGTCTCCCGCACGACTTCTGCGATTCGCACGCATCCCGGACGTTGCACTTGGTCATTTCCCAACTCGTTGAACAGTCTCCGGTCCTCGGTCTACCCTCCTTGCTTAGACGTGCCCAGGCTTCCGTGGAGGCGCTCAAGCCATTGGCCGAGTACACCAAAGACTCACCCTACTTTGGCCCATTCTTGACTCCTGATGACAAGTTGACCGTGGACCAAGTCCTCGATCTTGATACTGAGACGCAAGAAAGGATTTACAACGGCACCAAGATGGTCAAGGCTCTTCTCACCGCACAGTCGCTCATCAAGACGTTGTACGAGTGCTTCACGTCGTCACCGCGCTCCAACTCGGTTCAGCTCTATCCCATCAACGTGTTTGACTCCTATCTAGACTTGATCAAGTCACTAGGACCTCTTCTGAAGGCTGTCCTGGCGGAGGAAGGCGCAGAGCACAACGTTCTACCTCAACACTGGTGGGCGAAAAGACCGGCTCCCGGCAGCGACGTTATGGTCTCGTTTGGTGGGCCCGCTGGAGCTCAGACGGTCGGTGAGCCGGAGCCGGAGAACGTCACGGCGCCAGTTGAGCCCTCGGGCGCTACCCCTGGTGCCGTCCCATCGGCGGGTGTTGGCGCTCAGCCTAAAGGCCCAAGCAAGCAGGAGCAGGTGACACCTCGGTATCGTAACTACGAGACGCTTCGCATTCTCCTTCATTCGATGGTACCGTCAACGTTCCCCTTCTTTCAACAACTAGGCAAAGCCCTCTTCCCGAGACGCGAGCGCGATCCTTACTCTCGTCCGAAGCACATTGATCTTGCCAGGCAGCTGTCTGGCACGATTCTGGGACAGCTGGCTCCTTCAGTTAGTCTTGCTGAGCCTACGGCCAAGGAGTACCATTACTGGATCATCATGCTCCATACACTGACAGAGATGTTGATGGACTCTTCACGATCATCCAGCGATCGGTCATTCATCCTGGTCGTCATGCCGGTACTGGTAGCCTTCTTGGAGCAGGGCGGCTTCCTTGTTCTCACGGCCATGGTGCGCCGCTTCTCGGCCGAGATTTGCAAGGAAACTGGAGATTCTGATGCCGGGACCAGTGCTAGTGCTAGGGTTGCGTCATTCGGTCTCGGGAAGATCTTTGAGTTTTTCGCGGCTCTCGTCAACGGCAAGAACATCTCTGACTCATCTGCACAATTTGGCCTCTTGCCTCGCCCAATGGAGAGACGCCCCGAAGCCCCCATCTCTCAGCAAATCGTTGTGGATGTGCGAATGGCTGTTCTTCCGGTGATTCGTGAGACGTGGGAGTCCTCCTTGATCGAGAAACTACGGCCTGACACGGTGGCCAAGGTCATCGAAATTCTCAAGATCGTCTCCGCGGGCGACCACGAACCATCCCCTCGAGACAGGTCTGCTGTCGAGCTCTTTAAGAAATCACCAGTCCCGTTCAACTGGCAGGCTCATCATATCTTGATTGCCCAGCTTGTCGAAGACGGTGCTGATTTGGACCTAGCCCGCGAAGCTGTCTTCCGAGCTAATGGCAACCAACCATCTGCAACGGAGTACAGCCGCCTCCACAGGGCTGGCAAAGCAGGCCAACGCAACCCTGTGCCCCCCGAAGACGCCTACACCACCGGGCGACCTGGGCCATCTGGTGCCCCAGCTCAAGCTGAGGCGTCCGTACCGGCAGCTCCTGCCGACGCTGATGCAATGGCAGTCGATGTGGCACCCGAGTTCGCCACACCGGAGCTGGATCGTCTGCTTGGCGACGCCGTTCTTGGCGATCTAGGCGACAGAGCACCCACTGACTCGAGCGGCAACGGGAACGGAACCCCTGCTGCTGCCGCGGAAGCTCAACCCAGAACCGTCACCTCTGCCCCAGCGGCCGCCGAGGACCAGGCTCAGGCCGAGAACCGTCCGACAAACAAGGAGAATCTGGATAACGAACGGTCAAAGCTGCGGGAGAACCTCATTGACCGATCCCTTGACGTTGTCCGGGCTCACCCGCACTCGGCTATTGAGCTTTCTGAGCTCATCAGCGCAATGGTTTTCCGCCAGCAGAACGATGACGCTCGAGACGAAGTCGGCGCAACTCTGGCGAACGCGCTGACCTCTTTGTCCTTCGATGACAGCGACTCAAAATCCAACGGCACTAGCATTGCCGCATACGCTCACCTCCTGGCTCTCCTGATGCAGGACAAGAGCTTTTTCAAGTGCAACATCGATACTTTGAGAGAAAAGGTGGATGAGTATATCGCATTCCTCAACTTGAAGGTCCTCCCGACGTCGAATGAAGAGCTTCCGCCTTGGATTCCCTACATTCTTCTAATCGTCGAGCTGCTGCTTTCGCATGATGAGCAGCCTCTTGAAGCTCATTGGAAGCCTCCGCTTACCGACAGTGAGGTAACTGTACCGCCGGTGCTCCCACAGCGAGATCCGATTGTGTCGGACGACCAGCGAAACTCGCTTCTCGAAGCGATTCTTCGTCTGCTTCCCGTTCTCGGCAAAGAAGAGACTCTTGCAACGTCGGTACTCCGAGTCATTCTCATATTGACGCGGAAGCCATCCATTGCGCAAAAGGTTGGGGAGAAGAAGAACCTCCAACGTCTGTTTGTTATGGCCAAGCAGCTCGCTGGCGCAGGTGCGACGCGTCTAAAAGAAAGCAAGACGACCGGCAGCATCATGGCGATCCTGAGACACATCGTGGAGGACGAGGAAACTCTCAAGCAGATCATGCGCGCTGAGATCCGCAACTTGTTTGAAAATCCTCAGCGTACCCAGAGGAACCTGGATCTCAGCACGTACTTGCGCAACATGGCCCCCCTTGCCCTGCGTTCTCCGGATCTCTTCGTCGAAGTCACCAACGAAATGACCAAACTATCTCGTTGGACTCCAGGGAGTGAGGGTAGTAGCCGTGCCAATCAACTGGCACTGAAGGATCCCGAGTCCGCGGCCAAGGCCAACCCCACTGATAAGGACGCAATTGTCGAACCTGCTGTACAGGCCACAGAAGACCTTTCAATTCACGACGTCAAGCAATCAACGGAGACGGATGACAAGGAGATGGCGGATGCGCCGAAGCCGGTGGCTGAACTGAAGCGACCGGTGGTCGAAAACCCCCATGGCATCATCCACTTCCTCCTCTGTGAACTGCTCAACTACCGAGAGGTCGACGACAAGGAGTCCTCGCAGCCGGCTAAGGACCCCAAGGGCACTGCGTCGCCTGGCGCCATTACCGCAGAAGCTGGATCGCAAAACGCCGCGGCGGACAGCCAGGATGCTGCCGAGAACAAGGACAAGGATAAGAAGTCGTCCAAGCCGGTCTTCAAGGCTGAGGACCACCCCATTTTCATTTACCGATGCTTTTTGCTCAACTGCCTCGCCGAGCTCCTTCAAAGCTACAATCAAACGAAGGTTGAGTTTATAAACTTCAAGCGGAGCGCACCGATGCAAACCAACACGCCCGTCAAGCCTCGGTCGAATGTCTTGAACTACCTCATACACGACCTGCTTTGCCAAGGCAATCTTAGTGACAATGGAGACAGCATTCTGTCGAAGAAAAAGGCTGCTACATCTGCCCAGGCCCAGCAGGTTCTTGTTGCACTCGTGGCCAAGACTGGCGAAAAGGTTATTGACAAGACTCGGGATCGGTTCGAGTATGATGACGAGCCTGATTTGCTTTTTGTTCGCAAATTTGTCTTGGACACCATTCTCAAGGCATACGAACGCGCGGCAACGCCAGAGGAGCCCGTTGACACACGCTATCCCAAGATGCAGTGTCTAGCCGAGCTGATGAACCACGTCATTGGCGAGAAGGACAAGGAATCTACGTCCCAACGCACTCTCGACTCTGCGCAAGGCCGGTCTCAGGCGCAGTTGCGCAGAATGATGTATGAAAAGGGCTACCTCGACAAGCTGACTTCGTCTATCGCCGAGGTTGACTTGAGCCACGCCGGTGTCAAGCGTGCTATCAAATACGTCCTCAGAGTTCTTCGCGTCCTGACAGATACCGCAAAGGAACTGAGCCGCTCGCATGTCATTCCCTCGACATCCCTTCCTGAGAATGCGGAAGACGACATCATCTCAACGTCGTCCATGTCTGACATGGATGACGATCGAGAGGAGACGCCAGATCTCTATCGCAACTCGACTCTCGGAATGCTCGAGCCTCGCGGAAGCGACGACGAGTCTGACGATGAAGACGGTGAGCCCGCGAACCCATCCCCCTTCGATAATTGTCGAATGTTGCCTAACGTAAATACAGAAGACGATGATGAGGAGATGTATGACGACGAATACGGCGACGAGCTTGACTACGGCGACGAAGACGTGTCCGACGATGGTGAAGGGGGCGTCAGTGACGAAGACGAAGAGCTTGGTGAAATGGGTGAGATTGAGGGTCTTCATGGAGAGCCTGGCGTCGTTGAAGTCATCATGGATGAGGATGATGATATGGACGAGGATGACGACGAACTCAGTGAAGACGACGAGATGGATTCCGATGACATGGAAGACATGGATGACCACGTTGACATCGTGGAAGAGATCGTCGACGAAGACGGCAATCCCATCGAAGATGACGGTGCCTCGGATTGGGAGAGCGAGTCGGACGAGGAAGAAGACGAGGATGATGAAGATGTCGACTACGAGGCCGAAGCTCAAGAGCTCGAAGAAGCTCATATGCACGGCATGGAGCCTGGCGATATCATTGACAACCTCGCCCGGGCAGTTATGGATCCTGAAGACTACGAGGGCGACGATATGGACGACCTCGGAGATCACTACATAGACGACGGCCGTGACGAAGATGGTGAGAAAACGAACTCATTCTCTTCTTTTTATCCGAAGGCCCTACTAACTTTGCTTCCAGACGACGAGGACGACGATGAGGACATGGAAGAAGACGAACTCATCTATGATGAGGACTACCCTCGTAAGTAAATCACGCACTGCGATTCGCCACGATGACTAACTATTTTCGTTCTCCAGATGACCACCCGCCCCCCAACCTCCCATCTGCTCTTGGATGGGACACCTTGGTTGTGGAGCCATTCGGCGGCCATCCTCATCAAGCTCACCGTCACCGCCATGGACACCGCAGCCCGTTTCCTCCAGGTTTCATGGTTGGCGGTGGTCGCGATCCCCTTGGGGACTTCCGAAGCTACTTCTCCCCCCGGCACAGACCGAATGCGGTGCCTAACAATGCCGACGATGGTGTCAACCCTCTCTTGCGTCGAAACGGCCAGGGCCGCGATGCGTCCCCTCGCCCTGCGCCTGGTTCCGGCTTGATTGGTCTGCGTCTGCCTCCAGACATTTTCGGCCCTGCTGGGCAGCATCTATCTAACAGCCCTATTGCCATTCTGAACGACTTGGTTGCGTCTCTACCGGTTATGCGTCATGGCCAGTCTGCAGTCCATCTGTCTATCACCCAGAACGGACGTGGCGAAGTGAGAGAATACCACGTTGCACCCCGTGATGCCAGAGCGGACAACCGCCGCGAAACCACCTACCACGAGCCTCAACAAGCTGTTGCCTTTACACCCGAGACAACGTTTGAGCGTTACCAGGAAGAGGCCCGAATTGTGTTCGGCGGCGCTCACTTTGTCGAGAAAGCCCAGAAGCTTATCAACATCATCCTTTCAAAGCTGGTCCCTCCTGCCATGGAGTTTGAGAAGAAACTCAAGGCTGAAGAAGAAGAGCGACGCAAGGTTCGGGAAGAGGAGCGCAAGAAATTTGAGCAGCAGCAAGAGCAAGCAAAACGGGAAAAGGCAGCCAAGGATGCCGAAGAAAAGGCTCTTCGCGAGAGAAAAGAAGTGGAAGAGCGCGAAGAGCACGAGCGCGTGACTGCTGAAGCTGCAGCCGCTGCAGGTGTGAACGATGCGACGTCTGCTCAAGGAAACCGCCCGGAAGCGGCTGTGTCTCAGGCCATGGAAGGTGTCGAGACACAGGAAGCATCTGCACCCTCCGCAGAGGACACCGTTGATGACGGTAGCCGTGTTCTGACAACAATCCGAGGCGAGGAGGTCGATGTCACCGAACTTGGCATTGATCCCGAGTATCTCGCTGCCCTGCCAGAAGAGTTCAGGGAAGAAGTCATTGCGCAGACTGTCAGCACTAGACGTTCACAGGCCCGGGATGAATCTGCCACTGGCGAACAAGGCGAGGTCTTCCAAGAATTCCTGGATGCCCTCCCCGAAGACCTGCGTCTGGAAATCGTTCAGCAAGAACGCCAAGAAGCGCGCCGACGGGAGCGAGACGAGCAACGCCGCCAGGTGGCGACTGCAGGACAGGACCAGATTGCGGTCGACATGGACCCTGCAAGCATCCTTTTGACCTTCCCCCCCGAGTTGCGCCAGCAGGTACTCATGGATCAGGGAGAAGACATCATGGACCATTTGCCTCCCGAAATGGCCGCCCAAGCCCGCCTACTCGCCCAACAGCACAGCGTTCATCCTGCCGCCACAGGCAGAAGCCCGCCTGTGGTTGCGCGTCGCCCAGGTGCGCCGCCGGCCGAGTCCGGAGAAACTGCCGATAACAAGGTCCAGCGACGAACCGTAGTACAAATGTTGGACAAGGCTGGAGTCGCCACTCTTCTCCGTCTAATGTTCATTGCCCAGATCGGTTCCATCCGCAACTACCTGTTTAGTGTCCTGGCCGATGTTTGCGAAAACCGACAGAACCGCCTGGAGGTGATCAGCACCATCCTGTTGATTCTCCAAGAGGGAAGCACAGATATGGATGCTGTTGAGCGCAGCTTCAGCCAACTGTCTCTCAAAGCCAAGAAGCCAAAGGACAAGGATGCGGACCCGAAGACTCCTCAGAATCTTAAGCGCACTCTGACGTCCCTGAGCACCGCCGTACAACAACAGTCCAACTCAGAGATCTCGCCGCTTATGGTGGTCCACCAATGCCTAGATCTTTTGCAAGATCTTTCGACGAAGAACCCGCACATCCCGATGCTTTTCCTGACAGAGCATGAGGCAGTAGGGTCCTCTCTCAAGCGTACGCTCAGCCGAAAGGGCAAGACCAAAGATTCCAAGGCACACAAGTACGCGATCAACTCCCTGCTCAGTCTTCTTGACCGAGACTTGGTTATGGATAGCTCGGTCGTAATGGCGTACCTGGCCGACCTTCTTAACAAGATCACCGTGCCCCTGGCAACCATGGAACGACGCCGCCGCGAGGCCCTGGAGAAGGCCGTCCGGGAGGCAAAGGAGAAGGCTGCGGAGAATGCCGTAGAGGCTGGCGATACTTCTATCGCAGTCGACCAGCCGGCAAACAACCAAGCTCCCGAGGCGACGACTGCCGATGCAGGTGCCAATGCCGAAAACAAGGAATCCAAGGTGCCGAGTGCCGAGGCAGGCGCACATTCGGAGAACTCCAAGAGCAACGACAAGGCAGATGCGAGCCAGAAAGCACCTCGACAAATGCAGGTTCCCGTCATCCCGCCACACAACCTGACGCTTGTTATCAAGATTTTCGTCGCCCGCGAGTGCAGCTCCAAGACCTTCCAGAACACTATTTCGGCCATCAAGAACCTCTCTGCCATTCCCGGCGCCAAGGCTACGTTCGGACAAGAGCTTGTCCGACAAGCCCGTGTGCTGAGCGAGAACATTGTGGCGGATCTCGATGAGCTTCTTCCCCACATCGAGAAGGCGACGTCCGGAACCGAGATTCAAGGTGTTGCGCTTGCCAAGTTCTCCCCCGGTGCTTCCGAGCAAAACAAGCTGCTCCGCGTTCTCACCGCGCTGGACCACTTGTTCGACAACAAGAAGAAGAATGACAAGGCGGACGAAGAGGCGGAGACGAGCATCAATGAAAAGCAGGATCTCGTCACGTCCCTTTACCACAACTCGACCTTCTCGACGATGTGGGAGAAATTGAGCGCCTGTCTCAGCGCCATTCGTGAGAGAGAGAACATGGTCAATGTGGCTACCATCCTTTTGCCTTTGATCGAGTCTCTCATGGTCGTCTGCAAGAATACTGCTATGAACGATGATCCGCAGGCGCCGAACCAGACAAGCAAAGAGATGCTGCTGTCCAGCCCGCCGCCAGAGAACCGCATGGCTGGGCTCTTCTTCACCTTCACTGAGGAACATCGGCGAATCCTGAATGAGCTGGTTCGCAACAGCCCCAAGCTTATGTCCGGAACCTTTGCGCTTCTAGTCAAGAACCCTAAGGTGCTCGAGTTCGACAACAAGCGAAACTACTTCAACCGCAGCGTGCACAGCCGTTCCAGCAACAATCAACGACCGTCGTTCCCGGCTTTGCAGCTCTCTGTCCGTCGCGAGCATGTCTTCCACGACTCCTTCAAGTCCCTCTACTTCAAGACCGGCGACGAGATGAAGTATGGCAAGCTCAACATCCGCTTCCACAACGAGGAGGGCGTGGACGCTGGAGGTGTGACGCGCGAATGGTTCCAGGTCCTGTCAAGGCAGATGTTCGATGCCAACTACGCCCTCTTCATTCCGGTCTCGTCCGACCGCACCACGTTCCACCCCAACAAGCTGAGTGGCATCAACGACGAACATCTCATGTTCTTCAAGTTCATCGGGCGCATCATCGGCAAGGCCCTGTATGAGGGCCGCGTACTTGACTGTTACTTTAGCCGCGCTGTCTACAAGCGCATCCTTGGCAAGTCCGTCTCCGTCAAGGACATGGAATCCTTTGATCCCGATTACTACAAGTCCCTCGTTTGGATGCTCGACAATGACATCACAGACATCATCACTGAGACATTCTCGGTCGAGGACGATGAGTTCGGCGTCACTCGGACTGTCGATCTGTGCCCCAACGGCCGCGACATTGCTGTCACCGAAGAGAACAAGCACGACTACGTGCGCTTGGTTGTGGAACACAAGCTGTTGTCGTCTGTTAAGGAGCAGATGGAGCACTTCTTGAAGGGTAGGTTTGCATCCTCACGACAGAAAACGGTGCCGTCCCGCTAACAATGTTGCCAGGCTTCCACGACATCATTCCCGCGGACCTCATCTCCATCTTCAACGAGCAGGAACTGGAGCTGCTCATCTCAGGATTGCCCGACATCGACGTCGACGATTGGAAGAGCAACACGGAATACCACAACTACACCCCGTCGTCCCCGCAGATCCAGTGGTTCTGGCGAGCAATCCGCTCATTTGACAAGGAAGAGCGAGCCAAGCTATTGCAGTTCGTGACGGGAACCAGCAAGGTACCGCTCAATGGATTCAAGGAGCTGGAGGGTATGAATGGTGTCAACCGCTTCAACATCCATCGAGACTACGGCAACAAGGAGCGACTCCCCAGCTCCCATACATGCTTCAACCGTAAGTTGTCCTTTTGAAGACACCGCAGGGCCAGGACTAACGCATGGATGTAGAACTTGACCTCCCTGAGTACGAGAGTTACGAGATGCTTCGCCAACAGCTCATGAAGGCCATCACAGCGGGAAGCGACTACTTCGGCTTTGCATAAGATGGGAGCGAGCACACATAGATAAACGGGTTTGTGATTATGTCAGCATTTGCATTCCGGAGGGCAGGCGACACAGGATACGGCAACGATGGGTGAATGGATGGCTTGTGTGATAATCGAGTGGAAGTGCATCGTTATCGCACGCAGGACCACGCGTACATATGGCAGTCACCGTGGCTGCGCTCAGACCAGGGCGGCTTGAATCTGGTTTCGCTCATTTCTTTCTTATGATGTTTAGGCACTCCAACACGAGACACTGGCTAGGTTCTCGGCGGAGTGCAGGCCGCTTGGAACCACAGCCGGTTGCTCATTGCGCGGGTAGTCCAATAGTATTATGTAGAGTACCTAACAAGAAGCATATCCATCATGGCAGGTCGTTATCCATGACGGGAAGGGTGCATTTTATGGATGTGTGGTTCATGCTGATCAAGTTCCAGCTAGTGAGTGGTAAGCCCTCCCGGTCGTTTCCGAATCACCAAACTCCAAGATAGGTAAGTACTAACTACACAAGAATCCTGTTTCCTATTCCTGCTAGCCTTAACCTGAAGTACCTGGTTTCGAGATCCCAAAGGTTTTAGCTTGGCACCTCTGTATTTCCAGTTTATCCCGGAGGTCGACATGCAATCCAAGAACCCTTTTCTGCCATTAGTACCTGTGTCATTTAATTCTGGTGCAGCTGCGCACAGTACTCCATGACTGCTAGATAGCCTGGGCAATGGAAGCGACCAAGGACATAAGACCCTGTACCCATACCTGTCATCATTCTCCACTTTTATTTTTCAACCTCTCAGCGATCGCGGAACAACGACGGCAAGGCACTAGGTTTTTTTCTTCCTTGTCTGGCACACAGTTGTCTCCGGTACCAACCGCGGTGAATATACCTACACAAGTGGACAAGCACGAAGTGGACGGCTTTTTTTTTCCCTCCCTTTTTTTTCTCTGCAACAGACTACTCGGGATCTATCCACTTGAACACCTCAACGACTCGCTTTGTCTCACTTCTTCCGCATACCACCGCACAAGAACAACCAATCGACAATCCAACCCTCCGACCGCATAGTGTGTGACTAGGTGATAGCCATACCCCTCCATCGTGACCCCGCGCTGCAATTCGATTCGCCCAAGCAGCCTAACCACGCCTTAGCCTACCAAGCCTCAACCAGGTGCTGCTGCAGCCCTTTATACTCGGCCGATCTCCTCTCCTCAACCCCTTTTCTCCTCTCTTCTTTTTTCCCCCAGTCGTCATACAACGACCGTCCTCATGGGGGATATGACGAACGACATCAAGCTCCTCAAGGGCAGCAGCCATGGGGAATTGTCCGAGAAGGTCGCGCAGCGGTGCGTCTATCCCTGGTGGTGGACGAATCACTTTCTTTTTCCTTAGGGGAAAAATGGGTAAAAAGCTGGTGCTGACGCGCGAATGCGCCGACTACAGACTGGGCATTCCCCTTGCGAAGACTATGAGGTAGGTTGGCTTGGGCTCCCTGGTCTCTGCGCCTTTCTGCGCGCCGACGTGGATCCTCCTCAGGTGCCGTTCTTGTTTGGCTGACCACCTTGTGCAACCACAGCCTGAACTACTCGAACCAGGAAACCAGGTTAGCAAACGATCCGCGGAACCCAGCAGGTCTTTGAGCCTCGAGTGTCTGTGAAACTGACTTCTCTACGGTGTCACCGTTGGCGAGAGCGTCCGTGACGAGGATGTTTTTATTGTGCAATCCAGCGAGCCCGGCAACATCAACGACGGTCTCATGGAGCTTCTCATCATGATCCATGCTTGCAGAACCGCTTCCGCCCGCCGCATCACCGCTGTCATCCGTTGGTCTACCCCTTTTCCCGAAACGCGCCACGAGCACCGGTCGCTGACGACGAGATACAGCTTGTTTCCCCTACGCTAGACAAGACAAGAAGGACAAGAGCCGTGCTCCGATCAGCGCGAAGCTTGTCGCGAATATGCTCCAGGTCTCCGGTTGCGTAAGTTTCGGAAGTTTTGCTCGCCGAAGGAGGCAAGGGAGAAAGGACAACACGAACCGACATGTGACTGACGCGCGCGAACAGAACCACGTCATCACGATGGACCTCCACGCCTCGCAGATCCAGGGCTTCTTCAACATCCCCGTCGACAACCTCTACGCCGAGCCGAGTGTCCTGCAGTGGATTCGATCCAACATGAACGTCGAGGACTGTGTCATCGTCAGTCCCGACGCGGGCGGTGCCAAGCGTGCCACCGGTATTGCCGATCGCCTCGAGACCGGCTTCGCGCTTATTCACAAGGAGCGCCCGCGGCCCAACGTTGTCGGCCGCATGATTCTTGTTGGTGACGTTACGGACAAGATTGCCATTCTTGTTGACGACATGGCTGACACCTGTGGCACCCTTGCCAAGTTCGCACACCCTGCAGTCCTGGGACGGAAAGCAATGCTAACAATTTGGACAGGGCCGCTGAGACTCTTGAGACCGGTGGTGCTCGCGAAGGTGCGTATTCCTGAAAATGCATGGACTCGTGGTCAATGCTGATTTCATTTTCTAGTCATCGCCATCGTCACCCACGGCGTGCTGAGCGGCAATGCGGTCGAGACCCTGAATAAGAGCTGCCTGTCTCGCATCGTTGTCACCAACACGGTGCCCCTTGGCGACAAGATCGAGCGCTGCCCTAAGCTGCGCGTCATTGACATCAGCCAGGTCCTGGGCGAAGCCATTCGGCGCACTCACAATGGTGAGAGTGTTAGCTACCTCTTCAACCACGTGCCCGTCTAGACAAGAGGCATTACGTGGGATTTGCGTCAGTTTTTGCCCAGGGTTGCGAATGGCATGGCATAGGTCTCTTTCTTCAATTCCTTTTTTTTTTTTTTCAGGGAGGCGTACTACGGTAAATATCGGCATACGAGGGATTTCTTCATGAAGACATCGCTGCGACAGGGAGAGGAAAGTTGAGAAATCCAGTCAGGTGGTACGTGGATGAACAAGACGTTTGTCCTCCGTGGCACATCTTTTGGTGCTTTCACTTTGCGTGAACGAGCGAGGCGGAAGGTGACGGACAGAGACAGTATGACGCTGCTTGGCCACTTGAGCCTTCCTCCAGTATCCACAAGTGATTCTCAGGGTCTAGTCGAGGCGGTCTGGCCCAGCCACAGTGACCCCCTCCCCCGTTTGGCATGCGGAAGAATTTTTCGGCTCCCCACGGGTACAGGCTCAATGGCGGGGCGGGCAAGTCGAGAGCGTGACTAGTCTGCCTGTCAAGAGGTGTCTGGATAAGGTAGGAAGAAGACTTATGAGAGGGAGGCTGGGATAACAAACGAATCACAAGAGGAGCAGTGGCTAATTGAACGTTCAAACGGACTCAGAGAACCTTTTGAAAATGGTCATCATAAACAAATTGCTGGTGGTATTCGCGCGTCAAGGATGCATTTCCATTTTGAATGCCCTATTACATTCGTGATGATTGAAGACTGGTGACAAAACGTTTTGACCCAGTTCCACCCGTGTAATCCCGTCCGCGCCTCATAATGCAAGAAAACCAGAAGACCCGGAGTAATCTTTCACTTTTTTCATTTTCCACCCCAAAAGACGCCAGCGAGCTACAACGCTTACTTGCGCATGGAAGAGGCGCGGCGCTTGCGGAGCTCGGCCTTCTCGGACTTGCGCTCGGCAACACGCTTGGCGAGGATCTGGGCGTATTCGTTCTGCAGGGGGGTTAGCACGATTGAAGCCGTCTAAGAGGGAAACAAAGAGGGGGGGTGGGTTAGACGTACGGCCTCGTCCTTGACCTTCTCGGCCTGGCGGCGCTTGAGAGCGATGCGGTGGCGCTTGTGCTGGAGACGCTGGGGAGTGACGAGTCTCTGGATCTTGGGGGCCTTGGTGTAAGGCTTCTTGCCCTCGCCCTTGGGCTGGACCTCGCGGCGAATGACGTACTTGCGGACCTAATGATTGTAGCAAGATTGCCATATTAGCCACTGTGATCGTGTTTTTGTTTTGGTTCTTCACATAGCCTGACACATGTTCCCCCTCCCTGCCCCCTCGTGACATCTCATCTGGCGCACTTGAACCAAGGCATCAACAGATGGGTTTGATGAATAAAAGGGGCGAAGAGGGGAAACACGGTCCCGTCTCTCACACTCTACCTGGTCTGCTCGGTCGTGATCCTCCCCCGCAGCACCAGATAGGCGATGACGAAGTGGCTGTTGGGGCGCATCGCAACAGGGAGCACACATACATCGTCATCCTTGGTGAGGCCGAAGAACTTGCGGATCTTGGTGGCGCGCTTGGGGCCGAGGCGCTTGGGGTGAACGACGTCGGTAAGGCCGGGGATGTCGTTGTCACCCTGCTTAACGATGGAGAGAGCGAGGACGGAGAGGTCCATGCCGACGATGCAGCCACGGACGGACTTGCGCTTGCGCTCGCCGGTGCGGCGGGGGCGGTAGCAGGAGTGTCCCTCAGAGAGAAGGAGACGGACACGGGTAGGGTGCATGACACCCTGCTTCATGGGGAAACCCTGCTTGTCGTTGCCGCCGGTGATGCGGAAGATGTAGCCCTTGAACTCGTCGCCGACGGAGTCACCGGGGACCTCAGCGCCCATCTGGTGACGTTGTCAGCATGTCTGTTTTCCTTCGGTTTCGAAAATTTCGCCATCGGTTCGAAGATTTCGTTGCTCGTCTCTCGTCTCCCGCGGCGGTCGAGGGGTAGAAGGGTAGTACGTACGCGCTTCTCCATGAAGACACGGAGCTTGCGCTCATCCTCAATGTCGATGAGCTTCTGGCTGCCATTGGCAGGGTAGGAGATGTTCAACTTTGACAAAAGTCAGCCTCGAAAAAAAGTTCGCCTTCAAATTTTTACAATCAATCAAAACATGAATATCGTAACGACATGATTTCTTCAATGGACGATCGTTGTGCTCGTCGCTGGGGTTGGTTTCGTACCTTCATCTTGCCGGCTTTGGGTGGTGCAAGAGTTGTCGACTGGCGGCTGGGCGTTGGGCGTGGGAATGTTCAGTGAAAAGGAAGAAAGGATCACCAATTTCGAGCGATATGGGTTTGTGTGTGCCTACCTAGGGTCTGGAAAAAGCACCCTGGCCAATCACAGCTCAGTAATCCGAATTTTGAATCGGCCAAATGTACTACCGATTAACCGATTTTTTTCGCCGTCGTTGCTGGGGCCAGTGAGCCCACCAGCTCACGTGCCAGACTGTTCCATTTCAGGAAGGTTCTCGGGCCACAGTACGTACCCTTCTCGTTCTGTAGCCCCGCGTTCAGCTTATCGATTCGCGATTGTCATCTGGGTTATCTCACGAACCAAAATCGCAGCCATTACCTTCCTCCGTAGTCGCACATTCAAAGCTGCTCTTCTTCATCTTCGCGCCCCATCATACATCTGGACTTTGTTCAACATCATGTCATCGGTCAAGATCCACCCTCCCATGAAGGGCCCCTCAGCCTCAGAGGGCCCGCTGCCTCCGCTCATCGCAACTCCTTCTGGGCTCGCACTGCTTGAGATGCAGGGGACCATCAACCTGCCACACTTCAACCCCGACGAAGATAGTGACAAATCCGCGCCGGAGGTTCCCATTGGAAAGGTCGTCTTCCCCGATTACCACCCAGAAACCCAAGAAGAAGGCAGCACGGCGTGGATGAAGCGCGTCTTCCTTTACGTTGGTCAGCATCAGAGGCTTCACGGTGAGGTCAAGAAGCTTCCCAAGGCCATGGCTATCATCCGACGCAGGGAAGAGGCGACAACCGGCAAGGGCGGCGAGGTCGAGGAGGAACTCGAGATCGCCGAGATCGTCAAATACAAGATCATGTTCGGAAACCGACCGGAGCCTGTTACCACGGAGACCATCTCGTAGTAGAAGTTGCCGTTTATCATGGGACAGGCTACTGGAACGAAGTTAAAAAAGTCCCGGTTCTCGTCATCTGCATAAGGGTATAAAATCCTACCAGCACCGGCCTACCGACTTTTAGGCCATCGCCACAAAGACCGAACCATGCAGCACCGCCAACTGGCCAATTGGCCACCAGGAAGGAATATGGTTCCCGGTCAAATTTGGGATCCTTAGGTCGTCTTCCTACAGTTGCTCCTAGGCCAAGTTGCTGTGGGTGGCTGGTTTCCATCAAAGAGCAATTAATGTCCTTCGCCAGCACTGCTTCTCAGTGGTTTTCATACCCGCGACATCCAAAGCCATTAATACCACTCGAGGCCGTTTTACTTCAGTGGCGCGGACGAGAAAATATTCGCAGAGCATTGGTGCCTCAGCGAGCGCTAGAAAGTCTTGCTTGGTATGGGTGCGTGGTGACGGTTGGTCCGGAGGATGGCTACCTCATACCCATCAGGAAGAGGAGCTGCTCTTTAAAATATCCGACAATCATTCTTAATCGGACATAAGAGGCGGAATTGCACCCTCCATATCAAGGTTCGATCTTTCGAGATGGACCGCACGCACCTAACTAGCAACAACCAACCACGCATCTATAACCCCCCCTTCCCCCGCCGCCGCCGCCGGACTGTCCTGGCTTCTGACGGCTCTCCGTAGGCGTCACTGAGCAGTTGGTCCACCTGCCAAGAACCACCCTTTTGCTAAACAAAGACGTTGGTCCTGGCATTGCCCGTGTCCTAGGAGGATTCAATGCGAACACCGATTCATTTGTATCCAGGGGCTTTTCTATCATAGCGTGGCGGGGTGTCCAGTTTCTTCGACAAGGAAAGTACACTGGTGAAAGGCTGCTCTGGTGATTACGCCTTAGTCCGCAGTAACCCATGTTTGCGGTCTCAAGGCCATCATACTGATATCATGGTCTTAACATACGTTCTCGCAGATGTTATATACAACACACTTGGCTTCTACCTACATCCAATTTGGCCAAGTCTGCGCAATTGACGACTCTCTCACGACAATGCCTGTCCAGGTCAACACGCTCGTATGATGACAGCCAGGGATTCTCCGCATCCCCGCACTAGAGGAAGTCCAGAGTTGTGAGGGGGGGCTCTGGAGAGCCGAGGAGGCTATTAGGATAAATGTCCCCAATTGCAACTCTAATTTAACCGCAGACAGCCTGATTGAACAGTTCGTCTTCCTTTTGCCCCAGCAGAAGATGGGGACACATTTGCTGGGGACAACCCCTGCAAGCCGCTAGCCGTAATAGCGCCATTGGTTACTCGTTGACCGCTCGTAAAACAACTCTGGTTCTCGTTCGGAACGAGCTCCTCTTACAGTGCTTTTGTTCCGGAGCCCACATCACGGCCGTTCAGGTGTTTTCTTCTCTCTCCCTCTTCCCAGAATTCATTGGGTCAGAATCCAGCTCATCCAACCAACACCCATGCAACCCAGGCCTGCAGCATTTGATCCCAAGACTACAGGTTGAGTCCTTGCCGGGCTCTCCTCACCTAGAGGACGTCACCTCAGGTGGCACTGTTCTTGTCAGCTCGGCCCCCTCACATTGGGCAATCTGGAAATGGTTCCTTGTCCCATCGGCTTGGAATTTGGGGTGGCGATGAGGGGAGTAGCAGAGTCGTATCGCAGTCCGGACCTTGCATATATGAATTGAGTTGCCCTCTCAGCGGGTTGCTGTTTTGTCCCACTCCACCTCGACGATCTCAAACACAGATAGGTCCTCTCCTCTCTCAGCTCTCGCTAGGATTCTGTTGTCAATCGGCGGTCACGATGCATATACAATCTTTCACCGTGCCTCTGCTGGCGGCGTGTCTGCCCATCGCCTCCGCTCAGCTCGACTACTATGCGAAGAAGGCCGGTCTGTTGTACTTTGGTGCTGCGACCGACACCCCCGGACAACGTGAGCGTGCCGGTCTAGAGGCGGCCTACGAGCAGTACGATGCCATTCTCGACGACACAAACGAGTTCGGTCAGACGACGCCGACCAACGGTCAGAAGGTGGGCCTCCAACGATATTGCTCTTGTTTCTCCGTTCCAGGCTGACTACGTCTCCAGTGGCTGTTCACCGAGCCTGAGCCCGGCGTTTTCAACTTCACTGAGGGCGACATCGTCACCTCCATCGCCGAGGAGAACGGCCAGCTCCTCCGCTGCCACGCGCTCGTCTGGCACAGCCAGCTCGCCCCCTGGGTCGAGACGACGGAGTGGACGCCCGAGGAGCTGACCAAGGTGATTATCCGCCACATTCACGAGGTGGCTGGACACTACAAGGGCAAGTGCTATGCCTGGGATGTTGTCAATGAGGCCCTCAACGAAGACGGTACCTACCGCGAGTCCGTTTTCTACAACGTGCTCGGCGAAGAGTACCTCAAGCTGGCCTTCCGCACGGCAGCCGAGGTCGACCCCACGGCGAAGCTGTACTACAACGACTACAACCTCGAGTCCGTCGGTCCCAAGAGCGAGGGCGCCAAGCGTATCGTTAAGCTGCTCCAGGACGACGGTATCAAGGTCGACGGTGTCGGCATGCAGGCCCATCTCGTCGCACATCGCGCGCCTACTTTGGACCAGCAAATCGCTGTCATCCGCTCGTATGCCGAGCTTGGCGTTGAGGTGGCCCTGACGGAGCTGGACGTTCGCATCGAGCTCCCAGTCAACGAGACGAACCTCGAGTGGCAGAGGGAAGCTTACAAGAACGTAGGTTACCCTTGGAGGGGGGGGGAGGCTCTTTTCCATTTCCGTCCGAAGTTGCTAATCGGCTTTGCGCTAGTCTGTCGGCGCCTGCGTCCAGGTCTCTGCCTGCGTTGGTGTCACCATCTGGGACTTCTACGACCCCTTCAGCTGGGTCCCCTATGTCTTTGACGGCGAGGGTGCCGCCCTTCTCTGGTTCGACGACTTCAGCAAACACCCAGCCTACGAGGGCGTTCTTGAGGTGCTGAAGAACAAGACTGCCGCGCCGTGCAGGAGAAGACGGTCTCTGAACTCTGGTAAAAGCAAGAGGCTCTTCTGAGTTCAAGCGCATCGTAGATTGGGGAGTCAGCCCTCTGACTTGCGGCAGTTTACCAGCGTACTGGCTGGCTGTCGATAAAGTCGGCGAAGGCTTCGTAAAGAACCAAACCAACCCGTCGTCTGGATACTTATTTTGAAAAGTCCTGATTAAATACTGCAATATTCATAAACAAGTTCTTCAGGGTTTGCAGTCCCCTTTGAATACGCGGCATTGTGTCCGAGGAATGATGTTCACTTTCCAGGAGCTTGTAGCTAGAAGAGTGTGTTTTTTCTTGACTCACGTCACCTATCACTCCTGATGGCCGCTTCTCAGTGTCATGTAGTAGTAGGGTTGATGTCGGTGATCAGTACTCCAAACCTGTTTGAATGACTATTCTCACGTAATATGTGAGAAGGCGTGCTAGATGACAACACGGCGAGGTAGGCGCTGTCTATGACACTGACCAGCTTCACATTTTACGGCAAATGCATAGTCCGAGGGCGGCCTTGACTCGTAGGAGGCAGGTAAGTAGACTCGTCAACGAGGACCTTCGGTCAAATATAAATCGCGCTACTGCGGCTCATCATAGATAGCACACCCTTGAGGCCGCGCACCTTGTGAAAGAAGAAATTCTCCTGACGCGTTCTCACGAACTCAACATTGAACTTTTGCATCCTCTCTTTGTCTGGAGGCAGTCCAGGATAAGCAGGGGGTAAGGCACGGCAGGCATGACGTCTTGATCTTACGCACAGTATTGCCGAGGCCAGGAGTGTGGACGCAACAAGTCCGCGCAGAACAGTGTTGTGGCAGGCCAAGAGTGTAAGAGCGGGGACTATTATATACCGAAGTTCCTGGTCAAGTGTAGGAATCGTTTCGGTAGCCGACTCGGTGATAGGCTGGCGGAGATCTTTTACTAAGGCAGCTCGTAAGCGCTCTACTTTAGCTGCCTACAGGAGGCTGTGCACAGTCTCTACGCTAGACCCCCTGCGATGATGGAGTTCTAACTGTAACCTATATGGTGCTTCAGCTCGTTCGCATCACATCCTTACTCATCATGGGACCCGTCGAGAAGAATGTGGTGGGGGGACCACGACTTCCTGTCCAAATACTCTGTAAGGCATGTAGCAGGTTGGGCGAGAACACTTGAAAGAAACATTCGGAAATATCAAGTCCATGAGCAGCTACCCCTTTGGCAATATGGTATCATTTCGTGCTGCATGTATTCTTCGTAAAAGTTTTTGGCCTCCAACATACCCCAAAGCGACAGCCCTCAAACTTGTGCCTCCAGCTGCGCAGGCTTCGTCCGCCCAAGGCCATCCTTCCCATAGTAATCCATAGGATACACCCCCTTGCCCCAGTCATCCTTTACCTCGAGCGCCACCAGCGCCTCGTATGGCGTCAGCAGCGGCCGCGGGAACGCGTACCCCCAGTCAATGCTCAACCGCGGGCACGCGACCTGCACCCAGCACTCCACGTCGCTCATCATGGCCAGCTTCCCAGGGAAGATCTCGCTCAGCAGCAGGTTCACCCACGGGATGCCGCGTTCCCGAAGCCGCTTCTCGATGAGCCCCATCGTGTGCGGGTTCCCTTGGCGACCCAACGAGCCGAGGATCAGCCCCCACTTGCGCGCCGTCTTGGCCGTCCGGATCGCCGTCCGACGCAGGTCCTGCATCTCGTCGTGGCCGTATGTCTCGCGCGTCAGCTTACGCGAGTACGGGTCGTAGCGGTACGCCGGCACGCTTGGGTTGTGGATCATGATGCTCTCGAGGTGGAAGCGGCCGTCGCCGAGGTACAGGATCATGTCGACCCTGTCATCATCCGTCAGTCGCGGGCTCGTGCAGCCGAGGATCTCGCCCTTGCTCAGCGGCGCGATCTGCGGCACAAGGACCTTGAAGCCGGCCTTCTCGAGCGTGCCGCGCACGCCGTGGATTGTGGCGTTAAACTGGATTGTGCCGACGATGGCGATAGTCTTTCCCGAGGCGAAGTTGCGCTCGAGGGAGGCGAGCAGGTGCGATGTGTCGATACTGATGTCGACGAAGACGTAGAGCGTCTTGATCTTGGTCACGTCGACAGGAATGAGACAGCTATGGGCGTAGTGCACGAGAAGGTCGCAGCCCATGGCGCGAGCGGTGTAGTCGTCGATGCAGCAGGCGCCGTAGGTGACGTCGCCCATGATGAGGGTCTCGATGCCCGGGCAGAACTCGGTGAGGATATCGGAGATTGTGGTGGCGAAGAGAAGGAGGCCCTCGGGCATCTGGAGGGCGACCTTCTTGGCGCCGGAGGAGCGGATGCGATGGATCGTCTTGGGTATCTCAAAGCTGTAATTGGAAGGGAGTATAGAAATGGCGGAATTGAGCGCCGGGTCGTTGAGGATCTCGGGGGGGACTTGATTCAGGAGGCGCGGGCCTCTCCGTGGTTGTGCAACTACGGGGTGAACGTGAGCATGGGGTGATTCTCTCATGTGAGAATCAAAATGAGACAAGAGGCGTTAACGTCAGTCTTACCTTGAATGGAGCTGCTGTCCTCGATAGATCCATTAGAGCCTCCGTTCTTCGCCGCAGCCTCGGCCGCGGTCCTTCTACCGACAAACCGCTTCTTCGGCTGCTTCATTACGGGCTTGGCCGCCGCCTCCGCTTCACGATGAGACGCCTCGATGTCGGCGGCGATGCCCAAGTCGGTTTGCGCCCGGTCCTCCTCCATTGCTGAGATACTCACTCGCCTTACTATATTTAGTCCTTTATCCAACTTGGATCAACCTTAGTGAGCCTGGTGCCTATTTCGAATATTCCGGTGGTCTTCGTACGATGCAAGTCTAGGTGCCCTCACCAGAGATGTGTGTCGTCTCTGTGAGTGAGTCCACCATGGAAGTTGCCCCGCGATCATGTTCCTGCTAACTGAATTTTTCGCGGGGCAATATGGCACGATAAGATTGATGACTAAGGAAATATGCATGTAACGAAGGATTTGTTAATCTGCTCGTTGATTGGCCAAGTACTTTCGTCGGCCCTTCGATGAGCCCTCGGTGAGTGATTCGGTGAGCGCACCCAACTAAAACAAAAGCAAGTTTTCGACGGTCGGTCAAGAACTAAGAACTCAGTAGTGATTGGAGAATGAAAAGATAGAGTATTCGAATGGGGACTTATCGTACTAACTTGAAAGCCAAGATGTTAAGATACAGATGGTGACTACTGCCTCATCCACGATTTCCTCACTGCACCTGTGTTCAAGAGGGTGTATCATACGCTAACCTATTCAATAACTTGATGTACAATCCAGACAATAGAAAGAAACCACTCTTCTATTGCCCATCTCTACTTTCTCTTCTGAATGTGGATTGATTCTTGTTTGCATGTCAGACATCGCGGGTTTGCATTCGTCAACACATTGGTATTACGAGTTCATTAAGTCTAACGGGTGACTCCCTTCTTGTAATAAGCACGTATCGTTCTCTTGATATCGTTGATACCTTGGGCTAAAGTAAACACTTTTCCAAAGTCTTCCTCGCTCCACTGAACACCAGCACCACATCATCATCCATAGCCGCTCTACGCATCAGAGGAGGTGGAGTTGATGCTGAAGCGGTAGCTAGCCTGAAGAACGTACGGGTCACCGCCGGGCTCGAAAATCTGCTTCTTGCCACGGCCCCATGCGGGGTTATTGATTCCATCGATCCAGTCCTGGACTTCAAGGACGACGCAGCCGTATTTGGGGATGATGCGGGGGTGATCGGCGTTGTCGAAGAGGCCTTGCGACTTCTTAAGAGCTACAGAGCCATTCTGCTGGCTGCAACTGTACATTTGAAATGCGTCCTGGTCGGAATAAACGTCGACCTGGATGCCAGACCAGGCAGACTGCAGTCGGGCGATGTATCCCTCGGTGCGCCAGTTGTAGGGGCCAAGGTCGTCGCGGTTCACAATCCAGCAGTTATCTGTCTTGGTTAGTGTCTTTGCTTCCAATTGAACAACTGACAAAACTAACCATAGCCAGTGCAGTTTAGGCCACAGTTATTCTCAAGCTCGGGCTTAGAGAAGTCGGCGCCGATCTGCTTCGGGGCACTCCAGAAGTCGTTCACGGAGCCCTTGGGGTTAGGAAGGATCTCGCCGGTGGGGATCAGGATGTTGTCAACGGCCACTCTCTGGCCGTTGTAGGGCATGTGCAGAGTGTGGTTAAGAGCCGTGCTGGTCTCATTGTTGGCAAAGCCGTCGAGGTTCCAGTACGTGTGACTACTCAGCATGATGGGCGTCTTCTTGGTGGTCGCGGTGGCAATCATCTTGATCTCCCAGTTCCAGTCGATAATAGTGTAGGTGATGAGCGCCACAACTTCACCGGGGAAGCCCTCCTTTCCGTCTGGGTCCGTGAAGGAGAAAGTGATGCTGTTGTTGGTGTGCGACACAACGGTGAAGTTGCGGTAGTCCCAGCCGTCAGAGCCGCCGTGGAGCGTGTTGAGGCCATTGTTGTCGTTGAGGTCAACCTTGTATGTCTCGCCGTCAATCTCAAAGGTGCCGTTCTTGATGCGGTTTGCATAGCGGCCCGGCACACCGCCGAAGTGAGGGTGCTGACGGTCAATGCTGTAATAGCTGGCGTTGTCAAAGCCGGCGACGATGTCACGGGGGATACCGTACTGATCTTGAATGATCAGGTCCGAGATGGAAGCGCCGTAGGGAATGAAGGCGGCCTTAATATGATTGCTGGAGATCCAGTATTTGCCGTCCTTGTCGGGGCTCGCGGCGGGAGCTGTTGTTGTGTTTCCGTCAGGTCCGCCCACAAACTGGGCCATGGAGGCCGGGAGGACGAGAGCCCCGACAGCGGCGGGGAGTAGTGAGAAGCGCATCGCGAGGGTAGTGGACCAGACGAGGTAACAGAGAACTGAAGCGCAAAGCAGCCCGGGCCAAAACAGACGACTATGATGGAGAGACGGACAGGAGCATCTGTGTGAGGGAACGATGGGGCGATGCAGGAGCTTATATCCCAAAGGCGCTCCTCCCCTTATGCGGGAGGAGCGGAGAGTCTTGCACATGGCCGCGGGAATGGGACGACTGTGGTCATCGGACCAACAAAGCTTCGTTATGCAACGCAAGAAGGACCGCGGAGTGCAGAGAACCAGCTCCACTCGGCAGGTTGGGGTAAGGGAAGCTTGGGAAGGACAGAGACAGGATGAAGAAGTAGCAGGGGGGACGATCAATGGGTTGGATGTGACGGCATGATGTTACTGGAGCGTCTAGATGAACATGTGGTGTAATCCTTTCTCTTGTCCGGCGCAGCCCCAGGCGAAAGACAGACCAACAAGCTCTGGCCGAGCTAGCTGCTAGCCGGGGTAAGCGTGCTAACTTTTCCTCACGGACCAGAGTCAATGGCACGTAACGATAGGCTAGCCGAGACCGCAAGATTGGACCTCGACTGGGCGGGCGAGTGCGGTGTAGTAGGAGCAGCTCGCTCCGGAGCAACAACAACAGAGCGAGGCCGGCTAACGGTGATTGTTAATGGGGCCCGATGATACCCTCTCCAATGAGGCGAGCGGGGTCGATTGAAGTGCGGCTGGTTGCTTTCCAGCTTCCAGGAACGCACGGCACGCCAATAGCCAAAGGTTCTTGCGGAGACGGTATGGGACGGGGGTGAATTCCAACAGCAGGAAAAGAAAAGGGAAAAAATCCGGGGTTGGGACCGGACTGGATGGATGCAATGACGACGTTAAAGAAGCGGAGATGTGGGGAGCTGGGGGAAAAGAGGAAGGAATAGGAAGAGGAAAAAGCAGAAGAGAAGCCTCCCATTGGTGCGCGTGTGTCTTTCCCCGATGTCCTGATGTCCCGCCCACTGGAGAGCAGCGAGCCCTCGCAGGGGGTGCTGATGCCGCTGGGTGGGAGACGTTGTGGCTGCAGGTGCCGCAATGCTTGGTTTATGGTGTGGTTGTTGATGTTTTGCTGAGGACGTTGGCTGGCTGGTGCGGGGTTTTAGTGCAACTTCCCCAGATGTTTTCCCTGTTTCCCCGCCCTCCGCCACTTCGTGGTTGACGTCTTCTCTCAAAGTCAAGCTTTTCCTGGTCCATGTTACAGCTGCTTTCCCAACATATCGTCTTTAAGTCTTGCAATGGGAGTCTACTGTCCGTCCGTATTATGGACCTAGAAAGTACGCATACAGAGTACAGCTCTCCGTCGGTTATCCCCTAGGCATTCCTTCCAATAACAAGAATGCTTCCTCGGTAGAGAGCTATCCAACAACTTCTCAAAATAAACAACAAGCAGGCATGCTACGGGTCCCGAATGAGTATTGTTGATGACGCTAGACACACCTCGTCGCGGGAAATTTTCTGATTGGTACGCATCGTTCATAGCACCTTGGACGACTATGACTACCTCATTGGCCCATACAGCCGGTCCTCCATCACCCTTTTGGGGGTGGACATTTCGAAGGATACGGGTCTAAGTAACAGCTCATATACCGAGGTGGTTGGTAGTCAAAGCCCCAGGCTTGGATTCGTCTATTGAACCCATTGACGGTGGCCAAACCAACGTTAAACTTCGAATGCGAATCGAACGCATGACGATAACGCCAACACCTTCCCTAATCGCCTGCGTAGTCTCTTCTCAATCCAGCCTGAACTCACTAGATTCATTCGGTCATCTCGATCGTGACCTTTTTTCTTCTTCCTATTTTCTTCAAAGATAGAAACCCCCATACGTCGTGCCGCCGTCGAGAAATGTTTAAGTCGAGCGAGTGTTTTGGAAGGAAACATCCGAACACTCCCTACAGCTCTATTCTTTGATGACACGGTCAGGGACCGTAGCATTGTCTGCATCATGACCATTTATGTCGCTACTAAAGACCATGATCATGCCCTCGGTCACTTGGGTGGAGCTGTTGGTGACGAACGTGAACCTAACCTCGGGAAAGGCACGCAGGACCTTTTATTTTTGATGAAGCGAGCTCCACTGCTCATCGGTATCACATTTTTTGACAATGAACGCGCCTCGGATTGTGATAGCGTCACTAGAAACGCAGGAAGGCCGATGCTGGAAGCCGCGCGTCGATCTGGCACAAGAGGTTGATGACAACGTAACAAAGCGCTCGAATCCGACGAATATCTCACTCGTTGTACTAGTTGCTGACTTCCTGACGAATGTGTTTATCCATGATGCCGTCGTATGGCTGAGCTTCAACGCAGTCCCTGCCGAATATAGCTCTGACACGAGTACGCGCCAACTCATTTGCGCCTCGGAGCTAGGCCTGAATATAAAAAATAAGGGTGTCTCGTTGGCGTTGACTCTAAACTGGCTTATAATATGAGGCCGAACAATGATGTTGTGAGGGACGATACCGGTGTAAGTATTTTCCCTTGTCAACAAACTGAACCGTTAGGCGATCTCGAGGCATGCCTTTAAGGTCGTCTTTGATATAGTCAAAGCTGTAGTAAATCCAAATACTAGGATTGATATCATTGAGAAACGGGAGGACGTTGGCGTGGTAGGCTCACTCGATCTCGGCGATTTGTTCGGAGGTTGCTTGCTCTATGTTTCGGCTGTTTTGAATAGCGGATATTGCGTCTGTTCGGTTGAGCGGACAGGGAGTTTATGATGTAGTCAATGGCATGCTCTTGACCACCGAACTCGATACCTTTCAAAACCAATCCCAACGAGGTTTGCTTGGAGGCAAGGGCTTGTCTTGTATTTGCTTAGACTATCAGTCTTAAGATCGAGATGGGTTGTAACGTCAAATGCTAGAGAACCCATGGCTTAAACACGCGCACACGGCGTCTCAAGAACCCACATGATATGACGAGTGATTCGCAGTGCTTAAGGAACTCTTGCCAGACTCACATAGAAATGTTTCTCCTCGAATACAATCTAAATGAATTATTTTCGCCCTGGACAGCATTGTAGTGTATTCTAGAGCTATGTTACTGTGTCTGAGCCGACTTCATAGGGTTGACACGGCAGCCGACGAGACAGGGACATCATGTTGCTTCCGAGAGGTCAAAGCCAGCATTGCATTATTTCCACCATTATAAGGCCAATCATTCAAAGCCAATGGATTCAATGGAATTCAGGCTTGCGCTTGTACTCTTGTGCTTCATTAACAGCTCAGAGGCCCAGCCCAACAATCGGACACCAACAGGTAAGTCTCTGGGGTCTCGTAAAACCACGCTTTCGGAGAAACAACCGAGGAAGAAACTTCACTTAAGTTGGCAATACCCATTATTCAAACTCATGTACTCTGGTCTTGATGGAAGGAACGCGAGTAATACTTTGCAGCTGGCGTGGTTGAAGTGTAACATTGTTTCATGCCGCTCACCGGAGTGGACCACACTCTCACCGAGTACGGAGCTGAGAACATGACGACAGCGTCTTTTATGATTTTCATGATTGTGTATCCCGCAACTCGTCGAGAGTGTGGTTGGCGAAGAAAGATGGGAAAGAAAGAAACCAAGTATTTCATCACTAGCCGACGTGCTGTCGCTCATGGACGAAGGCTTCTACGCGTATGTCACGAGCGGGCTCACCTCGGTGACAAGGGTGTCGGTGTAGCCAACATGAGGGCGGATGACGACAGCGGTCTCTCCTTCATTTGGCGAGGCAAAGACGGAGACGAATGCGGTTGATTGCCTCTCTCTGGCTAGGAAAGAAATTTTCCCATTTTGCGATTGAGCAAAGTCAAGTCCACAGCCGGCTGCAGGCAGGCTCGCTTCCTACCTTACCTTTCCTACCTAGCTACCTAAGGAGAATAGCGAGGGTTTCCTTACAACTCCATTCCCTTTGCTTGATCTCGATGCTCCTGAGGCGAGACAGGCACATACCGAATGGAAGGAAGGGGGCGAAGGTGGGCAGTGCTGGCAAGCCGCTTTCTTCCCGGCAACCTTCCCGGCCACCTTCCCGATAACGAGGTACCTAGGTAGTCGCGAAGTTGTGACGCCACGAACTGCCAACTGGCAGGGAAGGTAAGGCAAGTAAGTACCTCGACACTCGGCATCAGCATCGCAGCCTCTCACTCCCATACCACACACGTCTATTTGCCATGGATGGCCCTCTCCATCTCCCCTCTTGAGCTTCGTCCCTCTTTTGTGAACCCCTCACCAACTTCCCCGTCAAACACGCAAACCCGCAAAACCCCATTCTTCTCGAACAAAAACATCCTCTCCCCCGGACGCCGCGGCGACAATCTGTCCCAAACAGAGGAGCCTTTTACTCGGCTCCGCAAACACGCTGCTCCTTTCGCCTCTAACAGGGTGACACCGCAGATCTTATTTTCCAGAAGAACAAGCGAAGACGCACCGGACTGGGGGGTGACGCAAACGAAAGGCAGGGGCTCCACAACGATATCCAGATCCTTGAGTCCGCATCCCGTCCGAGCTGGAGCAGTTCTGGGACATTGTCATCAAAAAGGCGAGAAAATTTTTAAAATTGCCTGCGCTTCTTCTGCCAGGGTTCAGAAGCCCAACACGACAGTCACCGCCGAAACACTGTCACCAGTGACCACGTACATGGTCATGGACGTGGTCAAAGCTACCGCTTGCACAGCACTTCTCACCGCACATCATGGGTCTCTCGCCGGCAGAGGCCCGCACGTTGCGAGCGGAAGTCTTTCCCCGGTGCGCCACGGCATCGTTCTCCATCCCTCCGTGCCATCTCGCATCTCGTCGCCGTCAAGCCTTCCACAGCACCTCTGGCATTTTACAAAGTACAAGTAGTACAGACAGGCTTTCTGGTCCCAGGAAGGACATATTGCAGCGACACCCAGCCACACCAGCAAGACAATTACAGCGGCAAATCGGTAATCAGATTGTTGTTTCGCTTGTCCGCCTTTCAAACTCTAGATGGAAATGGGCCTGCTCACGGCCAGGGGACGTTTGCTTCTCTGGGCAACGGATGGCCGCCATCGCATCATGGATGATGGATGAGCTCAGCTTGCAAGGATACCCGTGTCCCCAGCCATGCCTCTGAAGGCACCGATGGAAAGCTTACCCAGCATTGTTCGCCGGAAAGCTCACGCGAGGAAATGTTCGTTCGCTCCATGCCGCGACAGCGTGCAGGTGCCCGGCCTGACTCGCCATAGAGTTCGTTGCCGAACATCCTCATCACTTTCGGGCCAGTCGCAATCACCCGGTTCGAGACTTTCCAGATGCTCTGTGGTCTGTGGAGCCAATGCCACCCAGCCCGCTCAACCACACGAGCTACGAATACAGGTACAAACGCACGACGACGGCCAACGCAACAAGCTCAAACAATAGGGCTGAGTCATGACCTGTCGCTCCAAAACTTATTCCATTTACTAAGGAGAAAGCTTCTGGAACGTTTTTGAGGCCTCAGTTTAAACCACCAGTCATAAGCGTGTTCATGACTCCTGTGAGACACCGCTATGCACTTCCAAAGAGCTTTCTCGGCGCTTTAGACATGACTGATTACGAATGAACGTCGGCTCGCTCGACCCGACGGCTCGTCTGTGACAGGTGGCTTCGTTCACGGTTGCCTGAGTCAATTACAACCTGTGCTTCCGGCGCAGAGCTCTGGCAGGCCACGGCATTCGGTCCTCACCAAGAAAGCATCAATTGAAGCTATAGGGTTCAGACCTTATCATTGCAGATTCGCACCGTACCGATAGCTCTTTGCCCGCCGCGGCCTCGCTGTCTCTGCAACGTTTGTCTAATCACACAAGCTCTCACCGACTGACCGATGCGGGTTTTCATTTCCCTGTATGGACTAGGGAGTCGATACAGCGCTATACTTTGATGGCTCTGGGTCTCGGAACATCCTTTTTAACTGGCTCTACAAGCAACAGCAACGCTCACCGAAAGCTCACCCTAGCAGCCAATGGCCTAGGTACTGAACCCCATGAGGGAAGATCCACGCTGTGAGTAGCCGGTCAAGACCCGCTCCGGGGAAGCCTTCGTAGTGCCTTCACCGGGCCTGGCTCCGGCTAGGTACCAGTCACAATCAACCCCAGCCCAACTTGCCATCCCTGTTTTTATACTAGCATGTCCGGGTTCGTCAAAACAGCCGTTTTCTCAACCTTCCCGTTGGTCCCAAGCTCCCGGCAGCGAAGCCTTGTCCCGCAAGGTTCTCTGAAGTCGGATTTCGTTTCGTCCTGGTCACGTTTGCGCTTACACATTGATTGCGGGTTGGGGCCTTGCAAGGGCACATGGTAGGGTGGACACGCAAAAAAACAACAACAAAAAAACCACGGCTTCATCCGCCAACCTAGCATGTGGGATTGTGGACGAATGCGCATGGCTCGGTGGGGCTAGTGGAAGCGTTTGGCAGGTCCTGACCGTTGGGTTGGGTTGGGCTGTGGCAGAGTGCAACCTCATCAGACCTCGGGGAACCATTCTACCGGCCACCTTGCACGTCCGCTACTCAAGTTACATGATGGTAATTGGCTACAATGGGCTCTGAAAGTTCGATGACACAGATATCATCCAGTGTAATCAGCACATTTTTGATGAAAGGCGAGACGTTTACAAAGGACTGCCGCTCACCATCAAAGAGGTATCAAGACGTTGTTCGCCGCCTTACGGACAGTCAGCCCACCGAAAAGGGGCGGAAGCACGAGCTTCTGCTTCTTGGAGCACGACCGGCTCCTCGGTATCCAGCCGAAGAGGGTCACAATTTTACCCCTGTTTCATCGCATATTTTCCCCAGTAGACCCAAGCCACCGAATGGGCTAATGCAGGAACAACGGTACGAGCAGTTTTGATTGCCTTGACACGGGAGCAACGGGGTCGACTGTACGTACCCTGCCTCCTCTGGACACGTGTGCCATGACATCGTCCTGCCGCGGCTTGCATATCCACATCCGGCGACCCAATCCACACCAGCTCACGGCGATTGCAGTACACTATTGTAGCTTCTGTAGCTCTGAGAAATCATACGGCCGGCTGACTGATCTTGTCTATCACCTTGTAAACGCCTGTCTCTCTTGAACGAACCCGCCAGCCAAACGAAATTTGTTCCCAGCGACAGTTTTCCTTGTCCTCATTAGAACCCATACGCTCGGATGCCCGACTCGAAAGCCATTGACAGAAAGTGTAGGCGAACTTCAGGGCCCAGATTTAGGAGTTAGAAGGTGGGCAAAGACCCCACGGAATCCCTGGAGCTTTACGGTGCGATCCATCTGCATTACGGGCGCTCGCACACGGTACCAAGTAGGTACCACACAAGAAAAGAACTGGGTGCGTTTCACGGGTAGAGGTACCCACCAGGCCAGGGCATCCTCAACGGCGGATTTTTGGCCAAGTAGTTCCGGGGGGACCATCGCAGGACTTTGACGCTTCCATACCTTCTGGAAGACTTCGATGAGGTGGAAGGTCACTGGAAGAACAGTGCTCAGGGCCCTGTGATGGAGCCCAAGTGTGTGAACAAAGGTCCCTGAATCACACCCACCGAACAGGGGAGGCCATATAGTATTGGCCAGATTCAACAGGTCGGAAGAGGGGGGTACACGAGCAAAAGCGAGCAGCAAAGCTTCGGAGGAAGGCGGCATCTCATCTGCAGGATCCCATATTGATTGATGGGAGAATTGTCTCACATGCCTATTTTGAGCCACGGAGGCTGCGCTGATACGCGAAACGAGACCAAAAAAAAAGACGACGTCAGGGTCTCCCAAGGAGAAAGAAGTTGAGTTGTTTGCGGCTGTCGTCCATTCACCAAGCAACGAACAGGGCCTTTCAACAATTGGATTGGCCAACGGCAGTTTTTAATTTGATTGCGCCGACCACCAGGAGGGCAACAACCAAACGACTCCTTTGGCAAGCGAGAAGTGTGGCGCCTGTCGTTGATTGCAAGCCAACCGCCACGAATCTCAGATGAGATAGGAATTGTCTTTCCAGTAGCAAAATTAATCAGTATCGTATTTTCGGGGCTCCGCTGAGAGAGATTGGGGGCCATAAGCAGATGCTGCAAATTCATGTGGTCTACTCTGGACTCCACCGCCGTCGACTATGTTGTGTCCACAGCACCAGCGTCTAAGGATAGTAAAACGACGTGATGGCGGACACATTGTCTTTTTTAGACCCAGCCACGGCAAGCATATCGGCAGCAAGCGTTCAGTCGGGTGCGAAAGCGACTGTTGCCCCATTTGCCAGCGGCCGCAGAAATTATTGCCCAAAGTGTTGGTGTGGCACATGAATTTTAATATGCTGCAACTCAGGCGAGCGGAAGGGATCGATCCGCCTCATGCAAGCACTCAAGCTCGCTCGCTTGTCTTGTTTAGGCCAACGGTCGGTGTTTGGTTGCTTGTCGGTCAGTCCAGTCTGCCACATGCCGTATTGAGAAGAGAAGCCGCAGCGATCGCTCCTAGGTGAAACAGTCTTACCACGGGCTGATCGTCGTCTGAGGGGCCTCACGGTAGGATGGACTAGCGTGGAATCCGCTGCTGATCTCCTGGTGCGATGCCCGCCTCCCACTCGGAGTTGACAGACACGGAAGGTCACTGGCCGAATGTCGATTTTATCACCACCGAGACCAGCAAGACGATCAGGTTGACGACAAGAGGATTCAACATTCTTGTTTTGTCTCAATAAAGAGAAACCCGAAAGGTCCATTTGCTGTCGTCATGATCATCACTCCAATCGACACCTTTGTTCATCCCATCTCGATTCCCGCGTCCCTGAAAATTGCTCTGTTTTCGCAGAAGGTGCTCTACGCTGGCGACCGAAATCATCGACTAGGTTTACAGATCAGACAAGCCAAGCGGGACGGGTTCAGATGAGCAGGACGAGACTCGTGGCCTGTTCGTGGTGTGCCAGTAGGCGAGCCCCTTCTCTTGTCGAAAAGCCTGTCGGAAAGTGTTCGTATTTTCGGTTCGAGATATGACGCATGTTCCCGCATCGCCTTGTCACCAGGCTGAAATGCGCCCTTCCACGGCACCCATACAGTTGACCTAAGCACTGGCTGCGGCTCTTTATGGATGCTGACTTGGTCAGAAGAACCGGAACGCCCACAGCCCGGCTTCCCATGGACGTCAAGGCTAGCACACGATCGACTTGATGAGTCGTCAGAGGGTTGGCAAGTATTTTGACCCCATGGACCATGGAAACATGCCAGTTGCCATTTGTCACCATGCCGGTGCACAGTTGCATTCCATTCTTAAGACATTTGGCGAGCCGTGAGTCGCCTGTGTGCTCTGACCGAGAGTTGCTCGTCCTTCTGCAGCTTCTTTGGAAACCTTTACGGATAAAGCCGGAGCAGCCGTTTTCGCAATTTTTGCTTCGCGAAACTTGCTTACTTTGAGCGTTTCGCGATCATGCGACACGACGTTGACCTGGCTCTACCTAACCGATTTCTAACCTGCAGGTACCATATATCAAAGCACTATTTTTTTTTGAGAAACTGGCTCCCGCTGTGGCTGTTCTTCCCATCCGTACGCACACGAAAACGAAATCCCTTCTCGTGGAACGGGATTTGAGCTGTGTACCTCCAAAAGCACCGAGTGTCTGGTTCTTACAAACCGAACTACTCTGAACGGGCATCGGGTACCAACTTGGTACGAGTATCGTTTGTAGCCGGGGTGTCCCAACTCCCGAGGCGAAAATATCAATAGGGAGAAGGGAGCAAAACGTGGCCCAAACGGAGGACAGTGATGCAAACACCAGCCTAGCATGGGAATGTATTTTCAGATGCGATGTGGCACTACGGGGATGGTCGCACATGGGCCGCCTCAAGAACACAGAGAAAGCAAAGCAACTGCGGCGGATACCATGTATTGGCCGTTGATTGAACAATCACCTTCGCGTCCGGTCAAGTGAGCAGTCTCGCTGAGAGCAATTGAACTTCCATGGATACATGTCGATACATGTCGACTGCCATGGATCAGCCAACGGGAGGGCCTAGCGTAAGGAGATATTTCTGGACGGAGTTTTTTGTTATATTAAAAAACATTTCATAAGCCGTCCTTGGATGGTGAGCGCGAAAAAAGGATGGAAAGAAGCCAAAACAAGAACAAAATCAACCACCCCCTCCCCTAAAGAGCAACGAGGGTGAGCTGCCTAGCGGGCCAGCCGCTCACCGTCGGAGAACATGTTTGACGAGAGAATAAAGACGTGACGGTGGGCAACGGATCGCTGTCACCATTCCGAGGGGAGGGGGGGAGCACGGCAGGGAGAGGCATGGCACATCCGGGCCCTCGAAGCCGGCGCCCGCCAGAGCAGCGCAAGGAGTTAAGGGATGGAATGTACGAGACGGACGGATGTGCTCTCCTGATACACCATGTCGACAGTCGGATTTCGGCGCTGTCAGGCTGGACCCGGTTGCGGCCAGTCTGGTGAAGGTATCGTAGGGAACGCAACACAAGGTTGTGGTCAGTCAGGAGCGGTAAGCATGGATAGCTGCGAGCGTTCGGGCAGCCCCCCTTCGTTCGCATTGTTTCTTCGGTTTGGCCCGCAGCCAGTGCCCGCAGGCCCGCCCGGCTTGCGAGACAGAAGATGCAAGCATCAGCAGAATGTGAAGTTGGGAGAGCCTTGTAAGAAAGAAGCAAAGAAGAGAGGGTTAAAATGAAAGAGGAAGACGAGGGTGGGTGTGTGGTATTAAGTTTGGTGGACGACTCGACACAATGGTTAGCGCAAAAATATACCGGGAACTGAGCAGCAGAAAAGCATCCAGAACTGTTGGGGTTTGGTTTCTTGCTTTTCCCTCCCCCCCGGACACTCTCTTCCTCACTCTCCCCCGTCACCAATCTCATCACTCTGGGCCGCTGACAGAGTGGAATATAACTGGCCATCTTTGTCCACTGTAGCAACTTAATGACTGCAGCACTGCAGCACGGGCGATAATAAAAAAAATTGCCGTGCGCAGCTGAGCCGAGCTGAGAGGCTGATTAGGGACGCGCCTGGATAAAACAGAAAACGGAGTAAGAGTATTCTCATTGTCTGCTTCGCGACAAGCACAAGCGGCAGGGCCGGTACGGATGGAGGCAACACGGCATCACTCCATTCACTCATGATGATGAGGATAATGACGGAGAGGAGGATGACTGGATTATGAATGGCTTGATGGATAGGCGTATAGGTGGTATCCCTGCTCGGCGTGGTGACCCAGGAGGATCCCAGCAGCAACGCCGAACGTCAGTGCACAATGAGACGGGGATGGGTTTGTGGTCTTCCGGTGAGCTAAGGTGAGCGGCGTGTGCCTGGTGGTGCAGACTGAGATGATTAGAAGACGAGAGGGAGAAGGCCGGTACGTACTCGACCACAAAGAAACCTCGGCGCTGCACTGGTGGATACCTGACCTCACTGCCGTTCGGGACGGAGCAGCAGCCTGTGTCTTTTCTCCCTCGCAGGCCCAGTCCTGCTCCAGTCGGATGGATCTACAATCTACCTCACATACTACCATATAGGTAGGTATGAAGGTACATCGGACACAGTGTACCGGCGACGCGGCGCGTAGATGCCCTGGCTCCTGCTGCTTGAGGTAGGTGGAGGAGCCCCATCCCATGTCGGTACACTAATTGCTGCACTTTTTCTGTTGCTCGAGTGGGCCGGCGCAATGTACCGGGCGTGCGCCGTCGAGCCCTCTTTCTTTCCCCTTCGTTTCTTCTCCGTTGGCATCGCTTCATTGCCGCGTCGAGCGTTTCGTTGGACAGCAAGTACTGCGTCAACAGCTACCAACGCAGAAAAGAAGAATATAAAAAAAGACCATTGGCGAAGTGGGAGCACAATTGAGGTGTTGGACTTGAGCAGAGTGTTGGAGTCAAGGTGGGTGAGCTTTCAGATGTACTATCAAGTTGCCTTCTCCGCCATACCGGCAAAAAGCCACGGCACGGCTCTAATCTCGATCGGGGCAGTTCCAGATTCAACAAGAAGGCGTCGCATTGGGGTCTCTTTCGGGTGTATTTGGAGTCGAGGCAATTGAGAGCATTGTTAGGAGATGAAGAAGCCCTCCGATTCGCCTCTCTTTCACTCAATCTCTCCTGCCGTCTTTCTCTCCCTCTGATTGCTTACTTGCTCGTTTGTCTCTTGCGGGATTCGAATGGGTACGGCAACGGGTAGGGTAACTACAGTTGGGTACCCAACGCCAGCGCCAGCGCCAGCGCCAACGCCAACGCCAACACCAGCAACGCCTAGGCCTACACCACCGCTTCTGCGCTTCGACCTTGAGGGGGGCCGCTATCCGTACGGGTACCTGGCATTGGCATGGCATGGCGTGGCGTGGCATGGGACGGGCAACTTCGCAAGGAAGTTGGCTAATTCCACGCTCCCTTTCCCCTTCTTCTTCCTGCCTCCCCCCCCCCCCCCCTCCTCCTGGGGGATATGAAGGGGGGATGGCCTGGCCGGGGGACCTGAGTACCAGAGTACCAGAGTACCTGGGGCCCTGCCGTATCGGCCAGGGGGGGTAGGGTGCGTTTCCACACCTGCAGTATGAGCAGCGGGTGCAGCAGCAGAATGCAGCAACGGCATCCATCCCCTCCCACCCCCTCTCACCCCCTCCACATCCCTTCCCTTCCCCTTGGTTCCCTTTTCTTGCCCTTTAATTTTTGTGGAAAGGAAGAGAAGGAGGGAAAAAAGGAACCAAACCTGAGGAACATGAACATGACCATGACCCTGGCCACCCAGAAAGACAGAGAGAGTAGGTAGTTAGTTAGTTAGTGTACCTACCTACCTGGCCTCGCCTTAGTTGACATTACCGTCGCATACCTTGCCGGGTGCCTTACATGGTCCAGTAGCCCATGGCCCCCTTCCCTGCGCTCCCGCCCTCCTACTTTACATTGCGCGAAGGAGGAAAAAATTTCCCATTCTCGGGGGCGTCGTTCTGAAATAAGAGTTCATAACCCTCTCCCTCCCATCCGTTCTTCCTCCTGCTCCCATTCCTCTGAGCCTGCTATCTTCACTCACCACCTCCCTCTCTCATCCTCCTTCTCCCAATCCTCATCCTTCTCCTTCTCGCGGCGCCACGCTCTGGTCTGCATTGTAACATTGCGTCTTTCCATCATCCATCTCCACGCCCATTCGCACTCTCGACCGGCATCACTAGTCCTGGTACACACAAGCATCGCCAGCAGCTACTCTTTCCGCATTCGCATAAACGCGCGCGCCCCCCTTTTTCTCTCCTGCAAGCAAGCTCACCGCAGTCTTCGAGAACACCGGCTACTGCCAACACTCGTGACCCACACCACGAACTGCTTGTTTCCCAAGCTTTCGCTGCAAGAGACCTCAACCTCGCCTCGCCTCGTTTCGCCTTACACGCCTGTTTCCGTTCTTGGAACCACTCTCGGCCGCCGATCTGCGCAAAATAGCAGGTGGCACATCGTCAAAAAGATAGGGGAACAGAACCCGAATCACTAGGACGGGACTCGATTAATCCAAGACCCAATCCCCAACACGGTCAAATAATACCACCACGACACAAGAAAGAATTCCCCATCTAGAACCGCTTCCGAGACCTGTACAACCGCAAGTCCCAACATCCCAACACACAAAAAACCCCGACGGACTGCAATCCTGCCACCACGCTCGACCCTCACTCATCGGGGATTGCGCAAAGTCCATCCTGCTCGAGCCATCCATGCAACGGTGCCGATAACACTCCCTCGCTTCCTCCGCGCCGTCTGTTTTGCCTCAGCTTCTTCCACTCCTTTTTGCTACTCTACTCCCTGCGAAACAACCGAGCAGCACCGGTTACGCCCAACTCAGCAACATACCCAGGCCTACTTGCATCATCACCGCCTCTTCACCCCCGTCGACTCTCACCAATCCCGTTCCTTGAAGACACCTGCACCCAAGTCTTCAACGCAGCTTTCCAACACGTCGCACTACGACTTGTGAAATTGTGAGTCACAGTTGCAGCAACATACAGCATCCCACTAGCCAATTTCGCGTCTTGTGCGCACATCCCCTCTCCCAAGTCAATGTGGTGCCATCCCCTGTCGATTCCCATCGTCGCGTCGTCTACGGCTCATATAAAGTTGACGATCCGTCCTCGCTGTTTTCGAGTTTCGATCGAATCATGGCTAACAAGCAATTCTCCAAGACACAGAGCCCCAATTGCCTATCGCTTTCACAAGCATATCCTTACAGAAACACTATCCAAAATGGTTGTCAGAGAAATCACGAGTTTCTCCAACATGGGCCGTGGCGCCTATGACACGACCGGGGTTCCCAAGCCCCCTCCTCGTCCCAAGCCTCGATAAATCACCTTCGCGCCCACTTTCTCATGAGCGACGACGCAGTTGATGTGACTTGAGCACCATCAACCATGATTTACATACCCCGCCCGTGCGTCTCGGCCGACCTGACGGCTTCTACACGCAACCCAGAGGATCAGCCGCCACCTCTCCGCCGCCGCGTCTTATTCGGACTTGCACACTTCTACACATGCATTCGCATTCGCACTTATCTCTACAACACTACTAATACTGGCGATCTTCTCCCAATTGTACCACCACGCCTGTACAATCAACTTCCTGGCCGATTTTGCAACATTTGCCATACACCATTTTAATACGCATTCCCCTCCAAGACTAGAACAAACCGGCTCGCAGCCACCACTTGCTTCCCAGCAGCAAGGCGATTGGGAACGCCGATACGGTATTCACGTGGCATGGACATTTTTATTATTATTTGCATTTGTGTGGGATTCTTCCATCCTACCTGGACTCGGGAACAAAAAACGGCATGGCGTTACAACATAGACGGATCTGGGTTTCTGGGATTTTTTGCCCATCTGCGACGGGGGAGAGCTCCTCCCCCCCTCCTTATTTTCTACGCCTACCTGTCAGCTCTCACATCCCGCATCTGGGGCACTCGGCGTCCTACGATACGGCGGCGCCCAGCGATGGCACACTATCCCCGGCGGATCCATTCCAAACTGTCGGTGAGCCTTTGGCAGACGGTTGGTCGGGCAGCAACGCATGACAACGCAACCACCACCCTCGACGCACATGGCTCACAGCCGCCTCAACCGTCGCTTTGGGCGTGAGACAACAAAATTTTCCTTCGGTGTTTGTTTGGACAAGGGCGGGCAAAAAGAAACATGCAGCTTCGGGCGCTTACTTACTAGGTTCTTTTTTTTCTTCTTCCCTCCCTTTTTCCCTTCTTTCTTTTCTATGGTATTCTTGATCTGGGATGGGTTACAAAAAACATCGGGGACACTGGGTGGGGCTTGGGAAAAGAACTGGTTCGCATATAGACTTTTGGATTTCTGTTTTCATTTTGTCTGTACCAACTTACACAATTGTATTCCCCAGGGTTGGCCATTCTTGCTCATATCCAGCTTCCTCACGGTCCTGGGAGCAGGGAGAGCCAAGGACATGTCAGCAACGCTTTCCTATTTCTTTATTCCCCCTCCTTGTCAGAACAAGGCAATGGCGATGGTGGATTGTCACCAACTACACTTTTTTATTTATCACCCCCTTGCTTTCCGTTTTCTAAAGTTTTTTGTGCTCGAGGCCTAGGGCTCCTAGGCCAGTCGATCGTCCATTCTCCCCTGGACACGGCCTGGGCTGGACTCAGGAATCGATAAGAGAAGATACCCCGCGGGTTTAACCCTCGTTAGACTGTATGTATAGTACTAGCTTCTTATAAGAGGAACAATAGCTACACAGCGCCAGCGCATCGAAAGGAGAAAAAAACAGGACGAGGATTTTATCACACAAGAACATTTCATGATATCAAGTGACGTTTACAAGACGCCTCGTTCGCAAATCGCACACCGATATTTCAACCAAACCCAAAGACCATGCTGGAATGCCCAATCTGACGTGGAGGCATTCCAGATCTGGCAGACGTGCGTGAGTGTGTGCAGGATGCATCTGAGACTGACAGGGGTTGGGTTTGGGACAGCACCATTCTTCGCACCGATGAGGGCGGTGGTTTGCTTTTGCGACTCGCTCGACGTCGAATCCATCTTCTAAGTCTTGTTTCCCTTTTTTTCTCATTTGGAATGGGGGAGGAAGGGGGGGTGACTTGGCACCTGGGGTTAAAGGGGGCGAAGGGAGAAAAGCATCAATCAGAGGTGTTACGTATCCGGGAGCAAAGGGAGACAGGAAATCGAGGAACGGGTTGGATGGGCCGGGGTATCGGAAGCCCGGGGGTGGGCGGATGGTCGATCATGGTGGCGGGAGGCTTGGGAAGGTCTAGGCCGGGGGAGAGAGCCGTTCCTACCTAGCTTCTAAGAGCGACAGCGAGAGTGGCCTCGAATCGTTGGCCAAGACTAAACAAACGTGCCTGTGATGGTTTGAGTCCGCCAATTTTTATTTTATTGTTTTTTTGTACTTTTGTGTGTCTGACATGACATGATTGACAAGATGCGAACTCCTGTGAACGACGCGTGCCAATGCAGGGCGAGGGGGGTGGGGGGGCGTGCATTCATTTGTTCGTCGGTCGTGTTTGTGTTGCTGTTGTGTTGGCCCAAAAGGGAAAGCTGAAGCTGCAGCGTACCATGCATACGTACCTAGGTAGGTATGGCAATATGATGACGAGAGAAGGGGAAGGGGAAGGGGGGGAGGGGAAAAGAGTGATAGACAACCGGCCGGCGGCGCTTAGGCGATGCATTGTCAATCCGTTTAGCGGCAACAAAAGACAGGAAAAAGGCCTCGTCATATTACAGCTTTGATTTTTGAAGTCCCCAATGTGTGATGCAGAGGCTTTGGCCTATTGCTTCTTGTGCGACCTGTCGTAGATCATCCGGCGCCCGCAGTCGGGGAAGACGGATGAGAGATTCGTCATGAAAAGGAGTGCCGGGGGTTAGCAATTCACAGAGGAAGGTGGGGGAGTTTCTTCTCATTATCAAGAAGAAAGAAAAATAAACATTTAAGGATGTACAAGAAGGAGATTCGGGATCCGAAAAAGCAATGGTAGTTACGTGCGGTGTTTGGATCGATAGATGCAAGGGGGAGGATGTGTTCGGATGGCATGGCATGGTCGCATGGGAAAGAAACTGGAGGAAGGGGGGGAGCATGCATCGGGGGAGGGGGGGTCGAGATACTTTGGCGGCACTTTGTCATGCTGCTTCGGCAGAGTGTCGTGCTTGCCCCGAATGCGACGTTACCTAAAAGGGAGGAGATACTTTTTTTTTTTTTTGAGAAATCTTTTTGCTTTTACTCCCCCCCTCGTCGAAGTCGGGATAGCTCACCGTGTTTGGGGTTCCGGTGATGATTGCCCCCCTCCCGCTGGGACCGGGGTGGGTTGATTGTTGTCGGTCAGTTCGTTGGGACAGTGATGGCCCGTTCGATACGACAACGGGCGGACGCCGGATGTGCGACGGGCGAATGCCTGAGGTGGTGTTCTTGTGACAGATATGGCGTATGTCGTCCAACCAGCTCTCTGCCTGCGAGGTTAGGATACGGGACGCCGGGCGGCCGGCGAGACGGCGATCCACAAGGGATGAGAGAAATGCCCCGCGGCCCGAGACTCTGGGCCGGTCTTGGGGAGATTCATGCCGTATGTGCTGCGTCTCGCTTTCTGTTGTCACGCGTGGGATGGGAACAAGGAAGGAAGAACGACGCGTTTGGGCAAAGGCTTGCCAAGGGAGGAATACTGTGTGCGGGCAGTGAGCTGTGTAGCAGCATGTGGCAACATGTGAGTTCGAGTCGAGGGCTCCGGCGCTAGACGCTGACTATTGCGTAACGGACTGGGCCGCGCCTAATTTTGGGCTTGATGACGGCGCCGAGCTAGGCAGACGACGAGAAAGGGGGTAAAATCGACACGCACACACACACGCGCGCACGCACGCAATCAATTAACAGTTGCACCACGTTCAGGAACATAAACGGGCGGATTGGGCCAAGAAGAGATAGGGGTGGGTGTTGGTATGTGTTAGTGGCTGCTCTGCTTTTGCTGCGCTGACCACCACAGCGACCAGTGGCCTGCGACATTGGTCGACGCTAATGCAGCGGCGGCATCCCGGGAACCAGCGCGCTGGGACCCCCTTTTCCCTTCTTGCCCCTTCCTGTTTTCGGGAGTGGCCCGCGGTGGGCTGGGAACGTGGCACCTGCAACTCTGAAACCGACCAATGGGAACCAGTAGGACCCATTTTGGCTTGGGATGAACTGAGCTGAGGTGTGTGGGAAAGGTCTGCTCACCAGTGCACACCTGGGCACACCTTGCCCGCACCGCGCGCCTTCACCTTGCTCTCACCTTGGATGCTAAGAGGCTTTCCTGCCACTGCTGCACGACTGCTTGGGGTACCTATTTCGGTAGTTGGGTCAACAGACAAAGGTCTTGTTGTCGATCTCTACTGTAATCAATTGTTCAGGGCCTCGACAATGGAAACGGCACTACCTGATTTGATTGGTGGAGATTCTTTTACCCTCGTTTGTCGTTGTTTTTCTTATTTGTTTGGTGATGACGGTTGGGTGGTGGTGTGTGGCCTCGCTTGCTTTCGCCGCCTCAAGGACCGCCCCATCTTTCCTTCTAACCCCCCACCCCCTGTGATTTATTGAAGACGCACGCGCAAACAAAGGATAAGTCTGCTGTTGTTTGCGGTCCTCGAGGGGAGGGGAGGGTGCTTGCTTGTCGTCGGCGCGTCCAATCTGTCCGTTGGGCTGGCTGTCATTGTTTGCACCTTGTTTCGTTGTGACAAGTGACGTGTGCGCAAACTCGACGACCAACGATCAACAATCAACAACCAACATCGGGAAACAGGCGGTTTGCGACAGACACACCCACACTGTGCCATGTATCGACCAACAGAGACGGCTTCGGACGGGTTCACCCTTTCTCTAGCCCGTCTTATTGGCTGTATGCACGATGCAAGATAGAGCCGCAGCTGCACGCCACCCACATACACTCCCTCTCTCCACGGTCTCACCCTCGCCTATCCCCCTTTCTCTTTCTCCCGCATACGCGACAAACCTCATCCGGAAACCCGGGAGATTTTTGGTGGCAAGTGGGCTTTGTACCGCATCATCTACCTCGTTCGCATCGCCTTCCTTCCCCCCGGGCTATCAAATATGGAGATACATGCGCCTCCTCCCTTTCGGATGCGCGTCCCGGTGCGCCAACCGCGCCATCGCGATCGATCCTCCTGCACTACAAATGCATCACAGCGTAAATAAGAAAAACCACCAGATAAAAACAAAGGGGCCGCATGCGTCGCAAACTCTTCCTCGACTCGTCCATCTCGGCCGTGGCCGGCAGGAAGCGCATCGTTTGCGCTGCGGCCGAGAGAGGAAGGGATACGACGGGTGGACTCTGCATGATATGGTATTGCAGAGTCATCAGCCTCGGACACCTCAGCTCACCGAGTCCCCTCTCGTTACCACGCGGTGAGCATCACACTGGAAACAGCCCAGCAGCATGAGACCTTCTCGTCAAAACCAAACTCAGCCCCCTGACGCCGGCGACGGCGGTTCTCCTACCCAGGAGCCTCGATCTAGCGACTGTGGTTCGCTTGGATTTGGACGTGTCATGTCACGCCTTCTCGGGGAATGCGATGTCTCGACCAAGTGGCCGGGTCCTCCCCTCACGCGTCTCACCTGAGGCCGAAGGAGACGAAGTGATGGAAGCGACCCACACTCACCAGTATCACTACGCTCTCGGCCCCCTTTTGTTCGTCACCGAGGTGAAGGAGACAAGAACGATAAGGGGGGGGAAGATCGTTGAGACTGAGTGGATGGGACATTTTGACAAGCAGAGATCATCCATCCCACGTTTCATCCCATCTTTGACCGACACCACCACCCCCCCTTCGACCCCTGTTCGCCCGTCCGGTACTTCAATAGCTGCTACCCGAGCCGAACGATGAACACGCCCCTCGGTCGTCCCCGACCTCCAGAAAAGTTCTTTCCCGGGTCGGATGACCCTGGCTTCCTTCTCGAAGAATGAGAGCCCCCCTATGATGGGGAAACGGAATGACGATGGGGCCCAGCAATTCGGTGAGAGAAAAGTCGCTGGTCTGTCCGTCCCTTGCCCTGGCTCTGGCCCTGGGGAAACAGAAACTCTTGAGCGCCAGAGGTCCTTGTGATGCCTGTGATGTGGCCGGGGCAAAGAAGATCCCCAGGGGAGGCCCAGACAGGCGGCCGGGTTCTGCATATCTCAAACCGCCAAATTTCCCGGGGCTGCGGTTTGGGAGCTTTGCCTTTATCCGCTTCTCTTGCCAAGTTGCCTCCCTCTTGGTTTCCTAGGCTCAAGGGCAAGGGCTGTCCGTACCCATGACACATCCGCAAAAGATCCCGGCCGTCGGCCAAATCTTTTTTGGTGTCTCTCGTAGTGTCTCCTCCTCTCGGGCACAGCAGCCGGGGCATGGGTTCCGAGTCCCCGGGGCATGACGAGGCACGAAAAAGGGAAAGAAGAAAGGAAGGAAGATGACAAAAAGTTCCCAGGCCCGGCTGGCGGGAGGGCGCCTCTTTTCCGCTCAACACACACCTGCGACTCCATCATCGGCACCCCAGCCAGCGTCATCCAGTGGGAAACATTGCCGGTTCCAAACGACTCCATTCCCCACCCTCTTAGGCCGCTGTCATGTTATGGCCACGATGACTTTCGAGGCTTGACAAACCCCAACGCCAGCCACCCCTCCCGTGGCCCGACTGAAGCATGTTTGTGGATCTTGAGGAAACGAGATCCATTACCCATGCCTTTCTTAATTTTACCACGTTATTTCGAATTTCAGATGCCCCTTCTAGCGCACTCCTCTTTTTCCTTCTTCACCTTCTTCCAGTGGGGCTAAACGAGGAGGCCTGTACGCTATGGAGTGGTACACAGAACCCACCACTGTCAGTACGAAGTACAAGTACACTAGCAGAGCAAGGATACGCACCACTACACTGGGCAGCAAGCAAGGGCCAGCCGGAGCCCAAACCATCTCTGGGCAAAATTACCCGTCCAGCGGTCCAGCGCGGCACGCCCCCCGGGGGGCCGTGACCTAGACTCTATCTCCTCCCCTGCACCGGGAAACCATCAAATTTCAAAACCGTTGGGTGTCCCCATGCTCTACGCTACGCCTCGTCTCCCTCCCCCCTCGCCGACGAGCTAACTGCCGCTGAGCTGTGAAAGGGCGGCGGCGCCTGGGATGAACCAAACCCAAACCGCCGACGGCTCGCCCGCGCTCCTTTCCCCGGTGACATGGGGCTCCCGGAAGCGAAAACACAGAGAGACTACCAAATCACCCCCTGGGATGTTGACTCACCGGCTCACCGGGGAACGTCGGCATGGCATCTCTGCGAAATTGGGCCTTATTCGGTCTGGCAACTGCCGTGGAATGCACCGACACCTCCAAGGGGCCCGGTCTACCCGATTGCTCTTCTAGGTCCACCGACTGACCCATTCCCTCTCAACTATCACCCCCTGGCTAGGGAAATCGGTGTCTCGGTGAGGCCTCTTCGGCCGGGATACCTCTCGTCCTCCGGCGTCTGGCCTGTAGCGGTACAACGTTGTATCCCTGACCAGGGAAAATACAATTCATCATTTCAAGCACCCCCATCTATGGAATATTGCGGCTCCTCTTCTAGAATATCCGCAGACGCGCCGAGTGGTCGGGACGCTTCATCCACCCTTGCGGCACGTATTCCCACCGCGGAGACTCAAGGACCTGCACAGCGGCGTTACCGACCGCCAGGCTCGCTGCCATACACGTGCGTGCTCTTCTCCCGTCCTCCCCGGCGAGGCTTTCTAGCATGAACTCCTTAGACCCAGTCCCATTGTCTGCGGCGTACCGAAGTACACACCTTGAGTGCCGGCCCCCGGGCTCGACCCTCTATGCCGGGAATATGACAGCTCACATGCCCCGGGGAACATCATAGTTCAGGGTACACATCGCTGCTCAGCCGTCAGCTAAACCGTCTTGTTGGTACACGATGGGGGGCGACGACAAGGCTATGGAGAAAGGGAGGGAGGAATAAGGCCAGAAGAGAAGACAACATCTAGGGGTGGGGGGTGGATGTACTATTTACAGGAGGAAGGGATTGAGACTGAAGGGGGTGTAAGGGTGCCGGATGAAGAAACCCACCCATCGAGGAAGGTGAACACTAACAAAAAAAAAAAAAAGAGGGGGGGGGGGGGGGGGGGGGACTCACGTGCGTCTAGTCAACGGCATCCTCTCCCTCACGGTGGCCCATTGCTCCAAATCCACGTCCACGAAGCCAATGGCCCCCTCAGCGCCCTCCTCGGCCCTGCCATCGGCGTCCACACCGCCGAGCTCGAGCCTCACCTGGCCCCAAGGGTCGATGACGAGACTGTGCCCGTAGCTGCTCCGCTTGGGATGGTGAGCGCCGACCTGCGCCGCGGCGAAGACCCAGCTCTGCGTCTCGATGGCACGGGCCCGCAGGAGCGTCTCCCAGTGCGCCTGGCCGGTCGGGATGGTGAAGGCGGAGGGGTAGAGCAGGATCTGGGCGGGGCCGACGGCAGGGTCGACGAATGGGCTGTTGGGGCCCGGGTGCGTCAGCGCGAGGGCCGGTTCGGGGAAACGGAGATCGAAGCAGATGAGGCCCCCGACGCGGCCGACGGGGGTGTGGAACGGGGCCGTCAGCGAGGTGCCGGCCTGGATCGTCGCGCTCTCGCGGGCGGCGCCCAGGTTGAAGAGGTGGAGCTTGTCGTAGGTTGCCGCGTGATTGATGGTGCCGTCGGCGTTGATCCACAGGAGGCGGTTTAGGAGCTTTGCGTCTTTCGCCGCCGCAGCGTCGGCGATTTCGGCCGGAACGTCGGTGGGCACGTGGATGCCGACGCTGATGGCGACGGAGTGGGCCTTTGCCGCCTCCTGGAGGCCGAGCACAAAGGGAGACTTGGATTGCGGCTGAGCGAGAGACAGAGACTCTTGCGGGCTTGATGCGATGTAGTCTGAGGCCTCGGGAAGGAAAAGCACCTGAGACGGCGGGGTTGAGATGTCAGTGGCGGGTGAACTGTGGGTTTCAAAATGTCTCATTGCTGGCGGAGGGAGGGCGGAGAGAGGGTTGTACAGCAAGCCATAGTTCTTGTGTTGGAGTGATGCATGAGAGAGAGAGAAGAGGGAACAAGCCTACTTTTGCGCCACCGGCAGCGGCCTTGGCGATCAGTCTAACGCACTGCTCTAGGTTGTGCGACAGGGACGCCGTTGATGTGATCTGGCCGACAGCCTATCGTGGTAAGAAAGTTAGCAAGCCGCGGCGGCCACGTGGTTGGAAGTTCGGGGTGGCCCGTACCGCGATCGCCATGGTGAAGTATGGGACGAGAAACGGGGGACGAAGGACGAGAGAGGAGAGACGAGAGACGTCCGGGATGGTCCTGGGATGAGAGGAGCCAGGAAAGCGAAGGGATGGCTGAGTTAAACGATTCCGGATAAGTTAGATTTTGTTCCACGTGGCGGACCCGGCTCAGATCGTTGACAGAGTCAGCGAGTGGTTAAGTGAGTGTGTAAATGGTAAGATGGTGCTTTTATGCGAATTGGACGGTATTGGTTGATTGGGTGCGGAGGAAGTAAGTTGAGGCATCGCCGGCCGGTATCGCTTCTCGGGAGGCGGCGGACAACCCCCCCCCTCCTCCGTTTTATCGCTTGTCTGATGGTGGGTTGCAGCGGGGTAACGGCTGTCGCAATCCCCGGGGCCTCCCTCGTCATCGGCGCTCTCATCAACGACACGACATGAGGCGGACGGGCACCAACGCCTCCGTCTCCGCCTCTGCAAAGTCCTGATTCGTATCTTTTGTTGCCTCGAAATCTATCGAAGCCCATTGTCAAAAGGTTCGAGTAAAAACAAGAGTAAACCAACTACATTTTGACGAGCCACGGCTAGAAAGAAGGACGGCGGACAGCCAACATGGGGCGCCTCAAGCGTCAATACCGCTCCTCGCTGTCGTGAGTCCCGGCCAGCTTCCCCTCCGCCTCCAGCCTTGCCAGCGCCTCCTTCACCCTCGCGACCATGGCCTTCCCGTACTCGGGCCCCAGCGGCGGCGCCGGCTTATCCGGGTCCTGCCTCAGCCAGGGGACCCTCTTCATACCGGCAGAACCCCCCTCTTGCGCATCGGCAACGGCCTCCCGTAGGACCGCGACCGCGGCGTCGTCGAACGCGCCTCCGAGTATCACGGCGCACGGCGCAGCGGCGTAGTTGCCGCTGCCGATCGTGCTGGTCTCCGCGTGCGGCGGCGGGGCGTCCGAGGCGAGGAGCGCGGGGATGATGACGGCGCCCGAGGCTGGCGTCGTGACGAAGTGGATGACTTTTCAGGGTGGAAAGAGAAGAGGGAGCCACAGTGTTAGCTGCCGGGTCGCGAGTTCGGTGGTTGATGAGGATGCGTGGTCTCAATAAGGATCGAGAGTGGGAAAAGGGGAGGGAGGGGGCGGGGGGGCATGAAGCATGAGCATGTCGTAGCTTAATCTTTACCTTCGTATTCCGGCTTCAGGCCCGCGATGATGCCGCGGCCGATCTGCTCCGTCTTTCCGCACAGAACGACGGGGATTGCTGGCGGCGACGCCTCGCCGGGCTCGCCACCTGTCCTCTGCTTGCTCCTGAGTATCTCGCGGAGAGACTGGGCCTCGTCGTTTTGGTTCTGGGCGTCCTGCCGCAGGGCGTCCTGGGTCGCCTCGTGAGACCAAAGTTGCATGCTTGCGTCGGTTAGTCTTTCTGCTGGGATGTCGACGGTCCGACAACGCCTTCTGAGCCTCGATCAATTCCCTTGTGATTCCCTTCTTGCAGGGAGCCGGATGAGTCCTCGTTGAAGTACGTAACGTCTCACGTCAGATTGTTAGATTTGAGCCTCTTCTCGACCGATCAAGCCCGATCCGGACTAGCTGAGGCCTGCGTCATTCCGCAGACCTCCCCACGTAGGGCCCGCATTGTTGGAAAGTGGTATCTACACGTCTTTTCGCATTCTGTTACCAGGGAAAATGGCGAGGCTGGACTAAACATCTCATACAAGTCACTGATTACTACGGATAGCCACCCCCTTGTAATGCCTCACTACATTGTATGTACCTCGTTAACCTCCAAATCCACCCCCGGCATTGTCTACTGCTGCCCGGTATTACCAAAGGGCCCTGGGAAATACCCTGCAAAACCGATGCATGTTCGGATTAATTCGCGAGGCCGTTCTGGGCGAAGAAGTCTTGGATCTTGCTGGTCACTTCGACGTGGGAGTAGCTCTGGGGAAGTCAATCGGTCAGCAATCGATACACACTTGAAAGGGGACCGATCAGGCTCACGAGAGTCAGGCCGTGGCCCGCGTCAGGAACGACATAGGCCTCAAAGGGGCTTGCATTCTTGAGGAGCTGGGCAGTCGCCGCAGGGATGGAGGGCAGCTCGGGGTTCCCAGTCGCGAGGCAGTCGCCCCCGCAGAAGGGAAGATCTCTCTCTATTAAGGCGGAAGTGCCGTCAGCCGGGACATCGTCTCACGCGAGATGGAAGAGGGATGAGAGGGAGCTTCTGCTCGACTTACCACCGGTTATGACGAGAACAGGCTTCGCGAAGGCACTGGGCGCCCCCGCCTCGCCGCCGATCGTGAGCAGCTCGCCGACCGTCACCGGCTTGCCGCTCTCGTACGCCGCCGTAAGGATGGCTGGGTCGAAGTTCCCTGGCGCGAAGAAGCACACGTGCACTGCTCCCTCGTACGAGGACGTCATGTACCCGTCGGCGTACCCGCTCAGCGCGGGGACGTCGCTGGCCCGGACGAAGGCGCCGCCCAGCAGGAAGTCTGGGAAAAAGGTTGCGTTAGGCGCAAAGCCCGTCAGCACGACGCCGTCTGAGATGTCCGGGTACGCGGCCGCCAGCGCATACGAGTGCACCGACCCGAACGAGTGACCTACGTGGACGATCTTGTCGAACGTGCAATCAACACCAGGGACATCGCCGGCACGCAGCTTGTCCGTCAGCGCCTTAAGCGCAGCAAGCTCAAGCCAGGCCTGGATCTCGCTAACGCCGTCGCCGCGCGTCGACTCGGCGATGCCAAGGCGGTCCCAGGAGAAGGTTGAGTAGCCGTAGTCATCGACGGCAGGGCCCACGTAGCTGTAGTTGTAGCCGTTGGCTGGGAAGTCCCAGTAGCTGCGGTCAAACCCGATGCCGTGAGTGAGAATCTGAAGCACGCGACTGGGACCCGAGTCCGGATGGCAGTACGTCGACGCAAGCTGGTAGGTACCGCCAACGTTCGCGTACTGTGGAGGAGAGGAGTGGCCGACTGTTAGTTCTTGGATCTACCCGCAAGGTTTCTTTGTGGGTTGTTCCTTACATCTACGAGGTGCTCTGCCGTAAAGTTGGTGTCCTGTGTTGAGAGGCCGATCAGGATGTTTGTGATGTCGATGTTGGTCTCGGGGGCCGAGATGTTGAAGACACCGTTCCTCGCCGTGATTGAGACCTCCACCGTGAGGTTCTGGCACACTCGTGCCGCCGCGAGGGCCGCGAAAGCCAGCGGGAGAGTGGAGTATATGAACTTCACCATCGTGTTCTCTTGTGTGGCTATTGGTTGTATGTTCTGTCGTGGCGGCGTATAAACAAGAAAGGTTAGTTGTGCCGTGGCCGGATTTTCTTTGACATGTAGATTTTTGGAAGGAGAAGAAGAGAATTGCTTCGGATACTTATACACCTAAATGACTCCCGCAATCCCATCCATCTAGAAACTCGGTACTAGAAGCCATGACGATACGACCAGGAAGCACTCATTCGCTCACATGAGGCTAACCAGTTGCTCATTTTCACCGCCCACTAATGCGTGTGTGATGTCAGCAAGTAATTGGAATTTGCAATGGGCTTACTAGTGACCCTTGGAAACGGTCGCATCTAGAGCAGCGCGGCCGGGCCGCCGTGTAAGCTTACCCAAAGACGCCGGCCAAGAGATCCCGATCTAGGCCCTTCTGCACCAGACACTCTGTCCGGCCGGCTAGGTATCGCACGGGGTGAGCTGTCAGCTTTCTCGAACTATCTACAGCGAGATTTCACTACTTCTTAAGCATCTCTGTGTGTGCGAGCGATTCCATTTTCCAGGGCACCATCAGAACCTGTTGTCGAGTCCTGCTCCTCGCAGGGACCCAAGCATCGTCCGTGAGTGGTCTAGTCACCCGACAGGTATGAAGTCAGACATTCACCAGCGCTTACATGCTGGTCCCAATCAACACCGCCGTAGATCCCCATGGGAGTTGGGGCTGTGTGCGAGACTGTTGACGCGGGAGATGACAAGCAACAACGAGGCTAGCCAGGTTCGACTAGTCTCGGCGGCAGCCCGCCATCCCGAACGCCATCGATGTCAAGGACAGACTAAGCTTCCACAATTCTTGGCTGCCATGTGCCGCAAAGCTCGCATGAACAGCGATCCCTGGATGAACACAAACACCTTCTGCGGAGGACTCGGCCACCACTCCTCTGGTAGTCCGGAGGGAACTCCGCCACGACGCAGCAGAGTCTGCTAAGGTATCTGTCAAGTGTGCGGTACTCCGACCCGGGAATCAAACGACGAATTTCATCATGTCATCTCATCCGTACAAGTCCGCAGTCGCTGACAGCATGGGGGCTACACCGAGTACTCGGAGGAGGGGGAAGTTGCAAGCTACCTTATCAAATACTGGCAGGCCAATCATGCAAACGATCGGCTCTCCAAGTGTTCAAGGCAGTGAGTGCAAGACGCCTGTGCGGAAGAAGGTGGACGTGAGATGGTGACAAAACAAAAATTGAAGAATGATGGCATCTCATCCAAACGTCACAAAGCGCATTTTCTTCAATTCTCATTCCCGATTCTTGACAAATACTTTCGCCCTCGTGGTTGCCACGGATAGCCCGGATGCAGATCGGCAGCTGGCATCGCTGTTTGCGGATGTGTGCCGTTGAATTGGAGTCGGAGGGAGGAGCCGTGAGAACGTACCGCTTGTGTACTCACTCACTCCAAGCATAACTCACGGTGAATAATCGCGTCATCAGCTACCATGGCTCGATATAGAAACACTACAAGCGGCTAACGGCAAGTAACGTTTAGTCATTTATCGATGTTTGGTTATCTTCTGTTTTGGAGATCAGACCCTGGCTGAAGTTCTCACCGGCCGCCTCCCAGGCGCATTAAGGGCAAGAGGCCACCCTTCTGTTCTCTCTCCATGATCTGTAGGCCTTCTCTGCGTCCTCGTGGCCCCCGTTTGATTGGCATCGCTTTTATCCATCCCCCTTTGAGAGCTACTATGCAGCCGATCACCACCCTCTTTCTTGACCATGCCGTCTCTGCATAACGCCATGCTAAAATAATAAAAATACAACACGGAGGTTGACTCACTCCTATGAATCCGAAATGGCCCTCTGAAGCTTGCCCAGCGTAGGTTGTCGATCGCTTGAAATGTCACACAGAGATCCTACTTGGGATCTGACGTGTCCAGCTTGTCGTAAGCCGCCTGCATGGCCCGCAGCTCAATCTCGTCGCCCTCAAGAGCAGCCACCCAATCTCGCAGTTGGATGTTCTTGCCCTTCTCCTTGTCTTCGCGCCAATTGCCGAGCCGTGCCCGACCTTCGACCGTCAGCGCGTGGTTCGCCGGTGCAGGAGGTCCCGAAGCGGCTGCGCCACCCGGCTTTCCAGGCGTGCCCATTCTCGGCGTGCTCGAACCGCTGGCACCGCCCGTCATCCACGAGTACGATTTTCCGCCTTTCTTCTTTCCAAACAGTGATCCCGTCTTGGGCATGCCGACGAACATGCTACTCGTGATGTTCTGATTCGCATGGCTGCTAGCCTCTGCCTTCTTGACAGCATCGAGCTTCTTCTGTTCCTTCTTAGAGATTGACTTCTCCGAATCAGGCGCCGAACCGCCAGGTGTTCCGGGCGCAACCGAGCCAGCACGGGATGGCGTTGCCCCAGCCTCGGTGGTTCCGTCCTTGCGGGCATTGCGCCTCCGCAGTCGTCTCTCTTCCCAGTCTCGCTCAGCCTTACCCACTTCTCTTACAGTGTGGCTCATGGTATTCGTGGCAGAGACCTTTTGCACCTTGGTGGGCTGGCTGGAGGTAGCATCTTCGAGAGTACCTGCGGAGGAGTTAGCTTAATGAAGTCCCATGGGTACCGCTTGTACCAACGTTTCAGGTTGCCTGGCCGAGGACTGGCACCATCTTCGGTCGCCGTTTGCTGCGTCGCGTCCTCTTCCTGCGTCTCCGTGGCGCTTTTCAGCGGTGCTGCAGCCGTCTGCCACTCCTCGGGGATTTCACCATGCGACGATACCTGTCGAATCTGGGCAATCCGGTTCGAGTCCTCCATGAGGGTTCGAAGTCGCTGCTTGGTGGCAAGTGAAAGCAGAGCCAACTGGTCAACCAAGAAGGCCTCCTGAGGAATCCAAGTTCCAGAAGTCGTCACCACGGTGGAGTCGGGTCCGTTCTTGGTGCTAACCGTCACGCTGGGCGCTGGGAACTCCTCAGGCAGACGCATCCGGCCCATCGGCTGGTTGCTGTTCTTGATCTCCAGGTTGAGCGACAAGCCCTGGTCCTTGGCAAACTTCTCCGCCTTTCGAAACACGACAGGAACTTGCAGGAAGGCGTTGTTGAGCTCCATAGTCCTGGTCTGTGCCAAGCGCTTCGCAGACTCCTGCCATGCCTTCTCCGCCGCCTGTGCAACCAGTTGGCTCTGGGCGTCGGTGCCAGCCGGCTGAGCAGGCTGGTTCGCAGGACCCGCGCCATAGAAGCTTCCCTTGTTTCCGGGAGGGTATGGAGGGTAGCCAGTTCTCGACTCGGGGACGTAGAGTTCGGACAGGAACTGCTCTTCGGCACGCAAGTCGATGCCCGTGCCAGCCAACGAGTCCGTTACATCGTATTCGTACTCTTTCTGCGGCCGGTCGGGAGGTCTCGAAGGTGGACCCATAGCTCCCGGTGTCGACGGTTGTTGTGGGACGGGTGTGCCTGGCGTGTTGGTGCCAAGTGCCAAAGTGGCAGTGGTGTATTGAGGAAGGGTGGGCGGCGCTGGCGGCTGAGGAGTAGTGACCTGCGGAGGAGGAGTCGGTCGCGTATCCGGCAAGGCAAGAGCCGGAGTGGTGGTGCCGTTGGCATATGGTGTCGCGTAGCCTGGCGTTGTAGGTTGCTGAGGCTGAGGTTGCTGCTGCTGTTGCGGCGGCTGCTGTTGTTGCTGTTGCGCCGCGCTGGGATATATAGGAGATCCGGCGGATGTCGCAGCAGTGGAAGGTGTGACGGGAGCGCCCGGACTTGCTGCATAAGGCGAAGTAGAGTAAGGAGATTCGGGTTGGGGGGTTGCGCCAGGTGAAAGTCGCGGTCGTTTATTAGGAGGAAGCGCAAAGCCTGCTTGCGTCGCGGCAGGAGAGGGGGAGGGTTGAGGGGGCGAGAACGCCCGCTGCGGCATCTGAGGCTGTGGTTGCGCCATGTTTGCTGCGGTTATTACAGTGAGTCGAGAGATAAAAAACGAGTAGGACAACAGGTTGTTCAGAAGTCAGAAGCTGCTCCGATGAAGCTCAGCAGGCCAAACAGCCCGGACAGTCCTCACGCGACTCTGCCCATCTGCCGCCTGCGTCGTATCGTCCAGCCGATGAATTCTCGAGATCGCGTCGGGATCGTACGGATTTCGCTGTAGCGGACGCTCAGTACGTGCGCGGTCGGGATGCGCGTATATGTTGGTCGATAGTTGGCTGATGTCAAGCGTAACGGATGGGTAGTGATGTGGAAGGAGGAGCTGTCGCCAGATGGAACTGAGAACCGCGTAAATTTAAAGTCACGTGATGATTCAGCCTCCATCCCCCGTTTTAGCGTTGTATGGCCCGAGCGTTTAGGCTGAAGCTCCAATTGAACCATAGCTGCAGCCAACTTTTACGCGACTTCTTTGGCACCTGCTGCGCGTCACTTCTCAGGTGCCTTTGTGCTGCTCCACATCTTTACTGTATTCCTCTGCTCTTCGTTGAGGGAGGATCACCACCATCGAAGACGACATCGCGTAAACGGAGTGGAGTGTTGCAGATGCGCTAACTGTCACAGCAACGGTCACCATTCGGTGCGGTATTCGTAAACTATAGTTCGCTCCGCTATATGCGACGATCGCCCTCACAAACATGGCGTCCAAACGAAAAGCCTCGGCCATGGCAGCCACAGTCTCCGAGGAACCAGTTGACCCAGCGGACGAGTTGATGTTTCTTTGCCTTGGGGGTGGAAACGAGGTCGGCAGGTCATGTCACATCATCCAATACAAAGGAAAGACGGTCATGGTACAAAACTTCATCCCTGACAAACAAACAGATACTGATACCCTCCTAGCTCGATGCTGGTCAACACCCGGCGTACGACGGCCTCGCGGGGCTTCCTTTTTTCGATGACTTCGACCTCAGCACAGTCGACGTACTTCTGATCAGCCAGTAAGCCCACCTTTCCTCCCATATGCTGTTGGATCACAGGGCAAGGCGGTGAATGACTTGGAAAACTATATACGGGATCATGCCCTGGCTCGGGACGGCGCTCTTTGGCGACTCTGGTACCCTGATGGAGCCTCTTGCTACGTCTCTTATGCTATTTCATTCCTGTACACAGAAACAATACAATACTTCTTCCCCCCCGCCTGCCTTGCCTTGCCGCCCTTGTCGTCGTGATAGCTCCCGGGGCCGTCCCGGGACGCTGGTATAGATACTTTGCGCTGGTCCAGGTTGCTAATGGGGCAATAGTTTCCACGTCGACCATGCCGCTTCGTTACCATACGTCTTGTCCAAGACCAACTTCCGAGGACGGGTCTTCATGACTCATCCCACGAAGGCCATCTACAAATGGCTGATCCAAGACAGTGTTCGTGTGGGAAACACTTCTTCTAACCCGACATCGCAGCCGGTCTACACGGAAGCAGACCATCTAAACACATTCCCTCAAATCGAGGCCATTGACTACCATACGACACACACCATCTCCTCTATCCGCATCACCCCCTATCCCGCCGGCCATGTCCTCGGGGCTGCCATGTTCCTCATCGAGATCGCCGGTCTCAAGATCTTCTTCACCGGAGACTACTCCCGTGAGCAGGACAGACATCTGGTCTCGGCCGAAGTGCCCAAGGGTGTCAAGATCGACGTCCTCATCACTGAGTCCACCTACGGCATCGCATCACACGTGCCCCGACTCGAGCGGGAACAGGCCCTGATGAAGTCCATCACCAGCATCCTCAACCGCGGTGGCAGGGTCTTGATGCCCGTCTTCGCCCTCGGGCGCGCCCAGGAGCTGCTCTTGATCCTGGATGAGTACTGGGGCAAGCACTCCGAGTTCCAAAAGTTCCCCATCTACTACGCCAGTAACCTCGCCCGCAAGTGCATGGTCGTGTACCAGACCTACGTTGGTGCCATGAACGACAACATCAAACGCCTCTTCCGCGAGCGCATGGCCGAGGCGGAAGCCTCGGGTGACGGCTCCGGTAAGGGAGGCCCCTGGGACTTCAAGTACATCCGCTCCCTCAAAAATCTCGACCGTTTCGACGACGTTGGCGGCTGCGTCATGTTGGCCAGCCCCGGTATGCTGCAAAACGGCGTCAGCCGCGAGCTGCTCGAGCGCTGGGCCCCCAACGACAAGAACGGCGTCATCATCACCGGTTACAGCGTCGAGGGCACCATGGCGAAACAGATCATGCAGGAGCCCGACCAGATCCAGGCTGTCATGAGCCGCACCACGGCCGGCGCCCGGCGTGGGCCCGGTGGTGAGAGCGAGAAGGTCCTCATCCCGCGCCGTTGCAGTGTCGCCGAGTACTCTTTTGCCGCCCACGTCGACGGCACGGAGAACCGCGAGTTCATCGAGGAGGTCGCGGCGCCCGTGGTGGTAGGCAACTCATTTCCCGGTTTCGCAACTGGAAAGTCGCAATCAGTCAACTAACGCGTTCTCAGATCCTCGTCCACGGTGAACAGCACAACATGATGCGTCTTAAGTCCAAGCTCCTCTCTCTCAACGCCGGCAAGACCCAGAAAGTCAAGGTCTTCAGCCCCAAGAACTGCGAGGAGCTCCGCATCCCCTTCAAACAGGACAAAATGGCCAAAGTTGTCGGCAAACTCGCCACCATCCCTCCCCCGACCTCCCTATCCTCGCCCACGCAGCACCAACAGCAGCTCGTCACGGGCGTCCTCGTCCAGAACGACTTCAAGCTCTCCCTCATGGCCCCCGAGGACCTGCGCGAGTACGCCGGCCTCAATACCACCACAATCACTTGTAAGCAGCGCCTCCGTCTCACTGCCGCCGGCGTCGACCTCGTTCGATGGGGTCTCGAGGGCGTGTTCGGCAGCGTCGAGGAGCTGCCCGAGATGCGCAAGGCCCCAGCCGCAAAGGACGGCGCCGTCGCCAACGGAAACGGGACAAAGCCCGAGGACGGCGAGGACCAGGAGATGCAAGAGGCGCAGAAACACCAAGAGCAGGAAGAGGCCGACGAGGAGGTCGCCCATCCCGTGGCAGCGTATCTCGTCATGGGCTGCGTCGCCGTGCGGTACCGCAGCGACGGCGAGGTCGAGCTGGAGTGGGAGGGCAACATGCTCAACGACGGCATCGCCGATGCCGTCATGTCCTGCCTCTTTTCCATCGAGAGCAGCCCCGCAGCCGTCAAACGTACGTTCTCCCTTTTCATACCCTTCCGTATTATCATCCTGCTCTGATGGCTGACAAACCCGCGACAGGCTCCGCGAGCGCCCACACCCACGATCATGCCCCTCCCCCGCTTCCCAAAAACCCCCATGCGAATGTCTCGGCCCCGGAACGCCTCGAGCGCTTCCTCATGTTCCTTGAGGCCCAATTCGGCGCCGACAACGTCAACCCTGTCGCCGAGCCGCGCCTCCCGCCGCAAACCGAGGGAGGTGCCGCCGAAGACGGGACGACTAGCAAGGCAATCAAAGCCGACGTCGATGGCGAAGGCGACGGCGGCGACACCTCCATGGACGTCTCAGATGACGAGGCTCAGCAGAAGAAGCTGGCGGCGCGCCGCCAGGCCGAGATTGAGCGCCTCCACAAGATCGGCATTCCCGTGCCCGGCATTCGCATTAAGGTTGACAAGATGGAGGCTGTCGTCTGGTTGGAGGATTTGGAGGTTGAGTGCAGCCATAAAGCGTTCGCCGACCGCGTCAGACGCGTTTGTGAGCATGCTGCTGAGGTGACGGCTCCGCTCTGGGGATAAAACAGGAGGGGTCTTATAGAAGCCTGGATGCGCGGTTCTTCTCAGGGCGTTTTGTATTGGTGTAGTCTACCTTAGTCACAGTCACAGTCACAAATCCGTTCGGTGTGGCCCTTCAAGCTTTAGAGGCTGAATGCTCTAGTGCATTGAGCTATGCTACAGAGGGGCTACGGTTACAATGAAAAGTAAGATGCAATACATCGCACTGCGGAGACTACAGAGGAGAAGAGTTATCAACCCAAGTACTCCTTCAGCTCATCAGACTCTTCTAGCGTAGTACTGAAGGAGAAGGGAGCAAAGGCCCAGCCAGCAAACTCCGCGAACTTGGAGAAGGACTCGACCCAGGCCAATCTGAGAGAGTGCAGCATGGCACTGGTACCCTCCATCATGACCAAGATGGCAATAGCTAGGTCGGCTGTTAGCAAAGACGATGAAACAAGATGGCATTAGTAACTTACTCAGGAAGAACCACATGTAGAAGATGACAACAATCGCAATAGCACCAATGATGCCGTTGAACTTGAGCGCGGGACCGAGGGTCATGGACCAAAGTACGGCACTGAGCTGCTGGTGGGCCAGCGACAGCGCCCAGAGACGAAGGTACGAAGCGGTGTGAGAAACGCAGTTCAAGCAGAATTCTACGTGCAACGTTAGTGTGCTTCATAGAATTGAAGGAAGGCAAGTCTCTTACCGATGGTGTGGATGATTTGATGGATCATGACTTCGCTAAATTCGAATTCCTCGTGTTCCTCTTCGCCGTGTAGGTCTTGCGTGATCATAGCAACACCCTCACCATCAGACTCAACGCTGGGGCGGCCATTCAGTCCTTGGGTTTCCTCGTCGTCGTCGCCATCGAGCGCACTAACGCGAGAGCTCTCTCCAATGCCCCTATAACCCTTGGCGCGAGCGTGGTTGTGCTCCCAGCGGAGGTAGAAGGGCTTCAAGAACAACAGAACGGGGACCTGAATAACGGCGAGAAGGAGAAGGAAAACTTGTACACCAGCCTGTCCAGGATACAGTTCCGCTCCTTCCTCAAGAGTGCCGGGCTGCAGAAACATGTAGATCAACATGTTCAGCAATCCAGGCGGGTTGCGGGGGTTCTGCGGGTCATTCCAGTTGACCGACCACTTGTAGAGAATGCACATAACCAAGTAGCCGAAAATGGACTGGAAGAAGATCATGCCAGGGACAAAGTTACCCCAGATATCGATCGGCTTCTTGAAGTGCTTGGCGTTGACGTAGGCGAAGATGAGAGAGTAGGTCATGTGGGCCCAACCCAAAACGATACTCATCTTCATCTTGTAACTGTTGCTGAAGAGAAGATCATTGTCTGTCTCGTGCCATCTCCAATCCAGACCAAAGGGGTATCGGTAGCCGTGATCGTTGAGTTTACCCGTAAGAGTCTGTCCAACCTTGTAACCCTCAGGCACATCCCACTTCCAGGCACTGTCGAACAATGTCAAAGATTTGGAGAAGACATCGTTGTAGATGAGACCCGTAAACAGTGAGAATACACCCATGACCAAGGCGATGTATCTGCCGTAGTAGAGCATGGCGAACAGCTCGAAAGTGACCTTCTTGAGAGGCTTCTCCCAGTAGATCATGGCGAGTGCGGCAGACACCATGATGACGGCATGACCGAAGTCACCGAACATGACGGCGAAAAGGAATGGGAAGGTAACAATGACCGGGAGGGCCGGGTTGACCTCCTGGTACGTAGGGGTACCGTAGGCATTGACGATAGTCTGGAATGCCTCGGTAAACTTGTTGGTCTTGATGTACGTTGGGGGAGTCTTGTTGGTGCGGATCTCGTTGATGATAGAAGGCACAGAGAGTCCAGCTCGGTTCGTAACATCCTGCAACGTAGACCGGATCAACGGCAAATCATTGGTCGGGCACCAGCCCTCGGCAATGAGCGTGCGACGGGCACGATCATACGAGAAGAGGTTTAGGGTGTTGTACACGGCCTTCTCCTTCGTGACGAGAACCATCCAAGCAGACAAGGCCTGAGAGATCTGGGTGAGCTCAGCGTTCAGAGTCTGCTGGGTGTTACGGAGAACGTTCTGGACGTCGTTGAGACGAGCGTTGACCTCGTGGATCTGGTCGCGACGAAGATCGCTGTTCTCGTCGACGTTGTACACCTCGGCACCCATAGACTCGGAGATCTTGCGAATCTTGGCCAGAATCTCCTTGCCGTGAGCGAAGATTACGAAGACGTTCTTGTTGATCTCCTCGTTGTTGGTAGGGTCGACGAGCGGCTCGGGGATCTCAGACTGGTTCATGTACAAGTTTCCACGCAGAGTTCTCCAGAGAATGCGCTCGAACGAGGCAACACGATCTCTGTTAATAACGCCGGCGACGAAACCAATGTTCATTCCGGAGAACGACCGCTCGACATCTGGGGCGGAGTTGTGCTGCTCAACGTCCTGAAGTAGGGGGGCATCGTCGTTGTCGGTAGACGCGCGGATCTCCTCGACGCTACCATGGGCCCTGTCGAAGAAGCCGCCAGCCTCACGGAGAACCCAGCGCCACTCGGTGAGCTCGACCTCGCGCTTCTTCAATGTCTCGTAGCTATCGTTGAGCTGGTAGACGCGTTGCTCCAGACTCTGGCTTCGCTCGGCGAGCTCGTCGATCTCGGAGGTAGACGGATTGGCAAGCCTCTCGGCATCGAGGTCAAACTTGCGGAGGGAGATGCCTGCCTTCTCCATCTGGGCGTAGAAGTATCCTGACGCGGTGTTAGCTTTGTGTCACCGTATCGTCGTGAGGCGCGTGGCTGGAAGTGATGACGTACGCAGTTGGCGTTCGACGTTGTCGAGTCTTCGGATCTCCTGGGTGAAGGTACGCTGAAAAGCACTGACTTCGCCATTGAGCTAGATGTAAAGAGAGATGTCAGTTTTGATGAACCGACCGAGGCCGCAACTGGGTGAAGGGGGGTGGGCAACATCGTACATCTCTAAATTGAAGGAGACCAAGCTCTCCGAGAGCTGTGACAACCTCGCGACCGATTTCATTGGAAATGTATAGCTGCACCATACTCATGTTCGCAGAGCGAAACATGGTATCCTGTGCCGGAGCCATCTTGATGTATGGCAGGAGCTCCGAACCGTTCGAGGGGGTGATGATCGAGCTTGTGCTTCTGTGCCAGGTCTAAACACGGAGCTGCCAAGTTGATGTCGTTGCCTCCAAATGCACACTGGGGGCTGAGTCGGGATCTCGGGAATATACTTGTTCCGCGACCGGGGCCTTATCTGGGTTTTCTGCACATTGTGGCGTGAACTTCAGGTGGAACGTGGCGGTGCAAGCTCTAGGTAAATATTTTTGCGAATTATCCACAGGCAAATTCTCACCATTTCTCTTCTCTACAACATCCAAAGAGTTTGAGGCACGAGACATTACGTCCGTTGCTCCTTTGCAGTCGCAAGACACCTTCAGAATCGAAGCTGTGTTTTCCTCGTCCGCGTCGCGTTTCTTCACAAAGACAAACTGCGTCGCTATATCGCACAAACATGATGTCAGCCTGATTGGGGTTTCATTTCCTTGACGGGCGAGCTCGGTGGACTCGAGCTCAGAAGAGCCGATCTCATACGGACATTTTACTGACCGAAACATTACAAGCAGTAATCATGAAGATGGCGCTTTCGAAGCTTTGTTGGCGGTCCGCAAGGACATCTATGGTCAACCAAAGTCAATATGACGCCTAGAGCAAACCCCAAAGTACCCTGCCAAGGGTCATTCTCCGTCGTGTTACAAAGTCTTAGCGTTTGCCATTAAGAACTTTGCGTCAATTTACAAAGAGAAACATTCCAATGCCTGGACGATGTCTAAAACGCAGGTCGCTTGCCAGGCATTCGTCCATATTCGCTGCAGTTAAGACCAGAGCGGTACGCTGGCGCTTTTAGCTTGCTTTGAGCGAACTGCCACCGACTACGCACCGGTTGGTTGATTACCAGACCTATGGTGCCGGTATCGTGATCTTTTTGCCGCCACGGGTCTATTTTTTGCTGTACGTGCTAGACAGAGCATGGCCTTTCTGGACGCCTGAGCGGCATTTTTTATCGCTGAAATCATGCTGGTTTTTTCGTACAAACTTGACAGCAATCACTGCCCGCTTTAACTACATGTATGATACCTTGAAAGGTTGACGTGAACCTGAATGGGATTGCAAGATTTGGTCCTAGCGCTGCATCTCAAATGTTTGTTTTCAGGCACCTAAAACAGCTGAGCAATACCTGCGATTGAATCTGATAACCAAGTATGATTCTTGCTGATGACACGGGAGAGCCCAGAAGGTGCCCAAAAAGGTTAAATGCCCATTTTGTGAGCGCATTGCGATTTTCATTGAGTTTATCACAGTTCCTTCTTCCCCTTCTCGCCCAGGCCAGCCACAGTCTTAGCCTTCCCTGCCCCTGCGGGGACCTTCGCCGGATTTGCCTTGCTCTGCTTCGCTGCGAGGGCGAGTCCTACGACCGAAACAACCATCTCGACGACAAGCGTGACCATGCCCGAGCATGCCAACTGCCACGACGCAATGCTGACGCTGCCAATTGGGGCCTTGGGGAACGATAAAATCCACTCTGCGTAGTAGGGGAACCACCCGTAGGGCAACCAAAACATGGGCTCCTTGGAGTACCAGAAGGGCAGTCCGTATTGCGGCGCCTTGGTGAGGAGCCATCGAAAGCCGGTCAGGTAGGTGTCGAACTTGGATCTCGCGGCTTCTTGAGTTTGCTCTGCGGGAGGAAAATGTCAGTAGGACCTTCTAAGTGAGTGTGAACAAAGGTGGGATCTTCGCGGACGTACTGCTCTTCTCTAGCTGCTCTAGCTGCTTGTCGTGGGTACGACGAAGCTTCGCCCACTTGGCGAACTCGTCTTGGCTGCTGGTTGCATTCAGCTCCTTTCGCGTCTTTAGGAACTCGATCTGCAGTTGCCGGTGCTGCTTCGCAGCTTTCGAGGTCGAGATAGGGAGGTAGTTGAGCAATGTCCAAAGCTACTAAGCAGTCAGTCATGGACGATCCTTCCGGGAGCAGCTGTTTAGAGGTAAAAGAAGCAAACGGACCAGATTGTTGATGGTAGCAGCGCCGATGGTGTTGACCAGATGGGAGAACACCTCCAGCACGAAGATGACGACGAGTAGAGAGGGCATGATAGTTGCCCTTTGGAAGATCACAGACTCGCAAGCGGTAACTATCGGCGCATGCTGCTGCAATGATTTGAAAGTCGCGGGGCGACACAGTACAAAGCGGAATGGTGGTTTGTTGTGCGTATGCCTAAGTGAGCCCTCCGGTACTGTAGGGAGGTAGGACCACGTTTTCCCCCGCTACATACCTCTCCTACCTGTGCGCTGGGGTGGGGAGCACACACCACGGCTTACGTAGAGAAGACGTACACATGTCATAGCCCCGCGAATTGCATCTTTAGCGGAGACACTTGAGCCACGCACAGCAAGTAAGCCACGGCCCGCCTCACCACACACTGCCTAGGAACCAATCATCTTTAGCTTCGTTTACATTCATCAAAGCACAAGTTCAACACCCTCAACATCTGGGCCATCGACTGAACCCATTGCTGTGGCTCACCCGTCGTTTCCCTCCCCCACCATCACTACCACCACTACACGTCTGTTGTACTTGTGCCCGCGCGCCGTCGTATGTTCACAGACATGCCCTGAATCAAGACCGTTAGTCACGCCTTCTATTATCGCAGCCATGTCGAGAGCTCTGGACAAACATGTCATCGCGGCTCTGAAGCAAGGCGACCACCAGAAAATCTTTGACGACATTTCCAGTATCTTCGTGTCGCCTGAGGACGGATGCCGTCTCGAGATTGAGGTTCTAGGTCAGAGCCACCCGTTGAGGCTGGGCGAGCACTTTCTGCGAGATGAAAACGCTGTTGCTGTCCCCAAGCTCCGCATAGTACAGGCCTTTCTCGTCGCCAGACAGATCTTTCAGAAACATCTGGCTGCAGGCTCCGTTGACGCCGAGCTTCTGTTCACCACAACAAGCGTTTTGCTGTTCCTGGACCCGGAACACCTCACGGCCGCCAACACTAGGAAGCGCCTCATTCGCGACGCGATCTTAGCGGGGGTTGATGTGCATGGGCGTCTGACAAGAGAAAAGTGGTTTGTTGACAGCTTGCTGACCAGCCGACTGCATCGGCACACAAAATCGCCTACTTTATGGAGTCATCGACGCTGGCTAATGGAGCAGGGCCGTCAAGCCGGGCTTCCTGTTACGGTTCAACAGGAAATCGAATCGATCGTCATGGTAGCTGGAGAGCGGCATCCACGTAACTATTATGCCTGGACCCACGCACGTTGGTTGATTCGGACATTTCTGGTCGACTCGGAGCCTGAAGTGTTTCAATCCCTTATCCAAAGCGTCAAGAGATGGTCTTTTAGACATCACGCCGACGTTTCTGGCTGGTCGTTTCTTGCCTATTTGATAGAGAGGCTCGACGACAAAGGGAAACAAATATCCTTGTCGGTCTTTGAGGAGACTCTAAAACTGACGGAGTCTCTTCGATGGTACAACGAGTCAGTGTGGTGGTTTCTCCGCACGACGGCTTCCAGACCTGCCTTGGGACAAACCAGACAGGAGGACTTCGCAACTGTCCAGCAAAGGCTTTTGGCTATGAAAGCTGATGATTCCGCTGAAGCCATGGTACTGAAAACGGCACGGAAGTGGTGCGACTCGTATGGACCGCATGGCGACAAAACATGTTCGGGTGCAACGGAATAGGTTTGAGTGAGATAAAAGCTTGGGAAAAAAATTTAAGATCGCGTGCGGCATTGTCGTTCGAATTTGGCATTCACGTCGAGGCCTGAAGCCGGTCCGTCTCCGTTTGCTTGACATGCTCCCGGGTTAGGCCTTGGACTTGGGCCTAGCCAACGGGACTTGTTTTCAGACGCTAATTGAATACGAGGGAGGAACTGCCAGTTCGCGTGGCCCTTCAGCGGAGGGCATCAAATGTTGAATAAGTCGGCAGCCCCCCTTGTGAATGACAACTTGTTGCAATAAGGACACAATAGGGCGTACGTCCAGCAGCACAACCGTCCGCGAGTTCAGCCGACAGCCTCCACCACCAGCCTGATCGGAAGTTGGTGATCAGAGGCTGAAACCTCTGGCAACCTGTCCACCCCTGTCCACCATATCCACATTGGGACCGCCTCTGTGCGTCCGCCAAGCCTGTAGTCGAAGCTCACAGACACTTGAGATGATCGGGATCTACGGGCGAGTGGGCGGGAGTGCTGTCCGTCCTGTATTGGTATAGACTGTAGCTTGGGCAGGCGCTGTTGGAATCGTAGCATCAGATAGAGGGCGTGGCTTCCGTCATGATCTACGATGGGAAACGCGTAGGTTTGACGACAGGTAGGCCGTTTGCAAACAGTCATGCCGACGGCATCTGCTCTTGAACTGGCGGTGACAGATAAAGTTGGCTTCCAAAGACGATATACAAGGAACCAGTTGGGCTGGAGCAAGGGCAGGGCAGCGCTGTAGTCGGGGTTCAGGAAGCCGGTGCGGCAGAATGGTTTTTGAGACGAGAGCGTTGGCAATTTGGCACAGCCAGGCTCCATGGCTGTCATTTCCCCAGTATGATGAGAATGGGGTTCTTAGCCGCCGTGGGTGGCTGTCAGTTGTAAGATTGACGAGGAAAATCTTTGGGTGTAAGGACCAGGGCTGGGTAATTAGCAGCGAGTGCGAAGCTCAGGGGGGCAAATGATCGAAATTGGACACTGGACCTGGTTGGTTTGATTTCACAGTGAACCGAGCATTTACCGCTTGTATCTACTCCTCAACGCCTCATTTGGGTGGTCGATCGTTCTTTGAACCCCGGATACAGACCCTCTGCGTAATGTCGGACCTTTGCGCAATGGGGACGGCCAGGGACCCTAGATGCAGCAAGTGGGAAGCGGAAAGAAAAGAGGCCGGAACGGCAGGACAGGGCAGGAATCAAGAGGCGGCGGGCAAACGAGTGAATAAAGCGAGCGTGGCCGGCCGGCCAAACGACCAGGGCAACCAGAGATAAGGCACAATTGCGGCGCACTTCATCTTGGTGGCTCTTCAGAGCAACAGAAGCAGAGGCCACTTCTTCGCAGGGCCTAACTTGGAAATTAACTTGAGAAGCACGAGCCAGTATCGGCGCCCGTCGGCTCGCCCGATGTTTTGATTGACGTGGATATGGGGTCAAGCTTTGCCGGGCTCGAGTCCGTCTACCAATGTACGTTCCCGGCCGAAGAAATGGCCTCGGCAGGCCATTCAGAGTCGAAGTGGAAACAAAAGAAACGGCAAATACATTGCGGCTGATCGTTGGGCTTGCGAGTCCATAAGGACGCCTTGCGGCGACGACAAAACTCAGGAGAGAGCGAGACAAGAAGGAGAGTAGGGTGATGGTTAGTAGCCAACCACCACAGTTTGGACGAGACTCAAAAGGGCTGGCGGCCATGCTGGCTGCAAGGGGCCAACCTGGTAAGAAGCTGGAGAAGACAGCCCGAAGCAGAATCAAGTGGATCTTGAAAGTGGAGAGTCTGCAAGGTGCACCCTGTTTTGCGAGCGCTAAAGCGGGTTAAGTGTTTTTCGTAGTGGCTGCTGCTAGCTGTTGTCCCGTTCGTATCCCACGGGCATGTTGAACGTCGACGGCGACTTGACCAGCCCAAACACGCCGCCCAAAACAGATGAAGGGTACATCTCACCACGAGGATGAGGACGTGGCTTGCTGGAGTGAACGGCAGCGATGCAAACGGCGGCTAGACTGAGCTGAGAAACTGGTTCTTGGGAAGCGGAGAGAAAATGAGACAGACGGCTGGGACGTATGCCTCGGGACGCATGTATCTGGAAAAGCAATGGGGTTCCGCCCGTTTCTCTAACGATAACATATCAATTTTAGAAACCTTTAGTTCATTCAAGTGCGTCACTCTTGAATTGCTGGTTTTCTACAGAATGAAGCGTGCCATTTTTGATGTCCGTCCTACATTCCCTTGCTTCGGCCACATCACACTAGGCTATCAAACCCCTAATCCAACATAGACCTGATAACCTGGATCTGCTCCAGCACGCTTGATCGACTGGTGCCGCCTTTAGCCGTTTTCGCCTCGACACTCGCTTCATATTCGAATGCCTCCGCAATGTCTGCTGTGAACCAAGACTCAATGGCTTGCAATTGCTCGAGGGTCAGCTTGTCCATCGAAACTTCCAGCTTTTTAGATAGTACAACGACGCGTCCGGAGATGTGGTGAGCCTCTCTGAACGGACATCCCCTCCTCACCAACCACTCTGCAACATCAGTGGCTAGCATCGTTTTGCCCAGAGCAGCCTCCATCCGCTCTGGCCGCACTTTCAAGGTAGCAATGACCCCATTGGCTATGCCTAGACTATCCGACACAGTCTGAACCAAAACCCTTCCTGAAGATCTTTGTTGTAGCAAGATGGCAAGCCTTTCAGAGTCTTTCAAATGAATGGTTAGTAGTTACCATCGATGCGCTCCTCAAAGCCAAGACAACTGGCTGAGATATTAATATGAGGACTCACCATCATTACTCCAGCCATTTGACCGAAAGCACGTCCTGAATTGCCCCGGAGAAGCTCTAACGAGTCCCCGTTGAATTTGTTGGGCATTAAAGAGCTACCCGTACAGTAGGCGTCGGCCAACCGCACGAAGCTGAACTCAGATGTCGATTAGGACACATGCAATTTCTCCAACGAATCATTCAGCACATGTTTCTCATACTGGGAAGGCCGTTAGACTGGGGATTGTAGTTGCCAGTCTTTGGGATATTTTTTGGTATAACCCGAGGTCTGTGACCGAACCGCCCAGGAAATGGAGCAACTTAGACGTGGTGAACCGCATGCCAGGGGCTTGGAGCTGGGTGGCATGGGTCAGAGTACTGGCATACAGCACTATTCAGTGTCAGAAGTGTAGCGCTCAAGTCGGGGCTTGACACGGTACCCAGCACTCTGGCTGACTGGCTCAAGCTCTGATCACCCTTGATCACCTTACTCAGGTCAAGGCAGCGCCAGCTCACGTTTCCTACTAGAACCGAATGTGGAAGGGGGCGAATTGCCGGTGCGACTATTGAGGTAAGTAGTTTAGGTACAACGAAGAGACTTTGCTTTGTTTCCTCGCAGGCGAGAAAAACGCCATGTCTCATGGCTTTTCGGCCACTTCCCTTTGTCACTCGCTAGATACTTCCTTCCATTTTCCCCTTGGGATAGAGCGACCTGCATGACGCTACGGGCCATGACGAACCCACCACGAACAAGTTTGACATTTTGAGTCTAGCAGCTGCCATTGGTGCCAGGGGTGGCCTCGAGTGGTCCCAGCTCAAGGCATTGACAGAACGAACACACCTCAGTAGCCCATGAAGAGAAGGAGCAGAATTACAGAAGCCGACACCAGAGAGAAGAAAACAACGGCGGCGGCAGAAGTAGTGTAGCAGAAGTAGTGTAGCAGAAGGGAGAGGAGGGGAGCACATAGCCAATGGCGTCCAATTGTGCGAGATCCGCCGCAGCAAGACCTCCCCTGCTAGCATTGCAAACAGGTGTGCAGATCTTTGTGTTGCCTATCCCAGTTGAGCAGCAACAGAAAGGAAGGAGTACGTACAGTAGTTTCCACTACTTGTCTAAGTGGACACCTACTTAGGTACATGTAATTCCTCCCGGTGGCATCGGCGGCCGAATGCACAGGGGGTCTTTGGCAGGTACACCCTCCGCCAAATGTGCCCCCAAGGTACCAATCGTTTCCGATGCTCTCGACTCTTGATCCCACGCAACGGAAGTCAGCCATGTCTCACCAACCGTTCGCTGTATTCGTGGTGGCTGCAGCTGTGCCCCTTCAGGCCACCCATGACAAGCCCGCTTACTTGCGCTCCTCCACATTTCCCAATTCGACCCTGGACCAGACCATCGTCGTCGCTACTCGTTAGAGCCTTAGCTTGCCTGGGCCTGCACTGGCAGGTCGTCCAGGGCTCTTCGCTCTCCGATTCGCAATCCCCATATCTACTCCCCACGATCCCCTCTTCGCCTCTTCGCCTCCCTCATCAGCTCACTTCACCTACCTCCGCCCTTCCTCCCCGTTTCCTCGAGGGCGCAACTCATCTACTTCTCCTCGAGTTGGCGACCCATTCGCCCTTTCAATCGCAGCTTCGCCTTTTGTCTTGTACTATGACACAGATATAGACAGGAGAGAGAACCCGCCCTTCACGCCCGCTTCCTCTCCTCCGCCCTTGGCTCCTTCGGTTATCCTTACCCTTGTCTCATCGTCTTGCATCGTGTCTCTGGCAGTTGTTGCTGGTGGCGCGCCCTCGATTGTCCGCTCCTCCATCACATTGTCTTGCCCTTGGTTCGACCGGCCCGCGTACAGCATTTCAAAGCCACGCGCCAAGCTCCACCCAAAGATTACGCATTCCTCCTTGTATACCATTACGTCCCCTGACGGCCTTCCGCCCAACTTACAGCTAGGCGCTTCAATGTGCTCGACCTAATTCTTAATACCATAATCTGTCCGACACCACGGCGGCGTCTGGTACCCGCCGGCTTGCCTGAGTTTGAACCTATCGAGGCCGACAAACCGCCAACCGCATTTGTTCCGAGCGATTTTCCATTACTCGGGATCTATTGCCTGTCAACCTGGCATTGCATTGTCTATTTGGCACAGGACCCGAATCTATCACCCATTCGGTTGACCTAGCACTCCCGCCTGGAATCGAGTTGAAAGTGCCCACACCCCCTCCGACTGTTCTACTTTCATCAGCATTGCATCGACCACTCGCCGTTTCCATCGCTGGTTGACGCCACGTGTGCTCGCTGTTTAATTATACGATGCGTTCGGCTATCTTGGTCCACCTTTCGCTCCTCTTCACGTACACTCATGCTTTCTTTTATTGGCCCAGCCCGGATTGTCTGGCCAACGGAGACTGCACGTTGCCAACAAGGAGGCAGTTGAATGATCAAGATGCCCTCGGGTCGGATGTAGTAGAAGAGTCTTCGGTAAGTGAGCTTGCTTCAAATCAGTGTTCGAGTGCTTCTATTTCGATTCAGACATTGCAATGAGAAGAGTAGTGCCTGGTTACTTGTCCAAAGCCATCGAGGTATGGTATGCTAATAACATAACCCGCAGATCGAAGGCTCCGAACCCCAAAGAGTCGCTCGCGAGGTCCGACGGCTTGTCCGCAAGTATGCGAGGTTCCAATCTGCCGCCGTCCGTGAGAACGCATCCAAGTCGAAGAGAGAGAGTCAGTACCGAATCATCAAGGCTGCTGATACCACTCTAAAGAACGCTGCCAGCGTAGCTCAGGATGGCACCGACTTCTCTTACTTCGCTCAGGTAAAACTTGGTGACAAAGAGAAGCCCCTGTGGATGCTCATGGACACCGGAGCCGGTACCAGTTGGGTAATGGGTTCGTCTTGCAAGTCTTCAGCATGCGAGAAGCACGGCTCGTTCGGCCCAGCCGATTCCGGCACGTACAGGCCCAAAGGCGAGGACTTTTCCGTCTCATACGGATCTGGCGCCGTCAAGGGTGCAAAGATTACCGACACCGTGTCTTTTGCGGGTATGAAGTTCGACTTCGGGTTTGGTGTCGCCAACGAGACCTCGGAGGACTTTAATCACTTCCCCTTTGACGGCATTCTAGGACTTTCCATGGCGGGCGGAGAGACGGAAAACTTCATGCAAGTCGTCAAGAACTCGACACAGCTTCCTGCCAACATCTTTTGCGTGTACCTGAACAGGGCTGCGGATGGACCCAATACGAGCGAGATCAGTTTCGGTGTGTGCAACCCTGACAAGTATACTGGCGACATCACCTACACTGGGGTTGGGAACGACCTTGGTGACTGGGCAGTTCCTCTGGACGGTATTGCATATGATGGTCTCAAGTCTGGCGCAGCGGGCAAGCTCGCTTACATTGACACTGGTACCTCTTACGTCTTTGGGCCCAAGGACGATGTCGCTCTGTTCCACAAGAACATCCCTGGATCTACTGCGGATGAGGAGGGCACATCGTACAAGGTACCGTGCGATAGCGACAAGGACGTAACATTCAGCTTTTCCAACGTCAGCCATGTCATTTCCGCCAAGGATTGGAGAGGTGGCCCTGGCAAGGACGGCACCTGCACAAGCAACATCTGTGGCCACGAGGTTGTGGCTGGCGCTTGGCTCTTGGGAGACGTCTTTCTCAAGAACGTTTATGCCGTTTTCGATAAGGACCAGAAACGCATAGGTGAGTTACAGTTGGAGCACGTCGTCGTACCTTGCTGGATGCTGACTGCCCTCGGTAGGATTTGCGAAGAGAGTCGACCCACCGCCAGTTACGACCACGACAAGCATTGACTCTACGGCCACCCCACCGGCGGTTAATAACCCCGGCCAGGGGGACGCCGAGCCGACATCCGGGCCCGCACTCGGGTTGGGCGGTCACGAAACTGCCACTGGCGAGGCTGCCGCTGCGGAGACCTCGCCAGTATCCCAGTCGGGTGCGGCATCGTCTGCTGCCCTCACGAGGGTGAAGGCGGTTGCTGCCGCTTCCCTGTGTGTGGCTGCCTTGCTGGGGTTACACTAAGTTGCATTTGTTTTTGATTGAAGCGAACCCTAGATGGGAAGTTGGTTTGTCTTGCGTGCGCATAATACCCCCAGGGGACCGACACAGACGGCCCCCTACAATAAGGCCATTGTAGATATAGTTACATCTTGTAATGGTAAACAAAAGCGTCTGATTCTTCTACGGCTAAACACGATCTCTTTCCAATGCTTCCCATGACTTGACCCTGTGGGCCGGTCTATATCTGGTGTCTCCATGTTTAAGCCTCCCGTTCCCGCCCTATTGTTTGCTAGATAGACTCTGAGCAATATCTTGAACGCACCTTGGCTTGGCCACCATGCAAAGATGTGCCGCAAGCATGGTGTCGAAGGTATGGTCCCGCTCGGCTTGCATACTCAACGTGGACAGAGCCGACGATGTCTCACAAAAGAGGCTGGTAGTTCAAAGACATGGATACTGTCATGGGCGCCACTTCTAAGCCTTCCCCCGAATCTCTGTCGGGGTTCTATAATGATACAGATCGTGTCCAACACTACACGTGCCCCTGGGTCACTCTCCCGCTATTGTGCATGGGACCTTCGGCTTCTATACAATACAGCCACGGCCCGAGATGGAAGGCCGGAAATTCCCTCCTCGTACCCCCTCCCCTTTTGGAACCAGTCGGAACAAAAAACTCCCTTTATTGGTACAAAACAAGATGCTTTTACATGCATTGCGCCGGTCCGCCATCGTCTGCGCAGAAAAGTTAGTACAGAAATGCCACGGGTTCGAAATACCCGTAGTGGAAGAGACCTACTTCTGATTATTTTACCAACCGCTTGTATCAGACTAATTACCATAACCAAGCTACCAAAAACAACGATGGCGGCTGCGACGTACGTCTTCCACGATCGAGTCGTCAGCTTGATGTAACACAGTGGTGGGAGGATGTAGGCCATCGCGCACGCGGACGTGGCGCCGACAAGCTCGAAGACGATGCCGACGTCGCAAGTGAGAAGACTCATGACCATGGCAGAAACGACGAGAGCGGAGCTGAATATGAGGTGGAGGTTCATGTTGAATGGCTCGCCAGGGAAGAAGTAGTTGAACATGACCTCTCGGCAAACGAAGCCCTCGAGAGGTAGGGTAGTCAGCATGTTGAGCCCGAAGCACAGGCGGGCCAAGGTAACCATGACGTTGTCCGAGGGGAAGTTGTTGAGGACGTTGCCGAGTGTCTTGTCGCCGAAAGTCAGGAATCCTGCCAGTGCCATCAGAAGGCAGGCGACCATGGAGATGCCTGTAGAGTAGTGCGTGACGCGGGAGAAGCGGTCTATCGTGGGCGTTCTGAGAGAGCCGTAGATCAGGAGAGAGTTGTGATGGCAGACGAACGCTAGAGGGATGTCAGATGATTTGTTGTTTGTTGGGGCGGTTAGGTGCTACGTACCGAATGAAATCACGCCAATGGCTTCCAATATGCCGGTGTTCACAGTTAGAAGAGCAGGCGAGAAAGATCCGCGTTCGGACTTGGGAGTCAGGGCTCCCTGAACCACGACCGTCGTCACAATGACTCCCATGCTAATGAGGGCCAATGTGCTTGCTTTCGCTAGCTGTATAGGTCTCGTTAGCCTTCGGGTCATGCGCCTTTTGTCTCTCCCTGTACTCTGGATCACCCACCTTTGCAATATCCCGGTATAAGGTCAGCGGGTAACTGATGCCCAGGACAAAAATGACAATGACGACCTGGCGATTCGCCAAGAGGCCAAATACTGGCATCTCCCTCAAATCGGGCCAAATGGCCAAAAAGACGTGGGGTATTGAGTCGCCAACGATGATACCGAATGCGACCATGCCGCCAAAGGCAAACGCCCATTGCGCGACCGAGATGGCGATGAGTCCCGTCCTGCCAAAGCAGTGCTCAACAGTGCCCTGGAAGCTGTTGCTCCCGGACAGCTTGCTGTTGATGACGATGAGACAAATGGTCCAGTCGACGACGACGGTGAGGACAACGAGCAGGATGGTGCCGGCCAGCAGTCCGGCCTGCTTGAACGCGTATGGCTGGCCGATGATGCCGGCACCAATGATAGAGTTGGCCATATTCATGAAAGCCATTCGCAGACCCGACTTGGGACGCGCGCGCTCCTGCTCGGCCCACTCGTGTACATCCTCGGCGTCGGCTCCCCAGGGACTGTTGGCGAGAGCGATGGAGGGGGCCTCGATGTCGGTCAGCAGGGGCAGGCGGTGGTGGTCGTCGTGATCATCGGGGCCGGGGGCGTGCTGGAAGAGCTCGTCGTCGATGTCGAAGCTGTCGCGGCTCTGGCGGGCGGAGCCGTTTCTCGCAGTCATGGAGGGGCGCGGCGGCGGCGGTTCGACGATGGAGGGGATGGGGTTGAAGCGGACGCGGTTCGGGGTCCGCGGCGTTCCTGGCGAGCGGAGGGATGTCGCATGCTTCGTCACGAAGTACTCGCCGCCGTCGCCACCGGGGACAACATTGCCGCTGTGCGGCCCATCGTTGGTGAGGGGATCATCGGCAAGGAGACTTCTGTCCTCTTCGCTTGGACCGGGAGAAGCGTCCGGGTGGTGGGAGTCGTCTCGGAGGGCTCCATGATTTGGGGCCTTGGCCATTGTAAGTTATTGCGATGTCATTTTCTGGTGAAAGGGGGTCAAAGAGAACGATGAGGCGGTTGGACAGGCAAGGCTTCGTGGTTGTTGAAGGTGGCCGTTCGTCGTCGTTGTCAGGATTCGGTTGTGGTAGAGAATGAGCTTAACCGTTCGGCCTCTTTCGGTTGACGTTGCAAGCTGGAGCTGACCTGACCTTCCCTTAGAGAAGGACGGTACGTACCCCTTTCTTTTGGAGTTGAGGGCCCGGGAGCTGTCAGCAGCCCGACCAGTCCGTGTAGCCGGCAGCGCCGCAGGCAGGGGTAGGTACCGTTCATTGGGGGCGGAGGAAGGGGTGGGGGTTTGACTGTAAGTACCTACCTAGGTAAGGTAGATAGGTACCTAAGTAAGAAAGAGCTGCCAAGTTCTGCAATGTACTTTTTACCGTTCCCAGGCGCAACGGTACGGGAGGCTACTTTTCATATCCGACTAGTCCTTTTCCGCTTTCTCCCCAATTTTCACTTTGATATCTCCGGCACAGAAAACCGGGCGTTTTTACAGCCAACGAGCGACTGATCAATGGAAAATTATTCCCACCCAGTTTGCGATAACAGCAGTGAGCAGCACGCAGCGCGCAGCCCAGCCCAGCCGAATCGGACGACACAGCAGCCCTTTGCCAGCAAGCCCAAGCCCTTGAACCGCCAGAATACGCCTGGGCATATGACATTGAGACCGTCTCAGTGCTTGACCGTACAGCACTCGCTCGCTCGCTCGCGTGACCCCGTCTATCGATTGGGCGTCCGCTGGGATTTGGGGATAACCACTCGGTCGGGCCCAAGGTACGGGGTACCGGCAGACTGACTGACAGACTGGACTGTCAAGGGTCGTTGTCGATGACACCCGCTTGCAGCTCAGCTCAGATCAGCAGCTCGAGTCTTGATTGATCAGTCCCATGGCCGCCGTAGCCCCTCCATCGCTCAGGCATTTGATACGATAGGCAGCGTTGACGCATAGGAAAGAGAGCCTGCCTGTCCGTCCCTCATCCGAACCGCAGCCTCAAAATTTACCCATCATCGGCGGGGAATTCAGTCCTTTTTATTTCGTTCTTCGCACTACACCTACACCTACATCTACACTCGCACATACGCAAACGCATCAATCATATCGTGCTGTGTCACTTCTGTTACGTGACAACCATACCTAATCTCCAGTTCACGCGCCCAAAGGCCTATCTAGCCTCTCACAGTCACACGCACATACTCACCAACCCAATCTGATAAAACGTCACGTAACCGTCCACCCGCCCTTATCTCTCGTCACACGCACTACCCCCGCGCTGAGCTCGGCGGCCGCCCGGCTCCGCCCGCCCTCCATGGATATCGACACCACGCCGGCGTCCTACGGTACCCCCGCCTCCGCTTCAGCCGGCCCCGGTCCAGAGGCTATGCCGGCGCCTTCGCCGTCTGCGCACCTCCCCTCATTTGAGTCACATCCCTCGGCGACCGCGGGACAATCAATAGCGGCAGCATCAGCAGCGGCAGCTGCAGCAGCTGCAGCAGCTTCTACAGGGTCCGCTCAGAGCCGTCCCTGCGACATATGTCGTCAGCGCAAGACTCGCTGTGTCCGCGAGGAGGGCCGCGACAAATGCGTCATGTGCTCTTTCCACGGCCAGCCGTGCACGTATCTTCGCGGGCCGCTCCCGCGCAAGCGACGGAAGGCTACCGATCCCCCGGAACACCGCCCGTCCACGGCTACCAATGGTTCCGTCTCAGCGCCCGCAGGTCCTCCACCCGCTCCCGTCCCGCTGGACCCTCAAGAAGAGATAACGTAAGTGTCGTGACATTTTCCTTATCGCGTCCTGTGTCTCGCCCTTGGAACGATACTCAACGTTCGACCTTATTTCTGTGTACTGTTGTAGTTGGCTGTATCCTTCCTCTTTCAAACACTCCCGCCCTTCCTATTGGTTCATGTCACATCTTTGCTGGCTACCTACCCTATTCCTGTTCGTTCCGTCCGGCCGGCCTTGTCGTCGTTCAACCAGCTACACGTCCCCTTCTGATTGGTTCATCTCCTTCATGCGGTGAACCACCTGGTCTAACGGACCTGTCCTCGCCTACAGACACCCCTCCCCCGAGCTGCTAGAGGCGCTGTCACCGTCCCTCGCTGGCTCGGAGCACGCTATCACCTTCAACCAGCCCTCTCTCCTTGACGGCACTCTCGGTCTACACCTCAAGACCCATTCAGAGTACGTCGGCAACACCAACTACCGGGAACCCTCCCTACTGGACCTACACCGTCCGCATGACCCGGCCATCAGGTCCGTCCGCCGCCTCGACGAATCGACCGTCTTCCTGATCCACCGCGATCGAGAAACCTCCTCGGAGCCTCAAAGGATCGCCGATCTCGATGCCATAGAGAAGGTCGTCCACCCCCTCGGCTCGACCCTCGTGAACCTCTACTTCCGCATCGTCCACCCTAGCTTCCCCGTCCTCCACAAAAAGGTCTTCCTCGAAAAGTACGCCCGCTCCTACCATGAGTTCTCGCCGCCCCTCCTGGCCGCCGTCTACCTCCTGGCCCTTGACTGGTCCCTCTACGACCGCACCCTGGCTACCTCCTCATGGCAGCCCGACCAGGCCGCTCTCGAGGCCCTTGCCCTCCGCACCATGAGCGACGACATGAAGCGGCCCAAGATCTCAACGCTCCAGGCCGGTCTGCTCATTCAGCAGCGCTTCCGGAACAACACCTGGACCTTCACGGCGCAGCTCACGGCTCTGGCCCAGGGCCTTGGCCTCCACGTGGACTGTAGCGACTGGGCCATCCCGGACTGGGAAAAGGGCCTCCGCCGCCGCCTCGCCTGGGCGCTCTTCATGCAGGACAAATGGGGTGCGCTCGTCCACGGCCGGCCGTCGCACATCCGCCTCGATGAGGACTGGGACGTTCGGCCGTGCTGCATCGAGGACTTCCCTGAGAATGCCGCCGACGAGGAGCACGATCCGGAGGGCAGCGCTGAGGTCGTCGTCGGTCGCGAGCTCTTCTTGCGGCACATCGAGCTGTCGCTCATTCTCAGCGATGTGCTCGGCACGTTTTACACGGCCAAGGCGACCCGTCGCGGCGGCACCCTCGATCAAATCGGCACCGTGGGTGTCGCCGAGCTCGCGAAGCCCATCGTCATGATGCTACGGGAATGGTACGCCAAACTCCCAGAAGCCCTCCAGCTACAAGAAACGCGCCTCAAGAAGCTTTCAGCGAATGGTGATCATCCCCCTCCCTCCCCATCTTCAACATCCGATGATCCGCAGCAGGACTAACACCTCCGACACTACTAGGCTCCCTCCACCTCGCCTATATCTCCATAGACCTGGCCCTCCACCGCTCCCTGGTCCGCAATATCTCCTCCAACGCACCGCCCGAGCTGCGCGTCGCCATCCGCACGGGCGCCCGCGCCCGCCTCGCTGCCGCCTCGAACATCATCGCCAATCTGCAGATGGAGCATATCCAGTCCTTCTGGGGCTTCGCCGCCTCGGCCCAGCTCGCCGGCATCGGCTCATTCGCCGGCCTCTTATGGGCCACCTCCAACGACGACGCCGAAGCCATGTACTACGCCGACCGCGTCGAGGAGTACCTGTGGAGCCTAAGGGTGCGCGCGCAGGCTGCGCCGTTCGCAAGGGAGGCGCTGAGGATGCTCGAGTCGGACGTCAGCGGGCTGGGCGCCGTAAGAGCCGCTGCTGAAGTGAAGATATGACGGTGAGAGGGCTTTTGGGGGGGATGCTTGGGGTGCGGTCATGACGTTACGTTGGCAGGGAAATTGTACAGTGCCGCTCCGGCTGGTTGGGAAAATATGAGTCAGTGGGATTTGTTCCGCGATTTGATGTCTAGTTTGCGGGTTGTTTTTTCGAGCCTTGGCTTCGTTTCTGGGATGCCCGTTCACCGCTGTTAGAGAATAGAGGGACGGAGCTTTTGGTTATTCAAGTTCATATTTTTGATTTTGTTCAACCACGCTGGCGCGGGACCTCGCCAACACCACAAATACATACGATGTGAAGCGACTCTAGTATAGATGGCGTCCGTCGATGATAGAAGAGCCGCTCCGTATTCTTTTTGATCGTGATTTGCGTGGAAGGCAGAAAGGAAGAATAAAAGAATGGACCAGGAGGGAACAAGATTGACGGAAACACGACAACGACACTCGCCCCGTCCTCACTGCGTCTCGACAATGAGCAAATCATCGTATGGCCCAACAATGTCACCCTCCACAACCAGCATCTTGACAACCTTCCCCTTGATGGGACTCCCAATTTTGATCTCCATCTTGTTCGACTCGATCCACACCAACGCATCGCCGACGTCGACCTCGTCCCCGGCCTTGACCTCGCACTTCCAGCACCGGCCCGGCATCTGCGCCTTGATCCGCTCGCCCGGCGTGCTGTCCTCCGCCTCGCCAAAGGCGCCGCCGCGCCGCTCGGCCTCGGGTGGGTTGTACGGCTGGAGGAGCTCCTCCATGAAGGGCGCGCTGCGGATCGCCCCCGCGCGGAGGCCGCGGGTGGCGTCGATGTCTGCCTTGTTGGCCGCCAGCCAGGCCTCGTACGCCTCGAGGTCGAGGCTGCCCTCCTCGATCTTGACGAGATCCGTCATCCGACCCTGGTCGATGGCGGCGTCGAGGTCCATTTCGGAGACGGGGTAGAAGGAGATCCTGTCAAAGAGGCGGAACAGCCACGGTTTGGATTCGCCCCGCGACGCGACGGCCGAGGCGGTGACGTCGTCCCAGATGGGTACTGTGCGCCCCACCAGCTGGTACCCGCCGGGCGAGTCCATGCCGTAGATGCACATGTACTGTCCGCCGATGCCAACCGCGCCGCGCGGTGTGAAGGAGCGCGATGGGTTGTACTTCGTCCCGAACAGGCGGTGGCGCGGGTCCAGGGGCACAGCGCAGGGGGAGCCGAGGAAGACGTCGCCAAGGCCGAGGACAAGGAAGGTCGCGTCGAGGAAGATGCGCTCGACGTCAGCGGGGGAGTCGAGGGCGTTAAGGCGCTGGAGGAAGTCGACGTTGCTCGGGAGCCAAGGGGCCGTGGCACGGATGGTGGCGACGTAACGAGCCACGGCGGCGCGGGAGACGGAGTCGTCGAAGGCGAGAGGGAGGTGGATCGTGCGGGAGGAGATGGACGAGGGGATTGCCTCGCCGAGAGAGGTCTCGTGCGCACGGAGGGCGGAGAGGACGGTCGCGGGTGGCGTCTTGGGCGTGTACTGCACATGTAGGGTGCGGACGCCGGGGGAGAGCTCGAGGACGTCCGGGATGGGGTGTGTCTTGTGGCGGGCGATGAAGGAGAAGATCTGGAAACTCTGACGGAGGGAGAAGACGTCCTCGGTACCGAATTCGAGGAGCATGGCGTTGTCGCCGGCCTGGCGGACGCTAATACGGCGGCCGGCGCTGCCAATGTCGCCGAGGAACGGGTTCGAGTCTGGTGTGGTCGGGCTGTTGGCCAGGGGGGCCACATCCACCGCCAAGGGTGTGAGCTCAGCGATTGATTTCTCGAGGGCGGACTCGAGGAAGAGCGCATCGTCGACGGTGATGGGCTGGAGCTTCACCTTGTCGCCTGGGCGGAGTTGACCGAGTTTCCACATTTCGGCCGAGGCCACGACGCAGAAGACGACGAACCCGCCGAGACTGGGACCATCACAGGTGAGGATGACGGCCTCGTCGCCGGTGAAGCTGACGCTGCCGACGGAGTAGGGGCTATCGTGGATGTTTGACGGGTGCAGGCCTGCTTCGCCGCCGGTTTCCCGGGCCCACTGTGGCTTGGGGCCGTCGAGACGGATGCCGATACGGTTGCTGTTGTAGTGGACGGTCCATTCGTCGACGAAAAGCGTGCTAAAGCCCTCCTCTGTGAAATGCTCAGGTGCCGAGTGCTGCCCGGGAACGACGCCGATGGACCAGTGTGCATTGGCCGGGTCGGACGGGAGGGGGATGGCGGGCCCGGAATCAGCGGAGGGTGCAGTAGAGACCATACTCCCTACCGGCAGGAGATCACCGGATCTCAGGTTTCGTCCGTTGTGGCCACCGACTTTGCCCAGCGCAAAGGTGGAGCGGGAGTTAAAGATCTCCGGGACGTCGATGCCGCCACGAACGGCGAGGTAGCTCCGGTACCCAGAAGTCGCCGCACCGATCGAAATCTTTTGTCCTCTCTGAATCGTCAAGGGCGTGTTTGGCTGAGCGGGCTTGTTGTCGATCTTGACCTCGGCGAAGGCGCCCGTCACGGCAACAACAGCATCGTAGTGGAAGAGGAGGCTTGGCCCGTGAATGGTGCACTCAAGCCCGGCGGCACGAGAGTCGTTGCCGACCAGTCTGTTGGCGAGTCTGAATGAGTAGTCATCGAAGGGCCCAGATGGTGGCACGCCGACGTGCCAAAGCCCCTTGCGGCCCGGAAAGTCTTGAACAGCAGTGAGGGTGCCAGGGTCAACAACTTCAACGATGGACGAATCAAAGGCAAAGCTGTTGAGCGATGTGGTAATAAATGTACCGGATCTGAACATCTCGGACGCGACTATGTGACGGGCGTATTCCAGGTTCGTCTCGACGCCCGTGATGACCGTTTTCTGTAAGGCATCGGCCAGCTTCGCAATCGCTGCCGTCCGATCCTCGCCGGTGGCAATGATCTTAGCCACAAGCGGATCGTAGGAGGATGACATTTCCATACCGGCCTCAACCCAGGTATCGACACGGACGCCTTCTGGGAAAGAGACGTCCAAAAGACGGCCAGGGGATGGACGGAAGTTCTGAAGCGGGCTCTCGGCGTAGACACGCACCTCAATGGAGCTTCCCTTCACCTCGAAGCCGTCCGGCTTGTCGACGAAGATATGCCTGCTGTTGCCGGACGCCACACGGATCATGCACTCAACCAAGTCCAGACCGGTCACGGACTCCGTGACTGGGTGTTCAACTTGCAGCCGGGTATTGACCTCGAGGAAGAAGAACTCGGAAGTGTCGACGTCGTAGATGAACTCGATGGTGCCGACATTACGGTATTTGACAGCAGAGCCAAGGTCGATAGCAGCTTTGCGCATCCTCCTTCGAACATCTGGCGGCACGAATATGGCCGGGCTCTCCTCGATGACCTTTTGGTTCCGTCTTTGCAACGAGCAGTCCCGCTCGCCGGCCGACGTGACCCTGCCGCACCCGTCGCCGATGATTTGGACCTCGATGTGACGGGCATGCTCGATGAAATGTTCCACAAAGACACCGGCGTCACCAAAATTTGCCTGTGCCAATCTCTGGACACTCTCGAATGCCTCGACGAGAGACGCAGCATCGTCGCAGCGCTTGAGACCAATCCCACCACCCCCAGCAGTGCTTTTCAGCATCACAGGATACTGGATGCGCTCGGCCTCGTCGAGGGCCTCCTCAGCGCTCTTGAGTAGATGCTTGCTGCCCGGTACAACAGGGACCCCTGCTCTAATGGCCACGTCGCGGGCGAGGTGCTTCAACCCGAGTTGTCTCATTTGCTCCGCGGTCGGGCCGACCCAGATCAGGCCCTCTGCCTCGACTGCGGAGGCGAAATCGGCATTTTCGGCCAAGAAACCATAGCCCGGGATTATGGCGTCTGCACCGGCTTTCTTCGCGAGAGCGATGATCTGCACGCCGTTGAGATAGGTTTCCGAGACGGATGTGCCTTCGAGAGGAAGTGAAACGTCGGCATTGCGGACGTGGGGCGAGCGAGCATCGGCAGAAGAGTGAATCGTGATGGCTTTCAAGCCCAAAGAATGCAATGTCCTGATGATACGAACGGCGATTTCTCCGCGGTTGGCAATGAGAACAGACCTGATGCCGCTGACCTTCGAAGTGGTACCAACAGGAGGGACATCAGGGATGAGAGATTTGACAAAGGCGCGCCAGCCGCCGAACGAGGTGATGTCGGTGGCACCGTCTAGGCCGTAGGGCTCGCAGATGAAACCAAGGGCCCAGCTTCCGTCCGCAAGCTCAACAGAACCAATGCCGAGGGGTGAGGGTACTGTCTTCAAGAAGCTGCCCAGCTGCGTCGTAGGCAGGCTCCAAACTTCGACCTGGATAGCGCTACCGCCGCTCGGGACGCGCTTCAAGCCCGGCTTCTTCACTGTGCCACCGGTGTTGAGAGAATAAAACCGGTAGTTTGGGGAGGTTGTCGTGGCTATCTCTAGTGTTGCTCCACGGGACGTCAGGTCTTTGTTCAAAGGGAACCCCGTCAGATGAGCACCTACCACCACAAGACGAGTCGTCTTTGGCTCGCCCGCGGCGATAGCGTCAGAGCTTCGTGCTTCGAGTCTCTCGATCCTGGTTGCGCCTAGCAACCGAGGACCCGTGGATAGCCATTCTCGGGCCATGGAGAGCAACTTTGGCTCATCCCATGTTGACGAGATCAACGTGATGCCGAACGGCAGTCCATCCGACCTGAAACCAGCAGGAATCGAGAGGGCGGTCCAGTCCATAAAGTTGACAAAGTTGGTGTAGGTGCCGAGGTAAGCGTTCTCCTTGATAGGTTCCCGGGCGAGGTCCTCGATGGTAGGAAAGGTGGGAGCGGTGGGGACGAGGATGGCATCAAAGTCACCGAACCTGTCTTGGATCTGACGGGTAAGGTCCTGGCGGAGGTACTCGGACGCAAAGAGATCGGCTGCGTTGAACCCCTTGGCCTTGAGGATGATTTCTCGCACCGTGGGGTCCATCTCGCTCTCGCGTGCCTCGATGAAATCCTTGATGGCCGCGTAACGCTCAGCCACCCAAGGGCCCTCATATAGCAGGCTGGCGAGCTGGAATAGCGGAGAGAAGTCCACTGGCTCAAGGGTCCACCCAAGGGTCGCTGCTTTCTCCAGGGCCTTTGCATAGGCTGCAGCTTGTTCCGTCTTGCCGAACCACGGGGGGTTGTCACAAACAGCCATGCGATGGCCCTTAACTGTACTAGGCGTGTCCGGACGAGCTCTCGAGAATGAGTCTTCCGGGTCAAAACCCTCGGCCGCGGCCAAGACTGTCTCGGCGTCGTCAACTGTAAGTGTGAAGATGGAGACACAGTCAAGACTGCGGCAGGCCGGCAGCACTCTGGTTGTGCTCAGAGCTCCTCTCGTTGGCTTTAAGCCAACCAGGTTGTTCAACCCAGCAGGTACGCGACCGCTGCCAGCGGTGTCGGTACCCAGAGAGAAGGGCACGACACCCCTAGCAACGACGACGGAGCTCCCGGAACTCGAACCACCACTGACCCTCGCAGGGTCAAAAGAATTGCTCACAGGACCATACGGAGATCTAGTCCCCACGAGTCCGGTGGCGAACTGATCGAGATTGGTCTTGCCGAGTACGATGGCGCCAGCAGTCTTAAGGCGGGCGATGACGGCGGCATCCTTGTCCACAGGACCAGTTGCGAAGCTGGGGCAGGCGGCTGTTGTGGGGAAGCTGGCGACGTCGATGTTGTCTTTGGCCGCGAAGGGGACGCCGAAGAGTGGCAGAGAGGCACCGGATGAACGAAGGGACTCTGCATGAGCCCATTGCTCCTCGATCTGGGATGGGGTGGCCAGGGTAATCCAGGCGTTCGACTTCAATCTGGCTTCGGATTCACGAAGTGACAAGAGTCGGGCAAGACCGTCCCCGGCTTCCTGTGTCTCTCTCCATTCTTTGACCGTGAGTGGGAACGTACTCTGAATGGTGGAGCCTAAGGAAAGGTGAGTTCGTGTTAGTTAAACCTCTTGACAGATCGAGATGAACCGATGCAGAAGCATGGTACAGCGGGGTGGCACCAACGCACCCATCGTGTATTATGTATCAGGGTGATAGGACTGAATTGAAAAAATTATTTTGAGGGAGCCGGGAGTGGCCGCTTGTTCTTGGTGTTATGGGCAGCACCGGTAGTCCTGGGCCTCGATCCCTTTTATGACCAAATAAATTACTCTCTTTTCTCATCGAATGCGCAAGTTCATGAGAGAGGCCGTCGTCCTCCCCAGATGTACTCTTCGGCAAAGCCTGCGGGCATTCATGTAAGTCGCCGGCGGGCTTTGGTGTATTTGGTCCATACAGATCTCTCCAGGTCTGGTCTGGTCGAGAGGGCCGATCCAATGAAGAGAGCGATGCGGGCTTATCGCATTGACGTTGAGTACCTGTACACAAGTATACTATGCTGCGATATGGGCGAGTCGGCCGAGTCGTCGGATAAGACGGGTTCCCGAGGAAGGTGTGGTGAAGATGCGAGGGATCAACCAAAATCTTGGCTTTTTCTGGGAATGTTTGCAACAAGGTATAGAGCTCGGCCAGCCCGGCGGCGTCGAAGATGAAGGAGGGCCGCCGGCGGGTGAGGTTGTATTTTCTGGGGGGGCCAATGCTGCCAGCCGGTGCCGGTCGGTCCCGCTCGGGTGGGAAAAGATATGGAACCAATGCGAGAAGCGTGCCTAGTTTGGATGCTGAGTAATCTATCAGACACCGCTAGGGCCGAAATGTCTCCCACCCCGGTTTGATCTCTGCCTGGGACTTGGCAACCAAGGCTTCTTCGTTATGAGAGAAGGAACGATCCTTCAGCCCACTCATTGCCGTTGTCCGCCACACAATATACATCGTGGCACAGCACCATCAGGTTGTCGCAATCCCGGTCGCGGTCGTCTAATTGCACGGGCCACAGCGAAGGGGGATGAGCAAGATCTTGTTTTGGGTTTAGGTTCACTACCTAAAGGTAGTACGTGGCCAAGGCGGTCCCTTTTGAGGTCGCACAGGTACAGATACACAATATGAAAGGGGGAAAAAAGAAGGAAACACAGTAGAAAATACAGGATGAGTGTTATGCCCAGCACTGAAAACAGCACATCGTATACGGTTTGGTAAATTTAGGTTCACTGGGTGGAAACGTTCCCTCTCCATGCACTTTTTTTTTCTGCGGATACACAGGCGGAGGCTAGAAAGAAAGTTCGCTCCCTTCCGACAAACTGCTCAGCCCTCTCTCTCTCTTCCTTGTGCGGTCTGCCCCTCTTACTCAAACACACATTGACGTCGTCCTGTCTCCCTCGCCTGAGTCGCCGTGGTCTCCTCAACAACTTACCGGTCCGGATTGTCGCGAGAACTGCCAAGACAACTTTGGGATTCATGGGTGTGGGTTTCCTGGAAGTCTGCGACGGCCATCTTGGGTGGCTTGTGGAAAACCTACACCATGAGCGGGCAGCAACACCACTGGACGGTCTACGAAGGACGGTAGCCGCGTCTGAATAGCCGCCTTTCGACCAGGGTTGTCGTCCTTCGCAGCGTGTCAACCCAAATGAGCATTGCAGTCACCAATTGAAGATGCCGCGTGCAGCTGAGCCTTCTCTATCTTCACCGTCTTTCTGCCTGGGCTTTGAATATGGCGGCGGACCACTTCCTGGGTTCTGGCTACGAGCCTACTTACATGACATCGACAACGACAACGACAAAATGTTGGCATCCCAAAGCCGTCCAACGAATAGACGCCGCTTGGGGCAAACGAGCCGAAGTCCCCGCCGTCTTCATTGGCCTATTGCAGGGATGCGACTCGGGTCGACCGGGATCCCATCTGAGCCCGGCGCTTGCGCCTCTTCCCCATCACATCGTGCTACCTAAAATAGCCAACCAGGACTGGAGCTGTCTGAGACGAGGGGGTGTCGTCCTGCGTGCGACGCATTCCTTCCATCAATCGCGTCTATTATGTCTTCCCTAGTCACACTGCATTGCATATATGTCTGCGCCGCGGCGCTTCTCTTGACCTCTCAATCTCAACTCCCGACGCCCGCCATTGTGGTTTAACCCCTCACAACCTCACGACTCTTCCGTGTTGCACTGCTTCCCGTTCTATATAGCCGCCGCCCGTCTCCTTCTTCCCAACATCCCCTCTCTAAGTACGGTTTCCCCCTCTTTTTCTTCTTCTTCTCGAACCGGCAGTCTCATCCCGGCGATTCCAGTTTCCTGGGAGGCCAAGCCAGTCGTCGCTTGACCCCTGCACGATCGATCTGCTGGCTGTCAAGACTGAGCCGCTTCATCGCCTCACATCCGTCTTGCTTGAGGGATACATCACGTGGTCAGCATGACTACCCAGACCGGCACTGCCTCGAGGAGGCCCAAGTTGTCTTTGTCCATCAAAACATCGCCGGCGCCTCACACGAGCATCAACAAGTCCCTGTCTGTCGTCGACCCCAAGGACCCGACCGCTTTCAACACCCTCTCCAATGTCTATGCCACCGCCATTGAGCGGTCGACGTCCGAGCCGCTAACTGCCATCAACACTTTGCAACAGCAACCTCCGCACTTGCAAAAAGGATCGAAGGCTCCTCCCCAGCTACGCATACAAACACCCTGCGCCGTCTCATACCCCGAGACACCCTTGACCGCCCATCCCATGTCTCCCGGTGTTGCCATGGAGGTGGTATTCCCGAGCACCATGACGGCGACCCCGCCGCTGTCAGCCGGTCCCGTAGACTCGAACGGCCCTCAGATGTTTGGGTTCTCTCCCATCGACACCAAGACCCCGTTGACAGCGATTGGGTTCATCACGCCCCCAGAGCCGCGTTCTATACGGAGGCGGACCAACCTTTCGCTAGCGGGATCAAAGCTGCCATACACACACCCTCGCTCACTCCACAGTATCCTCCGCAACTCGCCTCTTCCTCCCCCGAGTGCCAAAACGCCCATTTCGCCACGGCGCCAGTCCCTGCGCTTGCAAGAAAAGGCAGCCCGCCGCGTGGCCTACAACAGCCCGATCGAGCAGACCATCATCACCGAGACTTATACCAAATCCCACATCGACTTGCTCACCGACGACGTGTCGCCGGCGTCACCGGCGCCGACGCAAGAGCCAAACACGGTCCTGGACCTTGCCATGGCTTTCACGAGCGACGAAACGCGCGACGGCGGCATGACCCCGGGGCCGTTCGAGGAGATGCGGCGACGGATGGCCGGGCTGGCAGCCAACTCACCACCGGTCAGCCCGTCGGGCGGGATCAGGAAGCGGAAGCGCAAGGAAAAGAAGCGCCGCTGGGTCTGGACCATTGGAAACCAGGAGGAGGACGAAGAGAATCTGGGCGGGGCGGTGGCGGCGTTGCGGGCGGCCGAAGCGGCGGCACAAATGTCAGAGCCTGCTCGGAAGAGGCCCACAGCGCCGCCGGTGGTGGAAGTGCAGACCTGCGGCGACCTTCCGACGCCCAGCGTCGAGACGTTCGAAGAGGCTGGCGACGTCGAGATGTCGGACAGCAGCAGCGTCTCGTGCAGCGATCGGGGGCTAACACCGGGGGATATGGAGATTGACCTGACGACGCCGACAGTGCCCAGGCGCCTCGTGTCCCAGAGCGACCGACTGGGGTCGGCGGACCTCATCAACCCTGAAACCGGGAGCAGGCGGGACACGCCCATACCTCCCGATATGGTGGTTCATTGACATGAAGGCGACGGGTTTGGATGGCATTTATTTTTGTTCGGCTGGGGAGCGCTTGGGTATCGCATTGGTTGGTGTTTTGGCATCATGAAAGCGCGGCTTCGGGGGTGTAGGATGTGTACTAGTACCGATCTAGGCTAATGAGACCACGACATACTATGATCATGGCTTCGGGAACCCGATCGAGGACCATGCGATTCTACAAGGCCCATGATGAATCCGGGAGCGCGACGTTGGGGGAGTCGGCGGTCTGCGCCAAGACAGACCGGGCTGAGAGCAGACACCCAATCATCAACAAGCTCGCCGAACTGCAGGACGAGATGGCTCGAAGGGACAGGGATAAAATCGTCTGGCGATTGATTCAGTACCGACTGGTTAGGTAATCATGAGAGAAGGGCCTTGTCAAAAGTGGGGCACTGGATGGCAAGTGGACTGACGAGGACATCCTTGGCTTGCGTAAGGGGTTGCACTGAGTGGTGATGCTTTTTTTGGGTGGCAGACGCGCCCTGTGCAGGTAGAGCGCCCGCCACCATGTTCATGAGCCGCACGGTACCCTGGACGTCTGCGATAAACCTGACCTCACGCCAGGAGATGCCTGAACGAGACAACCTGAACCCTCGGCATTGGCTCGCAACGCTCAACGGGCCATCTATCTGCTGGATCAACTTGCCTGGTCGGGAACAGTTGAAGAACCAGAGATCTCGACAGCCAACGCTCAACAGCCGGAGGAAATGATCCAGCCGCCCACCCCCATCCAGCCTGTCAAGCTCAAATAAATAAGCAAAGTTAGAGACGAAGTCAAGCTGCGCCAGCCGAGCCAGCCAGGTCGATGGAGACAGACCAGCGAACGAACACGCGGCCAGAGCTGTTGTCTCTTCCGTCTCCCCAGCCATGTACGCAAGCACACAGCGATCCCTGCCGCAGATCGGCCTCAGCTCGTTGCATCGTTGTCACGCAGCCCATCGAAAAAGAAGAAGAAAACAGGAATACTGGTACATAGGTAGCGGGAATGTCAGTCTGACCATCGCATGAAAACGCCACGCACAGCCAGATTCCGTCGCAGCCAGTTAGCGCACAACGTTCCAGCCATAGAGAACATGCCGTTATATTGCGTCGCGGGTCGAAGGAACGCGGGTCGAGGAATGTTTACCGGAAAGATGTATTCTGTTGGAAATCCCGGGATGAGGAGAAATGCAGCCAACAACAATAAGCTACCTAGCAAAAGGAATCAACAGCAAGTATTCTGGCAGACGCTCGGGCCAGCGTAAGTACCGGAGACTTCTTCCGTCATAGAGCCTGCAAGGAGCCGGGGCTTGCCGGGTGGGGCCGAGCCTCTACGTACATAGTGCGTACAGCTAGTGGACTTTTCTGGCAGCAAGTCGCAAGACAGCTACGTCATTAACCATCACAGCTTCCCAGCCAGCCAGCCAGCCCAGCCCAGTCCAGTCCAGTCCAGTCCAGCATGCAAGCCGCAGCTGGGAGGAGGAAACTCAACCAACCAGTCTGTGTGGGTGGGTGATTGTGTGTTCCTCCCACAGCTGGGCAAGGGTGAAGCTGGAGGAGCTATGAGGCAATTGGAGGGGCACCTTTTCCCAAGTCTCGGCAGGCTCTCCTTCAGTGCTGGACTCCGCAACCCGAGCCTCCATAATATATCCCATCCCCCAAGATCTCGAGCCTCCGCTCTTTCGGTTCTGACGGCTGAACTACTCGTGTGCCAATTCTCTTCGCCTTTCTTGTCTCTCGCTAGACGCTGGTTAATCGACGAAACAACACCTGCTTCTTGGTTCGTTTCTCACAGCGTAGTCTCCGCTACGAATGACCAGGACTGCCTAAACCCACCGGCCCATCGATACTACAAACAAGCATTACAGCACAAGAGGCGTCCTGCAGGGTTCCGCATGGTAGCAACATGAACATCGACGAGCATAAGCTGCCGACCGGCGGCCAGCACTACAGCGCCCGGAACAAGATCCCCAACATCCACGAGTTCGTCGCCCAGCTCGACAAGGAAAAGCGGGAACGCGATGCCGCCATCGAGGCCGAGGACAAACAACACAACAAGATCGAGAGGCATGCCCAGAAGCAACCTAGTGACGAGTCCAAGGACCACATCCCCTCAAAGAAGGAGCGCAAGAAGACCAAGACGGTGCGGGATCCTGTGACCGGCAAAGACGTCGAGATCGAAGACCCCAAGGACGACTTTGAAGATGTCGTCGAGAACCCTCAGGTGAGCAACCAGCAACTCCAAAACAGAACTGCCTTGCCTCGAAAGAAAGCTGCTGATAGATCATTGCACAGATCTCTATTCCCAACCAGAACTTGGGTAAGGAGGCCACCATTTCAACGTCCTCGAAGCAGTCCGGCGAGGAGTATCGACATGCGCAAGATGTCACGGCACCACCCGACCCAGTCGAGCCCGGTAGCACCTCCGATGTGCCCATCCACAGCGAAAAGACAAACGTCACCTTTTTCAAAACCCCCAGCGTCAGCTACGAGCCCATGTTCGAACACCTCGAACGCCGCGCCAATCTCTTGTGCGCCGGTATCTTTTTCAGCATTGTCATTGTCGGCAAGTTTTTCGGCGGTGCCCTCTATGGCTTGGTACCGCTTGGTTTCTGCGTTGCATCCGGTGTCTTCCTCTGGGTCAAAGATCTCATCACACAGGGCCGAAACACGGAATGGTCTAGTGAACAGGAACGCGGTGAGACAGCCACTGTCAACCTGGTTCCCGAGTCTGTCGAGGTGAGAACCAGCACTCCTGGGCTGTTGTTGTGGACGCCTTGCTGATTATAAACAATTCTAGTGGATGAATACTGCACTCGGAATTATGTGGAATCTGATCAACCCTGAGATGTTTGCCGGTGTTGCTGACACTCTCGAGGACGTCATGGTAGCCTCGGTTCCCGGCGTCATCGAGAACGTTCGTGTCGCCGACATCTCTCAGGGCAGCAATCCTCTTCGCATTCTCAGCTTGCGCGCCCTCCCCGATCATCATGTAAAGGACATCAAGGACGAGGCTCACAAGCAGAACCAGAAGAACACTGACCCTAACGAGTTGGCGGCCATGGAGCAGGCTGGTTCCTTCTACAACCTGGAGGCCTCGGTCGCCTACCATGCAAAGCCCTCCGGTGCTGATGTCTCGTCCAAGGCCCGCAATATGGGAATGCAACTCATCTTCTATCTTGGTGTCAGGGGCCTCTTCGGAGTTCCCCTTCCAATCTGTAAGTGAAGCGAGCATGCCTGCTGGTAACACTGTCTAACAGTTTGCAGGGGTTGAACTTCAGGGTCTCGTTGCCACGGCCAGAATCAGACTTCAGCTCACTCCCGAGCCTCCTTTCCTCAAGACTCTCACCTTTACGCTGATGGGCATTCCCAAGGTGCAAGCTGGTTGCACTCCAATGATAGAAAAGGGTGTCAATATTCTTAACTTGCCCCTTATCTCCAACTTCGTGAACTGGGCCATCGGTACTGCAGCTTCCATGGTAAAGTGCCTGCATTTTCCAAGCCCTCAATCCATGACTAACAATGCTACAGTACGTTGCCCCTAAGAGTATGACCTTGGACTTGAGCAAGATGCTCCAGGGCGACGACATCAAGAAGGAGACACTTGCCCTCGGACTTCTCTTCATCCGCATCCACAAGGCCGTTGGCCTCAGCAAGCAGGATCGCCGTGGCAGCGAAGGTGGTGGCTCTGACCCTTACATCACCGTCGCCTGAAGCAAGTTCTCGAAGCCGCAGTTCTGCACTCGTGTCATCCAGGACGATCTAAACCCCGTATTCGAAGAGAGCTGCGGCCTGTTGGTCACCGCCGATCTGATCAAGGCGGACGATCAGCTTTCGGTCGAGCTTTGGGACAGCGATCGTTCATCCGCTGACGATGTTGTTGGAAAAGTCGAACTAAGCATCCAGAAGCTTATTCAACACCCCGGCAAGATGTTTCCTCAGGTTTCGAAGCTTGCTGGCGTCAAGGCTGAAACCACGATGCCCGGTGAGTTGCACTGGGAGGTTGGCTTCTTTGGCAAGACTCAGTTCCGCAAGGCTCTCCGCACTGACGGTAAGGACGTCAACCTGCCTCCTGAACTGAAGGACAAGAAGGAGCTCCAAGACGAAAAGGGCACTATCGAGACCGAAGAGGAAGATGCCGTCGAGCACACTCCTCCCGATCCTCTGTGGCCCTCTGGGATTCTTAGCATTGTTGTCCATCAAATCGTTGGACTGGAGCTCGCCAATGTCAAGGGTTCCAATGGAAAACGCAAGGGACGCGAGTACGAGCCCGCCCGCCTGGACGCTGGCGAAGTCAAGGAGGAACAAGGCAGCAAGTTGCCAAGTTCTTACTGCACGATTCTCGTCAACGATGAACTGGTCTACAAGACGCGGACCAAGGCCGTGTCTTCTCAGCCCATCTTCAACGCTGGCACTGAAAAGTTTATCCGTGACTGGCGGTCAGGTGTGGTTACCATCACCGTCCGCGACTCACGCAACCGTCAACACGATCCCATCATCGGAGTCGTGCCCCTCAAGCTGTCCGACATCCTGCAAACCGGCAGTGAGGCCACAAGATGGTACCCTCTGGATGGCGGTGTTGGGTACGGAAGAATCCGCATTTCGCTGCTTTTCAGATCCGTTGAGCTGCGCCTACCACCGACTCAACTGGGATGGGACGTTGGCACTTTCGAATTCACTTCGCCCGAAATCACCGCCATCGGCTACGGTCATATCAAGACCAAGATCAGGCTCCGCACGGGCGGCAGCTCTGCCAGCGTCAAGAGGGACACGTGTAACAAGCTGGAGGATCAGGAGGGGTTCTCCTGGGACATCAGTGGCGAAAACAAACACGACAAGATCCGACTACCCGTCCGTTACCGATATAGGTCTCCCGTCTTCTTTGAGTTTCACCCTCCGGGAAAGCGTCATGCAGAAGCATTTGCGTCGCTTTGGCTTCAAGATTTCCCTGACCAGGAGGAGCGAGACTTTGACATCCCAATCTGGAAGTGCGACAAGGGTTTACGTCTCTCTCAGAACTACATCACCGAGGAGAACTTCAAGAACATCCCTGACATCCACATTGAAGAGCTTGGTCGGCTTAAATTCCGTGGTCGCTTTTCCACCGGAACTGATCGCGACCACGTCAAGTTCGTCACTAGCAACGATTCACGCGAGACGATTGAAACTTGGGAAGCTTGTTTTGCAGAAGGCGTTCGGGGTGAGGAAGTCAAGACTGAGGTTCCTCCTGCAGTTCAAAGGCTCCATGATGAGTCTCTTACCCATGGTCGCGATGTTCTTGCCCAGGCCGACCCGAAGGAGAAAGAAAAGTGGCTGTCCAAGGATGGAACCGATTGGAGCACGGCTTTTGGAAAAGACCCGACTCATTTGATTGACGGCGAGCAAGAAGATCTCAACTCCGAGGGACGCGATGATTTTGACGAAGATTTTGATGACGACGATGACAGTAGCGACCTCGATCTTGGGATCGCCGACGCCAGCACCAAGGGGGCAAGCGACGGAACCCGACAGTCGACCGATAGCAATGCGAGTGAGACACCTTCGAATGCTTCCAAGAAGAGCAACGGTCCAATCCAGGCTTACAAGGACTACAAGAGCAGAAGCCGAGACCTGCATCGCCAGCACCGCGGGCTGATGCAGTGGCGTCCGATGCGTAACGTGCAGTTTGCGAAGAACGAGGCCAAGTTCGCCGTCCGCAAGATCACCAAGCTTGGCGCTCTCAACGGGCGCAAGCCGGATGTTGAGACGGAGGTCTAATACGGATTTTCTTTTGTCTAAATCGCAACCTGGGCATGCCTGAGGAAATGAGAAAAGGAGCAGTTGCAAACCGGGCTTTCCTGTTCTTACGGCCTTGGATCATAATGTTTATGAAGTATACCTACATTAAGCAGATTGTAACCATTAGGAGGGCGGCGTTCAAGGTGTGTTTGTAGCCAAAGCAAGCAATATCAGTTTTGAGATCAACGATCAGTTCCTCCTAGGTGACATTGAAAAACAGCCATAACACTGACCGGATGCCAATCCAAGATCGTCCTACTGAGCGTCGAATAACAACTACTCGCGTCTATGGGCGACAATGCTCAATCGCTCAATTCCGTGCCAATCGGTTCTACGTCAAGCAGCCTATTTCTTTCCCTTTCGTCCGCCAAAGCCCCATCCAATCTGGTTCGCCATCTTGACGTTGGTGCCGAGCTCATCAGCAAACGCGTAAACCAGACCCGGGTTCTTTTGGAACCACCGACCGCACATGATGACGTCCAAGCCCGCCTGGAGGAAGCCTTCCGCCATTGTACCGGTGCTGATGCCACCGACAGCCGACACAATCATCTTATCTCCAACCGACCTCTTGATCTCCTTGGCGAAGCCTGCCTGGTAGCCGGGGCCGCCCTTGATGCTCGTCGACTGCAGGGGGTGAATGCCGCCCGAGCTGACGTCGAGGAAGTCGACGCCCCTGTCGGCGAGGATGGGCGCCAGTCTGCACGAGTCCGCGACGGTCCAGCTCTCAGGGAACTCCTCCTTCATGTCGTCGAACCAGTCCGTCGCGCTGATGCGCACGAACAGGGGCATGTCCTCCGGGATCGTGGCGCGCACCAGGTCGACGACCTCGAGCACCAGCCGCGTGCGGTTCTCCCAGCTACCGCCGTACCGATCCGTACGCTGGTTGCTGATGGGGCTGAGGAACTGGTGGAGGAGGTACCCGTGGGCGGCGTGGATCTCGACGACGTCGAAGCCGGCGCCCACGGCCCTGCTAGCCGCGTCGACGAAGGCCGTCTTGAAGACCCCGATCTGCTCCAGCGTCATAGCCCTGGGCTGTGGATAGGCGTCGTTGAAGCGCAGTGCCGACGGGGCGTAGACCTCATCGGGCCAGCCGCCGACCGCGGCGTTCGAGGTGGCGTTCATGTGCAGGAAGGGGGCGACGGTGCTGGCCTTGCGGCCGGCGTGGCTGAGCTGGATGCCGATCTTCTGGCCCTGGGTGTGGGCGAAGTCGACGATGCGCCGCAGCGGCCCGACCTGGGCGTCGTCCCACAGGCCGAGGTCCTGGGGCGTGATGCGGCCCTCGCGCTGCACGGCCGTGGACTCCATGATGGACAGCCCTGGCCCGCGCTGGAGGATGCCGCCGAGGTGGGTTAGGTGCCAGTCCGTGGCGCGGCCGTCCGCCGCGGCCGAGTACTGGCACAGGGGCGCGAGGAAGAGGCGGTTCTGGAAGGTGAGGCCACGGACGGTGAGCGGGGTGAAGAGCTTCGGGGTCGGGGCGCCGGTCGTCGTGCCGAGGGCCGTGCCGGAGACGGGGTCTTGCTCCGGGGTGAAGTAGGGCGCGTTCTTTGCGGCGGGGCTTGGAATGGGAGCGAATTCCGGCGACGCCGTCGTGCCGTTGATTTGTGATCCCATGGTGCAGCGATCGATGTTGGAGCCTCGTTCCCGGGAAGTGTAAGCCGATGGGATGTTCGATGGCGGTGGTCCAAGTACAATGAGAGACACCGAGCGGGGGAATGTCTCTCATTTTTATGCGTATCGACGTTGCATTACTGATGGCGATTTTCTCAAAGAACATGAATGGACTTGGCCTGCCGTCTGTGATGTGAGGCCGAACAGTTCGGCGCCCGACGTTCGTCGCCGAGGCCTGCCGGGCCCGATTGTGGGGCTCTCGGTCCCTCCATCCGTGGTGTAAGCGACCCGGCCGATATGGTGCGAGCCGGGTTGTTGAGAGCACTCGCCTTTCGGGCACTTGTTTTGTTCCAATTTCGGCATGTCATCCCGCGCTCGTTACTTCCTGCGACGAGATTTTCGATTGATCGATGTCCCGAAGCCCCTCTATGAACAAAGCGTTCGGCGTATGGACCCTTCATGCCGTCGGCCGGACGGTCGCCCACGCCGAGCGCTTTCCAAGTGGAAGCTTTAGTTGGGTTTTCCACTTCTCTCCCCGACTCCTTTTGGTTACAATATTACAATGCATCGGAACATTGCTGTTTTGTTTAATCACTTGCACGTTATACTAGTAGATCCCTTCGAACTTCAGTTCCAACAAGTCCGTGTCCAAAACGATTTGGCATGTGTGAGAATTCCTGGCTTCCAAATTTTGCAAGAATACATATGGAACGACTTTAGGACAGCTAGCATGGTCATACTTCACGAGCGGAGTCCTGTTGGGACGGCACTTTGGGGGCAACAAGCTTCATCTGTTCATTAGGCTATGCCGACCTGCTTACAGTCTTGTAGATGGAATTATATCCAAGAAGTGACTTCTCCTCCAACGTCGCAAGATCTTGCCCCCTAAACCGTTCGGGATCCAAAGCACTCCGGGTCTCCTGGTCCACGTCCTTGCCGTCAATCACTTGTGTCAGATACTTGGCTGTGCCCGCCGCGTGTGTGACCCAGACCGCGACAGCCATGTGTAATCCCGGCAGAGACTGCACCGACCCGGCAAGCGGCATGTTGTCGGGCGTCATGGAGAAGATGCCGTTGAAGCTCGCCCCCTGATCGAACTGTTCGGCGGCAGCGGACGGCAACAACGCTGTGGCGGATTGCAGTGTCTGCTCAAAATCCTTGACCCAGCTTCCGATGGCCGTGTCGTTCTTCGCCTTGCACTCGAGGGGCGCATGGTCGTAGCTGCCGATGCCGTATCTTTCCCCGTGGTCTCTGGCGTAGACATGATGCTCTGGCCAGCGGACGAAGGGCAACTTGCGGGACAGCGGGGCTCGCAGCTGGCCGTGCATGTACGGGTGCCCAACAGGGACGACGGGTACCGGGAAGCCGAGATCGCGGCACAGATCTTGGGCCCAGATCCCGGTCGTGATGATGACCTTGCCGGCGTCGAGCTGTCTAACGCAGTCGCCGTCGGAGACCTCGACGCCAGCGACGCGGCCATCCCAGATAACGAGTTTCCTGACCTCGCTTTGCAGGAACTGAACCCCCGACTTCTTCGCCCCCTCCTGGTAGAAGGAAGTGATTTCGCAGGCGCTGGCGGTCCCGTCGGTCGGGAAAAACGCCGCGGCCCCCGAGCTCGAGGCCTTCACAAGCTCCGGCGCGAGCGCGTGGGCTTCTTCGATGCTCAGAATTTTGGCCGGCAGGCCCAGGCGGGCGGCATTCGCGCACCTTGACTTCAATCGCTCGACTCCTGCCGGCCCGAAGGCGATCTCCAAGCCGCCCACGGTGTCGAACCCCCCGGGGATCTTGGTGTACTCGGACACGGTTTCGATCGCCAGCTTGGTGAGCACGTCGGACTCGTTGAACTGGCCGACAAACCCCGGCGCGTGGCCGGTGGAGCCGAGGAGCGGGCTGAAGGAACGGTCGACTATGGTGATGCGCCGGGACGTCGGTGATGCGGACAAAAAATAAGCCAGGGCGGAGCCTACAATGCCGGCGCCGACAATTGTTACGGATTCGGGAGATTCGGACATAGTGTGAATGGTAGTATGCGGGAGACCGGAATTTGATTGTTTTCTAACCAGCGTATCATTCGAAGAAATGAACTCATCATGTCTCTATATATCCTTTCCTGGCTTCGTGGTTGTTGGAAAAATGGCCGACTGAGTCTCTGAGAGATACGCCCATTACTAGACATACATGGATGACAAGTCATCACAAGGGCGTAGAGACTAGTCTACAACACCATCAACACATCCAATCAACAAAACGGCGCCCCGTTCTCGATGCAATGCACAGGCCCGCAAGAAAGGCTTTTTCGCCCTAATTAGGAGTTGCAACCCCACAATATCAGTCGAGTCGTTGCTTGGCTCCATGTCAACGCCATACTGATACCTAGACTTTGACGGAGACATGCAGGGAATTGGCGGCGGGACTGGGGGTGTCAAGGGGCGGCTGGCATTGAAGTGGAAGCATTTCTCTGTCTTGTAATCGCCTATAGATCAGTGTAGTAGTATTCGTTGCAAACCAGTCCATGCTGTGATGTTCTGGTACACGTCACCGAATTCGAGTTCACAGGTTCTAGGGACGAACAATGTCGTATCAATCAGTCTGCAATTCCTTATGTGTGTGTAGTTTAAACTGTTTTGGCTCAAATAGTCCTCGATTTGGTGGCATTCAAAACACGCAATCGGCAGTATTGCTCAATATTTCCAAAATGTCACGGTTATGTTTACGACAACTCCACCGGGCGACTGCCTTCCACCTCTGCAGTTCTCATATTCGCAGCCAACTCAACAGGCGGGGGTGTAGCGACTTTCAACGCTCTCGTCTCGGGCCCGTGACCAGGAAGTTCTTGTTTCGTGTCGTACCCTAGTCCGTTGTAGTCCCGCCCATCGTTGTTGTTGGCGGCAACGTTCCGAGCAGCCAGGACGGCCCTCTTCTGTCTCCGTTTGCGAAAGATGATGAAGATGCCGACGCCGAGGAGGGCGAGGACCAAAGCGACCGCCCCTACTGCGATTCCTGCGACAGCCCCCGTCGACAGGCCTCCCTCCGCACCATCTGTGCCCCCCGGGGCAGGCTGGCCATAGAGCGGAAAGACAGGATGCTTCACCGAGAGCGGCCCGGAGCTCGGCAGGTTTGTCAGAGAGACCTTTCTCCAGGAGCTCCAGAGCACTTTCTCGCTGCCCCCGCTAGTCGCGATGTTGTTGACCCAGACTTCGGTATTGGTGCTGAGCATGCTCACGCAGTCTCGCCACGGGGTCTCTCCTGGCCCAGGCGTGAGGCAGGTGTAGGAGCCGGGGGGGCAGCACCAAGTCTGTACGTAGGTCTGGGCGCTCTCGAGGGTCAATGTTGTCGTGCAGGCCGTCGTCCAGCCGCTGATGCATGCGGTGCCTGGGTAGGCCATGCTCGCCACGTCGCCTGTGTTGGATGAGTCTTAGCGGCAGCCCAGTTCACGATCTGGAGGGTTTCTTACTGAACGTCCCAGACGGTCGCCAAATCTCGTTATAGCTCTTTGGGAAACATTGTGTCGGCAGCGTGGCCTTGGTCTCCACGACTATTTGGTCTCCCAGACATTCGGCACCGGAACTCAACTCCTCAGGTTTGTACTGGCATCGGATATCCGCAGAGCAGGCACCGTCGGGAGGTGTGAATGGCGTGGTCTGGGGTTCCAGGGAAAGAACCTTGGTTTGTTGAAAGCCTCCAGGGGTGAAGGTGAGCGTTGCAAGCAACGGCTCGTAGGCCGTTGTCGAAACCATGGAGACCTTGCTGCTTCGAAAGCGTCGAAATGCCGCTCTAGCTGTTGTTGATTCTGGACAGTGAGCCTATTCAACAGACCCCCGATATCAGTAAGGTGCGAAAAGAGGGTTTCAAAAGGGCACCGACAAGAGGGGAATAGACGGGCTTTCCATTTTTTAAGCGGCCCTCCGGCCTCCAAAACCATTCGGGTCAAGGAACATGATTATCTAGCTGCATATGCTGTGCTTCGTCGACAGCGGCTGAGCCTTACAAGAGTGAAACAAGCGGACGCCAGTAATATGATGGAATCTTCTTTGGCCTTTCCCATTAGAATCACCACTAGTCAACAGTGATTCAGCTTTCCGGAAGGAGGGATTCTGGTAGACTCCTGTGTTTCTCGCGTGCTTTGCTCTATTCCGAACGTCACTGAATGATAGACACCAAACGTTTTCTGAGGTTCAAGCAGCAAGCCATCGGGCGGGGGTCTGAACAGTCTTTTGATGTCCGAAGCTTTATTCTGTGAAGCTGTAGGCTTCTTAGGAAGTCATCTTGTCATTACTTTAATTGACAGAGCTGGCTCTCCGTTGGCATGCCCATCCAGTATCGTGATCCCCGTCCAGTTAGCCTCGCGCGATGCTCCAGATGGAAGATACATGTTTCCGGTGAGATGCGCAAGCATTGTGTATCTACCGCGGCCGAATTCAAGAGCCTGAAATAAACCAGAAGTAAGTAGTTAGATCTTGAGCTTCTCATAGTAATCATGCTAGGAGTTGTTGCATTGGGCCAGGAGAAGGATCGGAGAGGCCCACTTAGATGCAGACACAGTCATATGGAGCAAGTTGTCGAACTTCGGGGCGGCACACACATCCACCAACGCCTCCGTTGATGTTGGTGCACCGTTGTCCATTGACAGGGCAAGATTGCCAGTTTTGTCGTTCCACGATAGATGGGTTGAATTGCGACATTGGGGAGGCCGAAGCCAGACCAGCGGCGATACCGATAACGCTGATGAGAGTTGAGAAGTACATTGTAGGCGGGAGTAGAAAGGAGGCTGCCTTTGATCTGGAGCTGAATAGTGTCCGGAGGGAAGAACAACCACTTACTTGAAATAGATCTACTGGGAATATATACTCATGCATTGGCAACAGCATCTGTTCCGCTGAACTGGCTGTAAGAGTAAGACAGATGACTTGGATCAACGTATTAGGTGGGGCACAACGAGTCGCTGCGTCCCTTCTGATTGCTTTCTTACATTGGAAAAGTGGAATGGTCCTCTGAACATCGAAAGTAACTTTCTATCAATCAATATACAGCGGGACCAAGCTGTTCAGGACAAGTGGCTTATGTCCGGGTTTGTGACAGGTCCGGATCCCCAGATGGCATGTTTTTCTCAGACCGTAGGTCGAGTTGTGTGACTGAGTACCTCGGTCCTGAGTCTAAAGAGGAAGGGACATCACAACCCCTAAAAAGTACAAAGGAGTCAAAGACATCGCTTCCAGTTGCCGGTGAAGTGGAACGAGGGTGGAACTCCACGGTCGGAGACCTCGGATGTCCACGCACTTCTCAAGCGAGAGCAACAGTGCGACTTGCGAATGTTAGAGAGTACGGGGAGACATTTAAGAAAATACCATCATCTAACCGAGTCGCTAGTTGTGCTGTATCGGCAAGATGGCAGCAAAGACGCGACTCAGCAGTAGAATGGTGGACTGCAGGACGAAGATAGTTCCTAATTGTACATGTGTTCACCGAAGTTTTGTGTTATTTGCCAAATCTCTCAAGCTGCTTTATTTGACAAGACAACCCAACAGTCTACCTGATTTTCGACTGGGCAAAAACCGCTCGCATCATGGCTGTTCATCATCTCACTTGCAGGAGGAGGATGTGCGGTTGATACTGTGGGTTAAGTGTGTTGTGCGATTTTATGAATAAGCATAAGGACTTGGAATCCACAACCGACACAGGGCCGTGCGCGAACTCCGGCTCGTCAAATGTTAAAGCGGACCCTTATCGGGGGCGGGGTGGTTCGATAAGGATTTTTTTGCGACCGAAAATGTTTGCACAGGCGGGAATCTAGACGACACCGGCTTCCATCGTCTCCCACAGTTACTCCCGACGGATTGGAATACGACAAGCATCATGTCGACTCCAACTCTTGCCGAGAAGCTGGACAAGATCCGGTCTCCGGGTCTCCAGAGCCAGAAGAGAGTAAGGCCTTTTCCCCCCTCACCACTCGCTCATCCGTCGCCTGGGTACTATTGCTAACGCAGTTGGCAGACGGCGGTAGTCCTTGATGCGGTCGACACAACGTTGAAGGAACAGAACGCCCAGCCTACACCGACCGGTTACTTCGCCGCCCTTCTCGCCCTCCTTACCCAGGCTGTTGAGAGTGGCAACATCAGCTCCGACACGACGACTTCCGTTGTCTACCTCCTCGACATCATCACCCCGTTCGCACCCCAGCCTCTTCTCCGCGCCAAGTTCACTCAAATCCTCACCTCGCTCGCTCCCGTGCTCCTCCAGCAAGATGCCGAAGCCCTCCTCTTGCGATCATCTATCGGATGTCTCGAGTCTCTGCTCCTCGCACAGGACTCGGGTGCATGGGAGCTTGGCGTCACCCAGATCGGTCCCCGCAGAGCCGTCGCTGGTCTGCTGAATCTCTCTCTCGAGCACCGCCCCAAGATCCGAAAGAGGGCGCAGGAAGCGCTGCGAAATGTTCTCAAGAACCCTCCTCCGAGTCCCTCGCTTGACCACCCGGCCGCCGACATGTGCGCCCACACCGCTCTTGCCAACCTCGAGGATATCGCCGGAAAGGCTGCGCAAGCGAGAAAGCAGAAGGGGGCCGAGTCGGCACACGATCCCGCCCTTATCCACTCGCTTCAGCTGATCAAGACCATTGCTTCTGCTAGCGGAGGCTGGCCCAGCAAGAAGATCGAGTCTCTGTGCGAGCTGCTGCTCGGGATCTCGAGGTCAGGCAACGAGTACATGACAATGGCCACTTTCGAGATTTTCGAAATGATCTTTGAAGGTATGGCCGACGAGGTCGCCTCTGCCAAGCTTCCGCGACTTATGGAGATCATCTCCGAATTGCGGCCCGCCGCAAACGACACACAGCTGATCCCGCCTTGGCTGGCCATCCTCTCCAGAGGATACGACGTTTCCGCACAGATCGAGCCCGACGATGTTTTCCAGAACCTGCCCGAAATCTTCTCCATGGTCGCCCAATACCTGGAGTCGCCCGCCCACAACATCCGAATTTCCGCCTCCGAGTGCCTGGTTTCCTTCATGGCGAACTGCATTCCCAAGCAGGTCATTCTCGAGCCTTCCATCTACGACGAGAAGACGCTGGACAAGATTGCCAAGATCGCCGAGTCCCTGCTCAGCGTCAAATACCAGCAGGCCTGGATGGAAAGTTTCAACGTGTTTGGAGCCATGTTCGACTCCTTGAGATGGCGAGCACACCCGATGATGCTCAACATCACCAAGGCCGTTGGAGAGCTCCGTGGCAGCGACTCGTTCCAGGGCAAGAAGGAGGCCGACGAAGTCATCGGAAAGGCCGTCCGCGCCATGGGTCCGGAGGCAGTACTGTCTATCCTGCCTCTGAACATTGCTAAGCCCGCGAAGGGTCAGCAAGGCCGCGCGTGGATGTTCCCCATCCTCCGCGACTATGTTAGCAACACCAACCTTGCTCATTTCCGTCAAGAGATGGTTCCCCTGAGTGAACTCATGTTCCAACGGGTGTTGGACCACGGCAAGGCGGAGAAGACTATGGAAGTCAAGATCTTCGAGACCCTTGTTCAACAGATCTGGGCGACTCTGCCCGGTTACTGCGATCTCCCCCTCGATGTGACAGAGACTTTTGACCAGTCCTTCGCCGAGCTTCTCGCAAACATTCTCTACAAGCAGGTCGAATTGCGTTTGGAGGTTTGCCGTGCGCTCAAGGTTCTCATTGAGTCCAACCAGGCTATTGCCACCATTGAGGACGAAGGCGAGGAGGACCTGGTTCTCCAGAGCCGTGTTTCCAGAGCAGTTGCCAAGAAGAACCTGGAGCACCTGGGCAGCTTCGCCGGCAACATGCTTGCCGTTCTGTTCAACGTCTACACCCAGACTCTGCCTCAATCAAGAGGCCCTATCCTCCTCACAATCAACGCCTTCCTTAGCGTTACCCCCGAAAAGGAGCTTATCGACACTTTTGATCGAGTAAGCAAGATGCTCGCAGAGGAGCTGCAGCAGACTGCCAACCAGGAGAAGCCCAAGCAGCAGCAAAAGCAGGGCGCGATGCCCTCAACGAGCAACACTCTGATGGACCTGATCATCACCATCGCCATCTACCTTCCTCGCGAGAGCTACACCGCCCTTTTCGAGATCGCCTCCGTCATCATCTTCAAGGAGAACGAGCCGCAGTTGCAGAAGAAGGCCTACAAGTTGGTGCCCCGCCTCACCGAGTCCGAAACTGGCAAGCTGGCGCTCCAAGCACGCAGCGACGAGTTGCAGCAGATGTTCCTGACGAGCGCCGAAAAGGTGTCGGCTCCTGCTCGCAGAGAACGCCTGGGCGCCCTGTCCGCGCTTCTTCCCTACATCCCTGACACATCCCTTCACTTCATCCCCTCCATCCTCAGCGAGGTCGTCATCTGCTGCAAAGAGAACAACGAACGTGCCAGAGAGGCCGCTTACGACCTCTTGGTCCAGATCGGTCACCGCATGGAGGCGGCAAACGGCGTTCCCATCGACAACACCAAGGTTCCTCACATGCCTGAGGGCGCGCCCGCCGGCAAGGCCAGTCTCGAAGAGTTCCTCACCATGGTCAGTGCCGGTCTCGTTGGTAGCACCCCCCACATGATCTCGGCATCTATTACCGCTCTCAGCCGCGTTCTCTATGAGTTCAGAAGATCCTTGACCACCGAGACCCTGGCCGACCTTGTCCAAACTATGGATCTCTTCCTGACCTCCAACAACCGCGAGATCGTCAAGAGTGTCCTGGGTTTCGTCAAGATCTGCGTCGTCAGTCTTCCCTCCGAACTCGTGATCCCCCGTCTGTCTTCCCTGGTGCCCAACCTTATCATTTGGAGCCACGAACACAAGGGTCACTTCAAGAGTAAGGTCAGGCACATCCTGGAACGCATGGTACGCAAGTTCGGGTTCGACCTCGTCAACCAGAACTGCCCCGAGAGCGACAGGAAGCTCATCGTCAACATCCGCAAGACCAAGGAGCGCAGCAAGAAGAAGAAGGACGCCGCCAAACAAGCCGGCGAGGAGAGCGACGAGGAGGAGGGACGACAGGGACGCAAGTTCGACAATGAGCTCGACCAAGCCCTTTACAGCAGTGACTCGGACGGTTCCGACAACGAGTCCGACGATGAGGGCGCGGCCGCAGGCCCTAAGGGCAAGCGCAACAACAGGAAGGGCGGCAACACATACATCGTTGAGGATGAAGACGAGCCACTCGACCTGCTCGACCGCAACGCCCTGGCCAACATTTCATCCACCAAGCCCGTCAAGATGCGCAAGCCTACCAAGACCAAGGCCCGCACCGATCTCGACGGCAAGCTGATTCTCGGCAAGGACGACGATGAGGCGATGGAGGTCGACGGCGCCGAGAACGACGGCTCCGGAGTCAACGCTTACGTCGCCGCGCTCAAGGGCAAGGACGTCGCCAAGCGGGGTCTGCGCGGCAAGCTCAAGTTCAGCAACAAGCGCGGACAGGACGACGAGGAGATGGAGGACTTGGATGAGGGCGACGCTGCGGCTGTCAAGGCCCAGGTCGACAAGAGCCGAGGAGGCGGCAAGCCCTTCCGCGGCGGACGCGGTGGCCAGGACCGTGGTGGCCGTGGCGGCCGTGGCGGCCGTGGCGGTAGTCGAGGCGGTGGCCGCGGTGGCAAGGGTGGCATCGCCGCTGGCCGTAAGGGACTCGGCGAGGATCGGAGAAGGGGAGGACCCACGTCGAGCGGCGGCGTCAACAAGGGCCGCAGAGGTGGCGGGCGCAGATGAGAAAAAAGTGTGTAAAGGTTGTTTCTTGAAATTCAGTGTGATTATACCCATTCAATGAGGTTTAACAAGCGACCCCGAGTTGAAAGGGAAAGGGTCTCAAACAACGTCGGCGTCATGTTCGGGTACGGTAGATAGAGAAAAAGAAATTGGTATTTACAATGAACGACTGGAATACTATGTATATAAGTATATATGCATGGTGGTAGCGGCCTGTCAATTGTCTAGTTGCGTCATGGCGGGCTCGGTTCGATGCGTCTCTGTTTCGACTCTCGGCATGCTTCAAACCCAGACCAGCAGGGGACTTTTCCCCTATTCGTTATTTAACATCGTACCCGAGGCTCCCTTCTCTGCATAAAGAAAAGCTAATTTGACACAAAACAAGAAAAAACACCACCCTGTTGAAGCTCCCTGGTGATGATAGGAAGAGAGAGAGAGAGAAACAGAAAAGTACATCGTGATGGAACCCCTTATACAACCCGAAACTCCGGACCCCGCACTCCCGACGGGTGTTTCTGTTTGCTACTGCTGCCAACTGCGTGCGTGAGTGCGTGCGTGTGTGCCCTTTATCTGAACTTGCTGTAAATGACGGCGATGATGAGGAGAACGAGAATTGTGATGATGGAGATGGTGATCACCCGATTGGTAGCCATCCTTGTGCACACAAAATGTCAGCTTTCTTTTTGTTGTCTTCTATTCAATCTTGACGACGGGGTTTTATAAGGGACGGTATTTACCTACGTGCCATCCCCCGCAACGTCTTGACGCTGCGGTCCACGTAGCCCTCGCTCTCGAGCAGGCGGTCGTGGGTGTGCTGGATGGTCTCGCGCTGGGTGTGCAGGTCGCCGAGGATGCTGGCGCCGATGCCCTCGGTCTCGTTGGCGAGGGCCTGGCTGGCCTTGAGCCGCTGCGTGGACCGGTCGAGGCGGTCGGTGCCCGACAGCAGCTGCTGGCGCTGCTCGAGCTGGACGTCCTGTCCGCTGCCCGAGGGGTTGTCGGTGTAGCGGGCGCCGAAGAGGGCAGCGCGGTCATCGGCGAGGGAGCGCAGCTTGCGCTTGTGGGAGTCGATATCGGACTCGTGGTTACGGAAGCGGGCGTTGATCTTGGAGCGCAGGGTGGTGGGGATGTTGGCCTTCTCGAGGCGCATCTGGGCGAGCAGCTCGTCGGCTTCCTCAAGGGCGCGCTCGGCGGACGAGAGAGCCGCCTTGCGTGGCTCGCCCGTCAGTTCGGGGATCTGGTCAAGCTTCTGGACGAGGTCGGCCTGCACGAGCTTCAGCTCCGCTTCGTAGTCGCTGAAGCGCTCGGAGCCGGGCTCGGTATCAATTGGGTTGGACATGGTGGCGGTTACTGGTTGGGGGTGGAAAGGCGATCGAGGATGATGATTGGGAGGTAGAGCGGCCTCCTTTTCAGGTCGTTCACGAAATCAAATTGAAGTCGTCCGGCGTGCGTGGCGAATATCGATGGTCGTCAATGCGGCGGTGGTAGGTCGTAAAGGCGGGAGATCCGAAAACAGTCTGGATGCAGGCGGGTTGCTTGGTCGTCGTGTTGGACGTTCTTGGTCGCATGGGGTCTGCGTAAGTCAGGACCGGCCTTGGCGACATCATGCTCCCGAGTGGCTGGTGCACCAATCGGATAGAGGTGAGGCGCCAGGCTCCAGCCACTGGAGCCTGAGTGGAAACTCGGCCTCAGGTCCAGACCTTTCCACGTGACCCATGTGGTCCTAGCGCCCTCCTGCCGCCGTTCGCTGCAGTTCTTTTTATGAGAGCTCGCTCTGCGCGAAACTTCGTTTCTCTCTTCTCTTCTTTTCTCTTCAAGTTGATTATTTACCCCGGCTCTAGAAGAAAACCGGCTCTGCGTCGCCAGGGAAGACAGGCACTTCGGTGTCTCCTTCCACTCGGACGCTGAGTTGAACTTTAAGCTGGGCAGACTGATGGCGTTGAATAAACGTCACGGCGCTTTTAAGAATTGGGAACTCGAACCACCGTTTTCCGATCCCGTTGAGTGTACGACATACTTTCGTCTCCCAAAAGGATATCTTGTGATGTGCAGTCCCGAATTTCCACCCTTAAGGCGTCTCATGAACCTGAATTGCATTTGCCTCGCATGGTACAAGACGTCAGTCACGCAAGGTATCCTGAACGCTTAGCTTGCGGAGGGACCCCATACCCAACGTGCAATCCCAAGAAAGTCATTTAAGGCTGCCTGCGTTTGAACAAGCCTTGATAGCCCATGTTCCTGAACTTGACAGGTGAGGGAGAGGAGTCAAGGAATGCGCTCTTGACAGCTCCATCTGCTTCAGCAGAGCGATCACCATTACAGGCCCGATGTTACCTATGCTCAAGGCGTCCTAGGAGTTCGAGAACCAGACGGCAAGCAAAAGCGTCTCAATGCGTCGTACTCACGCGCGTCTGGTTACGCGTCTGGCCGTGTAGCAACTTTTGGCACGCGGGCTCTGGAGAGTCCAATTCGGGTGCCTGGCTGCCCATCGTATGCATCGTCCAGCGCTCGCATTCGCCATTTGTTTTGTACGTGTTTAAGGGTGGACGTGTCCTGCAGTTATGATCATGAGAAAAGACACCGTTTTCCATGCCAATAATCTCGTGAAATCTTTGACGATTACTCTCTATGGACGCAAGGAATGTTGCAGAAGGAGAATCTTACGCTGGATCTTCTCTCGTCTAGAAAGCGGCAAAACCGAGCGGTGACCAGCCATTTTTCGAAATTTTTACGCAGCCGGGGGCCCACCTCAGGCAAAAAAAAAACACCGGGCCCCACCCAAACGACCCATGGCCTGTGCACGATTGCCTGCCTGACCAGATATCTATAAAAGAGCGCTCTCCCCCCGCGAATCTTAGGATTTTCTTCTTCTTTTTTTCCTTATGTCGACAATACTTCAGAGAATCATTTCTATAGTATTCGACCCTTTCTTGGTTCCCTAAAGGAGCCACAGATCCCACCCTGGTTGATGATTGATATCCTCGACACCCTAGAGTGAAGAACTCTGGTTGCCCTCGCACTTTCCGTCAGGAAGGCGGCATCTGGACCTTGTGTCCTGTGCTGTATAGAGGGCGGTGATGATCTCGTCCCCGATTGTGGTCTTGCCTTCGGGCGCATGGTTGGGGTGGGTGTCGATGGACGTCTGACAGGCTTTTTTCTTTTTCGTTGCTTGCTAGAGCTTGCCTCTCGCAGTGAGGAAGAAGTTGTGTGCACCTTATCTATGAACCTTGACGGGTTACCTGTCGTCAAATCAAGCGTTACATTTTTTCCAACGACGCAGCGACGCGTCCCCCCTGCTGCACTGAGTCTTTTCAACCCCCCTTGATTGTGACACCCCCAACCGAAAAATTTGTCACATGAATGCTATGCACAAGCTAAAGCGGTGGTTCGGACTCATTTTGCAAAGACTGGAAATGGCTTCACTTAATTACCATGCACATGTGCTCCTGGCCTTTCCTCCCATCCGCCATGCTCACATTCTGAAAGTCTGCTCCCAAGCCCCTGGTGTCAACTCAACGCCAGTGAAGCTGAAGCAGGGATGTCGTTAGCTCGTTGCGATCTTGCTTCTCCCCGACTCAACAAAATCAGGCCGGCCAGCCACCTGTGGCGCCCGGATCGCGAACCATCGGTCGGATCCCACGAGTCCCACGACCAGGGGGGCTGGGGACAGTCTACCTGGGGAAGGCCACAGAGGCCGGGGGGCAGGGGTGGTCAATGCAAGCGTCATGGCGCGTAGAGTCCGGAAGAGCTGGACTGAGTTTCGTTTCATCGCATTGCGATCCGCCGGCCGAACACCCACCTGCCGACTTCTTCCCGACCAACACACTCTTGTCCTCCGTGATCCTGTCACCGCTGCAGAACTTATCTCAAAAAGGATCGGAGGGTTACGCGCTTGCTCCTTTCCTACTGCCGGTAGACACGTGTCGATCACTTCTGCTTTTGCAGCTCTGTCTCGAGACTCCTCGCATAGGTACTCAAAGGACCCAAGGCCAATATGCCGCCAGGTCAGCCGCTGTAAGTTTGTTTTTTTTCGCTCTCAGTGTCTCATCGGCTTTCGTTTTTTGTTTGCATTTGTTCGCAATCTACCTCCTAGCCCGTTGCCTCTGCTCCCTTTATATACACGCACGCAAATGCACTACGACCTCTCCTCCAATACCACACACGCCAACAATGGCTACCACCTCCGTCGGACCTGTCCGCTACCTGCAAGTTGCAGCTTTAGGCGCCATGGTTCATCATCCGATGGTACCACCCAGAACGTTACCAGCCGGCGTCGCCTCCGCAAACTTGATACTTTGGTCCTTCCCACCCCCCCAAATGCTTGGGGCGGGGTGTCTAAGTGCTGTTAGGGGTAGCTTGGCTGCTGAGCCTGTGCGAACCATTATCCTTCTTCCCCAAATCGTCGTCCGTGGCTTGCATCTGAATCACCCCTCCTTGTCGTCACCGCGAGACACGAGCTACGGCCCGCCTCCCTGATTCTTCCCGCTGCCGCTTTATATATGCGACTGTAGCGTCGCACACCTACGTGCGCGCGCGCGAGATACGGACGTGGCTTCTCAAAACCTTCAATCTCTGACGACCCTGTATCTCCTTTCTCATTTCCATCTCCGTGCTTCAAAATGCCCCGCAGACCATCCTCGATGGAATCTGTGGGTTCTTTGGGCTCTCCCATTGACCCCAAGTATAGGAAGAAGGTCGCCGTCGTCGGTAGTGGTTCCGCAGGCATCGCTGCTCTATGGGCGCTGAATCGAAGTTACCATGACGTTTACATGTACGAAGCCTCTTCGAGGCTCGGCGGACATACCAACACCGTGACATGGAAGAATGGGAAGTACGAGACCAGTGTAGATACTGGCTTCATCGTGCTCAACACTGCGACATACCGTGAGTTCAGTCTCGATAACCGCCGCTAGAATCGTGCTTACGTGGTACATAGCAAACTTCATCAACTTTCTCAAGAGGGTCAAGGTAGACACGGTGCCAACTGAGATGACGTTTGGTGTCACTCGAGATCATGGCCTGTTCGAGTGGGCCGGCACCAGCTTAGACGCCGTCTTTGCGCAAAGGAAAAACATCTTCTCGCCACGAATGTGGCGCATGATATTTGACATCATCCGCTTCAACCAGTTCGCCTTGGATCTGTTAATGGCCGACGACGAGGACGATGCCGCCGCGATGAACGGCGACAGCAAAGGGACCAAGAAGGAGGAGACGATCGGCGAGTACCTTGAACGGGAAGGCTATTCGGATGCCTTCAGGGACGACTACCTGATTCCCATGACCGCGGCCGTATGGAGCACGAGCCCGGATAAGTGCACACTAGACTTTCCGGCCGTCACTCTGGTTCGCTTCATGTACGTACGAATTCGATGCCAAATGGAGAGATTCAATGCTGACCTGGACCAGGTGGAATCATCATCTTCTCTCGACCGTTTCCGCGAGGCCCCAGTGGCTCACCCTGAAGAAGTGCGCCAAGTCGTACATCGACGCTGTCATGAGTGGCTTCCCTTCTAATCATCTCTTTCTCAAAACGCAAGTCACGCAGGTCACGAGTGAGGAGGACGGTAGAGTACGAGTGCACACTCACAACGGCAAGTCCGATGTCTACGACCATGTCATCCTGGCGACACACGGGGACCAAGCCCTCAAGATCATCGAAGGATCGGCTACGCGTGAGGAGAAGGAAATTCTCTCCGCGTTCAAGACCTCCGAGAACTCGGTCGTTCTTCACTCCGATCTCTCACTGATGCCGGCTTCCGAAAAGGCCTGGTCCAGCTGGAATTATCTTACCCTCTCCTCGCCCTCAACCGGTAAGCAGAACATCGATCAGGTTTCCCTGACCTACAACATGAACATCCTCCAACACATCCCGCGCGGGACGTTTGGTGACGTCCTGGTCACGATGAACCCTCTGCACCAGCCGAACCCAGACACGATTCAGGGCTCCTTCACCTACCGCCATCCCCTATACACGCCCGCTGCCGTACGTGCCCAGAAGCTACTGCCTCGTATTCAAAACAAGCGAGGCATCAGCTACGCCGGTGCGTGGACGAAGTACGGCTTCCACGAGGACGGCTTCAGCAGTGGACTGCATGCCGCCCAGGACCATCTGTACGCCAAACTCCCCTTTCAGTTTGTCGACTCGACCTACAGCCGCGGAAGGAAACCCTCGCTTGGCCTTGCCGATCTTTTGCTACGACTTGCTATTCTCATTTTTCAGGTGTTTGTTATCAGAGTGCTCGAGAGGGTTGTCGGCATTGCCAAGAGGGCGATATACCCCCAGGCTAGGAGGTTGAAGAATGTCAAAGCTACGTAGGGTCAGATTGGAGTATGACGGCGTAAAAATACGGACGCAGGGAAGCAAATGCATGAAAAAAAATCGTGATAGAGGAAGTTAGCAAACTATTCTTAATACTGTGACTGTTCAAACAAACGACGTTCGGTGATTCGAGTAACTAGAACCCTTGTACCGTGCCGGTGCCGTGCTGCGACATCCTTGGAGAACCAGAGCTTCAGTAGGGGTCCCTGCTGAAAGTACCTGGACACTACTGCCTGGACCCCTAAAAGTCGCTTGAGTGCATGTCCGGGGGCGGAACAACCACGACCGCCAGCGTTTCGGCCTCTCGGTGTCAGCGCGCCCGCGGAACTAGGCCCCAAATCCCGATGAAGGCCGGAATGGAGATTATGGCATGACATCGACCAGACCGAGCTCCTCTACTAATCCCTCCCTCCCTCCCTCCCTCCCTCACCAACTACCGCCGCCGCCGCCTACGATCATGAACGCTCTCCCACGCCTCCCCTGGCGTGCGTCGTCGCAGTCGACGCAGAAATGGAGCTGCTTCTTCTGCCAGCACGCCGTCCGTCCCGCGCCGCGCAGCGGTTTGCGCTCGCCTCCCGCCGCCGCCGCTCGCCGAGCGGCCTCGACAACGCCGCCGAAGCAAACCGGCCCCAGCTTCGGCGGTGCGCCGTCCATGGAGCAGGTGCACGCCCATTATAAGCGGAAGAATGCGTCGACAGCGTAAGAACACTCGCAGGAAGAAGATGGATCCGGATTGGCGCTGGGGAGAATGGCCGGCTAAGCAGGCGGGTGCGCAGATACTACACGCTCAGCGTCATCCTTGGAACGGTCGCGCTGTCATACGGCTCCGTGCCTCTTTATAAGATGGTACGGTTTCCCTTTCGCTCCCCTCCCTCTCGGGCTTCGAGCAAGTTCCTGGGCTGACGAAACAAATTTCAAGATCTGCCAGACGACAGGCTGGGGCGGCCAGCCCATCCGCGCTCACGGCCCGGACGTCGACTACAGCGAGGATGGGCTGGCCTCTCGCCTGGTGCCCGTGACCTCGGCCAACCGCATTCGCGTTACCTTCAGCTCGTCCGTCTCGGACGTGCTACCCTGGAAGTTCACACCGCAGCAGCGCGAGGTGCGCGTGCTCCCCGGCGAGACGGCGCTGGCTTTCTACACGGCCACCAACAACTCAGACTCGGACATCATTGGCGTCGCGACCTACAGCGTGACCCCCGGTCAGGTGGCGCCGTACTTTAGCAAGATCCAGTGCTTCTGTTTCGAGGAGCAGCGGTTGAACGCCGGGGAGACGGTCGACATGCCTGTGTTCTTCTATTTGGATCCAGATATCGTGAACGACGTCAACATGCGCGGCATCGAAACCGTGACCTTGAACTACACGTTCTTCAGTAAGTCCCCTCGGCCTTGCTACTATGGGTTTGTAATGGGAACTGTGTTGCTGACGAAAACGGTGCAGAGGCCAAGTACGACGACAACGGCAAATTCAAGGCGCCTTCGCCCATGGCTTGAGAAGACCGAGCTATTGCTCTCATGTTCAAGGGCGATACTCGACCAAGCCGAATACCCAAATTCCCCACTCCTCCATCTTTTCACCGAGATCCCATCTGTATAAAACCTTCAAACCTGTGTCGCTTGGTTCTACAAGCTCGGGCTGTGTTCAAATATCATTGTACATCCCCATTGGGGGCCGGAGCATATCATGAGGCGTTCAAAAGAACCATTGCATTAGACGGGAAATAGTCCAGCTGCGGGTACATGTATAAGTCGGTTTCTGACGGCTACTCTCCCCAGCACCCAGTGGACTACTGTATCCGTACGTAACCTGCCTGGGTTGCCAGGGCTGGTTGCCGCAGAAGGTGAACTTTTAAAAAGGGAAGACGCATGTAAGATACCATTGATGTTCGAGGAGGGAAAGAAACAAAAGGATGCGGCTGCTTTTGCTCATTATGTCGGTCGCAGTTCCTTCTACTCAAGCAACTGCTACACGCGAGCACAACTCAGCAAATGCATGACATGGACGGGGCGACGTGAATGGTCGTTCTACAGAGTGGTTCTGTCCCAGTCACCTGAATAGACCTTCCCACCGGCACTGTTATAGAAAAAAACGCGGTACAACGGCTGTTGCATCGCGAAACAAGGCGGAACATTCGCGTTGTAACTGTCCACGGCAAGCAAAATGCGAGCCCAAGCATCAAACAACAAATGGAATATTGCGGCGGTTCGATGTCTCCACTCAATCTCTTATCTTATCTTCATATCCACCCATGGGGAGGTCTTGGCCGAGGATCCCTGACCTTAGAAATTTTTCCTAGGTACCGTGAACAGCGCTTGGAGAGAGGAGCTTGGATCGCTTCCTCCAACGCTGCTCCGGTGGGTAATTCAGACCTAAGTCACGTGCCCCCCACCGAAAAAAAATATTCGAGCAGCAGGAGCCAGCGTCCAAAACTCGGGTGTCCCAATTGTCTGGCGCATTCCCCTTGATTCTTTTTTCTTCCGACTTGCGACGACTTCAATTCTTTTTCCACTTCTCCCTCACCCAACGACGTTCGTACTAACGCCCATCAGCCAAAATGACCAAGGTTAACCAGAGTATGTTTGCCTCTTTCTTCCCGGCGATCGCCACCACGAACCGAACCCGATCAGGATGGCTGACTGACTTCTTCTCTTCACAGGCGTCGCGTCTTCGCGCCGCAAGTCCCGCGCTGCCCACTTCGGTGCTCCCTCCAGCGTCCGTCGTGTCATCATGAGCGCGCCCCTCTCCAAGGAGCTCCGCGAAAAGTACAACGTATGTCTCCCCTTTCCCGGATTGCATGCGAGGAACCCAATCCGTCTAACGCTTGCCCAAAGGTCCGCTCCATCCCCGTCCGCAAGGACGACGAGGTCACCATCGTTCGTGGCGCTCACAAGGGCAAGGAGGGCAAGGTTACCTCCGTCTACCGCCTCAAGTACGTCATCCACGTCGAGCGCGTCACCCGCGAGAAGACCTCGGGCCAGTCCGTCCCCCTGGGCATCCACCCCTCCAACGTCGTCATCAACAAGCTCAAGATCGACAAGGACCGCGAGTCCATCCTTGAGCGCATCAAGGTTGGCCGTGAGCTCCGCGTCAAGAGCAAGGCCACCGCCTAAATCTCCCGTCTAAAAACCGACAATGATCAATCTCTCCTATCCTGACGACGGACTCGAAAAACAAGAGCCTTTTCGCGACGGATTGGAGTAGAACCCATTCCAAACCATGAAACAAAAAGCGGCAGTTCAAGGGAACGACGGCACAACTAAAAAAGGGACCTATCGACGGGCATCGATACCATCTTCCACGATATCCATCGACGGCGTTTATCTTTCGCGAAACGACCTTGACGCGTTTTGGCAATGGAGGGGAAAAGACATAAGGGAATCACGAGGGCTAAAAAGGAAAAAGTTTTAGAAGATCAAATCGAGAAGATTTCATTTTCTCAATGGCCACCTCACGCTCCAAACGTGAGATGCTCCATGGGAGGTTCTCCCGAAGCCATCTTCGCCATCGAGCCATTCCAGGCTCGATGTCGTCGTTTGCTTTACTATTCCGTGACCATGCTAACCGCTGTCCTTTGCCTCTTTTGGCTTTTTGAGATGAAACGCTCCTTTTGAAATTGGAACGTTCTCTCTCATGGTAGGTTCATCGTAGATGCACACATTCCCGCTAGGATATCTCCGCGTCAACCACTGAGTCCATGGTTTTCGAGGTATACGACTGGCGAAGAGTAAACCAGTGGGGAGGCTTTTCCAATCGGAATCACCACCTCTCCCACTCTCGCCCGAAGATTTTCATTGAGCTTTGCAATGAGACTGGAAATTTGATGGTGAGACACATGCTATTCTATCTTTTTTTATTTTCTAGATGCGACCCACCAAACGAGCCTCTCTCACTTGGACGTCGTCAACACAGGTTTTAAACCATGCTCAATTTCGCTCTTGTCACTATACTACCCGGCATCTGATACACGCGAAGTTTGATTATTAATGCTTAAAAGACCCTAACTATCTATGTCTCATGCAGCCGTTGGCGTTCATTTTCCCACTTTGTATAAGAAAACCATCTTCTAAGGATGAAATGCACAAAGTGTGTCTCGAGAACGACCTACAACATAACAGCACGGCCTCCTGAATATTCGGAAATCAATGCCGTGGTAATGGAGACTCCCGCGGCACTGGTCATCTAACGTAATCTAAACAAGTGTTCGGAACGCAAATTCGAAGGCATACAAGTGTAGCATATGCCGAATACTTGGGTGAGTGACGTCTCACTTGGTCTGCTGGCAAATCGTCAGTATCACCTCTGTTGACGAGCGTGGGAACGCCACTTACAACAAATCGAATGGGAGGACGGTTCTCGACTCGACCTTCAGCTGACACGGTGAGCAAGCTCGTGCTGGGGTTCATGTGGCCATCGTTGTTCAGCTTGGGGGGCGACGGACGGGTGGACTGGTTGGGTGCTTTGGCAATGGCGGGCGACAATGAAGCTGCAGCATGGCCGATGGCGTACTGCGGAAGATAACCCTGGGCATTCTCCGACGTGACGGTTCCGGGAAGGGCGGTCGCTGCTGCCGTGACTCTCTCAGACCAGGTACGAACACTACGGCAATGTTAGCACGGCAAATTAACGCCGATGAAGGCAATGACTGACCAAGAGTTGAAGTAGGCTCTCTCGGAGTCTGTCTCGACCACATTCTCGGACGAGCTAGAGCTTTGCTTCGACTCGTCGATACCCTGGCTGTTGAAGTAGGCAACGGGGCGCAGCTTGTTTCGACGCTTCATGGGCGAGGTCACGTTGTCCGACTTGGTGTCTCTCTTCATGTCCTTCACTTCCCTCTCTTTGAAAGTCGGCTTCCGAAGGGTGTTCTCGCGGTAGGGCTCCAAAGGCGCAAAAGGATCCAGGTCCGCCGTCGGCAGCGAGAAGCCATAGTCTTGCTCGGGTCGGCCGGTGGGCAGGTTGGAGTTAGCCACGCGAGGGCGAGGCTTCTTCTCCGGGGAAATGGGGTAGAAGTCCTTCCCATCGAATTTGGGGAACTTCTGGCGCAAGTGCTCAGGAGCGTCAGTCCAAAAAAGGTGCTTGGCCATCTCTTCGTCCTGGTTGAGGGGACGGTGGTAGATGTACTCCTTGAGGTCAGGGCTAGGGTCCATCCCGAAAGGTACTTCGCCAACAAGGTATGGCAGTCCCAGGCCAGCATTGTCGCGAGCGAAGTTGGAAAACTCTTCGATATCATGGGCAGGTGTCGGAGGAGCAGTGGAAGACAGCAACCGAGATTCTTCAAGGTTGGTGGGAACGGGCCCATGGAAGCGAGTCGTGTGCGTGTCCTTCTCTCCGTTGAGGACAGCCGAAACAGGGGGCGTGTTCTCGCTGAGACGGCGAGGATCCAGGCGAGGCTGGAACACAGGCGCCAAAGCAGCAGATACAGGAAGACCGGTGGAAGGCTTGCGCGCATGCTCGGACTCCTGTTCTCGTTGCTGTCCGGCGGGGTCGAAGGGCACCCGGGAGATGGTAGAGAACATGTTGGAGTTGATGAAAGGAGCGGATGCCATAGATGTATCCACCGCAAGCTTGACTCTGTCCTTCCTGCGAGGTCCGGAGGTCTTGACCTCCTCAGCTGTCTTTACCGGGGCGTTGCTGGTTGGCTCGTTCTTGGTTTCGCTATCATCAGCCATCGAGAAGTGCGCTTTGCGAGAAATGATGGTGGACTTTGGCTCCTTGGAGGTCTTGGAGTCGCTCTTCTCCTTCATATCGTTTTGTTGAGGAGGGGCATTATCTTCAATTGAAAGCTCCCCCTTGAGCTTGATCTCAAAGTGCTCAATGTCGGAACGCAGCTGGCGAGCATACTCTTCCATGTGCTTCTCGTCGATTTGATGACGGTTGTAAGCCAATTGGGCCTCTGCCTTTTTGAGGCTGGAACGGAGACCAGCAAGCTGGTTCTTCGTGATGATGCTAGGCCGAATGGACGAGACAGGGCAGCTTTCAGTTTGCATAGCCGACGCGAAAGATCTGTTTCCTGTCACAGGCACAGGCTGGGGGTTTTGCTGGTATGCCATCGGCTGTCCCATGGGGCTGAAAGCCATGGGCACTATTGGGCCACCAGGGAATTGCATACCCATCGGCATCATGGGGTGTGGAGGGAGAAACCACTGACCGCCAAAAGGCGGCATCGGCATCGGGACGCCGACAGGAAGAGAGCCGTCTTCGTACTCTTTCTTGTCTTCAGCATTGCCGGCGGTATTTGGGCCGCCGATGGAATGGGCAAAGATCGTCTGGGACGAAACCTGAGGAAGAGCGAAAGGCGGCATCGCGAATCCGCCAAAGTGAGGCATCGGGCCGGTACCTTGCGCCATCATGGGGAAAGCAGAATGCATGGTAGGATGCATAGGGCCCATCAACGGGGGCGCGGGCAGAAATTGAGTCCCATTGAAGGCATGCTGTCCCAGCGGCGGCTGCGTACCATTGATGTCACCGGCAAATCTCTCTCTGTTGCTTTTGCCAGTGGGGGACGAGTGAGGGGCCTCGAAAGTGTTGGGAACGATTCTGCCTCCGGCAGTAACTCGAACATGGGTGGGGGATCGTACAGCTTCGTAGAACTGCTCGAATCCCTTTCGCTTCTGGTCAGGAAGCACAGATCGTTGGGCTGGTACCTCGGGAAGAACATTGGGCTCGACATCGGGCTCGGCATCTTGTCCATCAAGCTGCCGACCGGCTTGTCCATCGAGCTGGCTGACGTCTCCGGCGGTGTGGCGAACGGTGTGGCGAGCTGGCTGGTCGCAAAGCGGAATGACGAGACGAGGAGCCCGAGGTTTGGTCGGTTCTTGAAGTTCCGAATCGCCTGAGGAGGACTTGCGGATCTCCATGTTGGCCCTGGAGAGAAATGGGGCTCTTCGATGGCGGCCGAGATGCTTCTGACGCAAGATGTCCACTACAAGAAGAAGTCAGTACATTGAAGTTGGGAGGGGCAGTTACCGGGTAGAGGTGTCGACTTACTCAAGGCTGGGTTGCCCTTGGCACCGTCAAGAAGTTTCTGCTCAAGTGAAGTCTGCAGCGTCGAACCACGAATGGCCAACAGCTGGGTGAAGCTGTAGTGAGTCGCATCCATTGTGAGAACTTCGACGAGCATAACGACGAAAAACGTTGACCTGGAGAGGGACAGAGAAACACAGCTCGCTACTCTTGAGGTAAGTCAGCCAAATACTGCAAACCTCGAGGATAAGTTCGCGCAATGAAAGTGATAGTACAAGAGTAGACGTCCAAAAAATGCATTGCAACGCCTTCCGAGGGGGGAAAAGAAACGTTGGTCGAAGGAGAGAGCAATCACCACTTTCTTTTGGGCCAAATTCTCCACGCAACTGATTCATTGCGCACAGAAAGAAGAGCAGGCCTGAGAGGCTGGGAAGAAGAGGGAGGAGGAGATGTGTTAAAGAGCAAGAAGCCTACCAGACAGAATCAACAGATGGAGGCGACAAGAAGGTCGGTCAAGGATGCTAGGCATACAAATTCGTATCGGAAAAGGGGACGTCAGCAGAACCAAGTTGACCGAACAAGAGTGCTGCAAGGGTGTCTGTGTGAGCAACAGGATGGCTGTGTTCCAAAAGTCGGATGGACGAGCAAAGCGAGGCCAAGTTGGCGAGGGAGGGTTGAGCTGCGGGATGTGTCAGTGAAGGATAGAGGCTGGAGGATGGCCGGTTGATGGGGTGGATGGGCACGGAGTAGCAAAATACAAGATGGATGAGGAAGGAAAGAGAAGAGGAAACTGCCTGTTGCCCTTCTGCTATTGAGAAGATTGGCAGGTAAGGTTTGTTTTGTGCGTGATCCTTGGGATGGAAGGCGGTTGCGTACCTATACTCCGCTGGTATGGAAGGTGCAGCAGGAAGGGACAAACTGAAAAATCACTGAAGTAAGTAAGTGCCTATATAGGTAGGTAGGTAGGTAGGGAAGGAGGGTAGTAGGATGTATTGGAATTAGCAACATGAGCAAAATAACTAGTAAGAAGAAACAGAATCAAGTGAGCAAGGACTGCAGCTTCTGGAGGAAGCATCTCCGTGAGCCACTGTAGCGATATTGTCACAGTCACAGACTAGCCATCCTATATCCCACATATTCATATCGAAAGAAAAGATCAAGCACAACCTCCTTGTTTGGGAAAAGATTCTGGTTGAAAGTCTGCTCCCTATCACCAATAGCATAGCTGTAAAAGCTGCTTGTGCATGTGACGTCCTTTTAGCCTTGCGCTTGATCCTTACTGTCATCTCTATTCCAATAAGGCCAGTGGTGACAGAGTATTTGGGAATTTGTAAAGATAGAGCACTTCTGGCATTGCTTTATGACTGCGTTAAATCACTATACTCAGGACAAACTGTTGATTTAAATTTGTCATTGGATGGAAGCATATGAAGAAGATGGTGGCTGGGAACATGGGGACTATCCATGACAGCAGCATCAAGCTGATTGTCATTGCCGCAGCAACAAGACCAACCACAAACTGCTCCGCCCAGGTGTGTATGTGCTTGCCATCTTCAACTCTACAGTCTCGCTTGCTCATGACCAGGTATACTACCCTATTTCCCATTCGTATATGACGCAAAGAAACCATTATACTGAGCCACATTTAGGCTCATGCCTATCTTCTGTACCATACGGAGATGACGACATACAACAACAATACAAAGCCGGACCTGCCAACATACTAGCCTGACACCTCCCTCCCCCCTTATCCCCTTCCTTTCTGCTCGCACATGCTGGAAGGAACGGGTACTTTGGCTCCCTCAAAGAACTCTTTCAATATTCAAGCACAACCCAAGTTCAGGCCAAAGGAATACCGACCGATGGAAATCCAGCTCGTCAAACGCTGAAGTTGCAGAAATCTCAGGTCGGGCGGAAGCCTGGCAGCGACAATACTGGAATCATAACAGATTGCAAAAAGAAAAGCGAGCCTGGACACTTCTGGTCAAAACGTCCCCCCCACCGGCTATCTGTTTCGTCCTTTCGTCAGCCAGGGCAGGATCAAGATGCGATTTGAGCCAAGACCGAGGCGGACCACCCATGAGATCCGATCCACCAATGAGTCCCTTCCCTTGGCGTTTCTGCTTTTCCCCGAGCTGGTATGCTGCCCAGCTTCTTTGCGCCTTCCGTTGAAATGCCCAACAGATAATCGACATCTTTGCCGCTGCCGTGGGTCAAAATGAGGTGCATGAGTGGGAACCGAGATCCAACAATATTCGAACAGCTCTCGGAGCACGGCCGGCTTTCCGACGTTTCTTAAAGCCCCAAGCTTAAGGATTGCGCCGATCGTCTGGGTTATCGGGAACGGGCACGGGAGGATCGGGCTGAGGCTTGGGATGCGGCTTGTGGCTCTCTGTCGACGGGGACAAGACAATGGTCGATTGCATTTTGTATTCGACGAGTCGGTTGAGGCTGAGCTGGCTCATTGATGGGGTTCGCTGCCGAAAACAGGAGGAGTTGGCTTCCACGATACCCTGGATTGATACGGCTAAAGAGATGCCAAAGCGGAGGGTCGAAGTGTGAGCAAATATATGGCTCGCGACGAACAGTATAACCGAAGAAGGTAACGTCGGGAATGAGAGAGAGAGAGAGAGAGAGAGAGAGAGAGAGGTAGAGAGGTAGACAACCCGGGCAAGAACCGAACGTATCGATCCGGCCTGCCGGCCTTTTACGTCTTTTCTTTTGGAAAGCTTCCTCTGGGCCCTGCCTTGCGTCGCCATGCAACCCCACCCCGCTCTCAAGACGCCAGGATGCTCGAGCGACGGGAGGGATAAGGTGCGGAGCATACAGGCTCCTTCGAATACCTCCCAAGACGACCCAAGACGACTCGATGGCGGAGACAATGTTATACTTTCTTTGGTTCTCCTATGGGGTTGTTTGCCGAAGGGGCACGTGGACCACAGCAACGGAAACCTGGTAGTTTGATCAGCGGGAGCAACTGAGTGGTTGCGAGGCAGCGAGGGTGGATGAGCAGACGCGCATAGGTGGGCGGCGGCAAAGGGCGCCTCTTAGGGAGTCACTCATTGTTTTTCTTCTTCGTTTTCTTCTCTGCCAATATGACAAGCTCGTCCTGAAGCCTACAGGTCATTGATGCCGCACAGGCTTCGGTGTGTCACACTTTTCTGTGATACACTACACAGTAGGGGAATATCGCCCAAGACCATGGGTACTGGCAGGGATCCCAAACATACTTGGGACGTCCGGCTGACGACGGCGATGCCAACCGAATTTGGGACGGCTGCGGAACGACAGGGCAGTTGGCCCAGACGGCGTATCGACGAGGGTGTCCACGAGAATCACTGAGGCTGCGCACGCGCTTCATCTGTAGCCCGTCCTGCTCTATCGTTCCAATGATATCATATGGTCAAGACATTTCTTCCGCTCGCCGGGCTAGCCGTCAAGAGGGTTGGGTTCGGTGAGCGGCAGATCGACTTGTGCGGGGCCCTCGCACGTTGGGCGTCGACAGGGGAAGTCTCGAAGAACAGGTCGTTCTGACTCCTCCCGCTCGCCGGTGGTTGGTGTTCGCCATTGATGCCCATCGACTGGAGCTTGTCGCCAAACTTTTGCATCCTGAAACGACAGGGCCATGGAGAGGACGACAGGGACCCTGGTTGCGACTGGGCGGCCGGCCGACCCCTAGACGGGATGACTACTTCCTGAAAGGGAAGAATACGTAGCATGGGCTCGCTCACTAGTACGAGCCCTCTTTTCCTCACCTCATCAGCTATGCCGGGTACTAAGAAGAACAGAGTGGATGAAACCGGCACTGTGGCTGTTGTTGATGGCTATTGGAGAGAGGGACAGGGTGAGTGTTTGAAATGTCCTTGTTGTGGCAGGACTCGAACCCCGATGCGGCGGACCTTGCATCCGGAAGTTGAACCGAGGGGAGCACCGAGCGGCTCCGTTCCGGGCGCTGGACATGTCCAAAGGCCGCCCAGCCATGGCTGCCACCTACCGACTTCATCTCGGTGCGTCAGAGTGATCGTGACGTTGCCGTTTGCAGCTTCAGCTCTGGTGGCGCCGTCCGATGGGAACACTGATGCTTGTTTCGCGAGGTTTTCCCATTCGATTCCACAGACAAGCCGATAGTCGAATGGATGATTCTTGTCGTCGTCGTCGATCCGCAATGAGCCGGTTCTGCCATTGAGACAACATGCGAAGGCGGGATGTCAGGGCGGTCCGAGCGGTGGACGGGGACCGTCGCATCTGATTGATGGTTAATCGCTCTGAGATGAATAGCCTCCTGTTGTTGAAGCTTGGACGACAAGTAGAGGCCAAGACGACAGAATGCAGAATAGGGGACTTTCTCTCCGGGACATGCTAAAATGGGGAACATTCGCTTGGCCGTCTGCGCGGCCCAAAACACAAGTCCAGGATTACAACTTTACCGAAGACGGCGGCGCCCAGACTGACGAAACGAAGGCGAGTGATGGGTACGATACGTACGCGGCGTTGAGTTGCACCTTGTGAGAGGGCAAACACGTACCGACGAGACACGAAGGCCAAGCAAGGAAAGCCAAGGCGACTTTCGACACAGACAAAGTCAAAAAGACAGCCCAACCACTTCGGCCGGGGACGCTGGTGCTGGTCACCATGGTCACCTTGAGCGGCTTGCCGTTCCTCCAGCCCGAGACAGAGGACTCAACCACACGGCGAAACTCAACGTATACGGATATGCTCTTCGTGAGTGGGAAGAGACTTGACGTCATACACTTTGGAGTGTCCTGTTATTCCGGCTAGCCGTCCATCAGCCTCGGCTGTCGGGCTTAAACAGCAATGCTAATGCAAGAGAGACAGACAGAACGAGAGAAGGGCAGGGAAGGAGAGCGACGCGGACGGAGAGAAAGAAAAGGGGGCTGAGCCGAGCCTGGTGGTTGGTGGTGTTACAAGCCGGAAACCCGCTCGCTGCCCCTCCAAACCCTGGATCCTCGAAGACTGACAGTGTTTGGACGCTTCCACCGACGGTCCCTGCCCACGCCCCAGAAGGTCCGCGATTGTCTGTCAAAAGAGGGGCAGACACCGGGCTAAATGAGGGGTATCCGGAGAAGACTCTCTGGAACAGGCAAACAGGGTACACCGTGGTGATGAACCCCCCTCGTTCCCGTCAACCCACCAACCTCCCAAGCCACACCCCGTGCTGGACCTGTATCATGACTTGCAGCTAGGCTGGCAGTGGTCTAGTCGGACTGCGAGTTCGCTACTTGTTCTGCACCTTCAGGGGCTTGCGAGGGACCGCCTTTGGCCGGATCCGTCGCCGAGCCCTCAGCCATTGGCCAACTGCTCCGGGAGCCTCCCTTTTTACCGCAACAACCGGACGGGGCGCCGGGGACGGCCTTGCCAATGCTTTGGACGGTATTTCACCAGCGGTGCTTCTGCACTGCACTTGTTGAACCGGCCTTCTCTGAGTCTTTGAGCTTACACTACTGACGGACCATCTATCCCTTGCCCCGCTACCCTTGCACCTGTGGCGCGAGAAGAAGTAGTGTGTAGTACGGGCATGGCAGTCCCCCACAATGGGATATGCACAAATGGAAATGCATGTGAGGCAGGCGACTGATGAGCGATCCGACAGCGACTGGGCCCCTCTGACTGGGCTGCCGCGGCCAGAGAAGAGCTTGTGAAGCCTTGGGCAACCTTGGATCGCTCGGCACATGTTGGTGTCAGACAGATTACCCCTCCTCTTGTACAAGAACTGATGGTCTTCCATGATTCTTGATTCGGTCTGATTTAGGACGCTTTCCCTCTCCCTCTTCCTCTTCCACCATTTAGTGTACACCAACATCACACCAGCGGCATAACCACCGATTTTCCTTCCATTTTGCCTGTGATACCACGTTGAACTTTGAACAACAACGCTCCCCATTCATTTCCATTCATCTCCCAATCCCGCGCCTCGGACCAGATACCCCCAAACGTAAGCCGAGTCCCGCCTGCTTTCAACATGTGACGACGAGCTAACCCAGCTCTCAGGAACCCCGTCCGACCGTACCTTGCCTAGCATCTAGACGAGACGACGTTTCCAATCTCGAACCGAATCCTCACAATGGCACCCCTCACGCCCCATTGGACCCAGCCGTCCCACCCGGACGTCCAGGAGGTCGTCAAGGCGAGCGAGACCGAGTTCCTCACCAAGAGCTTCTCCAAGGTGTCTCTGCCACCCTTTGCCGTCTTCGCAAAGATGTCGTTCCCGCCCTGCGACTTGGCCGACGAGCCCACATATGCCACCGTCCAGTGCGGAAAGGACAAGCACCTGAACCTCAACAGTGACCTGTTGTACATCAACCATTCGTGCGAACCGTCTCTTGTCAGTCTTTGCCGCCAGAAACCAATCCAACACACTCCTCTGTATTTACCCCATGGGCCGCCACCAGGGTTCAGGGTGACCCTTGGAAACGTGAGATTGACAGGTGCTATTTTTAGATTTTCGACACAGGCAACTTTAATGTCCTGGCTGGCCCGAAAGGACTCCAGCCCGGCGATGAATTGACCGTAAGTCGACATGCCCCCCCCCCCCCCCCCCCCCCAAACACCCAGCGATGAAATCAATGTGCGAAGCTCCCGTGCTCACGCGATGCCACGCAGTTCTTCTACCCCTCCACCGAGTGGCACATGGCCCAGCCCTTTGACTGCTTCTGCGGCACCCCGTCGTGCCGCGGCACGATTGGCGGCGCGCGCGACATGCCCCGCGCCCAGCTAGAGGGCCTCTGGCTCAACGGCCACATCCGCGAGCTCCTCGAGGACCGCGACGCCGGGATCCCGTCTGGAAACGACAGCGATCCCACGGCCCAGGCGCTGAGAGATGCCCTCAAGGCCGCCGAGCACGTCGTCGAGGCCGCCCGCTCCGCCCTCAGGAGCTATAACGAGGCCGCGGGCCGCGGCAACGGCCAGCAGCAGCAGCAGCAGCAGCAGCAGCAGCAGACGACCAAGAACGGCATCAACGGCACCAAGGCCATGGGCCTTCTCTCGTCGGCTTCCCGCGAGCAGCCTGGGGCTGTGGGCGCCGGCCGTAACGGCGCGAGTGCCAGGGAGTTGGGAGGCGAGATGGGCGGCGACACGCGCGCTGCCTGAAGAACGGGCTTTCCGGTCATCCCCGCCTACCTAGTCAAAGATGGGGTGATGAGGGGTGCGGACGACCAGGGCCCGTGATGGAGCGTGGGAAGAGGCAATTCAACTTGCCTCTCTTTCTTCTTTTCTTTTCTTTTCCTTTTTCCTTCTCCTTTTCCCACTCCCACGTCGCTTTTTCTTTCAACGCGAATTCAACATCACGATTCTTCTCATCCAACTAACAGAACAAAACGTGAACCAAGGGGATGAAATCAAATTAGATGATTGGAGTAGCAGTCGGGGGCTCAGAAAATTTACAAGAAAAAAAAAGATAGAAAATCTAGTAGAAGTAAGGTGGGGGTTATACATATACAACAATCATGCACATGTTGGTTCTTACCCGTGACAGGATTGGGGAGGATTGGGATTACACCCCAATCAAGGCGTACATTTCAACTTTTTGTTATTTTGATTCGGAATCTACATGGGTGATCTCAACTCTAGAAGAGAGTAAGAAAAATACGTGAAAGAAAGAACTCCTGATGCCCGACCGAACCGTAAAAGTACACACGCAATACACCTTACTCTCACATGCCCGTGTCCCGCGACGCCCATGCTACAACATTCCCGGGCAGCATCGTCTCTGCCGTTCAGGGTCTTCGTTTCCGGGGGAGGAAGCGATGGTTTACCGTTCCGCCGTTGTTTCCTTTATCCTCATTGCAGCAACCACACGCCTAGTCCTTGTGGTCCAGCCAGCGGCCACCCCAGCTCGTGCGGCGGCCCTTCTCGGTGCCGACGCCGCCGACGTATTGGCTCTCGTTGTCCTCCCATTCCTTGCGCTCGACGATGCGGCGGGCCAGGAAGGCCCGCGCGAACTTCCACGCCTCTGTATCAGCCAGGTTCCACGCTTCGATGGCGCCGCGAACGGCGAGCTCGCGTGCGTCCTTGGTCTTGCCCATGTCGCGCGCTCTCTTGAGCAAGGGCGGCTCCTTGTCGAGCTCGTCGGGGCTGGTGACGGGGCCGTCGGCCGGGTCGTGCTTGGGCTGCGGACGACGCTCGGGGCCGGGAACGGGGGTCTCGGAGGTGCCATCAGTAGCATTGCGGGGGATGGCGAAGCCGAAGTGCCAATCGAGGTCCTTGGGTAGATCCTTCTCCGCCGTGAGCCAGAGGGAGTGAGCGGTGGCGAACTCGCCAGCGACGGCTTCCTTGAACTTGAGAATGCGGGGAGCGCCGCCGACGCCAGCGCCCAGTAGCTCGGCGGTCACGGCGCTGAGCCAGGAGTCGCGCTCCGACTTGCGGCGGATCCAGGGAATCTCGATCGAGTCCTGGAGGTTCGCGAGGAGGGCGGTCGTGTACGGATGCGGAACTGTACCGATGGTATAGAGAGTCGAGGTGTTGCGGTAGCGGGGAGGGGTCGCAACGTGCATGGGCTGCGCAGGGACGCAGGGCTTGCACTTTGCGTTGTTGGGCGGGCAGGATGAGGGCATGGGGGAGTCGGCTGGGCAGGTGGAGAGGTCGCCAGCGAGGTCCCAGGCGTTCTTGATCATGTGCGTCATGTGCTGCGGCAGGGGCTTGAGGACGGCGATGCCGTCCGAGAAGACGTTCTGCCAGGTGGTGTGCAGGTGGCCGTTGATGAGGCTCTTGAGGGCCCGTAGGCCGCCGGCGCGATCGGCGGCGATGGCCTCGGCAACCTTGGCGTATTTGTCCTGGATGACGGCCGAGTCGTAGTAGGCGATGGCTTTGGGGTGGTTGTCGATCTTGAAGGTGTCTTCGGTAGCGGCGTCGACGAAGTCCTTGGTGTCCTTCAGTTTGGAGCCGCCCATGGTGGCCTTAATGGCGGCGGTGACCTCCTTGTCGCCGCCGGCGAAAAGGCCGCTGCCCAGGTTGTTCCATCGGGTGAGCTCCGGGTACTCGCCGCGGCGGAGGTAGGAGAGGAGGGGGTCCTCATGGGAGCCCATGGGCAGAGTGGTGTGGTAGGCGAGCAGGCCGCCGCGCATGTTGTCCCAGGCGAGCCAGCGCATCATGTCGGTCTTCAGGTCAGGATCCATCTCCTTGCGCTGGAGCTCGTCGTAGAGCGGGTTCTTCATGGCCTCGGCAGCGCTGAGGATGATGGGCTTGAAGCCACGGGCCCACCAGGCGCGGCGCCAGAGCAGAAGCAGCTCGCTCTCGGCGTCCTTGCTGGCGGCGTCCTTCTTGATGGTGGTGTCGTAGTAGCAGTAGATCGCCGGGCGCGGCTTGAGGGGCGGCAGCAAGGAGCGCTCCTCGTCGAGGGTCAGGGAGGAGGAGAACGGCACTGAGAGCCACTTCCAGTCGGCCCACCACGAGGACTCGCCATAGGTATCATTCTGCTGGCGCGGGGGCGGGTGCGATGGAGACTTGAAGGGGTTGAGGCGGCTCGAGGCGCCAAAGGGGTGTTTGAGGGCCGAAGGAATCGAGAACTTGCGATCCGTGTACTTTGACAGGCTCGGGCCAGAGGGGATGGAGCTCGGCAGGGTGAAGATGAGGGAGAAGACGGCGAAGATGGAGATGCTCACGAGCAGCAGGGAGATGCGTCGTGTGCCGAAGCGGGGAACGGGGCGGCCGAAAAGCATGCGTTGCTTCGGCATGATGAGCGGTAGTTCTGGCCGACGGAGCGGCGGCGAGCAAAGATGGCCGGTATGTGTGTGGTCTAGTCTGGGGTCGAGTGGGACGGGTCAATTGAGGCTATCGTGGGTCGATGAGGGGTGGTCGAACCGCCGTCGGTCGAGTCGTAGTGGTCGAGCCTAGAAGTGGGACATGTGGGCAGGGAAGCTCTGAAGAAAGCCAAGACGATTGATTAGCTGACAATGGAGAATGGAAGATGGGAGATTGGATCGAAGGCAGGAAGAAGGAGGAAGTGGACGACGAGATACGTCTAAACGAAGGAAGAAAAAGGACTAGCTGTTAGGGAAAAAAGAGCTAGAAGATCGCGTCTTGTGTGAGAGACAGGTAGAAAAAAAAGTTGTATCAAAATAGAGAGGTTCGCGCACACTCAATCGTGGAGGGGAAGACAATTCAATTCTTCCTCATCCCTTTTTTTGGGAAATCAGCTGGGGGGAGAGGAGCTGACGAAGACACGGTCGGGATCCGGCAAGGGGGAGAGAGAGAGACGCAGGCATCAACCAGCTATCATCCGTCATGCTGTCCTTCGATCCACTTAACATTCTGAACGCGTCCGGAGACTTTCTGGGATCTGAAGTGGCTTGCCTGCTAAAAGCGCCCCGGATAAGATAACGAAAACACGGGTACTACGGCTTGTTCTGTGGCTAGTGAGGGTAATAGCTATCAAGCAGGGCCCCGATGCAGGCTTCCTACCTCCCAGTTCCGTACAGATGTATTTCAACCAACAAATCACACCATCCTCGTGGTTCTGCCAAGCATCACAGAACATAACTTTCAGGAGTAAAAGAACTGTAAAAGAAGACAAGGCCTTTCTTGCATAGGTCTGATCTTACCTGACTCTGAGCTAGCAACTTGGTACTCTGAGCACTACCTCCTCGCATTGCACTCTTAGATGTACAACACTGGCTTGGCACGCTTCATGATCCTGTAGCCCAGCGGCAGAGTTCGCTCTCGTACCGTATAGCCTCCGTCAACTTCTTAATAGCCTAAACCGCAGATTCGACATGATCCTTTCCTCAATATCTTTGCCCAGGAGCTTGCCTTTCAGGAAAGCCAAGGCAGACTCGACATGAGTTGCAGGAGTCCCCCCTACCGTGATGGTGAGAGACAGTCGGCGTATTATGAGACGCGTTCCCCTCCCTTCAGATGCCATCTCTTAAATCGGGGCCTTTGCCTTGTACGGCGTTGACATCATAATCTTCTGTCGTCGGCTTGTACTGAGGCATACGCTCATATGCCTCTTGTCTCTCTGTGTGGTCCCTGCACAGGCAGACTATCTCATCGAACCACTAAGCTTCGAGTTCGACCGGACGGGTAGCCGAAGCACCGTCCCGGATCTCAATACGACCTATATATTGGGACAGAAAGTGCAAAGTACCTGGGAGGCCCCGACAGCGTCGCACAACTCCCTCACTCTCGTGCACTGGGGTAAGAATGTAGGCGTGGCTGTCAGCTCGTTCATCTAGGGCATGGCGACGGCGTCACGGTAGACATGCTGGCGGGAAACCTCAACTATACGCTGAGGATGGTCGACCCGACGGGACAACTATACCAAGAATGGCGACCACAAAGGCTTTATCGACAACGAATTGCAGAGCCGTGGCTTTGTCATCCGAGCGAACGCCATCGAGTCGTCGGCCCCGTCGCCCGTCCCATCACTGCGTCGTCAGGGGTGTCGACCGGGGCCGATGCGCTGGCGATGCTGGGAGCCCGCCCGATCACGGCTCGAGCCTGTCGCATCAGGTCAGCAATGTCAGTCCCATCAGCCCAGTGAGACGGCTTTCGCCGCCGCCGTCGTACGTGTCGCCGATGGAGGACCACTCGGGACCGAGAACGGAGCTGTATGGCGTGCGAAAGACGCAGGTGTCGGCGACGAACTGGAACTACCCATCAGATTTATCGGGCTTTTGTACACAATGATATGTCGGGGGCGACGAACAGAATCGTAACTGTCACACTGCTTCCTTACACTTTGCTTTGTTGAGGTAACTATAATATTTACTCCATTGGAGCTGGCACTCCAACGTCGGCAACAGGACCCGTACGCAGTGAGCTGACGGAGTCAAACAGGCGGCGGGCGTAACGCATGTGATAACGAGGGCAGCTGCTCGTGGAGACGGCCTGAAACAATGTACTGCAGGCAATGGTCTGTATTCTCATCCAATGTTCAAGGTTGATCGATTCGGCCTTCCGACGGGTTCGCATATGACACTTGCTCCTTGCTTGGAAAACCCTCGACGTGCATTGTGTGTGTGTGTGTGTAGGTACAAGAACAAAAATATTTCCGATGCCGGACTTGGACCGGCAGGAGCACGGGACGAGAAGAAAAAAAGGGAAAAACCGTTTGGAATCCACAGGGGACCACCCGGCAAGTCAACTCGTCTCCAGGGCGAAAGCGATTGAGTTGCGCTGTATTATTACCTGTCACCAGCCTATCTAAAATGTCCATAGGTAGGTAGGTCCCTAGAATGATGCAACGCTTCAAATTAGGTCAAGGTTTGGCGGCATTTTCCTCGGCGTCCAGATTCTGGACCTGACAAAACTTTCACCGCCTTACATCCCGCCCGACCCCCATTGTATCTGTGACTCAATCGAACTTCATCTTATCCAGTTTCAACCCGCACCGTCATCGTCCTTCTTTTCCCGGTCGGTTCTTTGAGGCTGAAGGATATCCTATCTCACACCCTTCGACCAACCGACGTGTGCCTTGCAGGTTCTTCACCGGCGGTGCATCGATTGAGAGAGACTTTTGGGCCGTGAAAGCTTTTCCTTTTTCTCTCTCTCTCTCACTAACTCACTCGCCAATTGTACCCCTCCCCCGCCATGGCTCCTGAGCTTCCAGACCCCACCAGGTGAGTGCGGAGTTCCTGTTTAGGTAAAGATAGATGAAAAACAAAATAACGACAACATTTAAATCGTGAAGCACGCGCGCTGACACGCATCCATGATGGCAGCGACCTGCACTGGTCCGCCTTCAGGGGCGCTATCCAGGATATCTTTTCCGAGAATGCCAAGAAGCACCCCGATAGGCTATGCATCGTCGAGACAGCTTCTTCTACGTCCCCCAGAAGGGAGTTCACCTACCGCCAGATCGATGAGGCCTCTAACCTGCTCGCCAACCACCTTGTCGCCTCTGGTGTCCAAAGGGGAGATGTTGTCATGTTTGTCCTCCCGGCCCGAAATCTTTCCCGTGCCATGTAGTGGATGCTGACGTCCGATCCAGGAGCTATTCCCACCGTGGGGTTGATCTCGTTGTTGCAGTCTTTGGTATTCTCAAGGCTGGCGCTACCTTTAGCGTCATTGACCCTTCGTACCCCCCTGACCGTAGGTTTTCCCCCTTGCTCGGCTTGGATGAAGCATGCTGAGTGGTTACCCGCAGGTCAAAACATCTACCTCGATGTTGCACGGCCACGGGCCCTCGTCGTTATCGACAAGGCGACCAAGGAGGCCGGTGAGCTGACAGACAAGGTCCGCACCTTCATCGCTGAGAACCTCGACCTCAAGACCGAGGTCCCCGCCCTCGAGATCCGAGCCGACGGCACTCTCGTTGGTGGCCAGGTCAACGGCAAGGACATCTTCGCCGGCCTCGACAAGGAGAACGGCCCCAATGTCCTTGTTGGTCCGGACTCGAATCCCACTCTGTCTTTCACTTCGGGTAGTGAGGGTAAGCCCAAGGGCGTTCTTGGCCGACACTACTCCCTGGCCTACTACTTCGACTGGATGGCCGAACGCTTCAACCTCAGCGACAAGGACAAGTTCACCATGCTCAGCGGCATTGGTATGTGGAAGCCCTTCCGTTCCAGAATGTTGATATGCATTAACACGTGACAGCACATGACCCTATCCAGCGAGACATCTTCACCCCCCTCTTCCTGGGCGCCCAGCTTTTGGTTCCGTCCAAGGAGGACATCCAGCACGAGAAGCTTGCTGAATGGATGAGAGAACACGGTGCTACCGTTACCCATCTGACCCCGGCCATGGGTAACGTCCTCGTGAGCAACGCCAGCGCCGAGTTCCCCGCCTTGCACCATGCATTCTTCGTTGGTGATATCCTCATCAAGAGAGACTGCAAAGCCCTTCAGAAGTTGGCGAGAAACTGTCACATCGTCAACATGTACGGCACGACGTAAGTTACGATATGATACCCTCTGCTGCGAGGGCGCTTGCTAAACGAGAAACCCAAATTTTAGCGAAACGCAAAGAGCAGTGAGCTACTACGAGGTCCCCAGCGTCGCCGCCGACCCTACCTTCCTGGAGAGATTCCCTGACAACGTCATTCCCGCCGGCACAGGAATGAAGGACGTGCAGTTGATCGTGGTGGACCGCGAAAACACCGACCGCGTGTGCGGCGTCGGTGAGGTCGGCGAGATCTACGTACGAGCAGCTGGCTTGGCCGAGGGATACCTGGCCAACGAGGAGTTGAACAAGACCAAGTTCATCAACAACTGGTTCGTCAAGGACAACAGATGGGCAGAGCTTGACCAGCAGGCTACCAAGAACGAGCCCTGGAGAGAGTTCTACAAGGGCCCGAGAGATCGCATGTATCGCTCGGGTGACTTGGGCAAGTATACCGAAGACGGCAATGTTGTCTGTGTCGGCCGTGCCGATGATCAGGTTAAAGTGCGCGGATTCCGCATTGAGTTGGGTGAGGTGGACAAATTCCTCTCGGATCACTCCATGATTCTCGATAACGTTACCCTGGTCCGCCGGAACAAGGATGAGGAGAAGACCCTCGTCAGTTACATCGTGCCCGACATGCAAAGATGGGCCGAGTGGCTGGCCCAGAACGACAAGAAAGAAGACACTTCCGGTGGTGACAGCTTGACTGGCCGCCTTCGCAGGTTTTGGCCCCTGGGCGAGGAGATCCGAAAGTACCTCAAGACCAAGCTGCCCATCTACGCCATTCCCGAGATCATCATCCCTCTCGAAAAGTTTCCCCTGAACCCCAACGGCAAGAAGGACAAGCCCGCTCTGCCGTTTCCCGACGCTGCTCAGATCGCCGAGGCCCGCCCGCGCGCCGAGGTCGCTGATCTGTCCGAGACGGAGCGCAAGGTCGCTGGAATCTGGGGTTCTCTCCTCGCCAACATCGATGAACGAAGCCTTGGACACGACGACAGCTTCTTCGACATTGGTGGCCACAGTATTCTGGCGCAGCAGATGCTCTTCCAGGTCAACCGGACGTGGCCTGGTGTCAACGTCACCATGGCCGTTGTCTTCCGTAGCCCCTCGCTGAAGGCTTTCTCTGCTGAGATCGACGGCAAGCTCTCTGGAAATGCCCCCGAGGGAGTCAACGCCACGCCCGAGGGAGAGGACTATTTCGAGGACGCCAAGAAGCTCCTGACCACTCTGCCCGAGAAGTTCGCGTCCTTCGACAAGAAGGCCGCTGACGTCAAGACCGTCTTCCTGACAGGTGCCACTGGCTTCTTGGGTGCCTACATCCTGAGAGACCTCCTGAGCCGCAACGTGCCCAACGTCAAAGTCATCGCCCACGTCCGCGCCATCGACGACGTCGACGCCTACAACAGAGTCGTCAAGAGCTGTCAAGCTTATGGCGTGTGGCAGCCCAGCTGGAAGAACAGCCTTGTTGCTGTCCAGGGCAGCCTCGGAAAGCCTCTCCTCGGCCTGTCGCAGGAACGGTGGGACTCTTTGGCTAATGAGGTCGATGTCGTCATTCACAACGGTGCCCAGGTCCACTGGGTCTTGCCGTACTCCAACCTCAAGCCGGCCAACGTCCAGGGTACGTTGGATGTCCTCTCGCTCTGCGCAGCCGGTAAGCCCAAGCAGCTGGCGTTTGTATCATCGACATCTGTCCTCGACCACCCCCACTTCGTTAAGCTCTCCCAGGGAGGCAGCCTCGTCAGCGAGGAGGATGACCTCTCGGGCAGCTCCAAGAACCTTGGCAATGGCTACGGCTCCACCAAGTGGGTTGCCGAGTACCTTGTCCGCAACGCCGGTAAGAGAGGCCTGACCGGCACGATTGTCAGACCCGGCTACATCACCGGCGAGCAACACTCTGGCACCAGCAACACGGACGATTTCTTGCTGAGAATGCTTAAGGGCTGCATCCAGCTCAACTCGAGGCCTAAGATCGAGAACACCATCAACATGGTGCCTGTCGATCACGTCGCCCGTCTCGTCGTTGCCTCGGCGCTGCACCCCCCTCGTCAGCCGCTCGGCGTCGCGCAGGTGACGAGCCATCCCAGACTGACCTTCAGAACGTATCTGAGCGCGTTGGAGAAGTACGGCTATAACGTGCCCGAGGTGGAGTACAGCCAATGGAGCAAGAGCCTGCAGGACTATGTCGCTGAGGGCAAGGAGCACGCCCTGTAAGTTACGCCGTTGAGGGTTTTATTTGGTGAACAAACAGCGCTAACGAAGCACAGGATGGGTCTTTACCACCTCGCAACTACCGATCTTCCCGCCGACTCTATCGCCCCCGAGCTCGATGATGTCAACGCCGCGGCCGCCCTCCGCAGCGACGCCGAGCTGACCGGAGAGGACCTCTCCGCCGGGGGTGCTGTGAAGGACGAGACTGTCGGTCGCTATCTGAGCTATCTCATTGCCATTGGTTTCCTGGAGGCGCCGGAGAAGCCTGGACAGCTGGAGATTCCCGCCGCTGAGATCAGCCCCGAGCAGAAGGAGGCTCTACTGAGAGTCGGAGGCCGTGGTGCTTTGGTCTAAAGGGATTGCATGCCAAATCTGGGTTGATACTAGATATGCAGGATCCTAGGAAACTGGAAGAGGTAGTAACGGGACAATGATCATAAGGAAAAAAGTAAAACAAAAGGAGAGAAAAAGGCTAGACAACTATGAAAAAGATGCAAAATCAACGACAAACTAAATGTACCTACTGCCTACATACATGACGTGAACTAACTGCGCTAACAGAAACCCCACTAAACTCTGTTGCTTTTGGCAGGGATATATATCCACTTTTGTTAGTGCACCAGCAGCCCGCCCTTGGAAGATGGTGGAAATTCATGACTCTGCACTTTCAACCTCACCTCCAAATCCACATATCTGTCTCACCTTCCGCTCTTACGACAACATAAAACTTACCAGGTCCTGCAATGACCGACGCCCAGCCCGAAATGAAAATCGATCCGGCGAGAGCGAAGGCTCTCATTTCCCAATTGCAGTCCGTGCAGGAGCGCGTCGCCGCCGCCGCCTCGGGGCGGAATGTGAGCATTCCATGTTGTCGTGTAAGATGAGATACGAAGGGAAATAACAACCACTAGGTCCGGCTGGTCGCCGTCTCCAAGCTGAAGCCGGCCAACGACATCCTGGCGCTTCATCAGGCGACACCGCCGCAGGTGCATTTCGGCGAGAACTACGCGCAGGAGCTGGGGCAGAAGGCGGAGATGCTGCCGAGGAGCATCCAGTGGCATTTCATCGGCGGATTGCAGTCGAGTACGAAAACCCCCATCCATCCCTCGGCCTTTTGAAGCATGATTGACGTGGGATTTTTCTTTGGATACAGCACACGCCAAGAAGCTGGCCAAGATCCCGAACCTCTTCTGCGTCTCCAGCGTGGACACTCTCAAGAAGGCACAGCTTCTTAACGCCTCGCGCGCGGAGCTTATATCGTCGTCATCCTCCTCCTCCCCCGAACAGGCGGTGGAGCCCCTCGGCGTGCACGTGCAGGTGAACACGTCGGGCGAGGACTCCAAGTCGGGCGCGGCGCCGGGCGCGGAGACGGTGGCGCTATGCCGCGCCGTGGAGGAGGAGTGCCCCGCGCTGCGGCTGCTGGGACTGATGACCATCGGAGCCATCGCCCGGAGCCGGGCGACGACGGCGGAGAACGAGAACGAGGACTTCCTGTGCCTGCGGGCGCAGCGAGACCTGGTGGCCGCGGAGCTCGGGCTGGGGCGGGAGCTGGAGCTGAGCATGGGTATGAGTGAGGATTTTGAAGGGGCCGTGAAGCTGGGTAGTGGGGAGGTGAGGGTCGGCAGCACGATCTTCGGGGAGAGGGGGCCGAAGAACGAGGCTAAGATTCTGGTTTGAAGGGGGGCAAATGGGGGTTTGCGGAGTTGGGAGCGGTTCAACGGTTTGGTTGGCTGTTGGGTTGGTGACGTTGGGCGACGGCGATGTTTTGGGTGGTTCGAGGTGAGACTTCCGGGCCGCGGATGAAAATGGGTGTCCGGCGGATCATAAAGGAGAAAGGCCGCCGTCATTGACTCGATCCGCAGATATCAATACGACGACCTCGTTGATCGTTCCAACAAACCTCCGCTGGTCTCTTCGACTTTGGTTCACTTCCATCCATGTCCCAGCGTGGTATCTTTGTGCATTGACGACTCTTCTGTTTCCCTCCCTCAAACTACTTTCGATGTATGTCGATGCAGATACAAAAAAAAAACCCAGAAGCAAAAGCAAGTGCTTGGCCTATGCCTCAGCTGCCACCATCTTCAGGTTTAACTTTGCGACTGCTCTTATGATACCCATCGCTGTAGACGATTAGCCAATGGCATGGAATCCTTTAGCGGACGGAGTTGAGCCGCAACTGTCTTTGTGGAATGGGGATGGAGTAGTTCTCTTGTCTACATCCAAGCTTTCCCCTGTTTCTATCGGAACTTACAGTCTTTTGGTCCGTTCCCCCCCCCCCCCCCCCCCCCCTTTCACTTCGTTCATTCTTCTTTTCCAAATCGCGCTTTATTTATTTTTATTTTTATTGCTCTTTTTGAACATCACTATCCTTCGTAGCCCGGTGTCTTTTCAGACTTCGAGCGAATCTACCGTCTAATTGTTTCAAACCTTGATTCTGAGTATCAAAGCGAATTCGGTGTGTTAAACATTAGCTCTCCTCTATGGGACGAGGCTGATGAGAGTCCAAAGACCGCTTAGGGTGCTCACATGGCAGAGGGCGGGCATTCACGGCAGTGAGGACTTCACAGAAATGTATCACATCATAGAGGAGACAAGTCAATGGTGTACAGATAAAGTTACTGTCATTGATCACAAAGATCAGTGTGTTGTTATCAACCCTCCAAACTCCAAGCTCCCCAATTGTGTGGTGCCTTGTCGCACCAGGTATCTCTAAGAATCGAGTATTTAACACCCCCTTTCCGAGCCCCGAACTCGAGCCTCCCCTCACATATTCATTGTTATCATTATCAGTGTTCTTGATCTTCATCTTCTTCAACCCTTTTCTTGCTTTGCGTCCACTCTGAATGGCCGACACCACTACCCAGCAGGATGCGAATGCCTTACTCCAGCGCCTTTTGGATGCGCTGCTCGATACCTTGACGAACCTGCTCGAAAACGTCGCGAGGTTCGCCAGGGGCGGGGAAGTACTTCTGGACGCGGGCTTGGAAAGACCCCAAGTCGCTCTTGTAGTAGAGCAGCTGAGAGATGAGGTCGGACCCCGCTGTGACGTGATAGCGGCTGCCGAAAACGACCATGTTAATCAGGCCAGCGAGGATCTCGCCCTGATCCAGGGCCAACTGCTTGAGCTTGGGGAGATGCACGGTGCGGGTTTCCGACAGCTTGGCGTCATGGTAGTTGATGAGCGGGCGGAAGAGGGTGGCGCCGAAGTCGACCGTCGGCTTCTGTCCGATCTGTCCGGAGAGGCCATTGCGGATCGACTGATAGTCGCTCGTAGACCGAACCATGGGACCGATGAAGGTCACCTTTTCGTCCCCAAAGTCGGCAAGGCGACGCTGGGCGACATCGTTGCAGAGGAGGATACCGTCCCTGAAGAAGTCCTCAACGGCCAGGCTCGCGGCCTCCAGACGGTTCTTGTTGGTCTTGTTAGTGCGACCGTCGGTGCCCAGGACGTGGCACGGGAAGCCCTTCTTCAAGCAGGACCCGCAGGAGGCGGCGCCGTCTTCCCGCACGCACTTGGTCTTGCTACTGCGGCAGCGCTCGCACGAGTTGGCCTTGACCGTGCGGGAAGGAGGCTTGCGGGCCTTCTTGGCCACCCGGTTGCCTTTGGTATTGGGGGCGAGAACCCTATCTGTGAGGGCCGCCGCGCTGGCTCCTCTGGGGACCTCTTCTTCGACGACCTTCTCGACGACCTTCTCAAAGACCTCCTCGACGTCGTTCCTGGCCGCCCAGCTGGCCTCCCCGGTGCCTTCCTCGATGTTGTCCTTGGGATCCACAACGTAGTATCCAGGTTCTTGGGACTGGTCGGCGACGAGGACGGGTGTTTGTTCCGCCCTCAGGTCGTCGGCGAGAGGGAGGTAGTGAGAGATGGCTTGTTCGATCGTCATGGGGCCCTCAGGCCCCTGAGCGTGACTGAAGGCGGCCTCTTCAAGCCCCTGTTCATGGCTGAAAATAGCGGCCTCGGGAAGCTGGGCCTCCTCAGGCTGCTGGAATGCCTCGCCCTCGAAATCAGGAGTCCAGGAGGCGGGTTCAGGCTGCTCCAGCGCCTGAGGGTCCACGTACTGCACCTGCTCCTGCTCCTGCTGGTAGAATTTCATACCAGGAACATACGAGGACCCGTCTACCGGGCTGCCGAAGCCGAGATAGAAGGCGCTGTCATCGTACCATGTGTTTGGGACGGTGAAATCCATGCTGAAATGGATCTGGTCCATTGCCTCCCTTTCGAATTCAGTCAAGCTGAACTCGTTACCCATGTTATCCATTTTGAAGAATGGGATGATGTGATCGGATCGATGGATGGGGAAGTAATGGATTTCAGGATGAATGGAGGATGAGTGGTTGCAGAAAAGACGAATTAACGAGTGATGAATGTAAGAGGGACGATGGAAGGGATGCTTGATAGACTTGAAGAGGATGAGACGTATTAAACGGTTGCAGTTTGAATCGAAAAAGTGTATAAGTGAAGAAGTGAAGAGTGTGTTGTTCGCGATGGAGAGAGACGCAAGAGAAAGAGAAGGAGAGGTCTTGGCAGCAGTTTATATGTGGTGTATTCAGCCCAGAGAGAACCGGGTCCAGAAGCCCAACTTCGCTCCAAAAGAGACTCACGACGATTCTTGGTTCTTGGTTGTTGGTCCTTGGTTCTGATCAAACCTTACCTTTCTCCGGGACTTGGCTTGAGAGTACACGAGCACAGTCACGGGTATGGGGGTGTGTCCCTCTCCCGAACATGTTGTCGAAACCCCGATGAGCACACGAGGACCGCTTGGATCATAGTTTACAGTGTTCCTCCTGGGATTCAACTGGGCATTGGCGGGTGGAAGGGGGCTGCGGGTGGCATAGTTTGGTTCTCTGTCTTCCAGGGCCCCAATGAGAATACTGCAGAAATGGATAACGTGGGTGTTAGTTTATCAGCGAGGCTAACTCGGATTCCATCGAATGAGTGCAAATTTATTCAATTCAGATCGCAAGAGCTCATCATCCAATTAGACCAGATGAGAAGACTCTGGGGATACAATGGGCATTCTCGTTCTTCTGCCACATTCTGCCACACGCCCAAGACCGCTCGTCTTGCCATGGTAGTGGGCGACTGACCCCCGTCAACATGTATGGGCAGGCGCACTGTGCTCCATTACACTCCCAATTGGAAGGCCTACGTCCTCCAGGCCATGTTCCCAGAATTTGCAATCTTTGGTTCCGTATCAAAGTTTGGGAGTCATATTTTTCACACAGTCCGGCAGCTGCCAGGAGTCCTTCATCCTGGCCGGGCCGTACATGTGTCTTCACGTCCTACACCCATGGTTTTCCAACCCGACGAGCGAGATTTTTTTTTTTTTTTACCCATTCTTCTTTTTGTATGTGCAGACTCTCCCTTTCTGTCGTTCTCCCGCTCCCTCTCTCCCTCCTCTTCGATACGATGGATATGTCAAATGCTTGATATGTGTGTAGTTGGTTTAAACGCATCTGCGCGCCGTTTGACAGACGGGGATGCCACGCTTAGCAAGCTGACCAATGGATGTGCTGCAACGGGCGCTAGACCCAGTCTTTTCCAGTGTCGAGGGACGGCCATCAGTTGCGTCGCATGCACTAATCGATCCATTGGGTTCCTGCATCCAATCCTAAACCTTATTTTCGGCTGCCACTCTCCCTCCCCCCCCCCCCAATTCACAACAAGACAAGAGGGGGGCGTTCTGTATGTCCGCCTCCTGTACGAGAACACCCATCCGATCGATATATATCATCCCATGCCGATTCCCAATCTAGGGGGTGGGTCTTCAACGTGTGACCCCCAACTGCTATAAATAACCTGTCTGTACAAAAAGTGTCGAACCTTTTCGTCCTGGAAAATCTGTTCTGGGGCAGTTCTTGGTCAGGTATCTCCGCAAGGACCCGGGAAAGTAAACAAACACCCTTCTCACTGGGTGTCTGAACCTTGTATGCCGGGAGGGTGGGGGGGTGTACCAAGTTTTCGAAAGACATCTCTGTTCTTCTCGGGAGCCTCTATTTGATTTGAATTTTCTGGTCAGGCTCTCTTGTATGCCCACGACGTGGTTATACGGAAGTGTGTGACATTGGTGTCGACTATGGTGTGTGCACGTAGAGCGTGCAGTGCAGGTAGACATAGGTGCCTCGTGGTGGTGAGACTCAGGCGAGATGAGCAAGCAACCTGGCCCGACAGATTAAGTGGACGAGTAGTCTTCCCATGAGCCCAGTTGTCACATTAGCGATTCTACATGGACATGGAAGCAGACTAGAAATATGATCAAATAACAAAAAATATACTTTGGAACAGCCAACTGGAATGTGACTCGATCATGAAGATGAAATGCATGTATTTGTGTTGGCTTGTTAGCTAAATCGTCTGAAAACTGAACGAGTGATCACCGTCATAAAGTAGCCTCCGAGATCTCAATATCGTATCTGACACAACTGTACATCTACTCACAACAGCAAAGACATGATTCTCACTGTAGTGGCCACAGTTGATAGGCCTAGGAGAATGGCCAACACGCCGGCAGCGCGCCGTCTGGCCCACTCTTCTTAGATGTCTCCGCCGCCGTCGCCTCGACGCCCTCAATCGTGATCGTTGTTCCGGTCTGGAGAGGGAAGCCACCATTGTCGACCGCCGTGGCTCCTGGCAGACGCCCTCGAGAAGCTGTTTCGTGAACAAGTTTGCTGCCTCAGTCGGGCAAACGATCTGGAAGCAGTGCATGATGAGGCGTGTCAGTTGAACACCGGTTGCCGAAGAACCGGGGCGGAGGCCCTCATTTTCTGATGGCCTCGTGGGCTAAACGGAGGCAGCCGGTCATGACGCCGGCGGCGGCCGCCGTGCCTGTGTCGTCGAGCGTCCTGGTAGCAACGACGAGCACGCGCTTTTCGGAAGTTGTCCCAGCATAGCGGAGTTTGTGCATTCTGCCCGGGATCTTTGTGGTCACTCAGCAAGGCCTAGCGCTCAAGTATATACACGTATAACCACGACAATAAGAGACCTTTTTTCGAGAAAAGCTCATCCAATTGCGTCGTTCTGGGATTCGCTGGGCCGGCCAGCGTGGGCATGATGGCCGGTATTGATGGCTGCGTCGGTGCCTGAGCTGCTGCGAGCTGAGGCATGAATATGCCACTCAGGGCGACGAGGGGCAGCAAGCTCTCCGTCTCCCATACCGAGTATTTTAGCATTACATTCCTTAGTATAAATCGTAGTAAAAAGGTCCAAAGACCGGGGGGGCAGCACAAACAGGATCATCGAAGAAGAGCAGCATCTTAGTTACAAGACAAATAGTCACTCAGTACCTTCACTCTCAAGAGAACAGCAGCGCATGCACCGCCGAGGACGCTTCGATTGAAGCGTTACACGCATGAGACTAAAGTTACAACACATTTTCAGGAGAAAGCGCGCTTGGTTCAACTCGTCGTCTAATCCGCCTGCTGTGATGCCTGGCTGCATAACAGAGTAGCACCCATAGGGAGGGCGCAGCAGTCTGAACTGCAACAGTACTGGATGTGATCTCGTAAAAGAAATAGTCTCATGCCAACCAACGAGGCAGAGTAAAGAAGCCAAGCAGATGAGGCATGACACAGAAGTGCAAGCGACCTAAGGGGGCAAGAAGATGCGACTTGCCATGATGCAGGGTATTGGTGTTGCAGAAATCGGGGGAACGGCATTTTGGCTTGAATAGATGCCCAGCTGGCAGCAGATGGTGCCGGGTATCCGTCCCATGACCGAGGCATTGTAGAAGCCGATGATATGCGGCCAAGCTCTCTGCGCCCCAGCTCTCATTCAGTTGCCTTACAAGCTTGCCGACCAACCCCTCGTTGACAATCTTTGAACAATTCAACTTCAAAATGCTTGCCACCATCCGCCCAGCAATCTGTAGGGCCTGCCGAAGGGCCCAAATTCGCCCTGCGAGGGGTTTCGCGACCGCCAGCGGCCCAATCCAGCAACCGCCCCGCGACAACTACGTCAAGCTCGTCGAGGTCGGCCCCCGCGATGGACTGCAAAACGAGAAGAAGACGATACCCCTCGGCACAAAGATCGAACTGATTGAGAGGCTCGCCAAGACGGGCGTTTCCACGATTGAGGGCGGCTCTTTCGTCTCGCCCAAATGGGTTCCTCAGGTAAGCCGAAGGAAGAGAAAGTGGTCTGACGACTTTGAGGAGCTGTCGTTATTGACGATGGGTTCTTGCAGATGGCCAATTCGAGCGACATTCTCGAGCATATCCTCACACGAAACATCTCATCCCCGTCGCAAACATCGTACTCGTTCCTCGCCCCGAATATCAAAGGACTGCAGAACGCGCAGGCGCTGCTGGGCAAGTATCCCGGCGCTTTCGCATCGCAGCTCCAACCGTCGACGGACGAGTCGAAGCCCGCCATCGAAGTCGCCGTATTTGCGGCCGCGACCGAGTCTTTTTCCAAAAAGAACCTCAACTGCGACATCGCGACATCACTCGAACGTTTCCGTGACGTCATCCGAGATGCAAAGGGCGCCGGCCTTCGCGTCCGCGCGTATGTCTCCGTCGTCCTCGGCTGTCCCTTTGAGGGCTACAACGTCGACCCGCACAAGGTAGCCGAGATCTCGACGGAGCTGTTGGAGTCGGGCGCTGACGAGGTTTCCCTCGGCGACACTACGGGCATGGGCACGGCGCCCCGGACGAAGGAGTTGCTGAACTGCATGAGGGCTGCAGGCATCAGGAACGAGGATATCGCCATGCACTTCCACGACACGTACGGCCAGGCGCTGGTGAACACGGCTGTCTCCTTGGAGCACGGCATCCGCACGTTTGACAGCAGTGTTGGCGGGCTCGGGGGATGCCCGTACAGCCCCGGCGCTACCGGGAACGTGTCCACGGAGAATATGATCTACTTTATCGAGAGCCTGGGCATGGATACCGGCATCGATCTGGATGCCATGTCGGACATTGGTGCGTGGATCACGGGCGAGCTGGGTAAGGCCAACGACAGCACTGTCGGTAAGGCGGTGCTGGGGGCCAGAACGCGTGAAACCGCGGCATAACGGAGATTCAATCTATGATATCGAATTTGTGTCGAAACAATCAATTTGCTTATTGAACCTATATTACATGTCCCTTCGCCGATGAATGTTGCAAGCCATATGAATGCCAAGATGCTGCGGGGGAGCGAGAGAGCGAAGAGACACAGTCATGTGATGTCACTGCAAGCCACACTGACGCTAAGGCCCAGCCAAGCTGACACTGATACCGACACTGGTGGCTGACTGGGAAGCTCCCAGGCCAGCGCCCCCCCAAAAGTGAACGAGCGAACTGTGAGGTGACCACTGATCTTATCGGCGCCACCTGTGACCCAGCTTACCGAGTGAGTGGGCTCCACCAAAGACGAAGCAAGCTCCAGTGCTGTGCATTCGACGACACTGACTGCACCGACCTGCCAACCTCCTCCAGCTACGTCCGTCGCCTCGCAACGTCTCCATTCATCCGCCCGCCCACACCCTTCCTAATCGACGCCCTCGACCCAAAACGCATTGTCTTCTACTCGGGCGCTGTCTCATTGAAGTCAGAAGCAATGAGTGACCCCCGAGAGCCCTCCTACTCGATCGTGCCGAGAATTCGGTACAACACCGTCGGCGGTGTCAACGGACCCCTCGTCATCCTCGAGAATGTGCGTGTCGCCCGCCGCGCTGGACGTGGCAGAGCCATGTTCGGGTTCCGGCGCTGACTTGGTGTTTAGGTCAAATTCCCCAGATACAACGAGATCGTCTCTTTGACCCTGCCCGATGGAACCAACAGACAGGGTCAGGTCCTTGAGGCCCGAGGTATTTACCAATGCGACTCTGACATGCAATGACTTGCGTGCTGACGAACCATCTACAGGTGACCGAGCCGTCGTCCAGGTATGCGAGCCGAGCGATCATGCGAAAAAATAACATGGATTGACGATGGAAAATAGGTCTTCGAGGGCACATCAGGCATCGATGTCCAGAAGGTATGAGACCACGGCTATTACGACAAAAGGATGCGTGTGCTAAATTCCCACCAGACGAAAGTCGAGTTTACCGGCCAGAGCTTGAAGCTCGGCGTGTCGGAGGACATGCTTGGTCGTATCTTTGATGGTTCTGGACGAGCTATTGACAAGGGCCCCAAGGTCCTGGCCGAGGACTACCTCGACATCAACGGCAGTCCCATCAACCCCTTCTCCCGTGTATGTTCACCCCTTTCTCCCCATGGCGTCTAGCATGGACTCTAACGTATTACAGGAATACCCCGAGGAGATGATCTCGACCGGTATCTCCGCCATCGACACCATGAACTCCATCGCCCGTGGCCAAAAGATCCCCATTTTCTCCTCGTCCGGTCTGCCGCACAACGAAATCGCCGCCCAGATCTGCAGACAGGCCAGCTTGGTCCAGAAGCAGGGAATCACCAACAAGGGTGTCCACGACGGTCACGAGGAGAACTTCTCCATCGTTTTCGGTGCCATGGGTGTCAACTTGGAGACGGCCAGATTCTTCACGCGCGACTTCGAGGAGAACGGCAGTCTGGAGCGTGTCACCCTCTTCCTTAACCTTGCCAACGACCCTACGTGAGTATTCCTCCTCGAGGCATATACGAAAGAAGAATGGACTGACCGTGCTGTAGTATCGAGCGTATCATCACTCCTCGTCTCGCTCTCACGACCGCCGAATACTACGCTTACCAGCTCGAGAAGCACGTCCTTGTCATCCTGACGGATCTGTCCGCCTACTGCGATGCCCTCCGTGAGGTTTCGGCCGCCCGTGAGGAAGTCCCCGGTCGTCGCGGTTACCCCGGTTACATGTACACTGATTTGTCCACCATTTACGAGCGTGCCGGCCGTGTGTCTGGACGTAACGGTTCCATCACGCAGGTGCCCATTTTGACCATGCCCAACGAGGATATCACTCACCCCATTCCCGACTTGACGGGTTACATTACGGAGGGACAGATCTTCGTCGACAGAGGCCTGTACAACCGTGGTATCTACCCGCCCATCAACGTTCTGCCGTCCCTGTCTCGTCTCATGAAGTCTGCCATTGGTGAGGGTATGACTCGCAAGGACCACGGCGATGTTTCCAACCAGCTTTACGCCAAGTACGCCATCGGTCGCGACGCTGCTGCCATGAAGGCCGTCGTCGGTGAGGAGGCTCTGTCTGCCGAAGACAAGCTGTCACTGGAGTTCCTCGAGAAGTTCGAGCGCCAGTTCATCAACCAGGGCCAGTACGAGGCTCGCACCATTTACGAGTCTCTGGACCTCGCGTGGAGCTTGCTCCGCTTGTACCCCAAGGAGCTCCTCAACCGTATCCCCGGTAAGATTCTCAACGAGTTCTACCAGCGCGCGGCAAAGGAGGCCAAGGACAAGGGCAAGCAGAGGGCACAGGTGCAGCAAAACGAGGAGAACCTGATTGACGCATGAGAGCCGAAGACGCTTTGTGCGGGGGCTTGATATCCTCGAGAGGCCGGCAGCGTGGAATGACAACCGGTCGACGTTTGTTTGTGTATACGTATGTGGGGGCCCGAGAGTAGGTGACGGGCAACTTTTGGACCTAGACAATGGCATGCAATTATTCGTTCTTAACCACGCCTTGTCTCAGTGATTTGTTTCTGCTTATAGAGTATACGCCACAATATCTACTCTCCTAAGTTGCAAAGTCTCACATACACACTCTCACACACACACACACACACATTCTCTCTCTCTCTCTCTCTCTATGTGTGTGTGTGTGTGTGTGTCTCAATAAAGCAGATGACGGTAGTGATGTGAGACATCGTCGACCAAAATGTCAATGACAAAGTGATGTGGAAGCTGCTGATGCATTGGCTCAATGAACGTGAGTGAGCCCCAGTCTGCAGCGGGTTCGCACTGAGGAATAGAAGCCGCACGGACCAGCGTCGTCAACCAAGCACGCACCGCCTCCTCGAACCCCACATCCTCCACAACGGGCCAACTCCCCACCATTGCCTGCCTTACCTCACCTCCCTCCGACCTTACCTGACGCAAGGCAAGAGAGTTCCTTGGAGTTACGCTACGCTCACGACGAACCCCGTGCCATTGGACTGCAAACCGACCACCCACGAATCTGTACCCCGTTCATCCTACACGAGACAATACACACTTCGGTCCGATTAGCAATTCCGCCGGCCCTCAACAAATTACAGACCACTGCCGACACGATGTCCATTATCCAGCAGCACACGTCCGCCTCGCTCAGCGACGCCTGGCGGACCATCAACATCGACGCTCTGCAGGAGGATTCGGCGTGCAACTTTGACACGTCGACGCTGCACCCGCCGCAGCCCGAGATCGGCGAGGACGAAGTGCGACAGCTCGCCGGCCAGGTGCGGCAGCTCCTCCGTGGCGGAGATGCCGAGGGTGCGCTGAGGGGATGCTTGGAGTTTCCCGTCTACAACGGCCCCGATGCCGCCAAGGTGCGTTGACTCCTCGTGTGGATCTAGCCTTCTCATTTCTTTCCAGGCCAGCACCGAGTTATGCTGGCGGCGACAGGCGGGAATCCAACAAAGAGTGAGCTAACGTGTGCGCTGGCGACAGGACGCCCACCTTCAGACCATCACCGAGGTCCTTCAGTCCATCAAGGCTTCGGAGATGACGCCCCTCCTCAAGTCTATTTACGGCTCGGCCGGCGGCCCCGAGCTGCTCGACGTCCTCATGAAGTACATCTACAAGGGCATGGCGGGATCCGCGGCCAGCTCCGGCGGTCTGAGGTCGCCGCCGCCGCAGCAGGCCGCCCCCGGCGGGTTCAGCCAAATCGGCGGACGGCCGGGAGGCACGAACGAGAACGTCGGCAGCGCCATGAGCGTGCTGCTGAGCTGGCATGAGAAGGTCGTCGACGTGGCCGGCCTGGGAACCATTGGCCGTGTCATGACCGACTGGAGAAGGGTTTAAGGTTGGGGTTTTGCGGAAAGTAAGGAGAGGGGATGGGTGGCTGATAATGAAGTTCATGACGAGCGTGGGCATGCTCAGTGTAGGCAGATACATAGCTTGTCCTTCTACGATTTCCAACGTAGACTTATTTGGCGTGCCGACAATGGAAAGCCATAGATTTCTTTTTGTTCAAGTCTGTTCCTTTTTGTTTTACAGATTGTGAAAGGGGAAGGGTATTGTTACAAAGTGCCACAGCGTCATCTAGTTGGACTCGAGAATGTCCTTGAGGTTCACGTCTCCGGATCCTCTAGGTAACGGCTTGGGCTGGTCGCCGCCCTCGTGCCAGCCGATCATGTAGATGATGCGGAAGGTCGCGGGAATGCTCCCGTCCTCGTTGCCGTGGAGCTCCCTGTAGATGCCCTCGTTCGCCAGGAGCACGTCCCTCCTGATGGCGCCCATCTCCCTGCCGAGGATGGCGTTGCCCTCGCCCATGGCCTGCAGGTCCTGCATGAGGGCAAAGGTGTCCGGGTAGTCGACGACGATGTCGTCGATGTCGACGGTCAGCATCTTAAAGCCGGCTCGCTGCATCAGGCCGCCGACGTCGCGGACGTCAGCCAGCGGGGAGACGTGGGGGGACATGCCGCCGCGGCGCTCCTGCTCGGCAAGCTGCAGTGACGTGCGCAGCTCGAACAGGCTGTCGCCGCCGAGCATGGCGCCGATGAAGGGGCTATCTGGCTTCAGGACGTTGTTGATCTGGGTCAGGACACCCGGGAGGTCGTTGATCCAGTGCATACTCAGGGAGCTCAGTACGAGGTCGAAGGTGGCCGGGGGGAAGGGGATGTGCTCCTCGTCGACGAGGACCTGGCGGGTGACGTTAATGTCGGCGTTGAAGGGGAGGTCGGCGTCGCGGTGGAGGAGGGCGTGGGAGGACTCGGCGGCGACGAGCTCGTCGATGCGGGTCGAGAGGGGCGGGGTGATGGGCATCGCGGGGTCTTGGTCGGGATTCTCGCGGGTGAGGGCGCGGGCGATGTTGCACGAGTTTGCGCCGAGGTCGAGGACGCGGGGGAAGTTGCGCTTGATGTCCTGTCGATCGGGGGAAAGGTCACGCCAACGTTAGCGAACCTGGGTGAGCAGGCAAGGTTTCCGTGCGCTTCCTTACAAGTAGCCTCTCGCAGAGGCGGTTCGCGATCTCGTCCTTGAGGTAATCTGCCTGGCGGCTGGCCTCGGGGTTGGAGGCGGCGCGCTCCTTTTGCAGCCATTTTGTGCGGCGGTTGAAGACCTGAAAGGCCTGGGCGCCGCCGCCGCCGGAGGCGAAGGCGTAGGAGCGGCGGGGTACGCTGACAGGTCCGAGGCCGAAGCCGGAGCCGAGGCCGGCGACGGGGAGGAGGAAGGGGCGGGAGCAGCCCGGCGCAGACGGCGCGGCGAGGCACAGGCGTTTGGCGGCGCGGTTCATTGCTGGCATTACATGTCTGGACCGGGCGGAGACGGACATGGGGAAGGTCGGACCTCAATCGGGGAATGTTGTGGGAGGGAGAGGGAGAGGGCGGGAGGGGGGCGGATGTTCGTTTGTTCCAAGGTTTTCTTATTTTCGGACTGACAGCTGGGGGGGAAGCCAAGCAAAGCTTCAATGGGATTTGGGAATTGATGATGCAGCACATCCGCACAGCTCCAGTTGATGAGGTACGTACCGCCATCTATAGCGGGCCGACGGGGTTCAAAGCACGGACCCGGCCATTGTGCGAGTTCAGGAACACCCCGGTCAAACCAAGTCCAAGTCCAAGCCCAGGTCACGATGGTGACTCAGCAATCAGGATTGGGGAGCATCTTCACTCTTTCACTGCTCATTGCTCTCCCCCAAGGACAACATTGTGGTCGGAAGTCCCTTGTGACGTTGGACTTGCAGCGGCTGACTGGACTGTGTCAAGCGTGCATTGGTGCATTGTGATTTACTGGGGAAGCTGACGGCGGTTTGACAGGCCCGTTCCAACTGCTTCGACTGCTTCGACTGCACCGACTGCACCGACTGCACCGACTGCACCGACTGCACCGACTGCACCGACTGCACCGACTGCACCGACTGCACCGACTGCACCGACTGCACCGACTGCACCGACTGTACTACACCCTCGCACTCTGTCCCCCCCCGCCGTCCGTAAGCCAATTGTGCGCCGCGCCATCTCCACACATTGGCTGCATTCCCAAGCCTTCCGGGCCTTAGCCAGAGCCTGAGCCTCCACTGTCTTCTCTAAAGTGTCGTCTTCTCTCTGTGTCCCTTTCTCTCTCTCGACCCCCTTTCCTTGGAGTTTTGATTCCCTTCTCGTCCACTTTCCTTCGCCGCTCCCCTCTGGTGCAACATCGCGAATCGACAAACTCCCCTATTTCCGCGACGAACTCTATCTACTGCCACGCTGTTACTCGCGTGCGCGACAAAAAAAAAATCACGGCACTGCATTCCGTCAATATTCGCCGCTGCTCCCCCCGAGACGCATTGTCAAGTCGCACCTGCAGCGGGACTTGCCGGTCAGTTTCGAGTTCGAGTCGCCGAGTCCACCGTTCACCGTCCACCGTCCACTGTCCTCCGAACCCGACCATTGGACCGCCCTTCTCCCCCAAGAACTCCACGCAGCAGCTGGGGCAACCGAACAGCACATCCAACCAAGAACTCTCGCGCGCATGGAGTAATCGCCCGACGCTCGCCTAGCGCATTCAATATTGTACAACATACAAACATACAACACTCGAACCATTTTCGCGTTTCCGAGCATTGAACCGAGACCGCATCGCACCGCTTCCACGAAACACACCTCTGGCGTGAACCCACCGACGCCCGCCAATCCGACGAATCCGTCTGCCCCGTTCCGCGACGTGGAGGGGGGAGATTTGTTGGAAAGAGAAAGAGAGACAAGGTATCGTTAGGAAAGCTACCTGTCGGGTTCGACCATCGCCGCAGAAATGTCGTCCGCGGCGTCTGGATTCCTGGGCCGCTCGAGCAGCAACAACTCGAATATGCGAGGACTGGTGCAGTTCATCGCCGACTTGAGAAACGCGAGAGCTAGGGAGTTGGAGGAGAAGAGAATCAACAAGGAGTTGGCCAACATCCGGTGAGCAGGACACCCTTCGCCCGACCGCGCCGATCCGTGGCGTTTCGCGATGATGTACTGACCGAGGTTCTTGCGTGCAGGCAAAAGTTCAAGGGTGAGGATCGACTGCGATGGTCCGACGGTACGATGCAGCGGTGCTAACCCCCTTTCCAGACGGAAACCTCAGCGGCTATCACAAGAAGAAATATGTGTGCAAGGTACGGGAGCTCCGCTGCTGCCCACGGGCTGGGGTAATGAAATGAAACTGACGGTCCTCGAAGCTCCTATATATCTACATCCTCGGATGGGACGTCGATTTCGGCCACCTCGAAGCCGTCAACCTCATCTCGGCGAATAAGTATTCGGAGAAGCAGATTGGCTACCTCGCCATGACCCTCTTCCTCCACGAGAAGCACGAGCTGCTCCACCTCGTCGTCAACAGCATACGGAAGGACCTGCTGGACCACAACGAGCTGTTCAACTGCCTAGCTCTCCACGCGATCGCCAATGTCGGTGGCAGGGAAATGGGAGAGGCCCTGAGCGGAGAAGTTCACCGGCTTCTCATCTCGCCGTATGTCCAACTCGACTTTGGGTCCCTTAGTGTAAGCTAACAAGGGGGCTTGCAGGACATCCAAGGCGTTCGTGAAGAAGAAGGCGTCGCTCACCCTCCTTCGTCTGTACCGCAAGAACCCCGATATCGTTCAACCACAATGGGCCGAGCGCATCATCTCGTTGATGGACGACGTGGATGTCGGCGTCGCTCTGTCTGTTACATCCCTCGTCATGGCCCTTGCTCAGGACAATCTGAACGCGTACAAGGGGGCGTACGCCAAGGCCACCGCAAGGATGAAGAGGATAGTCATTGATGGAGAGTACACTCCGGACTACCTTTACTACAAGGTCCCGTGCCCTTGGCTCCAGGTCAAGCTTCTGCGCCTGCTGCAGTACTTCCCTCCTTCGGGTGAGTCAATGAGTGGTGTGCCCTGATGTCGGTTGATAGCAGCTGACTGTTCCAGATGACACCCATGTCCGCGATATGATCCGTGAGTCTCTGCAGAAGATCCTTAATCTCGCGATGGAGCAGACCAAGAACGTCCAGCAGAACAACGCACAGAACGCTGTTCTCTTCGAAGCCATCAACCTCATCATTCACCTCGACAACGAGAATGCCTTGCTGAAACAAATCTCATCTCGGTTGGGCCGTTTCTTGACTTCTAGGGAAACCAATGTTCGGTACCTGGGATTGGAGGCTATGACGCATCTCGCAGCTCGGATCGACACTCTGGAGCCGATCAAGCAGCACCAGGATGTTATTCTGGGATCTCTCAAGGACAGAGATATTAGCGTGCGGAGAAAGGGTCTTGACCTTCTTTACAGCATGTGCGACTCGTCAAATGCCCAAGTCATCGTGGGCGAGCTACTTCACTACCTCCAGAATGCCGACTTTGCCATCCGAGAGGAGATGGTGCTCAAGATTGCCATTCTGACCGAAAGGTACGCTACTGATGTGCAGTGGTACGTGGACATCTCGCTGCGTCTTATCGCCATGGCCGGTGACCACGTTAGCGATGAGGTCTGGCAGCGTGTCATCCAAATCGTGACAAACAACGAGGAACTGCAGGTCTACGCCGCGCAGCACTCATTGCAGTACGTCAAGTCGGACCACTGCCACGAGACGCTGGTCAAGATCGGAGCGTACATTCTGGGCGAGTTCGGTCACCTCATTGCCGACCAGCCCAAGTGCAGTCCCATCGAGCAGTTCCTGGCCCTCCAGAGCAAGGTTGCCGCTTGTTCATCAAGTACAAGGGCCATGATCCTTTCTTGCTACGTCAAATTTGTCAACCTTTTCCCCGAAATCAAGCCCCAGCTCCTGAAGGCCTTCCAGGTCTTTAGCCACACGCTCGATTCGGAGCTTCAGCAGAGGGCATGCGAGTACTTGACGTTAGCAACGATGCCGACAGACGACCTCCTGCGAACCGTATGCGATGAGATGCCTCCGTTCTCGGAACGCCAGTCTGCGCTGCTTGCCAGAGTGCACCAGAAGCATGCCAACACTAGCGATAAGAGAACATGGATTGTCGGTGGCAAGGATGCCAACGCCGATGTGGCAGAGCTGAAGATAGCCAAGGAGGGCGGTCTCAGGCGAACATTCAGCACAAATGGCAATCCTCCCGCTGCCAATGGAGGCTCGAACGGCACGAATGGCCACGGCAACGGCGTCAACGATTTGGCTGGTCTGGACATGAACAACATTGGACCCGCCGAGCCCAAGACGAAGGCGCCGAATCTCGCCAGTGCCGCTCACTTGTCCCCCAACTGGGAGGCTGGATACAACAAGTTGCTACTCAAGGCTGAAGGCGTGTTGTACGAGGACGGTCAGATCCAGGTTGGTGTGCGGTCAGAGTACAGAGGCCAAATGGCATGCTTGATTCTCTACTTCAAGAACAAGACGCCGACAGCACTAGGCTCGTTTACTACGACGCTGGATCTGGACGAAAACGAAAAGGGCAAGCTCACGTGGGACGTGAAGAACCTGCCAGACAGCACAATTTACCAGGCTGGGCAGTCCCAGCAGGTTGTCATGTTTGAGTGTAAGAGGGTGTTTGACAAGAGCCCAACAATACGCATCAGCTATCTTGCTGGCGCCCTCCAGGCTGTCACCCTTAAGCTACCTATCACCGCCCACAAGTTCATGGACCCTGCAGACCTCTCTGCAGAGGACTTCTTCAGGCGATGGAAGCAAATTGGCGGTGCCCCTCGCGAGGCTCAGCATATCTTTGGGCTGTCCCCTGGCAAGTCGGATAGGGAGATGAACGAATTCTTTGTCCGGCAGACGGTTGAGGGTTTCAGATGGCGTGTCCTTGATGGCGTGGACCCGAACGCAAAGAACTTTGTTGGAGCAAGCGTCCTCCACACCTCTGAGGCTGGCAAATTTGGTTGTTTGATGCGTCTGGAGCCAAACTACGGGACAAAGGTAAGCTTGTCACCTTCAGAATGTTCATCAACCCCACGTTCGTTTGCCAATAACTAACTGTTCTTAGATGATCCGTCTCACCATCCGTGCCACGGACGAGAGCGTCCCTGCCGTCCTCCTGAAGATCATGCAGGAGCGCCTCGCAGCAGGCTACACGCCTGATAAGTTCCAAGCCCCAACCCCAGCCGACATATCGGACGCATTTAGCAATATTCTGGTTACGTAGCGCAGCAACGCTCTCTTGTTCTAATACACACACACACGCACACCTACCCAAGGTACTTTCATAATGAAATACCCAACATCTGGTTCTGTTTTCTTGTTGTTGATACTTGTGTTTTATTTTTTGATGCATGGCAAGCTGCTGGCGTGGGCGTCTGGTGGCATTGTGGTGGCAGTCATTCCCTCTAGCTCAATAGGACAGGGACGGTGAACGTCGTCTAGTGGGGGTGTAATGAAAAGCCTTATGATGGGAGGGAGTATGAACCTGGTTGTACTGTGCTCTGAGCGGTGACATGCTGCTCCAGCTTAGGTTTGTCTGCCTTGCTCTCTATCCAGCGTGATGTTTGGCTGCCTGTTGTTCTTTTCCTCTCTTGTCAAAGACACCTTGTGACAACTGTCAGCCTCGTCCTCCACACCGCTCAACAGGCGCGCTCACAGACTTCAGCCCTCTGACATGTCCTTGTCGACTTAAGGGAGGAGCAAGATAGTTGTTGTCTGTCCTTTACTGACCTAAATAATGCGGTTGAAGTATGTTAGATACACAGGTCTCAGCAGCAAATGGTTTAAACAAGGCGAAGAGGCGTAAGTCTAAATTCAGCTATAGCTGATGGACTTGTAGGCTTGTGTCTATTCATCCCTCCCTGGGTCATCATCGCCTGAAATGGTCTCTCCAAGTCCGATCAACCGACTGCCTGGAAAATAGCTCATCTGCGTGTGGATATCGGCAATTGGGATCTCGGCTTGTGTATCCGCATCTTTGCTGGTGCTGGCGGCAGCGGCGGCAGCGGCGGGTGTCTTAGCCGCCGACGCCCAGATACCCCGGACCAGTGCTACGCCGGGGTAGAGAATCGACTGTACGGACGGGGAGGGATAGCTCGCCTTTGACGTTGATGAGTAAGACGGTCGTGTCATGTACGGACGTGTGGCATCTATATCGCGCGCAAACGATGGTGAGGTCAATGAATCGGCACTGCCGGGCGCCAGGTACACTGTGTCGAGGTCGGTGCCGTTACCGATAGCAGGATCAAACGGGAGGTCTACATGATCGGCGGCAGCTCCATCGACAAGCCACGAGAATTGACCGAGAAGGCTGCTTTGGATCTCGTGGTTTGGAAGCTCGTTGTTGAAGTCACTGTGACGTTCAGTCTCTATCATGGCCAAAGTCTCTCCGCAGTGGAACTTACTTGATCAGGGACGCATCATACCTTGAGGCTTTGTCTCTAAGAAGACGGGCGGGTCTAGAAGGCCGAGCAGACATGTCGTTGTCGCCGTCGGTGCTTGGCGCTCGCTTTTGCCTCTCGGCTTCCCAGCGCACCGATTCGGCTTTGAGACCGATGACCATGGCCTGGCAGATCATGTTAGCTCAATAGGCATCACCAGGGGAGGTGAAGGGCTGCTCGCCGTCGTCAGGGGTTTCCAACCTGTTACGTAGTAACCGTGAACAACTTTTCCCGTCGTATGGTTCTAATTAGACGGATAGTCAGTAACAAAGCCGCCTGTTGAGTGAGTCTTGGTTCAGTCTCACCGTGTGAGAACATGGCCGTGCGATAGCGTCGAGTCCAAGGTATTTGCAGATGTTGGCCGCGATGACTTCGCGGCTTATGCCTTCTTTCGGGACAAAATACTCGTTTGGTCTAGCTCTTGAAACTGGGGCCATCTGTGACGGTAGATAGACTCGTGGTTGCCAACTATCATCTAGAGGTGACGTTGATCGTCGTTTCCCTGGTGTCACGCCCGTCGGCTTCTCTCTGGCCGGTGGCTGTTGCGAGCGGCTACGTGGGGGTTGTTTCGTGTCTTCGATGACGAGAGCAGGCGTTTTCTTATAATTTGACGGCTTCTTCTCGTTGTCGGTAACGGTAACGCATATACCAGTCCTACCACCGGGAGAGATGGGGCGTGTGATGAAGGAGCCTGTGTCCAAGGCCACTCTCTCGATTCCGTCGTCTTCTTGACTTCTTTCCGGGCCTTCGACCTCAGGTAGCGCAACTAACGCCAAACTCATCAGGTGATCTCCCACATGCGTTTTATAGTTCTTCAGTGATGGTAGGCTTTCCAGGCACATGGGACAGGAAACGCCCATGTCCGGGTCTAAGGGTTCCGAACTCAATCTGATCAATGCATCAACGTGATGTTCCGGTATCGACTCAGGATGCTCCTGTGCCAAGTGCTTCGCGCAATCGGACCGGGAGATGAACGTGTTTTTGCAAAGCACTGGACAACGGTATGTTCTCAGGTGGTTTTGCAACATGTGTTGCATCCACTCGTCGAGCGTCGAAAAGCTGTTCTCGGAGATTGCGCAAACCTCGGCCAAACAGTTGAATGGTTTGAGATCTCCCAGCAGATGCTTCCTACAGTTTTTGAGCTTGAATAAAACAAAAAAAGCCGCTCACGGGGCCAGACTTACTTCAATGAAGAAGCAGTCCTTACAGATATTTCCGTATAGCAATACGGGCACTCCACGCTTATGTCGGTTGCCCCCTTCAACAAAGAAGTAAACATGGATGCCGAGCGTTGTCGGGCAACTCTTGGGTCTTTTGTTTTCTGTGAGGCCATTCTTGGTGTTTGATGAATACTCTGTGAGTCTCCGAGGTCAGAGTCGTCATCGTCGCTCAAGTCGCCAGCTGAAATGATGCGTTCTACTTGCTCAGGCGTCAAGAGAGGCTTTAATTTCGGTCCGAGTTGGGATTCGTTTGTGCTTCCACGACTGCGGAAACCGGGTTGAGAAGTCTTGAGGTACTGAAAGTACTCTCGCCTGCGTGATATTGCCTTTCCCAGACGCCGTGCAAGGTAATATTTGATACCCGCAAACCTTGTGCGTACGTGCTGGATATCCTGCTGTTCGAAGCTCTCGGCGTCGGTTACTTTTGAGGCCAAGATTTCGTCGTGGGGTGCCGGGTTATGAATGGAAAAGCTGAGTCTTGAGAGACAGTCGACCAAGTCCGTGATGTCTGTTGCTATCTCTGTGCCTTCTGTCTCAGCATCCACGTCATCCGGGACTTCTTTTTCGTTATTCAAACCGTTCCATGACGGTCCGAAGGAAGCCATAATGTCTCTCGCATCTTTCAGAGACTGGGCTAAGTCATTAAGCAGTTCCAGGATCTGCGTGCGAATGTGCGATGCGTCGCGGAGCCTTGACTCCAAAGAGTCCTGGCCTCTATCGAGAGCGCCAGTGTCGCCAGACCATACCCTTAATCGAGCAAGCTGATCCCGAAACTTGTACTGGAGTCGTTTCCGAACGGAGCCATCGTCGGAATCTTCCAAGGCACCCAAAAGATTATGGAAGGACGCAATGATGTCCACGGAAAGGTCACCGATGTTTTTGGCCATCACGGCGTAGATGATGAGCAACGGAAAAAAAGAAGAGAACCGCATTGGTTATCGAAAGCTTTGTTAGTGGACCCTAATAACCAACACCAGTAGTTCTGGATGGTGATTATAGACGTCGTGTAGTATATGACACTCGCTCTGTTTCTCATTGCTCCAACTCCCAGCGCAGATTAATTGTTGAAGACCACGTGAAGCCCGTGATAAGCCGCCATCAAATACCAGACGACCCCGCACCACGCACCACGAATCGATGCTTCCCATGGCGTGCATTACAGGCTGACCAATGGGAAAGTGATTGCGACTCTCTGCTTACGAGCCAGAAGACGGAAGACCAGGATGTCAAGGCCTCCTGGACCTCACATTCTCTTGTGAATCTCGGAAAAGAACGGCAGCCAGAAGGCGCTTGGAAGAGAAACATGTCTGGACTCGAGGTGGCCGGTATCGTCCTGGGCAGCATCCCTCTCATCATCTCGGCCCTTGAGCACTACAAACAAGGCGAGTCAATCATCAAGATCTGGCGTAACCACGAACGGGAATTGAAACGCCTCATCCGAAACCTCAAGATAGAGCGTGTCCGGCTGCAGAACGTCTTGGAGAGGCTCCTCATCGGTATTGTGCCTTCAAATCACATTGAGCGCATGATTGCCGAGCCTTTTGGTCCAGCATGGCATCTGGAAGACGTCCAGAGGAAGATTCAAACCCGCCTGTGGACATCTTCCGGAGTGTTTGAAGAGATTTTAGGGGATTTGGACGCTGCGATCCAGGATATGATGCGACGCTTCGGTCTGAAGCCTGATGAAGCGGTGAGCAGGGCTCCCCAACGTTGTTACATCCGACTGACGCTTGACGCAGACGAAGGAAAAGGATGTTTCGAGCATGGCCCGGCAGCTTAAACGCGTCGGATTTGCTTTCAAGTCGTCCGATCACAGGAGCTCACTCGAGACCATGAAGGAATGCATCACAGGCCTTGAATCGATGCTGGAGCAAAACATCAAAATGGAACCGCAGCGACAACAGAGATCCCAGGGGAAATTAATACGGCTGCTTCGTGACGTGTCCGGCAGCGTGTATCGTGCCCTGCGCTCCGGTTTGTTCTGTACATGCAACCACGATCTTCACCTGAGGCTCTCGTCGCCTTGTTCTACGGCAGGACGAGATTCTGACGACGAGACGATTCTCCAGAAGCTGGAATTCGAGCTCGCGTTGACGTATGCTACGGACTTTGACAAGCGTGGACAGCCGGTGTTGTGGAAAGGAGTATGCCTCAGAACGCTCCCACCTGGAGCCACATTCAACCTGGCCTCAACGCCCAAACAGCTGGAAGTCCCTCAGGTCACAATTTCGCAACAAAAGAACTCCGGGATCACTGTAACTGGATTATATACGGCCACGGCAACGACCACCTGTATCCAGCAAGCCACGACGACGACGGCCGTCCTCGGTGCTTTTTCGTCTCTCAACCTGGGCCCTTCCGGCGTCAAGCCTGTTCAGGGAATCGACCTCTGCGCTGAGATCCGCCGAAACCAGAAGCAGGTCGCCGTCGATTGCTACGGCATGGTTTCGGACCAGACCGGAAACAAGGTCCGGATGTTTGGGGTTTACCCGCAGCCCAGCACGGAGAGGCCGGACTCTTGGTCCGTCGTGTCGCTCAAAGACGTTTTGGCGAACCCGTCCAAGTTCCCCCCGATGTCTACTCCGCACAGACTACGCCTGGCACAAGTCGTATCTTCGAGCTTGCTTCAACTACAACAGACGCCCTGGGTCCCGGACGTCCTGACAAGCCGAGACATTGTCTTCCTGCAGAAAGGCCCGGATGCGGAGGTCATGTACACGGACATATTCATTGCAAAGAGCCTCCCCGAGAGGGCCCCGAAAGCATATGCCGACAAGTCGGTAGCGAGAGGCCGCTGTCCCGCCCTGCTCTCACTTGGGATCGTGCTCCTGGAGCTCGGCCTCGGCGGCACGATCGAGTCATTCCGCACCCAGGACGAGGTTCCACCAGCTGGCTCGCCGCTTCTCCTGTCCGAGTTTCGGACGGCACAGCGGCTCTTGGAGCGGCGGCAGATTGGGAGCCAGAGGTACTCCAGCGCCGTGAAGAGGTGCTTGTGGGGAGAGTTTGATCGGCCGGTCCTCGATCTGAGCAATGACGATTTCAGGCAGGAGGTTTACGAGCAGGTCGTTGTGTTACTAGAGGACAATTTTAAGAATGCAATCGGATCTTATAGCGTCGCTAGATAAGCCTTCGGGGACACCAATACAACAAACAACAACATCACAAAAGAAAACCCACAGCGAACTCGCTAGGACGGCAAAAGGAATGACCCCCACCCGATTTGAACGGATAACCTTTCGATGACATTCCAGAACTGGAGTCGAACGCGCTACCGTTGCGCCAGAGGGCCTGCTTGCTGATTGTTGAAATGGATGACGAAAATGGCGCATAAGATGGGCTTCCGTCACCCGGGCGAATGGACAAACGCGCAAAGTGCGGGGTCGACCCCACCCAGAAGACAAAACAGCAGCAGGGCGCGTTGACCCAGTCCAGCCACAACCTTAACCCCCCACGTGGGCGCAACGACTCGGCGCCGAAAGAGTTGGATACGACGGCGAGGGACGGGATTGCACGGGCGACACGAGCAGGGAGGAGTGATGGACAGAGCTTCTTCATGGTCAGTGCTGTTCCTACCCGTGTCTCCACAGGGTTCGTTTCCCCCCGAGACCGAGAGAGATGGAAGAGAGTTCCCCGAGACTGCACAAAACCCGCCTGCCGCGTCAGACAAGTCCGCATTTTCTCTTTCCTGGGCACAAATGGTGGCCCAGCTGACCGCCCCCCCCCCCCCCCCCCCATTTGCCCTGCCGGCGGGTGATCAACGCACAATAGTTACGTACGTCCTGATGCTGATCCAGGCGCTTAGTGAGCTAGTTCGCCGTCACCTGATTGTGATGTGCCCGGTGGCCCGGCGGGTTGAGCTGCCTGGATCGGCGCTCGGTTGCCCGTCTTTGGCAGGCGACAAGAGCTTTCCCCTTGCAGGATCTCTCTCTCTCTCTCTCTCTCTCTCTCTCTCTCTCTCTCGCGCGCGCGAGGTCGGTCGGCCATCCTGGTCTGGTCACAGTGTGACGGTTTGCTGTCAATTATACTTTCAAATGATGGGCGGGACTGGCCGCCAATTGTCCGGTTCGACGAACTCGTTTCTGCTTTGGCCCGGCTTGGCCAACTTGAGACCAAACAGCGTTCTTTCACCAACCACAACTGACTCGATCTTATCTGCGTGGGGGAACTCGCCGTCGCCCGGGCGATCACTTACAGCGAGCAGACTGGATCTCATCGCCTTAGTTGCTGCCACGACATTCACTAATAACCACAATTGACAGTTCCAAAATAACGAGCAAGAGCGCATTCGATTATGTACTAGGGAGCCATCGTCAGAGAGCATTGAACCTCTCGCCCCCGCTAATTATATATAAGTATGTGCATGAAGTCGTCAGCGACACCGGCCAATTAATTGGCCAGCCTCCCGATTAAAGTAGTAATAATCATCAATCAAAACCCTCCCCCCCTCCCGTCTCTCGCGTCATCTCATCCGAGCAACCGAGCCCGGTTCATGAAGCCGTCGCGCGATTACAACGCGGCCTTGCCGAGGTTGTTGACAAAGTTGCCCTCCTTCATGGGCACGTTGGCGCTGCCAAAGTCGGTGTTCTCCAGGGCGGTGCGCGCGGCCGCGGGCAGCGACTCCCACGCGATGACGGGCTGCTGGCCGCCCTGGTCGCTGGTGAAGATCATCTGGTGGTTGACGGGGAAGATGCTGCGGTAGCCGACGCGCGGGTGCGTCGTGCTGGTGTAGCTGATGCCGGACGTCTTCTTGTCGTAGTTGCCGTGGGCCGAGACGGACACGCCGAGGACCGTGGCGGACTCGGACGCGGCCGAGAGCCAGACGACAATGTTCTCCCAGTCGTGGGTGTGGCCCAGGCCGGTCGCGGGCGAGTCCTTGGGCATGTAGTACGAGTACATGATGGCGTAGGCGCCGTTGTAGGCGGCGCCGCGGGCGTAGACCTGGCCGGTGCTGGAGGAGCAGCCGCCGTTGGAGCTGCCCGTGGGCTTGAGGCCGGCACTGGAACGGGTGGTGTTAGTCGGATGTGTTACTAGACGATGAGAGAAAAGGGGAGGACGGGGAACAAGCACAACATACCCAGTGTTTCCGGCGGCGTCGACGGCGGGGAAGGGAACGCATCCGTTCACGACCTTGAGGTAGGGCTTGTACTTGAGGTACAAGTTGCCGACGGTGCCCGAGGGGACGGTCTCCTTGAAGCCGACGACGGCATCGTGGTCGATGACGCCGCGGCGCTCGACGGGGGCGGCGAGGACGGTGCCGGCCGCGGCAGCGAGCCACGAGGCGAGACGGAAGAGCGAGGGGGCCATTGTTAGATGGGAGGAGGATGCGGTCTGGTTATGGTCTCGGGAGTGTGAGGACGAGGCGGCTTTTGGTGGTAGATATGGGGATCTTGTCAGATGAACCGGTAGATCGTCTCTAAGTGAGGAGTGTGTCCGATGTTCTGAAACCGTCACGGGCTGAAAGGGTGGCAAGAGTGACGTGAGAAGTCTGACTCGGGAGGGAGGGGAGAGAAGATGAGGTTGGAAGGGTGTGTGGTTGATGAACCAGACTTGTTCCTGCATCCGGCCAGCATCGTCCTGCATCTTATAGTCGTCAAAAGTATCTCGTCCTCCTCGCCCTCTTTGCTACCATGGCCATCTATCCACGGGCGAGGAGGGTACCGGCAAGGGTCCTTCAAAGGGCGGCCAGTTCAGGAAAACCAATATCCCACAACAGCATCCACCATTTCCGGGCCTAGATCCAACTACTCGACCGGCCTCTGAGTCCCCTCGAACCCCCCGTCCGTGGCACGGCATCAGGCACTGCGACGCAATTGGGCCGGTGAGTGCAGGGCTCGAGTGCCGTGTGCCGGTGCTAGCATCGCGAACGCCCCCTCTTTTGCTGTCGAGAACCCCTTGGAGGAGCGGTCGATGTCCGCCATCGTGGAGTAGCAAGCTCTAGCAGCTTCCGCTTTGGGGGCCACGCACTCACGGCGGGAGCAGGACGTGGTTGGAGGAAAGTTGCATGAAGCAGGGGCAAGGGGGGGGGGAAAGGCATCAGTCACCCTGGGAGGGACAATAGACGGTGGTGCTGAGCTGATCCCTGTCGTGATTCCTGGATCTGGCATCTCGTCCGCCGCCAGTGAGAGGCAATGTAACCTCGATAAATCCCCTCCTCATTTCTGCCCCCCCCTCCCCTCCCCGCTCGTTAAGTCTAAGTGTCCTCCTCTTGTCACTCTTAATTGTTTATTGAGCGGTGACGGGAATCCGCACAATGGCGCGAGTTGGGCTGTGGAGATAGGTGAGCCCACGTTTCTTCGCCCGGCGATTTGGCTCGGTCAGGCGGGCTTGCTGGGTCGGGATGTTGGAAACTCGAGCATATCGACGATGACGAAGGGCATGAAGGTCCGCTTGCTCCGTGACGCCTCAGCCGCGACACGCTCGAACACGCCTTGCGCGGTTGACGTAGGGGAGGGACGGACGGGGTTGTCGCCTCTTCTTGCTTGCGATTGGCAGTTTTACTACGGTTTCGACTCAGGCTGCCGCCGTGTCGACGGCCGGACGCTTTCCGACATCATAGCTCCTAGAGAGGCTGGCGGCGACCGACTCATGGCAGTCTCCTCGTGGCGACTTGCAGGGTACGCGTGACCAAGTCACCAAGAGCACATAGTAGGCGGGCATGCAGCCTCGTTTATTGAGCGCTCTTGGACGTTAAGCTTTAACTTCCCGCATCGGACGGAACTCGGAGCCGGGCATGACTACCGACCACTGGTCACGGACCAAAAACAGCCTTCAAGAACAAAAATGTGGAAAGAGTTGCCGGCGGGCAGAGAGACCCAGAGTGGTTGGCAGCCAATATTTCAATTTGCTCGAGTCAGGCATCGGTACCAACCGACCCCGAGAGAGGAGGACCCTCGCAAGCCCGATGCGGATAGCACGGATACATGGATAGATTGCGAAGCGGGTTCCGGCCCAGATAAAAGCCATCGTGAGAGGAAGGTGAGAGGAAACAAAGATGAGATGGATGAATTACGGGAAACAAAGTAGGAAAATGTTTCCAGACTTCATGTCACGTCTTTGCAAAAGTGCTGTGCGTGGGCCCCCCTCCTCCCCCGTGATCACAGATGGCGTGTCCCCGCGAGTCAAGACCGATACCATTGTATTTGTGTTACACATCTTTGAGTCTGATGAGTGAGAGAGACAAGAGAGATAGAGAGAGAGGAATCGAGATGGGTATCACAAAGCGTTCCGAACATCGCAACCGCAGCCCGTGACAGACTTTTATCCTCCTTCAAGACTCATGGCACATCCCTCCCCGTAGAAGAGTCCCGTAAAAGATAACCCGTTTTTCCCCCTTCATGTCATGATAACCATTAAACCCCCGAAAGAGAAGCGCCGGCAAAAACGAAGAAGAAAAGACACCGCTCTCAGCTAAAGTCCCACGATTCTCCCCACAACTCGTTCAAGTTCAATCCCAAAGCTTCAAGACTAAAGTCGGGATTGAACGACTGCGCCGCCTTTGCCAAGACACTGTCAGCGACGAGTGGGGGGGAGAAGTCGCCGTGAAGACTCACCTGCGGGTCGATGGACGTGGGCATCCACGGCAGCGGCTGAGGCAGGAGGCTGTCGACCGTGTTCTGCGATGCCGACGACGCTGGGTAGCCCTGGAACGAGAAGGGCGTGACCGACTTTGATAGGTGAGTCAGTAGCTGCTCGATGCTCGACGATGACAACGACAACGACGGAGACGACGAAGACAACGCAGCCGCTGCCGCCGCCGCTGCCGCCGCCGGGACAAAGCCGGGGATGATGCTCACCTTGGCTCTCTCGGGAACCTCCAAGCCGGGGATCCTGGACAGCTCCGACTGCTGACTCGACACGGGGGGTTCCTGGTTCGCCAGCAGCTTGTAGTGCAGGTTGACGAACCGTTCCGCCGACGACGCCTTGGCCTGCTCCGTCGTCTTGGTGCCCAGGTGCGCCTCGAGCAGGCCGAGCGCCGAGCACATGATGGAGTAGCCCCACGGCTCGGTGTTGCCGCACCGCAGGAGTCGGTCCTCCTTCATGGAGAGGCACTTCTCCAGCAGCTTGACCGTGTGTTGCGAGTTGATCATGATCATGTTGGTCGAGCCGCGCGGCTGCAGCATCGTTACGCTACAGAGGTTGACGGCCGTCGTGAGGGCGTCCTCGCGCAAGAAGTTGAGGCACCGGATGCCCTGCTCGTAGAGCTTGTCGTGCAGGAGGACAATGTCTCGCGCGGCGTTGTAGTAGATGATCTCCGAGTACTGATACTTGGCGTTGGACTTGCGGAGCTTGAGGAAGGGCTGGTGGAGCGGGATGATGTACTGGCGGAGCTGGATGTGAAGCAGCGTGTAGGCGAGGAGCGGCCTCTTGCCGCCGTGCGTGTTGTTGTTGTTGTGCTCCCACGACGGCAGCGAGTCGATCTCGTGTGTGATGTCGTTCGTGTATCGGATGACCTGGTCGTAATCAACCTCCCCCGGGGGACCGCAGAGAAGCCGGCTCAGCTCCATGCGCAGAGGCAAGCTCTGACGGGCGAGGTTCTGGTAGGAGGAGTACGTGTACTCCTTTCCGTGCTTGGACGGGGGCAGCTGGGTCGTGTCCTCGTCAAAATCCTCGTCGTCCAGATTCCTCGGCGGCTGCACGTCGTAGTGCAGCTGGCTCACCAGTGTGGGCAGGCCGTGATCGAACGAGGCCTGCATATCGAACTCTTGCACCGTCGCCCATATCCTGCGCCGCATCTCCTGGTTGTATACCGAGATCTTGCCCGACATGTGGCTGGGCTCCCGGTGCAGGCCGACCGAGATGCCATCCTGGATCAGGGCGCCCGAGTTCGTCCAGAAACGCTTCTTCTTCACCGTGTTCACCCGCTTGCTGAGATACAGCAGACAGGCAATCTGGTAGTGGATGAGCTTCCGGTGCTTCATGCTCTGGCCCGTCTGCCATTCCTCGACGGCCTTGATCCACTTCTCGGCGGTGCTGTGGGCGTTGGAGATCATGCCGGTGAACCTCAGAGACTCGTGGGTGTGAATGCAGTTCGCGACGGCGCAGATTGCCAAGACGAGGGCGGTGAGTGCGGCGTAGCGGGATTCAGTCGGGTTCTCCCAGAACTGCGAGTATTCCCTGCGGAACGTGGGGATGTGGATGATGCGGTGCATTTGCTCGAACTGGTCAATGTAGACCTCCACCAGGGCGTCACAGTGATCCTTGGGTGGCAGCAGAGACTCGAGCTGAGCATCAGGCTGGAGGAAAAACTTGTCGCGGTCCTCCTTGCGCTTCTTGCGGTCCTTGCGGTCATGGGCCTTGACGGGCTTCAGCCACTCATCTGCCGTCTCCTTCATAAAGGGACACAGGCCAGTCAACTGTGCGAGGATCAGATGAATTCTCATCTCAAAAAAAAAGAAAAAGAAGGCAAATCAATGCCTCTCATCTTAGCGGAACAAGTAAGTGAAAAGACGTACCTCGATGAAGGCCATGGTGGCGTTGTGAGGGCCGAAATACCGCGTCCTGAACTCCTTGCCCCTGAAAAAGCGGATCTCTGACTTGTCACCGTCACTGTACTGATGCCAGCAGGACTGCAATTCCGAGTTGTTGGCGCAGGGGTCCGCGGGCGGGTCACTGGTCTCATCCTTTTGGGTGAGCGGCGAGTTCGTGCCGGCCACGGTGCTGCCGTCGAAGGAAGACATGGCCTGTCGCGTGAGTTGGGTCTTGAGCTGGGAAACCTCCAGCTCGAGGCGACGGATGCGGTCGTGGTCCTTGGCCGCCTCGCGGATGACGGTCAAGTCGGCCTCCTTGCTGGGCATGACGAGATCGCCGTTCCTCCGCGAATCGAGCTGGGCGAAAGCGGGCGGGACGCCGGAGCTCGCATTCAAAACAACGCCCGACTTGGTCTCGTAGGTGCAACGGTCCGGCGTGCCGCTCTTCAGGCATCGCTGGCACGGGTAGCCTCTGTCGCAGGACAGCTTCCTCCGGCGGCACTCGAGGCAGCTCAGGCGGACACGCTGGCGCTTGCGAGGATGCTGTGAGTTTTCATCGTCATCGCGAGAGTTGGTGGGAGACAGACTCCCGGCGTCGTCCACGGAGGGTGACATTGTGTTGCTGTTGTCCAGATTCATTGAGGCGTTACGGGAGCGAGGTGGAAATGATCGAAGAAAACGAGGAAAAAGATTTACCGCGCGCAGGGGCAGGCCACGGGCATGGTTATATCACAAAGGTACCGAGTGACAAGACAAGACAAGGCAGGACAGACGGGCAAGAAACGATCAGCCTCCGGACCGGAGAGGCAGGAAGGCGGAGAGGCAAGAGAGGGTACTTTGACTTTGCACCTGCCGTTTGCTGTCAAGATGTGCCTCGAAAATCAAGGGAAGAAACTTCCCCCTGTCAGTCAGCGCCATTTACCGCCGAGAGCGAGTGGCCAACTGCTCTAACAGACTGCACGCTGCGCAATGCATAAGCTGTGTTAAGAGATGCTCAAAATGATTATGTAAGACTGACAATTCCGAGCGCCGAGACTCTACAGCCGAGCACCTCCGAGCGTATATGATCCACTTCGATGTTCTTCGAATGTGGGGCATCTGATAAGATTAGATCGGCCCTTCCCCTCTCAAAGTTCTCCATTCTTGACTCATACTGCAGGGATTTCGATCAGATAATTTTTCATCCGCTCTGCAACCCACAAGCCGTGATCCCAAAGGAGCCTGGCACTCTGAGCTCAGGGCATGGCATAAGCCGACACAAGACGCGTCGTTTCCACCATCCTTACCTAGTTAACTTAACAAGCCCTCTCTCTCCGCCTGCGATGATCCACGTCGAGTTACACCCTCGCGACCACTGCCTGCATCGTACACCGCACACATACCGGGACGACGATGACGGTCATGCAAAGAAACGATGAGGACTCTCGACCTTGCTGGGGTTGGGCGGCCTATGACGCGTGTAGAGCCCATCCTTTTGACCATTGAGCGGTAAGGGGCCCTTTTGAAGCCACACGAGACCGTTTCTCGACACTAGGAACGCCTACCTGCTTGATCCGTCCCAGCGGACCAATACAGCTCGTCGAGGGCTGTGCCACCGACTATGACTAGTCATGCCGACCAAGCCGGCCATCGCAATGGGCCGTCTCCATCAATGGATCTTGTTTGTCATTCAAATCACGCAGACCTCTTGGCGTCCGCCTCTTCAATTGGGTCGAAACGATGGAACAATTCGTTTTCACAGCAGCAACGCACCCGCCATCCGTCATCACGGCGGCTCTGGACTTGCCAGCGAAAAGATGACGACCCCGACCAATTATGCACTCAGTCGCGCACACTCATCTATCGTAGGAGAGACGCCAGCTCTGCCCGGCCACGCTCCCCTCCTCCTGAGGAACCGACTGCATGGTGAGATGTCTCTAAGACTCGGGCTGTGTGGCCAAGTTTCTTCAGCATAAGACAAGGGGACTAGGCCCAGCCATGCAAGCCAGTAATCAGATGCCTGTGGACACTAACCTTCTTAGCTGCATCAATCTGAGGCTTTTGATGTTCCCTTGCAAATGGATCACCCCATCGCTGGAGCTCCAGTCGACACGAACCCCCCACACCAGACCCAAGAGGCTTTGTGGTAAACGCCAGACGAATGAGCACTCAACCTCGCGTGATCGTCCACGCAGCGCAGCGGCTACGCAACCTTTAACCCTCGCGGCGGCATTTCTTCAACCCACCGGCATTTTTCTTATCAGATGAAGACATCCCTGCCACCACGGATCATCTCTCCGAGATCGGTGCAAGGGCCGGCGTCGAGCCACTCACTCACTGTACGGCGTGCGGAGTGCCACATTGAGGCGCGTCGGAGCGTTTCAAGGGGATCGACGTCAAACACTGCACGGGATGCTTGCTCGACTGCGCGCGTGGCACATAGCCACTAAAGGGGCCCAGTGTACTATTGTATGCTGAGACAACAACCGGGGCAGATGCGAGTCCGTGGTGTAGTCATGTTTTGCAACGTTTGCTGCCGCGAGGAATCGCGGCTTCTGCGCCGGAGATCCGGAATAGACAAACAAACCACTGTTCTGTTGCTTCTTGAGGTCGCCGAATCTGCGACTGTGATGCCATAACGCCTTTATCACGCCACGATGCGCTTCTCTTTCTTTCCTCTGGCTGGGTTGCTGGCGACCGTCGGAGCCAGCCACGTTGGCGGCAGAGCCTTTGATCGGTTCATCTCCATCTGGCTGGAAAATCAGGTTCGTTAACGAACCCACATCATCTCCCTGCGGGCACCGCTCCGTTCCCTCGCTGACATTGGCTGCTCCAACAAGGACTTTTCCAAAGTCGTCAAGGATTCCCACATTGCCGACCTGAAGAAAGAGGGGATTCTCCTATCGAACTACTATGCGCATACCCACCCCAGCCAGGCCAACTACATTGCAGCTCTCGCCGGAGATTACTTTGGCATGAACCACGACGAACCCGTGCGGCTGCCAATCAACGTGTCCACCATCGTTGATCTGCTCGAATGGCGGGGACTGCCATGGAAAGCCTACATGGAAGACATCCCCGGTCCGGGTTACTTGGCCGCAGCCAGCGACGGTCAAACTGGCCATGGCAAGTGGGACTACGTCCGGAAACACAAGTTTGTCTCGCCCATTGAATGCCGCTGAGGTCTGCGGATGCTGATTTCCCACATAGCCCTTTTGTGTCATTCGACTCCATCAACCTCAACGGGAGCCGGCTGCTCAACATAGTAGGCTTCGACGACTGGAAGATTGACTTTGACAAGAAGCAAGTGCCTCAGTGGGCCTTCCTGTCCCCCAACATGATGAACGATGGCCACAATACAACCATGGAGTATGCCACGAAGTGGGCGCACGACTTCTTGAAACCCATGCTGGCGAAAGACGCCTTCAAAGAGCGCACGTTGATTCAGCTGACGTACGACGAATCCGAAGACTATGGGAAGCCGAACCGGATCGTCTCACTATTGCTGGGGAGCGCGATACCTGCTTTCTCCAAGGGGACCGAGGACAAGACCTTCTACACCCACTACTCGATGCTATCAACAGTCGAGTACAACTGGGAGACGCCGAACCTGGGACGGTATGACGTGGGCGCCAACATCTTCAAGTTCGCGCAGGACCTCGGTAGCAAAGTCATCGTCCCAAACAAGGACCCGCCCAATATGGCTTCTGTTCAGAATACGGAGTCTTATTTCGGGCCTCTCAACGGCGACGCCAGCCGTTTCCGCCCCTACCCACCCCCGAACCTCGCCCTCAACGGGTCCAGCGGGTTGCCCATCCTGGAGCACGTCCGCCTGCAATGGGTCTACCACAACCAGCCGACCCCGTATGATGGGAGCGGCACCCTCTACGACGCCAACTTCCAGCCTCAGTACATTCCACAGCCCGTATAGTAATCTTTAATGCACGAGAGTCAACGCCCTGACCTCTCCAAGGCTTGTTCGGCGACGAACACCTGGTCCTCGACATCACCCTCGACATTACCGCTTAGGCGACGCCCTTTCTCCGAAACGAGAACCACAGAATCGTTTTGCGGGCGATGGCTCTATCACATACTTGCGGAACTGCAGCCCTACGCCGCAACAAGGAACCCCGTTGCCGGGCCTCCTAAGAAGATAGACTGCGAAAACAGGCCCCCTAGGTGGTGTGTTTCCATACGCTAGGAGACGATTTCTCACGGTTCAGTAGAAGATCTTTAGTGACACGGATCACTACGAAGGTGGAATATGCGTCTAGTAGGAGCTGTTACCCAGCAGGTTCTTCTTAGCGAGTCAAACATGGTGAATGTAACCTAGTCACGTTGGCATCGGCCGGTGTCCTTACTGGGGAAGCATGCCCCCCGATTCGCTCAGCACCTGGCTGTCTAGCCAGGGTGAAGAGCTAGCAATAGTTTGATTACTCCAAGCCACTGCCGCAACTTCGAGAAGCCTCTCTTGGTCCACGGGTGACCTCCTCGAGCGCTAGCCGCAGGCTTCCAGAAGCGTTATCACCTGGGAGGCTTGGTCACGAATGATTGTCTCAGGGGATTATGCCACAAGAAATGAAGAAAGAGACCTCCCTTTGGTCTCTGAGCTCACAAGGTGAATCTCTTAGAGCACTGACAGGACGGAATTACCGGACTTACGAAGAAGGGGAACGTCAATCACAGGCCAAGCTGGTCGTTGCTCGCAGGAGAAGTACATGCGAATTGCCAATACTGAGTTTGAAGAAGCTTAAACCCAAGACGGGCAGCGTGCGAAGCTTGAAATGATGGCAGGCATACTTTGCAGCAGTTCTCTGACATCGGGATTCAGAGTTGCCAGCACGACACACTCACGACGTCAAATGCGGTCCGAAAGACCGATAGTTGCAATGTTATTTCGAAGATCAGACGTCGACTTTTGGCCGTTTCAAACAAGCTAAGAGAGAGGGGGGAGAGAGAGAGACAGACAGAAAGGCTTCAACTTGAATATGGTCTCCTCGGTCGATTGGGTATTCTCTCTATTTACAACACCGCCCGTCTGATTGATTCGGGATGGGCTTGCATGCCATTGATTCACCCGAAGAACTTTGACTATGACCGTCGCACTGTCCAAGCGGCCATTGTCAAAGCAGAAACCTTGGCCTTGTTCAGTCAGGCCAGTCAGTCTGTGGGCTTCGACATGACTCGAGTCGCGAGCTGAGGGGAAGAAAGCAGCGCTGTTTATTGTGTACTCTACTTGTACACATAGAGGAGTATGAAGCAGCAAGCAAGCCATCCGCAGCCGATGTGTTGCGACGCGTGCCGACGCGAAGAGAAACTATTTGCAAGCCACCCATCTCGAACCGAGGTTGATCCACATCGGGGTTACTATAAGAATGCAAATGCGATCCGTCGTCGCACTTGAGATTTAGTGGTATGATATCTCGTCGGAGCCCTGCGCTAAGGAGACACAACCGAAAGGGGAGGCACACGACGCCAAATCCGGCATTTCTTGGGATGCTGGGAAATACAATTGCCAAACCACGCACATACCCTTTCATGGGGCCCCTTGTTACCTTGCAAAAACGTCCATGTTCTGGGCCAAACTTTCAGTGTCCAGAACCGTTTCTCTCCCGTGTAACCTTTGCGCAAGCGGCGACGGCGTGTGACGAGGATGCGGCTTCAGTGGACCTTTATCTGTACATTGCGAGAGACTGAGGGGAGAGGGACATGCAGGCAGAGCCACCAGCACCAGACGAAGGGCACAGGCGAGAGAGTGTTCCGAACCTGTTGGATGCCATTCGGGCCTTGTAGCATTGGCTCATAATTGTCCCCTTCCCCCCCCTTCGTCGTGGAACCAAAGCCTCCCCTCCCGTCCCGCCCGCCCTCGCCGCCAGCGAAGACCAGGACGTTGTAACGCCGTGTTGGATTGGCACTAGAACGCGCTAGTCGTCGCCGGCCTGGCGAGCTAGGGAAGAGTTGTTGGCGGCGGCAGCTTGGTCGTCCGACGGGGATCGATCTCATTTGCGCCGCTTCACTTGGCCTGGCATGGCCTGGCCTGGCCCGGGAGCTTCATCCTTCTGGCTGAGACGAATGGCCTGCATGGACCGAGATTTTTATTGCGACGACGACAGGCACGGCACGGGCATCATCCACGAGATACTCCAGGCGTTGTTACTGTTGTCGATCCTTGGCGCGCGCGGGAGACATAAACAGTATAGTGTCTGTGAAATTCTCCGCGAAAGAATGTGGGGGGGTGAGGAACTGTTGCAATACTGCATTTTACTTTGTACCTACCTACCTGTATGTTACCTTTTGCTTATTTCCCCCGGAAATTAGATGAAACTCGGGAATCCAAGCTTGCACAACCCTGGTGGGGAAAAAAAAGGCAAACATGATTCAGTCAAGCTTCGATGCATAACGACCCGGTCCTAGTTCGGAGTCAACAGCAGTATTGGGAATCCCCATCGTCGCCTCCTTAGCTCTTTACATGTAATCTTTGGCGGCAACTCGTGCCCTCAAGCGTTGGCATGCGAGTATCGACAATGGTTGAGTCCTAGGAGCCACTGATATGCTCGAAGCCGTCGTGCCAAGGGGGTGCCTCACCGGTTCATGAAGCACAGGCGCAGGATCCACTGATCCACTGCCACGAGGTTCGAATGTCTGTTCCGATAACAGTTGGACCATGGCCGTAGACTCATCGTTGGCCAAGTCACACCCGACAATATCACGGGCGTCGTTTTTGCGTACACCCTCAACGGGAACGACCCCTTGATCTCCAAGGGACAGCATGCGCTTTCAGTGCCCTCTCTGCCATGCGTGTGGCACAAATGGGTAACTTTGGTTTCGCAAACCGAGCTGGTGATGCCCCTCCCGCGACTTGGTGCTGTTGTACGCGCTCTCGAGCCACCAGCGCTTCATCTGGTGGGAGGAGCTTCTTGCCACTAATTAGTCACCTAGTCTACTTGATATGCACCATCCGTCGGAGACCCTCAGACTACTTCATAGGTAGAACGAACGGGATGGCTAACTAAAGTTTGAACTTGTCATGGTTTCCCGTGCGGTTCCCCTGAAGGCCTCTGCTTTGGAGGACAGCCCGCAGCTTATATCGCACACGCTTTCCCACCCGCCGCCCCGGCATGCTGCTGCGGGTGTCTGTGGTTATCTGTCAAACACGAAGGAGATTCGTTCTGGCTGCGGCGAACCTTGATTTGCCTTCTTCTTCTTCCTCCTCCACCGCCGCCTCCACCTTACCCCCCCCTCCCCTCTTTCTGACTCTCTTTTGTCCCTGTCAGACATCACCACCGCAGACTGACAGCTGCTCGGCGCCATGAGGCAGTCCATGCTAATCGGCCTCATGGTCGCCTTCTTCCGAGCCTCACAAGCTTCCCTGCTAGACTACGCAGGAAAGCTTCCAGAGTGCGGTGTGAGTCGCCTCCGTCCCGGAGAGAGATGCGTGGGGAAAGGACATGAGAGGAAGCACACTCGGCTAACTAACATCATCCCGCCTTTTCCTCTAGCTGAACTGTACTCTGGAACAAATACCGCTCTCGGCGTGCAAGGTCGTGTCGAACGATACCTGCATATGCAGCGATGAAAAGCTGAGGGCAAGCGTGCAGGCGTGCCTCCTCGAGCGGTGCAAGAGGCTGGAGGCCATAGGTAAGACCCTCGTCGTTGCACTTGTTCTTCATGGCATGTGATCGATGACGGACTGACGCCCATCCCCAGATGTCGCGAGGATAGAGGCCGAAGCGTGCAAGAGACCGGTCCGCAACCGGAAAGTCGACATCATCGCGCCCATCGTCATCCAGGCTCTCGGGGCATTGGCGGTCCCGTTGCGGTTATATGCCCGCTGGACAACCATGCACCGATTTGAGTCCGACGACCTGATCATGATCTTTTGCGGGGTATGTACAAAGCGTGTAGACGAACCGGGGAGGGAGGGAGTATTGGCCCATGATCTGACAAACGACAGCTCCTTTTCATTGTGTTCGTCACCCTCGGTCAGCTGGGTATGTCATAGCCCCGTTATCCATCATCTTCCTCCGCTCGCTCGTCGCTGACAAGAACCCCAAGCCGGCTCAGTCGCATTCGGGGAAGACATATGGATGGTGGAGCCGGAAGAGCTCACCTTCGGACTCAAGGTTGGAACCGACAGAATCCTCCCCTATCGGGCGCCGCCCCTCCACCCCTTTTCAAGAGACGCTGACAGTTACATCTCCCCAGATCTTCTTCATCGACGAGAGCTTCTACCTCGCATGCCTGGGGCTCACCAAGATATCGGTGCTCTTCTTCTACCTGCGGATATTCCCTAACAAATCGTTCCGGCGCGCCACCTACGCGGCCATGACCTACATCGGGCTGTCGACCACCATCATGCTCTTCATGCAGATCTTCCAGTGCATCCCCTTCTCGTTCAACTGGGACGGGTGGAAGGGCGACTTTGGCCCGCACCACTGCCTCAACATCAACGTGCTGGCCTTCGTCGCCGGCGGGCTCAGCATCAGCCACGACATCATCATCCTCTTCCTCCCCGTGCCACTGCTATGGCACCTCAACATGGGCCTGCGCTCCAAGATTGGCATCTTCATCATGTTCAGCCTGGGCATCTTCATCCTGATCACGTCGTGCGTGCGCCTGCAGTACATCGCCCTGTTCACGCGGTCGCTGAACCCGACGTGGGACTTTACGGATCCGCTCATCTGGTCGGGTATCGAGGTGTCGGTGTCGATGATCGTCGTGTGCCTCCCCGCGACGCGGGTCCTCTGGAAGCGCAGCCTGCCCAGGTGCTTCAGCTCCATCGCGACCCTCGAGTTCTCGCCGCCCAAGAGGGAGTCGAGCACGTCGTCGCGGGTCGCGCAGTACTCCAAGTCGAACGCCGGCGGCGGCGGCGGCGACCACCGGAGCAACGAGCAGTCGTCGTCGTTCGACCGAAAGGCGGCGGCGGCCGCGGCGGCGCGGAGGATCGCCGAGAGGAGGAAACAGTTCTTCTCGTTCCGGTCCACCAACGTCGAGCCGAGCGAGAGCGAGCTGGAGCTGGGCGACAAGGTCCGGGGCGAGGTGCGGACGCAGATCAGGTACGGGGACGCGGAACCACCCCCCTCCTCCACCTCGAGACGCCGGGGCTCTATCGAGTCGGGCATCCACGTGCGCACGACGACCACGTTTGAAGACTTGACGGGTGAGGCCCGCGGAAAACCTTTCTTTTTGCCATGAGATTGATCAGGACGTTGTTGTGGCTAAACTCTTCTTCGTTTTTTCCCTTTGCGGGTTCAGACCGGCCCCACGATATCGAAGAAGATCTGCGGAAGCTGGACTGAGGGCCGGCTTCCCACGGAACCAAGACGGGCGATTCTCCACGACGGCAGCGGCAATGACACGGGGTCACAGCACCGCGAGAGAGAACTTATGGGAACACACGATTACGGACGCGGACGCGGACACGGACACAGGGAGGGACTGGGAATCGAAGGAATGGTGATACCACTGCATCGGACGGCGTTGGGTTAGCATCGGGCTCATATTTATTTATAAAAAAAACAAAGAGAGACGACAAGGCAATGAAGCACAAATCAGCAAGGAGCTATCTCTCCTCTTTTCGTTCTGGGGACAATTAATCTGTGCCACCCGATCGAGGTCTTTCGAAACACTGATACTGATAGATATATTGTTCCTGATGGAACCGGTCGATGAGGTCTGGAATCGATGCCGACCGCCCCCCCACATATTCGAGAAGAAAAGTTATCGTTCCAGAACATGGCCGTATGTTGATAAGCTAACAAACTCGGCCGCGCCCGCTGAGCCGCAGGGGCCCCGGCATCGATGGCCTCGGCCCCCGGAGAGATCAATATGCTTCAGGGTCTTCCCCCCGGGGTCCTCCAAATCGGGATATCCATCGCCGGCCCTTAGGGCCACGGAGCGGTTCAAGTGTCGACCATCGCGTGAGTAACCAGCCCGATACATCGGGAGGTCAACGGAGTCCGTGGGATGGCTCAGCCGCCCAATCGGCAAGAAAACTTCGTCCCAACAATGACCTGATTTTTCACAAAAGAGAAAAACTTTCCTTTACCTGGACAGACGGATATATACCTGTAGGAACCTGCGCCCGCTCTCCCGTGGGGAGGAACAGGATCCCTGCGACCTCAGCAAGAGGGCGCGGAGAGCGGGCAGAGAGCAAGCGGAAAGAGAGAGGACAGGGAAGCACGCGGAGAAGGAGTCTGTTTGTTAGAGTTCCCTTTCCATGAAGCCTGCGCTTTCGAACCTCGGACAGAAGCAAATTTGGCACACGCGCCTCGCGCGTACGTCTTCGCCCCGCGTGTGGGTGGAAAACCCCTCGCCCCCCCCCCTGATTTAGGTATTGTGTCCCGACGGCAGATGGAAGCGACTTCGCCGTGTGTTTCGAGGCGTTATCGGAATGGCTGGCGGGTGAATTTTCGCGACCGCCTGAAAGAAGCTTCAAGATATTCGTCCCGGGGGCGTGAGCTTTTCCATACGAGAGTAGACGGTTGGGAGCCACTTCGAGCGGGGAGTCGACAGTGTCTCTGGGCACCTGCTGATGGCATCGGCCAGAAAGGCACTTCTGCGGCTTGGACGACGCTCAAGTGTAGCCCCAGGAAAGGTCGTGAAATTTCCTGTTTTCCTCTTCCATCCCTCTAGTCCAGTATCGACCCAAGTACTGAGAAACGGGGACTGGCTTGGAGAGCGTATGCCCACAAGACCACATGGCTGGGAGTAGACCCCGGGTTCCCCGCGAGTGGAAACATCACGGAGGAGCAATTGGACGAACTCGAAGGACTCTCAGCACGTTGTGCTGTTTATTCCAACGGCCGTTTTGCGGGTGCGAACTTTTCCCCGAGACCACCTGCGCGGGATGAAGATGATGGCGAGAACGATCACGAGAACGACTGCGAGCCCGAACACGCTGAGTCTGTGCTTCAAACGAGAGTTGAGAGGATCAAAAACTTGGAAAGATGCAAAGGGTGTCGTCTGTTCAGCCTCTTGGTCCGGAATCAGATGGGAGGGGGTAGGGGGCAGGGTTTGCCGGCTCACCTCTGCTCTTATTGTAGGCAGTAGCGAGGGAGGTTTCTGTCATACTGAGTAATCCGCCACGATACATAGGAGGAACGGTGTGTCGATGAATTCCATGTGCTAGAGACAGATAATAAGCCGTCCGTCAGCATCGAACAGTGCCGAAGCCAGAGTTGAAAGTGTTTGCCAAGCCAGTCAAAAGGCACGGCAATCGGTCCAGTTGTCTTGTTAGAGTCAGAGCACTTTGGACAAGAGCCGTGGTCGAAACCCGACTACGCCTTGGAATATACGGCTAACAGCGAAGTTCTTGATAGACGCCGCCGGATCTCTCAAAGCAGCCGGAGGGCACGGAAGATGACTCGATGCCGAGGAACAAAGCTCGAGCTGGGCCTTTTTTGAGACGAGGGCGACAAGGGGCGGCCAACCTGTGGCTCTGAACAATGTAATGGCGGACTTAATCCGTCTCGTTCACTCCAGCCCTTTTCTGTTATATGTCGGTACCTGACTCGGCAGTAGAGAACGCTGCCTTTCTAACACAGCCTCAAGAGCTCTGGTCGCCTCCTTGTCGCCAGCGTATATCTGGAGGTCTTTCGACAGTCAAAGACGAGACCCGCCTTCTCGAAAAAGCAGTCCAGGCGAATCCGTAGACGCTCATCTGCTAAAGACAATAAGCCAATTGACACACTCCTCGTCGACCTAACACCCAAGGCCCCTGTCCTTCTTGAACCTCCACTGATGGGCGCAGCATAGTTCGTACAGGACGGTCAAGATGGGCGTGGCGACGCTGTGCCTCTGCGCTTCGCGGACCACTTCGCCGAGGATGTTTTCGTGCTCAATCAGGTTGCCCTACAAGAAGTGTGAGCAACCCCGACCCCTTCCGATCCCGAAGATCCCGTATTCAGACCGACGCAAGCGAGCTCACCTTCTCAAAGTCGACTTGCATGCTGGGCTTGATGTTCTCCTCAACGGGGTTGAGCTGGATGGTCTTCTCCACGATGTCCCCAGGAATCTCGTGGCCCGCCGCCGTCGCCACCGCGAGGACCTCCCTCATGGCCGGGATGACCATCGTGTCCATCGTCTTGCCTGTCATCTGCAGCTCGCTAGCGTTCAGGCCCGTGAGGGCGCAGATCGGGTTGAACGAGGCGTTGTACACGAGCTTGCGCCAGCGGTCGAGGTCGACGTCTGGCTCGTGCAGACATGTCGCCGCCCCTCCGGCGGCGTAGAGCGCCACAAAGCGCCGCGCAGCGCGGGCCTGCTGCTCCTCGTCGTCGTCAAGGCGGGGGTTCCGGAAGGCGCCAATGTGCAGCAGGTCGTGCTGTTTCTGCTCGACGACGCCGGGGCACACCTCGTGGGCGTCGACGCGGCTCACACCCGAGAGGACGACGTTGGAGGGGAAGCGGTCGAAGAAGGGCCGCTGGATGTTGAGCCCGTTTTGGATGAGGACAATGACGGTGTGGCCGGGGGTGACGGCGGGGGCGACGATGTCAGGGAGCGGCGAGCCGGCGTCGGGGACGTTCTTGGTGCAGCAAACGAGGTAGTCATACCGTTCCTCGGGGCTTGCGTCTGATGTGTTGGGAACGGAGTTCAAGACTGCAGAGATTTCAGCGTCGGGTACAAGGCTGATCGCCGGCCGTCGCGGAAAAGACGACGGCGGCGGCGGACAGCAGACTGACCTCGGGCGGGACGCCAGTTCTCCAAGGTGCCGTGGTCGCATGAGCTGATGGAGAAGCCTTTGCGGCTGACGATGTCGAAGTTGGAACGGAGCACGGCTGTGACCTCGGCCAGGCCCCCGTGCTCGAGGTTAAGGGCGGCTATGGTGCCAATGCCGCCGCCGCCGACGAGGAGCACGCGTGCCTTGTGTGGCATGATTAGCTTCACTGACTGTGTTGGCAAGGATGGTATCTGATGGGATGAGAGGTCGCCAAGTTAGCCAGGGAGTGAGATGGGAGGACCTAGGCCGCACTGATTGTCTGCTGTGTTCGCACATAAGAAGGTAGGTGAGTGGCCGCCGGAACCGTACCGGCGCTTGGCAGCCGGTTACCCCGCACCTCCGCCAACTGAGCCCGAAACCCCCGGCCCGGTCATTCCTCGCCCGCCCCACGGGTCCGGATCGGGCCTGATGACCAAGACACGGTCGAGATGCCGCTTGGCCAGTGCCGGGGATGCCTCTCGCCTCAGGTATCTGTGATACGTCACCTCGCAAGGTCTCCTGGGAGGAGATTGTTGAGACGAAATGGTATCGGAGAGGGTGTGGAGTGGCGGGCACAAGTGTCTTGGAGGGACAAGCTTCGCCTGCTCCGCCGAGTCAAAATCATTCATTGAATCGCGAGGAGCGTGTCATGCAATCCAGATTTGAATTTCTGAGCCTCTTGCTTTGTGAACTTTCGTCCCCAGCGAGTAAAGGAAATCGGCAAAGTGAGAGCCCCGAAGTAAAAAAAGCTGACTTCGCCCGACGGCCTCGGAAGCGAGGAGGGGGAGGGGGGCTCGGGCGAACTTGCACATTGGACATGGCCTGAGAACAAACCGCCATTGCGTTTGTCGGCGCCGGAAGGGCCTGATTTTCGGGGAGCCGTTGGAAATCACAACGAGCACCATTGCCCCCCCTTCCCCTTTCTCCTCCATGCCGCACACGACGACGATCTGACGGAACTGCTGCCGCATCGAGAAAAACAACAGCGACGCAGCGTTCGTGGCGGCGGTTCATCGGGTTTGCGGAAGCGGCGCAAGACGAGGCGCGACGAGGGTGTCGGAGGAGAACAGGGAGGAGATACTCGGGAGACGAGAAGAGGAAAAGGGACACGGAACCAGCAGCGCAGTCCGGCGGACAAGGATTGCACGAGCCACTTGGGCCATTTCGTTGGTTCGTGTGTCAATATTCAAATGTCTCAACCAACTCAATTCAAACCAACCAACCTACTTCTCTCTCACTCACCTTTTCCCCTTCTTCTTCCTCTACCCCCCCGATCTCTCCCGCACTCCTGCACACGCGCACACACACAAAAGCCGTCGCAAAGCTTCTTTTCCCCGACCCCTCTCTTTTAAGCTTGCTCGAACCTAGCCATCGGGTCTAGAACGACTCAGGAACCACTGCCGGGAGAGAAATACAATCCCGATCAGAACTCTTATCACTGCATTCCTACTCACGTCTCTCAAATCCCACATCCCGCATCCCGGCACGATACTTAGGTCAAGGTGATCAGAGGCACACAATGACACAACAAGCCGACGTCGCCGCCGCGACCCCTCCCGCCACTACGGCCCAGTCCCCATCCCCATCTCCTCGCGACCGCATCATAGCGCACATGAACAGCGACCACCAGCGGGAGCTCTCCCTCTACCTGCGCCACTACGCCGGTCTCGGCCACTCCGCCGCCGCCACGCCGTGGCTCAAGGACGTGACTCTCGAGGGCATGACCATCGCCGCCGGCGGGCTCGGCGGCAAGGAATACCACGTCGCCTTCGACCCGGCCCTTGGCTCCTGGGCCGACGTGCGCCCCGCCGTCGTCGAGATGGCGCGCGTCTCGCGCCGGGCGCTGGGGCTCAGTGACGTTGCCGTCACCCACTTTGCGCCGCCGCAAGGCTTTGACGTCGTTGTCTTCGGCTCCGTTGCCTTTTACTTTGTCTGCTGGCTCACGCTGGGGTTCGTGCTGCCCGGCACCCCCATCTGGTCCTTCCTCCAGGCCGTGTTCCCTGGTGGGCCCAGGTTCTACCGATGGCTGGTCAAGGCCATTTTCCTGCCCGTGCTGGCCATCCATCTGACCGAGTGCTACTGGTTCCACCGGACGAGGCTCCAGAGGCACGGCATCGAGGCCGGCACGAGTCTCTGGTGGACGTGGATCGGGAGCTTGTTCTTCGAGGGGGTGTGCGGCTTTATGAGGTTCGACGCCATTGTCGCCGCCAAGAAGAAGGAGAACGAGGGGAAGAGCCACTAGGTCTTTGGCGCTGGGAGAGGAGAAATCGAGGCTTCCCCTGAGGGCGAGCAGGACCATTCAGCCGCCCACGGACGACACATGAAGACGAGAGACACTGTCGTCGACAACCGGATACGACCTGGGTAGTGATCCAGCGGCAGCTATCCTTCGCAATCACTACGAGTCTGTCTCGGAGGTACTAGCCTCGCGCAAAAACGCTGGGTTGTTTGGTGTCCATCTCCTCGGAGGCTCGCAAACCATGCTTTTGACCGAGGGAAGGGGCAGAGTCGAGCATCTGACTGCCAGCCAAGAACACAAACTGGCGGGGGAGGCTCGAGACTTTCGTTGGTCAGTGTCACCGAACTTTCTGAAAGACAGTCGAGGGCCACGGCTACGAGTGTAATGTTAATTAAGGTTGGTAGTCACTGGGGCCACAGGCGCGTATCTCACCAGCAAAAAGGAGTTGGTCGCATCAGCGCCGAGTGTCCGTCTTTGCCACAATCGAGTGCTGTTTCGTGTGCCTATCAAATGCTGCTCCTGTGTGGTGCATTACACCGCCGTCATGATGTGTACTCACTTAGTTACAGAGCGGTCTCGTGAGAGTGAACGGCAGAGCAGCAAGACAACACTCACTGACTGCACACTTCACGTATCGTGTGACGGTGCAAAGAGAAGACGGAGAGGAAGCTGGGAAGGCGAAAAAAACAGGCTGGAATTTCGGGATGCTGGCTGCTCCTGCCGCACCCGCCGCGGCAGCCACGTGACGATTGTCTTCGCTTCGCTTCGCTTAGGGAGAAGGGAAAGAGCCAAAGAAAGCCCAACGTACCTATCTGTACCTGCCTTTCTCTCCTCATTTTCCAGACAACTTTTGGCCACTCTCCCCTTGTTCCAACGATCTCAGCCCAACCAACCTACCGATCGACCTAGCCGACGGAAGCTCCAACCTACACCACCACCATCGCTCGTACGGCCAAGGCCTCACAATCCTCTCGATGCCATGGCGGTACGCACGCCTCGTTGAAAAGCCACTGGCGGGTCGCCGCTTCATTTCCTCGAATCAAGAGAGACAGCCAGCCCGAACAGCCTTTTGACTGCTGTTGCGCGAAGTGTCACCCGAAAGACACCTCTCGAATCAACAGTAGCGACGCCCCCGCATGCTTGCTATCCTCTTCACTTACAAAGTTGCGCGATATTATTGGCTGTTGCAGTTCCGGCCGTGTTCGAACCAGAACAACGACAAGCATGTCCAGCCAACAGCTAAGGTGGCAAGGCGCACCATTGTTTGCTCGAGGCCACAAAGCGATCCGAGATCCTTATGAGCGCCGATCCAACAAACAAAGGCTATGCAATCGGCTTGCCTCCGATCCTTCCTCGGCATCGGTCTTGCCTCCGGAGCCCAATGACCTAGATTTTGCCGGTACTATCTCGTTCAGGACGACATCAGAACGCCGAATGGTCCGCCACCCTAGGATGGGATCGGAACACTACGCATGCCGTCACATCGATAGCAATCGCCCACACTATTTTGTTGTTTTCGCTCCGCCGCCGGCTCGGCAATATGGTCAATGGTGGCCACGCAAACAAATCCGAGGACAAAAGGATCCCAAGGGCCATCACACCCCACTCTGGTGCCATTGTTGTCGTTCTTGGCAATACCATGGGGTGAATTGACTAGACCGCTCCGACGTAACCTCGGATCCAAGTGGCGCTGTCCCGAATCGCAGCAAGTCCAAGTCACAGCGTATAAGCTCAAGAGGAAAACCCGATACCCATGCGTTACCGAGACTCTAGACTTTCACCACGGTCGCAACCTACCATGTCACGGTGGACTGGGCATTCACCCAGCCGCCCGTTCCAACGTTAACCCCTGTGACGCCAATAATTACATCTCCGAGGGCGGGGGTCGGCTTGATTGTTAGACTATGCTATCCAGTTGAACCCCCCTCCTTCAACAACTGCGGGGCGGCATCATCGTCAAGGATGAAGGAGGAACCCTACGTTCACGCTTATTATGCGCCGAGCGGGGTTCCCGCTCGCCTCAAAAAGAGGGACCGGAACCTTGAACTGCGGAGTTCGGGCCCTGTCCAAGTACACAGGTACATGGTCTGCAGTCGGGACTGCGCGACTCGATCTCTGCTCTCTGACGACAGGATGGCCCTGGCGCCAGTTTGTCTATCTGGATCAATAGAGGGTTCCTCCGGCCGTTGCCAATATCTGTGTAGGACACTGATTTTTTAGCTGTTCCGATTGCGTAGGCTCAGCGCCCGGTTTCTCATGCCTTGCAAACGACAGCGTGGTGGCTCTTTTAAACACACAATATGCTCACCGGCGTTATCCTTCAATGGCCAGCTTTCATCCCATCGGTTCTCTTCTCAGCCCTGTTCTGCTCTGCGCAACGCTTCGTCCAGTCCTGCCCGGCTGAACTCAGTTCCAGAGTGGACTGTAGCGGCAGTTGTGGCCGTTGCTGGAAGAGACAGGACAACGCGCAGACCTGGGTAGAGACCGCACACAGAGTTAAGCTTGGTCCAATACCACTTTTACTCAACGTTTTTGCGGCGTATCTTTGACATCCAATGGCAGCATGAAAATGCAAAAAGTCAAACAGTATTGATTATTCGGCCAACTTTGCCAGCCAAACTAAGAGGCACCGGCTCCCTTGGCCCTCCTCCCTCACCTCGATCCAGAATCAGCGGTCTTATTCGGGGCTTAGTACCATTTGTCCCCTGCAAACGCTCCGCCGCTCTGCCGCCTACAAGCTACAAGCACTTGTGGATGTTGTTGTTGTTGCCGATAATCAATCATCGGCGGCCTTGTCTCTTCGCGACGCACCCCTTCTCGGGAATAGTGTGGAGGCTCTTCCTGGGAGATTGTACAAGAGATGTGGCTGAGTACACAGCAAGTCGCGCTGACTTATGGGATGGTCCCGTACCGATACGACAGCACAGCAAGTTATGACACTGCCAAATTGCGTCGGGTCATCGACCCCGCTCAAGATGGTTTCCCGTTCACCCAGGTTCACCGCTGTTGTGGTCCCTCCACACAAACGACGGGGAGTCGTGTGCGTCGTGTGTGTGAGGGGTTCACGGCAACGCGGTTGAGCGATGGAAGTTCCAAGTGGCTTTCGGGGCGCATATGCAGCCGTCACTCTGCATTCAATAGCCGCACGTGGCTGGGGACGAAAGAAGAAAACAGAAGACTCTCCACTGTGGGCTCTGTATATAAGTTATTGCTAAGACTTTTAGAGGGGCAAACAAGACTCCCCGATCCGGACACTTTTGCGAAAGTACCCACTAGCTCGATCGAACCCTGGCCTCCTTACACATTGTAGCTTATTCTTGGCCAAACCCTGAGGCTCTACCCGTACCTTCGCAGAGTTCCACGAACCCCTCTGCCATCCGCTTGTCGCCCACCAACGCCGACGCCGACGGCAAGGCTCCCTGCAACATACAGGTGGGTGGGCAACGCAAGACCGGCCCAGCGGTCAGGAGAGCCCACCCCGATGCGGGCTAGCTATCCGGGGTACCCATCGTGACAATGGGATGATTGACCGGGGACGGCGTCCATTCTCATGGACTGAGGGATCGTTCTCGCGAGAGCAAGCAAAGCATGGTCCACTGTGGCATCAGCAAACTTCGCTGGCAGATAAAGACAGAGTCGAGGACTGGCCCGAAGTTGCGAGTCCGAACACATCACGGCCTCTTTCTTCAGTCTCGTCCACCCGCAAGCTTTAAGGCCAGCCGGTTCCCGTCCCCCCGTCCCCCGTCTCCGTCCCCGACCTCTTTCGGTTCTACCACACCCGCCTCCTCAGGTTTTTGGTCTCCCGCCAGTAGAGCGAGCGGCATCAACATCGCCATGAGAGCTCAAAGCAGCCTCCAAGGCCTCCTGAGGGTCGTGGTCGCCACCTCATGCCTTGTTACCGCCAACCCCATATCACCTCGGTGGACTGTTGGCCAGCCGGTCACCACCACCAGTGGTTCCGTCGGGGGTCACGCCGCCCCCGGCGCAGACCAGGTATGCAGGCAGAAATCCCCATTGCAGCAACGGCGTTCACCAACTAACACTATCACTAGGTGTCCGAGTACTTGGGCATTCCTTACGCTCAACCGCCCGTTGGGGCCTTGCGCTTTCAGCCGCCCGTCAAGTACAACGGCTCCTCTCCAATCAAGGGCTCGGCATTTGTAAGTCGCTTACTTCCCTGACTATTCCATATACTCTGTTTCTGTTGAAAACCAACAATCGTCTTCACAGGGACACCAGTGCATGCAGCAGTCTAGCGCGCCTGCCTCCATCGAGGCCATCAAGCAGTTTGGGATTCCTGCTTCTGCCGCTGCTGTGTCCAGAACCCTCGGGGACACAGGCTCTCAGAGCGAAGACTGCTTGACCTTGAACGTGTGGACCAAGCCGCAAACCGGCGATGCGAAAAAAGCCGTGCTGGTTTGGATTCACGGTGGCGCCTTCATCATCGGTAAATTCGCGACCGTCTGAGGTTGTAGAAAGCTTGGAGAGCGTACTGACTTACCCGGACTCTAGGGAGCGCCCGAGTCCCAGCTTACGCAGGAAAGGTCCTTGCTGACGAGAACGACGTGGTGGTGGTGTCGATGAAGTGAGTTTCCGCCGGATTTCGGTCTCATTCAAGAATGCCGGTGCTAACGCGGTCCAACCTTGAAAGCTACCGCCTCAACATCTTCGGCTTTCCGGGAAACCCCGTCGCCGCCCCCAATCTTGGGTTTCTCGACATCCGCATGGCTATGGAATGGGTTCGGGACAATGTTGAAAAGTTTGGCGGCGACGTCAACAGAATCACCATGTTCGGCCAGTCTGCCGGCGGCTCTTTGGTCGACTACTACTCGTACGCGTATGCGTCCGACCCCATCGCCAACGGTTTCATCCCCATGAGCGGCGTTGCCAATGGGTTTGGCGTCTATACCAATGCGACCGTGAACGAAAAATGGTTCCAGGTGTCATCAAGACTTGGCTGCGGCAACAACTTGACAGACCACAAGGCCGTCTTTGACTGCGTGTCGAAGAAGAACGCAACGGATCTCATTGCTATTGTCGCCAACACGACTGGTTCGGTGGCGGGTGGGCTCACGTTTGCTCCTGTCGTTGACGATCGTCTCATCTTCGGCGACTACAGCATCCGCGACTCGGCCAAGGCGGGATACCTCATCGGCAACACTGACAACGAGGCTGGCTACTTTAAGATCGCGGCCCCTGCCGCCAACGAAACCTACTGGTTCGGGTTCAACCTCGTTGTTTACACGTGCCCCGCCGCACGAAGGGCGGCACGGGCAGTGTCTGCCGGCCACCCGACATGGCGATATCGCTATTTCGGCGACTTTCCCAACATGGCCATCAGCACGACGCCGCCCAGCGGGGCATGGCACACATCCGAGGTCCGCACCGCTTTCTTTTTTCCCATCAATATTCTTGGCCTGAGACATGCCAACTGACGTCGCTTAGGTCCCTGTCCTCTTCGGCACGGTGCCGCAGGACGTAATCAATAGTACGGCGCAGCAGATCGCCGTCGGCAAGTACATGCGCGGGGCGTGGGCGGCCTTCGCCAAGGACACGACTTCCGGTCTCCTCAATTACAATTGCCACGGCACGTGGCCGAACTACCAGGCGGATGGCGACACTCTGAACCGAATTTCGTTCCAGAACCAAACGGGCGCGAACTTGGCGCCCGGAAACACCTACGACGGGTTATGCGCGCAGGTGGGGATTCCCGTCGCTTAAGCTGCACGTCGAGCGTCCGCGAGGACGTCTTTTTCAATTCCACTGTACATATTTTACAACAAGATATACGATACATGACATATACTATATGATATCTTATAGAATTTTCACCACGCCCCCATTTTCGTATTGCGACGCAATGTTGAGAAGAGAGGAGATCCTGGGTGAGTGCGACGCAAAAAAGAGGTGACCCGAACCGCCGGCATGTCGAACCCGCAGATTTGGCATCACAACCACTCACGGGAAGATCAGTCTCTCTTGTTCTCTCATACAAGTCATACAACACGGCGTTCGCTACTTATCAAAGTTTGGAACCCGACTATGATTGAAGACCCTCGGTAGGTTGATTGTACCATTCCCACGCATGATCAACACTTGAGCAGTTGCTGATTCTGTTGCTAAAGCGCCTCTCATGACGGCTGGAAGGGGCAAAAGCCCACGCACCCAAAAGGTGCCCTCAATGGTCCGTCGACAGGGAGAGGAACTCGGCCCCACCTGCAAGCACCCAAAATACAGACCCGGCTAGTCCCCGGCTGGTCTCTTTGGCATAGACGACACGTATTGTATGCTATCACTGCTGTTTCCTGCAATTTTCCAAGTAAAAGCTGGGGGGCATGAGTAAACCTATTTGTAGGTACACACTCAGGCGATGGATGAATGCGGCGATTCAGGACCTAGGGAGCTGCCAGGAAAATCCATTACACTGGTCATTAAGTCATGCAGGACGGTCGACCCCAAACGTGTCAACCACCTCATCCCGGTTATGGAACGCTCTGCTCCCCCGATTGGCTACGGAAAGCTATCTATCTTCTCGGCGGGCGGAAAGAGAGCGAGCGGGCCCATCGGAACCGCTCCGAAAATGGAAAAAGAAAAAAACACTTGCCCGGCCGGCCGATGGACATATTTTGAGTGGACACGGTTTCTGATTCAACCCACTTACTCGCCACCTTTCCACCCCAATTCGGTCACATCTCTCGCTTTATTCGCTAATTTCTTTCCCTTCAACAAGACCGTCGACATCATATACTTTTACCTGCACCCTCGACACGAATGTCGGGCAAGCGTGACTATCGGTGTGCGATATGCGGTGGTCCCTTTCGATCCAACATCGCTCTCCGCTCGAGGTCGCGAGACGAGGAACATCCAGACGGGCTGGGTGATGATTTGCCGCAGGAATGGCAATATGACGGATTTGACCCTGCCCACTACCACCGAGAAGATGTTGAATGGCTGGAGAAAGCCCGCATCCTTGCCTCCAACTCGACCGCTGGAGTCAGCACAACTAGAGCCTTCGTTTCGGGCGTTGGTGACATCGGACCGAGGTTCGGGCACGTCGCGATCGGTGACAGAGGCGGCGACCCGTCCGCACCTGATTATCCCCTAATGGAATATTCTTGCTACTCCGACACGTGCCAACATGGCCCAGCCTTTCCGTTCCATCCATGCTGTTATGAGTTGCTCCTTCTGAACTTCTCCGAACAGCACGGCGTTCAGGCCGCGCAGCTGGACAAAGATGTGCTATACAATGTCATGTTTGAGCTGATGACGCCGTCGGTGGAGGACACGCTTTTCTTGGATCTCGACTATGGCATGGATATAGACAGAGCATTCGACCCCAAGCCTGGTCACAGGGACCCCGTCACCGTTGTTCCGCTGATCGGTGCCCCTGCTGCGGGTACGTTCTACGATCTAAGTCCATACGCCGCCATGAGGCCCGTCAATACTCAAGAATATTCTTCCGTTGTGGGGGGTATTCCACCTGCGGGCCCCGATGCTCTCGCCAAGCTACCACTCGAGGTCTTGACTCTAATCGCCTCGTTTCTCGACACGAGATCCGTCTTTCAGCTCATCAAGACCTCGCCGACGGTGTTCTCAGCCGTCGTGCGGAACCGGTGTTTCTGGAAACGTCACCTCCAAGTCTGGTACCGATGGTACTTTGAATGGCAGGCAGTTTTGCTCAAAGACACGGATCCTTTTCTCAAGCAAGCCGACCTGATGCAGGTCGCCTTCAACCTCGACCGGCCAGGGGAATCGGATCTCATTTCAGACATGATCATGACAAACCGACGGCGCATATGGGGCGTCTGCGACCAGCTTGCCCGGCGTTATCTGTCACGACACCGGCTGCAAAAACGCGACTCGGCAAGGCTTCCCGCGCCCAGTGGTATCATAGGACCTGTTCGTTGCAGCCAGCCTGCCGTGGTGCAGCCCCGGCCGGCCGGTGCGAGACTAGACCTCGCGGATGCGTATTGGGTCAGATCAGTCGAGGATCATCGGCACCCTCGAGTCTTTGAAGCCTTCTTTGACGCCGAGAATGGACTGGTAGGCCTGTCGCTTGCCCCCGTTGGGCAACGCAGGTACTTCGGACGACAAGGCATCGATGCCTTGGATGTAGACCTGGAGGAGGTCCAAGCCCGGGGGTGCGGGAGTGCGAAAGATGCGGTTGAAACCCGTCCATCTCGCTCCGTGAACGAGACCAGTCGTTCCTGGAAGCACACGGCCGACATTGCGCCAGGCCAGGCCATCAAAGGTCTGATCTTGCATGTGCAGGGGACAAACGCCCAGACGTACAGGGTATCATGGACGGTGCAACCGCCGTCCAGGACGATTGGCGCTATCCCGACGTACATCTGTGGCCTCACAGTAAGTTTTTCGTTCACACTGCCTCGACATTCCCTTACTGAATCGAGACTACAGATTGTTTATCTCGATGGAGAAACGGTTCTTTTAGGCAGCGCTGGTGACCCACAGGCACTAGGTAATCTCTGCCATCGACCTCTGATGGTCCCAGAAGCAAGCCCATCATCCAGGATGTACTTCGAGCTCGTTGGGATGATGGGCCAGACCATCGTGAGTCCGCCTAAACGTCACTTCTTGTCCCTGACTGGGAGATTTGTGGACAGAATATGACTGCTTTTCGTGATCGAGGCGGCTGATAATCCACGCAGGGTGAAATCGGAGAAGAAATGATGGCCAGCCTCGCATTGCTATACGCATCGAGGCCGAGTCGTGAAGCCTCGCTTGATATGAGCGATGGAGAATTCTGGACTGCCTATCAAAATCCACTCGCAGCCCATCTGTGGAAGGACAACTCAGCTACGGTGCTTGGCGATTGGGTCTGGGAGCTTGAACATTGGCTCACCCTGAACACACTGCCACGAAGCGATTTGCCGAGGATGGGATTTCCTTGCTCTCACTCCGACACCATTCCGAAAGAGATGCTTCTCTGGGCTCGCACTCCCAGCGAGGTTCCCGTCCACGACCTGAAGAGGCTGTCTGGGTGGCTCGTCCTCCGACACGTCGGAGACATGTACGCCGACATTTACGAGCTCTGCGGGCTACGCGCGGAATACAGGTCCTCCAGGGCGACGGAAGTTATCGGAATGACCGAGATAGACGGACGATCGTGGCCGGAGGACGAGCTCGTCCACTTCGAGATCGACGGCGGCGGCGGAGAGTGCGTCAGCGAGATCGGTGTGGCTTCCGCGTTCGGCGAGCCGAGCTCACTCTATGTAAGGAGCAAGACCTGCGTTGGCGCCATGGTGCCCGTGGGCGTTCTGCAAGCCCAATAAACAACAAAAGGACTCAACAGCTGACCTTTACTCGCAATAGATGCGGACGAACCGCGGCCGCGAGGTGGTATTCGCAAGACCGTCGAGTGCCCGGGAAGCAGCATCCTGCCGGCGCGTGAGAATGAGTCCGCCCGGGAGCAGCGTCGTCGGGGTTGTTCTGGCTTTCGGGCGGCCCGGCGGGTGGGATGTAGACACCGAGGATGAGGAGGAGGAGGATGAAGGCCATCCTCTCGATACCGAAGTACGAGCCGTGAGTGAATCCGATGGCCAATCCTATCATGCCCCCACCCCCCCATCGCTGACAACTTGGGAATCCACTAGAGGCATGGTGCAATGTCGTATGCTGCCGCTCTGTCTTGCACGTTGCCCCCATAGAGCGAGCGACGTCGGTTTTGTTGGATCGACCCAGACGGCGCTCAAACAAAGAGGGGAGAACAGACTGGACGAGGTGGTTTTGTCTCGCGGTGTTGTCTCTCTCTCCTCTCGTGGCCAGCTTTGTCAGCAATTATGAGGCCACTTCTGTCTTCCTGTAAGAGAACAAAAACAGACAGCCTATTCTTCATCCCGCATGGAGCAAACACAGCTGGTTTGTCATGGCGACATCTCGTTTGCCGCCACTTGGTGCCCGTCGTCTTTTCCATACCCAGCATGGCCTTTTGGCAGGCCTAAACGCAGGACGCCAATCTTTCTCTCCATTCCCGAACTCCTTTAGAGGCAGCGATCGTGCTCGTTTGCGGTATCATTTGCGATTCTCAACAATGCCGCCCAAGGAACCGATCGAGTATGAATGGATTGACGGAGTCGAGTGTCTGGGATTGTACGAGCCCGGCGGCTACCATCCTGTGATGATTGACACCCTCCTACACGGCCGCTACCGGATCGTGGACAAGTTGGGATTCGGCGGCTACTCGACCATCTGGCTCGCCCACGATGTCCAACTACAACGCTACGTCGCTGTCAAAGTGAACATCTCCGGACCCTCGCTTCCTCGACGCGAGCCCGCCATTCTCCGCGCCCTGTCCGCGGCTGACGCGACGCCAACCCCGTCGACTGTCCACACGGCGGCCATCGAGGCCTGCGACGCCATCCCGTGTATCTTGGACGAGTTCGAGATCCGGAGCCCCAATGGAACCCATGCGTGTTATGCCGTGGCCCCCGCGCAGGGCAACCTTAGAGAAGCCTCGTTTAGTCGCCTGTTCCCCATCGACGTCGCCAGGGCACTTGCGGCAAAGCTGGCGCTTGCTGTCTACTTTGTTCACTCGCAGGGCATCGTCCACGGCGGTTTGTCTCTCCTGGCCACGGAAACCCCTCTTTTTCATGGGGGGCAAACAGGGCTGACGATAGAAACAACGATGTTGTAGATATCCATCTCCGAAACGTCTTGGTGAAACTCCCATCGTCGTTCGACGACCTCTCGGTTGATCAGTTCAGGCACAAGTTCAGCGAGCCCGAGACGGCGCCCATCCGCCGCGTCGACGGGAAGCCGCTCTCCCCCAACGTCCCGACGCACGCCGTCATGCCTCTGTATCTCGGGAAAAAGGCCCAGGACTTCACCCTGGACGACGCACGGGGCCTGATCCTCGGCGACTTCGGCGAGGCGTTCGCCCCGGCCACGGAGCGGCGTCTCGGGAAGCACTGCAACACGTCCGTGGCGAAGAGGGCGCCCGAGACCCTCTTCGAGCCCGACGCGCCCGTGTCGTACCCGTCGGACGTCTGGGGCCTGGGGCTCGCGATGTGGGAGATCCTCGGCATGAAAGCCCTCTTCGGCGAGTCGGAAACGCGGGACGAGGTCGTGGCCCAGCAGATCGACGTCTTGGGCTCGCGGGGGTTTCCGCCGGCCTGGGTTCGGGAGTGGGACGGGCCGCCGCATGGTGGGGAAGAAGGGACGCCTCGCCGGCTGGCGATGGATGACCGGGAGACGTGGCCCCCTCTCGACGAGGCGTTTGAAGAGTTCGGGCAGAAGTACAGGAGGAGACGAGGGACGGCTGGGGTCTTTGGAGAGGAGGAAACACAGGCGGTGCTTGGCCTGATGCGGGGCATGCTCGAGTTCCGGCCCGAGGACCGCCTGACAATACATGAGGTCCTGGGGTCCGAATGGATGGTCAAGTGGGCGATGCCACAATTGGAGGGCATTCAAGGATTTTGATGTCTGTCTATTCATGCTTCAACACGTCTACCTTGGCACACACGACGCGATGATGGCAGCATTTTCAGCATTAGTAGCAGCAAGAATTATGGCTGTCGTTTTGTCTAGTAGTACATTATAATAACACCATGTTCTGTGTATCCTTCCTTCCTTCCATCAGTCATCTTGATCCGGTTCCTGATTTTCTCGTGTCTGAACTCTGGACAGAGAATCGCCGATAGACAAGAGGTCGGATGGAGTTCACACCCAAGTGCGATGAGACCTTTTCCGTTTTCATCGTTCCGTTATGATCTGGTATCCCTATTCTTCATCCAACATTTCGCCCGATTTCTTGGCATTCTCGACTGCTTCAATCCAAGCCTCCACACTTGGGGGCTGCTCGCTCGCGAGGTCCGTGTCGAAATCCAGGTCATCATCGCGACAGGCCGCACCGGTCAATGCTGCCATCCGGCATAAGTTGTATTGCAGGCGAAGGAGGTCCTCGCTAGGGAGAAACGCGGGGTCTTCTGACTTGATCTTGAACTTGTGCCCGTCTTTGATGTATCTCTGAGTCTCGAGGTCGATGATCCGGATAGGCACGTTGTGCTCATTGGCGAGAGGCTGGAGGATATCCTTGACGTCCATGTCGATATCAACCTGCTTGACCTCACGCGACGTCTTATCGAGGCGGCGGCGGTCGAGCTTTGAGCCGTGCATCCAGCGCACCTGCACGATGATCCAGGTCCCGTCTCTGGCAACCTCGACTGGCTCCAAAGCCACCATCGCTCTGCTCCAGAGTCTGTGAAACTCACAGCTCAGGGAGATCATGTTGCGAGGATGTTCGTAGCCTTCGTGATCGAGGAGATCGATGGGATTCTCGACTTGAGATCCCCAAATGAATGCGAGCGAGTTGAGTGCCGTCTCCACCTGTTGCATGTACATCTGCGCGCTGTATGGGATGATGTGGCACACTCTAGGGAATGGCGCAGAGGTCAAGACGCAAGCGTTCTTGTCCCTCTCGGATGCCTTTAAGGGTTGGTAAGGGTTTTGTGTCCGGTAATCAGGGTGACTGAAATGGACTCACAAGTTTTCTGTAGCCCTGGAGGCGTCTGCTCTTGTTTCCAATGTTCTCGTAGTTGTCCCTGTCCAAATCCTTCTTCCTTCCCGTCTTTGGGTTTCTAGCGAGGACTATCAAGTTGATGTTAGGACATGATTTGGACAATTCGGACCAAAGTCAACCTACAAATGTTCATGAGAGCAGGCAGGCAACCTTGGAGAAACCCCATCATGGCAGGGATAGAACTGGTCTCGTGTAGGCGGAATTCTCTGAGTTGTTCCATAGGAGCGATTGCGAATGCCGACCACACCAAAGGCGTGAAAATCGTTGGGTTGAGCAACTCCAATGGCCCGTTATGACGATAAGCAAACTTGGTCGTCTTGAGCCAAGTCAATATCTCCTTGCGCTCTGCACTGTCGGGAGCATCATCCAAGTAGGGTGAAGCGACGGCAGGTGACTTTTGGTAGCTGGGATGGCGAAGCATATCGAGCAGATCCTCTTGCTTCAAATCTTTGTTGCCGAGTGTTTGTAGAAGTCTCAGTACAACCTTGGCCTTAAGCTTCGAATCGGGACCTTCATGGGCCTCCGAACCAAATGCCATCTCCATATCCGAGATGATTTGGTCCTTCATGTGCTCGAAGTCATCAGATGAGCGCGAGCCGCCATCTTTCTCGGCCTCTAGCGCGCTCATGGCGAAGTCCGGTTCCTTTTTGATGAGCGAGACCGGTAAGCGAGATTGATGAACGAGACTGAAGAGCTTGATGGAGGATTTCGGTCGGATGGATCTTGGGAAGAGGGTTAGTAAAATTAATCAAGCCCGGCTATCTCCGGATGGCATCTGGAAAAGGAAGGGGAAAAAAGGTAAAATACCCAAAAGGGACGGTATGGACCCGACGTTTGGCACACGAGACCATAGACCAGATAAACTTACCTGGCAATATAACGATCAAGTCGGCGTTTGTTCCGACCAGGGCAGTATCTAGCCTGATGTGCAGAGTTGAAAATTGGACGGTGAATCGGTGAAAGTTTGTTTTTCTGGTGCCATCAAGCCCCCCAGTTTTAGATGAATGAGGATTACGGAAAGAGCCCTGGAGGAGAGTTGGAAAGAGGGGGAAAACTTAAAAAAGAGAGGGAAGGAGGCACCAGAAAGACACAAGCGCGTCGAGGCAGGTGTGAGGCGAATGGGAGGCAAGTGCGAGGCAGGTTCGAGGCCTCGGCAGGTGGGATTCTTGCATGTTCATCTTATACACATACATATACTTGTATCAAGGATTCGCTCTTTAGATGGACAGGGAGCTTTCAGACTGTTTTCTTCGATCAAGACTGAAATAAAGATTTCAGAATGGGAACATCCCCCACTACGACCTCATGCAGCGTTTCTCCGAAGGTTACGGTGCGTTGTCAACACAAGAAAATCATGGTAAGGGAGAAATCTTTTTTCCATCGCTTTGTCAATCCGATGGAAACTTCGCTTAGGTAGGTAGGATTGGTCATTGTTGTTTGTTTTGATGCCGCAGTGCTGTCTCTTAATGTGCTATATTAGGTCTGGTGTACTACACACAGCGAAACAACCAAAGCCTTTTAGGAGCCGGGCCTTGTTTTCCTCGTCTAGGCGCCAATTCTACTCCACATCTCTCTATCTTCCCCACGGACTTTCTAAATATCTTTCCAGACACGATGCTGGGCTGCGTTTGCACAAGATAGAAGCATCTATGCCGAGATGTTGTTGCGGAGCTCCCACTCGTAGGCGGCGAGCAGGTACGGGCCGACACCACGGGTGTCATTGTCAACGACGGGAATGCCGACATAGTACTACGGATTCAAGTCAGCATGATGTACCCAACTCTTTCGACACACGACCATGGGTGCAAAGGGGTTCTTCTTACCTCGAACGAAGCATTGCTGTTCAGGGAGCCGACCTGCACCGTGTCCGTCCAGGTAACGGTGCCGTTGCAGTTCTTGGTGATGAAGTCGGTCACGAGGTGCGTGTACGCCTTGGTGGCGGGCTCGAGGTACGTCGCCTCGTCGATGTAGCCGAGCCGCAGCCCGGCGAGCCAGCCCCACGTGAACATGGCCGCCGACGAGCTCTCGAAGTAGTTGCCCTCCTTGCCCGGGTACGGCTCGTTCATGACCAGCCACCAGCCGTTGGACGTCGGGTCCTGCGCCTGCTTGAGCGCCGCCGCGAGCGACGTGTAGTAGCCGAGGAGACGCTCGTACCCGGCGTGCTCCTTGGGGAAGAGGTCGAGCACCTCGATCAAGGACATGAAGTACCACCCGACCGCGCGGTTCCAGATGAGCGGCGACGCGCCCGTCACGTCGTCCGCCCAGACGGCTTCCTTGCCCTCGTCGAACCCGTGGAAGAGCAGGCCCGTCACGGGATCGCGGATCGCCTCCTCGATCTTGTCCCACTGCAGGACGATATCGTCCCAGGCCGTCGTGTTGGCCGCGTCGAAGAGGGACGTGTAGTGCGCGTAAAAGGTGTCAGCCATGTAGATGCCGTCCAGCCACATCTGGTTCTTGTAGATGGGGGAACGGTGCCAGAAACCACCGGTGGGGGTACGGGGGTGGTTGTTGAGCATGCCGCGGATCGTGCTGGCGGCGATCTTGTACTTCTCCTCGCCGGTGCGCTGGTACCAGTAGAGGATGTTGCGGCCGATGCGGTAGTCGTCCAGGGAGTAGTGGTCGGTGCGGAAGCCGGGGATCGTGCCGTTCTCCGTGACGACGAGGCCGTCGATGCGGGAGCGGTACCACGCCAGCAGCGTCTCGTTCTTGGTGAGCTCGTAGACGGCCTCGACGCCCGTGTAGAGCGCCGCGCGGCCGTACCAGTAGTCGCGCTGGGGCTCGTTGTTGTTGAGGATCCACGAGTCGATCGTGCGGGCCGCGAGGGGCTCGTTGACGTCGACGTTCCTCTTGAGCACGGCCGCGGCGGCGCCCGTGGCGAAGAGGAGGGCAGAGACTGGCTTCATCGTGACGGATATCGGCTGCTGGGGCTGGGTCTCAAGGGCGGGGTCTCGAAGAAGGAAGAGCGGCGACACTCTGGAATCATCGGGGGTTGAGCGCGCCGTTCTTTATACACACTCTCGCGCAGCAACCGCCCACTCTCGGGTTGCCTTCTTTCCCCAGGTCCATCTTGCCAGACATTGCTTCGAGTCATGGTGCCTGGGAGGAGCTGCTGCAGACGCATGTATGTGCCAGGGGCAGCTCTCCAAGATGAGCGTACAGATGCAGAGGTCCTGCCAAGCCAGAGACAGAAGCAGGCGAGGTCGCAAGCGGGACGGATGGCCTCGGTGATGTAGGTATCCGTTACGATCTCGGCTCTTCCTGGATCAACCAACTTCCAATTAGCAGTGGTGTTGTCTTGGGCATGTACGGCGTCAAGGGGTTTATCCGTTGCCGAGGAACCTTTTCATCGTTGGCGACGCGGTGTCGTTACGAGGGTCCTGCCTATCAGGGTAACGTGCAACTGAAAGACGCAGCGACGGCGATGAGAGAGACGTGGAAAATTATCGTCCGAGATAAGATGAGCTGTGAGGCTCTCCCCGCTCAGCGAGCTTGGCTTGGGCTTGGCGCATGGAGGGGAAAGGGGGTTGGGGCGACTCGACGCGGCCATTGAGGAATCTCGTCCGGTCAATAGCGCGGAGACCTCGACTTGGCCTTCCCTGGGCATCGTGGGGACGGAAGCCCACATGGATCTCATCTACCAGCCAGACGCGTTTGGGTGCTGAGCGTGCGTAGCGTTGACTGCGCGAGAACGAAGGAGTCGGGGATGTCAGGGACGAGGCTTGGCATGGTTCGATTACTACCCACCGACCTCGTCAGGCAAGACGCCGGATCTTCGCCTCAAGACGGACAATCATTTCTCCTCGAGGGAGTGTTGGGCGACTTGGCGTGCAGTAGGAGCTTGGAGGCGACGAGCATATAATGGCAATGAGGAGCAACCCCCCGGCCAGAGCCAAGTATATTGAACTTTATCGGCTCCGTGGCGGTGCAACCCAGGGTTGCATTGCCGACTGTTTGCAGGAAACCCCGTCATGGGTCTGATGGGAAACCTGCCGAAGCATTGGGAATTTCTCATAACGCGTTCGCTGGTTGTAAGATTCCAGACTACATATGCAAATGTCGTCTTGATTATCGTCTTGCTTCGGTAGACGAGGCCATGTGCCTTATTTGGTCTTGGGCAACCGGACGGATAGCTACTTATTCTCACGTCCCATCTCTCACTGGCTATACTTCAACTGTTGTTTGTGAACCAGTGGGTTTATGAAAGGCATCAATCAAACAGTTCTGCATCAGCCAGAGAGCTGTTCTCATAATACAGCCTCGGATCGCTGATGTCACGGGGCATGAGTTGAGCCCTAGGCGAGTAAGAGGCGCAGAACATCACGCACATATGCAGGTACGGAAACATCTGTCATTCCTACCCAGGTACTCCCTCGGCGGCGGCAGCTGTGCGGGTTGAGGCTGCGACGAGGTTCTGCCTGCATTCGACAATCTGGTGAATGTAGACTCTTGGTATGCCCTTGAGAAATCACCGCTGAAGCTGCCAGATACCGCTTTAACCAACTCATATCCTGTGACATCTGAAGCTTCCAGTGGATTGATGTCCGTTCTTGCGTGGCTACTCAGCACGTGACGTCTTCAACAAGTGTTGAAACTCACTTCTCGAACCCGTAATCGAACCGTAATCGAATGATGATCTGATAAACTGATCAAGGAATACAAGTCTATTCAACGTTCATCAAACCCAAAGCATGGCTTACCATAAAAACCTCTCAAAATCGGATGGATTGTTGTCTATCCAAGTGGCGGAGACCGTGAGACGCAGACCCCCTGCAGCAAATGCCCCTTAAGCCCAGATGCAAAACCATGCGTGTGACCTATTGACCAAGACGCAGTCGGATTTGTCTGGAATTGGCAACCTATTTAGTACTGCGTTTCACTGGCTCGTCGACGTGTCAAGTCTTGTGTCTGCCTCTGTCTCGCCAGCAATATGTTGAATGGGTGGCGACTGCCAATGTCCAGGGGATAGAAAAATTGTTTATGGAATGTCGAAGTGAGGCTGGTGGTAAACTTGGACGCGAAAACGCACTGTAACGAATGGATGGGACAGCTTCACGCCAAGACAGGAGGATGCTGGTTTCGCCCGGACCGGTGTGACTTGACCGTCAGTAGCTCATTGAAGGGAAGCTTAAACTCAGGCATCAAACTTTCGTTGGGAAGAGGCTGACAGATGTTAGCAACAACATCCAAGGTCGCCTGTGAGGTTACCAACGGTGCTGGGACGAGGTGATTAGCTGGTTCATCAACCTACAGCGCTTTGCCAGGCACACCTATAGACACCTACCTAAATACACAATGAGAAAAAACTATTCTACAGTGCTTGCTCTACATAACCAGTATAGATATAAGCGGCTCGTCCGGCTCGTCAACCATTGGTTAAAGAAAATCCGCAGCGGAACGAACGCGCTGCCGCCGCCAGTACCGGCGGTCGTATTGGGATATTCCCCTAGCCCTCGAAACAGACATAAACGACTATAACGAGGTTCTGTATCTGCTGTCTACCTGGTCCAGCATCCCTTTCACTGTCACCTTTCAGGCTAACTTATTCTCACACGCGACCATTCCATCCATCCTCGGTTACATCGTCCGCCACCACAAGCTTCGGGGATACCAGCTTTTTCTCAAATATGGCACGCTGGCTATCCCGGCTGCTTGCCCTGCACCGGGCTGCTGCCTGGCTGAGAAGCATGGCTGGCACAATGTGTACAAGCCCGCCGCTACTGCTGCCGTCCAGGACGACACAATCACGTTCCGCCGCCTCTTCCACGGCCTGCACACTATCCGCATCTCCGAACCTGCCGACGTGACGCGCCTGGAAGCTAACGCTCCAGTTTGCCAGCTCATCCGCAGCATGAGCCAGATTCTCGATACCGCCGGCCATCACATACGCGTAACCGGTGCTGATCACGCCGGCATGTACCAGGAAGTTTTTCTTTACCGCCCTCTAGTGACCTGGCCGGCTGTCATGGGCCCGGTAGCGACAGCGGCGCCACGGGATTGAGCGGGATCTGGGACGAGGTGAGGGATGGATGGCAGATCCGAGGAATCTTCTTAGGACGTACTCAGTCGATTATCTGCAGCGTATTGTGATAGAAGGAGGTAAACGGGGGGTTTGTGATAGTGCGGCAACGAAACGGCGATGGGTTGGTTGTTGATGTCTGTGTCATTGGGTCATCTGACCATAAGTAGTCAGTCAAAGCAACAAGACCTCCCTTGCACAATCAGTCCGGCAGTCAGTCAGTCAGTCAACTCAATAGAGCCAGTGTTGATATTCAGTCTCAACACATGATAGAACTCCTTTTCTACCCGCTTGTTCATGGTATATCAATATCGGCTTATGTAACGAGCCTCGGCCGGAAGGTGTCAAGACGTCTTATCGCGCAAGCAAAAGATGGCCAAAAATGTGGCATATTCAGAGGCCAAATGTACCTGATATCAAAATCCTTTGGCATGTTGATGATGCCTGCATTTAGCACATTTCTGAGTAGCCACAAGGGTAGCTAGCCAGCCACGCATCATGTGGTATGGGCGACGGTTTCGATTATCGATAAGACAAGCTTTGTTTGTCATGAAGCACGACGCGTGCCTCGTTCTTGCCATTCTCAGACACACCTACAGTCCCTCCACAACATCCTATCCACTCTGCAACCAATCACTCGACAACAACACCTGAACCCCAACAATTTGTCTGAATTACACCCTCACATAGTACGTTCACACAGTCCACTCTGACTGGCTTCATTCAACAAGCCAGCATGGAACCCGCCACATCCACAAGTTGCAACACACACCGGATATCCAAGAATCCGCCGCCGCCGCCGCCGGCAACCAAGCCCGAGTCCAAATCCAAGTCGGTAACCTCCAACGACCGGGTGACAACCGACGTGCTTCTCGCTATCAAGCCCGTCCACCTCGCCAACATCATCACCCGGCAGAAGAACCATGAGTATCGTAAATACCGACTGCGTGACGAGGTAACGCGGCTGTGGCTGTACGAGACGCGCGACGGCGGCGAGGGCCGCTCGTCTATCACGTATGTCACTCTCGGTTCCCTACTTAGCCTTTCGAATACTCAGATGATTCCAGGCATATCGCAGTCATCCCAGCTTCCGTGCGTCGCACCCCTGGCACCGTGCCGACCGAGCCCTTCGGCATCGGCAATGACGACTTCAATGCTGGGCGCAAACAGTCAAAATACGGCTACCCTCTGCTTGAACTCTACGAGCTGATACGCCCCGTCACAGTAGCGGAGCTAAAGAGCCGCTGGGGGATGGGCGGGGCGCCCATGGGATGGCGCTACCTGACAGCAGATCTGTGGCAGGACCGATGGGGAGATGACGACCAGGGCAGGGGTGACAAGGTGGTTCAGGTGTTTTGAGCTGCTGAATTGGAAGGCATAACGCATATCACTTCTAAGCAGCCAGCTAAGCCAGCTTACAAGGCCTACCTCCAAGGGCCTCCAAAGTGCCCTTTGCACGCGTTATCCTTTGTATGCATTACACCCTCCAATCCAACAACGGCACTAAATGTCTAGAAAGGGGCTAGCAGTATCCGCCTCCCGCATCTTGCCGAGGACCTCGCCCCTCCTTTCTTGACGTGGCAGGCCAGGGGCCATACCTTTCACCGGAGACCATAATCGAAATCATCCCTAGTCAGAGAGAGGGTTGGCGAGATGGGCAAAACGGCCGGCAAGGCGTGGTTGATGGCGTTGTCTGGTGGTTTCCCGATCAAGCTGCCGTACGTGGTTGCGCACAAGAGAGTCAGCTCTTGTCGAATCAGTTGGAGTACTTGATCAAGCCATCGCAACTATTTACTCACGTCTACGGATTCTTTGTCTCTCGATCCTGATAACTCAATCGGCCCAAATCTTAGGTTGTGGTAAGTTACGTGGGTCCTCGTCAACTGACGTAGTTATAACCTACCACGACCCCCGATTGAAGCGATTCTCGGACCTGCGCAAACGAGCAGTTCTAATCAAATGGATACCCCTTCGCGATCGTATGCGGGTACACATGCGCGACATTGCGCACTCCACCGTTGGAGCTGGGCATGACGGACAGCTGTCCCCCGGATCACCAGATCTTCGCGAGGGTCTTTCTGGTTCTGGGGCGTCCAATGGGCTTATCAGGCCATCATGTTTTCCTCTCAACACCTGCACATGTCATTGGACTCCAGAATGAGGCGGAATATCTCACACAGGCTCCCCCTCTCATGGCGTTTTTTTTTTTAACGATTGTTCGCAAATGCGTGCGCGAGCGCGGGCGTGGATGATGTCGGCATCAGCAGCGAACGCTGGAAGATAAAATGACAAGGGATCGACTCGGTTCTGGCTGTGTGGCTCATCCTCAGTATTCAAACGCGACACTTCGATTCCCATCTCTTCTGGCTTCAACCTTTTGCTTCCTACACCACCTTCCAAGACCAAGGAGCGAACCACTATGTTCTGATCTCGGAGTTGGCGTGCACTGCTCTAGAATGCACGCAACGCTGGTACCTGTGCATCCTACTACTCCTTGGCGCAACTCCATCCATTGCAAAGTCATCGGGAAGCCTTCGATCTTTATCGACTTCGGCCCATTGATCGCCAGGTTCAAGGCTTCCTCTTACAACTGGTCCGGCAACCGTTCAACGGATATGCCTAAGACAAACGAAAACCGCTCCCCCAAGCCACACAAGTCCTCCAACACTCGAGCCAGTCCGAACCTTGCAGTGAGACAAGCACCAGTGAGTTATCAAACCTCTTTGATCTGCATGGTATCTGACAAGAACAGGGAACCAAAAGCCACAGGTCCGCGCCATCTCGGACCGAAAACAACGGGGGAGGAAGCGAGGCGGACAACGCCTCTCGCAGGTTCGTCGCCATATCAAGAATGCGAACCGGCCGGCGTGGATTGAAGTAATTGACATTGTGTCGCCTACAGATCACACTCTCCATCAACAACCCAGGCCTCGGAGCCGTCGCAGGGTCCGGCCAGGCGCTCCGACTCTGACAACAACCCAAGCAAGCCCAACCTCGGGCCCAGCGCGTACATCGACACCTACGTGGAATATCGCAAGAGGCTGTTCATCAAGATCTTTATGGAGAAGGTTGACGAATGGCTCGACGAGAACGTCTGTCCCCTTGAAGAGGCATGCGACTACGAAGAGGGGTCTTCGAGCAGCTCCAAATCTTCAGACAGTACGGGGAAGAAGAGCAGCGGCAACCGGAGCAAGCCTCTGGCCGGGAGCAAGAGGCAGCTGAGAGGGGACGATCAAGAAGAAGACCGCCAGGGAGGCGAGGACGGAAGTCGCCAGGACCGCAACAAGAAGCGCGCAAAGACGGACGTCCACGATGATCGAAAGCGATTCGCGTGCCCCTTTTACAAGTACGACCCCAAGAGATACAAGCACCATCGAAGCTGTTTTGGTCCGGGATGGACCGAACTCCATCGGTTGAAGTAAGATCCTACGTTGAACAACAGGCACATGTGTTTATTTCATCCTCATTACAATTGTGACTAACGACAACATTGGATCTTCAGGGAGCATCTCTTCCGTCACCATCGCGTCTTCACGTGCAGCCGCTGCTTTGAGCAGTTCGGCGACGACGAGGGTCTCCAGAAGCACGTGAGGGCCAGGAAAGCCTGCGTTCTCCAGGACGAGAGCGCCCACGAGGCGGACCCGGGGGCTGGAATGGACCGGGAGACGGAGAAGAAGATCAGGTCCCGCAAGCCGGGCAAGCAGAGCAACGTCAGCAGGTGGTACGAGATCTACAGCATTCTCTTCCCGGACGAGGTCGACATTGAGAGTATTCCAAGCCCTTGTGAGTATCCAATAATACCATGAACTTTATCTACAAACACGTTGTGTTTTTTTCCTCTCTTCTTCCTCTTCTTCCTCACCTTCCTCTTCTTGACCCAAATGGTTGACACCACGGAAACCTACTAGGGTACGACGACCCGGCCGGCTCGAACGGCAACAACACGCTTTCCGACTCGGACGACCTCAAGACGCAGTACCAGCATTTCCTGCGGCGCCGGATTCCGTCCATGATCCGCGAGGAGCTCGAGGCCGAGGTCGCCAAGTCGTTCAACGACGTCGGGTCGGCGATGCAGAGCCGGCTGTCGACCTGGATCCGCGACTCGGCGGCGCGGTGCGCCAAGATCTTCGAGTACATCCCGTCCCCGACCGAGGCGGCGGCCCAGGGCGACCCGGACGCGGCGGTGTCCAAGTCGCGCGAGGGCTCGCCGGTCTCGGGCCCCATCGGCCTTGTCGGCGCCGGGTCTTTCGCGGACGGCGAGCCCGCGCTTGTCCCGTGGCCGTACGGCTTCCCTTCGCTGGCGGATTTCGACCTCTCCTTCGAGATGCCGGGGCAAGACTACCCGGCGTTCGAGCAGTGCATGCACCCGACCCTGGACTCCGCTTACGAGTCTGGCAGCATGGGCGGTTCCTCCCGGGCTTGGAGGGGATAGTCGAGACAGAAGACGAGGTTTGGTAATATCTCGCACACTGTTCGGCGTGGTTTCCGTTTCACGCAACGCAACGAATCCCATATGTTTTTGAAGCGCTCGAGGACTCCAGACCAGACAGCCTTCAGAGTGTCGCTCCGTTCATTCATAGCACTTCTTCCCCTACTCCCTTTGTATTCTATTTTTGTTCTCTCTTTTCTTCTGCTACACTGTCGTTCCCTTGGAGATAATGTAACGGTGAGGCTGAGGGGAAGGAAGCAAAACGGGACGAAGACTGCCGGGCAGTTTCAACAAGGCTTCTGTGTTGTACGCTGAATTGTCACTCACTGGAGTCACCTACTTTCTCTTAACATAACTCCCTGTAACAGGTCAATGCGGATATGTATTCATTAAGTCTCCCCTTCAACATCGCGTTGCTAATGGTAGTCGTCTTTCGTCATGGCAGAAATCCCTAGTGTGCCCACGTCCCATCTCACCGCATCCAGAGCGTAAAACTTGACTGCTGTCGCAAGAATGAGGCCGTCAATTGCGGGCAGCAACGAAACGTCTCATACCCCGTGACAGCTGCCCATGCTAATCACGACCGGTAAGCTGTCCGAGTCAGTGATATGGGCCACGGACGCCTAGATAAGAACCAGACGGCCCTGTCGGGGCGACCGAAGGGGGCGTGAAGAAACATCCAGCAGTACCGGCATAGGATGGATGGAGTGATGGAGTTGACGTATGTGAGAGGCCCATGCCGGTTCCGGTAGGAACAGAGATTCCAGCGTATAATCAGAGATTGCCGATTTGCTGACCGCGATGCCGGGGCGGACCAGTCTTTTTTTAAACTTTGGGAGGGGGGGGGATGGTGTAATGTAGTTTGCGGGACTCGAGCCATGGGTTCGGGTCAAGAATACGTACGTTTATTGAGATCGTCCAGGTTTAGCGCCATCCGGCGACTCGGTATCTGGGTGAATAAAAGTGGTTTTTGTACACCGCGCTATTGATTGCTTGAATCGTGTGTTCTTCCCATGGATGTTTGCGTGATTTTGCCTCGGGGGGGAGGGTTTCGTTTTTGCGTTATTGGTTCGCTCGCCAAGAAGAGGCCGCTTGAAAGCTATTTTTTCTTACCCTTGGCCACCCACCCACCACCCGGGCAACGAGTCGAATGAGATGCCTGCCCGGCTGTCGGCTTTGTCCACCTCCAGGACACGGCCGCCGAGAAGACGAGTCGAAGGTTGGTTAGTGTAGGGGTTTCATGACGTGGTTGGAATCCAGATTGGCCGAAGCTGTCAGCCGAAGGGGTAAAGACAAGTTCATCTCTCTTCTAACGTCTCAAATGATTGGATATAGGATTTGACGCGTGGACCCTTGGTCTACCTAGGTACGGTAGTTAGTTAGTTAGTCGTTATGGCCTTGGGGCGGTGACAGGCGCAACGACCCAGTGTACTTGGCGCACCAGCAACTCGCGGGCCAGACAGACAACGGAACCTTCTGACAAAGGCAATGCGGCTTTTGGAGTTGACGGGGAACGGCTTTCTGGGCAACAACAGTCCAAACGCAGTAAACCAACTCACAAGAGAGAGAGAGAGAGAGAGAGAGAGAGAGAGAGAGAGAGAGAGAGAGAGAGAGAGAGAGGATGGCTCTGCCCGGGAGATTGGCGTCAACACACTTGCTTGGCTTTCTTTTTGCACGATCCATCCACTGACGAAACTGTTGGCTCGCCCGCCGCCTTCATTTTTCAACTCGCCGCCCCCATCCCCTGAAACCAGCGTGTGGTAGCTGAGCCTCTGGAAGGGGGGGTGGACAGTGGACAGTGGACAGCATCTGGTCTGTGGTCTTTGGTGTGTTACGTGCATCTGACAGTTCCATCGTCGTCCCAGACATCCACCCACACCCACCCACCCATCAGGAAGCCGGTCCAGCCCTGGTGTCTCGTCATCGTCTGCACCCATTCGCGCGGTACCAGATCGTGCACTCATCTTGGTCGAAGAACCCTTGCTCTCCCGGGAGAGAGGCATTAGGCGTGTCACATATGACCGCGCACGCCGTGTCCCGACGGGCTTGTACGGACGATCAAACACGGGCGACCGGGAACATCGCCCTCCCCCCCCCCCCCCCCCCCCCCCCCCCTCGAGTGGGCGTGCACGCGCGTGGGCGCCGGCGATAAGGGCGCGCATCTTATGGAAATCCCTTTGAGGGGAAGCGGGTTCGCTCGCTCGTTTGAACACGCGCGTTTCCTTTGCCGAGTTCGCGCGGCTCCATGACGTCCGAGGCTTGAGTCAGACCTCAGGGTCTCGTGACACCCGGTCTATTTCCATGAAAGAGTCAGTCGCCGTGTCTTGGGGTCCAACGGGGCACCGGAAGCAAGGCAGCAGAGGCTTCTTGGTAGAGAGCGATCGTCACTTGTCTCTCTCTCTCTCTCTCTCTCTCCTTTATCGTTGACATGACTGGGCGCTGGCGTTGGAGACAGTTGCAACATGACACTTGGGCACCCCGCCCCCCTTGACCTGCCAGACAAGTCTGACAGCGACACGCGCAAGGAGCCGGAGCTCATGCATTCAGACGCCGGATGTTCGATAGGGTCGTGTTAGCCGGGGGCTTTGAGGTAACATGTAGGGGTTGCAAAATCGCCGACTGGTGTTGTGTGTGTGTGTGTGTGATTTGACTGCACAGTTACACTGAGCCGTCACAGAGAGACATTTGCGTTCTGTGTTGTGTTAGCACCTGTACTTACAACTGTTCTTGTCCCCCGGTCGCCCGTCCGAATTTCGGCAAGTGTGTCCGGAGTGGTTACAGGGCGCCGCCGGCCCCCCCGCGACCGTGACTGAGGGATTCGGCCGTGTGTCCGTTCTATTTTCTGCCACGACAAAGCGAACAAGACCCAACCCTGAGCGCCTCCAACCCCCCCCCACCAGGATGGACTGTCGTAGCTCTTGGACAAATCACAACACAAAACTCCCCTTCCTTCCCAAGGACTCCAGAGATCGTCCCCCGGACCGCCGTTTCAATGTCTTGCTCAGCCTCAAAAATTCGGGGAATGGGAGGGGGGCCGATACGATCGATAACTGTACAGAGTACACCACATCGTAGATGGCTCGAGTCGGGGCGGCCGAGGACGGGGGGCTGGGGTTTGATTGAGTGAGGATCGGCCATGAGTTGACTGTATGTAGTTGTTCTGATGGGTTTTTGAAGTTATGTACTGACTAGGCTTTCTACCCTTTTTGTTCTTTTTCTCTGTTCTCTCCTGAGAGCCCAATCGTCAGAAAAGTAAATACACAAAATGTCGCTCAACCAATCCAAACAACGCGAGTAATATACAAGGGGCTTATCTGTGTGCCGGATTCAGCGTTCCCCCACATGCCCTCAGCGATCATCGCCTACCCCATCCATCTTGTCCATCCATCCATCTGTCCCCAATCCATCAATGAACTCCAGTCTTTTTTGTCATCTCAATCAGGGTCTTTCCCTGATGGGCGACGGCGTCCCATGGTGTCCTCCCCTCCTCCTCCAGCGGCGTTCGTTTGTGATGAGTGATACGGTACCGGTCTCGACGATCGTCGGGGAGGGTTGTATGAGCGAGTGAGAGAGAAGAGAGAGAGTGTGTGTGTTTGCGTGGTATGCGCAGTAACGGCGGCCAAGTCGAGGGAGTGTGTGCGTGCGGCCCTTGTGCCAACGGAACCGCCTCGTTGCGACGTCTGGGACGCCCTTTCGTTGCTAGCGCGGAGTTGGGGTGAGGTGAAGGTCGGTCGGTATAAGGATTACAGGGCGTTTAAATGAGTGTCTTTTATTTTGATGCACGAAACCCTTGTTTTTCGTGGATCCAGAAACCAATTCTTGGGGTCTATTGCTGAGGTGCAATTATCCAACAACAACAGGCTTGTCGGGATGGGGAGGAGGAGGAGGAGGGGGGGCCGCGGGCGGGAGTCCAAGGTTCCTGTTTCACTTTGCTTCGAGAAAGAAAAAGCACATGTCGACATCTTGTCGTCCCTTTTCTTGTTCGTCTCATGCTTTTAGGGAAACCTGCGAGGCGGCGGCGGCGGCGATAGTCCCTGCTGGACGTGTCCCTGTTCCAGATCCAGATGCGAATTCGAATTGGAATTCGAATGGGGCTCGAACTCGAAGTCCAGGCTCTTGCCCGAGTTGGAGGAGCCGTTGAGGTTGAGGTTGAGGTTCGGGGCCTCGCTCCCGGACAACGGCCACATGTCGGGCAGCGGCGCGGTGGGCGGGCGCGGCTTGAAGTCGGCCTCGGAGGGCGACGTCGTCGAGTCGGACTCGCGCGGGTAGGAGGAGGACTTCCAGTGCGGCGGCGTCTCGTCCGAGGACTCCTCGGGGATCTCGCGCAGCGCGATGCGCTCGTTGCCGAGCTTGTCGTTCTGGACGGCGCCGGTCGATATCCGCTTGCCGCTGCTGAGCTTGCTGCCAAACGTCGTGCTCCGGCCGTCCGCCGTGGACTCGAGCCGCTTGGACGTCAGCGACGTGTGGATTTCGCGAAGGATCGGGCGCAGGATGGGGATGCACTGGACGATGATGGTGCCGGTAATTTCCGACGAGTACCTGATGCAATCTTAGCGGACGCGTCCACCGGGTGGAGTTGTGGATGGAGTCCAAATTCAGTTCTCACATGAGAGAGAATGAGAGAGATAGACCTGGGGCTCTCAAGTAAAAATACTACTCACCAAATTTGGGACATGCCGTTGCGGTCTGATGAATGATGATAAGCGTGGTTAGCATGCGTGTAACTCTGGATGCGGTTGGTTGATGGTATCCAAACTTACAGATGTACCAAGGGTCACGGTCGTTGCCCTCGTCTTTCCAGCCGACTCTGATGGCCGAGACAATAGCGACGCTGTGAGAGAAGAAGAAGAAGGAAAAAATCAGTCCCTTTGTCCAACCAAACGGGTTGAATGACTCTTGACTCGGTCGGGGGGGTTCGACGACTCACATCATTCCCAAACTCATCGTGATGCAGAGGCCGACTTTCTCGGCGCGCTTCATCTCCAGCGTGCGGGTGATCAACCATGGGAAACACGCAAAGACGAAGTCCATGATGATGTTGTAAACTGTGGGATCGGAGTCAGCCGGTGAACCAACGACAACGATAACAGCAACCTTGACGCGGAAGAGGAGAACCGCAATTCTGTGTGTGTGCGCGCGCGCGCGCGAGATCAAAGGGAGAGACAAGTCCTCACCATTGCCGCCCTCCTTGAAGTCGTTGCGGAACTGCTTCTCGAGACAGAACTGGAGCCGGTAGTCGCCCTCGTAGGTCTTGCTGCCGCAGACCTTCCCCCATTGGATGATGACCTTGGCGACCATGTACATGTTCATCGTGGCGATGCAGAAGTACAGGACCCATCGCTGCCACTGGTTGCTCATGCGCAGGAGCGTCACCCCGAAGGCCGTCTTGGTCCACGCCTGGCCGATCAGCGTGCCGCAGGACGAGATGTTGATGAGGATGTGCATGCGGTCGTCCCACTGTTTCGTCGAGTCTTCGAGCACATAGCCGGTCGCGAATTCGTAAACAATCAATGTGTTGTTCGCTAAAAGAATGATCTAGGTCGGGAAAAACTTGGTCAGCCCAAAAACGGGGGGTGTGTGGTCGGACAACAATAACAACAAAGACCCCGTGTTTGCCTGCTTCTCGTCCCGTCCCGTCTTGTCATTGCTGCAGGAACTTATACAGCCCAACAACTCAACAGTAAAAAGCCGTGTGTTGCCCGTCGTTCATCCATTGCAATTGGGGACCGGGAATGGGCCAGGGAAGTAGGTTGGTGTACGCGCGGGAAAACTCACCCAAGTCACCATAAGAATGTAATCATCGTACCACAGCCCGTGTCGTCTCGTGATTTTACACCATAGGCGCAGTGCGAGGAAAACGGTCGCACCGGTAAAGAGGCACCATAGCCCGACGTTCAACTGCACGAAAGGGTTCACAAAAGTGTGTACAGAGTCGTCGTGGTTCCGCGCTTCGGTGTTCATCGTTTACATTCTGGGCCGGGCGTGAGAGCCGCAAGCCTTTTTTTGGGGGCGGTTGGTTCGTCCTGGAAGAGTCGGTCGTCGTTGTCGTCTTCGTCGTATGGGATGGGGCGGATAGGCGAACAACGATAAACTCTCTCACACAGACACACGGCACGTAGAATATGAAGGGATGGGATGGGAGGGGGGGCGGGAGGCCGGAAAGTATATGAGGGCGAAGACGGGGAGGGTCGGGGTCGGGGTTGGTGTGGTGAATGTAAGTAGAAACAAAAGACGAACCAAATGAAGGCAAGATGCGACCAGGCGCGGGAACGGAAAGTCAAAAAAAAGGTAATAATGGGAAAAGAGAGTGTATAGAATGGCGGACGGGCTAATCAAAAAAGTGTTAGCTGTGCAGAAATGAAGAGATGAGGAGAACGGGTAGGGAGGGCGGCGCAGGATCAGGCACAGGCAATATCCAGGCATAAGCAGCTCGCACACACACACACACACACACACACCATCAGCAACAACGGACAAGGATGAGGAGGATCGGGAAGACAAGGGGGGGGGACTCAAGGATGGATGGGGGTTTGAGAGAAGGAAAAATGGGAAGCGAAGGGAGATCCGGCTTGCTTGCTGCCCAGCCTCAGCCCGTGTGGCCTCTTCTTCTCCGGTCCTCTTTACGGTAATCCGCAGTCCCTCCCACCAACATGCGAGATTCTAGACGACAACCCCCCTGCGCGAAGGCCAACGACTCCTGGAACTCCTGGAAATATATGAACGACCGGGGTGGGAGGGCGGCCCTGCTCCACCGAGACTCCGAGTACCATCGGCTGATTGGGCCCCTTGCGGATGGAGGTGTTTCCTTCGTCATGTACTCGGCTCCGCGTAAATCTCGCCAAAAGATACATATATCATCATCCACCACACGCAGCGCAGCAGGCTGGAGTGCTGCCAAGGAGGCTTATGCGGTCTTTCGTCCACGCATATGAATGCAAGTATCCCCTTCTCTCTCGGAGGGTGAGGAGCCAGACAGGCAGGTCATCAGATGTGATACACACACACACACACACACACACACACACACACACACACACACACACACACACACACACACACAACTAAGGTAAGGTTGGGATGCTGTGCAACTGTTCCCGGGAAACGATGGGAAGAGAGCCGGCCAGCCAGCAGCCGCCCTGTTGATGGAGAAGTACGGAAGTACGACAGACAGAGAAGCCGGAGAGAGTCGAGCTTAAACGGCCATGTGCTAGACGGATAGAGGCAGCGGTGCAACTCACTGAAACCGGCCTGTTACAAGATCAGAGGATTGTCGATGAGCTTGACTCTCTTGGTCCTTTTCTCAGGTTCATCATCTTCATGACTAGTCTGCAGACTACAACCTCGCCCGAGTCAAGATCGATCTCCTCTCCTCTCCTCCCCTCAAACCGGGGGAAACGGGCTGTGCAAACCAAGACAAGACAAGAGAAGAGGTGCCGTCCACGATGTCAACCCTCTTGGAGGCCAAGAAGGGGAGAGAAACGTTTGACCTGTGGTTTCGACCATCTTTAGCCTTGGCGGCCACAGAACCTGGGAGTTTCTGGTCCGCCCGGCGATACCAGACTACCGACTGACTGACTCCCCGCTTCGACGACGGCCCTGGGATGGGATCTCCCCTTCCCCCCCTCCCCCCCTCCCCTCCCCAAAGGCTGGCTGCCGACTCATGTTGGGCGATTTAGATGAGACATGCAACCACCCCTGCCCCTACCGCTAACCCCCCCTCCCTCTCCACCAACCTTTTGCATCCCGGCAGATCGTTTCTCGTGTCCACTGGGAGGGGCCCCCTAAAGAAAGAAGTGGGAGTGAGAAAGAGAGAGGGCGAGAAAGGGAAGAGCCCTGGGGGTTGGGCCGATTTTCGTGGTCATGACCAACAAACACCCACAAATTCCAGCGAAGCGGTCCTCCTCGACCAGGTGTGCGGTGCGGTGCGCTGCGAACACATCACATTCTGATGTTACCGGATGCACGTAAGTGCATTTGAGAACCCCCGGGCACAACGAGATATCACAAGCATGGATAGGCCTGAGCGCGATTTCGGGGACAAGGGACGGAGGGGGGGCCAGTGTGGCGTAATCTTCCCACCTCGGGTTGCACTCTGGTGACTCTGGCCTCGTTCATCCTGGTTGAGTCCTGGTTTACGAAAGAGTTAGAGAGGGAGGGGGGCGGGTGTTGGTGACTTCTTCCTCCAATACTTGACGTTTGGCTATCCGTGGTACACCTTTTTCCCACATCCCGGCTCTACATTACAACTACATGGGACACAATCCGTGCGCCCACGTGGAACTCGTTGCGAATCCGGTTGCGCGACTCCCAAAGGCGAGTTCTGAATCGAGATGGAAACTCTCCTCGATCAAGCTCCATCTGTTCTTGCGTTCCAGAAATGGAACCTGTTCGTCTTCAGAAACTCCATCCAGACTGACGAGTGAGGTACCGGCGTCGCAAGCGTTGCACCCGGGCTGTCTGTCACCTTGGTCACCCGTTCCGTTGTCCCATCCCATCTTTTGACACTTTTGATGTGACCAAACTCAGAACCGGGGCGGGGGGGGGGGGGGGGTTCCCAGAATCCGCGCTGGCGGTAGACCAATCAGGACCAGAAAAACCTCCCGCCTCTCCTCTCTCTCTCTCTCTCTCTCTCTCTTTCTCTCTCTCCCTGTCCCTCTTTCTCTTTCGGTTTCGGACGATCTATACTGGATCAGAGGGCCATGTCCGCTCTGGCCTGTTGGTGACGGAGTGACGACAGGCGGTCATCCCGAAAAAGCAAAGTCGATCATGTTTCCGGCCGACTCCTTACTCCCTTGGTGTGACGCATTGAAGGCTCATGAATCGACCGAATAACAGTGGAACAGACTTAGATACGTGGCCAAGGCGACGATGCCTCTTGAGGTCGCACAGATACACAGTGTGAAAAGAAGAAACGATGGAGGAAAAACACAGTACACGTGCGATGCGCAAATAGAGAGGGTGAGAAAGACACACATACACCGCGAGAGAGAGAGAAAATGGGAGAGAGAGAAACAGGAAAAGTGCCTCCAATGGGTGGCGGGGTCGGACATTTTCCACAACGGCAGTAGTGACATGTGTCAATGGTGGATTTGTGGGAACGGACGTCTCAGGAAAAGAGGAGAATTTGAGGAAAAGGGGATAAGGGCATCGGGGCTTTTTTTCTTCTTTTTTTCTCTGCCTCGCGGGGTGTGTGTTGGTGGTGGTGGTGTGGTATGGTGTCACTTGTGGTTTTCTTTTCTTTTTCTCCGTCTTTTTTATTTATTTATTTGGTTAGTTTCTTGCGTCTTTGTTTTTCCCCCCCCGCTGTGCTGGCAGCTTGGAGGGGACGGGCCTTTCTGGCCCTTCTCGGCAACATGCGCATGACAAGTGACGACGAGAGGAGGGGAAAGGTTACACTCCCGCTTTCTTTCGGAGGCCTGAATGGAGAGCCCGCGCGGCTGCAATCGTCCTATTCGGGACAATATCGCCAGTCAAAACCCGCCAACTTGCCCATCCGAAGCGGGCCATGCCTCGGACGCGAGAGGCTCGGCCGTTCCAAGGGGGGGCTTGGCCGCTGTCTAACTGATTCATGATATATCACAAGATATCATATGAGAGAAAGAGAGGGAGGGAGAGAGAGAGAGAGAGAGGTAGAAAGGGCAAAAGACTCAGCGTTGCAGAGAAACCGGGGCACGAGCGCGTCTTTGGTTGCAGCATCTATGGAGTCACGCACTCAACAACAGACGCCGCGAGGCGGCGAGCCAAGAACAAACGGATGCTTTTGTGTCACAATAGACGCGAAGTAAAGAAAGGCAAGCCCCAAATCAGGGAGCTCGAGTCGAGCAACCAAGAACGAAAGAAAACAAACGTCCAGAGGCGGCCGAAACATCCTCCCTAACCCCCCCCCCCCCCAATCCCTCCAAAGCTCCACGTGTGAAGGCCCAGACCTAAGCGGAATTCGTTGTGGGGCCCGCTTGGGGATGTTTTGCAACCGGTTGGACCCGCGGGGATGTCAGTCCGGAAGACTCGTTGGTCCTTTCACGCGAGATTCCAGGAGTACGGGTAGGCTTCCTGGTCGGAGATGATGGAGCATCGCGGGACTCCCGGGGCCGCTCTAAGGCGGACCAGAGTCTTCATCCTGTGGTGGTACTGACGCTGTGGCGTGGAAGAGGAGCAAGAGTCGGGGGACCCTTTCCCGCAAATTACGTAGTAATAACACCGCCTCTCGGTCGAGGGAGAGGGGGGCGACGTTCGTTCTGGTAGCGAGTCTACGCGAAAGTGCTTGGGCGATAGACGAGAGGTGGCTCTTCCACCCTGTGACGACACCGGGACGCGGACTTTGCAAGTGCCGGAAATGGTTTCCCAAACGGCCTTGTCATCGCCGAAGATGCGCAATTAGGAGGGCGGACGGGGACGGGGAAGAAGGGGGGGGAGAAACACACCACCCAGGCACAGCGAACACTGGCGCCTTGGCTCCCAACGGGTAAGCCACACCAACACACGCAGTAAAACTGTTCTTCCCGACTTGGAGAAAGAGCTTATGCTCTCTAGTGCGCGTCGTCCTTGGCTTCCTACTCTCTTTCCCGGGGACCGGGACGGAGTCTATGTCCGGTTGAGGCAAAGTCCGCCGTGCCAGAAAGCCACAAGTGGCTTCCTCGCTGACAGCGGCCTTCACCGAGTGACGGGGGGGGGGGGGGGGGAGAGAGAGAAAAGGAGGGTTCCGAAGAAGATCACATCCGAGGCTGCCTCCCCCTACCGCCTAGATAGACAGATGGTCACCTGGCTTGGGCATTCTGATGGCGCGCCTCATCTGGAACCTCGTGATGCTGCATGCGGGGGCTAATCTTCACGCCTTTTTTCTTTCTTTCCATATAGCCATCCATCCTTGGCCAGAGAACCCCGTCTTGCGGAGATGTACGAGTAGGCGAGCTGAAGAATTAGCGTAGAGTAATTTGGATCAAGCAGCCACCGGTTTGCCGGAAGATGGGGGGGGCCCTATTTTCTTCAATCAAAGACGTGGTGCAGTCCACTGCCGACATATGCAGAACTTTGTGAGGAGGAGTTGGTGGTTGACTACGGCGGAATGACTGCCGATCTGCACTTGCGAGCTTTGTAAGTTCATCATCACGCGGACGGAGGCGCGCATTGGGGAAGAGGTGTATGTGTGTGTGTGTGTGTGTGTGTGTCTGCAATTAGGTGTGCCACCACATCACTGCAAGCCAAGCTGCGGGTTGGGGAAACGCCCTCTCGGTTCAACCTGTTCCGCCAATGGAATAGACGCTGCTGGACGACCTGCAGGACCTAGTTCGGTCGGTGAGGCTTTTCTGGGGATCTCTACGCCGAGGGGTGGTGGGTGGTGGTGGTCATGCTGGTGTGGCGGAGCGGAGATGCCCGCGATGCGGGGTTGCTCAAGCCGATCTAGACGGAGGCGAGTCGAATGCAGATAGCCGTGGCAACAGCTAGCTGTTGCTAATGTTCACGAGACCATGGCGTCCGAGGTGTTCGCTTTGATTCGGATGTGGATTCGCAAGCTTTGCCTAAACGTTGGGAGGACTGATGGTGTGTAAGCTGCTGGATCATAAAGTTTAGGGGAGCAATCCTGTCTGATTGATTGCTTGCTTGGTGAAGTTTCTGAAGTTGATTCCGTCAATGGCCAAGCAGACTGCTAGACGGGACTTTTTGGATATGCTCACCAGAAGAATTGTCCAATCAGTACGCGTATATGGGGCAGAATCGGGTTTCAACCGTTATAAAACTTGGCGGCAGCAGTATCAGGGACACAAGCGTTTCCGGCTCTCCTGGTCAACAACCACTACATCACTTGCAAAACCTTATGAAACATGGTAAAAGTGATCTTGCTGGTATTGCCATCATTGCGGAGACAGACTCAGAAGACTGATTTGGCTGGTGTCCGTGTGGACAGAAGCTTCCTCTCTCGTGAGAATCTGCAAGCTTGAACGGAAGGTGAATCTATCTCAACGACTACAAATCAATCTCTAAGATGCTAGCACAAATCCATCTTTGCTGCCTACCCCTCATGTTCCAAGGTAGCTCGCAAGACACAAACTTTGAACATCCCAACCTTACCATCCTGGGAGTATCAGTAATGAGTTTTCCGGCTACGCGAAGGGAGCACAACTCCTGATACGTTGATGCGCCAGATACAACTCGAGGCTTGCTGCGCCCACTCAAATTTACTTGATCTTGGCTCCCTCTGGCCGTATTGTTCCTCGCTCGGTGTCGTCGAACTATGGTTTGAAAGCCTAAAACGTACTCCTCGACTGCCAAAAGTTGCAGGGATGAGATATCTTAACTACCTTGCCTATATGTTTTGCTATCCTCGTTCATAGCCAAGGGGATCAACTATGAGTATGTCTTAGAGCAACTTATAAATTATTCCCTGCACACATCTACGTAGCGGTTATAGGATCGTTAAGCCTGTCCTTGAGATGCCTCCCAAGAATTTGGTCCACCGTTTTTGAGGTGGCAAAAGCCGATATAAATGTTCTCGGTCTGTGTATGACGAAGATTCTATAGTGGCTCATAATAATCCAAGTTGCATTCCAGGATTGTGACAATACAATAACTTAAGACAAACCAGCACGTAACGCGTTGCATGTTGGCACATTAAGCTGTCTACTAGACAACACGAAGTTTTAGTAAAACACATGGAGATTTATTTGAAAACCTAATAGATTGAGATTTTGATACCAGCAAGAAAAAATAAGCTTTCATAGTGTTGTTTTTGCCTCATGAAGTCCAGCTTGTGAAACTTTCATAGCCAGATCACACACGACTTGCTTTCACCTGCAAGGATCGGAAGTTTGCACACGTGACAATATCTACCATCCCTCATCACATGTCTCTCGCTACATATTTTTCTCCCTTCGTGACAATTAATTTCACGGGTCTTGATTCGATGCTGCCGGAACTATCTTCATTCAATACAAAGATCCCATGTAAGACTTGCCACATCTTGGCCCTTACACACTTATTTACCCCCCTTCTTGCCCGTGTTCGTCTTCTTGCTACCCTCCTTTGCCTGTAATCATTTATCAGTATCTTGATTCGCCGGTGGATTACTGACGACACTTACAGCCTTCAAGTTGCCCTTGTTCACATCAATACCCTTGCTAAACTCTCCCTGAAGAGTCTTGAGGGTAGCTTTATCAGCCTTGGAGGTGTTCCCTTTCAGACCCTTGGCTTGCTTTTCCTCTACGGCCTGCGCGCCTTGGACCTGGAAGTGGAAAAAAATAGTCAATATCCAATCTTACTCCTCTATTCCCTCCACGGTAGCTCTCAAGGTTGACTTACCTTTTTCAGACCATCATTGAGCTTTTTGTTTTTCGGGTCAGCGTTCTTTTGGTTCTTCTCGCGGACTTTCTTTCCGTCCTCGATGGTATTGACGAGCTCGCCCTTGGCCTTCTTGAATTCATTAGGGTTCTTGGCCTTGGCCACACCCTTGGCGTCCTTCTTCTCTTCCTTTTGAATATTTATGTTCTGCTTGATGCCAGCGGTCTCAGCCTTTGTGTTTCCCTTTTTGGTGGCTCGCGCGACGACCGCTTCTCCCTGTGCCGGCACAGGCAGAGCGTTGACGAAGGTGAAGACGCAAAAGAGGGAGAGGATGAGCTGAGAATAATGCATGTTGAAAGATTTAGTGGTATTAGTGGGGGAAAAAAAAGCTTGAAATAAAGTATGAAATAGTAAAGAACTGCTAGAACTGTGACTTGATGATTTGAAGAGAAGATGGTCTGATGAGCATTGAGGAGTGGGTGTCTACCTCGCATATTTATATAGCTATGTTCTCGACTTGGTACTGAAAATGGTTCACTTGCGAGTCATCATCTCAAACAGTTAGGCACATGCAATCCGTCCGAGGGGACGTCGAAGAACCCGACAACCGCGCAACCTGGAATGCTCCTCAACCCCCGGTCGCGATACTGTCGCGATGCTGTCGCGGGTAGTCTTGCCGTCCGGAGAAAAGAAGCTTTTTGATCGACGGCCATGCCACGGCCATCGCCGAGTCTCGTCTGAAGTCAAGGATTGGCGAACAAGTGACAAGCTTTTTGGGTGGAATCGAGACGAAGAAAGTTCAGCCGCATCCGTGTTTTAGACTGGACTTCTGCGGTTACGTTTCACCTCCTTTCTGGGGGAGGGGGCTGTCTACTATGTACGAGGTAGTACAGCTGTCTTTTCCTCAACGCATACCGACCAATCAACTTCCTTTCCCCGCGCACTCGGTATGCCTCAACTCTGTGCTGAGCATGGATCATGGGCAACGGCATTAGGTTTGATGATGTCAAGCCTCGAACATTTCTCCCCGCGGGCGCCGGTCACGATCCCTTGGCGAGAACGGTTGCCCCTTGTCAGGATCACACGGTCGTGACCCCTCGGCCTGGGTTTGGCTGGTAGATTTCGACTTCCTCGTCTGAATTCCGGTCGATCTTTCCCAAAGGCACCAGGATCCGTTATACATTTTGCAGAGTTCAGTGTGCCTCAAGATGGTCAATACGAATTCGACTGTTCCGCACCGTTGGTCTCACGCCATTTCTTGACCATGGGTCCCTGACTCGCCAGAACGTCGCCTCACTGTCGGATACACCCGCCCGTCTTGTGGACAGGTTTTCATTGCTGCTCTGGTTTATCTGCCGATAGATAGCCTTAGCCGCCGTAACCCAATTTCAAACTATCGTGTCTGCGTGGCTTGACAAGATCAGTCAAGTCGCCATGGCTCATCGGACACGTTCTCTACCATTCGTTTGACGTGGACCTGCTAATGTCTAGACGAGACGAGACACGAGAGAACAGACATGGTTAGAAGTGAGATGACGGCGACAACCAACACAGACGATTGACCGTGCCTCTCAAGATGAAAACCGAGGATGCCATGCTCTATCCCCTTACCTTGACAGCGCCTGACTCACAAAACTCTAACCACCCGAGCCCACCAACAGACGCAGTGGCCATCCTCGGAACAGTTGATAAAGTCGGAACCTTTGCAGCAGAAGAAAAAGGATGCCATGGGCTAGAGCCGATCCAGCTCGGATATCCAAGCCGCCGCGTCTCAAGTTCGCCGGTTTTGCCGATTTGTGTACTGGGACGAACGTTACGTGCTCTGGCGATGAAAGCAAAAGGAGCACCTTACATTTCCAGCCGGACTGCCTGCGTAACTTGCGCGTCTTTGGGAAGATGTCGTTGCACTATAGCCTAGAGAGAAGACCCCACAGTTGTACTGCAAGGACGTAGGCTAATTCGGTGGTACCTGACAGCCTGTCAGCACGGTGATCACGGCTCCCCTCCGCCCCGTTAGGCGTGGGGCCGGCCGTTACCTCTATTCTGCGTTGCCGCTAGACCCGTGGTAGGTGGAGGAAACATGGTTTGCTCGAGCCGAATGTCCCAAGCTAGGAATCCATCCTTGTTTTAGCCATGTTGGAGGATCAAGGTTCCGGGACGCATATCCCACTTCGTATTCTCATGAAGGGGTTGGTTATTGGAAGAAGCGTAAAAACTGGAGTTGAGTTCCCTTATGGCTTTACTGAAGGGGTACCCTAGTTGATCCGATGGCCAAAGTCTAAAGATTGTGTTCGCAGGCGATCTCCCACAAGACCGTCCTCGTCCACTCAACCTCACCAAGACGTCGGTCACCAAGCAGCTGTCAGCGATGCATTCATCAACACAATCATCATATTCGCTTTTAACAGTCGCCGCCATGTTGAGTAACACGGTTTAATGCATTGTTCCGAGATTACGCTCCAAGACTAGTGTGCTTCATCAGCTGATTGTCTGGCTTATTCGGTGCCTGCTAACGCGGATGGATCCCTTCATCCAAGATGGAAAAGAATGTCGCGTTACTTTACTTGCAATACCACAACTGTGATTGTTCATTGCAGCAGGACTCCAGATAGAGTTGTCGGCATCGATCTATGCAGATCGTCCGGAAAATTACTAGGTCTTCAACTGCCTAGACTGGCATCAACTGTTCGTTTTGCAGCATTGAGACGGGGGAAAAAAAGGGTTGACAGATTAATAGCTGAGAAAGTTCAGTCACAATGCGACAGACCGAATAAAGGGTACTTCGCTTCTTCCTCGTCTTCTCCGAGTAGAACCTGTACCTATCCTGCCCATTGTAAGGGTCGGTTCCCCTTAGAATTGAAGGCTTTGTACTTGGAGTAATGTAGTAAAGGGCTGACCCGATTCTGTAATAACGGCCTTGACGTGTATTTTCCGATGGAAATAGAGGAAAGAAACAACGTCAAGACTTCAAGTGACGCTTAGTTGCTTTGAGTATACAAAAATGTTGGTTTTTCTGCCGGGCACTTTCCAACATCTATCTTACTCTCTAGCCAGGTTAACTTAGCTTGCCTTATTTTCGTCAATCCAGTTCCCAACCTTTAGACTTAAAGTACCTGCATCGAAGCTAATGCCGGCCCGGGCATGAAAGTCAAATGCTGGATTCGCACGCGTGGCAGCATGGGCCTTGATCGAGTCCGCGGCACTTGTTGCCCCGTGCCCCCCTCGACTCACTCCAGATAGGCTCAATTGCCCGCTTCCGTCCCGAAAGTCAGATGTGAATCAGCGTGCCAAGGCTGAAGTCGCCGCTTATAGATCTCTTATTGGACAATGGCCGACGAAGGTTCTTTCGTGCGACAAGTACGAGAGCATCGGACGCCGGCTGTTTTTTTCATCTTTTTTTCCCCCCAAGTAGCTTTAAGCATGTTGAGAGGGAACATGTTTGTGGTTAGTTCTGATTGGGAAACGTAGGCCTCAGGGGTGAGAGCATGTTGACAAAAAGTGCCCCGCGGTTTCACTCGGAGACAAGTCAGAGAAATGCACGATTGCCTCGGAACATGTTTATTCGATGTGTCTAGGACGAGTCTATATGCTGAAGATGCTTTCTTGGAACAGGTTGTCTCCAACCAATAGGCTCGAAGCTCATCTCCTCTAGGACACAAAGTGTCGTGGGAAATTGTTGAGACCCCCATATAGATACACTGAGTAAGAAACCATCGCGATCATGGAAGCGCAGATTGCAGACCGGCTTGAAGCAACCCCCCCTAGAAACCTGACCCATCACCTTGATCAGCCACGACTAGACAAGCCTGCCGTCCATAATTGCAGTGACGTTCAATTCTCACATTGTGTTCTTGCGGAAGAAGAAACCGCTTAGTTGACAATGAAGAGGCTGCGGGGGTGGTCGCGGCGCTTCGTGGAGCTGTACAGAGCAGGGCCGGGGATCGGGTAGCTGGTGGCGTCGCTCCAGACGTCAAAAAGGAGACCCTCGTCTTGGGCGGTGTACAAGCTTGTGCCAGCAACGCCCTCGGGGTTGGCGGAGCCGCTGCCCGAGACTTCGAGGTTGATACACTGGGGGTGGAACTGGGCGCCGTCGCGGCTGTGGAGGGCGATGATCTCTTCGCGCAAGACGTAGCTGCCGGGGGCGATGTCGCTGGGGATGGTGACATCCCACTTGTCGCCATTGCCGGCGAGCTCGTCGGTGGCCCAGGAGCCGCCGGTGAGGCCCTTCTCGGCGATCTTGAAGAACTTGAGGTCGGTCTTGGTGGCGTTGGAGCAGTCGCCGTCGCACTTGGCGAGGTAGTCGATGATGGGGCCCCTGTGGCTTATGGGCCATGTGCTCCAGGCGAGGGTTAGCTTGTCGCCGGCGGCGACCTTGATGCTGAGCTTTGTGGGGGTGGCGGACTTGTGGCAGATGATGTCGGCGTCGCCGACGGCGCCGATGGCCACGTAATCGAGGTTCTCCAGGTCGACGGTTCTCCAACCAGGGGTATCCGGCGCCGGGGCTTCTCCCGGGCCCGGCTGGGGGTAGAAGGTGTTGATGGTCTCGCCGCCGGTGGTAACACTTTGAACGTAACCGTGGGCAGAGACGGCTGTGGCGCCGGCCAAAGCGGAAATGAGGACCTTGGTGTACATCTTGAAGAGCGATCGGAAAGGGTGGGTTCGGAATAGTTGGAGACTGAGTATTGACGAAAGCGAAGAGAACGGGATGGATAGCTGACAGAGAGAAGAATGAATTGAGGCCAAACGAAGGGCAGATAGCTGGAGGGAAACGAACGTGAAGTGAAGGACAAAGTGAGAAGCTTAGAAGAGAGAGAATCAAACTGTTGCTGGTTGTAGGGCGTTTCTTATACTCGTTTCCAAACCCCTTCACTACCCAGATAATAAAAAGTTCAGGCGGCGGGAAGTCCACTTAGTCTACTTTGTAAAGCCATGGTGGGATCAGAGACAAACGCAATAAGCGAGCCACGAGGTGTACAGCGCCAAGGGCCGGCCAAAAATACTATAAACCAATATACTTCGCACCGAGGCGGTGGAGCAGAAAACCTCTTGGCGGGATTGGCGCTGGCGTCGAGGAGTGGGCCGGATGGTTGTGGCTGGGCAAGCCATCGGAATCTCGAGCAGACAGCCGCTTTCACGGGAGCATGAACGTCTCACAGACACCAAAGTCGTAGTCTGTGTCTGTCTGAGCCCGTCTGTCGGCTGTGGATGGGTCTGGAGTGGTGGTGGCGGCGGCGGCAGCAGCCGAGATGGCCTATCCGCAGCCCGCCTCGTCAAGCAGCCCCTCGATGCTTCATGTTGAACGCTTGCTAGCGTCTCGTCCTAGCGGTGGCCGCGGACATCGACAATCAAGACCTAAGGGGGATGCCGGACCTGTATTTCAGTCCGAAATCCTAGGTCACCTGGCTTGATGTCGTCGCCCTGCGTCGTAGTTCTTACGTTTCGGACATGTGCTTTTAGGACTGTTCATTCAGCAGTTTAAAAATATGATTATTAACTCTTGCATCGAGTGATGGCAAAAAAGCCCCTCATTGAGTGATTTGATAGTTGTGTTTAGAGCAAGGGCATCACAGAAGATCCGGGGGCGGCCGAGGCGATCGTCACTTGTCAGTGGATGACACGCGGGATTGTCCGGGGGAATCGGCTCAGTGACAAATGTGGCTATCCCTTTACGGAGTATGACTTTGTTGTAACTCTTTATGGTAGTTCGTAAAAAACTAGTTGAGGAACAGGTTTGAAAGACGCCATGGGGATCTCAGCCTTACAGACAACTGCGTCACCAGTCTGCGACTCCATGCACCGTCATGGTGATCAGGGGCCTCGTTTTCGTTAACAAGCAGCCCAATTTGGTGCTGCCGGATAACTGAAACACAGCAAAGACAGACTGCCCCTTGCTTATCAAAGCCCAGCTGAGGAAGTAGGAAGACAGAACTTTAATTTACGATGTTCATAGTCAAGCTTCTATAGGCCCTAGCTTTGCCGCCTGACTCGGTGTACCTACCTCACAGCAATCAAGATAAAACCAAGGCAGTAAACTATAAGCTCACTAGTGTGTATAGACTAAGAGACCTAGATTTATACTTTGCAATGCCCCATTATTGATCCCTCAATTACAGCTTCCACCTCCTAAGAGGTAGACTATTTATATTTCCCTTTTGCAAAGAATTGTTGAGAATATATCATTTATCACAAGTGGCGTGTAATAAAAGCTAATCAACTGCCTTTGTATTTGGTTGCACGTGTCCACAGGGTATATTTTTCTACTCTTCGTGAACCTTCTCCTGAGGAAGGGCAATCATTCGAAGACACACTTATTCATCTACCCTCTCCTCTAATGCTGGTTCTTTTCTTTTTTTTCTTTTTTTTTTTGCTTGCTGCTTGCTTGCCTACACCTTCCAGACTTATGTAGATCAGTGATCCTTCTAGTTCCTCTGGGCCAGCTATCGTGTAGCCCAACTCAACGTTTAGACCAGAACAACTGCCAGAAGGGCTGTGCGAACGTATTGCTACTAATTCTTCGAATCTCTTTGCCCAGGCCCTGTTTAAATCATACGGATATCCCCGTTATACTGGCCAACTTGCTGTATCTGCAGATGAGGTTCCCGTGCAAGGCTCAGCTGAATAGCTTCGGAGTCACCATTTGCTCGTCGGCACCATGAACAAAGGTGATCTCGAGGCCTTGGCTATTGCCCCTTCTAGTCAGACTTCGCCTTTCAACATCCTACACCAAGTTGGACTGAGGAGTCATTTTCAGAGTGCTAAGCTACTGGGTCATTGAGAAGCCTAGAACCTTTCGCGGAAATGGCACCGCTTCGATGGTAGCAGGACTGACCACCAAAGTCACAGTAGCAGCCAATTTTACAAATCAGGAGCTTGGCGTATGACCGATGACTACTTTGGAGGTTTGACAAACAAAGTTTCTACCGGGCTTGGTAGACACTGCTTGCAACGAGAGCACGTTTGTAGAAGATCATATGATTCGTAACCCCTACATCCGCACTAGATGGAATCCATATCCAATATAGTAAAGACCGGCAAGACATTTCCCGCGCATTAGGGGCAACGCCCAAGAAAATACCTCCCCAGTCAAAAACCACAATTTCAAAATCCATCCCTTTCTCCACGAACGTTGTTGAAGCCTGGGATCCATCTCGTGTCACCGACCGCGGCGAGTCGCTTAGCAACCGGCGTAGATGGCTGGATAAAAGTGTCAGCAGGTTCGCTCCCAACCCATCATGCAAGGCAGCGCGGTAGAGCTTACATTGAGCGAAAAGGGTGTAGGTGTCGGCGTGGTTCAGGTTCTGAGCCGCGGACAGGCTGCGGACAAAGTTGTATCCGTATCCGCCGTAGTCGGAAGTGCCCTTGATCTGGCGAAGGTGGGTCATCTCGTGGAGGCTGTCACGAACAGTCAGTCACCATACGGGCTTCCGATACCTCATGCATGACTGAAAAATCTACTCACATGGTGGTCTGCTGGTCCTGGGCGTGGCAGGTCGAAGAGGCGGCGGCCATGTTGTTGAAGAAGTAGGGGCAGTTGACCATGTAGTTCTGGGCCGGGACGGTGTAGGCGATGACACCGCCGGAGCAGGCGCCGTAGACGTCAGTGCAGTACTGGCGGGAGACGCCGGAGGTGGTGCTGCCGCACTCGGAGACGATGTTGCGGAAGACGGTGGCAACGGAGTTGCGGGTGGCCGTGGTCGAGGACTTGAAGTACTCGGTCATGCGAGCGGCGGGGCCGGAGGCGGCGGCCTGGGAGGCAGCGACAGCAAGAGAGCGGCAGCGGCTGATGGCGTTGACCTGTTTGGAGAAGTGTCAGTGCAACTGTCCAAGATGCGATAGCCGGGAGGCTGGCAGGTCGGGACGCGGCCCGGGACCCACTCCGGAGCCGGAAATGGATGCCGGCGGTTGCCGGACATTGAAAAAAAAAAAAGATGAAAAAAAGACAGGTGAACCCACAGTTGCGGTGCGGCGGGTGCCGGTGCAGTCAGACTGGACAATGGTGCGCTTGGCCAGGAAAGCGGCGCGGGCGGAGGCGGCCTCCTCGCCGTTGATCTCGGTGTGGACGCTGTTGCTGGAGAAGGGGACGGTGCCGGCGATCTCGGTGGAGTCGGCGTCGGCGTACAGGAACGAGCCCTGGGTGACGATGTCGACAGAGCCGCCCTTGCTGAGGTCGTGGAGCTCAGCGGCGTCGAACTCGACCTCGAGGCTCTGGCCGGCGGCGACGATCTGGAAAGCGTCCTCGCTCAGGCCCGAGGTGGCGATCTGGAGACGGACGCCGTCAAAGTCGATCTTGTTGCCTGTTCGCGGGTCAGCATGTCCATCACCTCCGTAGACGGGACATGCGGAGTAAGGATTGGTTACCGGCAGCGAAAACCTCAACCTTCTCGACGGGGGCGCTGTCGAGGAAGGTACCGGTCTTGAAGAGCTTGATGTCGGAGTCGCCGGTGTTGGTGAGGACGGCCTTGACACCGGAGTTGCCAACGGCCTCAAGCTTGACGTCGAGAGGCGACGTGTCGCGCTTGGCCATGTCAACGTTGACGGCGCTGGCCAAGGTGGCCAGCAGGGAGACACCGATGGAGAACTTCATTGTGAATTGACCGGGAGGCAGGACCTGGTGCTGATGAGGGAGATGTTGCTGCGGGTGGTGAGGCTAGAGAAGCAATCCGAACCTCGAGGGCTTCACATCGTCTCTTTATATAGATGTTTCTTTCGTATCTCCTCATTCTCTAGATGCCTCCCTCGCGATGGCCTGTCAAGCCCCAGACCATAGCTCCATGGATAGGTACTGAACTAAAGCAAAAAAGGAAGATGCAATGTCGCCCAGGCTGCCTAGACGGACTTGGGATAACAGCATGGAAGGTCGAACGCGGGAGCCCAACGATGCCAAGGTAGCTAATATCAACACGGATGGTCGGCAAAGTCTGCTGCAGCTGTCAACCAGATAGGAGGATGGCAGCATCTACTGTAGACCTCACAAGCGCTTGAAGCGAGTCTGCCGATCGTAGCCCCGCACAAGACTGGGCCTCACACTCCGAAGCGGTGCCGAAGGGGTCGAGTCAGTGGGAACAGGTGCTTCGCTTGGAATTTGCCTCGGAGCACCGTGACATGATCAGTTGACAGTGCTACAAACAGCTTCGTTCTTGGGTGTTGAACATGTGGGCATCTCATGAACTCCCCCGAGAAAGGAATCTTAAAATTGCTTCCCTTCTCTTAAGACCAGCATGAAACCGCCGTCTCGCCAAAATTCGCCACGATTTGGGGTCGGCGGGCGGCACCGGTCGGGACCCCGGACGTTCATGGGCCCAGCCGCCGCCGGCCATCAAGTCCGCGGAGGCAAGGGGATCCGTCTCGTCACGTTCGGCAGTCCATTCCAGGACAAGCAAGCCAGCGGCCAATGTGGTTCAGTCAAATGTATAACCGAAGTCGGCGATCGTCCACGCCCAAATAAACCCTCAAGCGCGGGCTCGCCAATGAGATGTTGCCAAACATCGTGCGCCAAGTCAATGCCAAGTGCTCAAACCGGAGACTAGCTCGAGGAAGGAAGGAGGTCAAATAAGGGTGAGGCTACTGTTGCTTTTGCCAACTCCGAATACGTCTCAACTTGACAAGCTGAGGCGGGAGCTTTGACTGATTCAAGACTCGTCGATCTCCAGCCGGGCCGGTCGATAAGCCGTCTATGCAAGCGTATGACATATCAATAGAAGAGCCTAAAGTGTGGAGTGCACACCTTCGAGTTATCTCCGTGGCTTTGTAATACCCTGGGGAGGATTAGGAACTGTTAACCCAAAGAGGGAGCTGTGAATTTGCAAACAGGTTGCCTAGGAGCCTTGAAGGCGATGTGGTATCGCTGCTGAAGAATCAATGACGCGCAGACCATCTTGATAGCGAGTCCGAACAGCCTCAACAACTTCTGCCTCACGACCACATGGTTTGTACGGAGACCGGGAGTCCTCAGAGACCTTCCCTCTTGGGCCCGGCTGTTACGGTGTGCGAGTGGCACAACAGCCGGAGCCGTCTGGAGTTGAGACTGCAGCTCACTCCGTGTTGTTTCTTGGCGCTCCCTTGGCGATAAATAGGTACCTCCCGCCTCTTCCTGCTTGTCCAACACCGATTTCCGTCCCTCTCCCCGCGGCCCATCTCGTTGCCCAGCACGCCAAGCTCAACGACGCCAAGAGCTCGTCGATGCTTGTTGTCCTGCTCCGCCCATGGCCCTGTGCTGCCGCCCAACCTGTGACGCTGAGGCTTGCATCCGTGCATCGGGGGCGACTGTCGAAAGAAGCAGGTCTTGAAAGAGACGTCAAGTCGTGGGCCCCTCGTGGCTGATTCAGGTCTGGGATCTCGCCGGTAGCATGACCTGATTGTCTTGAGCGGTCTACTGCACTTTGACAAACAACTAACTCTGATAAGAAGGCGGGAAACCAGTCCGACAGACCATGGTATGCTAAGCATTTCGGGGATGCAGGTAACGTCTGGTAACGGCGAGACGGACGATTGACCTCCCTCTTTCGACCGAGCGGAGTTGTCAAGTCCGATGGATCGACACGAACTCATTGTTGAGACTTGGCTTTGCGAGCTGAGTTGGACGTTGGGAGAAACGCCTTTCAAGTCGCTGTTAGGCACGAATACGATATTATGTAACAACTGAGTTGATGAAAGCTGAAAAATGTGAAGCGGGTGGGTGTTTGGCCGGCCAAATCGACTGCTCTTCAGCTGGAATGTTGGTTGACACTTGCTGCTATTTCGTCTCTGACGCAAACGCCTGGTTTCACCAAACTTGGTAAAACTTTGATGAGTTAACTCTTCTCGATTAAATCCACAAACAGATGACAACCCAATTCGCAGCTGAACACGATGTCTATGAAGAGCCAGCGGTTTGCACTTGATGATGTTATCTGCGCAGCTTGCAGTGATATGTAGGAAACAACCAATTGTAAGCGAACACTCTCTTTCAAGACAGAATCACCTTGAAATTTCCAAACATGATCTGTTGAGTTTGGCTGAACTATACAACCAACAGCATCTATAGTTGGTCACGCAATGCTAGCGCACTATGTTGTCACTATTTGTTCGTGTTCAATGCTACGTTGGGCCTGCCACGACTGTCAGAGAAGATGGACATTAGATTCAAATATGGCGATGGCCTTAGGAACTCGGAGACAGATGGAGAAAAGTCGCATCTGGAGCCGAGTCGCGATACAGTCCTTGGGAAACACATGCAAATGGAACTTCTCAAAGGGTACTGTGGCTTATGTTGTTCTCTACTCGAGCATGGCCTTGAAGATGGGGCTAGTTTCACGTTCTATCCAATGCCACCTAAATTGGCTAGCCAGATCAGTCTCGGAAGTGCAGTCGAGTTGTCTGTCTCTATGAACACCCCCATTTCCAACAGTGATCCATACGCCTGACCCACTTCCCTCACTTGGACATCTACACGTCCCTGCGGTAGGCGGCAAGCCACCTCCGGTAGAGCGGCTTTGGCTCTTCGTTAGCTTGCGCAGCCTCACCGCCATCATTACTAGACTGCCTCTGCGGTATGTCAACAACCTCGCCATCGAGGCCCCTGTTTGTGACGGCGTTCTGCTGCTTGCCCAGGTAGAAGTCGGGCATGAAGAAGGTCGCAAACAAGGGTACCGCAGACAAGAGAAGGGCGGTAACGGCAATGTGGCCGTTGACAAAGGCATAGGCACGGATGGCGCCCTGCCTGACGGGGTGATCAAAGTCGTACGTGGTCCGCAGCTTCTTTATGTTCCCGTAGAGCTTCGCAACCGTGGCGTCGTCGACCCCGGGCATCTCCATGTGCATGCGGTCGAGCATCTCACTGGTCCAGATGGCCGACGAGACGGCGCTGCCGACGGACGAGCCCAGCGTGGACCAAAGCGTGAGAAGGGCGATGATGGAAGCCATGTCCTCGTGCGGCACGGAGGCCTGACTGCCCACGCGGGCGCCGACGACGTTGAAGGAGCCCAGGCAGAAGGTGAGCTGGGCGATGACGAGGCGGGCCGTGTCCTGGATCATCCGGCCGTCGGGCTGGACCAGGAGGCCGTAGGCGATGAGTCTTGCCACTGCACCAAAGATCATCATGGACTTGTACCGATGGGTGCGTCTCTGGATGAGCCCGACAATGGGTCCCAGGAGGCTGAGTCCCATAGTCGTGATGCCCAAGAAGATGGTCCACTCGTACGTCGACCACTCCTTGATGATGTAGATGTACGAGGAGAAGTAGGTGTTGCGGACGGCCGAGGCCATCTGGTTGAAGGTGTAGATGGTGACGGCGGCGAGGAACGTGCGGTTTTGGATGATGCGCTTCGTCATGAGCGGCTTCGGGGAGAGGTACATCTCGTAGAGGATAAAGGCAACGAGCAGAACGAAGCCGACGACGAGCATGGCGATGATGCCGGCGTTGCCCCAGCCCCCGTCAGCTTCCTTGGCAAGCGTGAAGGGCAGCAAAATGAGCGAAAAGGATGCTCCGAGGATTGCCAGGCCAATGATGTCGATGTCGATCAGTCCCTCGTACAAGAGCTTTACCCAGTAGGCGAACCCCCTTGATTTGTAAACGGCTTCTTCGTCAGAGTCACCGGCCCCAGTCCGAAGGCGCTTCGAAGCGGCCATGGTGACCATGCCCAGCTTTTCCCCGCGCCGCTGCATCGAGTAGAGCGTGACGATGGCCGGCAGGAGCAAGACGGGCACGAGGATGGCGAACATGCCCAGGCCCCAGCGCCAGTTGTCGACGAAGCCCTCGGCGATGAAGCCGTTGACGGGCACGGTGACGACGAAGGGGATCGAGAGGGCGGCGCCGAAGAAGCCTCGCCACTGCAGCGGGGTCAGGTCGCCGACGATGATGTCGCTCAGCAGGTCGAGGCCGGACTTGCCGACGGAGGTGAAGCAGATGCCGACGGTGTAGGCGGCAAAGGAGCTCGAGCTGGCGGCGACGGCGAAGCCGACGACGTAGAAGACGAGGATGACGGTGTAGGTGGTGGGGCGCGAGGTGATGTCGGCCAGCTTGCCGATGAAGGGCTTGCTGATGGCCCGGATGATCTGGCTGGCGGTGCTGACGGCCGCGAGCGAGCTGTGCTGTCCGAAGGTGGAACTGGCCATGGTGGTGAAGATGGTCGAGGTGATGCCCTGGTCGAGGGCGTAGGCGAACATGGTCAGGCCGATGGAGATGCCGAGCAGCCAGAGCAAGGTCCGGCCAGACTTGCCCGACTGGTAGAGGATCTTGTTGAAGGCCTCGACCCTGCTGACGCCGATAGCATCGTGGCCTTGCCCTTCGTCGGCGCCGGAGACAGCCTTGGCCGAGTTTCGTCGCGAGTCAAACGCTGTGAGATCCTCCTCGTCCGCAGCAGTGCCGCGTCGGTCAACGTCTACCCGGTCGGGAAACGCCTTTTGTGAGCTCGAGACCGACACGTCTCCGTCTTTGCCATTGTTGGGCTGGGTGCCCGAGGCTCCAGCTGGCGTTGACATCTTGTCCTCGGCCTGAAGGGATCGTGGTTGCGTACTGCCGGTTGCAGAGGTCAGAGATGGGTCGGGAAGCGAAGAGAGAATGTCATTAGAAGAAATATTTTTACACAAGGACACTTTTCCCGCACATGTACACGTCCCAGAAGCGCCGCACTTGTTGCCCTCTCCCCGGTTACCTCCGTCCTCTTGTCCACTCCTCAGCTCTATCGAATCATCTACCTGGTAGATATTAATCCTTATTGAATCCTACGGCCTAGGGAACAGGAGTAAGTCCGCCGGCCCACTCCCCACGCGTTAGATGGTCCAATCTGACAGCTTCGTGGATTCAAAAAGCAGTGGGATCAACACATAGGTGTGCAAGGATGATTTACCCGACTCAACCCAGATAGTGGAGCACTTGCAATGATCTGATAACGTTAAAAAAATGAAATTTCCAACGCTTGCCGGTATCGGCTGTAACTTTGAATAGTGTGGAGAAGACTAATGGTTTATCAGATTCTCGCTCACTCAATCCGTTGAGCCGTCTCTCGCTTGTTGCAAGCATCTCCATTTGGGAGCAGCAAGTCGGGCTGATACCTTGGCTCCCCCAGGCTCGAGTTTGGCATCGTCGTCTGCTCCGGCTTCAGTGACATTGCTACGGGGCATATTACATGCAATCAGGCCGCGAAGAGGATGACATGGTGATCAAGCTGCCCACTTTGCATCTACACGGGCGCCAAGATGGTCTCCATGTATCTGTATCTCGGGAGCTTTTCGTCCAGAAAAATGGAGAGAACAGACAAGGGCGACAAGTTTCTGCAGCGAGATTTCGGCCAACTGCATAGTACTTATCCCTGCACGGGACTAGTCAGTCAGAGACTTGAGGTGTCATCGTCAACGGGGACATGCTATGTGCGAAAGTTTGTTTCCAACTTACATGGGCCTCACTAGGAACAGCCACGGATGCGCCAATCAAACTACACCCAAGGACTGACCGGTGCCAGGCCAACTGACCATTGCTCCCACAGGACAGAGATGGGACCGCAGCACGAGTGCTTCTGTTCCCTACAGCGAAAGCTCTTGGACCCCGTGAGCACTGCTAGAAAACACAGAAATTCTTCCTTTCTGTATGTTCTCAACACGTTGACTTCCAAGCACGTCTCAGAAGATCTGGGAATTAACGACGCGGCTTCGTCTTGTAATTGCGAGAAGTCTAGACTGATGAATGAATACGGTTTTTTCAATACCCGTTCTAGGAGGTAGCGTTCGCGGCGTTCTGAGCGTGTGATCCCCCTTCTGTCCTTATCAAATACGGTCTGCACCGTGCTTGTCGTGATGAGGATGATGGTTGCTCTGCGCCCTGATAATCCTCAAGGGTCCGTCCATTGATCCGAACAAAGTCTACTACCCCCCCCTCCCTTGACTGTATGTAGTAGGATTTCTTTAACGCTGGCGAAGTGACGCTAGTAAAAGACTTTAATTAGTGAGATTGTCGTTAATGTAGGAAGCAACAGCAAGAGTGGACTATACCTATCATGTCGGAAGCCTGAAAGGATGTGCCTCGGTGTTGAAGACAAACTCGTCCAGGCTTAGAAGCTCAGGAGGGGAGAAGATCAAATAATAGTACTTTAGTGTCTCGGAGAACCAGAAGCTCTGAGAGTGAGATTGTGTTAGCAATGTCCTTTTGATATCAGGAGTGAGATAAGAAGGAGTAGCAGTAGTAGTAGTAGTAGTCGTCGTGGGAACATACCTCCATCGAGTCCGTCTTCCGGGTCTTGTCAGGAGGAACCGTGACGTCGGCAATGGCAGAGTTGGCCAACTCCGTCCCCGTGGCTTTGACGACCGACTGGAACATTTTCCAGGCGATCTCCTGCAGGTCCTGCCGCCCGGTCATCCTGTAGAGCAGGAATATGCTCTCAATGGCCTCGGGACGGAGGATGTACTTGGGATCGCGCGTGTTCTTGAAGCCCTTGTGCAGGCCCTTGTCGCCCTCGTCCTGCCATCTCTTCTCCTCCCACTGGCACTTCTCCGTCGTCGAGAAACAGCCGATGAGGTTGAATATCTCGGGCATGATGCCCGACGGCATGGCGTCGTAGGCCCAGGCGCAGCCGCGGGCGACGCGGTCGCCGAGGTCGACGTGGTTGTCGATGGCGAACAGCTTGCCGCCCAGACCCAGCATGCCTCCCACGAAGCAGGAGAGGTGCTGGCCCTCGGCGACGTGGTCGACCCGGTCGATGTTGACGTAGGCGTCGCCGGCGAAGAGGATGTCGGCGTTGTCCTCCGTCATCGGCCGGAACAGCAGATGCTGCTCCACGATCGCCATGGCGCCGACGTACATCTTCTCGTAGGTCTTGTCCAGGCCGCCGAGGAGAGTGTACATCTTGGGCAGGTACTCGTACAGCGAGTCCGCGAGCGCGCCCAGCGTGAAGCCGTTGTCGGTGTCGACCCTCTCGTCCCGAAAGTTGATCATCTTGGGCCACATTCCGGGGAGCTTGGACCGGTACTGGGTGCGTTCGAAGAAGCGGGTGATGCGGTTGACGGCGTCGAAATACTTGACATCGCCGGTGAGCTGCGAGAGGTGTGTGAACTCGAGGGATAGTGAGCCGGGAGATGCCGACGGGTCGTGTGTCCCGGCCAGCTGCGACCCCTCCTTTGCGTCTTCGAAATTCAACCAGAACCCGGGAATCCTATTGGGCGTATCGAAGCCCATGTAGAGCATGTCTCCGAGCTCCTTCGCCTTCTCCAGGAGGGCCGCCTCACCGCTGAGATCATACGCGCTGAGAAGGCCGCCCAAGTGCCGAATCGTCGTCTCAAACATGTTGGCACTAGCCTCTGTTGTGTTGGCCCAATCGATCTTGGCAGCGACCTCGGCGGCAGCACAGAACTCGGCACGGAAGTCCATGATCCACAGCGTATCCAGCGAGTCGACCAACGAGGCGGCCCATCCTCCAAAGGTGTCCTTTCCCCCGCCACTCACGGGCGTGAGCTCGTCCCGGGTCCACGCATGACGTTTGTAGCTATCGTAGCCCTTTTTGAAGACGTCCCGGACGGCTTTCTGGCGCTTCTGAGCTTCAGGGTGCGGGTTCGCGGTGCTGAAGTCGTGTTGGACGCGCGGGAGCCTGAGGGGCTTGCCTGTCGGGAGAGGCGTGAGAGGGTCGGAAACGGCATGAAACTGGCGGGCGGTCGACCAGTTGAAGGAACTCGGACGGAACCGGACGCTGACCGGCGGCAACTCTGGCGCCCTGGGGCTCCCGACAGACGACGCGGACAGCCAGTACGGGTTGTAGAGCAGGAGGATGGCGACGAAGGCAAGGGCGACGATCAAGGTGAGGCGCGGAGGCCGTCGGGGTAGAATCATGGTTTCGGATGCCTTGCCGCAGAGGAGGTTTGTCGAGATGGCATGTCCATCTTCTCTCCCGCTGCTGTTGGGACCGAAGGAGGGGGGGGGACAAGGGATACCAAAGCAATTTGGTCAGAGTTGCCGAATCTGTCACAGATCAAAGGTTCCAAAAAGCTTCTTCGAACTCTCGGATCGAGAGCATGGACGCAGACCTCCTGGTTTCATTGGTTTGCAGCTCCGTCGGTTTCGGGACAAGAGCGTGCGCTCACACAAACGGATGGTGTTCGGACTGGGTATCAGCTTAATGCTGCGGCTAACAGAAGTAGCATGACTTTACGCCAAGATCTGTTAAGACGAGGGTCCGTCCCCGACAGCAGTTTGGTTCCCACGGCATACTGTGTGCAGTCATTACAATATTTTCTCTCGTCCATTTGCGCCGATTTGGTTCGGACATAGGACGAGGACGATGAGTCCAAGAGTCGTCGCGTGACTCCAACGACCGAGTCTTCTGCCTCCAAGCGATGAAAGTTCTGGAGTAGGGCACGAAAAAAAGGACATTGTGATGCAGACTCCTCAGGGTTTTTAGCGCTCTTTTGTCGTCCGTAGCATTTTGGTGCCTTTCTGACTAGGCTAGGATTTCATTCCATGCTTTGGTGCGGCGTGTCTTCCGGATGGAATCAACACCCGGGCCGATCCGAGAGGGATATCGGAGCGGGGCCGGAAGGGTGGATCCATCGGCCGCGGCCTCGGTTCCGGTTGCCGGAAGCATTGTTCACCTAGTTGGCTGTCACACGGAGTGACTCTAGACTTCCGTTTCCTGTTCACAGTCTTTAAAGAAAGTTCGTATTGTACTCCGCCAAACTCCAATCAAAGCCTACTCATACTCAGCTCATGAAAAATACAGAAGGACCAGTCAAACTATGTCGGTAAAAAGAAGATGCCCATGATTTACCAAAAGAAGAAGAAAAAACCCTTGAAGACGCCATCCCATCACCTCTTGTTCCTATCCATAACCATATATCTATGAAGCCTCCTGCACGAGAAGCTTGCTCTTGCCGGCCAAGTCCGCCGCAAGCTGCCTCATCGGAATGTTGGCCATGATGTCGAAGACGCTGACCTCGACGGCGACCTCCTTGGCGATCCAGTTCCTCACCTCGACGGCGACCAAGCTGTCGACACCGTACGCGCTCAGCGGCTTGCCGGCGTCGACGTCGTCCTCGGGCATCATCATCAGCTTCGCCAGGCGCTGCACGAGAGCCGAGGTGATGAGGTCCACCGCCTCGCCGTCGGCCTTGCCGCACCGGACGAGCTCGTCGCGCAGTGAGACGCTGGCGGAGCCGCCGGCCCCGGCCCCGGACGCCTTCTTCCTGAGGCCCGCGAAGCGCTGGTCCTGGATCCAGTACCAGGCGTCGTCGTGCTCGTTGTACGGCAGGCCGCACATGACCTGGGCCGGGTGGGCGCCGGAGCCCTCGAGGGCGGTGGCCATGAGGCCGTGGAGGTCACTCTTGTGCATGACCTTGAGGCCCATGGCCTTGACGTGGTCGACGTACTCGTCATGCTCGGCGACGAAGCCGACGCTGAGGAGGTAGCCGATGTCGACCGTCATGGCGCGCAGACCGAGGGCGCGACGGTAGGCGGCGAAGTAGTCCTGGAAGATGTTGCCGCAGCCGTAGTTGCCCTGGCCGCGGTGGCCCATGACGCCCGCGAGGGAGCTGAGCATGACGAAGAAGTCGAGCTCCTTGGGGAGGAGCTCGTGCAGGTTCCAGGTGCCGTGGACCTTGGGACCGACGGTGGTCCGGACGTGGTCCGCGGTCATGGCGTCAAACAGGGTGTCCTGTCCAAAAATACATGGTTAGCAAAATCGTTTGGGACAGAAGAGGGGGAGGGGGCGTCACTCAGCGACGCAGAACAGAACTACTTACCCGGAGAACCATGGCGCCAGTGACGCATCCCTTGATCTCGGGAACGTCCTTGGACTTGAGGTCGTCCAGGACCTGACCGAGCGCCGTCTTGTTTCCGACGTCGCAGTCGTACGCGTACGTGGCGGCACCGAAAGTCTTCTGCAACTCGGCAGCGAAGGCCTTGTTCTCCTCGCCGCTGGCAGCCGAGCGGGACAGCAGGACGAGATGCCTGGCGCCCTTCTCGGCCAGCCAGCGGCCAATCTCCTTGCAGATGCCGCCGACGCCGGCAATGACATAGGTGGCGTCGGCGTGGATGTCGACGCGCGGGATCCGGGGCACGGCGGGGACCATGTCGGCGTCGTCGACGCGCACGACGACCTTGCCCATGTGCTTGCCGGCCTGCATGTACCGGAAGGCCTTCTCGACCTCGGCCATGGAGAAGAGCTGGAGGGGCGCGATGGGTTTGACGGACCCGTCGTGGATGAGCCTGGCCGTGTCCTCCCAGAGGGCGACGGCGCGGGGCGTCGGGTTGTTCTCAAAGTCGAGCAGGTTGACGCCGATGTAGGCCTTGTTGTCGAGGAAGGGCTTCATGTCCAGGCCCGTGTTGGCGAAGAGGTCGGCCTTGCCGATCTCGAGGAACCGGCCGAACTTGGCCAGGCAGTGCCACGACACGCGGAGGAGCTCGCCGGCGAGGGAGTTGAGCACGACGTCGACGCCGCGGCCGTCGGTGGCCCGCATGACGGCCTTGGCGAAGCTGGCGTCTCGGCTGCTGAAGATGTGGTCCTCGGGGATGCCGTACTGGTCCATGATGAGCTGCTTCTTCTCGTCCGAGCCGACCGTGGCGAAGATCTCGGCCCCCTTGCGCTGCGCGATCATGATGGCGGCCTGGCCGACACCTCCGGCGGCGGCGTGGATCAGGATCTTCTCGCCCCTGACGAGGTTCCCGGCCGTGACCAGGGAGTACTGCGCCGTCAGGAAGATGAGGGGCATGGAGGCCGCCTCCTCAAAGGTCATGGTCTCGGGGACGGCGATGGCGCCCTTGGCGGGGAAGCGGACGTAGGTGGCGAAGGTGTCGCACGAGGCGGTCATGACGCGGTCGCCGGGCTTGAAGTCGGACACGGCCGCTCCGACGCGCGTGACGACGCCGGAGGCATCGACGCCCAGCTTGTTCTCGGCGAGGTTGCCCAGGGCGACGAGGACGTCCTTGAAGTTGAGGCCGACGGCCTTGACCTCGACCTCGATCCAGTCCTCGGCCAGGGGCTCGTAGTAGACCTCGTCCTCCTCCCACCGGAACGTGTCGAGGAGGCCGGGCGTCTTGATGGTGAGCTTGAGGGGCCGGCCGCAGCCCTTGAAGGAGACGAGCTCCGGCTGGCCCTTGGCCTCGTACTTGCGGAGGGAGGCGTCCACGCCGAGCGTCCTCTCCACGCGGGGGACGTAGACGACGGAGCCGCGGGCGGCGTACTCCCCGTCGAACCCATCGCCGCGGCTGTGGCTCAGGGCCACCTTGAGAACGTTCTTGGCAGCGTCGTCAAAGTCGATGGTGCTGGGCGTCTCCAGGTCGAGGGTGGCGAGGCGGACTCCGGCGTTCTCGTTGCGGATGGCTCTCGAGAGACCAACCATCAGGGACTTCATCGGCTCCGGGCATTCCATGGCGGCACCGCCCGTGATCCAGAGAGTGCCGGCGGAGCGGAGGATGACATGGCGAAGCCTCTCCCAGTCGGCATCCGTGAGGTTGGAGAGCACCGGGTTCTCCCACTCCGCAAGGCAGAGGCAGTATTTGCCTTCCACTTGGCCGTTGGAGGCATCGTCGAGGTCGTTCCACTGAAGGACGGCGACGTCCTGAGATGCAGAGACAAGCTGCTTCTGGATGGAGAGGGAGAGCTTCTCGGAGGCTTCGGATCCCGTGCTGACGATGACGAACTGAGACGGGCCAGGGGCTTGTGCCTCCGGCTTGGTCGAGAGGATCAAGGAGACGGGCTCTCTCGAAACCTCCCGGTCACCGCGGATGTCGACATCAACACCCGAGAAGCCAGCCTGGACCAGCGCGGTGTTCCACTCGTCGACGTCCAGCAAGGGGCCGCCCTTGCGGCCGTCGTCTTCACCGAGCCACCAACCGGGCAGCGGACCCATGATGAAGCCGGAGAAGATGCGCTTGATGGTGACCTCGGAAAGCACGAGGCGGCCGCCGGGCTTGAGCAGCGACCTGCAGTGGGCCAGGGTCTCCTGGATGCTCTTGGTGGCGTGGAGGACGTTGGCGCACACGATGAGGTCGTAGCTCTCGGGCTCGAAGCCCTGCTCGGCCGGCTCGTTCTCGATGTTGAGCGTCGTGAACTCCATGATGGACGCGTCCTCGGAGAAGCGGTCGGCGGCCTTGGCGAGGAAGCCGGGCGAGATGTCGGTGAAGCAGTACTTGGCCGCCTTGGAGCTGCCGTCGGGGTTGCGCAGGCGCTCGAGGACGTGGTACGTGGTGCCGCCGGTGCCGGCGCCGATCTCGAGGATCTTGACGCCGGGGCTCTTGTCGGCGACCATGCCGACGTACTCGGCCACGTTGGTGTTGAAGCTCGTGCCGAAGGCGCCGCGGTAGAACGAGTACAGCAGGTCGCCCTCCGTCATGACCTGCAGCGGCTCGACCTCGCGCGAGAAGATCCTCCTGAGGTTCTCGCCGATGCGGTCGACCATCTGGACCGTGATGTCGCCGCTCTCGGACAGCACGATCCTCTTGCGCGCGGCGTCCAGCTCGGCCTCGACCTCGGCCTCGCTGCCGGCGAGGGGGGGGAACTGCTTGATGGTGTCGCGCATCCACTCGACGTACAGCTTCCAGAAGCCGTCCTGGGGCACGAACGCCCGGCCCTCGTCGCTCCCGAGCCAGGCGAGGCACCGGTAGATGTGGACGAGGCAGACGTACTCGAGCTTGTCGAGGACGGACTCGTCGTCCTTGCTCTTGAGCGTGCGCCTGTACACCAGCTCCTTGACCTGCGACGGCTCGAGCAGGTCGGCGTCCTCGTGCCAGGTCTGGCCGAAGCAGGAGGCCCTGGTCTCCTGGGTCTTCTGGGCGTCGCCTTCGCCGACGGAGGCCAGGGAGACGCCCTCCATGACGATCATGGGCTCCGAGAGGTCCTCCGAGATGGTGATGGAGGACTTCCACGTGGTGTAGCTGGTCTTCTGGGCCGTGGAGCATCCGTGGAGCCTGGTGCCCGGCACGCCCGAGAGCCTGGCCGAGACGAAGATGCGGTCGAAGGAGAAGGGGACGACGGCCTCGCTGAGAGACTGGTCCTCGCCGCTGATGGACGGGAACAGGAGGTGGAGCACCGAGTCCAGCGTGGCAGGGTGGACGACGTTGGGGTACTCGAAGCCCTTGGGCATGACCGACTTGGTGTCCGGCACGCTGATGACGCCGTAGCTCGCGTTCGGCCCGGCGAACAGCTCCGTCATGTTGCGGAAGGTCGGGCCGTACTGCATCCCGATGGTCTCGACGGTGTCGTAGAGGAAGCTGCGCGCGGGCTTCTGGCAGATCTTCCTGGCGTCGGCGAACGACTGCGCGTACCGCTCGTTCTCGAGGGCCAGCTCGCGCTGCATCGAGGGGGAGAGGGCCGACTTGAAGGTGACGGACACGAGGCCCCGGGCGTGGACGGTCCACTCCCTGATCTCCTCGGACCACGACGAGACGGAGAACTCGTTCAGGGTGGCGGACGGCGCGGCCTTGGTCCCGGTCCGGCGGGCGTGGAGCTGGATCATGACCTCGATGCCCTTCTCCGTGTCGGGCACTCTCAGCGCGGTGTCGATGGCCACGTCGCGGAGCTCGTATCCGTGGATCTCCTCCGTGTCGTGCTCCTCGGCAAGCTGGCGAGCCGCCTCGATGGCCATGATGACGATGCCGGCTCCGGGGTACAGGATGTCGCCCTGGACCTTGTGCTCCCGGATCCAGGGGCTCTCGGCGCACCGGAGGTGGCAGCGCCACGTCGGGTCAGGCGTGCCCGACATGCGGTAGCCGAGCAGGTCCGTCCGGGGCTTCTCTCGGAGCCGGTACTCGCGGCTGAGGTAGGACTCGTCCCAGAACTCGCGCGTGTGGTTCCACGCGTACGGCGGCAGGTCGACCAGCATGCCGGTGCTGTCCGAGACCTCGTTGACGCGGTTGACGTCGACCTCGCACCCCTTGGCCCAGAGCTGGCCCATGGCCTCCAGCGCGGTCTGCACGCCGTCGAACTTGCGCCGGAGCGCCGTGGCGTACGAGAGGTCCGAGAACCGGTCCTCGGTGGCGAAGGTGTCGAGGAGGTAGCTCCGGAGAGCCGAGTGAGGGCCCAGCTCGACAAAGACGCTGGCGAAGGCCGTTCTGTCGTGGGACCGGGCCTTGCCCTCGGTGTGGTGCAGCAGAGAGCGGACGGCACCGACAAAGTTGACCGGGGAAACGAGGTTGTCGACCCAGTACGAGGGCGTCATCTGCTCGGCGGTGACCAGCTTGCCGGACACGGAGGAGAACATGGGAATGTCCGAGGAGCCGTGTGCGATGCCCTTCAGAGCCGCTTCGTACCTCTCTCTCGCGGCCTCCATGTGGAACGAGTGATACGCAACGTCCATGGGCAGACGCGTGCACGCAATCTGCGCCTCGGCCAGGATCTCCTGGAGCTCCTCGATGGCCATGTTGTCGCCGGAGACGGTGCAGGCCTTGGGGCTGTTGAGGCAACCCACGACGGCCTTGCCGAGCTTGAGAGACCGGAGGTGCTCACCGACGCTCTCGGCGCTCGCGGACACGGCCAGCATGCCGCCGTTCCTGGAGACGGTCTGGGAGACTTGGCCTCTCAGCCAGGCGATCTTGACCGCGGCCTCGTGGTCGATGAAGCCGGCGCAGTAGGCGGCCGCGATCTCACCGCTCGAGTGGCCCACGACGGCCACCGGCTTGACGCCCCACGCCTTCATGAGGTCGACGAGGGCGACCTGCAAGGCGGTGCAGGCGGGCTGGCTGTAGTCGGTCCGGCGCAGGTTGCAGTCCGCCTCGCCGCGCTCCAGCTCCTCGGTCAGGGTCCACGGGCAGCCCAGGGACTTGAGGACGAGCTCGGAGCGCAGCACGCTGTCCCGGAAGGGCTTGTAGGCCGAGAGCCCCTTGCCCATGCGGAAGTACTGGGCGCCCTGGCCGGTGAAGACGAAGGCCACCCTCGGCACGGACGAGTTGGAGGACCGGACCACGGCGGGGATCTCCTCGAGGCCCTGGCGGAGACCCGCGGGGCTAGAGGCGATGGCGAACGACTTCCAGGGCAGCGTGGTCCTCTTGGAGAAGAGCGTGTACGCCAGGTCCGTCAGGAACGAGGACTTACACGACGACGACGACGACGACGACGTCTTGCTGTCCAGGTAGGTCGTCAGTCTCTCGACGTTGCGCTTGACGCCGTCCTGGTCGTTGGACGACAGCACAATGAGCTTGGAAGCAGGCGGCTCCTCCGTGCCGACGCTGCTGCTGCTGCTGCTCGTCGTCGTCTCCGCGTCGGAGCCGTTTTCGCTGGCGGCGCTGGAGAGAGCAGTAGGGAGCCTCGGGTTGGAAGTCGTGAAGTGGCGTCCCGGGAGGCCGTGGCGGAAGAGGTACGATGCGGCGTCCTCGATGATGACGTGGGCGTTGGCGCCTCCGAAACCGAACGAGTTGATGCTGGCGCGTCGTGGGCCGCCGTGAGGCCAGACCGTGAGAGTCGTGGGGATCTTGACGTTATCCGGGAGCTCGATCTGGGGGTTGAGCTCTTCGAACCTGGTGGGAGGTTTGATTTTAGTCAAAAAGGCTTCTGTTGTTCGGTACTGAGAACTTAACTTACCACAGGTTCTGGGGAATCAGGCCTCTTTCGACGGCCAAAGCAGCCTTGATGATACCGGCAACACCAGCTGCGCCCTCCAAGTGTCCGATGTTGGCTATAAAAAAAAAGGAAAAAAACCATGAGTTAGTTCTTCGTTACTGGGTCATCCCAGGGTGCCAAAAAAGTAAAAAGTATATTAAAAAAAAAAAAAGGTTAAAATAAGACATAAGACAACGTACTCTTCACTGAACCGACATAGAGTTCAGACGTGCGGCCCGGCAGATCGCCGATCGTCTTCAAGATGGCCCGGGCTTCCAACGGGTCGCCGGCCTGCGTCCCGGTGCCGTGGGCCTCGACGTAACCCGTCTCGGCGGGATCGACGCCGGCGTTTTCGTACGCCGTGCGGATGAGGGCCTGCTGGGCCTCGCTGTTGGGCAGGGAAATCCCGGGGGTTCTGCCGTCCTCGTTCGCCGCCGAGGCCAGCACGACGGCCCGGACGGTGTCTCCGTCGCGGAGAGCGGCGTCGAGGGGCTTGAGGATCGTGACGCCGAACCCTTCTCCGCGGGCGAACCCGTTGGCGTTGGCGTCCCACATCTTGGACTTGCCCTCGGGCGATAGGATCTTGGCCGCGCCGAGGAGGATCGACATGTCGGGCCCGAACATGAGGTTGGCACCCGCTACAATGCTCTGTCGTCGTCGAGTAACGAGCCGGGGGTCAGCTATTTGTTTATTTTCTCACAATTTTGTTTCGGTGTGTTCAGGCAGAGGCACAAGCATTGGTTCTCACCATCTCTGATTCTCCGCTACGGATACTCTGGCAAGCCAGGTGGAAGGCCGTCAGACTGGACGAGCACGCCGTGTCAATGGTTATCGACGGTCCTTTGAGGTTGTAGAACCATGACAGCCGATTTGACGCCAGGGAGGAGGACAGGCCGGTAGCATCTGGCATCCGTGTTAGAGAAGGTGTGCCTTCGTGTATGTGAATGTCTCGGAGGATCTGTGTACTGACGGTAGATGGAGGGCGCCTCGTTGCTTTGGGCTTGCAGGTTGACAAAGTCGTTGGTAAAGGTTCCGATGTAACACGACGTCTGCGTTCCTGAGACGTCTTCCAGTCTCAGGCCAGCTACCATCAAGTCAGCCCATGTGTTCTCAAAGCTAAACAGATTGTAGGTCATGTACCATTCTCGAAACCTTCGTACGCGGCCTCGAGGAGCATTCGTTGCGTGGGGTCCATAGCCTTGGCTTCTTTGGGGGTGACGGAGAAGAAGGGTGCGTCAAAGACCTTGAAGTCTTGCTTCAGGAAGTGAGCGTGTCTAGTAGCATGGTAAGCTGGTGTCACCCGTGTCCAGACTGCCGTGGCATCGTGCGTCGGCCCCTACCTCTGCTGGATGCTGCCCAGCCGTTCGGGGTCGGGATGGTAGAATCCATCGACGTTGTAGCGATCCTTGGGGATCTCGGAGCGCGCAGAGCGAGCATCCTGGAGCATCTGCCAGAACTTCTCCGGGTCGGAGGCGTCCCCGGGGGCTCTTAGGCCAATGCCGATGATGGCAATGGGCTGATTTGTGCTTGCGGCACGGGCGGGCTCGTCGATGAAAGGCATGTTGTGTTTTGCGTAAAGAGATGGGTAGGAGAAGCGGAATTACGAAGGGGATGGATGGCTAACGGGTATCTTGAAGGTATGATGAAGCACAGTTTGTTGTAAGGGACGTGAAGGTAAGCCAGTGTCAAGGGGGGAACGCTTGGAAACCTGAAGGGGGGATCTGGAGGTGATATTTCTGTTCTTGTTCTTGAACGACTCTGACCGGAGCGGGCTCCGAAGGTCAGTCCCGTCGCTGAGCTCCATAGTTACTCAAACAACCGGCCCATACCGACAATACTCAACTTCCCGAACATCTCCATCCAAGGACCGAGTGACTGGGCCAATGTGATGGGAAGTCCCAGACACGTTGTTGGCTTCTCAGCTTCTGGCCTGGACGACAACTCGGTTGCTCGAGGAGCGGTAACAGTCCGACATGCCAGAGAAGACTCCATGCCACTCCCTGCCAAAGACGTCCCACAAGCCGACTGCCAAGGGCCTTGCCAAGTACGGGAGCAATCCGGGGGGATATTGAGACTCTTCGGCTCATTGTGGATCATCTCCATCTCCAGAACGGAGATGGTTGGGATGGATCCCCGGCGGGATGCGTCTCCCATTCGATATTGTCTTGTGGGGGCAGGGTAGAGAACCACTGACTCGGGTCTTGAGAGACGATGATCCCGGGAAAGTCAAAACTATTGCTGGAACAATAATCAAGCTGGCTTCTACGGTGGTGGTGAGCACGTGGGCGTTGCCACTTGCTGGCGTACAGTGAGGGCCCAGAGACCGAGTTGCCGCCGGCACTGCTGCGCCAGACCCTCGGCTCGTTCTTGGATGTTGTTGTTCAACGTTGCGAAAAGGTCACACTACTAAATTGGAGCTTTCGTTAGTCGGTCGGCTCATGCTTCTTCGTATCTCGTATCTTGAACGGGCGTCGTTGCTGAAATCACATGTGACCCTCTTGGGTGTTTACCGATCGGAACGAGATCTACAGGAGCAATGTCATTTCCGGGGCTACATAGACGAGACTCTCGGCAATCGATGAAACTAAAAGTGCATTAAATATGTAGATAGCGGTGCAGTCAGACTATGCTGCTTGTAGTACAGTGATGTTCCCGCTTAATCTCTAGAAGCACTCAAGTCAACATGAGCCGCAAGGTCGAAGAGCAGCAAGTCAATTATTGCAACTGATGCGGTCTTAGATGCCGCTGTTAACACATAAATATCTGTATCTTCAAGTAAAGAGATGCGCCAATGCAAGGCCTTGTAGAACACAGAGCACATCAAACTTGCTTGAAGCTTCTAGACATGCTAAGCTGACGACAGGCTAAAATCTCATCTTTATCCTTGTCATAGCACGGTAGATCCAATGCGAGCCCAGTTAATATAAAACTCTTTCGACATTTCGGGATCGACGTAAGTATTGGTTTGATGAGTGCAACAGTTCCGCGTGAAAGAAAACCGGATTGAATCGGGATGCCCTCTGACCCATCACCAATTCAAGCCTGCTTCTCCGCTTACCATCGTAAGTGTAATCTATTCGGTAAAAAGTCTCCAGAGCAGTCCAAACATGTTGTCCAGGACTCTGATAGGAACGATGCTGTACTGAAGCGGTCGGGGTGCGTCGAGTCGAGTGCCCCCTCCACCCCTGACATCTGCCAATGACGTGAAGATGTTGAAGCACGTTTCTGGGGTGAACCCACCCCCTGGCTTACGCAAGTAGACGACCGCACTCTTCAGTGATAAGAAACACCGTGGATACTCGCCTCGGAGCCGGATCCCGGATCCTTGGACGAGCGGGCCACGACGCCGGGTAGACCCTGGCTGTCAACCTCGGCCCCGAGCCTCTGAAGAGTTGCTGATGGGGGAGACAGAGAAAAGACGTGGGAACCGCCAAAGAGCCAAGATAGGCCCGGCTGCAGGAGAAAAGCTTGTTCTGCAGTGTTGCTCCATAACTGAGCACGAGTCAACGTTTGTTTGAACAGGAGGAGTTCACTACCCCGGTCTTGGCTATCCCAAGTGCCGCAGCAAGTCATGGGGCAGGGTCTTCATTAGTACACTGCCTTCGTTGTAATCCAATTGGCTTTCGTTGATCCCACGTGGATGAACAATCGAACAAAGTCATAGGCGTCGTGTCTGCTGGCACGGAAGATACGGTTGTGGGCTGCTCCAACCCGACCCCCCTCGCCATACATAGCCCACGGTTCTTATTCCTGGGCGTGGGGTTGGGTTGGGTTGACGCAGCCATGCAATAGGAGCCAGAGACAATGTCATTTGAGTTCCACTTAGGACAAGACCCTTTGCACGGCCAAACCCCGTGGATTCCGAGGTACTGCCATCCGAACACGAACGCCTTCCCTGTCTCTTCCGAAACCGGTCTCTTGGATGATTTGTGGTGAGAGTCTGTTGTTCTCAACGTTCCGTTGCCTGTGTTGTGCGTTCACATAGCACCTATCTCTCACCATAGTCCAAGAAAGCGGCCAAGCATCAAGTCAGAATGTCAGCGACCATCAGCTCCGAGACGATCGAGCAAGAGCTCCATCCCAGGCTATCAGCCGAGGCCCGACTGCATTTGCCCAACTCGGCGGGCTTCGACAAGTCGAACCTGCGCTTCACACAGTACGAGAGGCCGGTGAGTTGATTTCGGACCAGTCAGTACAGTACTGGGGGGGGAGAGGGGATCAAGAGCTGAGACCAACAAAAAACTCCACAGACATATCTGGCCGCCGTCGAGCCGGGCTGCGAAGAAGATGTCATCCAGGTGATGAGATACGCGAGGGAGAAGGGCGTCCCGTTCGCGCCTCGGTCGGGCCACCACGCCGTGACGACGACGATGCGCCACTTGAAGGGCGGCATCCTCATCGACATGAGATCCCTCAACAAGCTGAGCTTCGACGCCGAGAAGCAGCAGGTGACGGTCGGAGGGGGCGTGATAACGGACGACTTTGTCAAGTTCCTTCAGTCGGTGGGAATGGAAGTCAGTGAGTGACGCGAAGATTCTTCTTCTTTCTCTCTCCCCCTCTCTCTCCCCCTCCGCCTCGACAACATGTAATCAAACACCCCCAATGCTCAATCCTGACTGACGCGCCGCAGACGTCGGATCGTGCCCGACGACAGGCGTCATCGGCGTCGCCTTCGGGGCCGGGCTCGGCCGCCTCCAGGGCAAATACGGCTTCCTGCACGACAACATGGTGTCCTGCAAGCTGGTCCTCGCCGACGGCCGCGTGTTGGACGTGTCGCAGGACTCGAACCCGGACCTGTTCTGGGCCCTCCGGGGCGCCGGCCACAACTTTGGCGTCGCGCTCGAGGCAACATTCCGCGTGTATCCCCAGGCGAACGGGGGCATACACTACACCTGGGACCTGGAGTACACTCTGGACCAGTGCGATGCCGTCTTTGGCACGCTCAACAGCGTCCACGAGAGCATGCCGCCCGAGCTGGCCATCTTTGTGCTTTGGATCCGTCAGAGCGACGGAGGCAGAAAGGTGCGTACTCACGTGTTCCTTCTTTTCTCTCTCTCTCTCTCTCTCTCTCTCTCTCTCTCTCTCTCTCTCTCTCTCTCTCTCTCTCTCTCTCTCTCTCTCTCTAAGTTGAATGCAGACTGTGTGTAGTGAGTCAACGGCTAACAAAGAGACGCGTCTCAGCACCACATCCTCGTCAACGTCGTGTGGTCCGGCCCCGAGGCCGACGCGGACCCCTGGGTCGACCGGTTCAGGCGCCTCGATCCCGTCCTCGACAGCGGCAAGGTCACGACCAGCTGGGCCGACCTGCCGTGGACGACGTACAAGGGCATGAACAAGATGCTCAGCCGGCCCGAGGTGTGGACGCTGGCGCCCAACAAGATGATGGGCGCCGCGTGCGTCGAGCGGTTCGACCTCGCCACGACGCGGGCCTTCCTCGAGAGCGTCCGGGACATGAACGAGGCGTGGGCCGGCAAGGGCTTCTTCGGCGCCATGTTCGAGTGTCTGCCGCACCAGAAGGTCAGGGAGCTGCCCGACGAGGCGACGGCGTTCCCCTGGCGCTGGGGGTCGAACCATTTCTTGTAAGTGGGATATACCCGGGCCCCAAAGGTCGTGAGGACCTTCGTGTAATTGCCTGTACTGATCTGGCATCCATGTTCACAACAGGATGCTCATGGCCACGCCGCTCAGTGTGAAACACCGGCCGGCGTTCGAGGCGCACCTCGACCGCTGGAAGAGGGAGTTCATCACAACCTCCGGGTACGGCCGGCTGCAGCAGTACGTCAACTACGGCAACACCACCTCGTCGATGCGGGATCCCCCCGAGGCCTTGTACGGCTACGAGCCGTGGAGGCTGGAGAAGCTACGCGCGCTGAAGAGACAGTATGACCCTGAGAATGTGTTCCGGTGGTATCAGCCGTTGATAGAGGAGGGTGAACGGTAGGGCGAGCATTCTGTTTGTTTTCTAGGACTTGGTTTAGTTTCGAGATATCAACATGTAGATCTGACTCTATAATTGTCAACACTGTTGCGCATGAATTTGTACGCATAGCTACAACTGAAGCTTAGAACGCATGGGCTCTCTCAAAACAACAACCTGTATAAGTTGAGTTATGATGGGTGGTTCAAGCCCTGAACGACGTCTCTCTCTCTCTTTCGCAACAACTTGCTCGATATCGGACTCCCACGACAACGTGATGAACAAAAACCTCGTCACTGTTCCCTTTCAACCACGAGTCAACAAACAAACCCCGCCATAAGGACCCTCCCCCCCTGGCCTGTCTCGTACCCCCGACATGGCGGGCCGAGTCAGTGAGCCCGATTCCCAGGGATATCCCATCCCTTCCCATCCCCTGTCTCGGTCCCAAAGCCCCCCCCCCCCCCCCCCCTCACCCCTCCAGGACCCTGACAAGTTTTTACCCCACCGCGCGATGGAACCTCGTTAGATGCCCATGTTTGTTCCCGAGGGGTAAGCTTTTCGAGCCAATGCCAAGCTCCCGCTTCAGCACGTTGGCGCGGCTCGGGTTCATGGCGGTGACGTATGTATGGTTTGTTGGCCGGCGGCGGCGCAGCAGCTCGAAAACTTGTGTGGAGCGACCCGGTGTAAGTCCAAGTTGTGTGTGTGTGTCAAGCGCGCGTAGAACAACAGCTCGACTTTCTTATCGTGACCCGATGGCGATGTCCCCTTATGCCGCTTCAGAGCCCACTTGCACCTGTTTCCGGAACATCACCAACTAACCGAGCAAGGCGACTCACTTCCTTCGCGATGCCAGTAATGACTCTGCCGTTCGGTTCGTCGCTGGAGTTGTCAGTCTCAAGAGCTCACTATGGCCTCTCATCGTCTGTCCTGATTCTCCTCCCCCTCCTCCTCACCACCATCGCCGTCTCACGAAGCCTCTACCGCACAATCTCTCGAGCCCGCCTCGCCCGCAAGCTCGGCTGCCGCCCGCCGCCCCTTGAACCCTCGTCCCTCCCGCTCGGCATCGACATCGTCCTCGCCTCCCTGCGCGCCGACCGCGAGCAGCGCACGCCGGACCATGTCGCCGCGCGCTTCGCCGCCCTCGGCGCCCACACCTTCCGCCTCTCCCTCCTCGGCACGACGAACCTCGTCACCGCCGACCCGCGCAACGTCCAGGCCATGCTGGCCACCCAGTTCACCGACTTCGGCATGGGCGCCGCCCGCAGCACGAACCTCAAGGCCGTGCTGGGCCGGAGCATCTTCGCCGCCGACGGCCCCGCCTGGCGCGCCGCGAGGGAGATGATGAGGCCGTTGTTCAGCCGGGACAACGTCTCGAGGCTGGATCTCTTGGAGGTACACGTCCAGACACTGTTCCGGTGTATCGAGAAGGATATGACTACGATGACGACAACGACGACAACACCAAAAGGTCGCTGGTCCGGCGCCGTGAGCCTCGCCTCGCTGTTCCCGTCCCTGACTCTCGACTCCGCGACGGAGCTGTTCCTGGGCCAGAGCACACACACCCTCGAGGCGCGCCTGCGAGGCGACGACTCCCACCCGGGGACGGCCTTCAACCACGCCTTCGAGCGGATGCTCGCCATCCTCGGCACCCGCATGCGCCTCCGCAGCCTCTACTGGCTCTACGGCACCGCCGAGCTGCGGTCCTGCGTCCGGACCCTGCACGCCTTCGTCGACGACGCCATCGCCGCCTCGGACCGCGCCAGGTCCCGCGGCTCGTCCCTGGCGCCCTACGACTTCCTCGACGTCCTGCGGGAGCGCTGCGCCGGCGGCGACGGCGAGGTCAGGGAGCAGGTCCTCGGTCTCCTCGCCGCCGGCCGCGACACGACCGCCTCGCTCATGGCCTGGGCGTGGTACTGCCTCCTCCGCGACCGCCGCGTCTTCGCTAAGCTGCGCGCCGAGGTCCTCGCCGCCTTCGGCTCGTCGGACCCGGCCGCCGTCTCCTTCGCGTCCCTCAAGCAGTGCGCCTACCTCCAGCACGTCCTCTCCGAGACGCTGCGCCTGCACTCGGTGGTGCCCTTCAACTCCCGCCGCGCGCTGGTCGACACGACGCTGCCGACGGGCGGCGGGCCCGACGGCCGGAGCCCCGTCTTCGTGCCCGCGGGGACCGAGGTCAACTTCAGCACGCACGTGCTGCACCGGCGCCGAGATCTCTGGGGCGACGACGCCGACGACTTCGTGCCGGAGCGGTGGGAGACCAAGCGGGGCGCCGCCGGCGCCGCGTGGCATTACGTGCCGTTCAACGGTGGGCCGAGGATCTGCATCGGGCAGCAGCTGGCCCTGACCGAGGCCGGATACGTTCTCGTGAGGATGCTCCAGCGGTACGACGCCGTGGAGGGGCTGGATGTCGATGCGAGCCGGGATTGGCACAACTTTACCGTCGTGTGCAGTCCCGGGAGTCCGGTTGACCGCAACGAGGCGGTCTTGTGTCGGCTGAGGGTTGCTGCGAGGTGAGAGATGAGAGATGAGATAGGTTTTGGGTGGAAAAGTCTCGAGGAAAAGAAAACAAAACAGTCGATGCTCAGGGTTCAATGACACGAGAGTAAGAAAGTTGTTCAGTGGATTTCTTCCATATAGACTACTTATTTGCCAAGTTAAATGGGTTCATGATGAAATGTCTAAGTCGCCAGTAACTTTCTCGGTTCCATCGGTTCCTCCATCTCAGGATCAACAAAAAAAAAAAGAAACAAAAAAGGACCGGAAGACGTATAAAGTATCAAAGGGTATCATAAAAGAGAGCCAGAAGTCGAAAAAACACAACCCACTTACAACCATAATCCCGTCCATGCTTTCACTCAAACCCCTTCCCTGGGCTTCACCGGAGAAGCCCCAATCACACTAGCGGCATCATCATCGTCCATCGATCTGCCTCGGAAAGTCGACGAAGCCTTGCCCACGACGATGCCGGCCTGGCCGGCGGTAACATCCCGCCCGCTATGCAGCTCCCAGCTGCCCTGGCGCTCGTGGTGTACCCCGCGCTTCGACACCGTCAAGTCCGGGTCGCTGGCCATCTTCTCGGCAGCCTTGAACCCGCCGAACCCGGCGACGCGGCCGTCTTTGTCTCTAGACTCGGGTCCGGTCACTGCCCTTTTTCGATGAATGCGGAAACCGCCACAAACGGCCGCCATGACGAAGAGGACGCCGAGAGCGGCGAGGACGATGATGGCGCCGATGATGCCCGCGACGACGGGATTCTGCGCGTCCGAGCGGATGGCCTCGCCGACGGTGGGCCTGGTCGTAGTGGTGGTGTGGTTCTCCCAGTCGCAGAACGACTCCACCGAGCCGCAGATGCTGCACCACGTCGAGACGTCGACGCCGAGCTTGAGCATCTCCTGTTTGAAGTAGCTGTATGTCATGCGGGTGTCGGCGTCGGAGAGCCCGAAGAGGGAGTACTCCTCGAATGGCGTGTTCGGGTTGGCGTTTTCCCTATAGAGGAAGCGGACGTAGAGGTTGTCCTCTGTCGGGTATGTGTTTGGCTCGTTGGGCTGGTCGCCGATGAGCTCAAACACCATGGCAGCGCCGTTCTCGGGGATGTCCCAGAAGGGTGTCAGCAGAGTCTGATACTGTTGTTGGAGCTGGGCGAGGGCGAAGAAGGCCATAAAGGGCTCGTGGGAGCTGAACATTATGGTCATCTTGTTGGAGTAGCCGCCGTAGTTGCCGTTGGCCTCGAGGGCATCGACGACCTTCCGAGCAAAGGTCCTGCCGGCGATGGTTCTGATCATGTCGCCCTTCTTCAAGCCAGACACCGCCTTGTTGGACGTCATGTTGAGCTGCTGCTGCCTGGCGTACATCATCAGGAACTGGCTTTGCTGTGCGTAGTCGTCTTTCATGGCGTCGTAAATGGCCTGCTCGTGCGTGTAGCGGTAGCGGACGTATTCGTAGAGGTTATAGGCATCCCAAAAATTCGCGTTGGAGAGAGGGATCGTGCCGTCATTTAGAGGCGGGGTGCTGAACAACAGATGGTACCCCGGAAGGGAGGTTTCGTAAAGCTTTCGCATGTAGGGGTCCAGCTGCATGACGGTTGTTGTCGAGATCCTCCATTGCGGGCACTCCGTGTTGCCTCGGATACTGGAGGGAGCTTGTAAGTTTTCTGCGGTTGTGTCTGTCTGCGTCTATGGGCATGGATGTAGAGAGCTGCTAGACTTACTAAACAGACCTCTCGTCCAAGACCCCAAGGGTCTCAATCACAGGATATTGATAGCCGCCCAACGGGTACTGCGTCAGGTTACCAGACAGGGTCGACAAGGAAATGTTGGTCCCGCCGGTTTCCGCGGCAAAAGCTTGCGTGATGGGCGGATACAGGCCTTGCATGAAGGCGGTCGCGCCAGCAACGACATGAGCATCGGGGACCGAAAAGATGGAGAGCTGCTCGTGCTCGATGACGTTGCGCGCGACATCCCTGATGGCCGCACGGGAAGTGATCCGGCCCTCAGAGATGTTCGTCGGCGTCCCGCTGGCCAGGTATCGCGCTCTGAAGGCACTGCCCTGGGCATACAGCTGCTGCGCGCCCCGGGGTGTCAGGGTGTCCTGAAGCCCACTGCGCAGAGGCGTGCGCTCGCCGTGCATGATCATGGCGACGGATGCCCATACTGAAGGATTGGAGGACTGGGCTGACGATGTCGAGAGCAGAGCGCCCATTAACAAGACCAACGATAAGGTGCCCATGTTGAAAACTGGTCGCAACAGACAGGTTCGCGGCGGCGATGGGGAGCTTCGCTGGCGGTGGTCGGCTTGACAGGAAGACAGACAGAACGGCCAAGACAGAGAGAGATGGCGGGGTGAGCCCGGCTTAAAAGAACAGAAAGGCGGCATGGGACGAGTAGAGAGCAGGGCCGGAAGGTGTAGAGGAAGTAGAGGATGCACACTAGCAACGCAACGGGGAGCTAGCCTCTTGGTTACCGAGCTGGCTGTCACATTCCAGGAAAGGCGACAAGCAGCCCTCACCGCACCGCAATGGTAAGTGAATCTTTCCGCAAGGAGGCTTGCCTAGGAGGTTATGAGGTATGTAGCAGTACAATGACGTGACAGGGAGCCAACGCAACATAGCGAGTCATGGTACAAGCCGGGCATGGCGAAGACGACGAGGATCGGACAGCCACCGTTGGAACAGTCGAGCCTGGCTGGATGTTCATCCACAAGGAGATCATGGACGGGCCGAGTCGGAGGCGATCAAGGCTCGGTGCGGGGATGACTGCATGGCGCGATAAAGCTCCAAGCTTGGTTATCATGCAGCCAGGCTAGCGAATCCCCTCGACAGCTCTGGCCAATGACACACGGGCGAGCAAGCCATCCAGCCACAATGGCGGTCGAGGGTGAAAGGTGGCAGATGCCGCAATCAGATTTCTTTTCCGGAAGAAGAAGTGCCACGGCCGTTTTAACGCGCGAGGGTGTCGATCGACCGCGGAGAAATCGCCGCGATCGAAGCAGTGAGACATGGAATGTTAGCCAGCAGTGGCTAAATCGACGTATGGCTTGAGTATATCTATACATAGGGTCAGATGTAGAAGCAAAGAAGGGGGCGAAAGGCTGGGAGCGGAAGACCGACTGCTGTAGCTTGGTGGTTTAGGTGGTTTTGGTCTGCCAACCCATCCCATCCCACCCTCTTCGTTCGTCCTTTGACCAATAGGCTTACACCAAAGTGCTCACATGCCCCCTTGCGACAGGGGACGGATAAGGGAGACTATGCTGTCGTCCAGTAGGCTTGATTCTCATTATGTAGCCGGGCGTTCTGGGCTGAGTATGATCAAAGGCAGCGATGAGGACGGATCGAGCTGAGATCTGCGTTGGCGTTTGTCTTTTGTGCATTTGCAAGTGTTGTTTTTTTGGATGTTTAAGCAGAGTAAAGTCGAGATCGATGGGCACTTACGATGTAGGTACATCACCATCGATGTGTGAGGCAGGTACGTATCGAATCAATAGTCACGTGCTTTGGTGGGTGGAGATAGACTATCTTATCAACTGCTGATTTTTATCTTATCTTATCTGATGTTCTTCCTCCCTCACAGCGAACTTTCCAAGTCCACCAGACTCTTGAGCACCGCATCCTTCTCTCCCTCAAACTTTGCGCTGGCAACCAAGCCGAGAGGCCGTCTGCTTCGGCCGCCTCCGTACCCGAAATACCTGTCCAGCGCGGCCTTCAACCCGGCGACGCCCAGCTGCACCAGCACCCAGTCCGCCTGGCTCAGCTTCGTCTGCAGCTCCTGCGCCTCGGCGAGCTTGCCCTCGTCGTAGAGCTGCAGCAGCTTGACGTGTACTTTTGGCGTGAAGTTGGCCGCCGCCGCGATGACGCCGTGCGAGCCCGCCACGAGGCCGTGCAGGAAGAAGTCCGACTTGCCCGCGAACGCCGCAAAGGGTTTCGGGATCCGTTCGTCGTGTGCCACGCGGTGCAGCTTGCCCAGGTTGCCGCACGTCAGCTTGCAGCCCACGATGTTGGCGTTGGACGCCGCGAGCCCCGCGATGAGGTCTGAGTCGAGGTCGATGCCCGACGTCACGGCGGGGAAGTTGTACAGGAGGATGGGGATGGGCGAGGCCGTCGCGACGTCGTCGAAGAACTGCTGGATCACTGGTTTCTGCATCGCCCCGGCTGTGAACCGATTAGTATCTCCGTTTTGCTACACCCGGACAGACGAAAGAAAAGAAAGGGGCCCGTAGTACGTACTCCAGTAACTCGGCGACAGCACGAGGGCGTAGTCCGCTCCCGACTCCTTGGCTTCGGTGCAGAGCTGGACCGTCTCGCGCGTGCTCTGCGCGCCACAGCCGGCGATGATGACGGCGTCCGACTTGCCGTGCTGCTTCAGCACCTCGGCCGCCGTCGCGATGACCTGCTGCCTCTCTGAGTGGAGCAGATGCGGCGCCTCCCCGTTGGACCCCTGGATCACGAGTCCGGCCACGCTCGACTTTGCGAGCCGCTCGACGTGGGTCTTGAGGGCCGCGAGGTCCAGCGTCTCGTCTTCGTGGAAGAAGGCCACGACGGGGGCGTAGATGCCGCGAGGGGGTGCGCGAGGAGCCATTGTGTCTTGTCTATTGTCTATTGACCGTGAAGTTTGTGAAAGAGAAAGAAAGAAAGAGAGAGAGAGAGAGAGAGAGAGAGAGTGGGAGAGAGGGAGGGAGAATACAGGTAGGAAGTCAGATGCCAAATGTGATTGCACCACCGCCCGAGACGATGTGTCACCTACTCTTATTTGGCCCCTACATCCATCCCCGAAATGACTGATTTCGGCCCTCGTGTACTACCATCCTCGGAGCATTGGGTAATCAGTTGGTTCATGGAGCTCCCCCTCTGCCAAGTACTGAAGAAGTGGACTGTAACCCCGCCGGGCCCCTCATCCGAACTCAGCCCAGTGCACGCCGGTGCCGGACCCTTGACCGGGGTGGTGGGGGGGGGCCCTCGGCCGGGATTGCCTCCGAATCGGCTAGGGTCCCGATATCCTCTCCCTGGTCCTCCTTATGGCGCCATCATGAACACCTCATGTTTTGAAGGGGGCAGCACAGCACGGCATCATCGCATCCCATCGCACAGCATACCATCCCATCGCACGCAACGCGCACTCATAGGGGTTAGAATCACACAATGGGCTCGACCAAGCAGCAGGCCTCCGCCTTTGAGCGATCCGAGTTCATCCCGCCCGACGCCATCTTCGACGTCACGAGGCGCTACGTCGCAGACGCCGACCCCAACAAGGTCAACCTGGGCCAGGGCACGTATCGCGACGAGAACGGCCAGCCGTGGATCCTGCCGTCAGTGCGGCTGGCCGAAGAGTCGCTCGGGGAGCCGGGGCACGAGTATCTCCCCATCGCCGGCCTGAAGCCCTTCCGCGATGAGGCCGTCAAGCTCGTCTTCGGCACCACCAAGGCGTTGGCGGAGAACCGGGTAAGCGTGTGGCCGCGCACAGGTCGGTCTGCGACGGCGTTCTCCCTCATCTTTCTGACGACTCCTTCCAGGTCGCATCGTGTCAGTCGCTCTCGGGGACCGGCGCCCTCCTCCTCGCCGGCCTCGCCCTGAAGAAGGCCGCCACGGGCATCAAGACCATCTACATCACCGACCCGACCTGGTCCAACCACGAACTCCTCTTCGCCTCGCTCGGCTTCGAGGTCAAGCAGCTCCCCTACTACAAGGACCGCGCCTTCGACTTTGACGGCTACATGGCGACCCTGCGGTCCGCCGACTCGTCCTCCGCCGTCATCCTGCACGCCTGCGCGCACAACCCGACGGGCTGCGACCCCTCGCAGGACCAGTGGAAGCAGATCGCCGCCGTCATCGTCGAGCGCGGCGTCTTCCCCGTCTTCGACTCGGCCTACCTCGGCTTCAACTCGGGCTCCGTCGACGACGACGCCTGGGCGATCCGGTACTTCGTCGACGAGCTGGGCCTCGAGGCCGCCGTGTGCCTGTCGTTCGCCAAGAACATGGGCCTCTACGGCGAGCGCGTCGGCGCCGTGACCTTCGTCGCCGACTCGGCGGACAGGGCCCGGACGGTCGGCTCGATCCTGGAAAACGTGCAGAGGGCGACCGTGTCGAACCCGCCCGCGTACGGCGCGCGCATCGCCGCCGCCGTGCTGGGCACCCCGGCGATCAGGGAGCAGTGGGCCAGGGACCTCGTCACCATGTCCGGGCGCATCCGGGCCATGAGGAAGAAGCTCTACGACGAGCTGGTCCGGCTGGGGACGCCGGGCGACTGGTCGCACATTGTCAAGCAGAGCGGCATGTTTGGCTACACGGGCATCAGCAAGGCCCAGGTCCAGCATCTCGAAGGTTTGCTGGCCCCCCTCATCGATAATAGCCGGAAGTTCCTGTCACAGTCTGCTAATTCTCTTTTTTGCTTTGTGTTTTGCTACAGAAAAATACCACGTTTACATGGCCGACACGTCACGAATCTCCATTGCCGGGCTCAACGAGAAGAACGTCGAGTACTTTGCAAAGGCGCTCGACGACACGGTCCGGAGTGTGAAATGAGGGTAGTTCGTCTCGGTTTGCAAGTCAATAGCGTAGCTCATCAGTATCAAATCCCATTTACAATTGCCATACAACATAATTCGATGCTCAAATCTCCGGCGTGACTGGGGACCGTGGAGGTAAAATCACAGTGACGGACTGATAGTCTTCATCTCTCAGCATAACAGAGGATGCCGGGATGATGCCGGCACCGTCCACCGAGCGGAGCTCCACCTTCGGCCGCCCCTCCCGAGACTGATAAGACCGGGGACCCCGCCGCCACCACCACCACCACCACCAACACCAGCAGCAATCTCTCTCTCCGCGGGGACGGGAACGCTGAGGGGAAGGTGTCCCTCCATCATCGCATTGCTTATCGGTTGCTCGAATGCTGCAACCCAACCCAACATGAGCTCTCCTCACTCCGCCTCCACCCCCTCTATCGAGCTGGCCAGGTAGTGGAGCATCATTGCGGTCTATCGGTACCTCAGGAGCTCCGAAGATGATCTATGGGGGGGGGGGAAGTTTCGGATGATTGCCGCTTTGGGCTTCTCCAGGTTCATGCACGCGACTTGAAGAAAGCTGTATAATGATTGCGATTCCAGCTTCAGTCTGGCTCTTTTTCGGTTCGATACAATTCACTTTGAATCGCGTTCAACATCTCTGAGATCCCTACGCCGAGGGCCCTAAAACTCATCATCTCATACGCCCACTCACTAGATACGTCAATCTCGCTGCAAGATCCTTGCCGTCATGGGTTCCCTTCCCGGTCCTGTCGAGGGTATCAGAATATCCATCGACCGCGGTGGCACGTTCACAGACGTGAGTATCGAGCTATTCCCCCAACTTGGCATCTCCACGCTGACGTTCCAGTGCGTGGCATCCGTCCCCGGCCAAGATGACATCCTCGTCAAGCTGCTCTCCGTCGACCCCAGCAACTACCCCGATGCACCCGTCGAAGCGATCCGAAGAGTGTTGGAGAAGGCGACGGGGAAGGAGTACCCCAAGGGAAAGAAGATCTCACTGAGAGGAGTTGGTGAGTTGAGCACCGAATCTCTGGTTGCGAAAGGGGTACGGCTCGTGCTGACCGTTTATGACAGAGTCCATCAAGATGGGAACCACAGTCGCCACAAACGCTCTCCTCGAGAGGAAAGGAGAACGGACAGTCTTTGCCGTCACCAAGGGTCTCAAGGTAGGTCTGAATCCTTCGTGAAGGCTACGACGACTCGTAAGCTTACACGCGTGTTTCTAGGACCTCCTTCACATCGGAAACCAGTCCAGGCCGAAGCTCTTCGACCTCGCCATCCGCAAGCCCGATGTGCTGTACTCCAAAGTCATTGAGATCCCAGAGCGAGTGACGTTGGAGGCATGGTCAGAAAACAACAAACCCGAAGTCATCGACGCCTCCTCAGATTCCGCCCTGGTGACGGGTGTCACCGGCGAAGTCGTCAGGGTGCTGGAGCCCCTGGGTAAGTAAATCCCCTCTCCTCGTCATTCTGCGTGAGCGACAAGACTAACCACAGACGCACAAACCAGACCTGGACGCCTCAAGAAAGGCACTCCAAGAAGCCTACGACGAAGGCTACCGCTCCATCGCCGTCTGCCTCATGCACAGCTACACCTTCCGCGACCATGAGGCGGCCGTCGCGGAGCTCGCCGCCGAAATCGGCTTCACCCACATCTCGCCTAGCGCGGAGCTCTCGCCCGTCGTCAAGATCGTGCCGCGCGGCAACTCGTCCACGGCGGACGCGTACCTCACGCCGGAGATCAAGCGCTACATCGCCGGCTTCGAGTCCGGCTTCGCGGACCTCGCCACCAGCGGCTGCCGCTGCGAGTTCATGCAGAGCGACGGCGGCCTCGTCGAGTTCTCGGGCCTGTCCGGCTTGAGGGCCATCCTCTCGGGTCCCGCCGGCGGCGTCGTGGGCTACGCGAGGACGTGCTATGACGAGGCGGAGAAGACCCCCGTGATCGGGTTTGACATGGGCGGCACGAGCACCGACGTCTCGAGGTGCGTTAATAAAACCTGTATGACGATGGTCCCCCGGCGTTGATACTGACTGCCATGTCTTAGATATGCCGGCGAGCTCGAGCAGGTCTTTGAGACGACAACAGCCGGCGTCATGGTCCAGACCCCCCAGCTGGACATCAACACCGTCGCCGCCGGCGGTGGCAGTATCCTGAGCTGGCAGAGCGGCATGTTCAAGGTCGGTCCTGAGAGCGCCTCGGCCCATCCCGGTCCGGCTTGCTACAGAAAGGGAGGCCCCCTGACCGTCACCGACGCCAACGTCGTCCTCGGCCGCGTGCGCCCCGAGTTCTTCCCCAAGATCTTCGGTCCCAACGAGGACCTGCCCCTGGACGTCGACGCCAGCAGACGGCTGTTTGAGGAGCTCACGGCGAGCATCAACAAGGATGAGAACACGAGCCTCAGCGTGGAGGAGGTTGCGGCAGGGTAAGCGGCGTCTCCCTAGAGGATACCCCATCCTGCGATAGCCCCTGTAACTAACACACCATCTCAGCTTCCTCGACGTCGCCAACGAGTCCATGTGCCGTCCCATCCGCACCCTCACCGAGGCCAAGGGCTACGACGCCGGCCTGCACAACCTCGCGTCCTTCGGCGGCGCCGGCGGCCAGCACGCCTGCGACATCGCAAAGACGCTGGGCATCTCGCGCGTCCTCGTGCACAAGTACTCCTCCGTCCTCTCCGCCTACGGCATGGCCCTCGCCGACGTCGTCAGCGAGGAGCGCAGCCCCTGCGCGCTGACCTACACCGAGGCCAACCTCGCCGTCTTCGCGGCCGAGCTCGACAAGCTCGTGGCGAAAGCCGGCGACGTGCTGCTGATGCAGCGCATCCCCCGGGAGCGCATCGTCTCGGAGCGCTACCTCAACATGCGCTTCCAGGGCAGCGACACGCCGCTCATGATCCAGGAGTCGGCGGCGCAGGATGGCGGGTACCTCGCCGCCTTCAAGGACGCGCACCAGAAGCAGTTCGGCTTCCTGCCCGTCGGCCGCGACGTCATCATCGACGACTACCGCGTGCGCGCCATCGGCAAGACGACGGTGCAGCTCCCGACCCCTTGGCCCAAAGAGCTCGCCTCCGCCGAGGCCGCCGCGGCGCCGCCGGCCAAGACCGCGAAGCAGGTCTACTTCAAGGGCCTCGGCTGGTCCGAGACGCCCGTGTACGGCCTCGCCACCCTGGCACCGCACACGAGGATCGCCGGCCCGGCGCTCATCATGGACGACAAGCAGACCATCGTCGTGATCCCCGACGCGGCGGCGACGGTGCTCTCGGAGACGGTCGTCGTCGACGTCGCCGTCGGCACCAAGGAGACCATCTCGACGACCACCATCGACCCGATCCAGCTGTCCATCTTCGGGCACCGCTTCATGGGCGTCGCCGAGCAGGCCGGCCGCGCGCTGCAGAAGACGAGCGTGAGCACCAACATCAAGGAGCGCCTCGACTTCTCGTGCACCGTCTTCTCACCCGAGGGCGGGCTGGTGGCGAACGCGCCGCATGTCCCCGCGATGGTGAGTCTTGAGCCTTCGTGGAGCTTTTTGCCTTTTCTTATGAGTTGTTCGATGTATTATATGAATCGAGGAGAGCTGACTTGGGAACAGATCGGAAGCATGGCGTTTGCCGTCAAGTGGCAGATCGACCACTGGGGCGACGACCTCAAGCCCGGCGACGTCATCCTGTCCAACGCGCCTGGTGAGTGCATCCGAATCCGATATCTCGGGTAGATGAGTTCGCTAACGGAGGTGTAGTCTGCGGCGGCACCCATCTTCCTGACCTCACCGTCATCACCCCGGTCTTCGATGCCGAGGGCAAGAAGATCATCTTCTGGACCGCTTCGAGAGGTCACCACGCTGATGTGAGTTTTGTGCCTCATCCTAGCAAGGCCCTAGTCAAAGGCTAATACTAATTCCTCTTCAGGTCGGCGGCATTCTCCCCGGCTCCATGCCGCCCAACTCCAAGGAGCTCTGGGAGGAGGGCGCCATCATCAAGGCCTTCAAGGTCATCGAGGGGGGCGTCTTCAAGGAAAAGGAGCTGACGGATCTCCTGATGGCGCCCTCAAAGTTCCCGGGCTGCTCCGGCACGAGATGTCTGCGGGACAACATCTCGGACATCAAGGCGCAGGCGGCGGCCAACCATCGCGGGAGCCAGCTCATCCACGGTCTGATCGAGGACTACGGTCTCGACGTCGTCCAGTTTTACAGTACGTCCACCACTCCGGGTCCGCCCAAAGCAAAACAGAAATGCCCAAATTGCCTGTAGTACTATGACTTACATCACCAACAGTGGAAGAGATCCAGGGCGCCGCCGAGCGCGCGGTCCGCGACATGCTCAAGACGATCCACAAGCGCACGGCGGGCGAGCCGCTCTCGGCCATCGACTACATGGACGACGGCACGCCGATCCAGCTCAAGGTGACGATCGACCCGGCGACGGGCGGCGCCGTGTTCGACTTTGACGGCACGGGCCCCGAGGCGTACGGCAACTGGAACGCGCCCATCGCCATCTGCAACTCGTCCATCATCTTCGCGCTGCGGTGCATGGTGGACGCCGAGATCCCGCTCAACCAGGGGGCCATCCGGCCCATCGACGTGCGCGTGCCCGAGGCGTCGCTGCTGCGGCCGACGGAGCACGCCGCCGTGTGCGCGGGCAACGTGCTGACGTCGCAGCGCGTCGTCGACGTCATCTTCCGGGCCTTTGGCGCCGCCGCCGCCAGCCAGGGGTGCATGAACAACCTGACCTTCGGCACCGACGACCCGGAATCCGGGTTCGGCTACTACGAGACCATCTGCGGCGGCGCCGGCGCCGGGCCGACGTGGGACGGCGTCAGCGGCGTGCACACCAACATGACCAACACGCGCATCACGGACCCGGAGTCCCTCGAGCGGCGGTACCCCGTCGTCCTCCGGCGGTTCTGCCTGCGGCAGGGCAGCGGCGGGAAGGGGGCGCACAACGGCGGCGACGGCATCGTTAGGGACATCGAGTTCGGCATCCCGATCAAGGTCAGCATCCTCAGCGAGAGGCGGGCGTTCGCGCCATACGGCATGGCCGGCGGCGCGGACGGCGAGCGGGGCCGCAACGTGTGGGTCAAGAAGGGCGGCCGGGTCGTCAACCTCGGCGGCAAGAACACGGCGAGGATGGAGGCGGGCGACCGCATCGTCATCATGTCGCCCGGCGGCGGCGGTTACGGCAGGCCCGAGGACAGGGTCGAGGGGGAGACGAGGCGGCCGGACGGGTTTGTGGGCGTTGCGAACGGTACGGTTGATATGATCCAGAGCATGGGAGAGTCCGCATAGGTTTCCATTACTTGAGAAATACCTTCTGGGTGCCTTTCTCTTTATCTTCGGTGCTGGGTATAGCACTTATTCTAAGTTTCCTACTGTTTTTTTCTACATATTATTGTGTACCTGTGCAACCTCAAGAGGGACCGCCTTGGCCACGTATTTCAGTACCACACCTACCCACAGGTGCCGCCTAGTTTGTCACGACTAGCTCTCCTACCATTCACGTGACGCAGTGTGATCTCGCTTATGCGCGGTCTCGCTTATGCGCTCGCTTACACACACTCCACTCACTTACTGCCTACCTGTACACCAAAACGGAGCCTGGCCACTTTCTACCCACCCAGTTTAGTCCCGTTTGGGTGGAACTAACTAAAATCCATCCATCCCTGCTCTCTCCAAGCTGCGTCTGCGGGCCAAAGTCGAATCGCCAAACCCAACCGGATAGGCGATCATCGAGCTCAAGATGCTGAGCGTTTTCAAAAGAGCATCTGGGCTGCACGGCCGCACATCGTTTTCCCCTATTAAACAGCTAGCCTACGGTACCTGCGGCAAACGCCTGTTCTCGGCAGATTCCAAAGAGGCTCGACTTGCCCTTCTCCGCAAAGTCTACGAGCCTTTTTCCAAGCTCGACAAGGGTTCTCCGGAGTATGATGAGCTTGCCAGATCTGGCAAGGTCTGGGAAGATCATTTCCAGCCCTATGACAGCCAACGCATGGGCTACAAGACTCTTCAGCAGGTGGGTGGATTGTCGCCAATTCCCCAGCACTTTTTGGCCATGACTATGCTCTCGTGTTGCTAACGATCAACCCAGGAGCATGAAGATATGCTGGTCGAGATCGACAAACTCAGGGAGCTTATGAAGCCCCGGGTTTCCGAACTTGCAAGAACCTTAGTGGCCGAGTATGCGCATCAGTCTGTGTCGATCGAAAACAACCCTCTGAAGATCGGAGACACCATCGCAATCTTCGACCTCCTCAACAAGAAGCTCTTCGCCCACGTCGATATTGCTTCCTTCGCTGCTGAAAATCTCACCCAGCTTGTCCTTCCGCAGCTCCACCCTGATGCAGACGGATCCGTCGTGAACGAGCTGAAAAACCACATCGTTGCCTCTCAATGGATTGCCGAAACAGCCGCTGCTCAACCTGGAACATCTGGAATCAACGAAGCCGAGATGAGACAACTCGCGGCAATGACCATCAAAGGTACTGAATCCGAGGCTATCTACGCCATGGCCTGGGGTGGAAGCGTTCCTCTTGGAGGATACCGCAAACTGCCCATTGCAGTCAGAAGCAATCCACTTCGAATCTTTCCGTATCCTGCGGAAGTTCCGGCCTGTGTCAATCGATTCTTCAGCTGGCGCGATTCGCAGCATCGCAGCAAGGAAGCCCACCCGCTTATCCTCGCATGCCACATGACCGCGTATTTCGTCCATATTCATCCCTTCCCAGATGGTAACGGCCGGGTCAGTCGAATGATCATGCACGACTACATGGTGCGCCAAGGCTACTTGCCAGTTGTCATGCAAGACCTCGACCGCAAGGACTATCTCCGAATGATTGACGGTGCCTGCAATGGCAATCCCCGAGAGTTTATCACGACAGTCCTCTCGACCCAGCTGGACCAGCTGCACACGTTTTACTGGCGACAGCGGATGGGCGATGGAGCTTGACCAACTTAGACATCTGGAATTGTGGCCGTCACCGCGTCGAGGAGAGCCCCAACAACGACTGCAGAGGATAGTGATCACCGTACACCTAGAGCCAGACTCATTGTAGCAACGGGAAGAATAATATGGAAAGCTCTGTATTACATTTGTTGTACGTGATACCTCGCCCGAAATGAAGTGCGCTCGACAGGAACCGACGACGAAAAGATCTCCAACTTGGAGAAGATAGTCTTGGTCTATCCCCGTCCACGTTCAGCCTGCTCTTTCTACACATGTCCCGCATCTATTCGTGCCTTCCACTCTCAAATGTCTTCATTCCTTGTCTGTGTTCTCGTTCCTTCCACGTCAGTCGGGGACAAAGCCCGAATGCCTTCTTCTCTATCCAGGAATAGGCCTCTTTCCTCTTCTCCACACTCTCCTCAACCTCCATCTCCATCCTCGCACCACCAAGTCCGAGTGCCTCACTATTCACACACTTGCTCCTTGTAAACCGTTCTTGCACAAGGCCGTTTCACCCATCACCCATCACGAACCTTTTGCTTCTTCGAAAATCAGCATATCTCGCAAGCTTTTCCCCCGTCGTCATCAATCTTCCACCTACCAGCAGCCGACCTCAACACAATGCAGACCGCTTCCGGCACTCAAGAGTCTCCCTGCAAGGAGAAAGCCGCTCGCCGAAAGGAGCGCAAGGCCGCCAAGGTCAGAATCATTCATCCTCATGGCCCTTCCACTTCCTCTGCACCTATCTGACATGCCATAGAAACGGAACAAACGGCAGTTGCAAAGTAGCAAGAAGTGCACCGAGCAGGCCGGTCTGCTGCCCCCAACAGCCTCCGATGTCGACCCCGATATCAAGAAGGAGCAGATTGATAGCCCTACCAATGCAGTTCCCATCACGGACCCCGACTCCGAGAGCGAGTGGGAGGGCTTCCCTGACCCGCCCGCCCCTGCCGCGCACATCTCGTCTCCCACCTCCGAAGCGGACACTGTCAACTTTGAAGATGCGGACAACGAGGACCCTGACAGCGAGGGGGACCCTGACGGCAACGACTTTGACGACCTACCCGCGATCGAGGGGAAGAACGGCATCAGCGCTCTGCAGGAGAGCATCGCGCACCAATTTCCAGGCGACCCCCGCCCCGCCACCCACGCCCTGCGCAACCTCCTCGACCCGGAGCTCACCAAGGAGCTCGGCGGCGTCCGCGGCCCCTCGCAGCCGGGCCTTCACACCGCCGATCATCTCGCCGTCGCCACGCGCCTCTGGTTCCGGAAGCACAGGAACAAGAACGTGGTAATGGGCATCGTCTTCAAGAACGGGGACCCCGTGGTCGACGCCGCCGGCGATCGCCGCAACGCCAAGATCCTGTGGGTGGAATTCAGGGGCGTCAGCGTACCCCGTCAGGGCCAGGGCTTGAAGGTCAACAGCTTCCTGGGGTTGCCCATTGTACCGGCCAAAGTCCGCGAGGATAGCAAGAAGTATCTGGCAACCGGTGGCTGGCGTTAGCGGATGATGGAATTGTCAGTAGGCGGGGGATTGTCTAGTGACGCAGGACAGGGCGTGTGGCAGATCGACGATGGTTCCAATGGGGGGGATGGAGTTGCTCTCGCGTGTCTACCTGTATGTATCATACCTTTTCTACGTAAACTTCGAAAGTCAGACGGACAGGGACGGTCGGTATCAAACCAGATTAGTAGTACTCAACTCAACAAAAGTCACCAAGAAAGAGTGTGGCACAGAATCCGACATGGCATTGCAGTAAATCCTGCTCTCAATTCATCCCATGTCGCTATGCAGTACTGGGGTGGTCTTCTGTTCTCTGTTCCCTTCGCGCCAAAAAAACAAAGAAGGCGGGATTATCGCCGTAATCGCCTTATTCCTCTCCTCCCGCCCCCTCCCGGACTCTGTCATTCGTGGTATCATGAGCAAACAAAAAATCGCTTTTTGGTGCCGCCCCTTCCCCTTCTCCCTTTTTTTTTCTTGTTGCTCCAGTTTCTGTCCTTGGTTTTCTTCTTCTTTATTTTCTCCTCACGCCATTGTCCCCCCACACGATAAAACATGCCTTCCAATATATAGTGATAATGTCCCCCCCCCCGGGAAAGCATACTGTGTCTTTAGAAAGGTGTCGCATCTTTGAGGATGCTCTCATCGTTCCGCTTGATTCGACAATCTCGAACACCGTCTATTCAATCATGCCACATTATGCAGAATATCAACATCCTGCGTAAAAATCTTCGTTCGATCGAGGTTGTTCCGCATCCACAAGGTAGCAGCCCCTTTGCAGAGTCGACTGTGTCATGGCTCGAACGCCTAGAGACCATGCGGGATGGGGGGCACTTCCCAGTCGTCCTGCTCCGGGTGATGGGCCCCTGTGGTGGAGTTACCAAGCATGCGCTGGTAGTCGTGCGTGATGGCTGGTTGGTGAATGTATGAAGCGTAGAGGCGACTGTCATTCTATGACAAGCTGGTACTGCCGCCGCTGTATGCCTCGAGCTCGCGCAAACTCTGCATAAGCGCCGCCTCCTTCAGATCTTCGTTCTCTTGACTGTACACCGGCGCAGACGAGTCGGTCGAGTACTGCGGCGCAGGCTCGGCAGCCTGGGAGACCTGCGGCTGTACATGCTCGGGCTGGGGTTGCTGGGGTGGCTGCTGATGTTGGTGTTGATGCTGATGCTGATGCTGATTCTGGTGCTGATGCTGTTGCGGTTGTGGCGTTCCCGGGTGTGAGTGATGCTGGTGGATGTGAGAGTGCGTCGGCGTCTGCGGCTGGGATTGTGCTTGTGAGAGGGCGTGGTGTGGGGTCTGGGATAGCTGAGCAGCCGTTGCGGCGTACGGCGAAGAGGCATGCGGAACCCGGGCGTGGGTGGGCGTCGCCGCGACCGGTGTCGCCGGCGGTCCCGGCGCAGCAGCGTGCGTCGGCGTCGTGGCGTGGGCCGCCATGTGGTGCGACATCTGGGCGGCGGACTGCAAGGGCGTGCTGGGTGCCGTCGGCGGCACCACACTCGGGCGGCTCTGCTGCGGGTGTTGGAGACCGCCAGCAAGAGTCATGATTCCCTGTACACGAGCCTGCTCCTCCTCCGAGTTCATGCGTGCTCGCTCTTCAGCTTCCTTACGAGCTGCTTGCGTCGGCGCTCGCGTCTTGAGTTCGCCAGTCACAGCCTGCAGGTAATAAGGCATCTCCGAGTTCGTCTTCAGGAAGAACAGTTTCAGGTTCCGCGCCTTGTCTTTCAGTTGCACTTGCGTCCGGTCCTTGAGTATGTTGGAAAGCGTGCCTTCGGCGCCAAACAGCGACAAGATCTGGCTCCAATGCGGTCCCTGCACCATATCCAGCCCAGTCATCAGCGCCTTCTCTTCCTCTTGCGTCCAAGGTCGTCTTGTTGAAGTAGTACCCTCCCGTCTCTGTTGGTTGTTGGTCTTGCTCAATGCTGCTTGGCGAGCTCGGTCGTACAATACGGCACTGGGCAAACTTTGGCTGGGCGGCAACTTCTCGTTGCTGTCATGTGACGCAGGCGGCGGCGGTTGCTCGACTGGCGGAGGGTATCCGTAGTATGGAGACTGCTGCTGAGTCTGCTGTAGGTGTGACAGATATGTCGTCTGTGTGACTGGGGCAGCTCCCGTCGGCGTCGGCACGGTCGGTTGATACGGCGCCGGCGAGAGGTTGTTGAGAGTAGTGCGAACATATTCCTGCGTGCTCTGGGCGACGAGAGCGAGAATGTCGTTTGTATCTTGGGTTTCGTTCGTGGTACCGTTCGTAGCTGGCGCGGCGGAAGGTGTCGATTCGGGGGCGGCGGTCGTGGCGGGCTCTGCAGGGGGCAAGCTGGTCTCGGTGGTCGGGACTGGCGGCTGTTCCGAGGGCAGGCTCTCGACAGGATCGCTCGGAAGATACTGCGCAACCAGGCCATCCGTGGCCTCCAGTAGGGATGATATACCCAGGTCGTCCAGATCGGGAGGCATCGAAGAGTCCAAGTCCCCGTTCGTCATGATTGGTGGTAGGTCGATGCCGTGCCTTGACGCGAGTCCAGAAAAGGACTGCAGCTTTTGTCGAAGGTGCGCGTTCAACAGGCGAAAGAGATCTTCCTCCGGGTAGCCAATCTTCAATAGCACTGTACCCAGAATGTCAGCTGTTGCCCCGAAACACGAGCATTTGTTAGCACCGTACCGGTATCTGGAAGGCCTGAAGCATAAGCAATCAGGCCCGATTTGCGCTCCTCCACGGTCGTGACCAGTGCTCTCTCCTCCGGCGTAAGTTCAGTCCCATCGTGTCTCGCACGCAGCTTGTCCTCCAGGTCCGAGAAGAAGGCCTCGGCAATCAGCTGGTCAACCGGCGCTGACTGGTCTGCTGTTGTCACAGACTCGATGACCAATTGTGTCTTGACTGCGACAAACAACTCCGAGATCTCGTGCGAGATGCTCTCGCCACCGGACAGAAAGATGGAGAAAAAGTGGTCTCTGAGCGCCAGAAGCTGCTGCGAGGCCAGCTCGTGGTTGCCGTCAAACGTGAAGAGTTCGCAGCAGAAACTTGCGAGGTTGGCGACTTGAATATCGGTCAGGTTGTCTGGGGCCGTCAGATCGAGGACGGCGGGGTCTAGGATAAGGTCGGTCGTCGAGTACATGGATCGTGTTTTGCAAAACAGCGTCTTGAGCGTGCTGTAGGACTTGTAAATGTCCGTGTCCTTGTCTTGCAACTGGCGGTACACGTCGTCGTAGACATGTTGCGACATGATGACGAGAAGCTGCATAGCCTGAAGAAGGGGAGACGGTTAGCGGCGCCTCCGGCATTGACGAGACCGCCACGTACAAAGTTTGACAAACATGAGGTGGTTATGCGCCTCATCAAGGCCAGCGGCTCCGAGAGAACAACGGCGTGCGGCTCGGCGGAGTGGCTGGAGTCTTGCGACACGGAGGCCAAAGCCTCCGCCGTCATGTCCACGTCCGTGACGGCGTCTAGGCCGTCGACCTTACCCATCTCGTTACTGATGTCCATCATGACGCCCTGGATCATGGCGTCCATATCGAAGCCGAGGTCGAGTGACGGGGCCTCCTCGTCGACCTTTAATCTCTTGGACTCGGCATCGGGGTCGTCTGGGCTCGGATCGCGGGGTCGCTTCAGTGGGAATTGGGGGGTTTCGCCAAGGTCGGCCACGGCGGTGGGCGACTCCTGCTTCATCTCCGGTCCTTCTACGCCTTCTAGGGAAAGTCAGCATGCTTTGCGACGCTTCCGGAGGCGTCCTCCGCCCGTCATGATCTCCGACACTCGAGGGCGGCGTGTGAAGATCCTTTCACGAGGTGGGATGGCTGGGAAGCCAAGGCCGTACCTGTCGGGGAGTGCGCCTCGGCCTTTGCGGCCTGGGCCGACTCTGCAATAGCTTCAATGCCCTCCATGAGCATCGAGAAGCACGTCGACAGCGGTTTCGGGTCAGACTGGTCGGCGTGCAGCTCAATGGCGGGGGGGTACCGTGATCTTTGCCGTTTCTTGGACTGAGGCGGAAAAACTTTTTGGAAAGAAAATCCGAGCGCCGATGCCCTTATAATCTGCCCCAAAGAAGATGTCACTCCCGATACACAGGAAGGAGCGACTTCTGCAAAAAATTCACCGCCGCTTTCCAGTAAAGAATGGCCTGTCATTGGCCAGTTTCATCCCAATGCAACATGGTCAATGCGTCTGTCCCCGCTTCTGCCACTTTATCGCATCAATTTTTTTTTTCCTCCCTCACTTTCCCCTGGGGTCGTCCTGCCCACCCCTCTGAGCTTAGCCGCCGCAGAGGTCGCCTAGGAGCTGATGCAGATTGCCATCCCAACCCCCCTCGGTTTTTCCGTGATTATACTTCCTTCCATCCTTGGGGGCGCGGTTTTTTCACGACAAGAAAGGCATTTTCTGCCTGAGGACAGCCATCGACAACGATGTTCCTTTTTCTTATCGCTCGATAAGGCATGACCACCTTGATGTCCCAAAGATTTCTTTACTAGTGGGATGCCCATTATCAGATTTAGAAAACGCGGCAGTTCAAAGCTCCATCCGAGATCCATCGGATGTCACTGTCGCCCGGAGTGACGTCATTCCCCGGATTCATCATAGAACTCTGGGGACTTGGCAGATCCTAGTCGGTGGTCTTGGGAGGTAAACGGCCGGGGGAATCAAAATGAGATGTCACTGGCCGGTTCTTCATTCTGCCAGTCGAGACCGCCAGAGGCCACATCGATGTGTGACGCGATTGAAGGTGGCAGAAGGCAACTCGAGGTGACTGACGCTTGCTGGAGAGGCTGAGGTGTCGCTGCTCTCAAGATCCTCGCACTTCGGCTCTCGTGATAGTTCCCCCCCCTTAGGTGTGAAGTTCGTCAGCAGGAGAGGGAGAGCCAAATGACGATGTCTTCATGGACGTAGTCATGTCTGGAGATGTTTTGGCCGCCGTGTTGCCAGACTCCCTCACAGCCGAGCCGCTGGCCTTGATATCTGTCGAGCTGGATTTGCCGTCCTCGCCTTAAACCCTTTTGATCCTTCTTCTTGGCAGTGCTGCGGCTGGCCACCTATTCGGCCGCCTTATTGGCATTATGGTCATCGCTAGCGGGCATTTTGGCACCCAGTATCGATAACTCTTCCAGCTGCTGGTCCAATTTACAAGGTACATCGAAAGGCTTTCCCAACGGCCAGCAACCCTGTCGTGAGCGTCCATTCATGGTTGCGCCAACCGAGCACATTCACTTGTGTCAAAGGAAATTGTATACTGGCCGGGGAAATAGTTGAACAACCCCGCAGACGACGACGCTTGGACTTGCCAGCCGGCCACTGTGAGGGCTTATAAGAATGTACAAGTCGAGAGCGCCGTTCTTAGTGCAAACCTCCGGCCGTCATTTCTGGTCATCTACGTAGGTAGCCCTCTTGAAGTCTGTTGCTGATAGTCCACGCTGTTCAGGCTGAAATCTGACGGAAGCAGAGGCCGAAGGGCCGCTGTAGCGGATGGCATGCACATGTCTCATTCTTTGCCGCGTTTTTGGACCGCCGAAGCTTCAGCACCTGCTTCCCTTGACAACACTGTTGTACGATGTTGATTGCGGCGAGAAGGAGTAGCGATAGCATAGTATTGACGAGGATGGGCTCAAGGTTTTTGTTTCTAGTTAAGAGTCGAGTCCAATATTCTCCAGGCACGTCAATCTTCGCGTTGCCCAACAAGGATGCCCGGGAGATCGAATGGCTATGACGCCGGCGGCCTATCACGCAATGCACGAACCCTCAAGAAGGAAAGGCTCAAGAAGCTGGGTCATTATGCCTGGAGGTGACAAGCTTCTTCGTCAGCAGGGGGGCGTGCAAAGCTGTCGGATCTCCACCATCCGATTCGCCGAGGGTTCAGGAGACGACCCCTTACACAGCAGTCTGGTCATTGTATGGCGCTCGGCTTGTAAGTGCGTCTACGTAGGTACCCTTGGCTCGCTTTGTTTGGTGTCTAGCTCTGCGGTCTCTCTCAAAATGGCCCGTCACCACACGGATGCCTAACAGAATGTCGAGTCGAAGTCGAGTCGGCGAGCGGCCTGGCACAGCCGGAGACACGGCATCCTGGGGCTCCGGGCGAACGGTTCCCTAGACGGCCGCAGTGCAGCCCGCTGCCTGCGGCTTACACGCCATGGTTCGACTTACCCATATTCTCGAGCAATGTAAAGGGGTCAAAGGACTTATCATCTTATGCACTCCTTGATTCGAAGCCGACACAGGTCACATGGACGGCACGTATTCAAGCAAGGACTCTGTTCCAACAAGCCGCAGATTGCGGGGATCCGTGGATGGCCGGGTATGGCGTCCAGGCCGGAGCGAAAGTGGACAAACGGTAAGTAGAATGCCCTCGTCAAAAGTGACCGATTGCGCTCCCTCCCCGTCCCCCTGATCGCGACCTCCCCATTGGGCCACAACGGCGTCGTGGTAACCAGAAGCAGTAACTGCATTACTGAACACGCCGCCCTTGGCCGCCTTAACGCCGAGAAATGGCCATCAAACTAGGTAGTAACGGCACAAGACAAGTGTGCGGATCCGCATCGATGAACTGTCGATGGCGTCCCGGCTCTTGTGCTCCCCGGCATGTTCGGACGCAGATCCAGTCGGATTCCGCGCACCAGCCCGTTGAAGGTGGTGGGGTGGGGCAGTACACATTGCTAGTGAAGTAACAAATGTCGGAACCGGTCGGGGGCGAGCGCGGGCGGCGTGCAGGGCTGGAGGCGGTTAGCATCGCCAAATAGAAACTCGATGGTGATCCCCCCCAGCCCGGTCGAGACCGTGATGGACCGACACGATACAGTCGAGCAGAGTTTCAAAGTCGGACCTGTTCTATTTGCGTCGGGGGTCGGTTTGTCATCCCCGGCCGAAGGCTAAGAGCTGAGCAGCAACTGGGGAAGAGAGAGAGACCGAGAAAGTGTGTGTGTGTTTGTGTGTGAGCTGTGAGCTGTGAGCTCCGTGTCGCCGTGAAACTGCCATCAGACCGAAGTTTCCTCCACCAAGCCGGTCCCCCCCTCCCCCACCCGCAGCTTCGGCCAAGAGGGTTCGTTGCTGTCGAATGATGTCGGGGACAAGGACGACGAGGCAGGGGGGGGGGGGTTGAAAAATGACGGGGGGCGGCGTTTGCAGTTTGATATACTGACATCCCCCGAAAGCCAATCAACACGCCCCTCGTGCACCCTTTTGGGTTTTCGGTGCGGGGGATCTCGAGCAGAGGGGGCTATTGAAAAAGCTCGCTGGGCTTTGGCCCGAGACACAAAGTCGGGCGAACCAGTAGCAAAGACACCCCGAAGAGCGCGACCTACGAAGAGGTCCAACATCGAGCTCGTGGCATAAAGCACCGTATCTGTAGTCTCAACTCCATCGTTTCGATTTTTATTTTTCTGTCTCTTGCTTAACGCCGGACGTCGAGACCCTGGAGACGTAGGAGTTAAGCCGGTGGTGCCAAGAACGATGTGCACGCCACAACACACTCTAGGTTGTACGGTTAGGTAGTGTGGGTCGGGGACCACGAGACGCAGACGTGCCGGTGTCGTCGAGGGGGCCAACTCTGGGGCTAATGCGCTAACTATTACGCAAAGCTTTCTTTCTGGTGCCCCGAAAGAGTGAGGATTCCGGCGAAGGTTGGGTTGTTGTTGTTGTTGTTGTTGTTGTTGTTGTTGTTGTTGGGGAAGGGAGAGACGGAGAGACGAGCTAGATGATTCTGACTCGACAATGCGACAATGCTGCAGTTTGTCAAGCGCCCGCGCGGTGCACTTCCGCCCATCCATGTTGTAGCTGGGGAATGCTGGAATCGAGATCAGCCCATCGAGGGGCGACGGGCATGGCTTACAGTAATGGAGAGTCCGGGGTAAACACGGTCGGTCTGGCATTAGCGATTACTATGTAGTGATGGGTGGCAGATGCATGCATGGGCGACATTGCGACGTTCCGGCCTCGGTTCGGAATTGGCTGTTGCTCGCATTTGTCACACAACGGGTTTGTTGTGTAATGGACGGGGGAGGAAGAACTAGCTAGCTAGCCGTTGGACTCGAACTCGGACTTCCAGTGGTTGTTGTGTTTGGGATGGTGAGCCGCTTTGAAGCGGGTGTGGCTGCTGCACCAGACAAACCAGCAATTTGCCGCTGTCTGATTGGTCAGCTCCTCGATGGAAGAGGCAAGCTCGCGATGGAGAAAATGCGGGGTTAAGAACCGTCTGGAGAGGGGGGTAAGAAGAGGGGGAAGGGGGATGTTTCTGGATTCCTGGATTGGAGGGGGGGAGGGGAGGGGGGTTCTGGAGACACTGCGTGCGCTGTGGCGAAGCGTTTTTGTCACCATGGCAAAACAAGACAGCAAACGGAGACAAGAGCGAAACTCAATGCACATTGCATCCATTCAGTCTGATCATCACTAAGCATTTGCTTACTGTACCCCTTGCACACATTTTTCAAGCTCCTGCCTGCTCTGTGTGCTAGGCACCTATTCTCGAACAGTAGGTAACATGGGAGGTGGTATTTCTGGTGAACTCGAGCCGAGTCCAGCAGGCATCACCTGGTGAGCACCGCCTTGGGGAGCTGCCAATGGGACTCGTCTCGAGGTGACGACGACGAGGGAGAGAAACAGGCGGTTGGCCCGAGGTAGTAGGTACGATTTAGGTAGGGACAATAAGGTACAGTAGGTAGGTACAGTGTGGGTGGTGTCTGTTGCGTCTGTGTCACTCCGCCCCTCCATCATCCCGGTCCTCTAGCCCCATGTCTGTGCTGCTCTGCTCCCACGGCTCAGCACTAACCTCCTCACAACCGCCCCCTCCCAGCATCCATCCCACTTCACTTATGCCACTGACAGAGCTCATGTCCCAGTTGCGGCCCACTGAGTGACCGTGTTTGACGACGCTCCGGTCCGCTCACCGGATGCTGATTTGGCCCTCTGGCCCTCTGGCTCTCCTCCTGCCCTCCATCCGTACACCCTCCCCCCTGTCCTAGACTCTCATCCCATCCCCCATCCGCCCCCTCCCCCCCGCCGCGATGCTGCTCGCGCTAAACCCACACTGCCCCTCGCCTCTAACAATTCTATCTGCCTCTTCACGGTATCACTTTCGGGCTTCTCTCCTTCCCCCCAAGCTCTGGGTTGCCCCCCAGACCCCCCGCTTTATATACAGTCTGCTATCCCCCGCCCAGCTCTGGTCGGGTTGCATCTTTCCCTCTCCCTCTTACTTACTCTCAACTCACCAAACCCAACCCTCACATTGACGCCTTTTCTTTCTCCGTGATACCTTGATACCATTGCTCCGTTTCGTCTGTTCTAGCCACATACACACACCACACACCACACACACACACAATACACAATGGGTTTGTCCGTTGAGCTCAAGACCCCGGTGACGGGCACCTACACCCAGCCTACCGGACTGTGCGTACCCTTTTGTCCCGCGGTCTCGGAAGATCTCACAGCTGACATTACCTTCCCCCTCCCGCAGCTTCATCAACAACGAGTGGGTCGAGGGCGTTGACAAGCAGACCTTCGAGGTCATCAACCCCTCCACCGAGGAGGTCATCACCTCGGTTCACGAGGCTACCGAGAAGGATGTCGACATCGCCGTCGCCGCCGCCCGCAAGGCCTTCGAGGGTGACTGGAGGAAGGTCGCCCCCAGCCAGCGTGGCGTACTCCTGAACAAGCTCGCCGAACTGGCCGAGAAGAACACCGACCTTCTCGCCGCCGTCGAGTCCCTCGACAACGGAAAGTCCATCTCCATGGCCAAGGGCGACGTTGCCGCCGTTGTCGGCTGCCTGAGATACTACGGCGGCTGGGCCGACAAGATCGAGGGCAAGACCATCGACGTCGCCCACGACATGTTCCACTACACCCGCTCCGAGCCTGTAAGTTGAGAAAAAGAGAGAAAGAGATCCGGAGGAACCCCCTCAACCTCCAACCCCAAGGCCAATCATCTTGCGAGTCCCTGGACCCCTAAACTAATAACCTTCTTAGATCGGTGTCTGCGCCCAGATCATCCCCTGGAACTTCCCCCTCCTGATGCTTTCCTGGAAGATCGCCCCGGCCTTGGCCACCGGTAACACCATTGTCATGAAGACCGCCGAGCAGACCCCGCTGTCCGCCCTCGTCTTCGCCAACCTCGTTAAGGAGGCCGGCTTCCCCCCCGGTGTCTTCAACCTCATCAACGGCTTTGGCAAGGTCGCCGGCGCCGCCCTCTCCGCCCACATGGACGTCGACAAGATCGCCTTCACCGGCTCCACCCTCGTCGGTCGCCAGATCATGAAGGCCGCCGCCAGCTCCAACCTCAAGAAGGTCACCCTCGAGCTCGGCGGTAAGTCCCCCAACATCGTCTTCAACGACGCCGACATTGAGCAGGCCATTTCGTGGGTCAACTTCGGCATCTACTACAACCACGGCCAGTGCTGCTGCGCCGGCACCCGCATCTTCGTCCAGGAGGGCATCTACGACAAGTTCCTCGCCGCCTTCAAGAAGCGCGCCGAGCAGAACAAGGTCGGCGACCCCTTCCACCCCGAGACCTTCCAGGGCCCCCAGGTCAGCCAGCTGCAGTTCGACCGCATCATGGGCTACATCCAGGCCGGCAAGGAGGAGGGCGCCACCCTCGAGACGGGCGGCGAGAGGCACGGCGACAAGGGCTACTTCATCCAGCCCACCATCTTCAGCAACGTCCGCCCCGACATGAAGATCATGCAGGAGGAGATCTTCGGCCCCGTCTGCGCCATCTCCAAGTTCAAGGACGAGGACGAGGTTATCAAGCTCGGAAACGACACCACCTACGGCCTCGCCGCCGCCGTCCACACCACCAACCTTAACACCGCCATCCGCGTGAGCAACGCCATCAAGGCCGGTACCGTCTGGGTCAACTGTGAGTCCCCCCCCCCCCCCCCCCCCATCCCCCTCTTTGCTTTCATAGCTTCCGCTCTCTGTACAAGCACGTCTAACATGTCATCTCTCTAGGCTACAACATGCTCTCGTACCAGGTTCCCTTTGGCGGTTTCAAGGAGTCCGGAATCGGCAGAGAGCTCGGCGAGGCCGCCCTCGCAAACTACACCCAGAACAAGTCTGTTGCGATCCGTCTGGGTGGTGCTCTGTTCTAAGGGATTCGGCAGGAAAGGGGTAATGAAAAGTGGGACTTATTGGCGCAATGTGTACACGACCTCGATGTAAACTTTTTCAATACCACGTTGAATGATACCAAATAGCGATGACCAACTCAGTTCACTCGCTAGCCTGTGGATAGTGTTCTCTTCTCTCAGTATGTGTGGCAGCTTACCCTGGGCAACACGGCATCTGTCCCCGCGAGCCCTGTGCTGACAAGCATAGGCGGCAGAAAGGTGCGCAGGGGCTCAACTTAAATTCAACATCATGCATCGTATACATCCCACCACCCAATGACACGAAAAGAAGGAACTTATTCATCTTGCACTGACGCGTCTTGGAAGCACAGGGCGTCTTGCATTCTTCTACGATCCGCCACGCCCTTTTCTTCCATTTCTCTAGGTAGGTTGGCAGGTAGCCAGCCAAGTACAGGCCGACAGACTATTGTTTTCCGTCAGACTTTTTCGCCCCAAGACTCATCTTTACCCCCCTTTCTCTTCCTGTCTACCTAGAGTTGCGTCAGCACGGTAAAGTTTGCTTCCAGAGTGTCCCTTGCGGGATTCCGGTTAACGCAGGATTCGGCGGACCAGGGAAGACTCACTTCGTTTCGACTCTTTGTCAACACCAACTCCCTGGGTCATCCTGGTCTTGAACAAGATTTTGCTCTCTGCCTCTTTCGACGGCGCAACCTCCGAGAAACTCGACCCTATCAGTGAGATCGACATTGACGCGTCGAATCCTCTCTCGAGCACCACCCCTTAGTCCATGGTTGCTGAGGACGACTGTCAACGATGTACGGGCACCACGAGCATCGTGTTGACCTGGGCAACCTCGAAACCCTCACGGAACGGCTTCGCAACAAGAAACGGATTCGCCTACAAACCCAAGAGCGGTTGAGTCAAGGTTTGAACATATCCGGAGACTACAGGACGTGACAAGGAGACTGGGAGGCTCCGATTCAAGCCATGAGCTTTCCAATGAGCTCTGGTCACTGATGCAAAAAGGGGCTGTTGTGTAGTCCCGATGTATGGTCTGAAAGCCGTAGCTGAGGTAGCATGAGATGGGAGGATAGACAAGGTCTTTTTGATGTTCTTGCCGCCTGCAAACGTCTGTCGCCGATCGTGATAGAATTCTTGGTCGGATATGGGCGGTCGGGCCGGCTGGGTGATGCACCCCGTCCTCACAGGAGCTGGCGAAGGAAGGGCCTTGTCACGTTCAACGAAGAAAGAACAGTCGGCTATCTTTCGAGGTTTTGGACCGGAGGTCAGTTACTGCATCGCGATGCATTGGTGGCATCGCGCCCAACACTGGGCACATGATGGCAACAATGCCTGAAAGTGCATCATCAGGCGCCTTCGCCCCTCCCATCGCGACAACAGTGTCGAGCAATCTTTGGTCCCGAAGCCACTCGTCATCACTGGACAACATGACGAAGGACAACAGGAGCGAGACATCGACCATTGATCGTATCCGGCACCGGTTTGATTGGCTTTCCAGGCGCTCGCCGACACGTTAGTTAATTAACCCTATCAATTTTCAAAAAAAAAAAAAAATGTCAAAAACGATATGTGTATGTATGTTTGTTGTGCATGCATACAGTTTGCAACCGTCGTCGGCATGGCCAAAAAAAAAAAGGCGCGAGACAACGCAGCTCCAAAAAAAAAAAAAAAACACCGCTTGCTCGCAAGCGGCAAAAGTTCCGAAACCGAGAATCGAATTCGGGGCTATGCCTAACCTCTCACAGAGATGAGAGGGCATCATGTTGGCCACTACACCATATCGGATGTTGTTGCAAGGTATTCAAGGTTTGACATATAAGTACGGTTGTGCGCAACTTCCACTGTGGATACCATCCGGAGCGGATCCAGATGGCCAGTGCGCTTTCGGAAGGTCCCCTTTCTTCCGATAATTGGCCGACCGGTCTAAGGGCCGGTGCACTGGGCACGACGTATCTTCGGATCGTGAATTTGGTCCTTTCTTTCGGCGGGTTCAACATTGCGACCGACACTAGTGGCCAGCGTCCCGTACTGCGTGCAGAGCGTTGGAGGGGATATGACTGTCGAATCGCACAAGCTCTGGACATGCCACCAGACACAACCGGGACCGGTCACGCTTTCACGGCATTGCGATGAGAACAATCCATATCAGATTTCAACAGCGTGATTCTTCTGCTCGCATCTGACACTAACTACCACAAACTCAGGACACACCCCATTCTGTTCTTGTTCCCCAAGCCTTTACCCGGTCCTATGTGTCGCAGCTCGCCAGTCCCGGATCACCAAGCCATCACCTCTTTGATTCCAATCACTTCGCCTCAAACATGGCATTGCCGCTGCTCATCATGTGTCTGAGGACGGAGACCTGGGATTCCGGTCCGTAGTGGTTCGCATACTTGCCATCTGACACATGGTTGGGGTCGATAAACGTGCGGGTCTTCCTGCCTACGTCGCCCCCAATCGCGCAAGGCTTGAAAAAGGGACCCCATACCACGATGGCCTCCGCCTTGGACATGGATCCGGCGTCCGTAAGCACAACGGCTTTGGCCGATTCCCGGAAGGCACCGTAGTAGGTATCTCGGGACATGTGAGTCGTGGTGCACAATACGTCGGCACTCTCCACTATGTCCACCAGGAGATATTCGATGAGCTCCCTTGCCCAGTGTTCGGCTCGCAGCCGTTCATCTCTCTCCTGCTGCACCGTCATGTTCTTTTCTTTTCGGTTCTTATCGGGCGCCGCGTGTGAAGTTCCACTGGAAACGACGAAGTCCCTCACCTTGTGTAGCGGTATGTCTTGGGTGACAAAAGCCCGGAGACCCGCGAACCTCCTGTCGTTGCGAAAACTCTGGCGCAGGTCGAACAGCTTTGGACTGTCCAGTGGGTCGATCTTCAATTCGTCAAAGCCGACCAGCTTCAACAGCCACTCGCATGGAGACAGAGGCTGGGACCATGTCGACATCTCCCATTCAATCTCGCCTCTAATCACCAGGCGAATAAACGAGCCGACTTCTTTCTTGATGTTGTATCCACGGACAACGAGAGGGATGTGGCGAGGCATGTCGCACGTGGCTTTCTTCTGAAGAGCTTTCACAACCTCGGTTCCTTTCTCATAAAGCATCAAGGCAAAGTCGAGTACCGCATTGTGAGACGAGGCCGAGGCATGCACCTTGTTTGTGCCAGGGTTCGCCAAGAAAAGCAGTGTGGTGCTGACGAGCATCTCAGCTGCCTTTCTTCTAGTCCCCTGAACGCCGATGATTCGGAGAGCAACCGTTGTGATGTATCGTCGAAAGGAGGGAGAATGCTCCGACATCACCATGTTTGCGTAGGCAGCATCGAACTGAACCGTTGGCTCTGCAGCTTCCGAAGAAATGTTGCCGTCAAGGGAGACGTTCCGCGCCATTCGAATGAGCCCAACGTCATCATTATCATCGCCGTTGGCAACCGGAGGTAAGTGAAAGATGGGGTGACTATATCCATGGCCGATGAAGAACTCCTGTAGGGTTATCTTGAGAGCATTGCAACTATCGCTATGATCCGTCTCAGGGCCGCTGCTGTGGTAGGGCAGAACGTTTCTCGTAACGCCGTTCGTCTCAAACAAGTTGGCCGTTGCATTGACTCGTCTGCGTGAAAGGACTCGGCCGTCAAAGAAATCAAGATAAATATTCTCTCTTTCGGCTTCTTTCTCAAGCCTCCAGAACGTTTCAATGACTGATTCTGCGATCCGCGGAAAAGCTCGGATTGGATGATTGCGAGTACTGTACGCTGAAGAAGTTGGATCTCGGGGACGATGCACCTCAAGTACGAAGTAGCCGCCGTCTTCGTAGGGTCGATCGCCCCGATACTCCTCAGACCACACATTTTTGATGGGAACGACTTTGGCTGACCAACCGAGGTCATCCCTGTCTGGCTTTCCGTCGTCTCTTAGAGTTCTCGACGAGGGAGGCAGTCTGAATGCGATGCTCAGCTCAGTGTTAGGGTTCGTCAAACTGCCGATAGATCGCTTGAATCGGGTCACCTGAGATATCCAAAGTGAGAAGAAGATTTCCCAAGAGCTTGGGTGAAGGAGAAAACGCACGAATCCTGGGCTTAGGCGTGTAATGGCCCAGAAGCGGTCCGTCTCGGCTGACGGCTTGTTGCCATCCTTGAGAAACAAGAATGGAAGCTTCACCTTTCTGACATCTTGTACATCCATGGCATACCACCAGTTGTCTTGCGCGATTGACTGCGTGATAACAGTCGCCGCATCGTTGAGACTGTTGAACGAATACCTGACTGGTTCTTGATGTGCTACTCGGTTCTCAAACGCCATCTGATCCCTGTATCTGCTGATATCCCAGTGGTGTCTGGTATTGAACTAGGTCAGCTTGTTTCGGTGGTTACCAGAAAGACTAAGTATAAATAACTCACACGTTTCCGTAAAGCCTTTTGGCGGTGATTTGCTTCGGTGCAAGGTCGATGAAGCTGGCCAACGAGGGTCTGATGGTGTTCTTCACAAGAATCATGAAGCTTGTCTGACCAAAGATGGTTTCAAGGTTCCATCCTCCTTGTATGTTGCAACCGGAGTTGACGTAGCCGTCGATGGCCACGTTTTTTCCCTGGAAAGGAAAACCCATGCCGCTGATGAGATTTCTCTCGCCAGGACGGAGTTTTATCTGGAGAATTCCAAACTCGTCCGGTTGACATTGTCCTGGAAGAAGCATCTTGACTTGAGGGGCGAAGTCTAAACTGCCCCCCGAGATGTCGAAAGTATTCAACCGCCATCTGATGGTGATGGCGAGGTCCTCTGACTTTGACAGATTGCTTTTGAAGAAAGAGGCCGCCGTATTTCTGGCTCGAGGAAACCGAACCATCGCACCAATGTAAGCTTCATGGTTACCTCCCACGTATATGACGATTTCCGTCCGCAGCTGATTCTCGAAGCCGAGAGTCTGGCCGCCGATGATGAAGGTGGCATCGGGGCTCACAATTGCGCATGGCTGCGTGTCGTTCAAAAGTGGGAGAGGCATTTCGCCGCGTCTGATTAGGTGAGTATGCGAGATCTCGAATGAATGTAAGTAACAACCTTCAGTGTGAGAGGTGCAGTTTGAAAAGGCTGTATGCGAAATGAGTACGCTGGCGAAGACTGAAGAACTTGAGGTTCCGGGCCTGAATATCGCGCTTAAATAAAGATTGTAGAAGGAGCGGCGGTGAAACTAGTTAGAAGGTGAGAGAAGAAGCAGGTAGCTGATGATATTCTAAGGAAGGAGCGTTGCGAGTTTGAGGAGGCGGCTTCTTTCCTAGGAAGGCACAACCAGCAAGGCAACCAAAAGGTTCGTGTGCCGCTGAAGTACCTATACTAAGTATCTCGCAGCTATCTACATAAAAAAGAAAGAAGAAGTTTGTAAACCCCCAGCTCTACAGTCGATAAACAATTCTGTGTTTCCTGATGTATGCAGTTAGATAATGCTTTTGTCGTCCCCATGCTTTACATCTCTAGCATGCTGGAAGATAGCCTGGTTTAACTGAAAACCACGTTGAGTTCGGACCTTCTCCCCCAGTCACCCAACCAGCGGCTCACCAGCACCATAATTCAGTTACATACTGCGTATTTTGAGTGAATGCGAAGAACCTGGGTCCTACTTGACAGTTGCAAGCAGGGAACCGTCAGCTGGGCAGCCTCCGTTGTCTTATGATCAAACAGAAGCATTAGCAAGCAGACATATCTGCCACCTTATTATCTCACAATTCTATACCATTTATAAGAAAGCGAAAGCAGTTGAGCTGAATGGTCAGAAAGGAAGGATAAATGCGATATCTAGTGGTCAAGCAAAACTAAGATGTGTTGTACTGTCCACAAATCCCCAGGTTGGCGAAATAAACACTGTGCATCCCTCACCCCACTACGGATACCATCATCGCCCAGACGCGCATTACCCCACGGCGCGCAATGTCCCTTTCAACACTCATCCTCAACCCAACATGTCGTCACATCAGCGCTCCTTCTCCCGCTCCCAGTCCCAGGCCGGGACGAGGGAAAAGACCTACTTTGAGCAGCAGCGTGAAGAGCTCCTCGGCGAGATCGCCATGGTAATGCTTTCCATTACCCCAACGAACAATCGACAAAAACACACACGGGGATGCTAACAAACAAAACAAAAACAGAGCTTCGAGCATGTCCTCGCCAACATCAACAAGCTGAACCGGTCGCTCGAGGCCGTCATCACGGTACCAACCCCAATCCACTCGACCCGAAACCTCCAGGAAACGCGCGCTAATGGATCTTCACGCTGCAGGTCGGAAACGAATTCTCCTCTGTCGAGGCGTTGTGGTCGCAGTTCGAGAACGTCATGGCCAAGGAGCCCGAGCAGAACAAGGAGGGCGAGGGCAGCGGCGGCGAAGGCGAAGCGAGGAACGAGGAGAGATCATGATACCCACAAAACATCACGAATGAATGCGAAACGATAGGTTCTTTTTATTGAGCACCAAGCCAGCCCTGTCTATCACTCGCCGCCCCGTGTCGAAGCTCGCTACCACCACACCAGGCGGCCAGCGCTGGACGCATAGGACCTCTTGGGCGCTTTTTCCATCTTGGGCGCCTTCGCGCACCGCTTCCTGTCCTTCTGCCCATCTATGCTATTTGCCAGATCTTCCAATCCAAACATCAGATCTCCAAAGTTGGACTCCTTGAGCGCATCCAACCTCGCCGCGACGCAGAGACATCTGTCACACGCCGCCGTCAACGGCTCCTCCTCCTTGTGCAACTCGCTGCTGAGCTTCGCAAGCTGCGCCTGGAAAAGCTCCCAGCGGACCACCATCTTGGCGACGAGCACCCGATCAGCTTGATTCTTCGCGTCACGGACCTGTTGGAGCGACTCGACGTTACGCTTCAGCATCTCCGCCTCGGACGCAACCCTCCGGATCTCTCCTGTCAATACCACCAGGGACGAAAGCATCTCGTCGTTGTGCTTGAGCGAAACGTCTATCCCCTCGGCGTGATTGCGTAACGTCAACCCGGAAATGCGTGGGTTACGACCCTCACTCCCGGTCTTATACCGGCCCGCCATCGTAGTCTGCTGAATCCTTACACACTTCGGCTTCATCTTCATCTGTTGCTCCCGCTTGCGCATGGCCGCAAGTTTCGACGCCTTGCGCGACCACATTTCCGATGCTATTCTGATCTCTGCGTTGAGAACCATCTTCTTGCAATTGCTCAACTCGCGGATCGAATCGCCCACCTGCTTGGCATCATCGCCGAGACTCTTGGCCTTCTCGCAGAGTTCGGCCAGGGGCCGGACGACTTCCCGGCACCGCCTGCCGGCAGTTTCGTACGTATCCTGGGCGACTCCGACATGCCTTCGTAGCAGATCCTGTTTCTTGGGGTACTTGGACGGGTGGCAGATCTGCCAAATCGTACTCTTAGTACCGCGCTGGGCAATCGCCATGATGAGCCCGTCGGCCACTCTCAGATCCGCGCGCCATCCCTCGACTGCGATTCTACAAAGTCCCTCGCGCGCTCTATTCAACGCATCTAGAGTACTCTCCAGGCCCTGCATCTGGAGATCGAGGGCGGCGACGGATGGGCCGGATGGATGGTTGCTCTGAGACGGGACTGGTGTGGTGGGTCGGCTGTCACGGTAGCCATCCGTGAGATCACGTCGCGGGAGATCGGCGATGCGAACCCGGCGAGAATATTCCATGATTCGCAAGGATCGGCCGGTGATTTTACTGTAAACAAGATGTGGCGGGATGGGATTCTTGGGTTCTTGGGGGGGGGGATTTGGAGTGTAGGATTCCCAGTACAGAACCTAGAGTCCGATTCTGCGAAATCCCATCTTAATGAACCCCTTCCCGGACCTTTCTCCGATATACACGCTTCGACATTGACTTTCCCTCCCTCACTAGAGGCCGTTTTCGGATGTCGTGCCTCTCGGTACCACCACACGTTGAACCAAGGCATCGGGTCACTCAAATAGGCTAACAACGGTTGAGCTGCTAACGCCTCCCGCACGGGTTCCCTCACATTTCACTGTCACTGCTGCGAGCTTGAACACTTCCGGTTTTGATGCTTTTGACAATTCATGTTTCCTATCCCCTCCGGAATGCCCTATCAAGACAAAAAACCCGATGCTGATACAGGAGAGGGTAACAGAAGAGGAGAGGAAAAAGGCTAGGAAAATAAAAGAAAAAAATGTGCCCCACGGGGTCAAAAGTACCTAATGGATACAGAAACTGATCAAAGTCTCCTCTGTACCCGCTCCGCTTGCGTGTGTATGTTTGTGTGTGTGTGTGTTTTTGCGTCAAAAAGAAAAGGGTATGGACGAGTCTCGAGACTCCGATGAGAATACAACTCACTTTCCCTCCCAACCCCTTCATTGATCCTACCCCTTATATACCAATTCTCCTCCGTCGGAAAGAAGAAAACACTTTCCGCGTCCCTGGTGTCAAGGGGGAAAAAAAGATTTGTCCCTGGTCTAGAGTACATCCAGCCCCAGAGCAGGAGACGCCCTTCGCTAATGGTGGCGCATGCTTTCTCCAGATCGTAATAGTAGCAGGTCGTAACGAGATCATGCAGATAAAACAAAGTCATTCATTACGCCCTCCGCCAGTGCCCAATGCCTGTCCGTCGCAACCCCTCGATCCTCGGCGAGAATCTTACAGGATCTTGCAATTCCTCTTCTTCTTCTTCTTAAGAGCGACGCTGGGGATGCCTGCGCTGCTCCCGGGAGGACCGCCGGATGTTGACGACGAAACGGCAGCTTGAGCCTCCACGTTTTTCCGGTCGTTGGCCACGACGGTCAGGATGGCCTGCTCAAATATCTCGTCCACACCCGTCATCTCCTTGCTGCTGCACTCCGCGTACTGGGCGCCCATCTTGCGTGCAACAGCGCGGCCCTGTTCCTGAGTCACTGGAGTGAGGCCTTGCGTCTTGAGCATGTCGATGCACGTCTTCTTGAAGCGGAGGTCGGACTTGAGGCCCACGAGAACCAGAGGGGTATAGGGGCAGAAGTGGAGGACTTCGGGATACCACTGGCGACAAGAGAGATTAGCATTAGTGGCAAAGGGGGCCCGAAAAAAAGGAGGGGCTTGTTATCGGGGCCGTGATTGTGATTGGATTACCTTGTCCATGACGTTTTCTAGCGAGTTCGGGCAGTCAATCGCAAAACAGACGAATATCAGGTCGGTCTCGGGGTACGAGAGCGGTCGCAACCGGTCGTACTCCTCTTGGCCGGCCGTGTCCCACAGCGCGAGCTCTACGGTCTTACCGGACGGCGGGTGCGTCGGGTACGTGATGTAGTTTTCGAAGACAGTGGGGACGTATTTCTTTTGATTGTTAGAGTCAGCATTGTTTTGACTCTTCATTTCGCCTCCGGGGGAGTCGCAATTGGCGCGCGCGCGATGCCTCGAGACCTTGGGACGAAAACAATGAAAATGAATCTCACCTCTGGAAAGTAACCTTGGCTGTAGCTGATGAGTAGACACGTCTTGCCGCATCCGCCGTCGCCGACGACGACAATCTTCTTAGAGTAGGCAGGACCCTCGGTGACGTGGGTTGCTGCGCTCTCGCGCCCTGTGGATGAGCTCATTGTGGTGCTGACGGTACCGTCGCTGCTTCTCAGACGCGTGTTGCGGCGGGATGTGGCCGGGCGTCCCAGGCCTTCGTCGTACTTTTCGCTGATGTTCTGGGACGAGGAGTTGTGGTATGAGTTGCGGTACTGGTATGAGGACGCCATAGTGCGGCAGGCTCAAGACGGGTGAGTATGGTGTGTTTTTGGCGCGATAACGATGAGGGTCGTTTCGCTGCGCCGTCCCTCGCGCGTGTTTGCAAGATGGGGAGGGATGCGTTGATGTATACCGGGGGGGATGCCGGTGCGTGCGCTCGTATGGGGAGGGTAAATGGGGTTGTTGTTGTTGGGGAGACTTGAGTGGTTTGTGCTTTTATGCGATATTGCGCCCCCCGTTTGTGTAGGTAGGTAGATGCTGGTGTTTGTTGTTTCGCGATGGGTCGATGGGGATGCTGGTGCTGATATTGGGCGCCTCTCCTCGACCAAGAGTAAGCAGGTTCCTGGTTTCTTGCAAAACTACCGCTTTCAGTCGGATGCCGTTAGGATACGGTTTGGGATTTGGGAGAGGCACGCGAGGCGGGTGAGAGACGTTGCGGCGGTTTTGAATGGAGGAATGTTGGAGAAGAGCTTGGTCTGGCTTGGGAGTGTGTATTGTATGGGGGTGGGTTTGTGTGGTGAGGGTGGATGGGCGGGTTGTGCTGTGTTCTTGAGGAGAAGGGACGGGAGCAAGGAAGACCAAGTGTAAACAAGTCGACGGGGCAACCAGCCACTTCTTGCTAGGGTGATGACGGCAGGCGCCAGAGCAGCAGGGGGAGCCACAACGACAACGCAAAACCGGGGCGCGCTAACGCGGATCAACTGCACCCCTGGCGGCTGGCCTGGCTCTCCCCTTCCCCCCTGCCGTCTGAAAACAGGAAGCTGAGGGTTTTTCCGGTACTAGCCCCTCGCTTCCGGGACGCCGAGTGGGATGATGTGGTCCGAGCTCCACTTACGCTTCCTTCAAAACCGGCGCGTGAATTTTTCGTTCTTGGATATTTCGAACGAACGCGTCAACCTTCAATCGAAGGAGGGCTTTTCCATTCCGCCACGAGCAAGCTCCAGAAGCGAAAACCAAAAAACACGCACAATATACTTTGTGACTGTGATTTCTGGGGAAGACACCGACACATCGGTACTACGCAAGCAGGATTTCATTCCCTCAAGAGTTCGGATCTGCCTCAGCTGCTCCCTGCTCGCTACAATGGACCCCAACGGCGCGACCGAGAGCAAGTACGTGACTCTAGTCTCCAGTGATGGCTACGAGTTTGTTGTCTTGCGCGAGGCTGCCTTGATCAGCCCAGCCATCAAGGGAATGTTGGACACGAGGAACAACTTCCGCGAGGCCGCGCTTGGCCGTTGCGTCTTTGAGGAGATCAGGTAAGCTTCACGTTCTCTCACCCGTTTTCACATTCACTGGCTGGTTGCTATGATGAACCAGAATTATTTCGCTGTGTTCTTACTGACAGACCGCCGCTGCAACGGCTGGTCTGCTTGATTGCCTAACTACACTTGATCTGAAACAAGCAACATTTCTTCTTCTTATCCTCTCTGTATCTCTCTACCCAGCCACCCCTCCCTCTTTTCTTATTCCAAAAGTTCTGGAAGCATCTGACCGTTCTCCCTCGGCAGTGGCGTCGTACTCGAAAAAGTATGCGAGTACTTCCAATACTGGTACCGCTACCGGGAGCGAGAGGATGTCCCTGACATGGACATTCCAGTCGAGCTGTGTCTGGAACTGCTGGTCGCAGCCGACTACCTGGGTCTGGACAGTAAGACAACTCCCCAGCCTCCCTCTCTGCCCCAGAGTGACGGGGTTTGTCTCTGGCATGAGACATTTCTGACACGTTCGCCTCCCAGAGCAAAACACCGGCACCATTTGATGACGATGAGCACATGATTCTTTGGCTTTACTGTTATTACATGACGGAGTTCGGGTGTTTTGAGCATTATGGCCTGGAGGAACGGGCGAGATACCACTGCTCTTTATGACGAAATGCCATGCCCCAAGCAGGCATGACTCTTTCTCTTTTTTTTTCCTATCTTTTTTTCTTCTCTCCCTTTGCCATGGTGATTCCTCCGCCTTCAATTCTCTCTCTCCACTGAAAAATCAGAGCAAAAACAACCCCCATCTTAGCATATGCGTTCCTCTCTTTCACTCATCCGTGGGTTGAACGTCTATTAAAGATGGAAGATTGACTCTATTCCACTCACTCTGCTCGACTCAACTTTCTACCATTGAGATCTACGCTTTTTCTGTTGGGATACATGCATGACCGTTAGAACATGTTGGTATATGAACAAATACAATTCCAGCCTTTTTGGCCACACCCAGAATGCTCCCGTCGTGAACCTCGGATATGGATCCTGCTTCTGATGATGTGTTTCCGGTGTCTGATGAGTATATGCCTGCATTTCAACAATGGTAAACACGGGACCGGTCAGGCTCAAAACAAACCGGATCAAGGTCCGTCCATCACCTACAGCCCACGTAAAATCAATGCCAACCTCTGCCTCGACCTCCGCCGCCCCTCCCCCTCCCCCGTCCCCGGCCACCCCGTCCACCTCCCCGATGAAACCCTCTACCGCCGCCCCGGTGTCCCCTAAACTCCCCGGCCGGCGGGCCCCGGGCCCTTCTCTCCATCCTCTCCTCGTCGCCGGCATCCCAGAGGTTCTCGAGCCCCAGCATGGCGCAGAACGCCGCCGTCTGCGGGCTCGTGTACTCGAACGGCTGGTGCGGCACCGACTCGGGCTCGCCCTCGGCGTGCGGCGGCGCCGTGACCGCAAAGTTGAGCGGCACGTCTAGCCCGCCGTCCTTGTGCGCCACGACGTTCTCCTCGACCCACCGGCGCTCCGCGTCGATAAGCGGCGCGTAGTGCTCCTCGCCCAGGTCCGGGCTCGGCTGGGCCGACGGGTCGCCGATCGTCAGCGACGAGTGGAAGACGCGCGTGATGGCCAGCCACTCCGGGTCGTACTGTAGGCGAAAGGGGCGCGTCGGCGACGGCTGGCTCGCGGGCGGGACGTTGTGCGGGCGGACCTCGAGGAGCTGGAGGAAGTGGCGGCGGGGCAGGCACTTATCGAGCGCGAGGAAGTTGACCTGCTTGTTTGTGATCGTCGGAGGCACGGGCTGGCCTGGCGTCCTCTTGGGCTGCGGCGGGGGACGCATGAACGAGGCCGGGAGTTGAGCCCGGAGCTCCTCGGGTACGGAGGTCTTGGCGGTGGATTCTTCTTTGCTTGTTGTCTTTTCAGAAGTGGCGGTCTGGCCGTTCTTGTTCTCGCCGTTGTCGTCGTCGTCGTCATCATCGTCGAGACCGATCTCGTCTGGGTTCGCAGATGCTGCCGGAGCGAGAGCATCTGTGACCTCCTCATCGCCGTCCAGGTCAATTTCGTCAGGGTTATCAAGCGCTACCACCGGTTCTCTTGCCGGAGGAACGGACGCTGCCGCCGCAGTCTGAGCCGGAGCAGCCTCGTCCTTGGTCGTGGTAGCCGCCGCAGACTCGTCCTTGTAAATCTTCAACGCGGCGAACTTGCAGTGCAAATGCGCCGAGAACCAGTACGGCGGCCGCAGACGGTCGCATACGTACTCGGCGGCGACGTTGCCCAGCGTGCCGTCTTTGGACTCCCTTTCGAAATCGGGCTTCATCCTCCACAACGCCTTCTCCTCGCCCCACCTCTCGATGGCGCGCGGCCAGTCGTGGCTGATGCCGACGTCGACCTGCTCCCTCAGCAGCAGCAGCTTCCGCACGTCCACCTCGCGGACGTGGTAGAAGCTCTTGATCTCGTCGGGTCCCATGGGCAGCCGCTCGTGGTGGGCCTTGCGGTAGTCGAAGCCCTTCCAGATGCCGCTCATGCCGGCGATGCGCAGCGGGCCCAGGCGCAGCACGTTGGCGGCGCCGAGGTAGTAGATATTGGGCGCGGCCCAGCCCCCGTAGAACAGCTCCCACATGTGGCTCGCCGCCTCGTGGTTGCCACCGGCGAAGACGGTCAGGTAGGGCGCCGTGCGGTGTCCGGCATAGTACTCCCAGAAGTCGCCCAGCTCGCGGTACTTGGCGGGGACGGACATGACGGTAAGGTCGGCGGCGTTGCGTGCGGCCTGGAAGTCGCCGCCGATGATGAGCAAGTCGACGCCGTCCCAGCCGCGCGCCTCGCAGGAGGCCGCGACGGCGGCGTATATAGCGTTGAGGGTGCCATGGCCCTGGCAGAACGTTAGTAAATGAAACCAATATGGGTTCATTGGTGGGCGTCTTGAAACTCACGCAGCCCTCGACAGCAATGCGAACACCGTTGGTCTCGAATGTTTGCGTGGCCATTTTGTCGGTGATCGCTTGGGTCTGTTCTGCTGTTGTTGTAAGGCGGAGGTTGGGTGAGGTTCCAATTGCGCCCGCGAAATTTTCAGGGCAGAATTGGGAGGCGTGCGAGATGCCGCCTGCGTGAGTATGTGAGCCACCAAATGAACTTTACAAACACTTGACAATATTTGAAAACAAACACAGAATTTGGGTTCGAACTTGCTATTAGTGTAAGACTGTTTTCATGGGGGTCTTAAAGTTCTTTGTTTCTAGATTCTGAGATTCTGTCCATAGCCGGGTATAGGTTCAACAACGCGCTCCCTCATCCAAACCATTACTCACCCGTAATGATGACTAACAAATGTGAAAGAAACCATTGAGTAGAGTTATTATCTATCTTCAGACGCTACAATTGCTCGTAAAACCCAAGAAGCTTCTTCGCACCGACTTCCCACATCATATCGTTCTGCAAGTGGTGTCCGGCCCCCGGCACCCAAGCAAGTCTCACCCCACTGCCCTTGTCGTCGTTGCCGCCTTCCCCACTTAGGGGCTCGATATCGTCGACCTTTGCATCCAGCTTCTTACTCCCCACGAGCTCCGTGAATGCCGTCCGGTAAAAAACAGCCAGTTTCGACATAACGCCGTGCGTCATCATCTTGTCTTGAGTGCCGGCCATAACCATGATGCGCTCACTGCTGCCCCAACCGCTAATCGAGTTGACGATGCTGGCAGCCGTGGTAAAGGGCCTCATCATGCTGATGGGCCAAAGGAAGGACTCGTAACGGTTCACGTGCTTCTGGAATTTGAGGATGGCAGAGTCCGGCATCTGGTCGCCAAAGAAGGCTTGCTTGACCAAGAAGGGGTGGGAGAGAGGTGAGTTGGGATGCCAGCCGTGGAATAACATGCGAATAGCGAACCACGGGTCAAACATGGCCCAGTTGGCATAGACTCCATAACTAGAGAAGTGTCAGTTGGGACGGAATCCGGCCTCGCTCATCTGCGTGATGCTTACGATCCGAATCCCGGCACGGCTCCGAGCAGCGCAAGGCCTCTCACATGGGCTTGCTTTGCAGAGAGAATGCCCTGGGCCAACCCGCCGCCGCTCGAGTGTCCCACAAGCAAGACCTCGCTCCCCTGGCGCTCCTGAACCCATTTGATAGCCGCAATCGCATCGTCGGCCAGGTTCTGCCTAGTGGTCAAGTACACCATTCTCATGTACGACGGGTGCCAGCTGTTGCCATGTCCTCTCAGAGAGACAGCGTAACAAGGAATGTCGTGCTTGGCAAAGTACTGCATGTACTCCGTCCACACCCACGCGCTGCCCATGCCGCCATGGACGAAGAAGATGGGCGTTTTTGTCGTCGTCGGGTCGGCGCCCTGGTTGGACAGTACTTCAATCTTACCCGACGGCGTTTCTACCCAGTGTCGGGTGAGGCCCTCCGGGACGGCGGGTGATTTACCAGTGGGCGCCGTCCAGTAGAGCCACTGGTAAGTCAGCTTGAAGTCGAACAAGCCCATGTCTGAGGCTTCAATTGTATCAATCGTTGTAAGACGCGAAAATGTGAGTCAAGACGTTGTGTGCTGCGAGTGAGAATTATTCGAGCGTGTCAATGGTGGCGCACTTGCGGCCGGGGGAGCTTCGCGCCCTTTTAAGAAAGAAAAAGTCCCAACAGCCGGGCCTTTGAGACAGCAACACATGTTACGTGTAAGCCACAAGCTGAAAAAAGAGGCATCGTCGAGGCAATGCGGTGTGTTTCTCCCGAGACGTTTTCGAGTGTAAAGACTCATCGCGGGACTTTCAGGGACGGCACGGCCGCCTGGTCCATGTCGCGGCGGCGCCCCCCGTCGTCGCTAATTGGACAATCGCGGCACTTGTGGCTGACAAGGTTGCACCACAGAGCTTGCTAGCCATACGAGCTGAGGTGTGAGCTATTGCTAGTGGACGAAGTCGACGCAGAAAGACGGAAAGACGAGGGTGTCGGCGATGTTTCGCTACTTATAACCTCCACAGTTATGCTATCCGTTTTCGCAGAGCCGGAGAGACCAACACCAAGAAGCGTAGCGAGCGCATGTCGAGCACAGCTGAGTGCAACATGATGATGTGTGGTCAGTAAGATCTCGAATGTTCGTAGACAGGAAGCAGCCAAGAAGGTGCCGGTCGAGGAAATCGGCAGTATACCCTCAAGCTTACCTTAGGTAAGTCGGTAGGTGAGTACCTAGGTAGGTAGGCAAAGCTCCCAGTGCCCCCCCGAACTTGGGCTACATCGCCCAGCTGTATCCGTACCTTGCAGTGGATCCCGATGATTTTCCGACAGCCTCACACCCACTGTAGCCCGCCTCCAAGGATGGTACCACTGTGCACTGTGCCCGCCTAAAAATTGTCAAAGTCATTCCGGGACCCAGTAGAAACCCAAAGGAGAAGAGAGCCTCGCGATCGCAGCCTCGAACCGCGCAAACTCCATCTTCCTCCCCCAATCCACACCACACATTACATGGGCTGTTTCTCTCCCTCGAATCGCCCACCATGAGCGTATGTTTCATCTCCCTCGAGTTCCTCATTCCTCGTTCATCCCGATAGAAGCTGACAATCAACGTGCTTTCGCAGTTCGTGCCCATTAACCCGCGGCCTATGCTGCAAGACCTGTACGTTTCCTCTCCTCGTGTCAGGGCATCACCACCCCGAACCGAAACTCCCTCTTCCTCCCCACCTCCATCGCGGCGGACCTACGTACACGCTTGTTAACCACTTCTCCTCTTTCCAGCGTCAACCAGGACATCGTCGTCAGACTCAAGTGGGGCGAGACCGAGTACAAGGGCAAGCTGGTCAGCATCGACAGCTACATGAACATCCAACTCAGCGGCGCCGAGGAGTACATCGACCAGAAGCTGACGGGAGCTCTCGGCCAAGTCCTGATCCGGTACGGCGATATCCGCATATCCCCAATCGCGTTTGTTTCTATGCCAAACTGGAACAGCTAGCTGACGCGCTACAGGTGCAACAACGTCCTCTGGATCCGCGGCGCAAAACAGGGCGAGAACGACGTCAAGATGGAGGGTTGAGCCGCGACGGCTGAACGAACAAGCGGAAGCATCAACGCAGCCTGGACCTCACTCGCAGACAGACGCGCACACCCAACCACCCACCCACACATAACCCATTTGTACTATGGTGATCAGGAAAACGGGAAGAGGGCCGAGAGAAGGATACGATTTTCACGATGACATCTTGGAGAGGAGGGGAGCATGGACAACAAACCAACAAGTATACACAAAGCAAAAGGACCGCATAGAAAAAGAGCCCGGCGACGATGGATTCGCAGTTCCAGTTCCAGGTTGAAACACCCACCCACCCAAACGCATCCCCAGGTTGCGCTGCGGCCGGCACCAAGGAAAATCACACGTGTCTTCCCTCTGCGGCAAAACCATAGAGAAAAAAGAAATTAAGGCGCAACATGTCGGGCGGTCTTCAGTGTCACCATTTTTATCCTTCCTTTGACCGATGCTTACATGAGACAAGCAACCTTGCGACTGCTGCAGAGATCCGATGACGCCACCTTGATGCGCTGTGTTTCGCTCACCCACGCGTATGCCTCGATGAGCCACTCGTACCACACGCGCGAATCGTCCGTCTGTCGCCACATGGTGACCTCCAGCTCCGTGTCGGCAGGGTAGTAGATGGGTTGCTGTAAAATGTCCAAAATTTAGCCAACTCATACACACCATGCGTGTTTCACGAGTCCCCAACTAGAACACGGACGAGAGGGGGGCTTACCTTGATGGGGAAGAAGATGGGGAACCACGAAATCATGTCCTTGCTCTTGCGGTCGATCAACTCGGGGTGCGTGCTGATTTCCACCTTCTCCTTGCCGCCCGTCTGCGGGGCGTAGAGGACCGACTCGAAGTAGCCGGCCAGGCCGTGGATGACGCCGCGCGTGCGGCAGACGAATGTGAGGTGACAGAAGCGCGAGTTATGGTCGTTGGCGCCGACGGCGCCGCCCATGCTCCCGCCGCCGCCGCCCATGACGCCGCCCGCGCGCCTCGTCTCGATCTGCCTGAGCGTCGCCTCGGGCACCGGGTGGGAGAACTCCCACGCCTGCTGGAAGCGCGGGTGGTCCGGCACGCGGACGGCGGCGAAGTCGAGCGCGAAGAGGCGTACGACCCAGGGCGTGTCGAAGGCATTGGGCTCCGTCGGCACCCTGGTGAGGAGGTCGGCGTGGATGCGCGGCGTCGCGATAGGGCTCATGTGTGCCGTGTACGACTCAGGGATCGAGATGCCGCCGGGCGCCAGCACGTGCTGAACGCCGTCCAGGCACTCGGGGGAGAGCTCGTTGTCGGCGAAGGAGCCGAGAAGCTCCGACACCAGGATATCGACCTTGCCGTAGACGGGGTTGTCGTCAGGCGTGCCTGAGACGAGGGGGCCCTTCCACGAGCGCATGTCCGTCTTGACCACCGTGACCTTGCCGCCCCAGATCATCTCATTTTGTCTCAGGAGGTAGACGTAGGCGTTGGGGTTTTTCTCCACGGCCCAGACCTGGACGGGGACGCCCGTCGCCTCGCTGGCCTTGAGCGCTCTCGTCACGAGGGGGCCACGGCCAGAGCCGACGACTGCGATGACGACGGCGCCGTTCGCCGAAGAGGTGGCCCTGCCCAACTGGTGCCACTCGGCCAGCGCCTCCGTGCAAGCGGCTTCGTACTGGTTGTACTTGACCGGGTCGCCCTCAAAGACCTCGTACGTCGCCGACTCGAGGTTGTCCGACAGGGGCTGCAGGGGCGACTGGAGCCAGTCCTGGAAGCTGGTGAGCGTGGTCTGCTCCAGGTACGACAGCGGGCGCTGCTGCATCTCGAGCCACTTGAGGTAGACGACGTAAGTGCGGAAAGACTTGAGGGAGTCGGTCGTCAGCTGGGCGGACGAGTCGCCCAGGGGAGGGAAGTCCGCGGCCGTGGGGACCTGGTTTGCCAAGCTGACGGCCTGGAGCTGAGCCTCGGCCGTCAGGGAGGCGGGGTCCGGACCAACGTCGCTGAGCAGCAGCCAGGGGGCATTCTTCAGGCGCATGTAGTTGAAGATCATGTCCTGGTGGGCTCTGGTGAGGGCAGGGTGGCCAGCCTTGTTCTTCTGGAAGGCGTTTCCACTGACGGACAGGAAGTGCAGAGGCTCGGCGAACCACTTGTCCTGGAGCGCCTTCTCGGGCAGAGCTCTGGGGATTCGGATGGCTGTTGGAGTCAGTATCGGCGTTTAAGGAGTGGCATAGAGAGAGAGAGAGAGAGAGAGAGAGAGAAGAAAGATTTTACCAACAAAGAGACGCATGTTGTATTCGCAAATGGTGCGGACCGAGTGCCAAGAGTCCCAGGCGCTGTAAATGTCAATCTCCCTGCCCCCCTCGGGGTGAGGCTCCTCGGACAAGGTCGACAAGAGCTCGACCGTCTCTTCGAGGCCGGGCTCGCGGTACATGGGAACGTGGATGATGAAGTTGAGGCGCGAAGCAATGTTCATGGCCTCCAGCACCGCGCGGCCGTACTGGGCGATGCCCTGGTTTCCGCCATCCCTGGAGGCGTCTCTCCTCGGGCCAGGGACGATGATGCTCCGGACTCCGCAGAAGTTGGCATAGGCAATCTCGAGGTTGAGAACCTGCCTCGAGACACTGGCGACGACGGGGTCGGTCGAGGCCAGGTCAATCCAGGGGCTGGCGTAGGCGATGTAAGTGGTGACTGCGTGACTGGGGAAGAGAGAGGTGTCCTTGGGGGTCAGAGGGGGGACAACAGCATCCGCCAAAGAGACGGCATTCTGCTTCGCCTTTGCGAGGTGCTGGGAGACGAGGTCCTTCACACGCGCATGGAAGTGCTTGTTGGTGATGGGTGCTGTCACGAAGTTGACCTGATGTTGGGGGTTGGTTGTTCAGTGAGAGGAGGGGGGGTAACTCGGGAGCGCACGACCTCACTTACACCGGCATTCAGAAGCTGGCCGTACTGGAGGTCGTCCAGGGGCTGGTCCCTGTCGGAGTCGTGCTGGCCGATGCTGAAAATAGGCCGAATCTGGTTGAAGTTACTGCCGTCCATAATGGTGGACTTGGACTCGAGGCGCGCCGCCTGGTGAGAGAGAGGTGGGATTGGGTTTGTGAGCGGCGGTGGTTGTCGTCAATGCTTGGCGCACAAATCAAAACGAGGGGGTGGTTGTTTGTGTAAAAAGCAGCAGCTCAGAAGCCCGGTGCTTTCAGCAACAAGGCAGGACCGGGGGGGGGATATGAGAGACGGGACGAGGACGTGGTCAGCAATTCATGCTTGAACGGTTGGCCTGTCTGTATCTTGGGGGGGTTTCGAGGATTTCGAAGTTTGTATTTTCGAAACGAGAAACCAAAAAAAAGACGTCCACTTCTCTCACTTAAGCGCGGGATGGATGTTGTGCGATCTGAGAAGTCAGGCTGTTGGCTCCCACTGCAAAAGGCAAAAATGCACCGGGTTTTGTGAGTTGCGACGCCGTGTCATTGGCTGCATACCCATCGTATAGTGGGCTCGGCGAGCCACTGGACCCTGGAAGAGAGAGAGAGAGAGACGAGCGAGGGGGGGAAACAGTGCCCGCTGTCACTGAAGGGTACCCTGCAGCCACTGGTGCGTTGATATTGTTGTTGGTTGCGAGCATGAGCATCGTGGCCGCCTGTTGTCTCTCACGGAGTTGTGTTGAGCCTCGATTGAGTCTTTGCAGTATAATCCAACAGCTTTTTACTAGTCTCTGTATGTTTTGAAGAGTTGTCAAGGTTTCATCCAGTCCCCCTTCAGTCTCAATCTTCAAAGACATTTGCAAAGTCTCTCTGACAGTGCGATGGCGTCCTTGTACAGTAAAGCAGTACGTATCCTGCATGGCCGCTACGCCTTATCTTATCATCCCACCATCCCATTGGTCCGTGCTGAACCCGCCCAAATTTTTCCCGCGCGACATCAAAAAGTTTCCTAGCAGCCTTGTCTCGCTTCGCTTGGAATCGAATCGCCTCCCGTGTTTTGCTGTTGTTCGTCGTCGTCGTTGCTGTCGAATCCCCGGGCCAAGTTGCAACAACTTCAGCCAAACTTTCCTCGTATATTTTGCCCGTCTTCCATTACCCATCCTCCCTTCACCTTTGCGACGAAAAGAACCACCTCCCCCCCGCTTACGACAATGGCCGACGCCGATCCCAAGGGCTTCAAGCGTTCCAGCGCCGACAGAGACGGGAGCTTGAGGAAGAAGGCCAAGAAGGAGGAGGAGGCAGACTCGGAAGAGTCCAAGTACAACCCCTACCTTGCACACATGAAGGAGGAAAATGGCGTCAAGGCCGAGGACGGTGTCATCGATGCCAGCTCGCCCTTTGCCGGTTTCAAGCCGCGCGCGACCACGGCCAAGCAGGCCGAGAAGGTCGAAGACCTCGACACCAACGCCTTCACCGGCCGGCCCCATTCGCAAAAGTACTTCCAGATTATGCAGTCGCGCCGCGATCTGCCCGTACAGAAGCAAAGGTACGTTCGTGTGCTTGCATATCGCGCCTCTCTTGTTTTCCCCCTTTGAGCCTCCTGGCTTTGCTGACACCCGCCGTGATAGACAAGAGTTCCTCGACAAGTACCACTCCACCCAGATCCTCGTCTTCGTTGGTGAGACGGGTTCCGGAAAGACGACCCAGATCCCCCAATATGTCGTCTACGACGAACTCCCCCAGCTCAACCGCAAGATGATCGCCTGTACCCAGCCCCGTCGTGTCGCCGCCATGTCCGTCGCCCAGCGTGTCGCCGATGAGATGGACGTCGAGCTCGGCGAGGAGGTCGGATACAGCATCCGTTTTGAGGACAGGACAGGCCCCAACACAATCCTGAAGTACATGACGGACGGTATGCTTCTCCGAGAAGCCATCCACGACCACGAGATGTCGCGCTACAGCTGCATCATTCTTGACGAGGCCCACGAGCGCACTCTTGCCACCGATATCCTCATGGCCCTGCTCAAGCAGATCGCCGCCCGCCGCCCCGACCTCAAGATCATTGTCATGTCCGCCACGCTCGATGCGCAAAAGTTCCAGCGCTACTTCAACGACGCGCCCCTCCTCGCCGTCCCCGGTCGTACGCATCCCGTCGAGATCTTCTACACGCCCGAGCCCGAGCGAGACTACGTCGAGGCGGCCATCAGGACGGTGCTGCAGATCCACGCCTCCGAGGGCGAGGGCGACGTCCTCCTCTTCCTGACGGGTGAGGAGGAGATTGAGGACGCGTGCAGGAAAATCAACCTAGAGGCCGACGAGATGACAAGGGAAATCGACGCCGGTCCGCTAGCCGTCTACCCGCTGTACGGCACGCTGCCGCCGCACCAGCAGCAAAAGATTTTCGACAAGCCCCCGGCCCCTTACAAGAAGGGCGGCCGGCCCGGTCGCAAGGTCATCGTGGCGACCAACATTGCCGAGACGTCGCTGACGATCGACGGTATCGTCTACGTCGTCGACCCCGGCTTCAGCAAGCAGAAGATCTACAACCCCCGCATCCGTGTCGAGTCGCTCCTGGTGTCGCCCATCTCCAAGGCCTCGGCCCAGCAGCGTGCCGGTCGTGCCGGTCGTACAAAGCCCGGAAAGTGCTTCCGTCTGTACACGGAAAATGCCTTCAAGAAGGAGCTCATCGAGCAGACGCACCCCGAGATCCTGCGGTCCAACCTCGCCAACACGGTGCTGGAGCTGAAGAAGCTCGGCGTCGAGGACCTCGTCCACTTCGATCTCATGGACCCCCCGGCCCCCGAGACCATGATGCGCGCGCTCGAGGAGCTCAACTACCTCGCCTGCCTCGACGACGATGGTGAGCTGACGACGCTCGGTAGCCTGGCGTCCGAGTTCCCCCTCGACCCGGCCCTGGCCGTCATGCTCATCTCGTCGCCCGAGTTCTACTGCTCCAACGAGATTCTCTCCATCACGTCGCTCCTGTCCATCCCCCAGATCTGGGTCCGCCCGGCGGCGCAGCGCAAGCGCGCCGACGAGATGAAGGCGCAGTTCTCCCATCCCGAGGGCGACCACCTCACGCTCCTCAACGCCTACCACGCCTTCAAGGGCACGGCCAGCCAGCCCGGCGTGGACCCCAAGAAGTGGTGCCACGAGCACTTTTTGTCGTTCCGCCACCTCAGCAGCGCCGACAACGTCCGCGCCCAGCTGAAGCGCATCATGGAGACGCACGGCCTCGAGCTCATCTCGACGCCCTTTGAGGACAAGAACTACTACACAAACATCCGCCGCGCCCTCCTCTCGGGTTTCTTCATGCAGGTCGCCATGAAGGAGAGCTCCGGCAAGGTGTACCGGACCATCAAGGACGACCAGGCCGTCATGATGCACCCGTCAACGGTGCTCAAGACGGACTACGAGTGGGTGCTCTACAATGAGTTCGTCCTGACCTCGAAGCAGTACATCCGTACCTGCACCGGAATCAGGCCAGAATGGCTGATGGTAAGTCGTCCGGATCCTTCCCCCTTCCCTGTTATCCTGGTTCACGGCCTACTCCATGTCTGAAATCGCAAGACTGCCTCACAATTTTCCCCTACGCCCCTCCTTCTTCTCAAACCCCCTTGTCTCGGCACACTTCGGCACTCACCTCTTCCTACCCACCGTCTCGGAGGCCCCCCCCCCCTACCTTGGCTAACGCGAGAAACGCAGGAAATCGCTCCGGTCTACTACGACCTTGACTCTTTCGAGAAGGGCGATGTCAAGACGGCCCTCACGCGGGCCGCCGAGAAGAAGCGCCGCAAGGAGGCCATGAAGAACGGCCGGTGAGCGGTGCACACGCACGCACGTACGCCCGCCTGCAATCTCCATCAATCAACCCCATGAGAGAGAGAGAAGTGCAGTCCCGATACCCACTCCTCTGGTTTTTTTACAATCGGTCCCCCAGCAGCAGGAGCACACGAAGTGCCAAAGCTAGAACCAGGACGGACCTGCGCGGGCAACCAGAAGGACGAAAACCATGGCCACGACGACAAAAGGGGGAGGGAGGGGAATCGAAATGATGGAAGAAAAGAGACCTCGCGATCGCGGGGTTCCTACGAGGGTTGCTTCCATCGCCGGGCAGGGGGGGGGAAACGCTTGGACTGTTCGAGACCAGTCAGTCCCCCTCTTCATTAAAGTGGTTGAAGGGAGAAAATCTCCCCCTGGCAACGGATCTCAATTTTGTTTTGTTTCTTTCCCTCTTTTACTTTTTCCCGCCCTTCGGTAACAAGTTTGCTCACGCGCCTGGGCATACACAAGAACGTCGAAGCGGGTAACCGGGACTTTTGTAGACGAAAAGATTCTCGTCAACGGCCATCGTCAACCCGAATAGCATTAGACAAATAAAGGGGGGGGGGGGGGATGAAGCTTGGCAGGGTCGGGAGTGGCCCTGACTTCACTCGAACTACCTTACAGAAGTAGATTTCCGGCGTCTTAAAGGCATTTTAACATCATCGGACACAGGTGGCATCCGGAATACATTATTTTCACACACACACATGTATGCACATACGCTCTCTGTCTCTCTTTGTTTTTCCCTCAATGGGTCTCTCCCCCCCCCCCAACTCACCCCCATTTCTTCATCCTCTTTCCTATCCGCTCGGGGACAGGCCACCATCCGGCAGATGTAGAATACAATGAATCACCAAGTCTCGTTTCGTTTCCTTTCATCTCCTATTTTCGGCATCTGCCCACCCCCTGGATATGGATCCCCGAGTCCCTCAGGCACTCATCCCACTGTGGATCTTGGACGCAGATGCAGAACGCGACGGAGGCATTTGGCCATCGCGCGACAGGTAGCCTGCCTGTACGAAGGCGGGGCCTTTGGGAGGGGGGGGGGATGTCGGATCTGTTTCCTCTCTTCCTCTCTTTGTCTGAGCCCCCCCCCCTCTTTCTCTCTCCCACTGCAGCAAGCGGGCGCATGCTGAAAATGCATGTGTGGTTGTGATTGTGATTGTGATCATGATCGTGATCCCCGTCCCCCCTCGGGCCCCATGCAATGGCTCGGCGGGATGCTGGGGGGCGGGCGTGTGCCCCTGAATCAAGGAATGCCATTCACGGTTCCACGAGCAATTGTACCATGCCAGCATGGGCGGGGGGGAGGAGTGGATAACCAGAGACGCAGAAAGCTCAATCCGGGAAGCGGGCCTTCCCTCCCCAAAGATATGGCGGCTCGTTACGCTTGACAGCAGAACGTGTTAGATAGCGCTTATGTACTCTTGTAGTTGCGGGGGGAACAGGCTGCGGTGGTGCTCGGAGCGGTCTTCTAATCGACAGCATCCTCACTGTCCTAGTTCCTCCGCCTCCGCTCACACGCCCCTTGGGCGAGAGGGATCGAGATGAATGCGCCGGGAGGCTGCTGGTGGTTTTCCTCAAACATGGCCGGCCGGACGCTGCCGATGGCTAATAACACGAGAAAGAAGAAATGTCTAGTTTGTGACAAAAGTTCCTTCTGGGACGCCGGTTAGGTAGTGGGAGAGCCCTCGATGGCCAGGCCCGGATGGGAACACCGAGCTTAGGTGTCTGCGGTAGGCCCATGTCGGTTATCCCGGGTATGTGTGCGCGTGGTATGTAATATGTGGTGTGCGGTGTGTGGTTTGCGGTATGTGGTGTGCGGTATGTGGTGTGTGGTGTCTTCCCCAAAATGTGGTTTGTCGGTACGGATGAAAACCGCGTTACATCCGCCCGCATCCGGTAACGGGCGGTAGAAGGTGGGACGGGGAAAGCCCCGGGAAGGGATGGGGTGTGGCTGTACGGGCTTGTACCGTTCCCGCCCCCCCGGGAAACTATAACGGGCTCTCACCTTTTCCGACCCCAGCCCATACCACACGTGCCGCACGCGAGGCCGCGGTGGTGGCTCCCGCTGGGAAACAGCGCTCTCCGGGTCGGTACGGTAAGGTACGATACAGATACACAGGTACATACAGGCACAGGTACAGGTACAGATACGGATACAGAATGGAGGCAGTCGACCCCGGGTTGCTAAAATGTTCGGCGTGTAGCAGCGCAGTCAGAAACCTACCTACCTACCTAGCTATGCCGAGGTGGCGGTGTGATTGCATCGAACTAACATATCAGAGTCGGTAGGTAGCATCTAGGTGACGAGCGTGTGCACAGCAGCAGCAGCAGCAGCAGCCAGTGGTAAGCGGAGGCCTGGACTGTTCGTCTGTCTGTGTAAGTCAAGTGCCAAGGAAAAGAAAGTGTAACTGAAAGTGCGTGGCGACAGTTTGCCTATCCATGGCCGCGGGGAAGCACCATCCGCAGAAAGCCACCATCGAGGCAAATGGTGTTATCGACAGCGCGCCGGTGGCCGCAGCGTCGTCGGCAGGCATGAGGGAGGCATAGGGTGCTGCAGCAGCAACTGCCAGCAAGTGACGACGCCGTGTAAGCATCGATATCAATCAAGCCAATCCAAGCCGGCTCCAGCTTAACTCGCTTGCACCAACCGCACACACTCCGCATCTCCGCCTGCTGCTCAATGGTCAGGATCAAGAACCTAGGCTTGGTGGTGGCACCCACATATAAAAAAACATTGAGCAAAATCGTGGCTTCGATCGTGATACTGGTGTTGCCCGTACGCCATTTCCTTGGCTGTTCCAGAGTCTGCCCGATCTCTACAAAACGTGGATCGAACCCCAAAAAAAAGCGAGAATCGAGGGAAGTCAAGGGTGGCAAGGGGGCCAACCATCGGCCGGGGGGGGGGGGATCGTCAGACGTCAAGGTCGTTTAAATCGTACGTGAGCGTTACGATCACCGATGCGGCTTCACCTTGCCAGAAGGAGAATAAGAAGAAGAGAGCACGAACGAAAGCGTCCATCGCCATGTTCCTCCCGAGTTCCGCGGTGGCGTATGCAGCACGTGGCCCAAATTGAAGGGTCCAGACCGGTTCGAACCTAATCCCCGGGCTGCCTCCAAGTGGTGGTCTCCCCCTTTCCCATCTTTCCTGACTGTGTCCTGGATTTTGGACCTCTATAACGGGTGCAAAGGAGCTTGGACGAAGCCCCCGGTAGGACTCATGAGAGGAGGCTAAGGCCGGGCTGAGCTTGGCGACAATGCAAGTGAGTAGCGAAAGCGACGATGATGGATGAAGGAGGGGAAAAGTCGTCTCGAGCCTCGAAAGGAGGATAGTCGATGCCCTCCCCCCTGTTCAACACTCATTGGCCGTGCCATCTCCTGACGACCCCTTATGGCATGTGCAATTGGCCCGCGCTTGTATGCGAGAGAGAGAGAGAGAGAGAGAGAGAGTGTGTGTGTGTGTGTGTGTGTGTGAGTGAGAGAGAGTGAGAGTGAGAGTGAGTGAGTGAGAGTGAGAGTGAGTGAGAGTGAAGAAAAACGAAGAAAGAGCTGGAAGGTGAGCCCAGCCAGTGACGTCCTGTGTCAGACCGTCTGTCCGTCGGTTAGCCGATTGGCGGACCCCGTCCCCCGCCTACCACCCTCGAACTAGGCCGCACTCGGACGGACCGCGCCCGACAAACCTCACCGGCCATCGGCCTGGACGAACACGGCATCCGTGATCCATCCCAAGAGTATCTTGCTCGCTTGCTGTGTCCACCTTTTATACGCACGCCGTTGACGAAAAATTGCAAGGGGGCGCGGGCCCCGCGGTTAATGACTCGCCGGAGAGGGGTGGGTGGCCAACCGAACTGGCGGGATACAATCGTCTCCCAGCCCAAGTTCTGGGCGGGCAACGGTTGAACCAAGATTCAAGACTCCGGCGAAGCGCGCCGGGCCTTTGGTGCCGCGTTGCCTTCCGCATGCAACCTCCAACATCCGAAACTTTGACTTGGTGAGTCGACGACGATGACGACGACGACGACGACGAACTTCCAACACCGTAGCTGTAAGCACACGTACGCACGTATACGTCTCGACAGGAAATCGGCTGGTTTGTCCACAGACCCAAAGACGTTCTCTTTTTGTGTTAGTTATGGGACATGTGTAACGCCACCAAGCAGAGAGTCCCGCCCTGCTTGCCTTGCCCTTGTGCTGCTGAAGAGGGGCGGACTTCCTGATATTTCGATCCCGGAGGACCAATTCCCACATGGCTATGGGCTTGTCCCTGGCGGTTTGTTCCCCCTTCTGTAAAAGGGGGCAGATGTTAGTCCCGGTTCCCACAGCAGTCATCAGCCACCGTCCGTCGTCCTGTCCACGTCAAGCTCGTCCACTGCCCAGCAACTAACTCACTCCGAATCCTGTCCGGCGTCTGCACCTCGTTTCCGAAGCCCTCCGTTGGCAGGGCTCGGTGGCGCACTGGCACACACATGTCTTTTCCAGTCGACTTCGGCGAATCGGGTTTGTGCGGTCGTTGCCCCTTGGTGGCTGTGGGACGACAAGAACTCGTCCAAAGTGTCGACCGGCAGGCAGGGCAAGAGAGGGAGGGGGTCCAGAACAGGGTGCGGGATATGTCGGTCCACCACTCCGCCAACGGCTGAGGAGATAGCCGGGTTGTATGCCCAGCTTGCCGGAAGCAAATGGCTTAGGTTTCAGTGGCGGGAACGAGAAGGCTTGGTCGCCTTGACGCAGCCCATAGTGCTTGCTCTCCCGGACTTCTGGCCTTTTGCTGGCAAAGGGCTGTTGGCTACTGCGGACATGATGCCGAAGTTCCCCTCAAGTTCGTCTCGCGCGACATATATCGCCCATGTCAACTCGCGAACCTTCATCTCGATAACCTTGGACGACAGATAATACGTCTGTGGCCAAGTTGATGTCTCGCCCCGAGAACCAGCCAACATGTCGGCGTGGATGCGACATGAGCCATGCCGGAGTAGCGCAGCCAGCGCCAGATTGAGCACCAGGTTGAGCCACACTTGCAGCGGACCGGTGGGATCACATCCACCGGCCGGGTCTAACAGTGCGAAAAAGAAAAAAAAAGTACAAGAAGTAGGAGGGAGGGGTGGGGGATGAAGGAAGCACACGCTTCAGTGCTAGGCAGACACATGATCTTGTCGCCTCCATCGTTTGCTTCGTTGCAGATCGGTTTTCCCCCCTCCCCTTCCTCGGCCGAACGAGGCTTTCAGGCGACGAGTCCAAGCCGCAACATCCATGCTGCTTTCGCTTCCACTTGATGTAAGCGTCTGAGAGGTGTCCGACATGTGGTTGCTAGGCTTGCTTCCAAAGAGCTACACCGACACTACAAAGGCGCCGGAACCGAGCCAGAGTAGGATGACACTTGGACGCCAGTCAGCAAGAGTGAGAGAAGGATGCTTTCTTCTTCAGAGATGAGTAGAATGCGTCGAACCGTTACAGGTCGGAAGGACTGGTCAATCTCTCAAGCCTTCACACTCATGAAGTGTGAAACATGAGAACAGTGCCACCACATCTCGGAAAATCCAAGCCGTTATACTCTCGCGCGTTTCCTTCAACTCGATTCTGGTTTTAAAGTCTTCTCAATCAGGAGGATTCAGTGCAGTATCACCCTTCCGGATCCGAACGGTTACTTAGTTGTACCAAAACCCCCGACTGGGAAGATACCGAAGCGACATGGCTTCTCACCAGCGGGGAACCCTATGATGTCGGGATCCCGGGCAGCCCAACCACTTGTCTGGCTTGAGATAAAGGAACAGAACATGGGAAAGAGACAAAGGACAGAGGCGGCACAGAAGGCTTGTCGGTCGGTGACCCTGGTATTGGGGGGGGGGGGGGGGGCTATGCCCTGTGGTGCAGTCATGCCTGACGGGACCACAAACTTCCCACCTTAGCGGCCGCTGCATCCTACCTACTTGGATTGTGGAAACATACAACGTATCCCATGATACAGATACTAGTCTGTTGTCTCCTGTGTGTTTCTTGCCTCTCGGGGCTTCGTCCGAGTGCCTTCTGATAGGTTGGATCTCACATGAGAATCGTGGCCGTCCTTGACGCCGTTCCCCGTTGTTCCTCATGCAGCGGAAGATGATCAAATCAAGCTAGGGAACACTCACTTACCTGACGCTACCGCCATGCAGCAACAGGGTCTCTGGGCTTGAGAACCCACGGAAAAGGGCCGTACCAGCGGCGATCACTGCTTGGCCATGCTTGTAATCCCTCATGGCAGATTCATGGTCTGCCATGATCACGGCAATGTGACAAATGCTGTTCTTCGCCCGAATTCTGCATGACTTTCGGCGATAGATCTACACCCAAGATGACTCTCCAGAGGGTTCCCGGGGGTCCTTTGGGGTCTGGCCCTGCACCGTGTCTCGTCTACTGGCACGTAGCGATGTTGCCGATGGGAGGGAAACAAAGCATTCTCACGGGTTGATCAGACGTAAAGATACTTATTCTAGACGAGGCTGGGACGTAGGACGGACATGTTTCCGGTTGTGTACAACACAGTGTTCCGGTGATCAGAAGGCTCGAAATCCAGAGAACAGAAACACACACGCGCGCGCGCATTGGTGCCGTTCGTGTTCCCTTCGTCGACTGATAAACACTCGTGTTGGGTCTTTTGACTCGACGTCCCATCGTCTCCCTGTTCCAGCTGCATGTGTCGGGTTCCAAGTCCGCTCATGTTGAGACACTGGACTCGGGGACTCATGAACGATCTCTGTGCCATGAACACATCTCAGCCAAGGTAGAGGCTCTCCTCGAACAAACTCCGGAAACGGGGCCCGTCACTCTCAACAGAGCCACAACGTGTAACCCTGTTGAAACGAACCGGCCAACGCGGACGAGACCCTCGCACGCGCTGCGGGTGAGGCCGTCTGCAGCTTTGTCATTGTCACATCTTGACTTGGGAAACCGCCGGCCAGATTACGCTGCGAATCCACCCGGTCCGCGGCCTTGTTCGACAAGGGTGTTACCGTGTGTAGAGGAAGGCGCTTGTGGTGTATGGATTTGAAGCCCCGCTTCAACCAATTCGAGAACGCGCCAGCCCAAAGTTTATCAGAACAGCCGAAAAGTTACGCGGGCCAGAATGGCCCGCTGGTCAGACGCAAGAGACCTCAGACATCCTGACCGCAGTAAGGAGGGGTTGGCGTCATGTTAAGTGCAACTGGATGGTGGATTGTCGCGCCCGTTCATGCCGCGCTCCTTTTAGCGAGATTGGCAAGATACGGCAGAACTGCTGCTCTCGCTTCTTTCATCGAGAGACCCGGAAGTCGGCCTGAGTACATGCTAGCCAAGGTGCTGGCTGTGCGCCATATCCGAATGATGCTACGAATCGTAGGTCGCAATCTCTCTATCCCAGGAGAGAAAATATCGCTTTCTGATCTCATAGGACGGACGGGGCATTGTTCTGCCCTGACCTCAATGCATTCTCCGCACATGTAGATGCTCGAGATGCTGGGCTGGCTGAAGCAGACGCAGGACAGGGCCAGCTTAGACCCATTGCCTTCTGGCTCTCGTCGCGAGTACATGTAAGTTAAAGTTAGCCTGCGATGCCGTACGTGGGCCAGGGGGGAGGGGTGTGGTGCCGAACTACTTCGATACTGAAAGAAAGCCAGGCTAGAGCGGATCCCAATCTTCTTCGTGTTCCGGGTGGAAGCCATGGTGGGAGCCATCTCATCAGGCCTCTTCGAGTTACCCGTCGGATAAATTTCGATTTAAAGCATGTTTGGGCATTGATGTGACTGACAGTGTTTTCCCCCTCAGCAACCTGCCAATCGTTACTGGCTGATCGATGGTCATGCTCTTGCGTCGTCATTCTTCGCCAAGATCCTGTCTAAGTCGTGTCGAGTGCAGATGATAATGCAGACCGACCCAGAGAAGCTGGGGGGTGCTGTTCGTAGCTGTCTTTCTCGAGGAAAGAGGTGGATTTGGACGTTCGAAGCGGATGTTGTCTCATCAGAGATGTTCGTCTCGTCGATGCCGTCTGTGATCGACATGACAGCCTGAAGTGCAATCAAAAGTCCCTAGGCCACTGTGGCTTTGGGTGATGGATGATACCGGCCTTGCCAATTCGAACTTGAATGACGGCTCTGAGGGTAGTTAAAGAAGATGTTTAATTTTAGCAGTCTCGGCCTTTTATTCCGTCGTGCATTCTGCTCAAGTAGTGGCCAACAACGAGTATAATTGCGTCGTTCAAGATTAGGTGGAGTGGGGGGAGGGAGTGTCTTCAAAGTCGCCTTGTGCAATCCAACATGGCGCGTGGTCCTCCTGCAACGGATCCTCGAGACTTCACCTCTTTTGGGAAGATGTTGCATTAGTCTAGAAACCCTGAGAGGTCAGCGAGACTGCAAAAGCCATCATGCAGGATTTATGGTGCCATGGAGAAGGTACTTTGATGTACACCAAGTCGCCGGTGACCACCCCCCCCCCCCCCCCCCCCCCCCCCCCGCCTTGCCCACTATGCCGCCGCTTCGTCAAAGTGCCATATTGCATTGCAAAAGAATACTTGGCTGGCGGTTTGTTCGGGACGCGGTGGAAGAACCCTTGTCTGCTTTTGCTCGAGTTCATCCGTCTCGGTTGGTCGAGTCGAAACCTGTCTTAACTGTTCATATCCGTGCAGTACACCAAGACCCGAGGCTTCGTTGGTACATACATGCCAACGGTTTCTCATCCGCCATTCCCCGCTTGTCAGGACGCGGGCTCCTGCAGATCGCCATGTACACCCTGCACTCTTTGAGCCTCACCGGCGCCCGAATGCGCCTCGCGTTGCACTATCTGTAGAGGTCAGCTCAGGACGGCACTATGCAGCCGGCTGAAAACAGCGAAATCCATCTTCCAGGTGTCTTCTAAAACTAGCATATGCTGCAAGTGTTAGACCAAACCCAACCTGTACTGTAACCGTACGTGGCGTATCCACTCCGAGGGCCAGCAAGTCGCCGAGAAGGGGGGGCGAGGGTAGAACTACCCTTCACCGGGAAAGCCGGGTAAGGAGACTTGCTTTGCTATGGTTGCAACTCTGGTGTCAGATTTCATTTTCTCGTTTCTGTTGATGCAAGCCACCTTGCTTGAGAGGACCAATCCGCAATGGTCTGTTGTCTGCACCAGACCCCTGGGTCGCGGTCGAAGGTATGCTTCGTGCAGATTTGTAGTGTTCGAGTGGGTAATATGGTGGTTGATGGTGGAAAACCATCTCGCTCATTGAGCTTTCTGCCGCAATTAGCAGCCTCTTGCGAGCAGTCAGCATGCATTCTTGCAACCATTTCGTGGTGGTCTAGACGGTGATCCCACAAGCATGCAAAGCATAACCAGAGGTGTTTATCTCACCTCTGATTGCGGTCAGCAGAGCAGCCACGGCCCATGGTGAAAGTATAAAGAAGGCCCTGTGCAACTCGGTCTTGACCGTGCTTCGACTTCTTCGCAACACATCCAACCAACAAACCCCCATAGCCCCCAAGCCTCCTCGACGAATTATTAAGCCAACAGCCGAAACTTGCCGGACCCCTTCATTCTCCCTCAACCATAGTCCTCATCATCACCATGGATCGATACCCCTGCGTCAACCGATACAAGCACGGCGTTGACTGCCCCGGTTGGGTCAACGTCCATAATGCCCGTTGTGAAGACTGTGTCGTGGTACGTAAAGCCAGACGTCGACATATGCTCCGATCAAGTCTAACGAAGAGTGCAGTACAACCGATAGTTTTCGAGATCTTAACGGCGAACAAAGGTTTCAAAAGGCAAGCCGTGTCTGCTACAACGCCGCGGGGATCTGCCCAGGAAAGTCCTGCGAGGGGCATGCATCCGCTGAGATCGAGAGGAGAGAAGGCTACCACCCGCAGATGATTAGCCTCCAGCCTGCCTCGATGCTCAAGGAATGGGCAGGCGGATTGCGCCGTGAAGGGTTGGACCAGCAGAACTTGGGTCAGCCTGTACACATCGTCCTCTAAGGTGGCATAGTAGATGTTAATCGGTAGTCAAAGACGCACATTCTCCTTCGCTTCTCCGACTCGTAGGCATGAAAAAGGCGCTGCATACGTGCATGTCTGGCTGACCATATGTCCAGCCATGAGACACAGTGTTGTCGAAGCCAAAATGAGCGACATTGTGTGGCGCCTCGGGTTGTCCTTGATCGCAGCGCCCCTGCCCCCGCCCCCCCGATCCCGGAGCACGACACTCGCGGATTCCACATCTAAGACAGTAGAACCAACAGAGTATGCAAGTGGTGTGTCCAGACGTTTACCTGGCTCTAAAGCAACGCCCAACAGCAAGACAAAAAGACTCGCCACCACCAGGCCAGGAAAATATCACCAGAGAAGCGCGTGGGCTTGCATAATGGCGCCGCGATTATCATCTGGGATGCTGATCAGAGATCGTAGGATGAAAGTGGCTGATTGGCTCGACGAGTGGACATTGCAGTCGATTTGACCAGGAGTGACGCGGATACCAAACGCGTGGCTCAACGGGGGCATGAAATCGGGTGTCGTCCAACAAGTCGGAGATCGTCGGAGTTGTTGTCAGCAGGGCCGGTGGGTTGTCGGCGGCGCGCATGCGGCTGGTCGGGTGAACGAAAAGCTCAACGGGCAAATGTGGCGTGTGGATAGCAGAGAAAGCTGGTCGAAGAAGGCGAGATGATGACGGTAAACACTTTGTCAAAGCAAGGGGTGTGTATCAGTAAGCATCGACCCGTTCCCTCGGATGAGCAAATTGAGAAAGCGTTTTGAACGCGTGACGACAACGCTTGCCTGACAAGAGTGCGAACGACAACAGCGCGGAGGCCGTCACCCAAGAGTCTATAGTAGGGAGCGGTTGCCAGGCGCCACCATGGTCCTGCAGGCTGATGGCGCTGGCTCTGACAGGTCTGTACCACCGAGTGCCTAACTGGTGGAAGTTAGCTCATCAAGGATATGCAATGAAGGGGCCAGAGGATACCTCGTGGCCGGAAGAAAGATAGATGGGCGCATCGGGTGAGTCAGGATACCCTGGCCACACACAATTATGAGACGACACAACCGGCGGTCTAGGGCTCAGGACAGCCATTTCATTGTCACCTCCTCCTAGCGATTACGCCCTCGCGTTCGCCAACATCCGAGTCTGCCTCGAGCATGTGGCTGTCCGGTTACGATTGCAGGGTAGCCTGGTAACCCGGGGTAGACGCGGCGGCCAGCGTCTCGGTCGTTGGTGTGGCTGACAACTCAATGAGTGTGACAGGTCACTTGACTGCTGTTGTTCGAGGTACCATGTTTGAGAGCAGCAGAGAAAAAGAACGGGAGGTAGTAGGGAGAGACAAGGAAGCGCCCCCAAGACCAAGAAGGGCTTGAAATAAGAAAGCGGTGTCGTCCAACAGACGCCCATCTCGACTAGAGCGGCCGCATCTGATGGTGATTTGCGGCGTTTCGGAGTCAAAGATAGTCTCTGCCGTCGTTGGCCGGTACCAATGGTGCTGATGTTGGTGATGTTCGTGATGGAAAGAAGGCGACAGGCAAGGAAATGTATGGCAGGGATGTCCCGGAAAAGCACGTCGCCTGCCGTATGCGACCTTTGGGCCTCAGGCCATACCAGAAGACGTGTTTACCGTATGCATCAGCTTACATACCGCATACCGAGACATTCAGGAAGGAGCCATGAAGCCATAAGCGACGGCCTGTTCTGCAAGGTAAGAAAGGTGACCTGTGGAGTTCACGGCGTTCTTTGCCTCCCTCCTACCTGCGTACCGACCGAGGTACCTAGGTACCTACTCAGATGCGACATTCGAACGAACATTTGCATGGAGTAATCCAACCGCATGTTACTCTTCATTTCCTATCTCTGTCTTTCTTTCAACCCCTGTGCCCCCTCTCATATCCGCACAAGGGCGGGCCGATACCATGATATCGGACTTTGACTTGGCCAAGGTGCATGTGGCATGGGTGACCCGAACTACCTCGTACCTATACGACGAGTGAGACGGGCTGAGGCAAGGCAGGCATTCTGGTCACTTGTCTTTGGGATGCTCCTCCTCCGTATGCCACTCGGGGAAAATAAAGCTGTTTGGTCAAGGGGCCTGCGTATCACAGAACCGAACCAGGCTGTCGCCAACAACGGTCACACGAAATTGCTGTAACGGACATGTCCGCGCCGCGCACAGGCAATGGACGTGGCGGACACTACACCGAGGAAGGCGAGGTCGAGACCGTGTTGCGATATGAGCGAGAATAACGACGAAAGGGGTGCATACAACTATTAGTCCCTGAGATGCAGCCGAGTACAACAGTATCGGGCCGCGGTCGATTGATTGTTTCCATCCGAACCGCTGATTACTATTCATCGCATGACAGCCAATGGGAATCTCGTAGTGACGTTTACCCAGGTCTGTCATTCAAGTGGTGCGTGCCTCGCACCGCCGCGCCTCTCGAATTTAGCATCACTACTCCACGCTCGATCTCGATTTTGATATCCTGTAGGGTCTTGCTACGTTCGATACCGAACCAGCCAAGGTACCCAGCGAGAGAGTCATTAGTCAACATATCAGACGTATGTCGTGTACCACAGGAACATGCCGGCTATGACAGCCCGGTAGGATTCGCGGGTGGGCAGGTTTTGGTACGCGGCGTCCCGGTAGACGCTCGTGTTTTTGCAGACAGTAGCTTCCCTCGGTGTTGTTCATGTACCCAAGAGGGCGTCCATCGCTTCGGCACAAGAAGAGGCTAAACAAGCGAGTATCGGCGACGAGTCTACGACAACGGGCTGGGAATAGGCGTTCTGCAGGGATTCGATTTCTGGCAGGGATTCGAATCGCCGATGAAATCAACACACTGGTTTGGGGCCGCTTTGACAGCGGAAGAGGGAGATTGATCGCTCTCACGGTAACTAAGGTACGTGGCCAACTGGCGGTCGACGAAAGTGTGCCAGGCTGATGCTTCCAGAGCACGCATGCTCACGTAGTCTGCTCCGCGGAAACTTGCCCCAGGGCCGATGGGGACCACGTGGTGGACCGGGGGCAAATATCTTTGTACAGTGGCAGTATGAACACTGGGACCCACACACGGCTGAGTTGGGACCGGACCCCGGGACCGCGGGTCCCGGTCGTGCGGTCTCTTGGTGTCCATTCGCTCGGCTGCCACCCCCACCCTCGGTTGGCTCGTAACCAGGAAATCGCCACATCAGGGCTTCCCGTGCGCAACAGTCGAGTCTGGATCGTCCGACCGCTAGAAAGAATGCCGGCGGGGATCTATCCGGCTGGTGCATACATCGTATGTCACCCTGCCGACGGGCCAACCCCTTCCGGATGCCTGTCTTATTAAAAAAAGAAAGGGTTTTTTATGTAAAAAAAAAAAAAAAAAAGTAAAAAAAAAAGGAACAAAATCCAGTCGTTTTGTCGTTGAAGAGCTTCCCCCTCCTCTACCTAGGTACGTATCCATGGCCATTCCTTTTAAGACTGCACAGCTACTCTGTACACAATATGCTCCCACTCCTCTACAACCAATCCACATTCATATTCCTCGTGGCTCACTCAGACAAGGCCGCTAATATCTGCAGTCTGACGTCGTGGCGCGGGCGGCGGCTCTGGCGCTGGCGCTCGGAAAAGGTGCTCCGAAAGTACGACCCCGCTCTCTACCCGGCCTCCGAGTCGGTTTTCATCGGGCCGGTAGTGTGTTTTATTAGACTACCCCAGCTGAATCCTCCACGCTTGGCAATGAAAACCAATCCCCAATGAACATCGAAACTGAAAAGAGGCGCACGTAGTCACTCAATGGAAACGGCCATACGTGTGGTCACAACTCATCAAGGGTAGGTAAGCTCGATAACGTTTTGGCCGTGGCCGCATTGTGAGGTACCCTGCATTGTAAAATATTCATGCTAGAACCCCTCCACGCCATGTCTGCCCTTGCCGTAAAGGAAGTTCGCGTGCATGTCAGGCTACTTCCACGATCGTGAAAACAAAAAAACAATTGCTGCTACCGCCAAATCCATGGTACATCACTAAAGTCCTGTCTGCATCACAGCGAAGCCACCATTCCCATGGCAAACAGACCAACGGCCATTGCCCATGTGGCGGGCGGCGAAAGTGACCCGGCTGCGTTGCCCCATCCAAATGGCAACCCCTGCGTCTTGAAAGTAACATTCTGCGGGATGGTAGCGTTGTAGCATTGCCCGCCGGCAATGTCCAGGTTGGTCAGGTCGTCCGGTACAGTGAAGAACATGTAGTTGCTCTGGGGGATATCCTTGAACCCCTCTGTATTGTAGGGGAACAAATTGCCCGAGTCGGTAGCACTGGTGTTGCGCAGCAGAATACACTGTACTTGGCCTGGGTAGTCTTTGTACATCGCGGGATACGCCTTCATGACGTCCGAGTTCGTGGTATCAGCCACAAGAATGAACTTGCGCTGGGGGAAGGTCTGGAAAATTTTGTCGAGCAGGAACCTTCGGATTGACAGCGTCGCCTGGACATCAGAGAAGTTGAGCGGGCGCGTGTCGAAGCTGCCTAGGGGGTATGTCTTGTAGATGAACTCCATGTAATTCCGGGTAACTTGTTCGGGCGTGGTGGTCAAGTAGTGGAAGTGGAAGTCCGGGATGGATGCAGACCAGTTGGCGTAAATCTCGGGCATATTCATCCAGGGCGTGAACGGACGAGCGAAGGAGTTGAGAAGGCCTTCCTTGGGTAGGTAGATCTTGGTCACACGCAGAATGTCGTCGATGTCGGACAAGATCGTCAGGCCTTGAGGAGGCACGAGGTATGCAGTCGCGTTGCCCGTCTTAGTGCCGTTCGTGTACATGTTGAGGGTCTGGATCGATTGCGTGGCGTTTCCTGGTAGCAAGTGCCCGCCGTTTGATCCCGTTGTGTTTCGCAGCTTTACAAACGCGTCGAAGTCGCCCTGATCTGTGGTCAAGTAGGGCATGTTGATTGTCTGGGCTCCACCACGCGCATTGATGGCTCCTCCGCTCGCACCAGGCCGTACCGAAACATCGTTGACGAAGTTCACGGTAACATTCTGCTCGTCTTGTTGAACGACGAAAATGGATTTGGTCACATTGCGTGCCTGGGCTTGTTGGTCGGCGGGCAAATCTGCAACGTCGACGTCGATGAGGAAGACATTGGCTAAGTCGTCGACCTTGGACTGGCTAATGTTGGGCTGCTTGAAAACGTTACCGTGAACGCGGACGTTCCAGCCCTCGTCGGTCCAGTTGCCGTAGGCCCTGCGCAGCGCAAGTCAGAAGAGCCATTCGCCATGGCGGGTTATCATTTTTACACTCACGGGATGTTCAAGACCTGAGTGGGTTGTGCAGCAAGGTCGCCGTCGTTGATACCCAGAGATTTAAGTACCTGTGTGCCGGTCGGGAAGCCCTGAAAGTACTGGGGGATACCGGACGCGACGAAGGAGGATACGCCGCTGCCGAGCCCTCCAATGACGCTGTTGACATAGCTGCCGATGTCATCAGTGATATCTGGGGTTCGCTTCACGCGCGTAGGCGCAAGGGTGATCATGGGGTGGGCAGGGTCGGCTGGAGCAGCCAGAACAGCCTGCAGAAGTGCCAGTGGCAGTAGGGAGGCGCGGAGCAAGGCCATGGCGAGTCGAGCTGAAGTTTTTCCTTGGCGAAGTCGTAAGAAGAATACCAGCAAGACCAAGGATGATCGATTCGACAATGGCCGTCGGCAAACGTGACGACGTGAGACTTGCGGCAGTCGAGGCACCAAGCCAGATTTGATCAAAAAGGAACCCAGGACTACAGAAATCACGCTTGGCGGGCTCTCAACGTGCGGGAGAAAGAGAGAAGTAGAAAAAAGCGTTGTCTCTCCTTGTTTGCTTGCTGACTGTTGTGTTGCCGTGAGTAACCCTGTTCTGGGCGACCGCTCCAGACACCAAAGTACCCAGATTGAGTGACGTCAAGGGGCTGGGAGCTAAGACAGGGATTCAAGCATTGGTGGGTTTCAGATCGGCAGTGGGAAAGCAGATCAAGCTTCTCTGAGTGGGGGCCCTACCACCTCCCCTCCCCCCTCTGCCCCTGTTCCCGAGCATTTTTAAGAAGCGGTGGGATGCTCCAGCCTCCAAGTAACTTAGTTCTTCCGCGCTATTTTACGAATTGTGACAGTTTCAAGGATTGTCCGTGAACACCAAAGCATATTCTGGAAAACAAACATCCTGCGCCGTGTTCTAGACCGGAGCTTACGCTACCTGACGTTTGAGTGCCGTGCGACTGTGCTGAGGTTCTGTGGATTCATTACGATGTACACTACTGTATGGACATTGCGTGGGATGTCTCTTTTTTCCCCATTCCGCCTCCAAAAACACTAATCGAGATGTTTTTCACGGTCCTGAAAAACGAGTTAGCACCTGCATCAAGCATGGTCGGGAATCAGGCGTGACTTATCCCCAACCGCAGGGGGTTGCCATCTCGCCATTGCTGGAGAGACGGCAACCAGGACTACCTTCCCAAGGCCTGTCCTTTTGATCCAACAAGCGCGTGAACCTCGAGCGGCGGAGAGAGGCTAGCATCCCATGCCCTCGGCGATCCCGGACAAGCACAAAACTTTGACTCCAACACGAGATGGGTCCCGGTATCGCTTTGGACCTGATCAGCCGTCCAGAAGCCACCGACTCGAGGCTTTGCGAGGCCGCCGCGCATGCCTCTGCTCACGAGCCACAGCCATCATATACACAGCCCTCCCAAGTTCGGCGACGGGAATCCCAGTCCGTGTAGTCCGAAGCCATCGGGGAAGCTCTCTCTGTATGTGTCGCACGACCTCCTTGGACTGGTTTTTGTTTCCTCTCCGGCGACGATTCGCAAAGGAGGGCATTCCGCGCGGACAAAAGACATCCATAAAAAACCGCGCTGTCATCCTGGCCCCGTTTCCGGAAGACCATCGGGCAGAAGTTGATCCCCAAGGAGAACAACAAGGATTTGGCGTCTTCCTGTATCGTGGGGCAGGACCCACGAGTGGAGGCTGATGCGCCTGACCAGATCACATGCGGGCATGTCACACCGGTGGCAGATGCCGCGGTGTGGCTGGGAGAAGACCCGACTGGCTGCAGAATCCGATGCTGGCAACTCTTGTTCGCTGGGCATGCTGGGCAAGTCCGGGGTTGTGCATTGGGGAGGTGAGAACCGAGAGCTGAGCGTAGCTGGAGTTGTCAGATCGATAAGTTTCTGTTTGTAGGCCCGGGAATCCTCGCAACACCGTGGTGCGACTAGCAAGGCGAGTCCGAGGCGAATTGCGTACTGAAACTTCGATTCTGACTGTTTGTGGCCAACGCTGAGCTCATCCCACCATACCAATCGACACGGAACCGGTCCCAAGAGGCGGGCACGGCAAAAACCCTGAAAGCAGGTTCGTTGCCAGCTCGACCCTGCAAGCCACATCTGCCGTCTTCTCCAAGCGACCTACTCTTGGCCAGAGTACTAGTTCCAGCGGATAGGTCCTGACGAGCGGCCTCAGACCAGAGGCTCTTACCCAAACGACTCATAGAAACCCCCTTTCGCGCACCAAACGGTGACTGGAATGTGTTCCCTGCCAGTCCACCCACCGCGGCCCCCCGGAGAGGCTGGCCACTTTTCAGCGGCGATCTTGTCACCGGTTGACCGGGCGGGTTTAAAAGACAGGTTCGACGACTGCGGACGCAAAACTTGAACCAAAGGGCTGCTTAGGGTTAAGTTCCGAAACCCGTTCTCTCAGCTGGACTGCATTGTCTGGAATAGACAACCATGGACCACGATAACTCCAACCGCGGCAAGCACGAGGTCCTGATACAGGCTCGGATGCGACGTATCGTGGATTGTCAGTCCATGCCGAGAGGTCTGCGATAGACATTCCTTGCGGAAAACGAGAGTCGGAGAACTGAAGGGGAGGTGTCGTGCGCGGTTGAGCCGGCCTTGGCGAGAGAGAGCTTCCTTTCGATTGCGACATGGGCATCCACAGCTGGTCTTCGACGTCGTATCTCGAAATGGCGTCTGGAAAGTGTTGGGTATCAAGCGATGACTCCGGCGGTTCAAGATGCGTCAAGCTGGCACACTCAACGGAGGTGCTGGTGAGAGCACCTGGAGTGAAAAAGGTGTGGTGAGGAAAAAGGTCTGGCCTCGACGCGCGCCGCGCGCTGGAAAGAGCAGGAAGGAATGAGACGCGTTGCGGCGCCCCGAGACGGAACTGTGAGGCGGTAGGGCGCGTTGGCACGTGCTAGCTGACCAATGTGGTGTGCAAAGTGTTCAAACATATTTCTAACACTGTGTCCCGCACCCGCCCGCGCACTCTATGTCATCGTCATCTTAGGATTCAATTACTAAGATCGATTTGGTTCTTCATGAGTTCAACATCACATTGTCGTTGCAATGGAAACGGACATGCCTGGAAGAGACCGTCAGTCAAAGCTAGCGGGTGATGTTCTTGACGCTGGAAGAAGAGCATTCGATCCTGCGACCGACGTTGCCTCAAGAGAAGCCGCTCAAACAGAGTTCCAGCATCTCATCAACGAGTATGTAGATGCGACTTGGCGAGATAGCACGCAGAACATTCTGACAACAAGGAATCTAGGAACGGATCCTGGAACTTGCTTCCTGTCTTGAATGCATTGGTCAAGCCAAATGTTGCACCGACATGGCTGCGGCCCGAGTTGATGAAGATATTAACCTTGATTCCTCTTCGGCCTGACGGTGTTCGAGGGACCATGGAGTTCATATTCTCTGTGCATCCGAGCAGCACTCTTAAAGCATCCGAGGCAGCCACTCCTCAGAAAAGTGGCGCCAACATCACTCAGGAAGCCATGGCCGTGGTTACTCGCATCCTCACCTCACCCCCTGCGTCCATATCGCCCGAAGACTGGTTCTCCAAAGTTGCGCCCCAGCTGATCGTGTTGTTGGATGGGAACGAAGGCGCTGAGCTTAGTACAGCTGCGGCACAGATAATCATGTTTGGGGTGCTGGGGAGAAGACAGTTCGGCGCACCTGGTAACAACACCGCCCCCGTTGTACTAGTCGACATGCTAATGTGAGATTAGGATCCCCCGGCTGGAACGTTTTCGTCGAGCCTCTATTGCACAGTCTGAACCCTTCCCGAAAAGGCACCGGCGTTACAGCCCGCGATGGCCCAGAGGAACACGACGTTGTGGACCTGAGTGACAAGGCTGTCCTGACCACGGCGGACGACCTCTTCTCAACGCTTCGGCGCATGTCTTCGTTAATCAACTCCACACCTTACCCAGCACAAACAAAAAGAATGCTCGACCCGGTCCTTCCTCAGTTATGGGCGATATCATGCCAGAGCAGGGGGGGCCAGAAAACTGAGGAGCGCTACTCAAAACCAGCAAGGTCATTGCTGCACACCTTTCTCAAATTGAGCGTCTCGGTGTCTAAGCTACACTTGGTTATCGAAAACCTACTTTACGAAGGGGAGTTGATGGAAACGCCCCGATGGCGGTACCAGACAACTTCCGACGGTTGCCTCCAAATATCTGCCATCCCCCTCGGCCAAGGGCCTCAGTTACCAGAATTGGACTGGAACGAAATACAGACTCGCTCCGAGGCTCTCATACGACTCATGACAGCTAGCTGCACGCCAGAGGAGATATCTTCCTTCTTCTTGGAACTCCTTGCCCGGTGGCTCCAGTCGACCACCTCGGCAGGAAAGACAGAGGTACTACTTCGGCCAGAAGACGACCAATCTGGCAATGAAATCACGCAACTTTTGGAGATTGCAGTACTGCAGAAAATGCTGGAACGGATTCCAGACAAGTTAGTCAGCCGCGTCACGCAAGTCTATGAGCTTGCTTGTCAAATTCTAGACCCCAGCGGCCTCCGGGACCAGCCGGATGACATCATCGCGGTGGCCTTGAGCTTGCTCAACCTGGTCATCACGGCCCCGAATTTCAAAAGGTCCAACCTCAAAGCTGAGGTTTTGCAAAATCTTGAAGCGTCGCTAGAGTTACTTGGCCAAGCAGGGCGACCAGAGGTGTCTCCAACAGCAAAGAATCTTCAGCTCCTACTCCGATATCGCGAGGCGATTGATCCTGCAGAAGAAGATGCCTTTGTGCCGACCAATAGGCAGATCGAGGACAGGAGGACGTACAAGCTTGCCTTGGAATATATCACGCAGGCAGACAATCCTCCGCCCATTCGCTCGGAAGGCCTCAACTTGATTTCTGGCCTAGTGGCCTCCAACAGCACTGTTCTGGATGTGCAGGCTACCCTAGTTCTCCTTTCGTCTCTGCTTCAAGACGGCGAAGATTTCATTAATCTTCGCGTCGTGAAGCTCTTCACACAACTGGCCAATAAACATCCCAAAGCAACCACGCAAGAACTTCTCGAACACTACTTGGATGCGAAGGAGACATCATCGACGGACGTGCGCTTACGGTTTGGAGAGGCTTTAGTTCAAGTGATCGAGCGCCTCGGGGAGACATTCGCCGGCGATGTCGCAAAGCGTATCTCCGAGACGTTGTTGTCAATTGCTGGGAGGCGGGGGCACCGACCAAAAACAGAAGCCAAACAGGCCCGTGAGCAACGGCTCCAGGACATGAAGAAGAAGCAGGCAGAAGATGCGTGGGGAGGAGACGTTCCTGACCTCGGTGACGACCTGACCGAGGAGGAGCAAGCAAAGAATGAAATATTGACTCAAATCGTCGAAGGCTGGGAAAGCAAGAGGGGCAGCGAGGACGTCCGCATGCGAGCATCCGCTTTATCCGTTTTCTCTGCTTGCCTCGAGACAAACATCGCCGGTATTGGGCCTGATTTAGTCTCAATCGCCGTGGATCTCTGCATCAATGTTCTCGCGTTGGAACGAGAAATCGAGAAGGGTATCATTCGTCGTGCAGCCATCTTGGTTGTTCTGGGATTCGTCAAGGCGCTCGATGCCGCGAAACAGTCAGGACGGAGGCTCGGTTTTGGATTGACAGATCAGAGCCGGGAGGACATCACGAGAACCCTCAAATACGTTGCCGTCACAGACAATGATGGCTTGGTACAGCAGCATGCCCGAGATGTTATTGAAAGCTTGGAGGCCTGGCAGCTTTCATCAATGATGTCTTTGGGAAGGTCAGCAATGGAGACAGGCATCGGCAGATTAGAGGGCTTGACCATCGACCAAGATCGGACATTCCCGTCTGTCAATACCAAACGACCTAGGATAGAAGAGATCGAGTAATTCGAATGGATAGATGGAATCGCCCAAGATGGTACTTCAAAGCCAATCATCCTGAAACAGAGTTGTGTGAAATAAAAGACACTGACGGCGCTTGATCCGGAGCCGACCATTCGGCGAGTAACCGACTGTGCCGGCTCCGACTCAACGGGATAAGTGGGACTATAAACAAAGGATCTCGCCGACCCAACCAAATCTGCTGTTGAGTCACGTGATTATGCATGTGACAGCGCGTAAATGATCAATCCCGGGAGTCGCGTCAAAGCCAACTGTGGCATGGTTGTTTACTACCTAGTAAGTAATACATGCCGTTACGTATCGATTCGCCCCCCAAAGCCAGGTTTGCATGCCTCGAACCACTCCACCTCGCGGTTCCTTCGCCACCTCGCGACAATGGCGCCGCCCCGGGTCATAGCTGACTCGGATGACTCGGACGACGGCTTTGATCTGGGAGACGATAGTCCGATGAAACCTCCCACTCCCAAGATACCCAGTGGGGATCGTTCCTCTGACTCCGCGAGTGTCGCAACCGGCTCAACCGACCCCAAGTTCTTCCAAGCGATTTACGCGGAACAACAGCGCGCGGCTGTTGACGAGGCACTATCGAATCACGTCCGATCATCCACATCCGACAACCCCAGTTCCCTCGCAGCTCCCGCGAAGCCACAGGCAAAAAAAGACTCGACGACAACGACGACGACGACGTCGTCGTCGTCGCTCCCCACTATTCCCGATCCTGTGATGGGCTCCCACCGTGCAAAGAAGGCCGAGAAGACCAGAGTGGTCGTGGATCTTACGCAGGTTATCACACCGGGCAGGAGCAACAATGCGACACCGAGAGATATGTGGGATGTTCCCAGCAGCCCTGCAAGCGACCAAGCGGCACCTGTTTTCCCTATTTCTTCAAAGGCCAGGACCCCCTGCAGCAACAAGAAGAGAAAACGAGGAGACAAGATGGAAGCTACTTCACCGTTGGCCACTGGAATACCTTCTCAGGGCTCGACGCAGCCTTTCGATGCTACACCGGCCACAAGGACGAATGCTGTCTCCGTCCACGAAGCCAAACGATGGAGGCTTGGGAACCCCGAATCGTCGTTACCGGCCGAAGATGACGTCGACATGGTGGTGCCCCTCGATGTTGCCGATGTGCCCTCGTTCAGAGACCTAGTATCAGGCCAGAAGCCCATCTCTCTGTGCATCGAGCCCCCCCAGACCCTGAGCGCAAGTCAACGACAGGAGTACAAGTACCACTCGGTTGACCCGTCTCAGGAGGATCAAGCCCCTGTACCGACTCAGCCATTTTCTGCCCTGCCAGCTACGGCTCGTTCGAGTGGGGCGACAACAATAGCATATTCTACTCCGAGCCAGACACGTGTGGTTGGTCGGCCACTGACGACTTTTGCGGACCACACGACCCTAGATACAGTTCCGGAACGGACACAAGAGACTTCCAAAGTAGCACTGGATCCAGAGGCGACCGTGGAGATTCTGTCATCCCCCGATATTATATCTGCAGCCCCAGCTCGCCGGAAGAGGGGCAGAGATGACGACAAAGCGTACAAGAAGGTAGAAACCCATCAGGCTAATGCCAGCTGGGATTCGGACGGCACTGGATTCCATTGCAAAACGTTTAGGCCTCGCACGAGCCGAAAAGTGGCTGGCGATGGTTGCTGGCAGGATCAGACGGAGCACCGAGAAGAGACCAATGTTCCCGCGCCTGACATGGGCGCAGCTGCGCAGACTCCCACTGGGGAGTCCGCGTTGGCCAGCTTGCCGAAGGCGAAGAGGAGGGGACGTCCGAGGAAATCAGAAGTGGCGGCGGTCGCCTCCACCGTCGCCATCGAGGCACCAGCCCCGCCACAAGCCACTGAATCCGATGATGTCGCCAAGGAATCTGCAGGGGTGGAAGCAGGAGCTGCAGGAGCAGCTACACCGCAAACCAAGAAGAAGCGTGGTCGACCAAGAAAGGCGGATAAGAGCGCGATGGCAAGCGGGAGGCAGGGAGCGGATGAACAGTCCCCAGCAGAGGTGGAAGGCTCCCACACTAGCAAGCACATGGACGTCGAAATGGACGAGACGCCCACGAAGGGTATACAAGCACGCGAGCCAGTAAAACGCGGCAGGGGCAAAAAAGGCGACCAAAAGCCAGGTCTCACAACAACAGGTGTGGCAGGGACGTCGCCAACGACCGATGGCTCCCAAGTGAGGGGCGAGGATCTAGTGCTGCAGCCCGTGACACCCAATGTAGATTCCAAGTCCGGTTCCGGCGGACCGGATCCACAAAGCGCGGCAACAGAGCAGAAAGCGGCGGCTAATTGTGCGCTCGTCGGCAAAGGCGAGAGCAAGACGGAGGAGGTGTTGGGGAAAGCTGATGGGAAGAAGAGCTCGATGGCGCCCGCGTCTTCGGCAGGAAAACCGATATACCGAGTTGGGCTCAGCAAGAAGTCGAGGATCGCGCCGCTTCTGAAGTCGCTCAGGAAGTGACACATCTCGATGATTGGAGCGGCATAAGCGTTGGAGTTTCTGGAGCAGATACCGGAGGCGAAGGGCTTTGCTTTTCCCGTCTTTTCTTTCTTGTTTTCTGTCTATTTCAAGATACCCAGCACGACAATAACAAATGAAGATGGATAGCGCGATAATCATTGGATACCAATTTGACATGCAGTAGCAGCTAGCGCCGATGCCTAGTTGAGCGAAAATTGACAACATGGTGCAGCGGTCCAGGGCAGCTGAAGGCAGCATCAGCCACATGCAGCAGCCTCCGAAAAGAGCCAGGTCAGGTGCGTCGTGTCGATATTGATTCCAACGAGGGTGATGGAGGGGTAATGGAGGGGTAGACATTCGCTGCCAGCGGAGCGCTAATGCATGTTGCCTGTTGTATCATGCTGCATGGAGTGTGGACAGTGTGGTGTGTTCCTGATGGCATTGGATACTTGGGAGCACCGTGGTCTATACTGAAGACATGACGAGCTGAAAAATGAGGATTGGGGTCGCAGCACGTGGTCGGGAGAAAATCGATGTAACTCAGCTCCCAAGAGCAATTCCATCTCTTTCAAGAAAGGGAGTACTTCTCATGACGGATGGCTCCTCAACCCCTTATGTGTGCGGGCATGAGGTGTAGCCGCTTTAACCTAACTCTTTTTTCTCTATTTTGTTTATCTGAAATCCATCCATCCATCACACGACACGCGACGCTCTCTGGGGGTGAAACCCCTTCCAAGAGATGGAAGCTGTTGCACCTGAAGCAGTGACTCATGTATACGTACCTGTTTGAACTGCTTCCCGTTTCATCGTCACATTCTCCAAAACGACCGGGTTGGAAGAGTCGCCATGCCGGATCCTGGTCATGGTCTCTGGCTTCAGCTCGAACTTCCAAGCTCCCATAGAAGCTATGTCTACGAGTCGGCTTCCAAATAGTCGCATCATCTTCCTCATCACGAATCGGAGAAATGCGCACGCAATCGTTGGAGCGGATGAAGCTTGTAGGGGTTATCCCCTGCGCACGTATACAGCATGTAACTAAATTCACGGCCAGGCATTCCTTGGGACCACTTCAACCTAATCAGTAACGGGTTTTTGCGGAATGGGAAAACAGACGAATAAAAAGTGGCGGAAGGCCGTCACAAGTATGACTCTGCATGGGCCGCGAGAGTTCTATCAGCAGGAAAGGAAAAGCCTGAGTTGATTATTCTCGCTGGTTGGATGTATGTCTTCTCGAGTGCTTTCCTAGAATTCATCTATCGAAAGGGCAGGGGCGCGGATAATCAACTTCCACCCTGCACTACAACACAACCTGCACAGGGGAGTTCGATGGAGCTATGGCGATCGAGTGAGCTTTCGAAGAGCTCAAGGCTGGCCGTATAACGCGAACGGGTGTCCTGGACCACTACGTGATTGATGAGGTGGATAGGGGATCTCCTATCGTAGTCAAGGAGACTGAGTGGAAAGGGGAGGAGCTGGAGGAGTTGAAGCAGAGGATGCTCGTCCATGAGCACCAGCTGATCGTGGAGGCAGCGGCAAAGGTGACGCAGGAGATAGTTGAGGACAGAGGAACGTAAGCCACGAGACGTCCCAACACTCTTGAGCTGTAGGTGAATGACTGCTGCGACAATCTTCGTTCAGAAATCATCTTGCCCTTGAAGGAGAACATGGTCTAAGATGATGGTCTGTCGTCCGTGTTGATGCGAGGATCAACGTCTTTGCAGAAACGCAAAGTACTTCCTAGTATTTTTGTGACACCTTGTCTGTGGGTGTCTTACAGGCAGTGGAATTAGCAATTCCCTCTTTACGTTGACATCAAAGACAGTTAGTGTGCGTCCCGTCGAAGGGGGCGGAGGTGGTGTAAGTCCTAGGTATGTAGGTAAACCACAGTGGACACGGGCGAGGACGGTGAGCAAGAGCGGCGATGCCGACTAACCCAGTTGGGATTACTCTGTTTGGCAAAGTGGGTGTGGCCGACCACCTGGGTAGGTACCGTCGCCAGTGGTTATCCAAGGTGATCAGCGAGTGTCCTGAGTGCGGGGCAAATTTTGCATCGTCTGAGGGGTTAACTGGGACAATTGGAGGGGTGATTGGCGGGGGGCAGTACCTGTTGTAAGGTACCTACCTACCTATTACTCGAACCCCGACCCATCTCAACAAGACCGACTTTCGGCCTCTTGACGTGCTTTTTGGTGTGACTCGGTTTGGGTTTTTTGTTTTTATTTTATTTTCTCCTTCTTCTTTTCCCCTTCCCATTCCGATCGATCGTGTGTTACTCACAAACCCGCCGCTTTCCTCTTTTTGCTACGACCTTCCTTCCTCTTGCACCTTTGCAAAAAGAGACGAGGTCTCGCGCATCTTCCTCGCTCCCCGTTGCTCCGTTCTTTGCTTCATTCGCCCCCTCCTTGCCTCTTTTTCGGCCCCCTCTTCCTCCCCCTTAACTGCGCAAGAGACATCATCATGGCCACCAACGGTACCACCAATGGCGAAACCGGCGCAAATGCCGCCGCCGCCGCCCCGGCACCCGTCGACACCACCCACACCCCGTCGCAGCGCTATCTGAGCACTCGCGGAGAAGACAGCGGCGTATGATTCTCCCTCATCCTAATGTGTCTATTCGCTGTCTTTCATCCTATCCCGTCGTCGCCGCCTCCTCCGCACGTGGTGCCACCAGACAGATGGATATCCTCGAATCCTTGAGCCGCAAATGCTGATCGCATCCCCAGTTCTCCTTCGAGGAGGTCGTTCTCAAGGGCCTCGCCACTGACGGCGGCCTGTTCATCCCCGAGCACATCCCCCAAGTCGACGATTGGCAGTCCTGGAAGGACCTGTCCTTCCCTGACCTGGCCCACAAGATCCTGTCTCTGTACATCTCCCCCTCTGAGATCCCCTCCGCCGACCTCAAGGGCATCATCGACCGAAGTTACTCCACCTTCAGAGCTCCCGAGACCACCCCGCTTCGTCACCTCCACGACAACCTCCACCTCCTCGAGCTATTCCACGGCCCAACCTTTGCCTTCAAGGACGTCGCCCTGCAGTTCCTCGGCAACCTGTTTGAATACTTCCTCGTGCGCAAGAACGAGGGCAAGACTGGAACGGGTATGTATGCACTCTGCCGCGAGCAAGGCAACCCAGCCCGCACCTGCGAGGGTTCTGGCCCCTACTCATCGTATCGGACTAACCCGTCGTGCAGACAGGCATCATTTGACCGTCGTCGGTGCCACGAGCGGCGACACCGGCTCCGCCGCCATCTACGGCCTGCGAGGCAAGAAGGATGTCTCCGTCTTCATCCTCCACCCCAAGGGCCGCGTGAGCCCCATCCAGGAGGCCCAGATGACTACCGTCCTGGACAACAATGTCCACAACCTTGCCGTTACCGGCACCTTTGACGATTGCCAAGTAAGCCGCGCGCCGAGACAGAAATGCATTTCTCAACGTCGTCTCCTAACCCCAATTACCATCTAGGACATCGTCAAGGCCCTGTTCGCCGACCCCGATATCAACTCGACCCACAACCTCGGCGCTGTCAACTCCATCAACTGGGCCCGCATCCTGGCTCAGATCGTTTACTACTTCCACTCCTACTTCTCTCTCGCCAAGTCCTCGGATTCCTTCAAGCTTGGCGACAAGGTCCGCTTCGTAGTGCCGACGGGTAACTTTGGCGACATCCTCGCCGGCTACTTCGCCTTCCGCATGGGTCTCCCCGTCGACAAGCTCGTCATCGCGACCAACGAGAACGATATCCTGCACCGCTTCTGGACGACGGGCAAGTACGAGAAACAGCCCGCTCCTCCCTCTGAGGCCACCGGTGGCCTCGCCCAGGATGGCGTCAAGGCGCACGAGGACGGTGTCAAGGAAACCCTCAGCCCGGCCATGGACATTCTCGTCTCAAGTAACTTTGAGCGTCTGCTGTGGTTTCTGGCCTACGAATTCGCCTCCAGCGCTGGCATGGACGATGAGTGGAACAAGAGGCAGGCCGGCCAGGAGGTCTCAGCTTGGCTCAAGGACCTCAAGACCAAGGGCGGCTTCGGCCCGGTCTACCAGGACGTTCTCAACTCTGCTCGTCGTGATTTCGAGAGCGAGCGCGTCAGCGACTCTCAGACCGTCGAGACCATCAAGGGTTACTACAATAAGATCGGATACGTCCTGGACCCCCACTCTGCCATTGGTGTGTCTGCCTCAGAGCGATCCATCAGCCGCGCCGGAGACGACGTGCCGCACATCTCGCTCTCGACGGCTCACCCGGCCAAGTTTGCTGGTGCGGTCGACCTGGCTCTCAAGGAAGAGCCCGGATTCAACTTCCAGGAGAAGGTCCTGCCCTCCGAGTTCGTCGGCCTGGAGGAGAAGGAGAGGAGGGTAACCGAGATCGCCAACGACTGGCAGAAGGTTCGTGAGGCTGTCAGGGCTCAGGTCGACGAGGAGCTCAAGGCTGCCGCCGAGAGCTGAGTTTTGGGTCGTCATAACACATAAGGAGCATGAAAACATACAAGCCGCCTGCCGCGGAGTTTAGTTTCGCTTTGTTTTATTCCCCCGAAAGGGCAACGGAGCAGAGAGAAGAAAAACTAAGACAAAGAACAAGAGGCACATGTCGTTTGGTTGGGCGCGTTTTCAGTGCGGGTAGTCTGGCTGCAATTGGCATTTCAGCACTGCATGAAACGTGTTTGGTTTACCCACTTGATCATGCCCAATAGATCACCAAACCAACAAGATTGTGCCAGCGGAGGACAAAGAGAAGGGGCGCCAAAATGATGGGAGGATAGGTCTTGGTGGGCGCATTTGCATTGCATGGGGAAGGGGTCGCGGTCTGTGGCCAGTGGGTGCTATTGCAATTCTATTATTACCCAGCACACACAAACACACACACACATACACACGCAAACAAACAAGCAGGCGCTTCATGCAGAGCGGAAGACCACGCGAATGATACACGATTTCGAAGCCTGGGAAACACAACTCTCTTCATCGACTGCGTGCTCGTGACGGATGATGTCAGATAGAGTGCGTGGAGAGGGATGAAGCTGTAGTCCCAAGATGTCGACAGCCGCCGGTTTGGCAAGAGGGAGACGCGGACATACGTATGAGTTTGTCATTGACACTGTTTGGTGGGGACGGCATGGCGTGTTGTTGCAGACAGTGTTGGGTTTCCCCCCTCCCAGGTTTTGGTGGGAAAGCATCCATGTGGGTAGATATTGCTTGGGCGGGAAGCTTATGCGGGAGGCCGGGTGAGATGAATATGCCGGCCGCACGCGGTGAGGGGCCGCAAACCTTCGTAGTGTTGTAGCCTGGTATGAGGGGGGGCGGTGGTTTCTGTGTGTATCGTGGTGTGCGATGGGGAGTGATTGAGGCAGTCGAGATGCTGATATAAAGCCGGCTTCTTTCCCCCTCCCCCATCGGTCTGGTCCCCTTCATCACACACACACACACTCTCACACACATACACACGCACACACTCAACCAACTCTCAAGCTTCAGATCATTCTTCACTGCAAGAAACCAATCCTTCCGCCAACAACCGACCTCAGGAAATATCCACCCACCCGACAACCGTCAAGATGTCCGGAAAGATGACTCAGGCCGACAAGTCTCGCATCCAGAGCACCCAGGTTCGTCCATTCCCGCCCCCTCCCGTCCCCCCCCCCTCTGTCCCTAGAGCCTTGGGAAGATGGGTAGCTAACATGGAACGTCAAACAACCAGGCCCAGGGCGGCAAGGACATGTCGCCCGGCGGTTTCGCGGCCAGAGCCCAGGGCGCGGCCGACCGTAACGCCAACGCCGGCGGACAGCAGCAGGGCAGCCAGGGCGGCCAGGGTGGACAGCAGCAGCAGGATGGACAGGGCGGCCAGAAGAAGTAGGCTACTAGCACAAGTACCAGCCGGGAGAGATAGAGGAGAGTAGACGGAGTCGTCGTCGTCAGGGGAGACGGAGGTTGTTCTTGCTTTCGTGTCACTCGTTTAATACTGGGTAGGCCTACCTAGATCGCAGAAATACAGATCGTTTGGGTGAATAACAATAGAAGTTGCGGCTTTCGGCTCGAGCTTTTTGGGTTTCTCGCGCCGTCTCTGTGTGATGATGCTGTCTGGAGGAGGGGGGGGGGGGGGTCGAGTCGAGGCAGATGAGACTTCAATCTTGAACAAGGGGGACTCTTGGGAGTGGGCGAGTGACCTCCCAGTGAAATTGAGGTTAAGCAGTGAACGCCTAGCACTAGCAACGATGCAGGTATTGCCATCAGCAAGTGTCTTCTCAGTTTCGTCCCTTTTCGGGAAGAAGCTAAATGGACTAGGAGTCTGACATGGCTAATATGCGCTCTTTCGCCAAGAGCCAAACGCCGCGGAGGCATGTGCATGTGATTTTGAACAGGATTCGGTCATTTCAGCCTCCACGACAAGTTATCCAGGGGCGGCAATGTTACGGTACCGGATCCAGACAGAGCCGATATTGCAAAAAGCCGCTACAACTGGGCAGCTTCTATGGTAAGATACTGACATTACCACGACGCATGCTTTCTCCGTGATGCATAAGTACACTCCTAGATCGTGCCACGGGAGGACCGCTCGTGCCAGCGTTTGGGAAACCTCCATGTGTAGAAACGCCTTGCTCCAAAGGGGCTGGAGCTAACTGGGCCCGCGCAACCTCGAAGGCCAGTTGGTCGAGCAGTGGTAGTCGACCGAAACTGTTCCACGCCTGTCGTCTCGACACCTGGGGCCCAATGTAGAAGAAACTGGGGATAGACATTATTCGACTTACATGAGGCCAATGCCATCGTGCGCCGGACTGAGGCCGCCTACACAGCACAAACGTAGATCTCGATTTCCAGTTGGAAACCAGCGTAAAGAAACGTGAAATGGACGACAAGTTCTTTGGCCTCCTGTACGGCGGGGGCTCGGGTCGGCTCCAGTGTTGTTGGCCCTCGGAAAGGCAGCGAAGACGACAGCTTCGTCTGCGCAGGGTTCCAGACGGGGCCGTGCCCAGGTTGACCGTCTTCAGCCTTCAACGGCCCCCACGAACGGCTTCCCATCCCGTGTAAATTTGCCACCACACATGTGCCACCAAAATAGCAGATCCTCGTCGTCAGGCAGCAGAGTTCGACGGAGAGAGCGGCAGAGGCTACTCTCGAGGCCTGGCGTCGTGGACAACGGCGCCGGCACCTGACCACTTCGTCAAGCGGTGGTGGTGACCCCCAAGCCCAAGGAGACTTCCTCGTCGTAGGAACGATGGCCTGTTTAGACCACGCAACGCGGGACGACCGAAAGGCGCGGCGAAGAAGGGCAGGGCCGGATTGAAAAGTGGACAATTCTAGAGGAGTCAAGGGCCAGGCTATGTCTGGATTCGGGTGTGCCTGACCCGACGGTCAGTTCCTGCGTGGCAGCCTCGTCGGGGCAGTGCTGACGGTCACTCGTAGTTGATGCAGGGTGACGATGGTGGAGGTGCAGAGGAGCGTGGAATTAAAGTGAGTGAAGTGGTTGACGGTTGAAATGGGAAGCAGAGGTACGTACCGCATTTGACAGCTGACAGGCGTGGGGTGTGGATGTGGATGTGGATGGACATCGTAGAGGCAGCTCAAGCGCAGCCGCGATGATGGACAGGGGCCGTACAGTTGGACAGTCGCTAAGTTACACGCAATAAGGGCGTGTCGGGGCACTGTGTTTTTCGCTACTATGGGACCCCACCCTTTCATCCCGTCCTTATCTCGTACCTAGGTACTTATCGCAAAGCGCCGCCACGTGTTGAGGGCGTCCGCAGGTAGGGTCTCCAATTCTCCAACTACAGCAATGCATCGCATCGCATTGCATCTCTCCGCTAACCATCATCCACCAAAACTTGGCTTGCGCCATGGCCCATGAAGAACGCGCTTGCGTTTTCGAACCATGGATGCGGACGCTCCGGGAAACGCTTGCTAAATCGCACGAAGCCCTGACTATTTCGCCATTCTTCCGTTTCATGCCTGCCTAGAGACGTTCGTCCCCTTTGGCGGGCCACAACCGGTCATGGTTCGTCGAGGCTCATCCCAGGAACCGGCCCCGAATGACCCCCCCTTCGCGCGTGAGACATGCCACTCATGCGCCCCCGACCAACCGACCACCCGAGTCTCACCACGCACAACTTGTGAGGCCGTCTACATGACTGCCGCCATCACCTCCTGAGCCCGGCTCAGTCTCGCACCTAGGTCAGCGACCTGGCACCCGACAACCTCATCGTCGGGTGGTCTCGCCTGGAGAACGGCGTCTTCATCCAACGCAAACCCTTCCTCTTCTTTGGAGACCAGTTCGTATCCAACCCTCTTCCCGCCCAGTTCCACCCCTCGACGGGTGCATCAGCCATCGAACCGGCGCCCATGTCTCTCCCGCCCACGCGATCGTGCCTCGTGGTCTAGTTGCCTCTTCCTCCTTGCACACCACCTCCGATGACTTGCAGCCCTTCTGTACGCCATCCTTAGGAGGTCCAGTCTAGTAACGATAGCTTCCCAGAACTCTGGTTCCAGTCCTATGCCAGGGCACTGCCTTTCTCTGACAGGAGGACCCTTAAAAGATCAAGCCTTACCCGTTCCCGTTCCGTCATGCAGTCGTCTCACCAATCCTCATCCGTTCCCAGACCCTCAGTCTCCTGCCCTGATCACCTGCATATCACACTGTTCCGTGTGGTCTGCTGCCTTTGCTCCAGATACCCATATCAAGGCGCCGATTCCTCTTCGTCCTCTGCCTACTGCCTGCAGTCTTCCCTATTGCCGTCAGACTCAGGTTGTGCACTCATTTCCGACAGCTCTTGATCTGCATCCAAGAGCTCCTAGCCAACGTGTATAAGACCGCAACTCGCAGTCTTGTCATCTCCGAGACCACGCTGGGCATCCCGTTGAGCAAGCCCCCTCCGCATCGCCGCGGCAACGATCGCATGGCCACCCGCCGGTGGTACCTCGAGACCTCTCCGGACGGCCGATACCAGTTCGTCTCGCTGAAGCGCTCCCGCTCTCACCACCATGACCGTCGCCACCACCACCACCATGACCCTCAGCCGCCGTCTCCGTCGCCGCCGCCACCTCACCGCTGCTGCCGTGACGACTGCGCACACGTTACCCGAGAGGAGTGGAATGACCTCGTCGAGCGCGAGCGCAAGCTCCGCGAGGTCAACGACGGTCTCGCCCGCGAGAACTACTCGCTCAAGTGCAACCTCCAAGCCTCCAACAACGAGGGCCAGCGCCTCAGCGGCCTCGTCACGGCACTGCAGGCCGAGCACCAGCTCCTGCGCGAAGAGATTGCATCATTGCGCTGCTCCATCGACAGCTCGAGCGACAACGCGGCCAAGTACCTTCGCGAGAACGAGCGGCTGAAACACAAGCTGTCCAAGGTCGAGAAGGAACGGGACGGGCTGCTGGCGCGCGTGAGGGAGCTCTCGCGGCACGCGCAGCACGGCTTGTTGGAGCGCATCGAGGAGCTGAAGCGGCTGGCGCTCACGTTGGAGCGGAAGTTTGACGCCGTGGACGATCACAACAAGAGGCTGCGGCGTGACCTCGAGGCGCAGAGGTGCTTCATTGCGGACCAGGAGGTGAAGATCCGGTTGTACGAGCGGGTTCTCCGTCGTCACGGCTTCATCCGATGCGACTGACGGGGCGAGGTGAGGGAGGACATACGTTTCGTTGTTGATATTACAGACTTGGGCTCATTGGCTGAAGACCTCGTTGAGGGGCTACTGCTTTCTTTGGCAGGAAGGATGTCTGGCTGGGCATTTGTTTGACCAAGTGCATTGGGTAAGTTTATATTCTTCTCTATTCTTGTCTATTCTTGTCTTGTCTTCCCTGTTTATGTGAATAGAGCAAATTTCTGACCGTCCGGTTTGATATAGACGTTGGTTGGAAATTGCAGGCTTCGTTTTCATTGGCTTTCGATTTTGCAGATAGACTTTGGCTTACTGGGCTTCACCGGAGGCTTATCAGGCAGGGCGCGCAGGTCCTGATGAGTCGTCGGATGAGGCACCTGTGTCTGCCCTTCGCCTACGACGGCCTTTCTTTCTTTTGTACATTACCGCCATTGCTTCGGCTCCTTCTGCGCAACACGAACTCTCTACGATGGCGCATGTGTCTTTGGTTGGCAGGGCTCGAAGACGAAGGATGTTTACGCCGTTCGTCCTTGCCTGTAGAACAATTCTAGATAGATCGCCGACTGCAGCAGTTTCAACGTTGCAAACTTGGTTTTGTTTCACTTCATACATATCGGCTCTCCAGGTGCTCGAAGTGGTGTCAGCCAAGCTTCCGATTCTTTTGTCTATTTATCCCTAGTAATCTGCCTCAGGATTCAAGCGACTAAATGGATATTGGTACTAAGGATACTTGGCATCGAGTGAGGGCGGCGGTGAATACATTGCCAATGGAACAGAACAACTTTGCCGGGTTGATGCTATTGGGAAAGCGACTCGAGGTCGGCACCGGACGTCGTAGTCAGGTGTTCCCGAACCGAGACATGAACAACCCCATGACGCCATCCCGCTGTTGATCCCCTCCCCCTTCAATGTACTCCCCACTTGCATTCAGACCGATGATCCCAGATTGACAAATTGTCAAAAATGGTAAGAAGAGCGCGGGCACGTCTATTATGATCTCTTCGAAAAGAGACTTCCCTAAAAAAACATTCGAGCACACCTGACACCACAACCAAGCCCCGCTGTGATGGTGTGCAGCATAAGGCTGCATGTGGCAGCTCCTTGGCCCAGAACCAGAGGAAACTCTCGCGGGCGCGCTAGTGCGCGAGTGCGCGAGTGCGCGAACGCGCAATGCTTTTTTCCCTCCCTCATCTTTATGCTATCGTTTGCGCGAACTCACATCGGCGCAGCACCGGTATCTAAGGAAGGGTTTGGGTAAAAAAGGAGAGAGAGGGAGAAAGAAAACCAGCAGGGGCGGGAGATGCAGCTCGCCAGATGACGATTTCACAATCCTCTCCTCGGGTCCCTCAATGCGAACCTGCGGCATCGAAAGAGGTATCTCAGTCTCACACCTCGACTAGAGTGCTGACACCGAGGTGAGCGACCCTCTCCTCCCCTCTTCCACCCCCGGCGAAGGATCAAGGGACCGAACAAATAGATGCAGACTCAGCCGCGCCTCAGAACAGGATTTCGAGAGGTTGTTATGCATGTCGAAAGGAGGAGGTAGACTATTATTGAAAGTGCGTGAGACGAGCATTCAAAACGGTTCGCGGCTGAGGACTGCGGCATCTCGACGTCCTGTCTTCACCGATATGGCTCGCGATCTAGGCCCCCTACCCCCCTAACCTGCCTACCGTTATTGGGTGCATTATACTGTTGCCGCGCGGCGACGTGGTCTGGGTCAGGCTTGGTTGCCTCTCGGGATGGTGATGTCGTGGCTCGATTAGGGTTGGCTTTGTTACGATTCCTTTTCCCGTCTCCTGTATCCTAGTTTTAGTTCTATTGTTATTCTACATTCTTGTGTAGTTTGGAACAATGAATAGGAATGCAACAACGCTGTTGCAGATCATCGAACGGTTTTCCCACTGTCCGTGGTACGTACCCACCCATCCTCGAGGTTCTGTACCTAGGTAGAGGCGGACAAGCCCTGTCAGGGTGGTCCGTCAGAGGACCGTTCTTTCCCCTTCTAACAAATCAACTTACACCTTTTCTCGCCCCTCTGTTTGCAATGCACCCCACTGCGCCCACGCTAGTACCAGGTGCAAAGTTGCGGTAAACCAGGCTCGCAAAAGAGGCTAAACACCCAAGGACTGGGTGTGGGATTTCCATCCCAGGCCAGGGAGCTTCCAGGGACCGCCGCTACAATCAAGATGGAGGAAGTCCAGACCGGAAGTGATACCACTGGTGAGGAAGTTCCTGGATGATGGACAAACGAATGCCGAGCCGGCGGAAGTGGAGCTGCGCCCGGGCCCTAGCTCTTCGGACTTGCAGCCACATGCTGTCCCACGGTTATCTAATGTACACTTTCCGTGGCGGAGGAGGGTTTCCATCTTCTTCATCGATGCTTCTGGCAGCATCTAGAGGCGATTGTGGTGCAAATTAAATGGCGGAGGGAACGCCCGCGCGCTATAGGGCGTGCGCCGGCGGACGCGGAGGATCCTTCGCGGGCTTGGACCGGAGATGGCCGGCCGCTGGCTTGCGGCCGGGGGTGTCTGCGTCACTCAGGGCTGCATTTTGAGGGCGCGCTTGCTCGCCGGCGACATAGATAGCCAGGGCCGACCCACTTTCGATACCTGGGTGACGAAGGCTGGCCAAGGTTTGTCTTCCATCCGGACGAGGTTCACGGATCTACCTAGGTGTAGTAGCCATCGTGAGACGAACCATGGCTGGCACCTGCCTTCTTGGATGTGCGGACGGGGCATGGTGTGGGTGGTGAAATCCCCCCCCCTCCCCCCTCAAAGTCCAAAGTGTATAAATTACGCCATAATGCCCGTACCCATGCAGCTTTCATCCTTCCTTCCCCTGGTCAGCGGCGGCAACGCCAAGGGTGCGGAGTGTACACGAGAGGTTAGTTAGTCACGATGCGCTCCGGATGGCCTTGCGGGTTTTCGAGCTCAGGAATGCAAGTACTCTGTCTCGATCCTGCAAGCATGGGAAATGGACCCTGCCAGCCCTAAAGAATTGGAGACTATGATGAATGCCTGAGTCTCCAGCGCAAAGGGAACAACGCGTTGTGTAATCCATTTTTTCGTTGCTTTCTATGTTTTTCTTTTTTTTTCTTTTCTCCTTTCCATTTTCTCTCTTTCTCGTGTCCGGATTACGGATACATGCCGGCCGCTTCAGTGAGGTGCGCGGGATGTCTGGCCCTCGCAGATGTGGACGGAGGGAGTGTTGAATGAGGCACTGGACTCATGCAGACCTTTTTTTTTCTTTCTTCTCCTTTACTTCAGAGTACCTGGGTAGCGAGATAGTCCGAGGCAGATGGCAAGGCGCTCAGTGGTTAGAGTAGACGGGAAGTCGGACTTGACAGGCCTGTCAAGACTCACCTTGCAGGGAGACTGCCTGGTGCGTTGGCCTGTGGGGCGGAGTCCCTAAGTACCTAAGTACCGTACCTTGGGGAGGTACCTTAGGTAGGTACCTACTCTCAATCCGCAATGACATCCAATCCACCGTCACCATCACCATCACCACCACTCGTAGCCTGATCGCCATGGCAATGCGGCTCGCGACGCTCCTCCCATCCGAGTCGGAAAAGTGACCGATCCAAGTGCATTTCCTTCATTGGCGGTGTCGGAGGAACGCAATACAAGGGGCGCGATCACGCCTACCAACGGCCAGAAAACGACGACCCCGGGCCTTGCATCGAGAGAGCATGAATCGGGATCTGAACCACGACGCCCTTGATCTCCAGCGCCCATCACCATCACCATCGTCGTCGTCACGAACAAAGCGCGTTCTGTCGCGGGGTCCAGACACGTACCGGGGAGTGACTCACGAAGAGGGGCCAAGACCTCCGCCGTCGACGAGGGGGTGGGTGGATGGTCTCGTCCTGCGGCGGCCTCTGCCAGGCTGCAAGACCATCTCGGCCGGCATCGTCGCAGGCCATTGGCTCCGGACCGCAAAACCACCATGCGACGCATGTTGCGATGATCCCTGAGATCGTGGGCAGGTGCAACTTGCAAGAACAGGTTTGAGGCAACGCATCGAGTGAGGCAGAGAGGAGGGGGCTGCAAGAAAGGACCGCACAGCGCCAAGCAGAAACCCGTTGAGTCCTGTCGGACTCTCCAAATATCGTCTCTCGAGTCTCGATCAGATCGCGACTCGCGATTCGTCCTCTGCAGACAGCCTCTGGAGGAGCGAGCAGACAGCCACGCACGCAATTGAGCGCTTCGCCCCTTCTGCTCCACCTCGTCTCCCCCCCCTCCTCCGTTTGCGAATACGCATAGTGGCAGATGCAAAAGCGCGCGCAGTGTCAATCTACTTGTGAGCCAGAGTTGGGCGAACCAGTCTCTCGGGTACTCAAACCACTTCGGCGAACCATTTTCTCAGACACCCACACACACACACACGCGACAGTACACGCCAGCACACCAATCGAATCAAGGCGTCCAGGCTGAAAATTCGGATTAAGGCAACCGGACAGGAAACGGGTTCGTTTCTGCCTTGTTGGCTTCGCTGGCCCTGCACCGCCTCGGCAACTCGGAGCCCTGCGCCAATGGGGACATGGCCTGCCACCGAGAAATCCAAATCGAGTGAAGCAGTGCCTCCTCTCCCTTCTGTACGTATGGCTGGATGGCTGGATGCGGCAAGATTTGGATCAGTCAGCAGATATGGGAGTTGATTCCTGGCAATGGCCTTTTTCCACTTTCCCTTCTGGCATTCTGCCTTCCCCCCTTTCCGTACGGAGTCCTCCCGTCCCGCTTCCACCCTTGTCCACGGCATCAAGGAGCAGCAGCAGCAGGAGCGGCACCCTATCCCCTCCAACCCGTCATCCCATGGGCCATCACGGAGCCATGGGACTTCCATCCACTCCACCCATCCCATCCCATCCCTGGTCAAGGACGAACCCCCGATTCCGCCGCCCGTCCTGCCTAACGAACCGCATGCAAGTTCATGTGAATAATGTGTCCTGCCTGGACTTAGTACCTACAGTACGGAGTACATACTCACGAAGATGAGCGATGACTCTATCCACCATCCACTGCTCAACTGCCAAGAGGCAGTCGGCTTCAACAGCCCAGCTCTACATGGCCACTACCGATGCGATACCTCTGGAATGTTGCTAATTTCCTTGGGACTCGGAGCGTGTTCCAGGTACCCTTTTCGTTGTCGTCCGGTGCTCCCCTGTGCTGCATTCGCTCTCCCTTTGCATCGCTACATTGCAGAGCAAAGTTGCGCCGGAGGCAGCAATCCACTATCCACACCACCACTTCTCACTCATTCGCCCACTTACTCGCCCACTCACTCACACACACACACACACTCGTACATGCGCGCGCACACACACACATTTTCTCTCCCTCCGACTGCGACTTGCTTGCTCTCTCTCTCACACACTCCACGAAGGCTGCAATGGGCTGTGTCTGAATAAATAAAATGTCCCGATGCGTCGCGTCTTCTTCGTTCTCTCCCGTTCCATCCAACTTACATCTGCTCTCTTCTTTCATCACACTCGTCGCTGTCCTATCCCTTCTCCCAAGCCAAAAAAAGAACTCGGTCCCCATCTTGGGCAGCATTCACCCCCTTATATACCCGACTTGACTCATCTCGACAAGGCCGCGACTTGTATTAACCCGCGCGCGCGCGCCTACCACGCCACACCACCCACATCGAATTTTGAAAATTAAATTTCATCTTTACAAAGACCAAACTGGACACTGCGCATACAATAATACGATAGACGCCTTCATTTTTGTGCCTGTACAAGGCGAAAAGGCATCTGCGCCTTGAACTGCTTCACCGAATCGACTTACACTTTGATCGGCAACCCCCGCGCGCCCAGGCGCCAACAGCCAGCTACTATGTCTTCGGCCAACAGAAAGGAGCAGCGCGTCTCCTTCCAGACCATCCCATCCTCCAAGAGCCACCGTCACCAGACGAGCGACTCGGGCGTCGGATCCGATTTCAGCTCGAGCCCCACGCCCCAGGAATACTTCGACCTCGAGAGGAACCACATCAAGCTGAAGGAGGAATTCCTGGCAACCAGGAACAAGCTCAAAGAAGCAGAAGCCCAGCTCCAGGAGGCTAACGCCCGATTAAGCGCCATGGAGAATACCGTCGAGGTCCTGAAGAACGACAACAAGGCCCTGGATCGCGAGAAGCGCAACCTGCGCACAGAGGTCGAGGCCCTTCGCGATGACATCCGCAAGTCTCGCTCAAGCCCACCCCGGGAATCGACTAAGATGTCGGGTGCCCTCCCACCCCACCCGTCTTCTCCCAAGGAGCACAAGGAGCACAAGGAGCACAAGAGCTCGCGCCGCAGCGAATCCAAGCACCACCGCAGCGAGTCCAAGCACCGCCGCAGCGAGAGCAAACCTCGGAAGAACACAGAGGAGAAGGAGCTCGAGAAGCGCGTCAAGCAGGACAAGGAGCGTCTCCGGGGCCGTTTCGACCACAAGGACGACAAGAGTATCGCCTCCAGCACCAGTTCGGGCCGTAGCAAACAGAGCGGCAGCTACATGGAGCCCTTGGGTCCTGTTGCCCCCCGACCCGCTCCCGCCGTGGAGCAGGCGGGCCGTTCCCGTCACTCACACCACAACTCCATCAGGCCGGCCGTCTACACGACAACCACCATTCCCGAGCCCGCTTACGGCGCCTTGCCACACAGCCCAGCATACCAGGACTACGACGCCGATTACTATCCTGATGCTACTTCACAATACGTTCAAGAGGACGGCGGTTATCACTTTCACCCTCTGCCGGTTGACCCACCCCGCGGGAGATCGCACCGGTAAAAAGCCGACAAGCAAGAAGGGGAGAAAAAAGAAAAGAAAAAAGACCTGTGTGACGCACCACCACAGGTAGCTGGGCCTTTTTTTTCTTCTTTTTTTTTCTTCTTTGCTGTGGAAAATACGTTTACAGCTCTCTGCATTCAGCCACAGAGAAACTCTTCATTACAGGCACGCATCCGCTAAGCGGTGCGGGGCATGAGAAGGCCTTACCTACCCCCGCAGCGTCCGGGGGCGGGCATTCTGACTGATTTAGGTGACAGGATGAGACGCAACTGGTTGACGCCATCCAGTTGACTCATCCTCGTTACGAAGGCCCGGCAAACTTGTCCGTTCACCGGGCCGATGTGTTTATTTCAAGAGACGCATGCCGCATTTTTTTTTAGTAGTTCCTTTTTCCTGTTTCCTGTTTCCTGTATCAAATCCTGTACCAGCCGGCTTCCTGTTCTTCGAACGATACGATACCCGATACCCAATACCTCTTGTCACGTTTTTTCGACGATATACCTTATTTGGCTCTTGGCCTTTTGTTTGTTTTTTGTATTTATCTAGCTTCGTCAACGACGTTCGTAGACCTGCATTTCAAATCAACAAAAGTTTTATATAAACCAAAGAGCAAAGAAAATGAAGCTCTATCCCTCCATCAGCCCCGACCTCGCAGACTGGGCTGCCCGCCAACCCGTCTTCTTCACGGCCTCGGCGCCCACTCACCTTCCCCACATCAACGTCTCGCCCAAGGGCCTCTCCGCCCACTTCGCCGTCCTCTCGCCGAACCTGGTCGCCTACATCGACCGGACTGGCTCCGGCTGCGAGACCATTGCCCACAGCTATGAGAATGGGCGCCTGACGCTCATGTTCATGTCCTTTGGCCCGTCGCCTCGCATCCTCCGCCTCTTCTGCAAGAGCCGGATCATCGAGTGGGACCATCCGGATTTCGACTCGTGGATGAAGCGCATCGTCCCGCAGGGCGAGGCGGGCAGGATCTCGTACGACGGTGCGAGGGCCGTTGTCGTTGGTGATGTCTGGGAGGTGCAGACGAGCTGCGGGTACGGCGTCCCGATGATCCGCAAGGAGCTTTACGCGTCGCCCGCCTCTGAAGACGACAGCGACGCCGCCGCCGCCGCCACCCAGGGCAAGGAACGAGACGACAGGCAGGGCGAGCTCTCCGTCTTTGAGGAGCGTCCCACCCTTGACTTTTACTGGAAGAAGCGCGTCGACAACAACACGGTCAACAAGTACCAGGCCGAGACCAACCGGACCTCCATCGACGGTCTTCCCGGGCTCAGAGCCGCGCGCAGGGACGCCGGCGAGACGCTCTGGGTGGCCGACGCCAAGGCCGCTCTCGGCCGCGCGGTGCGCGAGACGAACGGGGTGCTACTGGGCGTGTTTCTCACGGTTTTCGTTTACTACGCTGCGATCTGGGGAGCGGCGTGGTGGGCGCGCGCGACGGCGCCCCGGAGCCCGATTTGGCCAAACTGATTCTTGTTTGTATGCTTTGTACGGACCAGCTCAGCTAGCTCGGAGAGGCGGGAACAGCGGACGACGTGTCCGAGTTCAATTTGTTTCTTTTAAAAAGATGATCGCTGTTGTTTATTTTGATATTTGCCCTGCCTTTGTCCCTGGCCCCCCACCTCCGTCGGTAGCTATCGAGAGTGCAAAGGTTGTGAGGAGGGAATGTGGCATTTCTTGTAAGCTGGTAATAGGAAAAAGGAGGAATTGCTACTTTCTCGATCTAGATTGTGTTGTTATCCTCCAGCATCAACCAGAAGTGATATTTTGACAATGGCTCTTGATCTTTGCTCCCGCCCTGTGACCGGTGATACGTGCATGCCCGTGGCTGGCCCCTCCGGATCGATGACTCAACATGGTAACTCTTGCTTTGATTCCCCTTTTGGGTATTCATCTGCTAGATCATCCAGTCGTGGCTCGCCTTTCCCATCCGGACTGGCCCTGCCCCCCCCCCCCCCCCCCCCCCCCTTCCGCTATCTGACGCACCGCCATTACTACTCCCCTCTGCGCAGAACGCATCTGCCGCTACCGCTGCAATGTACTCACTAACTTAGTTTCCTAGCTGATCTTCCGCATTGCGTCTGTTCGACGGGCAAGGTGGGAAATGGACAGGTGGGAGAGGCTTGCAGTCAGTTTAGGTTACCAGGATAAGCGATGCCTTCCAAACCCTCCCTGGCCATCGCACCTTTGTGGTCGGCCCTCGGTTGGGTTTCCCTTGGGCAGAAACGCGAGCGCGCACAGCTCTCTGCGAACCCCCCCTTCCCCCCTGCTCTGCTGCTCCACCCCTGCCATGCGCCGCCGCGGGAACATGCACACGTGGGAAATACCCCTATTGTACGTGCAGAGCGGCCGTCGATTATGCATAGGACAGAAAAGAAAAGATGGAATTCCTCTGGCTCAAAATCATCCCGTACCTGCAGCTGAGGCATCCTTGTTGCCGCTGTTGCTGCCCGACGCGTTCGCCGCGGCCTTACCGCCACCGCGACCGCGTCTGGTGCGCTTGTGGTGTTCCGGCTTCTCGGGCTTCTCGGACGGCGTCGCGTTCTTGGCTGAACCGGACGCCGACGGCGCGGCTGAGTTGGACCTCGTCGCAGCGGCGCTGGACTCGGCGTTAGCACCGCCAGGCTCCGCCTTCGTGTTCGAGTTGGGTGCTGCGGCCTTCTTCTCCTTGCGCTCGAGAACCTGAACGGTGCCCTGGGCAACCTGAACAGGACTCGCGGCGACCGCCCTGACAAGGCTTGCGTGGTCGGAGAAATCGACGTAGGCGAAGCCCTTGCGCTTGTCGATCTCGACAAACGTGACGGTGCCAAAGACCTCCATCGCCTGTTTCAGGAGCGCCTCAGTAACGCCCTGCGAGGGGTTCGCGTGCTTGACAAAGCCTCGTGTCACACCGGGGGTAACGGCCGCGGAGCTCTTCTTGGAGTTGCCTCCCTTGCCTGAGGACTTTGGGGCCGCCGGGGGGTTAGATTTGGCGTTCGTCGACGGCGCGGCGGCCTGTGATGCCGAACCCGATACATCTTTGTCAGCCTTGTCAGCCTTTGTAGCCTTCTCCTTGTTCCTCTCCTCGTCCTTCTTCTTGAGCAATACGACAGGAGCCTTGGCGGGTGGTGCTGGTGCGTTGGAGCTGGCTTCGGTTGACTTGCCCTTGGACTCGCTGGCCCCCGCGTTCTTGCCGCCACCGCCTCTGCGAGAACGACCTGATTTGGCCGCAGTGGGCGTTGTGCTCCGCTCCGATGCCTGAGAAGCCGCCGAAGATGGTTGAGCTGGTGCGGCGACAGGTGCCGGAGCAGGTGTTGCGGGTTCAGCGGCGGGTTGCGCTGGTTCTTTGGTCGTAGCTGTCGCCGTAGTCGTCGTCTTCGCTTCTGCCTCGGCCTTGGCAGCGTCGAGTCGTGCCCTCCTATGAGCACTTCCAGGACTGATGCCAAGATCTCTTTGCAGGATTCGAGCGGCCGCCGCGATGCCAGCTCGCCGGCTCTTGGGCGCGTCCTGAGATGATGAAGAGGCCTGAGCGATCTGGCTAGCGGCAGCTTCAGCAGCCTTGACAGCTTCGGCGTTGGCCTTCTTGGTGAGAATCTTGACCGTCTCTTTGGGCTTGTCGGCCGACTTCTCGCCTTTGGTGTCCTTTTTGCCCTTCTTCGAATCGTCCGCCGTCGATGCCGGCGCCTTGCCTTTCGTATTCGATTCCTGCCGAGCCTGCTTGGCGCTCTTAGCGGCAGCCGCTTCCTTTTGCTTGCTCGCCTTCTTCTCCTTGATGTACTCGATCAGAGGCGTCGTCGTGACTTTGGCCTCGGGCTTCGACTCCTCCGCATCCTTGCTCTCGCTGCCCTCGTTCTCCTTGTCCATCTCGGGATTCGTCAAGGACAGAAGGAAAGACATAAACTCAGGGTCTTGGTCGATCGTTCCCTGTCTAGGATCGGTGCGTTTCTTACCGCCCGGGACCTTGTTGTAAATCGCAAACTCGAGAACCGGAGGGCCGACCAGAGACGGGCTGTTGGAGGTCATCTTGGCGTCCTCCCACGATTTCGCTTGAATCAACGTTGACAGAGTGTTGAGACTCTCGCGCTTGAGGACGTGGAGATAGACTCGCCCCGGCCTTGAGGGTTTCGCAGGGCTATGCGCACCAAAGCGTCAGTCCGAAGTTCTCCACGCCGGGAAAGTGAACACGTACTCTTGTGAGATCTTTCCCTGAGCGAAGTTGTGCCAGCTGACAAGACCATTTCCTGCCTTCCACTCGTCGCCGAGATTGTTCCATAGTTCTTGTTCCGTCATGCCAGGCGGGAGTCTTCGAATGATTACTTTGTCGCCTTCGACAGGAGTCCGGCTCTTGTTGGGCTTTGGCGCATCTGCAGCAGGTTGCTGGCCAGAGACCGGAAGGACCCCATTCGTCTTACGCGATGTCCCCTGGGCTCCGGGAGTTGCCATCGCCGGACGAAAGATCGAGTAAGGGCAGAATAGGATTGTTTTGAGATTGCTTTAGCTCCCTTGACAATGAGGGAGATATGCTGCCTTGTCTGGCTATTGTTTCCTGTCTAGAGGTGTGAGAGCAAGGAGTGTGCACAACATGGGATCCTATGTGAGAAACGCTAAACAGATAAGAAAAATTGCTATGTCCAGGACAACAAGGGTGACTTCTGAGTTCTGAGATGTTGAGGCTGATGTGATAGCAGGGTAGCGACGCGGGGCTTTTGGGGTTCACATCGACACTGGACCTGAAAGAATGGTGCACAAACGGCTGCTTTCTAGTAGGGCCTTATCAGATAAACAGTAGTCTAGCCTGTTTTGGATAGGTAGGTGGTGAAGCTGCCTCTGGATGGGGGGTGGGGGCTTTTGTTATTATTCCCCCCCTTGGAGAAACCTCGGAAAAACTTCACCACTCACAATCCCTCATTTCGGCTAAACAATATTCCGAAGTCACATTTAGCCGAAGTTCACCCAGCACCAGAGGCTCAAGATGGATCAGGAAGTCGAGTCCTCCGAGGACAAAGACAGCGTCTCTGTCGACGTCTACCCGGAAACTTTTCCGGATTTCAATCAGGCGAAAATACCGTCAACCTCTGCGTCAAGCGAAGGAAGCCCGAAGTCCGAGGTCGCGACGAAATCAGGTTACCAGCCGCCCAGTGAGGAAGAAATCCAAGCGGCGATACGACGCGCCAATCAGTACCAGAACCATCCCGTCACAAACGGACCTCGTCGCAGACCCGGAGCAGGCGGTGGCCGACAGAGGAGCGCCGAGGTATCATTCCAGCTCCCTTCTGCGCATCCAAACCACCAGCCCCAAGCACAACGGCCGGCTCCATTCGCAACCGCGCCGCCGATCAGCTCCCCTGCCACCGTCGCGCCGAGTCCTCATTCCGGCCGAGGTCGAGGCATCTCAGTTCCAGGCAGGTCGGGTTACATCCCCACTCTCCCCCCTTTAAGCACTGAACGTCCCCACGCTCTCAACGTCGGCCAAACGCGACCTATCGTCGTTGGAGGCTACGATAATCCTCTTGAAGAGCATCGCCAGAGAGTCTTGCGACGTAAAACCGCGGACAGATTAACACTCGAGGCTTTCCTGGAAGAGTCTCGTCGTCGGGCGATTCAGCAGCGCCCAAGCCTCCGACCGTTGCCCGAGCCGCCCACTGCTAGCAGTAGCAGCACCCGCACAGCAGCTGTCGCACACGACCGTGCTTTTCAAGCCCCTCCCCCCACTCAGCAGCACGACACTGCTCCACCGCACCCTTCGCCTCTACAGTCGAACCCGGTCGCTTTCAACCGCCAGGAGCCCTTTCCAGCGATCTCACGTCGCCGTTCCCGGTCTGCATCGCTGACAAGTCCCTCCAACCCCCCTCCATTCGTCTTTCCGGGACCGTCTGGCAATCGACCCCTCCCCGAACCCATCATAGAGGAGTCGTGCGCAGAAGCCGAAGAGCTTGACCACGTTGAGGAACCCGAGCTTCGCACCGCACAAATCGTCCGGCTTGTTCGACCATCCGACGACCCCGCCAAATACTCATCCGACGTTTCTCTCCGTGGTGGGAGCTTGGACTACGAGGATTTTGCCGACGAGTTCGACGGCTTCGACCCGGATTACTACGAGTCCGACGATCTTGAGTACGATTTGGACCAGCCGACCGACGAGTTTAACCCAAACGTCTCTTACGAGTTCGATCCCTACGAAGTTGAGGCAAATTCCAAAGTCCGCACTCAGATTCTCAACAAGATGGCGAGCCACATTCCCCGGCCCGGCCCGGCCAACCTCTCGCCAAACGCAGGTTTGGATGAGTGGCTGGAGGAAGCTAAGCAGTGCCATTACTTGCCTGAGCGCGCCATGAAAGAGCTTTGCGAGCTCGTGAAGGAGGTTCTTATGGAGGGTAAGGCATCTGGCCTTAGTGATTTAGCTTCACATGCACTGACTTGCGAACTCCAGAATCGAACATTCAGCCGGTGTGCACCCCGGTTACGATTTGCGGCGACATCCACGGCCAGTTCTACGATCTCCTCGAGCTGTTTCGCGTCGCGGGTGGAATGCCCGGCGAAACCAGAGTGGAGGCGCCCAAGACTGCGACCACTGTCATCAGCCCCGAAGACATCGAGCCTCCTACCGAGATCACGAACCCCAAACTCAAGAAGAAGGTCAAGAACGCCGGAAGCCCTCCTGCCGATGAGGACGATGAGGATGATTCTGTTGCCGCCGACACCAGCGCTACTTCCCGAGCCGATTCTGCCGTCGAGGTTTCCGCCACCTCTCAGTCTGCCGAGACCCGCTTCGTTTTCTTGGGTGACTTCGTCGACCGCGGCTACTTCAGCCTCGAGACATTCACTCTTCTCATGTGCTTAAAGGCCAAGTAAGCACGGGTGAAGCCAGCTGCTGCATTTTCGATACTAATGTCTCCCAGGTACCCCGACCGAATTGTTCTTGTGCGCGGCAACCACGAGTCGCGTCAGATCACCCAGGTCTATGGATTCTACGAGGAGTGCCAGCAAAAGTACGGAAACGCGTCCGTTTGGAAGGCTTGCTGCCACGTCTTTGACTTTCTGGTCCTCGCCGCCATTGTCGACGGCGAGCTTCTTTGCGTTCACGGCGGCTTGAGCCCCGAGATTCGAACCATTGACCAGATTCGGGTTGTTGCCCGCGCCCAGGAGATTCCCCACGAGGGTGCCTTCTGCGACCTCGTTTGGTCTGACCCAGAGGACGTCGAGACCTGGGCTATCAGCCCCCGTGGCGCCGGTTGGCTCTTTGGCGACAAGGTTGCAACCGAGTTCAACCATGTTAACGGCCTCAAGCTGATTGCCAGAGCCCATCAGCTCGTCAACGAGGGCTACAAGGTTCGTGATGCACACCTTCAACTTTCTCCCTCTATTTTGTCGCTAACGTCGGTTTAGTATCACTTCCCTCAAAACTCAGTCGTCACCGTTTGGTCTGCCCCCAACTATTGCTACCGCTGCGGCAACGTCGCATCTATCATGACAGTCGACAAGGACATGAACCCGAAGTTCAGCATCTTCTCCGCTGTTCCTGACGACCAGCGTCATGTCCCCGCCAACCGTCGGGGACCTGGTGACTACTTCCTCTGAAGAGTCTTTTTACTTTTCTGAATTCTGGGGACATGAATGTGGATCAGTAGTACACTGAACCACTGGAATTCGCGTCCAGAGGCTCCTTGTCTTGCGTGATACCATACACATTTCCATCGACCGCTGATACGAAGCGGCCAAGCTCTGGATAGAGACGGCACGCCTCACGTTTGTCTGAGTATACAGAACCGGCATGACAACAACTACAGATCCTGAAAAGGAGCGAAGCAGCATGTTGTGCAGCTCAGCATGACGCATGATGACGAGAGATGGTTCTACTTTTTGCTGCAGACCGAAAACCTTTGCTCTAAACGGTCTGCGGTTTTCACGCAGCATTATGGACTTGACACGAGTCCACGAGAGGGCTCGATTGAGTCATATTCGCGATTTCTGGGCATGAGCACTGAGGATTCTACTGACTGCCACTTGCCTCCGGCTCGGTTCAGTCAATTTTGAAAGGAGTCACTCGCTCGTTTGCTCGGAACGATCACGGAGGGTTTGGAGACGGGAGTCTCGACCTTAGCTCTCTCTCTCTCTCTCTCATTGAGATAGGGTGGAAGAGAAAGGATGGGTTGGATGGCTCTGGGACGTATGTGACGATTTGATGCATGGAATAGAGGGCGGGGGAGACCTTCTTGTAGAATTAGGTGACTTTAGAGTGGTTCAATACCCATACATGCTGATACGAGAGCCCATTTCCTTGGATCTTATAGTCACTTATGAATTCCAACATTGATGTTTGAACGCGGCATGTCATCATTACGACACAAAGTACAAAGAAACTCCAGGGAACAGGCCGGTATTTTGATCAACAACACGCCACACTGCATCGCCACCTCACACCAGACGCCATCCGATACTGACTCCTGGGATCCCAATAATACCTAAGTGGCCAATCAAGCCCGCTTGATCTCCCATTTCAGATCCTTGATGCTCACTTCCTCTCCGGCCTTCTCGTCATAATCGTACCACTCGCCTTCGGTGAGGTCGATGGCGGAGAACTTGCTGCCCGAATCGAGGCCCTCGGCGAGCCATTCGCCTTCGGGGATGAACTCGGTGAACTCGAGACCACGGCAGTCAAACTCGAGAAGCTTCTGCTGCTTCGCGGGCTCGCCCTGCGCGTAGGATGCAGGAGCGGCCTTGATGGTAGCGGAGGACTCGCGCTTGCAGTTCTTGCACTTCCAGACGAAGTTGGCCTCGCCTCTGCTGCCGCTCATGTCGTTGTTGTCCTGGGCGCCGGGCGTCAACACACGTTCAGTGGTGGTGAGGTCCGGGGCAGTCTCGGCTTACAAAACGGCTGACGCCGACGGGTTTGTCGTGGACTTCGCGGCATGATGTGCACTGCACCTTGAACGTGTACCAGAAGGGGTTGCCTTCGCTGTCATCGGGGCGGAGGTTCGTAACCCTGAGGTTGGGAGATGAGTTGCATATCTCTAAAGACCATGGATGGGGGGGGTCTTACCCGTTGAGCTCGGCTGTCAGTGCAAGGGCGAACATTTTCGTAGGTATTTGGTATGATTATTTTGTCTTCCTCTGTCTACCTAGTCACTGTAGCTGACGTGCCTTTCAAAGCTCATATCAAAGTCATCGTGGGGTACCCTTGGAGGGGCAGTTGCGTCACTTTCCTAAGTGGATATACTTCATAGATGCATTATTTCTTGAGGATACATTATTGTCTAGTTGCATTCTGCATACTGCATTGAGTCCACGCCTTTGCAATTAGACAACTCGGTCCAGCACGTACGTGCGCTTTCGGCCCCATCGTACCATAATTCCCAGGCGACAAAACCTGGACGTCCTAACAGTCCAACGACATCGATCCCGCCCAGCCCACCAATTCGACTCACTGGGGCTGCCAACGCAGCCGGAATGCCGTCGGGATGCAGGCACTTTGGTCCAGAGCGGGCCAGGCGCACCATTGCGGCTGCAAAGCCTGCTTCAATGCCGCCGGAGGCATGATGCGACAGTCGGCGACACGAGCGACGCGGCGGAAACCGACATTCAGCGAGGTGTTCACGGCGTGCTATACCTCCATCATGGGAACGGCGGCGGTCCTGGACGCCCAGAAGAAAGACGAAAGGCGGAAGGAGCTCGACCGACAGCTCGAGGAGGCGAGGGCAGAGTTCAGGATGCTCGTGGAAAATGCACCATCCCACCTTCCTCGCGAACGGGTGCCGGATGCATGCATTGCGCCGTCCCACCTCCTTCTCGAACTGGCACCAGATGGAAGCATTACCAACCGATACAAGGGCGCGTTGGAGAGGTATAAGAAACAACCAGAGGAGATTGCCGAGTTTTTCGACTCTTTGGGGCCTACGCCTGAATGGCCCCGGGTCTCGCCAAGGTCTAGGCAGGTGAAGGATATATGGCATCAATACCGACTCCAACCCCAAATGAATCGGTCGTACACTGTTGTGGATACCGACTATGAGTTGCTCGCCCGTTTCATCAGATCGGAGGAGAAAATGACCCGAATTCAGCACCGCATTCCAAAAACGTCACAGCAACTGGAAGTCGCGGAGAGAAAAATGCGGCTCTTGGTGACCAGCTTACTCAGTACAGACGAAGCTAGGGGACGACACGACAAGACAAGGCCCGAAAAGTGCGACTCGGAAGCCTTACAACAAGTGATCGCCGATTTGTGTAAGAGAGAGCACCCACACTACGACGTGGATCTGGATCCCAATGCTGTCAGCGAATGCAATGCCGATTTAAACAGGTCCTTGAGAGACATCTTTGCGGAGGCGCAGCCATCAAATATCAAGTTGACGATTATGAAGGTGTGCTACAACCTTCTCGTCGCGTCACAGCCTCCTACTATTCACACATACAACACTCTGATACACGGCTTCAGTGCCGCTGGCCTCCATTACCCAGCCTCGCGTGTGGTCAAGGCTTTTCTGCATTCTACGGTTGAGCCGACGCAGAGCACACTCGTTTGTCTCCTGAATCACTTCAAGGAGGCAAATGACAGTGAAGGCTTCTACAAAATCATCGAGCGCATGACTGGCAAAGACCGCCGGGGCGTCAATATTCGGAGAAAGTCTGTTGAACAAGTGCACGCGACCGACTCGCTGCATAAATGGGCAATGACGAAAGATATCGCCGTCAATCGAGACTACTTGATTGAGAGGGCTTGGTTCGACGTTCGGGTTTTTGCTGCCATCATCGAAGGCATGCTGAGGTTTGGCTACCTGAGGTATGCCGCGGACACAATGGCGCTGGGTCTCAATCTTGGAATCGCGTTCAGCATGCAGACGATAAGGACAGTTCTCAATTCTTGCGTTCTTGAGCTGGACCCCAAGCCCGCGATGGTCATTCTGAAAGCACTCGCGTTCAGACACAGTCTTATCGAGGCAAAGTTCTCGAAAATAACCCATCAGGAGTATATTGCGCGACGGGTTCAGAGCTTACTGTATATTTGCGGCTTGTTCGGCATATCGCCGGCCACTGTGGTCCCAAGCGTAGAGGCTGTTCCTGCTTCGATGTTACTGTCCGAACGCCACAAAAGGGGCTTGGATATCGCCCGCATTACTCGGGCAGTTGACGAGTCGGAGATCAAGTTAGGATTTTTCAGATCTTCACTGGCCGTCGTACTAAAATGTTTGGCCGATTGTCAGTCGGGCGACAAATCACCAACACCGTCTGGCTCGCATTTGCGGCCCTGGAGACGTTTGACCAAGGCCGCGATTGCGACGGCGCCCAACCTTGGCAACATCGAAGTAGCCAAAGGAGTCGAAACGAGTGAAGAGGTGCGAGAGACGGTGACTATCTCCAGCAACGACAAGACGACGGACAGCCGGGACAAAGCCGACGACGCCTGTGCTGGCTTTGAAGATCATTTCGAGCCAGCGAGGAGCAAACCGGCCCATAGAAATTTGGAAGCTGCGGCGAGTTTTTGAGTGTAGTGTTCTGAGTGGCGAGGACACTGTACATATGTAGTATACCTGTTGCCATCGAGGAGGCTAGGGACGAGGGCCTCTATGCCGCACAAACTCTGCGCACATGCTCTCAAAATTATCCATGCATGCCCCTAGCACACGAAGGCCAGCCGCGTCAGAAGGCCTGTATTATACATTATAAATTATAGAATATATGCGTTGCGTATGCGACGCATCAAGGCCTCTTCGAAATCGAGGCTTCGCTACGCAGTACGATCTTGGCAGCTTTTCACCCGCCCGCCTCAGTGAATGCTCCCTGTTTGTCACATGGCCGTTCCCTTTCTGGGCCAACTCACCAAGCTTTGGGGCGGGATGTGTCTTCCCGCAGGAGGTGACGCCGTGACGAGCAGCATCAAGCGACAGGTCCTGCAGACTGACGTCGCCCGCACGCGGCAGAACCCTCGTCGAGAACGCAGACGGCGCTGCAGGGCCGGATCAAGAGGCTAGTCAAGGGCGTCAAGGGCGTCAAGAAGACGAGGCGGCAAATGTGTCCGGCGATGCTTAACCCAGTGACGGAGTCACCTCAGCCGACGCAGACGTACACAATGGATTCGCGGGAGGGAGGACATGATGCTTGCGTGGGAGCGCTGCTATCCGGCGTGGTTGACAGTCCCGGGGTCGCTGGCGGTGGTGAAGAGAGCCGCCGCAGAGGCCCAAGGCCTAGGCTGTGGTCTGCATCTGCAGGGTCGCATCCACAACAGCTGACGAGACTGCATATCTGGTTGGGTAATTGTGCGACATCAAGAGGGACCGCCTTGGCTGCATGTCTTGGGCAGGGTAAAATGGATGGAGGGGGGAGTAGAGGATTGAGGAAGAGGAAAGGAAGCAAAGGTGTGGGTGACGGACTGCCCAGAACCCATGGTTTGGGGGCGATCTTTCCCCTTGGATCAAACGGATGCCGTCGATGAGAGAGAGGCGGCGAGTGCCAAGGCATACGATCCAACCATTATAGTTGCAGTGTTGTGGGAGAAGTTCAGAAGGAATCCGGGCGGTCCCAAAGCGTTCCCGGCAACAGCAGGGATATCATGTTTGCTTGGGTTGCGCGCGCCTGTAGCTTGGGTGTGATATCATTGCGTTTGTGACGGCGTCTGTGGGGTTGAGAGAGGGGGGGAGATGCCTTGGAGGGCGCGGGCCGTATGTGTATGGTGTGCGACTTGAGTTGACAGCTGAGGAAAAGCAACCCTCGAGTGGGAAAACCTACGCGGTCGTGGTTTGGACGGGCGCGTGTTGCGATTCGAACGGGGAATTGGCCGGGGGGAGGATCAGTCTTTGGGTTTGCGTATCAACCGGGAGCTTAAACGGGGGCGGCCAGCTCCCGAATGGCTGCGCAGGTATCCGCATATACACACACAAGTAGTTGAGCAAAAGTCATGCTGTAGCAAAAGGTTGATTTGTACTTTGGACAATATGCACTCTGTACATATATCGTTAATAGGAGAGACCTCAGTTCGAAGAGTTCAGGAACTGCAAAGGCTAAACTGTGATGGGTGATGAGAGAGGTCTCCATTTGGCCACAGCGGCAACGGCTTGACAAGATGCTGACTCTTGTCCCTCCCTCATACCCCTACGTAAGTTCACAATCAACGGCTGGTTGTAGTGTACCACTGCCGTGGGTCGCCGTTGGACCCTGATATCGTCACTCGTGTTCCATCCAGGTTTTCACGGCCCACCGCGTCGACCGGCCATCCTTTCATCGCCAGCGCCATTGGCAAGTCAGTTTGGTCAGCCTGGAGAAGAGCCTCTCCGTAGATGCCGAAGCATTCCCCTAAGCGCCCCCTCATTTTTGCTCATTATTTATCTGTCTTCGTCAAGGGAGCCGGGATGCCGAGGTTTTCGGCCTGGTCAGCTGACAGGACCCTTAAGACTCCCAAAACTTGGAACATGCATCGCGGAACCAGATCTTTAGTGGGGATTCAGACAGAACACCTAAGTATAGGTCATTCCTGGTGCAGGGCATTCACTGAAATCGGACTTACGAAACGCGGAGAACATGGAAGGGGGTGGGTTTTTTCCCTACTTCTTCATTTAATCACAGTCAATAGTCAATAGTCAAAGTGAACAATAGCAGAAGGGCCTCGACTGTCCGGGACCAATGTCCGGGGGGCTTCCAGGGTCCTTCCCGCCCCTGGGTGGTCATGAGGACGACGTGACTGACAAGCGGCGAGGCGGTCTGGAATTTTTGCATACCCATCTGACCCGGCGTGTTGGAGTGAGTGAGTCTGTGAGATATGTCCGGGACTCGGCCCCAGCTTTGCAAAGAGGACAAGGGCGCCTCGTCGGCGGGTGGTGGTCAGTAGATACGGCAATCGCGAGGCGATTGTGGAATCCGCGTGCGGCCAGGCGGATTGGCACCAGGACGGACGGATCCACGTGTTATTCGCGGCGATGGATGGCAATGGCGATGGAACCCGATGGCAATTATGGACCAGACTTTGCTCGTGAAAGGGAACACACAGCGCGCAGAAAAGTAGATACGCAGGCAGGTATCTGTACAGCAGGTAGCAAAGAAAGAAAAGGACGGGATGGATGGCTAGCAAAATCCGTGCTACATCAACGGCGGGGTGGTCATGGACAGGCCGGCCAGCTGAAGCTGCGGTGGGGCGGCCATCCCGTGACACTGCGAATCACGAGTCGCCAGCGCCCCACGGGCGGCCAACGGAGACTTCTGAGTGGCTAACTTCACTGACCGGATACCGCCACCCCTCGAGCACCCCTCGAGCACCCAGACTGGCGAGGGAAGTCACTCACTCCTCTGCGAGCGCTGAGCGGCCCTGCCGTCACGTTCAGAAGGGACTGGCGCTGGCGCTGGCGCTGGCGTTCAACTTTCAGGGTGGTGGGTGGGTGCGTCCTGTCTCAGGTACCCCGCGATCGCGTCTCGAGTCGTCAACCCGGCACCTGGGAGTTCCTTCCACGCGTGAATATGCGTGGTGGGATACTTGCCGACCGGCCCTGAGGGACATGGTGCCAAGACTCCAGATACCTTGATGCCTACTGTACCTCATACTGCGGCGCGCGTGTGGATGTGAGATGAGCTCACACCTCTCTCTCTACTTTGCCCTCTCTGTCTGTCTCTCGCTCACTGTGTGTCTTTATTCTATTCCCGTTGCATGCTTCCGTCACTTGTCAATTCACCGCTGGGGGTTGCTCGTTGCGTTGGTCTGAATTTCCTGGTTCATTCAAAATCCCCCTCCAGCCCACCGACGGCTGCTCGAGGGGCCCAGATACTTTTTTTTCCTCGTCTTCTTCTGTTTTCCTCCTTTGGTTACTCGTAGAAGTAGGTCGGCTATTAAGTGATCAGTTGCTCGCCTCTCGTCTCTTGCCTATCGTCACACACTCCGCCTCTCGGTCAATTCACCACAGTTGTCAGTAGTAGACAGCTGGATGTGGAGCTTCTCCGTCCTGGAAAAATCGACGGGTTTCTCGTGACTCGACCGCCCTTGATTCTGGATCACTTTGACGCAACAAAGGCAAAAGCTGTCAATTTCCTGGACCTGGATCCCGGAGCCGGCTCGATAACATCTTGTCGTTTTCACTCACGCTTCGCTCCTATACAACCCAACACCCTACTAGACAACCACAACTTATCATCAAACATACGCACACATATCCAACTCACTGAACTCACCAAACTCACCACCAGAAGAAACCACACAAAAAAAACCCACAAGAGGACAGCAGAAAATGATTGATCGTGGTCTCGGCCTCATCTGCCTCTAAAGCAGCAGCTCTCGCTTCTCGTTCTCTCCATCTCTCGTTGTTCTCTCATCAGCATCTTGTTTGCTGTCGCAGCACACATTTTAGTCGTATCGCCTAGACAATTATCGTCACAGCAAAGCGCCACAACGTCACACCCCCTTTTTTGATACCCCGAAGCATAAGACATCCTTCACCATGAAGTTCGGCAGGAAGTGCGCGCGCCCCCTTCTCCCCTGGAAACTCAAAGTTCTCGACACATCGGGATTCTCTCGTTATTATGTGTGACCGACGCTGACTCGAATCCCAGCCTCCCCCGCAACCAAGTCCCCGAGTGGGCGGCCTTCTACATCAACTACAAAGGCCTGAAGAAGCTGATCAAGGCGGCTGCGCAATCGGCCAAGGATGGAGAGAAGGTGGATCTTGCAGGTGGGCGGACTTGGACCGGACCGTGAGGGCGTAGCCCATCCCCTGACCGCATGCTGCAGAATTCTTCTTCGCCCTGGACCGCAATCTCGAAGATGTCGACAGCTTCTACAACCGCAAGCTTAGTGAGGCCGTCCGCCGTCTCAATCTGCTGCGCGACCGCTATGGCCGCGTCCACGACCTCGTTTCCAACCTCGACGAGGATGAGACCGAGGAGCTCATGGGCGCTCTCTACGAGATGCGCATCATGCTAAGGAACCTTAACTGGTTCGCTGAAATCAATCGCAGGGGCTTCGTCAAGATCACAAAGAAGCTCGACAAGAAGCTCCCCGAGACGGTCTCCCAGCACCGCTACATCTCGACCAAGGTCGACCCGCTGCCTTTTGCCAAGGACACCACCGGCACGCGCCTCCTCGCCGAGATCAACAAATGGATCTCCGCGCTGGGTGAAGCTCGCAACGTCGACGACGCCAGATCCGACAGGTCAGTGCGGTCGCTCGGCCGCGTCTCCTCCAAGGCCATGTTGACGCTGTCGCAAACACTACTCGACACCCTGGAGCAGGCCATTCGCAATGACGATGTCGAGTCGTTGAAGACCGGCTTGAAGGACGGCAACGTGTCCGGTGAGCAGGCATCTCAGGGCTTGCTTCTGAACATGCTGCAGCGCTCCATTGCTGCGAGGTCCAAGGCTTGCATCGCCTATCTAATCGAGCAGCTGCCGTCCATCCACGAGCCCGACGACATCAACGAGCGAAACTGTGTTCACAGACTCGTCATTCACATCGGCCGTACCAAGTCTTCCGACCCTGACAACGAGCCCAAATCGTACCCTTTCCCCATTGGCACGCAGTTTACTTCTCACGACCTGCAGCCAGCAGTCTCCCAAGTCGTCACCCCCCGGGCGCTCAACCAGAACGAGGCGAAGCTGCTCGGCAAGGACGACGAGGCGGTCCAGATTCTCATGTATCTCCTCGATACTCTGAAGCCCGAGCACAGAGAAGCACTCAGTGCGAGGGACTCGTTTGGGCGACTGCCGCTCCACTACGCCGCCCGATTCGGCTTCGTGGTCGTCTGCCAGATCATCATGGCCAAGATGCAGGAGTGGGGCCAGTTCAACGTCGAGAACGGCATTGATGCTCCCGAATGGCAGGACAACGACGGCTACGCCCCGCTGCATTTGAGCGTCGTGGGCGGACACCCTCTGACGACCAAGGCTCTTCTCCAGGGAGAGAACTGGCAGGGTGTTAGCGTCAAGAAGGCCGAAATGAGACGAACCGTGTCCAAATCCGGCGCTGTTCTCGCCATGGCCACCAAATCCAACTACAAGGTCATCGTGGAGATGCTCGTCGACGCTGGGGTTGACATCAACTGGCAGGACAAGACGGGTGAAACCGCACTGCACCTTGCCGCGCGCCTCGGTCACGATGAGATCGCCAAGTCGCTGATCAAGGGCACGGATGAGCAAAAGGCCGATCTCGAGATCGCGGAGAACACGTACGCCTGGACGCCACTTCACGTTGCTGCCGTCGACGGCCACCTCTCGGTGGTCCAGTTGCTCGTCGACTCGGGCGCAGTCGTCGCCAAGGCCGATTCTTCTGGCTGGACCGCCAAGGAACACGCTGCGCTGCGTGGCCATCTGGACATCGCCAGGCTCCTCGCGAACCAAGCCGAGTCCGAGATCGTCCAGCCTACGAGCAGCCTCAAAATCTCCAACGAGAGCTCTCCCCGCTCGTCGTCTCCCGAGAACACGTCGTCGATCGACGGCCGCAAATCCGACGGCTACGTCCGTCCTGTGGAGCCGGTCAAGACCTTTGGCCATCGCTATCTCACCGACAAGAGCATGGTCCTTGTCAGCCTTGGATCGATGGACATGCGCAAGAACCTCGAGGCCGTCAAGCTTGACCGCGTGCCCTTGACCGAAGCCCATCTGACAGAGCTTGACACGGCTTTGTCCATTGTTGTCTCGGCCAGCGGTGCCCAAGGCGAGCCTACCATTGTTGACTTACCGGTCCATGAGACCGTTTCCACCGAGCCAATCGTGTTTACGGCAGCCGACCCCTCTCAGGTCAAGCTGATGTTCGACATTGTCCCGACTTACTCTGGGAATGAGAAGAACAAGATCGGACGCGGTGTGGCCCTCCTCTCCTCCATCAAGCCCACTTTGGGCACGAAACGGATGAATCTCCAAGGCGATGTCTGTGTGCCGATCTTGGCGAACAACTTGGATGTCATTGGTACCGTCAACTTCAACTTTTTGGTCGTCACACCCTTCTCGCATCCCAACATGGAGATCAACTCCCAGCAGACGTACTGGAAGAAGCTAGCCACGACGATGGTCATTGGTCACCGCGGCATGGGTAAGAACATGACGAGCAACAAGTCTCTCCAACTGGGAGAGAACACGGTGCCTTCTTTCATTGCGGCGGCCAACCTTGGCGCCCAGTACGTCGAATTCGATGTGCAGCTCACCAAGGACCACGTGCCAGTTATCTACCATGACTTCCTTGTCAGCGAGACTGGTATCGATGCCCCGGTTCACACCCTGACCCTGGAGCAGTTCTTGCACATCAACCCAGACTCAAACCGCACAAACGGTGTCAATGCAGTCAATGAGAGAATCGAGAAGGTTCGAAACAATGCGCCGGGTCCCAGGCAACGGTCTTTGTCCATGGGCTACGCCGGCGACAGTCTCAACGGGGGCGGCCTCGAGGAGCGCATGAAGCACACGCGGGACTTCAAGAACAAGGGCTACAAGGCCAACTCGCGTGGCAACTTCATCCAGGCGCCGTTTGCCACGTTGGAAGACCTTTTCCGCCAGCTCCCCGAGCACATTGGCTTCAACATCGAGATGAAGTACCCCATGCTCCACGAGAGCGAGGAGCAGGAGATGGACACGTACGCCGTCGAGCTGAACTCCTTCTGCGACACGGTCTTGTCAAAGGTGTACGACCTGGCGGGCAACCGACACATCATCTTCAGCTCTTTCAACCCCGACATCTGTCTTTGCTTGAGCTTCAAGCAGCCGTCGATCCCCATCATGTTCTTGACCGATGCAGGCACCTGCCCCGTTGGTGACATCAGAGCCTCTTCGCTGCAGGAGGCCATCCGGTTCGCCAGTCGCTGGAACTTGATTGGAATCGTTAGCGCCGCCGAGCCTCTCATCAACAGCCCTCGGCTGGTCAAGGTCGTCAAGGAGAGCGGCCTCCTCTGCGTCAGTTATGGAACGTTGAACAACAACCCCATCATGGTTCAAGTAAGTGCCGGTCGTCTTTTCCGTTCCTCGACGACAACCAGTGCTGACCGTTTCGCAGCGTCAAGTGAAGGAGGGCATCGACGCGGTCATCGTAGACAACGTCCTCGCCATCAGAAAGGGTCTCACGACCACCGAGGCCGAGGTTCTCAACGGCGAGGTCGAGACCTCGGAGGAGGGATCGGAGACTGGCGACTCGGTTTAGAAACAAGAGGGGGAAACCATCTGCGGCTCCACAGCACGGGGAAAAGAACAAAATGACTTTGCATGGCATAGCGTAACAGGAAGGGAGAAATGGCATATACAGCTGGTCGTGAAGAGTTTCCGAGCGGCTTTCAACACGTATTAAGGGAGGGCAAGAGGCTTAAGCACGCGTCTGCGATGCAGTGAAAGGTTCAATTCGGGCGGTCCGTCTTGGGATCCGGGAATTCTGTGGTTGGATGGTCGTTGCGGATGAGCATCTACTCCACGTACATGATGATTCCGGTACCTAGAGTGCTGTTGAAAGTGCGATCGAATGTAATCGTATGATGCATCTGGGAAGGTGGAAATTATGCTGGCTCTACCTGCCGCCCCCTTGTCCACTCACCAGTTCGTCTGACGCTGTCCACAGTCGCTGTCTTGCACCTATTCGCCTGGTGGCTCACGAAGCCCAACGGCGACATGTAGATTATGATGAATGGCGGGTGATGCCCATCCCATAAGGGAAATATAAGCGAAAGGAACCCTCTCAAAGTTGCCGACCTCCTCCCTCCACAACCATCCCTCCATTACCAACAAAAAGACAAAAAAACATGCCTGCCTCCTTGCTCACTCACGGCAGATCCTCCATCGCCACACGACCTGCCTAGAAGCAAAAGAGTTGCGCCGAGGGGGAATCGAACCCCCGGCTCCCCGACGCTGCTTGATGGCAACGGAGAATTTTACCACTAAACCATCGGCGCTTGGTATTGATACTTGAACCCCTGACATGTTTCCAGATCGTGGGTCGTTGAATGATTCGGTCTGCAAAGAGGATTATATCGCGCATTTCGACTGGGGTTGTGTTGTTTTGGTGTTTTGAGGTGGATCTTGGTGGGGCCGGTCGTGCGGCCGGTGCCGGGGACGGAGGACGGGGGAGGAGGGAGACAGGCGTTGCCGAAAATGGCTTGGGGGCTCCGAGCTGGCTTGTAGGAGAGGAAGGATGACAGCAGAACTAGCCTACAGTGTGCTTGTACTGGGCGATGAAGATCCATTGGCGTGTAACTGTCATCGCTGTTGTAAAATCCCCAAACGAGCTTAGAGACGATATAAACCATTCAAAGGACGGTCTATGGACAGCAGGTCGATAATCCGGCGAGGCAACCGTCTCTTCTTATACGGCATATCCCCTTGCGATTTCCAGTTGCCCGCCCGGCCATGTCAGCCGCCGGCTCACCATAGATGCACGAATCCCCGGGCTCCCCCCAACGCCGTGAAGCGGGGACCGGTTCCGACCTCGGCGGGACGAAGAGCCGAGGGATGGGGATGGGCCCCAGGTGGGTGGTTGATGGCACATGAATGGCTGGAATGGCGTCATGCCGCTGGTTGGTGTGGGCGGGGACAGACTCCCACGCAGCCCACGCTGGGGCTCGAATCTGAATGGTGCGGGGGAGGCTCTTGTTAATCATCATGCAATGGAGGGGTAAAGTGACGGCGTGTTGGGGTCGAGGAGGGCGTGGAGGGGTCGAACCGTGATAAATAGGGTGAGACTTTGACTTTCTACTCAGTCCTTCACGATACATCACCTATCAAAATCCATTGAAATAGGCCTAGACTCAAACATTGGGATTGCCTCAACATAGAACCATTGCAAGGACACACACTGAACGTCAAAATGACCAAGATTCTGCTGACAGGTGAGTGTCGTCCACAACCCAACCCAATTTTTTTTAATTCTTTTTGTATTTTATGATTTAAGCTTTTTGAACTTCTCGTGCCGCTGGTGGCAGACGTGGAAATCCAACAATCTCATCCACTAGACGATACAGTTAAACAGGCCCCCCCCGAGACACAAAAGACTAACACTGCACATAGGCGGCTCCGGCTTCATCGCCGCGCACATCCTTGAGCAGCTCCTGGCGCGCGGACACTCGGTCGTCACGACCGTCCGCTCCGAGGACAAGGCCCAGAAGATCCGCGACGCCCACAAGGACCTCGACGCCTCGCGCCTCGCCGTCGCCATCGTCCCGGACATTGCGCGCGAGGACGCCTTCGACGAGGTCGTCAAGACGCCAGGCCTCGAGGCCGTGCTGCACACGGCCAGCCCCTTCCACTTCAACTGGACCGACGCCAAGAAGGAGCTCGTCGACCCGGCCGTCGTCGGCACGACGGCCATCCTGCGCGCGCTCAAGAGAGACGCCCCCGGCGTCAAGCGCGTCGTCGTCACGTCGTCCTTCGCCTCCATCATCGACGAGGCCAAGCTCGAGGACCCGGCCACCGTCTTCACCGAGAAGCACTGGAACCCCGTCACCCTCGAGGACATCGGCCGCAGCCCCGCGACGGCGTACCGCGCGTCCAAGAAGCTCGCCGAGAAGGCCGCTTGGGACTTTGTCGAGCAGGAGAAGCCGGGCTTCGACCTCGTGACGGTGACGCCGCCGCTGGTGCTGGGCCCCGTCGTGCACCACTTCGCGGACCTCGGCAGCATCAACACCTCCAACGAGCGCGTCGTCGACCTGGTCAAGGGGAAGTGGAAGGACGCCGTCGCGCCGACGGGCGCCGCGTACCTGTGGATCGACGTGCGGGACCTCGCGCTGGCCCACGTGCTGGCGCTCGAGAAGGCCGAGGCCGGCGGCCGCAGGCTGTTCACGACGGCCGGGTGGTTCAGCAACGCCGAGATCGCGGCCATCGTGAGGAAGAACTTCCCCGAGCTGAAGGACCGGCTGCCGGCCGAGGGGACCAAGGGCGGCGAGCTGCCGCCCAAGGACAAGGTGTACGGGTACGACGACAGCGAGACGGCCAAGATCCTGGGCATCAAGTGGCGGACGCTGGAGGAGAGCATCACGGACCTGGTCAAGGACATCAAGGGGTTTGGTATCTAGGGGCGGGGGATGGGTGATGGTCTCCGGGTGGTAGTGAAGATAGATGACTCGGGCACGAGTTAAACCTCACCAACAATTCTAAGGCGACGAGATTTTTCTAATTTTTTTAGTAATCCCTTGTCACGAAAACGGGCTCCTTGGAATGTGGCCGGTGCGAAGAAGCGGACTGTCGGAACCCCATGTGCGACATCTCTGAAGAAAGCCGCCTATCCCGGCCTCGTCATGCTGTCACCGGGCAACAAGAAAACTTCTGTCGAGAGGGCCTTGTACCGATTCCGAGAAGAATTACACGGTCTTCAAGCCCGCTCCGTCCGCTTCAGGTTTCCAATAAAGCAACCAATCCATCCACCGTCTCAAGTTCCTGGGACCAGCATCTCTGGATTATCTCGGCAAAAAGGATGCCGTTTAGATTGAGAAAAGCGTGGCTGGAGTATCTCTGCACCACTGCTTCACTCTGGAACTCGTGGAGAAGGAGCCACGCCCCCCATCATGTCGTAGATCGTCGGACCCAGGCCAAAGAGGCCCGACTTGGCCATCTTGACAATGTCACCATCGGGCAAATGTTCACCGAAAGACGTTGAGCCGAGAGCCATATTAACCTTTCTGACTCAAAGACGGGATTTCCTCCTTGCCGTCATGGCAGCCTGGTTTGGACCATCGGGCCCAACACGCACTCAGCACAGCCGCAACCTCACCACCCTCCTTTAGGCCGCCGGCATGTTATGTTATGTTTCAGCGTTGGTTCACAGTGTTTTTCATTCATGGGAAAACGCAGTAGGTTCGGCGGCAGATCGGTTGGCTCTTTGGAATATGCCCAATGCAACGCCGGGGAAGTCAAGTCGTACAACCTCAAATGACGTGGCATAGCCCGGTCTGATCCGTAGAACACCCTCATGAAAACAAAGCCTTGTCTGCTTTACTGGCCGTGAGAGCTAGGGATCGGACTCTGACAGTCGTAGCTGTAGAGGTAGATCCAATGATGCATCATGTTCATCTTCAACCGATATAAACCGGGTCTAGAGGGTGCGCCGAGATAACTTACACAGATGAGATCACTAGAGCACTTGGGATCAAGGCCAAAGATACCACCAACAAATTTCCTACAGTCTGGAATAAGGGCGACGACGCAACAACAAATTCTATCTATTGATTACGGAACGCTTATTCCTCGGAGAGCCTGACTGGACTGGCAATGTAGCAAGACAACTGCCACTGTGCGGCAACGCAACTAATTCTCCTAGAGACGTGGAGGTCTAACTAGCTCATGGACTCGTACCAGCCACGATATAAATCCCTTGCCAAATGATCAAGAACTTTGTTTAACCATTCAGAAATGCCTCCATACCGTCACGTGCGTCTACAAAGCAGCATTCAACCCCCAGCCCCCCAGATCATGTCGGCCACTGCGGCCATCACGACCATCACGGCCGCCGCGGTTACCGTGGCCACCACGACCACCGCGAGGATCGTGACCCTCACGGACGCCGTGATCATCGTAGCCATCGTAAGCATGGAGACTGGCAAAACTACGAGGGGGCTCGTACCCCAAGGCCAAATTCCGAGGTCTCCACAGGACCCGCGGCATGATGTCTTCGAAATCCTCGACGTTGTGCTGCGCGCACCGCGTCGGGTCCGGGGCGCGGGGGTCGGACCTCTCGGGGCAGCCCGACCGTCGACACCTCGCGTGGTTCCGACAGAAGTCCGAGTTCTCGACGGACGCGTCGTGGCAGCCCGGCCGTCGGCATCTCGCATGGGCCCGGCAGAAGTCCGAGTTGTCGATGGGCCCATCGAGGCACCCCAGCCGCCGACACCTCGCGTGGGCCCGACAGAAACCCGAAGAGCTGTCGACGAGCCCCTCGGCGCAGCCCGGCCGTCCGCACTTGGCGTGGGAACGGCAGAATCCCCCGGCGTTCTCGGCGGATCTCTCGCTGCAACCCTCCTCGCCGCAGGCGTGGGCCCGGCAATACGGCGAGAGCGGCAGGTGGACGCCGAGCATCAGCATCGTCTGCGAGAGGGCCATGCGCACGCGCAGCTGCGGGCAGCCCGCGACGGCGCACTTGTGGTCCGCGCAGTGCTCGCTGAACTGGTGGCGCTCGTTGTTGCAGGCGCGGTGCGAGCAGATGTGGTCCACGCAGAGCGAGGTTCCATCGACGACGGGGGCGTCACAGTCGGGCCGGCGGCATCGGCTCTGCAGGTCTGGATGCCGTGTTAGATAATGTCTTTCGAATCATTATTGTGTCCTCGGTAGCAGATCGAGGTGGGAAAGGAGGAGATACCGGGCCGAAAGGAGATGAGCCGCCGAGAGACAAACAAGAGTGTATTCGGACTGATTCCAAAAGGGGGGGAGGGGGGCGGAAGAAGGGGCACACTTACGCTCCTCGCACATCTCCTTGACATTCTCCCCGTCCACCACCCGGAACCGATCGCACCCAGGCGACGCGCAGGCGCGGTGCCTGGCGCAGTAGTGCTCAAACTCGCCCTTCAGCTCGCAGCCGAGCCTCGCACACTGGTGCCGGGGACAGAAGTCGCCCAGCCAGTTCCGGTTCCAGCAGTCGCGCACGTCGCACTCGTGGTTCTTGCAGTACCGCGACCGCTCGGTGCGGTTGGTGCGGGACCGTATGCAGCCGGCCTCCTCGCACACGTGTGCGGCGCAGACGTCCTCGGTACCGGGCGCCTTCTCGGCGTCGCAGCCGCCCTCGAAGCGGCAGAAGTGCACGCCGCAGTGGCGCGAGGGCACCCCCTGCTCGTCGAGGTGGGCGAAGCGCCGGCAGCCGGCCGTCGCGCACATGCTGTGGCGGTCACAGTACCGGGACGGGTCGTTGGGGTCGCCCGAGGCGCCGGGGCAGCGGGCGAGGCAGGCCGGTGATGCGCACGTGTGCGAGGCGCAGAACGGGGACGGGTCGGCCTTGCGGTTCGGGCAGTCGATGTGGTCGCAGCGGTGGCCGGGGCAGTATTTGTAGTCGAGGCCGTTTGGGTGGTTACGCTCGTTGGCGCAGCCCGGCTCGAGGCAGTTGTCTCGGGAGGTGTCAGCAATAGAAAGATGGATAAATGAATGTCTCGAGGTGCGAGATAGGGGAGCGAAAGGCTGAAAGGGGGCTCAAGTGAACGTACGATACTGCGAACAGAACCGGAAATCTTTCGGGTCGTTGCTCTTGACGTAGTTGGTACATCGCTGGTCGTTGATCGAGCCCGTGCATAGGAGATCTAGGGACGAAAAATGAACAAGACAGGATGACGATGGGGGTAGGGGCTTCTCAGGGGTCGCATACGATGATGGCAGAATCCCTTGTTGGTGGCCCGCAAGTTCTTGCACGCGGAGTTGCCCTCAACCCTTCTACAACAGTGAAGACTGCAGAAGCGAGACTCATAGCGGTCGTCGCCCTTCTTCAACGTGACTCTGTTTTTGGGGCAGCGGCCCATGGGCGTCGTGTACCTACAGAGGTTGTCCAGCTCCTGAGGCGACATGTAATATCTCTTGCTCATGTTTGGATCCTGGTTCTGCGGTTGTCAACCAAGTGGGATCAAGTAGGATCTTGGTAAGCTCCAATCAATAAAAGAATCGAGAGAGAAAGAAAAGGAGCCGAGGGAGTTGTCTACGAGTCGACGATGGTGAATGAAGCCAGCTTTGTTCGAGGTGAAGGACTGCGCGGGGGGGAAGCCTGGTTTTGTGATCGTACCGTGGGCGGGGGGGTCAGGGAAAGGAGTCGGTGAGCAGGCAACTACAAGGCGGACCAAGGCGGCTCTGCGTAGCAGACTTGTGCTTGTGGAATGTGAATGACAACCAACGGTAGACCGCAAAGCCTGGGCGACGTGAGAGAGACCAGTGCTCCGAGGTGGGACGAAGAAGGAGTGTTCATGTGGAGGCACCGGCCGAGACTCGGGTGGGCGCCCTCTCTCTCCCTCTCTTTCTCGATGGGGGATAGGCTTTCATGGCGTAGAAAAAGGGTTGGGAGGAGGAGCAACAACAACAACAACAGCATGTCTGTTGAGTAGGTACGACGAGGTATCTGGGTGACGTAACGCGTGCTTCGTCATGTTGCCATGCTACTGAGGAGCGGTGTGCCGCACAATGGTTGTACGCAGCATGTCGATACCCGGCCTCTGGTTTCAACAGCCAAGCAAGTTCGGGAAAACTATGAGACATTAGCATGTTCGCCTTTGTATCGAGATGACAAGAGGGGGGAGGGGTGTGACATGCAGGAAATCCTTGGGCTGGTGGAGGACGATGACAGCTAAGGATGGAGGGGGGGGGGGGGGGGGGGGGGGGGGGGGGGGGGGGGGACACGAGAAAACAGAGCACTGTGCTACAGCAACAGGTCGAAGAGAGACGGCGGTATCCTCGCATGTTCGGGCATCTGTCGTGTCGAGCACTTCTCCTTCTCTTCTCTCTCCTCCTACAGCGACAAAGGGTACGTAAGTAGGTGGGTTGAACCATATAGAACAGCCTACTGTCGACTTCCAGCTGGTGGGCTCACCAATGGGTCGTATTGGACTACTCATAATGTGTCTAGGCGCCTTTAATAGCCTCATTCGAATTTGCATGCTTTTTTCGGTTCAGTACTGGTTCTTCACCATGATGACACCCTCCCTCAAACCGCTTCGAAGACTTTCTTTACCGCACGACGTAACAAACGGGCACGCATGCATCAGTAACTTATTCCTACAAACGAAATGATACACTCATTCGAGTTTAACTTCGACTCGTCGAGTCCAGGCGCTGTCTACTCGCTTAGGGAACCGAGCGCTATCGCCCGCTGTGTCCGGGTTCTCGCCTTTCGTAGGTATCCATAAACCCTCCATACCTAGATACTCAACAGCCAGCCAGTATATGCCTAATGTCAACGCCCTATTCGCAGGGCGTCTCAAAGCCCCTGGATTAGGTGGAGGGGAGAGTGTTATATGCGGGTAGTCGTCTGTTGAACCCTTTTACTTGAGTTTGTAGTTTGGCCCGAGGAGTGTCGCCCAGAACTCGTACCTGAACCCGACTGAACCTGCCCCGCCTAAGCCTGCCCTACTTTTGTCCAAAGCAGATGAAAATTTGCACCTTCCTCGAACCGCTGAAAACGCCTGCCATGCTGTACCGATGAAATGATACAAGACGTATGAGAGTGAATCTCTACCCGGGCCGCGACTCGGCTCTCGCACTCCTGCATGCTGCTGATAAAGGGAATATGTGTATGAGGTGGTTTCTTGTCCATGTCACCCAGGGTGGCTCCAGATCATGACTTCTGGTTTGGTCCAGAAGCGATGCCTTCCGTCGAGGCAGGCGGTGGCGGCGAAGGAGGCGGCGGCGCCGCAGAGCCTCCGTTGGGTCCGGGAGGCGAAGGGAACGGAGGCGGTATCGTCTGGCCGATATTGGCGGCCGCACTCGCAGGTACCTTCATCGGGCCCTTGGGCATGGGTGTACGACCGACGAGCTTCTCGCCACGGATGACCTTCTCTACCTCGTTCTTGTCTAGGGTCTCGTACTCGACAAGAGCCTTGGCCAGGAGGTCAAGCTCCTTGCGCTTCTCCGTGAGCAGCACGCGCACCTTCTCGTACGACTCGGTCAGAGTACGCTGCACCTCCGACTCGATGATGGCCTTGGTCTCTCCGCTGAGCTGGTCGTAACGCTCGCCATACTCCACGGGGCCAAGCCTGGCCGACATGCCGTAAAGAGCAACCATCTGGTAGGCCAGGTTGGTAGCGTTTTTGAGGTCCTGGGTAATGTTAGGAATGCGAAAACAATCCGCGGACAACAGGGTCAACTTACACTCGAGACACCCGTTGTCACCTTGTCGGTGCCGTAAACCAGCTCCTCAGCAAGCTTCCCACCAAGAGAAGTCTCAATGAGACTCTTCATATCCCTGGTCGTGTAAGAATACTTATCCATCTCGGGGAGATGGGCCGTGTGTCCCAGACTCTGGCCACGAGGTAGAATGGTGACCTTGTAGAGCTTGTTAGGGCCGCTCTCGTGGTAGAATGACACAAGGGCGTGGCCGGCCTCGTGGTAGGCCGTCATTTCCTTCTCCTTCTCGCCAATGACCATGCTCTTGCGCTCGGCTCCCATGATGACCTTGTCCTTGGCCCACTCGAAATCCGTCATGCTGACGGCGGCGGCCTTGAGCCTACTGGCTCGGACGGCAGCCTGGTTGACAATGTTCTCGAGCTCGGCACCGGAAAGGCCGCCGGTGCTGGAGGCGATGGCCTCGAAGTTGATTCCGGGGGCAGCCTTGATCTTCTTGGCGTGATACTTGAGGATTGCGATGCGGCCGCGGACGTCGGGCAGAGGGACGGTGACGTGGCGGTCGAAACGTCCAGGTCGGGTCAGGGCCTTGTCGAGAAGTTCGGGAAAGTTGGTCGCAGCGATGATGACAACGCCACTGTTCTGCTCGAAACCGTCGAGTTCCGTCAGCAGCTGGTTCAGCGTCTGCTTGTGGTAAGCGGCATCCCTGGTATTGCGACGTCCGCCAATGGCATCGAGTTCATCAATGAAGATGATGGCGGGAGACTTGGACTTGGCCGACGCAAAGAGATCGCGGACACGCTTGGCACCGACACCGACGTAGACCTCGTCGAACTCGCTGCCGGACATGTAGAAGAACGGCACGCCGGCCTCGCCTGCGACGGCGCGGGCTAACAGAGTTTTACCGGTACCGGGGGGTCCGACCATGAGAATACCCTTGGGGAGCTTTCCGCCGAGCGTGGAGAACTTTTCGGGGTTGCGCAGGAAATCGACCAGCTCCTGGAGTTCGTCCTTGGCCTCGTCGGCGCCGTGAACGTCGGCGAAGCGGGTGGTCTGGTTCTCGGCCTTGGCCTCGCTGTCGACCTTGCCGCCGGGTCGCTTGAAGAGGTTAAGACCCTCGACCAGCATCGTGACGGCAACCAAGCTAAAATAGGTGAAGAGGCAGAACCAGAGGAGAAACTTGACCCAGCGGAAGACGATGCCACCAAACGACTCGTCGACAATGACATGGAGCGGACCGGTTTGACCGCTGCCCTGCACCTTGGCGGTGGCCATGTTGGAGTCGCGCGATCTCGCGGCGAGCGCCTGGCCGACAGCCTGCAGCTGCGCCTGAGACAGGTTGCCGGGGGCCTGCTGGCTCGCGTCCTGACCGGGAACAGCGCCGACATTGCCAAAGGCGGAGGGCAGATGGTCGTGCCCCCCGAGGCCTCCGACAGCGGCGGTCCTCTGCATGCCGAGTGCCTGGGCGTATGCCTGATCCACAGCCTCGTTCCTCGCGAACCGACCAGAGTTGTAGCGCTCGATGACGATGGCAGGCATGTTGGCCTTGAGGAGGAGCTGGTAGAAGGCGTTCTGGGCGGTGGCGCTGCCGGGATTCCTGTTCGCGGCTGCTTCACGGCTGGCGAGGAGGTTGCGCGAGATGGGGTGGTTCGTTCCGAAGAGGCGTTGTTGACGTTGCTGGAGGAGCGCAAGTCCCAGACCGGGACCTCTCGCGAAGGGGACGGCTACGGGGCGAGCAGACAAGGCGGATGCAGAGGCAAGCCGGAAGACGGATTGCATCGTCGCGGGCTGCATCACCGCCCGCCGGAGGAGTGGGCTGGTCGCGCTCAGCGCCAGCGCTGCCGGGCGTAAGGCCATGTTGCCTTTGGGATGGCCGGACGAGGGGCGCGTGTCGTTAGAGTGGACGCTTCTTCTTCGACCGTTGGCTGGTGCTGTATGTATTGAATTGCGGGAGAGGGGGAGGGGGGAACAAAGTTCGTGTAGGGGAATCCCCTTCCGAAAGAAAAGGAGAAGAGACTTCTTCAGCTACTGTCGACGTCGTGATTGTAGTTTGGATGAAGATGTCATGATCCACGCGCGGATGCTCGTCGTCTTCTTGTTGGGAGGCGGCGAACCGGGGCGACGGGTGGATCTGGCTTACGTTGAGGCAAAATGCGCTAGTTGACGGTAACTCAAATGCCCACGACAGGCGGTGCTGCCTTCCGAGTTTTTCCCTGCTCCGAACGGGCCGCGACCGGGGAAGGAGACAGGAGCAGCGCTGCACGGGCTCACGTGACAGGTAAAGGTACGTGTCCATCGCGCTGCCCGGCTTGATTCTAGAATATCCCCCCCCGGCTGTGAGGAAAGACCGATCCGGCAATTAACGACATGGGCCTACCGACAAGGGGGGTGTCCGTCTGGCCTCATCCCATTGGCTGATATTCTTCCGTCAGCCCAGATTAAATCTCATTTCCAGGTTTTGACGAACCGCTCACGGGAGTGACCCAAGACGAACAAAACTGGTTGGAAATCCAATTGTCTGTTCAGTCTCTGTTTCGGCTATCCTCTTTTGGTCAGTTCTTACTGAGAGTCTTCTCACGTCCATAGGCAATATCCCGCAGATGTCATCAGTGAGGTGTCTGATTGGTCATAATTCCAACCAATCACAAAACTGCATCCGCCACTCCACCTGCATGCACACCTCTTGCAGCATCACCAAAGGGACGAAATGGCTGCATTCCTCCGCTTTCAGACAGACCCAAATCACTTGGGTCCTCTCAGTTTGGTTACGCGCCCGCGTCGAAGACGTTGTTCCCATCGCTCCCTCCCCTCTCTCAGCCACTTGCCTGATTCTCTCTCTCTTTCTCTCTCTCTCACGCCCTCGCATAAGCCCATTCTTCAACCTCCTGTTCCATCAGAAATCTCATCCACCATGTCACTCACATTAATGTCAGCCTTCAACGCTCACAGGACCGGCTCTAATCTCACCGCAAGCCCCTTTAGACGACAAGGCTCGTCACGTTTGAATGCGCCAGAGGCTCATCCGTTCCCGTAAGCGAACAACGAACCTCTGGCCTACTCTCCTGCCATCGTCACCACTTCGGTCCCCCCCCCCCCCCCCCCCCCCCCCCCCCCGATGCCTTTAGATGGCGAGCAGCACAGGTCGACAAATGGGCCAGCCGAGACACGCTTAACCTGGACGAGTAGCTTGAAGGCAACAATGACCACCGAAAAGCGGCAAGTCACCGCGTTCTCGGATACAGTCATCCCGAATATACATACCCGTGTTCCTTGCCTATCGCCAAATTCACGCAGGTATCGCGAACAACAACCAACAACTTCATTCGTCCACCCACAAAACCCTACATTTTTTTGCCGGAAACAAACAGACCACGCTCACATAAAGAAGAACCCAAACGCTTACGCTACAAAACAGACTTGGCTATGGTCGATAACCAAACCGACGACTCACCACATATACGCTGAAATCCAGCTCCTCGTCACGCGCCGCGTCTTAGCCGGTATTTTTGTCCATCAGGACTGATGGAACCTCACACTGTTCCATTCGTTCTCATCCTCGCTCTTCCCAAACTTGGGTAGTTCCCCAGTTGTTGAACTCAGCCTTGACTTTAAATCTTGAACAAAAAGTTTCTTTATTTTCCTTTTTGACTGACAAGGTATCGGTTTCCTGAGCTATCTCCCCTCCAACTGTTATCCCATAAGCCATTGCAGAATTCCCGCGCAAAATACAGACAAAAAGGGACACTAAAATTACATATACACAGCGGACCCTTTCTGTCTTCCGCTCACACTATCTTTCTCGCCCTCTGTTTTCCTCATCCACCTCCCTTTTTGGCTATTGCTCCATCATCATCCGCCGTACCGAGGAATACACCGGTCTAGGGGAATACGCCGCCTCCTGACAGAGAAATCGTCGACATCGTACTGTTGTTACACGGGAGTGTTGTTTGGCTTTCTCCAATGCTGCGAGGCAATGGGGGGGAAACAACATCGAAAAAAGGAGAAAAGAAAACAGACATGAGCTGCTTGCCCCTTCCATCTCCCAAAACAAACCCACGACCGAGCCTATCGTATATCAGGCATCGTGTCGCTGACGGTCCCTTTTTGCTCCTGTTCCGTTCCTTTCGCCGCCCTCATTATCCCCTCTCGCCACTTTCGTCTCTTTCCCTCCTCCCAAGGTCGTAAAAGGAGCCGTCAGTGTTGGGATATCGTAAAATGATACCCCTTTCTTCCCGTCCCTGCTCCCCGTCGGCCCGCCCAGCTTTGATTGTTATGCTTTCGTTGCATCGTGTCAGCGAGAGAGGTGCCCTGTGCCGACATGGTCGACACTCAAGGCACCTTTGCTCGTCATGATAAAAAGTTGGAAAAGAGCGAGTATAATATGAAAAAGAGAATATTAGGTAAAGCAGCAAAACCGCCGTCGATGCCGAGCCAAGCTCCCAGGAAAGGACAGTGTTCCCCGAGCAGTACATGCAGACCGATGAGCGAGGACAAGGACAATATTAACTTCGAAAAACGGCGAGGGTGGGCATTCCCGGATAGTACATTCCTGAAAAATAGAACGAGAACAACGCGCATATTCGACCTCAAGCGGGGGTAATCATATGTGCTGGACAAAGAAAAAAAAGCGCCTGAAGGCAGGGAGCCTCGAAGCAAAAGTCGAGGATGATCGCGATGACAGGGTCTAGGAACCCGGGGAGGACCACACCACACGAGATGTGCTGGGGTTTGGCCCTTCCTTTTTTTTTTTTTTGTCCGACGCTCTTGACACCTTTGACGATGACACAGCAACGTGGAAGATGTGTCGGATAATGTGTGGTGGGTTATATGTGGTTGCTGGGCACGAAGTATTGGAACCCAGACGCGCGCATGAAAGGACAAATTACCACCAGTGATTGTATACTTTTGGGGTTTAGTTTGCACCGGTTGTCTCCTGTTTTTCTTCTTCTCTTTCCCGGGTCAACTGCCAACATAAAAGAATGAATGACAGATTTCTTGGTGTCGCTTTGGGGTGTTTCTGGGAGGCGTCCGGGTTTGGGAATTGCACTCCCTCTGGTCGCAACACAATCGACAGCTCGGTTCTGTGGAGCCCGTATGGTATTTCCTTCTCTTTCTCTCAAAAAAACGCGGGGGAATATGAAAATCAAATCGCCGTCAATGATTTTCTGATGCTGGTGGTACAGACGATGACCCGAAGCCGGGCACCGATGGAAGAGTTGATGGATAGACATATGTGTCGAAGGGACTGTGTGGCAGGGCTGGTTTCGCGAGCCATGGTCGAGTGGCTCTTCGTGTTGGGCCTCTCTATAGGTTCTCGATCCGTGCCGAAGGCAGCTGCATCGAAGGGTCTTCGAACTCGATCTTGGGGCCTCCCCAGGGATCGTACACGCTTGAGCCGTAGGTGGGAAGCTGGCCGATGGTGGCGACCTCGACCGGCGCCTGGTACGGAACGCTATTCCAGTACTCCTCGGGCTGCCCCTGGGGCGTCGGTGAGGCGTACTGGCTGACCTGTTGCTGCTGCTGGGGAGGAGGCTGCGGCGGCTGCGTCGGGATCGGCTGCGGGGTATGAATCTGCTGTTGCATCTGCTGGTGCTGGTAGGGGACCATGCCCGGTTGCTGCTCGACGACGGGGGAGGCGTGATGCAGGGCATACGTTGCTGCTTGGGTTGGCTGGTGAGTATAAAACCCTTCCTGAGTGGATGGGCTCCTACCCGATGCTGCCGAGAAGCTGCTCGGGCTGCTTTGGATGGACTGGTTCATACCAGGTGCAGAGTACGGAATATCGACCTGCTGCTGTTGCTGCCGGGGCACTTGCGCGTACATGTTGGTGTTCATGGTAGCGACGCCCGGGTTGCCCTGCTCCGTCACAAAGTACGGCGGCTGGGGCATGCTGGCCGTTCGCTGCAGCATGACGGCAGAGTGCTGCTGCTCGTGGACCGACTGGCCGTGGAATTCGTGCGGGCCGCCCGAGAGGCTGTGGCGATGCGCGCCGTATTGCTGTTGCTGCTGCTGCTGCATCTGGTATCCGTTCATGTGCTGGCCGTATTCGTATGACGCGGCTCGGCTCATGGCATGGCCCATCCCGGGGTGGTTTATGGCCATGACGCCTTGGGGATGAGGAGGCCATTGCATGTTGGCGTGCTTCGGGGTTGAGGGCGACTCGCCGCTGTCCGAGTCCGAGGTGCAGTCGTCCAATATGTCGCCGACGTGCCCCCTTTGGTGAGAACGTCTTTGGTGCTTGACCATGGTCGTCTTACGGCAGAAGCTGTTTGGCTTGGTCAGTATCAAGCTTTTGCGGTGGACGAGAAGGGTCTTGGTGGGCTCGAAATCTACCTCTTGAGGCATCCATCGTGGGCGCACTTGTACGGGCGTTTGCCGGTGTGGATGCGGCGATGCCTGGCCAGACTCGAAGACTGCTGCAGTCAGTACGTGCCAGTGCACAACAAAGGAGAAAAAGAGGGTCCGTCATACATCAGAGAATCGCTTCCCGCAGCCAATGTGCTGGCATTGGTGAGGCTTCTCTCCTGTATGGGTTCGGATGTGGACAGTGAGAGCGCTCCTTTGAATAAAGCTCTTGCCACACCCGGGCGTCGTGCAGGAGTAGGGGCGCTCGTTGGTGTGGATGCGGTAGTGTCTCTGCAAATCAGATTTTCTGTTGAAGCTCTGCAGGAAATCTCAACGTTAGACCTGCCCAGATGATTGCGGCGGCGGCGTCGGCGCCAGCAGCCCGTGGTCGAGTGACACGCCGTGGCTCGGAAAACTCACCTTGTTGCACGACTGCCAGTCGCACTGGAAGGGGCGAGCGGTAGGCTCGTTCTCGACGAGTTCCATGAGTTCCATATCTCTGGGTGTCGTTTTGTGTATTGTTGGAATTACCAAGAAGCAGACCGCCGTAGTAGCTGTACTACTTATAGTTCTGCGTCGGAGGATATTAGGAGATCGTCTTGAATTCGTCGTTCAAGGAAGCACGAGTAGGGACAGCAAGGGCAGGGCAGGCAGAGGTGGAGAATTAGGCCCGAGAGACAGGAGGTCGATGATATGAGACAAGAACGGTGCGGCGTCCAGCGCAAGGTTGCCGAAGTTGAGCAGTGTTCGAAGCGTTGGAGACGACGGTGCGTTCAAGTCGAACGTTGGAAAAGGGGAGCGGGAGATGGAAGGATGATATGGAAGAGAGAAGGGGAAGAGGGTGAGAAGAAGTAGTCGAGGGGGCCTGAGCTCTGCTGGGGGTGTTGGTATTAATCAGGCGTAGGTGGCGGTGACGAGGAAGGCTAACACTCCTCTATGGCTGCTGCAGACTAGGATGAGAGTGGGTGAGTGAATGTGAGGAGGGCGAGAATGGTGTGTGGTGCAGAAGAGGGACGGTAAGGGAATTAGGGAGAGCAACGGGAGTGAGTATGAAGCTGGTCGGAAACGATCAGCTCAAGATAACCCAAGGTACGACGAACTGATGAGGGCCAGGGAGTAGAATGAAGTTCATAGCGGGTGGGAAGTAGCCTTCTTAAGACAGCCACAAGTGTGGACGTACCAGGAGGAGAGAGGGTCCTGGGTGCACAGGCACTAAAATTCTCCGTCTCTCTCGTGGAAGATTGGCCACCTGACTGGAGGATCTGTTGCGAGTGGTCGAGCGCAAACTGGTGGGAAGTGCTGATGTTGCTTGCAGGACAATCCCTTCTTCGGGCGGCGGATGAGATAAGAAGGGTGAACCAAGTTCGGGCTGGCTTGCCGTGTATTTTGTTTCGAAGTCCAAGTGTCGAGGGCCGGCGTGTGTTAAGTTTCCGAGACTAGAAGCATAATGGGGGGTCTACCAGGAACAATGCGATCGTCGAACCTCTGAGCGCTCAGGTACGGGAGACCAAGCGGATCTTTAGGGGTGGGAAGGATGGACAGACTGGCGTCGTTTTCCTTTGGTGTGTTGTACCTCGAGTCGAGGGGGGTGTGTCTCGATGACAAGGAAACAAACTCGATTCTTCTACCGGCAGCTTCCTTGCTCCTGTTCTTTTCTTGTCTACTCGTCTCGTTCTCTTCGACGACTCGCGCAGAGAGCAGCTGTGCACGGAGCTCCAGATGGTTTCTGAAGGCGAAGAAGGATCCACTGAGAAGACGCTCTAGACAGACGGACCGCGAGAATCACCCAAGTGGGGGGCCGAAGGAAGACCAGGAAGGACGTCTGAGGCTCTAGTCCTATTCTCGTGACGAGGAAGGCTACTTCGGGAGATACTAGGATGTTGCCAGCGTCGACGACGGTGAGCCGAAGATGGAGAAACCTTGAGGACAGAGAGAGAGAGAGAGAGTGTGTGTGTGTGTTTGTGTGTAGGATCGGCGAGAGTCGAGTAGCGCGTCGTGATGGAGAAGACGTTTCGTTGTTGTTATTTCTCAAGTGTATAGGTGTTTATGTGCGATGACGACGACGACGACGGTGCAGTACCAAATCGTGTTATCCAGAGGACAAACGAGAGCGAGGAGGATATGCCCGGGACAAGACGAGACCAAACGCAAGCAACACAAGTGTTGGTCGAGGAAACGAAACAAGGGGAGAGAAGGTTGAGACGAGCTGCAGTTGCGTGCGTGGTTTGTGTGTCGTGTGGTGTGGGTTATGTTATACTACAGGAGACAGAGAGAGAGTGTGTGAGAAAGAGTAGAGCGAGGTAGCGAGGGAAAGTAAACGACCGCAGACCAGTCCAATTGGGTTGGTTTAACGTGGAGGCGTTGCTATATGAGGGGGAGGAACATGAGGCGTCTTGAAGGTAATATATTATCAGCAAGCAATAAGCATTGTATTCGAAAAGAAGTGGTGCTTTTCACTCTGCTGGAGCGGGTATGTAGCTTTCCTAGGGGCCCCCTGGAAGCAGGGTATGGGTATATGGACAGGGGGGTAAGGGGAGCTGTGGAGGCGTGGAGTGAGGTGCTACCTTGGGTACCTTGGGTAGTACAGGCTGGGGCCCTTTCTTATTTTCAATGGCGCAGACGGGTCATATGTAGGAGAGAGAGTGGGAGAGAGTGTGAGTGAGTGAGTGAGTGAAGGAGAGAGAGTGTATGTGTATTGTGTGAGAGGGAGAGAGAGAGGAGGTAGAGGAAGGGAGGTATGGGTAGCGGGAGAGAAGAGCAAACGTGTAGCCCGCGAAAGGGGAGGGTAAAAGACGGACACAGGCAAGCAAACGGACGGACACGAAGACAGATAGAGAAAGGTATTGCTTACTAGTCTGTCGAGTGACTTTTGGCATGTACCATAACCGTAACTGTCGGTCGTCCTCGTTCGGCGGCGGCCCTGGTGTGGAAAACGCTCGAGCGCTGGCAGACCAGGTAGGGCAGGCCTGGATTTTGCTACAGAAATTGATTAGATCAACCGAGGGCAGAGACTATACTACACGCCAGGCTTAGATGATGGATGGACCGGTGGGCGTGGCGATCTTTGGGACGGGGGGGGGGGGGGTGAGGTAATGTAGCAGTTCTGTGCGTCAGGTCGCCGGGCGTTCGAAACGGAGTAGCTTCGATATAAAAATATATGTTGTATGTTTTGGGAGTGAAAGTGGGAGCATGAGCGAGAGGGCGAGTGAGTGGGAGCTGTCAATGGATGGAGTTGATATCGGGAACGACAGGCCGTCGTCGTTACCGGCCTTGTATTGGGCGAACCAAATTTCGAGCTGGAGATGAGGGGGAGAGCGCAAGGGACTGGAGTGAGAGAAGCTGCAAGCGCACAAACACTCACCCACAGGTCGAATGCCTCTCTGCGACTGCTGGCTGGCCGCTCGTCGTATGCTGGCGCGTTGGGGAAGCAAGACGCACGCACGAACCACGCACCCGAGCAGAACAGGGACACGATGCTCCGTATTAGGGAGGCGGCGGGGAGAACGGAAGACTAGCCTTGAGTGACGTCTGTCGAGCAATGGTACCCCCTCACGCAGTAAGAGAAAGAAAGAGAAAGAGAGAGGGAAAGATAAAGTTTAGAAGACAGGCAACAGGAAGAAAAGCAAGGTCCCGATGTGACGAGTCGAAAGATGAGGCAGAGAAAATGACGACGGGTTCTGAAAAAGCCGGGTAGCAAGGGCTTCTGGCCTTTCGTTCTCCTTTTTCGTATGTGCAAGTGTGTGCTTATGCCTGGGGGGGGGGAGGGGGTTGTTGATGAGTTTGCTTTACGTTGCAATAAGGAACAGAGATCTGATCAAAAAGGACAAGAGACTAATCGGAAAAAACAAGCAAGAGCGCTGCTGTTGGTGACGAGTTTCGAAGGATGGGGGTGGCAGGGACCCTGGGGTAGAGACGGGAAGCGAGCGAGCGAGCGAGAGAGAGTGTGTGTGTGTGAGAGTACGCTGTATGTGAGAAAGAGAGAGAGAGAGAGGAAGGATGTGCTGGTTTGGATGGAGAACGAGCAGGGCTGAATGTGACGGTTAGGGAGCGCGTCTGTGAGGCAAGGACGAGCGGCGTTGAAGATGAGATGTGAGGAGCGTTTCTTTTTCCACAACGTTTCTTGCTGCTTCTGCTGCTAATGCCAGGCCGTGGTGCATGTAGGGTACAGTAGACAGCAGCGTATTCGTACACGATTATTTGGTATACGCCGCAACGCAGCCTTTTGGGAGTGGACAAGTCGGGGATGGCCCCTCGGGAAGAGAAGAGGAGCACGCCCACACTCTTACACACACACACGCACGCACACAGAATACAGAGAGATCAAAATACCAGGCAGTACGTGTTTAAAAAAAAAAAAAAGGCTTGCGGAAACAAAGGTGGAATTAAATCGCGGAGGGGGCCGAGATCTAACAGGAAGAGGCTCCAGCCAGGGCCGGGTTCAAGATTCCGAACAAGGTTGTCGTGTGGGAAGAGGAGGGGGGATAGAGAAGTAAGGTTGCCTGTCGTGCGGTGGTGGTGGTGGTGTGGTTTGGTATGGTGTGGCGTGGTGTGGTGTGGTGCGCAGGTGTATGTGTAGATGCGATGCACACAGACTATGGGGATGGATGGGAGACAGGTCTGAAGGCTACCGGCGGGCGTTATTGTGCTGTGTGATGGCTGAGTGCAGGAACCACAGGAACGATGGGGGTGAGAGAAAGACGGGCCAACCGGAATGCGCCTGGCAGGAAGGACCGTTGCAGGTGCAGTGCAGAGGCAGAGTCGTAGCGCAGCCAAAACCACACAAGAACCAGAAAACGAGTGTGATGGGATTGTTGGAAAAGACGACGACGACGACGACGATGATAGCAGCAGGGTGTGTTGAGAGGAGAGAAACTGAGTGATTGTGAGGGTGGGAGTGCGAGCGAGAGAGACGTGCAGTTACGGTTTATGGTGTAATAGATGGGGCGGTTGAGGCTGCTGCGGTTGCCGGTCACCGTTACCGTTGCGCGGGCAGCCGGCGGGTTGGGTTCGTCGCGCGAGGAACTCTGAAGCCACCGGTCCTGTTTTGGGGGGTTTCTTTCACGTTTTCCTCTTCTTTGTTTGTTTGAGGTTGTTGTTGTTGTTGTTGTTATTGTTGTTGATGCCGATATCAGTGTGTTAGTCTTGGTGTGTTTTGTTGATGCCGAGATAGGTACCTAGGTAAGGTAGATAGTTAGTGGTATTGGTGGGGGAGGGGAGGGAGCACTAGTCGTCGCAGTTCTGCTGATGTGGAGGAGCAACAGCAGTAGCAGCAGCAACAGAAACAGCAACGGCGAGATGGTTGGGAGCAAGGAGGCCACCAAAAGGGAGACGGCCGGCGCCCTTTGATCCAGCTAGGAGCTAGACTATCTCGGGCGCCATAGCAAAGGGACAGACATCACAATGGCAACGGCCGGCCAGCCAGCCAGCCAGCCAACCGGCCGGTCTAAGCAGGCGAAGCGACGGTGTAAGTGGCGACGAGTAGGCAGCAGGTCGGGTGGTGTTTGCATCGCGTTGCTTAGATACACCCAGACCAGAACGAGTCTTCAACGGTACGAAGTAGCTCCGTCGTCCAGCCCATCCGTCAGTCATGTATGCAGTCCGCCGTTGTGGTTCCCCGGTCACCGTTCGTCGGGGGAGATGCACGCGGAGGGGAAGGGGGGAAAAAAGACACATTTGCACTAATTGAACGACGTGGCTGTCTGGTAGAACATGAGAGCAAGATTGAATTGAATGTAGGTTGCTTGTGTGTGAAGTTGGTTCGCCGCACTCGGGGACTACACTTACCGCCGAAGTAAGTACATCTCCCACCAGGTCTTACATTCGATCGATGGCCCCTTGAGGCGTCCACCGGCGAGTGAGTATTAGCAGATGTTGTTGCAGGTGCAATTGGCACTCGCACTCGCCCTCATGCTCACACTCACACTCACAGTCCAAGGCCGTCATCTTCGTTCGACTTGCGCCGAATGGGGGCCGAAACTGATAACTCACTTCTGACTTCTCCATCCGTCCCTCGCAGCGTGCGTCGCCTCTCCTGTAACGAACGTCCTGTCCTGTCTGTCCCCTCCGCTGCTCGACAGGGCCAGGCCTCCCCCTCCCCCTTCTCAAGGGTAGGCGACTGGGCAAGACAGTACAGGGTACGGTACGTACAGTGGGCAACGTCCAAAAGGTACATCAGGACACCCACCTACAACAGCGGGTCCCGGATCCAGGGGCCAGGGGCGGAAAGGGAGAGAGGGGGGGAAGGAAGGGGAGATAAAAAGGATACGTACCTCCTCGACACCAACAAGGGCCGCGAGCAGTACGTACCCATCTTATTCTCTCGCTGATCCACCATCGAATCCACAATGACTCGTCGTTTCCCATTGGCAGCAACGCCGCGCATCTCTCGCTTTCTTAAAGTAGTCCTTTCCTCTCACTCACTCATGCACTACCTACTCCCTCACCCTCAAAACGTAGTCAAGCCCGACGCAAACTTGATAGACATCGGCGCATTAGAACGCACCAAATGTGGGAGAAAGTGAAATTGCATACCGAAAGAGTCGGCCGTCAACTAACTAAGTTTGACCGTTTCCCCTCCTCTCCCCTCCTCTACCTTCCCCTCCCCTCCTCAATCGAGTCCAAGAAGGGCAAGAAGCATTGCCAATCTCCTCCATCCTTCATCTGAAAGGAGAGCCAGAGAGTACATCGTAAAGGGGGGGGTTGTCGAGTTGTCGGGCTGTCCGGCCAAGCAGAAACCATTGTGCCGGCTTCAACTCTCTGGCTGTTGCTGTTGCTCGAGAGAAACCAAAACCCGGCAAAGGAGACGCAACCCGAGAGAGAGGGATAGATCCGCGAGAAGGTCTGCTGTTCCCCGGCCTCGGAGCCAGGTCCGAATCCCTCTTCCCTGCTCCTTGCCTTGCCCGAACCCGATCATTCTGCCCACGGCATACGTAAGGTAGTCCGCTCGCTGTTCGGACACTGACGAGAAGGGGGGAGAGATACGCTCTCTCTCACGAGCTAGCTAGTGCGGATACAGGCGACAGAGCTTTCTACGTACTCCGTACGCTACGGCTAGAGAGGCCCAAAACAACACCTGAGCCTGCTGTCTGCAGGGTCATTACTAGTTACTAGTAAAAGCCATCACCTTCAGGGACAGGGGCCCGATCGAGCAAGACATGGTCTCTCCTGCCAAGGGGAGAACGCCAGCAGGGGGTGGGAGAGCATCCGCACCCGAAGGCAAGAGAGAAAGGAAAAAAGAAGAAGAAGAAAAAGGAAAAGAAAAGGGAAGAGAGAGAGAGAGAGAGAGAAAAAGGGATGCAAGGCCTACTACAGCAGTACAGGTACAGGCCCCCCGTGGCCGCTGGGGGTTCCCCCTCCCCTGGCACCCTGTCCGAGCCGACTGCTTCTGGGGCACACACATCTCTTCCATCACTCTCATTGCAGTTGAGGTGTATCTCTGCCCCACTGCGGATAGAGAAGGACTGAAAAAGACCCCATCCATTCCTTCTGCCATACCCCTGGTCATCAGGGCTTGCCGACGATTGTCTGCTCACGATGCCGACCGGTTCCTCCTACCGGACCGGTCCCTTCCAGGATGAGGCATTGCGTAGGGTATCACAGAGAATGGGGACGGCATGGGAAGCCGCAGTGACAGGTAGCGATGGTGGTGGGGGCCGCCGTCGAGGGATGCTGTGTCATGCTGCATGTATCGACTCGATGCTCTCTCTCTCTCGCTCTCTCTCCCGCTCCGGCCCATCCTCCCAATCTTGCTTCAGTCTTGTTCGGATGCCATAGTTTGACCGAAAGCTCCAGTGTGCGCGCTACAGTAATGGAAGTATGTGTGCGTATATGGATGGATGGATGATGGATGGATGGATGACATGTTATAAGCTTCGCAACTGACGGTGTGCGCCTCAGTCATGTCCATGAGAAATGGGTGTCTCGCCTCCCCCCTCCCCGCGATTTCGACGCGGGACGAAGTGTGCGTGTGAGACAGACAAGAGGTCCTATGTCATCTGTACCGGACTACGGTCGCACAAACTCGGGTCGCAGAACGGTGTGTAGCACCAAGATTCGGCCCCGGCTGGGTGGGATGACGCGAGGTTCAAGCTCCAAAGCGAGAACGCAAAGGCATGAAGGAGATGGATCCTTTGCTTTGAATCACTACACACCCCTCTCGAAATCCATCTTACCCTCACTCACTCACACTGGCTTTGGGGGAGCAATGAGAAGGACTTCATGGGGCTGTACGATGTACTCCTACCTCCTGGAGCTCTTCCGATGTGCCAGTGTCGTCCGCGTGTCATGTACACGCCCCGGACGCGAACCGCCACAGTCCCGGTGCTTACCTCACACGCAGGTGGCTCATCTCATCCACCCTCCCCCACCCTCGCTGATGGTGGTGGCGATGGTAGTGGTTGGTGTTTAGAGTTTTGACCAGGAACCTGCAGAGGTTTGGCAGCGTCACGTCGACGGCTTCAACCCTCCACCACCCGCTGATGTGACTGGAGGCTGGACGAGCAACGCTACTCGACGGGGAAGACGGACCACGGTTGAGCAAGGACACGAATCCTGCTTGCATTTTGTCTAGCATATGGTGGTGGTGGTGGTGGTGGTGAGTGGCGCATATTTCAGTGTGCAACGGCAACAAGCTTACAGCCAGCAACATGCCGAACACAAGCAACAAGGAGAAAGACCATGCCGCTTTTGCGCGACAATGCCACTCGCAGGGCGTTTAACGTTGACAGAAGCCTAACTAGACCAGCAAATCGTGCACATTACATCGTGGCGTTGGCAGTCCTTGTATCCACCAAACAAGCATCCAGGTTGCTGGTGGTGAACGACATGCCTGCGCCCACATTCCCAGATATGGAGAAGCCTTGTCCCTGAAATATATCTGCGGTTGCAGAGAGAGAGAAAGAGAGAGAAGGACAGAGAGAGAGGGAGGGAAAGAGAAGGAGAGAGAAGCAAGAAGGCGAGGGGGAAAACCCGCTTGCAACTCATCAGCTTGCGAGTATCTGTATTCCCGCCCCCTTCGAGAGCCCCTTTGGTATGAGCTCCGTCTGGAGTTGGCAAGTTCCGTTGCCATCAGCTTCTGTAGTCGGAGGCTGGTCACCTCCATGTCCCGCAGACCGTCGCACTCGGGCACGCCAAACCAACTGCGACTCAAAGACAGCAAGTGAGACGGTCGACCGCAAAGTAACTGCGGCTAGCACTGCACCGCCAAACACCGAGGAGATGCTGCTAATCTGCCTGCTACTAGGAGGGCCCATTGTTTCAAGAGTGCAGCTTCGGCTGCGCCAGTCTTGTTCCTGCATACTGTGGTTCTGCCCTTCGTCCATAACAGTGCAATGCCTTGACTTGTTCCCAATCTCTGCTACCCAAACTGCCTCTCACTCAGCGCCAATTCATTGGCTGTTCCTGTCACTTCTAGCAGGGCAGCAAACCCATCTTAGGACGGATGTATCGCGCACCCCCCCCCCCCCCCCCCCCCCTTCTTTTTGTCCATGATGCCCGCAATGTCTGGTTTACGAATCGGAATGAAAGGGTTCCGTTTCCCCAAAGCAAGTCATCGCAGCGTTGCCGTGAAATGAAAATTTCTGAATGGGTCGGGGCAAGCAAGGGCCGGGCTGCGACGAACCGGGTCTCGAACTGGGCGATTCAGCAAGTCGATGACGGTCTCCCAATGGTGCTCCAAGGTTCGGCTATAATCGCTCCTCCACAGCGATAGGTCCTGGGTGCAAGAAAAAATGGGTATATGGGGGATCGGGGCTCTATCACAGACCCAGTCCCCCATCGGCACATCGCTGAATCTGCAGCCCACAATCCGATTGTAACTTTTTTCTTCTTTCTTACCCTTTCCTATCCCTCGTCTAATGAGGGGGGGGAGCTAAAGAAAGGTCTTCGGATTGTCTTGGTGGGGTTGTTGTAGCTTGTAGGTACTTGTAGTGAGTGTTAGGCGCGGTGATTGTTGATTCAGGAATCTTTCTGGCCAACCACTCCTCGAATAGACCTCTAGCACCACTGGCCGGGAAGCCACTCGATTCGTGCAAAAGCCCCGAGTGGCGTTTCTGGTTCCCAGTCTCGCCGTGGCCTCCCTTTCCTGCAGGAGACGCTGGCTGGCGACTTTTCAACCAGCGTCGTCGTTCCCCACCGCCTGCGAAAACGTAGTAAGGATAGCATGAATTCGGGGATCAGATAAACAACACAAGCGAGTACAGCTGTCTACCCTCTTGGGAAATTCTTCAACAACTTGAAGCAAGGGTAACCATGTTATTTGTCAATCACTCTCCGTGGTCACTGTAGGCCTGTCCTCTATCCACTTGCAGCGAAAACAAGGGGTTGTGAGCATAGCGGCTCGATACCCAAAACTTCCCCGTCTGTTTCTCTTACAGGACTTGACTAGTGACGGGCCATCCGTGACCCACGCTGCTATTCGGGGCACTGGCTGCGCACACTTCGCACGCTGCGAAGATATCAATCTGGATTGATTTGGCTAGCGACGCGCTTGGAGCGACCTGCCAATATCGACGGTCTACTCACTTCGTTGTAATTGAATTTTACTTCATGGAGGATCAAATGCAAGCCGTAATTACTGGGCTTGAAAGCTACCTCCTCAACATGCATGGTGTTTGAAGCCGACTTAACAGACCGGGTACGCCACCGTTTGTCTCAGTTGCGATTCGGGGGTCGGCTTCCACTGGATTGATTGCCTGGCACCCAAAGACTTCGTTGAGACGATGGTCCATGGGCGGGTGGTTCTGCTAGTTAGTGGAGAATTTCCAGTTGAGGTTTTCCTGCGACCATCTCAAGCCTATTATTGCTTTTTCCAGCCTCTGCCGAGCAAACTGTTCCTATTAGAGACTATCTGCCACGGCTCGGCCTTGTCCCGCCCCTCCGCCATTAAGGTTGCATGCACACACGGCGCCCTATGAACTGCCCCGGTGCATCTCATAGTTTTAGGATGCCGTTTTCGAGGGGGGGAAGAAACATTGCGTCTTGGGCGGGTTTTCGGTCGATGGAGGCAGCGTAAGCCTCTGTAGTCATCGAAGCGTACCAGAGCCATCCAAACAGAACCGAAGTACTGCGTCTACCCGCTGGGCAACGTAGGTGTTTGTGCTGGCAGATATAGCGTTTTAAGAAGGGACTGTTCCTATCGTTCCTTTCGTTGCGTTGGATGGCTTGCCTGCTTGCCTATGACTCTCGACAATCCGTTTGCTGCCGAGGTACGGTGTGAGACGGGAGGCCGTGATTGGTCGCAGGGTAGGAGCCATTCGCCAATGAAGTCCGCAGCGGCGGCATGCTCCATCAACCCCGGCTACTAGTGCACATGGCGGTCCTTGCTGACAGGAGCCTGTGGCGTGCTAAGGGCTCGTTCCGATGGAGCCTATTGGCAGCTCCCTGTTGAGCGGTCCTCCAACAAGTCCGGAAGTGGTGAAATCGAGAAATCGGGAAGCAGGCAGATCCCAGCAGACAGGGATGATAGCGCAATGCGGGATTCGACGACGAGATGCCGGGAACCACACTTCGGAGCCGGGGATGTTGACGGCGTCAGGTGGAGAGAGCTGAGAGAGCCTTGACCAAAATTAGGCCTGCGAGTGTTTCCATGCACGTCAGTCGAAGTCGATCCGGCAAGCCAACTGTTCGGCGGCAAGAGACGGTGCGAGCGAGCGAAAGAGAGAGAGAGAGAGAGAGAGAGAGAGAGAGAGAGAGACGGGGACAAAACAGACAGAACAGACAGATGGACGTACAGAGACGGAGGGCTGGTGTACCGTGGATTTCCGAACGCATCCGTAGCTGCAAATATGGGATGGACCATGAGATCAGGTGTACGTAAGGCGAGAAGCGGCTTAATTTCGTTAACAGATGCCGGCGGCTCCGTCGCGAGAGAGCTTCTTGCAAGACAAGGCAGTGTATCTTGTATCTTGTACCTTGTATCTTGTGTTCAAGGCAGGGCCACTCAGGCCTAGCTGCGGACAGAATGGGGCGCAGCCGTGCTGTGTCAGTCGGACAGCTTGCGGGTGGCGGAAACGGATGATCTTGTTGTCAGTTGTTGGTGACCCGGCGTAGAAACTATGTCTTGAGGGGAGGTTATCGCCGAAAGCAAGCAAGTATACCGGTCGACTTCGAGTTAAAGAAGCGAAATGCAGTACTAATGCAGTGCTGAGCATCTCAGTATGTAGGTGCAGTATCCCGCAGCACATCGAGGGGACATCTGCTGATGCTGGTGACTATGACGGACAGGCAAGAAAGCAGGGAATGGTGGTCGGCAGGGTTGGTCGGGGGAAGAGAAAACATGGTAATGGAGGCAAAAGCAGGCATCACCGCCGTCGCTCTTCGCTCCTTCAGTCCTAGAGTCTGTCTCCCTCCTCACGCCATACCCTCCCTCCCCGCTCAGACGGATAGGGAGAGAAGCACACGATATGGCCAATTTGGCAGGTTTAATGTCAGTCATAGACGTTGTTGAGCGCGGCCTTGCAATGTTCAGCACATTGGAACAGGAACAGGAACGCAGATGAAGGATGAGGCAGTACCAGATAGCTGCCAGTGGACCTGCACCTGCGCCGCACATGTTTACCACCTTTTTTTTTCTCTTCTTCTTCTTTTTTTTTTTATTTTAGCATAGAAAAGTCGGTGGGATTACACTTTCCTCCTTCCGAACCTATTACCTGTATCACTGCTCCTTCCTCTGTTCCTCCGCCACTCCACCCCTCTTCCACATCTCCTGCAGAAGCGCAGACACGGGGCAGGTCCAAGCAGCACCGCAGCTCTTGCCTGCATATACGCATTGCGAGGGTTGTGATAACCCCATTTCCCCGCAGTGACCTGTGCCTGAGCCGTGCCCACCCTGCCGGTACCTCATGCCCCACATCGACCGACTGGTCCTGCGAGTTTTCTTCACTCTCTCCTTCCTCCCCGTGAGACTCTGGACTCTGCCTCTTTCCTTCACCGCCCTCGCGCAACCCTAACCTTCCAGGAACGCTTGAGGGGGGTGCCGGAACCTCGAAAAGGCTTGCGAAGCCAATAAGCATTCGCGACCCGACCCCACATCATCTTCAGGTGCAGCAGCAGCAGCAGTCGTATGCAGCTCCATCTGGCTGTATCACAGTACTTACATCCATAGCTGTGAACCACACTCTGCCAAAATCTGGTTCGAAACATGCGGCTTGTGTTGAAAGATTTCTTGTGCTCTTTGTTTTTTTTTTTGCTCTTTAACATGACTTTTCCTTGGCCGTCCCTGAGCTTTTGCTGCACGAGTGTGAGCCAGCCCATCCTCATCGCGCCGACCCAAACCCCGATCCTCTTCACGGCTGTCGGTACACTTTGCCACCCTCGTCGGGTCAAATCGTCCGTTCCCTCTAGGAAGTTCTAATTTCCTCCAGTCGAGATACAGATAGTCGAGCTTCTCAACCAGACTGTGTCTCTCCTTGGTTCCCTACCCACTTGTCCCTGGTCCTGTACCCGTGGCTCGTGGCTCGTGACCGAGCCTATCACCCCATCACTGCTTCTCACTGCTCGTCAACCCCACCACGGCCGGAGGAGCCACTTGATGAGATGCCGCCATCTGCAAACGCATTGATGGCAGCTTTCCTCCCCTCTCTTGGCTTCAGGCCATGTATGGCTATTCAGTCATGGGGCAGTCCGATTGTGCCTCAGCTCGGCCACGACGAATTCGTATCGATGGCTCTCCTCTGCATTATGCACAGACCCGCGTCGTTGTCGTCGCACCCTTTCGGCCTAGGTACTCGAACGGCCACCTCGACATAAGGTAATGCGTGATCGGCCGTCATCCTGCTGAAAAGACGCGGCTGACGTACCTAACCTGCCACACGCGACCATTTCCGTGCTGGCCCTGCTGCTCCCGCTATTCCTCCCTCTGCCCACACAGCCGACCAGACTGTAGGGGTCGTACTTCACTTGGACCCGGTCATCACTCGTACCCAAAGCTGGATCTTGGTTGTCGATGAACGGGGAGAAGGGAAACATATGATAAACGACAGGCCGCATGCAACGCCCGTCGATGTAATTCAGCGTCATTTCGTCACAACTGAGAAAGGGAAAAGTCTCCTAAATCCCTAGCGATCATCCGCCCTGCGCCGCCTACATTGGGCTCCTTGCCCAAGACAGATACAGGGGCGGGCGTTCCTATTCTGTCGGAACGAGCGAAATATTCGCGGGGCAGACTGGGGCTAGACTGAAGAAAGCCAGTCTAAGGCCATAATTTGAAGTAGTCCAACAGGTGAGCCTGGATGGTGTGCCTCTCGCGTGTCGATAGTATCCCGACAAGGCAAACATCCCATGAATGCTACTGCAGGTGCTAGAGTTACCCGCCTGTCAGTTCCTTGTTTTGTGTCGCATGGCAATTGTTCCGACTGCCACACCACCAGCCACCCGCGCACCACTTTCACACGCAAACCAAACCTGGGACTGTAGCGCCTGTGAAAGCACAACCCAGTCAATCGACCGAATGCGGTAACCAGGAGATGATGTTCTGAGTTAACGGGCCCTGCCGCACCGCGAGAGGCAATTCAGCCGCCCTTTTCTTCTCCCCCAAGGTACAAGAATCCAGCACTAAGGGAGGGAGCAGTCAAGCACGCTGCATGGTGGCTGTAACTCCTGCATGGGAAGCGTGATTTTTCAAAGTGCGGCATGCTCTCAACTCGCCACAATGCCCGTTACAGCTCGTCAGGTTTGAAAGCAGAAGGGAGCTTTTGATGACGACAGACACCTGATTAAGGTTGGGATGGGAGTTTCGGTCTTGTGGCAATAATCTGGTCACAGCTCATATGTACACAGGTCTCGTCGTTCGCGCATCCCAAGGTGAGGGAAGGGGGGCGCGAGGGATCAGCGCATCCTTGGTCCACCGCGCCTCAAAGAAGTGGAGGGATAAAACGTGGGAACTATTCCAAGTTGGACGGACGCCCGACCCGAGGATGAGCAGGTACGATGATCACTATAGCGGTGACTGCCAGCACAAACCAGTCGTCGAGCTCATGGGGATATGGAAAGCCAGCTAGACTTGAGATGGCTCGGAGATGTCTAGTTTCTAGGCATACCATGAATGGTTTGGGCGTCGTGAAGTGTCGAACACGCTAAGGTGGGGGCATCCATGGAGATGCCGGGGTTCGAGAAGACGGGCTGGGAAACCTGCACCAGTCGGTCTTCAGTCACTTGAGCTCTTCCCAGCTCCCAGCCACCCCGGAGCCACGACCTGCGAGCTCTCCTTCCGTGGCTCGGTAGGAGACAGCTGCACTGGGGCGGATCCGGGGCGGAGCACCGGTGAGCTCCCCCACCTGTTCCAGAATCCGGCGGGCCAATGAGCCGGCCCCGTAGTGCCACTTGATCTGAAACGGGCACGAAACGGAACCTACCTTTTCTTTTGATGTAGGGGGGCGCGGATTTCTCGTCTTCTCTCGGCAACCGATATACGCGGCATGTCCAAAGGGTGTAAGTACGGGCACGGAGCGCGCGTCGTATCCCTGATTCTCCTTGTCAGTTCAAAGTAGCCACGACGACGAGTATCTGCTAGATGTACTTACCTACCCAGACAGGTACCGAGGTACGGTAAAACAGTGCAGACCGAGGCTAGTGGAAGTACGTACCGTGCAGGGCCCCTACCTAGGTATGTACCTGAGTAGGTAGGTACCCAAGTTGGTAGGTAGGCAGGCAGGTACTGAAGTGAGGCGACCGACAGGCTCCTATTGTTTCCTTTTGCTCCAAACACCATGTCAACCTCTGGAGTGTATTCGAATGTCGGTTTCCTGCGATGGCGAGGCCTGCAGACGTATCACGACCCCGCCTGCGCAGATACCCGAATCCCAACCTCTGTTTCTGGCCAGCTATCACCGGGGCCTGGTCGCCGAACCGCCCACATAAGTTTACGCTGGCGAGAAAGCATCCATCTGTAGGCAGCCATCTCGGGCGTATACAACAATCGCGGTTAGACCGACGTCTTTTCTCTGACGGTCCCCTGGCGCGAGAGTGAGAAACGTGGCGAGCAGACTTTCCCCCCGTCCCACAACAACTTTCTCCGTTTCGTGACCACGGACAACGCCAGATCGGCCCTTAGTAGGAGACGAGCCGCGAACAGACCCCAGCAACGGAGGCCAAGAGTTCTTCTCTTCTTCTACGGACCAGGATCGATGGTCTCGTCACTTGTGTAGACTTGGCCCATCGCCTCCCAGAACACGGAGCACCATCCAGATGGCTCCGTACCCGGTCGTCCGCTCGCCGACAAGGGATAACATGCTCCGACTTCTCGCTGCTCCCACCAAGATATCCGCAAGCCCCAATGGCGGGCTCTCTCCGCCCCACCAGGGCACACGAACATGTGGTTTGCATCTTCACTTGCAAGGTCATCTTTCGCAACCTGGATCACAGACGCATTGCATCGCATCCCAAGCACCTCTCAAACGATACATCGGTCACACTTGCTTGCGGTCTACAATAATCATGGCGTCGTACCGTTGGCGAAACACTGGCCGGGCTGCTACGATTTCTACCACAGACCATGCGTTCGCCTCTCCTGTGTGTGAGAGGCGAATGGGCATGCATTAGCTCAAGTCTGAGTCCGGCAGCCGGTCTCACAGTACAAACTCTGCCCTGCCCATCTCGACCCGAACCGTAACAGGGACTTCTGGGAACTACCTGAGAAACCACTTGCTGCCGTATTGGAAGTCAAACTTCCATGCGCCTTCAACCGGACTCCCACTCCGATTTTTGAGTGAAAATAAACGGTACGGGGTGCTTTGCATGAGTGGTCTGACTCGACATCAGGGACCGATGGATCTTGAAGAATATTGGAGAGTCATCTATGGGATCGGCTTGCTCCCCGCACGCGTAACGCGGCCCGGTAACCCTTCTTCGCATGGTCGATTCCTCGCCTTTTTCCTCGGCCGTCTTCGCAGATCGTCGCCAACTGTGTTTGAGAGAGACTTCGTCCCCGCCCACGGACTCGTCGCACGTCCATCAGATTCAGGAGTGACAAATGATTGACTCCTTCCGAGAGAGGATGTTCACCGGGTCTACCGTCTGCAATAATGGGATGAAGAGATTTCGCCTTGCAATTACGGATAAGCCGGGCTAGACTATTTTTCGACTCACTCATGAGGAATCTCCCATGCTTAGGTCAGAAGAACCTAAGCAATCACCGAACATCGAAGGCGGCAGCCCCCTCCATGCAGGTTCCGCCCGTATGCAGGAACGGTTGTCTCGGCCAATGGTTCATCCCGCATCGGTGCCCGAGCTACAATTGGTGTAGCTGCAATGGCGGCCAACCCCAACTTCGTTCTGCTCGTTGGAGAGAAGAGAGAGAGAGGCGGAGAAAGCTAGCAATGCTACAGATTGCAAGCTTCCTTCTAGGCCCATTACCAACATCGAAGCTCTTGATATCATTAATCCGAGAAGATTGCCATTACGCAAGGCAGGCTTGGCGCGGCGTTCATACTCGATCAGACTAGACCAGTCCATATCGCCTCGTCTAACAGAGATGCCAGCTGCCCCCATGGACGCGTCGATGGAGTTCGCTGCTTATCATCAAAGGAACATCCTTTCTCAGCGGTGGATCTCTCTTGTTTGAATTCTTCGAGGGACCTCCTAGGACCGACTGCCAGTGGGCGTATCCACTGCTTCCAGGCCTCTGCTATATCAGGCCCCTGGACTGCGTCCTGCTTCCGCAGATCGTCTTCCGTCCGTCCCAAGTCCGCCACCAAGGGGGGCGCACGTCCTCTACTTCACGACCCTGCCAACAGCTAGCTCGTCACCGCCATGAGCTCCCCCAGTTATCACGCCATTTTGTCGTCTGCCGCGATGCTTTGGGACAGGCAACTGGACAAGCACGTCGGCGCCACCCCCGTACAAGGCGTCTTTATTTACAGGATTTCCACGTCAGCCGCGACATTTCAAACGCGCACTCCACGCGGTTCTGCAGAAGGCTCACTGAGGAAATATGGCAAAAGAGACCCCTGACGATGAGCGGACTCTGCGGGCAAGGGGTGGGGATTCGGCACCATTCTGCAGGGGCTCTCGTGACGGCATTAGCATCTGGCTAGCATTGGCCGGTCGGCGGCATTGCAAAACAGCGCACGCTCAAAGAGACGCTGGGTAAGAAGTTCGTAAGCCACCGGCTGTCGTCAAGGGCTCGCGGTGGCAGTTTGCAGCGATTGAAAGACTCAATTCGCTCGCAGCAGAAGGCATCATGGTAACAAGACACCTTGGCGTGCAGCGCAACCCCTATTTCACGCAACGAAAGATTGGTCACTTGGGCCTTGTCACCAAACAAATCGATAAACTGGAAATCCCTGGCTTGTTGGACAAATACGTGCACTTTTTGCACCACACTCAGTCTCTTCCCAATATAAAGCCTGGGGGCTCTCATACATGCAATGCAGACTTGTTGTCAATATCTCGGCGACGGCGAGATTGTTTTCCTGCGTTATGGACCCAGGGGCGTCATTACTGAGTTGTCGGTTCAATTTTTTCGAGCCGATGTCCTCAAAAGAGCACACCCAGCAACAAGAATAGGAGATGCCCCCGCCCGGGATGGTGAGATTGAACAGGGAGTGATCGGAGGTGCCCCATTCATCGCTGTCATCGATCTCGGAGACGAAGCTCCAAAGAGAAAAAGGAAAGAATATTACAATGGGCCTGCTGACATTCCGGCCTTCTCGAAGCTGGCGTTGGACCGGCTCCCAACTCGGTGTTCCATAGCAGTGGTACCGTCCAAGAATCATTGAGAAGGTACCGTGATTTGCCCATCATCAAGAACAAAGAAGGGCGATGCTGCCGAGGACACGATATGGACATTATCAATACCGTCTTGAGCCGTCAATGCCATTGTTGGTCGGGCTCTATGCATCCAGGCGGACCAGAGGAAAACGGATGACAACAACACCTTGTTAAAACGTGGATCACCGACCGGCACGGGCACGTCTTTTTCACCGTCCCATTTTCTCTCTCTCTCTTTTCTTTCCCACTCTTGGCAGCTTGACCTGAAGATCTTCCTTCAGGCAGGCGCCGGCCAGGATTGCCCTGTCTCGGAGTAGACAACAGCGACGCAACCAGGCTAGTCGTCACCAAATGCGCCTATGCGAGGCGTGTACTATGGACACGAGCGTCCCAGGATACCTTCGACTCGGATTCTTATTCCATTTCTTGTTTCTATATCCATGTTGATAAAGGCGGGTATCGATGCTCTGGGAAACCGCCATAGATACGGCCTGACAGCCTTGACTCCCAACGCCCGCACGACGATGGGGAAACAACAGGGAGCAGGCCGGCGAGCATGATTACCAGCCACGGACCCTATAGGTACACTTGCTACCGCCCATGGCGCGCCGCCGACATGCCGATTGACAGCATCCTTGACGTGCACCAGTCGAGCATGTCGTTCAAACTGGCTTCCAGGTGATCACCGTCTAGTGTGAGGTTCGACGGCGCTATTGTCCCAGGGTTCCGCCAGCAGTCGATGGCTGCTACTACTATAGTATGTCGTTTATGGCCGGTGGGCCTCGGTCCCTGAATGATGTCTTCGACAGTTGGTCCAGGCTTCCTCATCCATGGACCATGACCCGTGAGGGCACATCAAACGTTGACAGCCACACCCTTGACGAGTTCTTGGCTGTCCGCTGTGAGATGTCCAACTGCTTCACCCTCAATACCACCCTGTCCTGGGCAAGTCGAGCAAGCCCAAAGCAACGTTGGACTGCATGTGGGGGGTTTTTTTTTTGTGCGCGCTAGGCCTCTTGCCTTCCTCCTCTTGGGCGTTGAAGAAGAATGGAGACAAAGTAACAAGCAACAAGGAGCGGAGCGGAGGCATCTGGTGGGGTTTAGGTTTTTTGTTTGACGGGACATCGTCCATGCGCGCAGAACTTCTCCAGCAGCTGGGTCCCAACAAGGATGAAGGCTCGTATCAAACATTCACGGGCGCAAGCAGGGAACCGGGGCCATGGTTCAAGGGTTCTGTGAATCCAACAGGAAGACACATCATGACAAGTAGCCCGGACCTCAGCACGCCTCAGACGTTGGGCTGGCGGCGGCAGGCAGTGAGATGGCAGCCGCGTCGGGCACGCAGCGGAGAAGGTGATTCACGAATTGGTTTCCCGATGAAGCGTGAGGAACCACGGCAGGCGTGAGATGACAATCGCCGGACTCGGCGATATTGGCCTATGCAAAGCTGCGGTCTCAGTCTCTCATCAGAGAGACCGAGTGTGTTCGGCACCGGGTAAGGGAACAAACAGTTTGGTAGCGTGGTGAGTATGCAAAAATGTCAATGGAAATCAACGAATGGGCCATCCGAGAGTCAGCCAAGCATTTAGTCAGCTACACACGCTACGAACACACACACACACACACTCGCTACACACTCCCTACACACTCCCTACATTGCCTATCTAACCAAGACTACCACCCTGGAGTAGGCATCAGTAACACCTGGCAGGTCGTGCAACTTCGAGACGGAGTCGAATCCGAAACTCCCCACAGGGCATCCGTACTCACATTTTCTTTCCAGCGCTACTGTACAACACTGGGTACTGCCTCTGGGGGTCGGACCAGTGGTGACGTCGACCACTCTGGTGTAAGTATGTGTGTGTGTTTGTGTGTGTGTGTTCAAGAACAGGACGAACACTTGGAGGGAGATTCCCAATGGAGCCAAAGCCGAACGCCCCATTGGACATGGCAATGAGCGACCCAATCTCTCTCTCTCTCTCTCTCTCCCTCCTGTCTCTCTGGACAGACTCTGGATTGGGAATTCGGGCAGATGCCGATGCCGGCTACGGTTTCTGTCCTTGTCACACAACTCCTCACATTCCTGCAGTCTACAGCGGGCCAAGGAGCCGGGCTGCTGACGAAATCCCAGGCCAATGGCAACAGCTGCATGATGCCACGCCGCGGCTCTCCGAGTTGGCCGCATATCCCGGCACTCACCCCAGGGACACCAGTCCCAACTAGGCGTTTTGTCTGCTCGCCCACTGCCTGGGGCCTTGCTGCGAGGTTCCGTTCCTCTGGGCCTTGCCCCCTTTACGCAAAGAAGAGACGGCGCCCTTGCGGATGCAGAAGACTCAATCTCTCTAGTCGACTCCTTCATCAGCCCCGACCCAGTTCTTTGGCCGCCACGTCGAATCTCACATCCGACTGCCGTGTTAGGCTCGTTCGTTGCCTAGATCTATCTCCGTATTGGGCTATCATATATGCAATGGTTCTCAGGTTCACTCAGGCGGTCAAGCCGGCCAAACAATCGTCATCTCCCCCCCGGCGAGGTAGGCCGTCGGCGATGCCTGTTTCGATCCGCCCTCATTTCCAGCAGGACCCATTTGCCCACTGGTCTCGCCTGACATGACAGCGGGCTTTGCCGTCGTTGCTGTGGGCTGCGCAAGACGCCCTGCCCGGTCCGGTTTCCCCTCCTTTTTTTTTCTTTCGGGGGAAGAGGTGTGATGGCCTGGGTGCGCTGAGGATCGGGCGACTATCACACATTGCGTCTCAGGAGGAACTCCAGGGTCCTTAACTGCTGCGTCGTGTCGGGCGTCAAGCGAACCGGATGCAACGGGACTTGGACTGTCGATTCATCCTACTTGGCGCTGGGCCAGGAGAGGAGATGTCTGTAAGGAAACTGTCTGTCCACAGCTTCCAAGACAAAGCAAGCCAGAGAGACAGGCAGCTAGTTGACTCGTTGTTTACGCGACCAGCCGCGAGTGGTTTTGCGGAACAGCACCATGGCCGGCACCACACACCAAAGAAGAGGCGGTTCATTTACCCGACGAAGAGTAGGTGTCTCAAACACCTGGCCAAGGACGTCGGCACCCGCTACACCACGGGCGCTATAGGCACCTGAGCTAAGGCTTATGGGAGGGGGGGCCGAAGTATCATGGAACCGGAAGTAAAATACAAAGTCCGCCCCCCTCATTGCTGCTACGAACGCACAACACCGCTCCTCGAGCAATGAGGCCCATGAAGCCTTGCCGGCTTTGGGGAGCAACTAGGCCCCAAAAGCAGTGAGACAGGGACTCGTGATCACCGCCGACAGCGCGCGAAGTAAAGCTGAAGGACCTGAAGTTGGGGCGACCTACGACAACGGTATAAACCTACAAGGAATATTGGCGAGGAGGCTGGTACGCACTGGCGGTCACTGATTACTAACTAAACTAGCCCAGGGGCACCCACGACGGCTTTGCTCACTGGTCCGAAAGGGGGGGGGGGTCTTCGTCCAATTCCCCCGCATGCGCTATAACATCTTAGCACCCACTGTAGTCAGGAACGAGGGCGTTCTAGCCCGGCTCCGAAGCCGCAATGCTCTCAAGGTCTTTCGGGACGACAACTTGGACTTGCTCCTCCTTGTGCTCTTCCTCTCAAGACACCCAGTTCCTTGTGAGGAAACGGCATGGCTACGACACTGTCATGCAACGGAACAGACCCAAATACCACTCTGCGCCGGGCTAGGGAAGTCAATCACCCGGCGGGCGGGGGTAGGGTTTGATGGGGGTCGCCATGTCGTCGTCGTCGTCGTCGTCGTCGTCGTCGTCGTCGTCGTCGTCGTCTTCGTCGTCTTCGTCTTCGGCAACTGACCGACCATGTCCTTAATGATAAAGGCTATTAGTGTTTGGCCTGCCTGAGCCGAGTCTCGCAGTTGCACTAGGCCGTGGCTTTTCTTGGCAGGTCGATCAGGCACTATATTAGTCGTAGTGGTTTTGATTCAAACGTGCAAACGTGTTGATCAAGTCTGAGGATCCGGGATCACTCTTGCCGAATGACAGGGAGATCGTCCTGAGCCTCAGCTTGGGTTCGACAGTGAAGCTCGGATGACCGACGCATCGAGAACTAGACTGACAAGAGTAGATGATGGCGAGTAATGTTGGACGTCTATCTCTTCAAGGACTGAACCATGTTCAACGGCGTGTAAGTGTGAGTGAGTAAGCCAGCCAGCCATTCACTCTGGCCGGATGTCTTCCGCGAGGACGGTTACCTTGCCTAATTCTCTCTCCCATTGTATGGCGGGGCGCGGCGGATGATATGATGGGCCACGAGATTGCGTGCCAAAGGGGTTCGACGATATCTCAGGTGGACTATTGCCCGCGTCCGAAAAGGACGGTTTGCATCTGGGTCACACATGCAGGGGTGTGAAGGATATATCGGATGCCGACTTCCGTCACGAGACACACATCGCGTCCCTCGCCTTTCCTCCTGCACACACACCCCGCTCCGAGTTTATACGCCGCGCCACCCGCAGCTGCAGAGGCGGCGTTGCTTGCAAACTGGGGTTTACTTGGAGTGAATTGGAGTCGACGCTACAGTACAGTGCCACCGTCGAGCCTATCAGGGAAAAAGGACAATTGAACGCGAGCAACTAGCTTTGCTTCCAGGAATGAAGAGGGGGGCGCTTCGCAACGAGTACATACACCCTCTCGCATCTCTCCAGATAGGGTCCGATGCTTGTCCTGGTAGTTTGCCCGCAGGCGTTCGCAGCAAAAAAAGGCCTGGGGGCCAAAGGAGGTAATGGCATGGTATGGCAGAACGGTACCACTAACATTGGGAGCGACAACAAACTGACAGAGAGGGAGAGGGGGGGAGGGGTTTGATATTGCCTCGCCTGGTCATAGTTGATGACGCCAGCTGCAACTGCCGACCAGCCGACAATCAAGCCCCTTGCTTGGGCAACTCAACCAACCAACCCCCCTGGGCTTGGAAACTCTTCCGTTCCCTCTCCTCTCAAAGATGATGGACAACTAACGAGGTGAAGCTACGGTCTGCCTACCTGGCCACCTCTTCATCTCTGCTCCTTGCAGGCCGGTGTGTAGTCGTTCGAAGATGACGATTACCACCGGCGGCAGTGGAGTTGATTGGTTTCCCCTTTGGCAAATGAGCTCCGGCTACATTGCGCAAGGGGGAAAGACACAAGCAGCGAAACAGCACCGGGCGGCGGCGGCGGCGGCGACGGCGGCGACGGCGGCGCCGTCACCCCACACGCTTTTGGACGCCTTGGGGAGCCGTTGGAACAAGATTGGCGGCGGCATGTCGTGCCGGTCAGGGGTCGTTGAACCCCCTCCCTCTGTTGTTGATTTATTGCTGCCATCTTTACACACTGACTGCTTGTATCTTTGCACACTCTCTCTCTTTCTGTACAAGAGTGTTCGTACACACCTTACGGACATGTACCCAAAATAAACCGACCGTCAAAGCGCGTATAGACTCACTCTAGAGCGGGTCAGTCGAGACACCAACCACCCGTCCATCTCTCTTGAGCTTCTAAGAAAGGCATTACAGCCGCGTAAGGGGTTTCCCTCGCTCCGAAATGGGTTTCTTGACTTTCCCTCCTTCCTCATCTTTCATCTTCATCTCTTTCCATAGGGTTCCAAGGCTTGTGTGATGACACTGCAAGTCGAGTCGTAGGAAGAATGGTTATTTGCTTGACCCGCCGCCGCCGCCGCTGTCTTCTGGTGCCATGGGTTGCCATTACCCCATGATGAGGGAAAATGGCCGCATGGGCCAGGCAAGCTGCAAGCATGGGCTGTTCAATCTTTTGATCGGAATGCACGTCGAACAATATGGAAGGAGAGGTGGTGCATTCGGCCACGGGGGGGATCCAGTCTCGGCCTTTGGGGAGAAGGGAGTAAAAACCCGGCCTGGCATCTTTCGCCTGGATGCACGACGCCGGACGAAACGGTGAATCTGGCATAGGGTGCCTTCCCCCCCCCCCCCCCAAAACACTCTTGACGACTTTGTCACAATGGCCTGTCGCCGAACAGACAAGACGTTGCGGCTCTCCCACGTCTGGGCTGACTAGTCGTCATCGTCGAGTGGCCGACGTTGGCTCATGGGCGCTCTCGTCGTCCCCGCGGGTGGAACGCCAAAGTGTGGGTTTGTTTTGTGTTTCCCTTCACCCCGCGCCGAAGATCGGTTCATTCAGCCTTTTGTCTTTTTTTTTTCTTTTTTCTTTTTTTGCCAATGGTTTCCATGTGATGTCATATCTGGGCTCAACGGGCAAAAAGGAAACCCATCCAACTAACTCTCTCGTCATAAAAGAGACGAACACTATTCCGGACGTGCGAGGAGAGTTTGGGGTTGCAGCCTCTGCGGAACGGTTCCCACACTTGACAAAAAACAAGGTCATCGTCGAAAACAGGGTCGCCGTGCAGCAGGCTCGACCATGTGCTGCACGTTGTACTACTGCAGGCGAGGATCAGAGGAGAGGACTGGAGAGGAGGAGTAAATAGTCCGGCTTGCTTGACCCGGCATTGTCGAGCAGGAGACGGACAAGGACAACCGCCGTCCCCCGCCGCAACTCAATTCGCGGCTTAGGCATTCGAGCAAAGTGCAGAAAGATATCGACTGCTTACTTGCTTGCTTGTTTGCTTGCTACTGACGGGCAACGACGACGTCTTGAACCGAAACTGCATCTGCCGTCCCGTCATCGCCAATCGTCATTCTACCTGCACATCTTCTGAATGGCCCCTCATGCAGGTCGTGCTGCGAGTGGAATGGGCAGACGTCCGTCCCTCCGCAGATGGAGCATGCACGCCCGCACGGCATCACGTCCGGTTGGGGCCGGGCCTCCTCTTCGACCCCCCCGGTCTCTTCTCCAAAAATGTAGGCTGCGTTTCTGTGCGTTTGGCTATGGCTTCCTGCAGGCCGGCAGATGCTGGCTGGCCCTGCATTGATTGTGAGATGTGGGAAATGACGGGAAATGGAAGGGGAAAATGATAAAGATTCGATCCCGTCGGCAGCCCCCCCCCCGCCCCCCGGCCCTCATCCCATGTTTCTCCAAGAGATCCCGTTGCTTCTTTCTCATCCATTCCTTCACTCTCACTCCCTCTCTCGGTCACGAGAATAAGCAAGACAAAAGAAAAACGAAAGACTAAAGGAAGAAAGCTGACTGCACGCGCGGGAGCCTGCGTAATCGGCTCTGCGGATTCCGCTCGTGTTAGGCGACACGCTATCGGCATCTCCTCTCGAAGCTCAAACCAGCTCGCCCCGAGTCTTCCATGCTGCCTGCGTGAAACAGTCGAGTAGAAGTTCACCGAGCCGGACACGCCGCACGAGTTCCTTCGGCAGGCTTTTACCCGTGTATCCCATACAATCCTTGGCATACCGAATCCCCCACCCTAGGAGAGGCTCTCGAAAGACTGGAAAAGGGGGTCTGTGGGATAAGGCGGCTCCGCAAAAGATACACATGGGAGGAAGGAGAAACAGGAAAAGAAGGATGGACCTATATCGGCATATTCTGTGTCCGAGGGCGACGGGAAGCAACGTGGCCGGGTTGACGATGTCGGGACAACGGCCGGAGGGGAGGCCGTTCGCCGACTTGTGTTTATGCCGTCTTTGAGACGGATGCAAACAAACAAACAAACACACACACAAACAAACAAACGAACGAGTATACATACACAAATACGTAGATACACACAGATCATACACACGCACACACAAACCATACCGATGGGTGTGGCTCACGAGTGGCAACCCGGACACCAGGGCCCGTTCCTGGATCTCCGTGCTCGTCTTTTAGTCCCAACCATCTTCCTTCCGGTCTCTCTGGTGTTGGGCGATGCCGTACCCCAGATCCCGGGACCGTTCGCCCACTCGCTCGGGCGGGAAAGAAAGACAAACCGTTGGGGCGCGGCGGCGAACGAGCGCCGTCTGTTCTCGCGCCACGCTAGATAACGGCGTGGTGCAGACTTCACGGCAGGGTCAGCGGGTACCTGTGCATCCGTGTGCAAGTCTGTGACTTTTTTGATGGATGGGTGAGGATGACGACGGCAACGACGACCAAGACCGTGAGCTGGATGAACTGCGTGGCGTCTCGGCGTCTTTGGTTTTTTTTTCTTCTCTTCCTTCTTGCGCACGGAAGAGAAGCAGGTGTGTCGCTTTCCCGTCCGTCTAGACTTTGGAGGGGGGAAATGTCCATGTGGACGGGTGTCCGTCCGTCCGTCTTCTCGATCTAGCCTGCGAGAGATCGCGAGGCGGCGCTCGTTCCTGGTGTTCGTGCGAGAAGACGTAGAAGGTGAGGGACCCAACGGCCAGGAAACGAACTGCATCTACATACACCCGGACATTCCCCACGAGACGAACGAACGCACAAACGACATCGCTACTGCACGTACTACACTGTACGTGCGGGCGAACAGGTAAACCGAACGATGGACCTGGCGAGAGAGAGTAAGTGTGTGTGTGTGTGTGTGTGAGAGAGAGAGAGAGAGAGATAGAGAGAAGAGGAGGACTGAGCACACATAACACGCAAGTGGTTTGGTTTCCAGCCGTCTTCCATCGGTGTTCCTGCTCGAGTCCCCTCGAGGCCTTTGGGTACAAACATGAGATCTTGACAGCGTCAAAACAAAAAAAAGGGCCGTTCGTGGACTTGGCGGCCTTGCGGCCGGTGCGGATCACGGTTCCCTTCCTCGGTCGTCCCATCAACGGGCATTCGGTAGCCCTTTTGAAAACCTGTTCACCTCGGGGCTTTGACTCGTCTCCCTCGTTTTTGTTTTGTTCTTGTTCTTGTTCTGTTCTTCCCCGTCGGCCTCCGTGCCATTTGTTCCTCTCCGTGCTCCTCTGTCGTGTCGTGGATGCCTCCATCTGGCGGGATGTCTATTCTGTGCTTCTACGCCAGCATTCTCCGTGCCCAGTTCCGTGAGTCCTTTCCCATCCCCAACTCTCCGTGTTCTTGTTCTTCTCTTCCGTGCTCCGTCGAGTCCGTCCGTCCCGTACGACGCCTACCTCCGTGCACCCCCCCCCCCTTCTGTCCGGTCCTAAGAAGCCAAGATTCTCTGTTGACGAGAAGACACCGCCAGCCCGTGAGCAGAGTCACGAGATACGGCGGTGGAAGGGGTCTTCCAAAGATAGAACGGAGGTTTTTCTGGTACATCTTCCCTGCTAGGCTGCCCACGAGGCAGAAAATAAAATGACGAAGCTACGGGGAATTACTCTCCCCATTCCCAGATCCCTTCCCTCTTCCGCGTCTTCCGACCCCAGGGGGACCCGTATAAGTCAACGACCGAACTTCAGGCCTGCCAAGCCCGAAGTCACGGCTGCCCACGCGGCTATGGAGGACGAGCGCCGAGAGCTTGCATACAGAGCTTGCATACAGAGCTTGCATGGGGAACAGACTTCTCGATGGCTCGCAGAGCAGTCCACACGGCGGCTTACATGACTCGGGCTCAGGAGAGGAAGCAGTTTTCTTCCCCCGATAGTTCGTTCCAAGTCGATCGTGATAACACGAAGAGAAGAAATGGGAAACGGAAAAGATCGTGAGACAAGACCAAGTGGATTATCTCGGCCTCCCCATTTCCCACCCTTTTAACACACACACACACACACGCCCCCCCCTCTGTTCTGTTAGCTAAAGTGCTAAAGCCACGACGACGGACAATAGCGTGAAGGAACGCTCAGACCGTGAGGATTTGTGAAGCCCCCATCACGTTGAGGCCGAGAAGGGGAAGGGGCGTAAATAACGTGGGAAAAGATGGTTATCGGCCGACGCAAGGCTAGTCCGACGGAGACGGAGTTGGAAATGATGACAATCGACAACTAACCGGTCTGAGAAAAGGTCTCTCTCATCTCTCATCTCTCTATCTCAAGTGGCAGATGAGCAACTGCGGAAGAGGAAGCCATCGCTATCCGAGTGAGCATCCAGCCCTCACACGACAACTATCGGACCCCCCTCTCGACCCGGCAAGCTTCCTTTCTCCCAGACTGAGTCGTGGCAAGGGCGAAGTCGTCGCGACGCGAGGTCGTCTGAAAGCCGCTTGCACAAGGCGCAGTATACCTTTCTCAACTCAAATCTAGCCTTTCCCTCTTGGACCGTCACCACACTCCCCCCCCGCTTCAAAACATCCGATGTGTGAGCCTCCGTTCCTTCTCACAGGGATCCGGTTCTTGTTCTGGCCAGAAATTCTTCTTTTTCAGCCTCATGGGAAGTTGAGTTGTGAAATGTGACGGGTGGGAAAGGGAAACCCAAACCCCACCCACGGCAGAAGAAGAGAGAAGAAACACCCAGCAACAACGAAAAAACAACAACAATAACCGACAACACGAAGGGCAGGCTGGTTTCACCAACTGTCATTGTCTGTGCCGTCGAGCAACAGTCTCTTCGGTCTAGAATTTAGCGTCGGTTGGTGGCTGATACGTATTGTTCGAGTCTCTCTCTCTCTCTCTCTCCCGTTCTCGCTCCATGGTTGCTTTTCCCGCCTTTCTCCTTCACACACACCCTCCATTTTTAAACTTTTTCTTACTCCTTGCTTCTTTCCACGTTAGTGTCGATTAGGCAGGTTTTTGGTGACCTCCAAGTAGGCTCGCTCTTTGGGTTGGAAACGATGGGAAGTCCGGCTTTGGTGTGTCGTCGTTGGCCGCCGTCCGTCGTCCTCCCTGACTAGTCAGTAGCCTCAATGCCAACACCAACGCCAACACCAACGCCAACGCCAACGCCAACGCCAACGCCAACACCAGTGAGGGAACGCCAATCGGGGTTCGCCTGGAGAGGGATGACCGATGGAGCTTCGTGCTGGCTTGTCGGGCTGATGATGGAGCTGCACGAATTCGTCCGGTAGCTGCAGGCCGCTCGGCCATGGTTCGTTTGGAGAGTCGCACAGCCTGGCCTTCTTCTCTCCCCCCGGACGTGACTGCGTCGGTGCCGATCCACCCGGCGTTTGGGACGAGGTCGTTCTTCTGATACAGTGTGATGCTGGAAGAAAAGGGGAGCGTTTGGCTTCACTGAGGAAACCGTGATTCTGCGATTCCTCGTCTTTGGTCGGCCGGAGCAGACCATGACGAGTCGCTGCTGTTGTTGCCGCTGCTTCCTTGGCCCCTTTGCCCGTGCGAGCCGGACTTTGGGGCGAGGCGCAGTTTGGCATGGAGAGGTTCGCCAGGAACGCGCTCTTTCTCTCTCTCACTCTCTGCAAGGTCTGTGGGGAACGACGACAAGCCTGGCCGGGCACATGTTCGGCCTCATGTTCGTCTTGTCAAATGTCACCTTGCCCCTCTTTCTCTCTATCTATCTATCTATCTCTCTCTCCTTTGGCTCGTCTATGAAGCCGGCTGCCACGGAGGGGACGCTGGGCGGGCACTGACGGGACCTCTCGCCGACGCCGTTTTCCCCAAGGACTCGTCCCATCGACGCAGCCGTTTGGCTGTGGAAAGAAACAGATAGATAGGGATACATAGCGGGGGAGTCGACGGCAGCAGCAGCAGCTGCTGCTGCAAGGCGACCAACCAGTCTGCAGGCGGCATGGGTGTAGATGGAGCAGCACCTGGCGTGCCTGGCGTGCCTGACTATACTGTTGTGGCGTGTGCCTGTTCGCCGGAAGACTGTGCGTCGCAAGGGAGTGCGTGTGTGTGTGTGTGTGTGCGTGTTGACGACGCCACCTATCGTCCGTGGGGATTGTGTGTCTCAGCTCAAGAGTCCTTCATATTCGTTCTCAAGGCGGACGGCGGCCGTCTTCCCAGTTCTTCTCTAGGGCTGTCAGATGCTCCATTAGCAGACGCCCTCCTCATGATGCCTCTGGCTGGCGGTGTTGATGGAGGGGCGGGGGGGTTCGTGTTGGGACACCGTTTTGCGATACGTACCCCAAGACTACTTGTACAAGTGCACACATGCTATTCAGTTGGAAAACTCTTGACGAGTATTACGTTGCAGATCTCATGCATATGCTCTTCTCACGACCGGCCGATAGAAGCTCCGGGGAGAGGTCGTCACACTTAGCCTTCATGCCGCAGGCCCCATCCATGTAGTGGTTTGAAGACTAGGCAGATGAGAAATTCCCAAATCGGCTCGAAGCGGGATGTTTAGTAAGGACAGTTGGATATCCATGCGAATTGCAGCCCTCTTCATTAACCTCTTTCGTCGCTACCCCCCCCCCCCCCCCCCCCCCCTTCTTGACTTGAAAGTTGAAGGTGTGCTTCTTCGGGGGGAGCACCGATACTCCGGGTGTGGCTGTTGGAACTTCAACGAGGCGGATGGATCGATCTCCAGAGCAATTTCCACAGTCTTTTGGACTCATGGCCGGTGCCTGAAACTGGTGCGAAGAGGTTGCTCCTTCGCCGTTGGAACCGGCGAAGCATCTGTCAGTTTCGCATCACAGAGGCAGTGGTTCGCTCCAAAACATTGGAGCTTGGGACTTTGGCTTTCCCCAAAGTACCGTCGTGGTTAGCGTGCCCTCCTCGAAATAGAGTCTAGTCGAAACGGAGGCAACGAGATGTTCATTCATCAACCCCCCTTTACAGCTCCACAGCACAGTCCAGAGGCCAGAGTCTAGAGTGAAGGTACTGGTGGTTGCTTACTACAGTATTGGTACCCTGTACTCTGTTCCACCAAAAGCCAACTCGTTTCTCTTAGTTGCCGGCCATGTCGAGTCATTTGGCGGGTGTCGGACAGCGTTAACAAAAACCCCTGCGGTCTTCACAGCTCCCCGCCCCCAATTGCGAAATTTGCACCATCAAGGGGAGGAAGGGGGAAGGGAAGCCATCCGCAGGGCGCTTTCTCGGCGAACGAGTCTGTGTCGGTATCCAGAGTTTGACCTGGGATGGTTTTCTCTTTCGAGCGACGTGCATCCGCTAGGTATGTTTCGTAGACACCCCCCCTGTCCATTCGTCAGTTGCTGCAGACAGGGCAAGGGAGAGCTTTCTCCAATAAACAACCCAGCTTTAGTCTTCGACTAGGGTGTGTGTGTGTCTGGCGGGGCTGGAATCGCAACATCCGGCTGACCAACAGACGGGCCTGTCTGGCGGGGCGGCTCCAGTGAGTGCTCCGGCAGATATGAAGGTTGATATGTTGCTCTGATACGCACCTACGCTACTGGATGGAGCCCTTTTCACTATCCCTATCTGTACAGGATGTTTGGACAAGGCTTCATATCGCAAAGAACCGCCCCTCCCGCCCTTCCCGGGGTGATGAGAGAGAAAGAGAAAGGGAACGGGAAAGTCTGTTGTTGTTCACCGACTGCGAAGAACCTCGCGGTGCTTCCGCGGTGGATGCGTGGGCCGCCGTCAATCAATGTCTCAGAGTTCGGAGAGTGGCCACCTCTCGTTGAACTGACGCTGGGCTAGACCTGTTGGAGTAGGAGGATGAAGGGGAGGAGTGGGGAAGAAGGACGAGGGTGGGAGGGTGATTCAAGAGGCTTGTCAAGCTGTCCTAGACCTCCTTGCCCTCCTTGCCCTCCTCCTCTTCCCCCCTCCTCCCTCCTCCATCTTAACTTTGCTTTGGAGGTGAAGGAAGGCACCCCGCAGTGATCCCACGTGCCCGGAAGGCAATCCGGTGTCAAGGGGGGGGGGGGGATGAGCCTGTGTCCAGTGTACTTGTAGGTAGCGTAACTTGAACGGAACAGTGGTGGTGGTGTACGAAGTATGTGCCTCGGTTGGCCGACCTGTCGTATGTTCGACAACATGCGGGTACCATAATGTTACTCTTCTGCAGAGGCGAGGCGGCCGTTATGTGAGGCCGAACTCTCGGTGCCGAATGGACGATGGAGAACAAGGCAAACTCGGCCCTCCTTGTTCGTCAAAGCCATCCAAAGGACGGCGAACTGACTTGTAGGAGGCTCGCTTCATAGTGGGCTTGGTGAGCTTTCAGCCTGTGGTCAGTCCAGTTGCAAGTGCAGAGAGTACCAACACGCGCATGTGACATGCATCGTACTGCCGTGATATTGCACCGTCAAGCGCACGAGTCGTAGAGTGGTCCGAAACAGCCACGGATACCTCTGGCAAGCACTCTCCCTGTCGGCGTCCGGCTGTATTCCCACTACCTGTACTTGTACAATGCCCTCTACTTGCATCAAGGTTCCTGACTCGGGGTGATCCTCGTCTTGGGCCTGGACTGGGAGAGCCTAGTGGGGGAGGTGAGTGAGTATCTCGCCCCGGCAGAGGCCCGGCGCCTTTGAGTTCCCGAAACCCAAAGCAGGCGATTCCCTCTCCTGTAACATGCCGCACCTGCAGTCGTGATTTGCGCCGTGATCCGGTGTCTGATTGAAGTCTAAAGCACTTGGAGGGGCATCGTCAGGGTTACGATTCCATTGGATTGCTGTAGACATGCATGCTCAGTAAGTAGCCTGTACTGACCTTACACACCGATTTCACGTGCTAAACCAACGAGCGAAACCACCCCAACCAGATACCTGTACATCTAAGATTGCCTTTGACAAAGCCGGGAATTGACGTGACCCGGGGTGTAACATGTAGCAACTATTTGCAATGCCGTCCCTGCAGGGTGGCCAACGACGTGTCCTGGCTGGGCAAAGGGATAGAAAGGATGATCGACGTGCTAAAAGCAGATCCCTTAGCGGCATCGGTCGGCCACAGTCAATAAAACTCAGAGTGAGAGAAAGGGAGAGAAAGTAAGACGAAAATTCCTTCACGACAGGGGCGACGGGTTGCCGGGAGGTCCGGTTTGGAAGACCCCATCCGCTAACGGGAACCTCGTGATGCCTTGCGTGTCAAGGGGAGAAGCTCGACAACCCAAGCAGCTGGCGGGTCTCTACAAGGTCTATGCTCAGCGAGTGGTCAGTTGCGGTAGATGAGCCAACCTCGCACCAGAATGGCCTGACCAGATCTTCGTACAGAGAGGTTGAGAGAGCTGCTCTGATGAGACGCTACGGCCGGCCAGGCCCAGCAGGTACCCATTCATCTCTGTTCCTACGAAGCGTCTGCGCCGACGCCGTTCCATAACGTAACGGGCCTGACTTGGCTCGTTGTGAGAGAGGCTCAGAGCGGCCCCTCATTTGAAAATCAACCCGACGGCCTCGGAGAAGCTCGCGGTGAGGACCACCATCAGAGCCAGTGCAGGTATCATCGCCAAGCCGGCTTGCAAGGAGACGGACCGGCCTTGGATTGCGTCGCCATCATGCTTTCCTTGGTTCGCCCCTCTTGATAGGTTTGGTTACTCACAAGAGAACTCTCTCGGTCGTGGATCGGACGGCGTTCGAGTCAGTCCCCACGGGCGGATTCCATGGTGGACGAGAAATCCCATCCTGAGCTTTTAAGTTGACGGTAATAATACGATGTGCTAGCTCGAAAAACTTTGACGTACCGGGGGAGCCCATGCCAGAGGATGGCGACTCTAAACTTTGCGTCAACTTTGCGTCAACTTTGCCTGCGAAGCTCTTGCCAGTCTTACTGGTAGAGCTTGTTGTGTCATCTCCAGCCGCCCCTCAGCATCAATCGCTAGTTCCTAATTCAATATAATGCGCTAGCCCTCGGTGGTGTGGGTGGCGGACTCTTGTAAGCCGGATGTTGAGTCGAGGCTTTTCTCAAGTTATTTCCGGAGGGCTGAGTGTGAAGGGACAAAGTTGGTAGTAGTAGTATATTGTGTCAGCGGTGACTAGGGAGGCAGACTACTCTCCGTTTCGGACAGTCTCGTCTCAGGTCCAATACGTTCCAAGAAACATTTCGTGGCGGCATACTTTCCCGGGAGGCGCCAGATCTCGAGAAGCTCAGCTCAGCTCTACACTCTGTACTCGCTCCTCCGAGTTTAGACCAAGGCGAAGGAACGAACGGCGGCCCTCGAAGCGAAAAGCTGCGACGCTTGGCGAGCTTTTCGGGCTAGGAGCCCCAAAGGCAGATTGGCCAGGCATGTCCCACATCAGACACATCAGAAGCTTGGTGCCTTGCTTGGTGCATGGCCAGAACTTGTTTGACGGGTATGTCATCGAGTTTAAGCCGATGGTACCTGATTCTCGGGTGAGACTGGCACCGCCCAATGCAACAACTCGGGTGTGAGACGTACCGTGAGACAGCTTCATCTCAAGTCGGAGGAGCGGGGGGGGGGCAGCATATACAGCTTAGGTTTCCGATCGCCCGAGGAGTCCACCGAAGACTGGACCAACACATGGCCTGAATGAGAGTTGCAAGATGAGAAGAGTGCACAGATTCCCGGCGGTTGGACATGGTTCTCAGGAGATCTGTCGTGTCACAAAAAAAAACAAAAAAAACCAGCGGACGAGCAAGTACTCGAGATGCTGCGGTGGCCCAGTGGAGCCCCCGGCGGTCCGGCACGGGCGGATCCGGTCAAGACCGACATCCTAGCCGTCCTGCCGAGCCGGAGCGTGCCGATCGTCATCAGAGAAGGGTCCGGCATCCACCCTTGAGACGCCGGAACAGCGTCACGAGGGCAGTCCAAGTCATTTGGGGGCCGTGAAAGACTACATTGGGCGCCAGGTCATGACCACAATGATGAATCACTGGTGGGCCAGGCCGAGGCATCCTCGTAACGAACCACACGGAGACCCCGTTCAAGCCTGTCTGAACAAGGCAATCGAGTCGCGCGCGTGCCCTATTGTGGTGGTGTATTTGTCAATGTCGAGTGCGGCGACGTGCCCCGTAACCATGCGTCAAGCACTGCGTAGCTACTGGATGATTGCTTCTCCGTGAATTCGAATTGACAAGATGCAATGCTTTTTTGTGACAACGTGGATCTGCAGGGCCGCGTGATGCATACGCTACCTCGAAAGAGCTCCTCATCATCTGCGGCGCTGGATGGCGATGACGAGGTTGGCTAAAGCCAGTGTCTGCTCCCTAAAAGCAGACGCGAGAATAACATTGAGACGCCCCCCCCCCCCAGGGTGCAGTGCATACACATGGAAAGGGGCAACTAAGATCAGCCTGCAGGATCTCGCAGGAAAAAGCAGCCATTTTGAAAGGAGAGGGTGGGCACCTTACCCTGGCGTCGGAACCCTCAAATGAGCATCGTTGTGGCCATTGCTGCAGCTAGAGCTGCAACTGCAGGGTGCTGAACGCTATGCATGTGGTGTAGTCGTCGACAAACAAGCCAAGAAATCGACACATCAAGCCGGGGGGAGACCCGGGTCTCTCATTTTCTTCTCTAGCGTATGTCCTGTGGCCTCAAGCGCCGGGATGATATGGACGAGGGGGGGGCTTAAGCATGCGATATCTGACGAAAGGACGCTGACTTGTTGAACATATTCGTACCCAGGCCGGCTCGCTTACTGAAATCCCTGCCAGAGGCGCTGTCCCCGCAGGAAAAGCAAGCATGCATCTGTCGATTGGATCCCGAGGGAATTGTCTGTCAGAGGTTGATGTCCCTCCCCCGATTCGGATGAGATGGCGCCGGTTGTAGATCGAGGATCGAGCCAATCTCGCAGTGCAGAAGCAAAAACCTTCAGGCCGATGGGGTCAAGATGCAGTCTGCTGCAGTTACACGATGCGATGTGGGGATTCGAATGTGAGGGAGAGAAAAAGCATGCCCTTCAGCTGATGAACAAAGAATCCTGTGATGGGCATGTTTGCTTGTCATGAACCCCCCCCCCCCCCCTCGTCGTAGGAACTAGTCGATCAACCGCACCTCCTCCTGATTGTTTGTTTATTTGCTACCAGGGGGAAGACGAGAAGTCGGGTCTCCGGCTCAGGGGGGTTGTGATTCCGGCGACGGATGGGACGCGGCTCAAGCAGTCATCCCCGACGATATCACCAAGCGCCCGCGTCGGATCACCGCGCGGAAGAGACCCGGACAGGTCCGGACAGGGTGGCCTCGCACCGATAAAACCCCGTTGACAGCCAGGCGGAGCCGGTCAGATGGCATGATGATAATCTGACAGGCCGGGGGCGGGGAAGCCGGCTGGTCTTGGAAGCAGACGAAGAAGAGGAAGAAAAAGCAAACATGGCTGTATGTATCTTCAATATCGACACTGTGTCACCGCGACGCCCGGCGGGGATATCGCTCATGCAGATGTTTGCCTGTCCATGCTTGCTTTTTCCGGAGCCATACCTACAAAAAGGAGCCGCTTGGTATTAGTTGATTTGTCTCGCTCATGTCTCTCTTCTCGTCTACTGAGCTGTCACTTGTCGATTCCGGACACGAGAAAAAAACGCTGTTGGCGAAAGGAAAAAGCAAGACGAGAAGACTTGTGGCGTGTTCTCGTTTTTGGCGATAGGGAGAGAGAGGAAGGTGGCAAAATTGTAACACTGCATGGCCCCAACGGGCGTCTTGGATAGTCGATGGCGTTCTGAGACCAAACCTGTTCTGGGTCCTTCGGCGAGTCTTCCGTCCTGCTCAGGTTGAAACCGAACATCCTCGTTGGGGGTGTTTGTTGAGAGAAGAAACACGTGTAGGCAGCATGGAGGCTTGGAAGATCGATGATGTCAAAGGAGGAGGAGGAGGAGGTGACTGGAATCTAGGGTTATGTGTTTGTGAAGCAAGCCACGGTTTCGACTACGGCGCGTGCTGGTTGTTTGGTTTCAATGCTGTTGAAGTACATGCTATGATATTGTAGTGTTTATTGATGCGACTCTCTGGCGTTGCCGGAAGTGTACAAGTTATCCGTCTCTTGGTTTCAAAATCCTGCCGGCAGTCGCTCCAGATACTATGGAGAGAATGGCATGCGATGATGATAGCATACATAAACAGTTGGAAAGACAACCGAATGAAAAGCAGTGTGCGACAACGAAGCCCGTGGGCAAAATGCATTATGTGAAGTAATGATGGTGTTCTCTTGTTTGAGCCTTCCAGATAAAAGACAATCTAGTAGCGCGTGCCTAACTGTACCGTAAGTAATTGAGTGTTGCTTTTCATGAAAACAGTTGGACTTTATGAAGCTCACCATGTACTTCAACGTCGATAACATTGTCATATGTTAGGCATAGACTAATCACACAACAATTCCATCTGGTTCGTTACGCCAGGCCAACTAGGAGACGAATCGGTTTGGAAATGTAGCACCATTTCAAATTGCCTCATAGTGCTTCCTAGCATCGTCGAGCCTGCTGAAGACGTCCTCGCCATATACAGAGACACCATCCGGGTCGGCGTAGATGAATGTGCCGGTGACATGGAACATGGCCACCATATCCTTTACGTCTTCCGATTCTTCGAGTGTATGGAGGTCACCCGGAAGCAGCGGGCGTAACAAGAAGTCGGGCGTTTGCGGCACTTGGAGTGGTTCGTCGCAGTCGATGTTGAAGATACTAGGGACGACGAGATCGTCGAGGACAGAGGGAAGACGGGTACCCCGGTTTGGCACGGTGGGCTGGTCCAAACGGTTCTAAGATTTGGGGGTTTCGGCATCCGTCTCTGTCTTGGTAAGTGTTGTTGTGGTAGACATGCCAGAGTTCAAGGGGGGTTGAACAAGATGAGGGGAGACCGATGTGATGGTGATGTTTTTGGTGGGATGGGCGACAAAAGCATGTGCACGTATGCTTTCGAGGATTGAAAAAGCGCTACAAGTACAGTAAATGTAAAGGCATAAGGAGATAATCTGTGCGACGTTGAACGAGTTTCCTGTCTGTCCCGGGTTTGGCTGATCATGATCCGGAATCTCGGCACGGCGTTAACGGCGGCGTCCCACTCAAGTTCCGGGTCAGGGGCGCTTCAGACCGGCAGTGCCCCTTAACACCTCTGGTACTTTAGTGTTGGTCATCATCTGTCACCAAAGAGGACATGGCTTAGCTGGATAAGACATTGGGAAAGTGTCAAAAGTCATGAGTACATTGATAGAACCACCATGAAGAATGCTCCTGGATACTGGGAACCAAACAGTTTCGTAGTTGAAGCATTTAGGTGAATCGACACAACCCCTCCGGTACGGAGAATGACTCTCTAAAGCCTAACTTCTTTGGCTTGATAGAAAAGTCGATAGACATTCTGGGTAGCAACCTCAAGATGGAGACCATACGACACAGCTCATAGCCCTGTGAGGCCCATCCATCGATTAGCCTCTCTGTGTAAATAGCTCATTTGACTAGGCAGAAAGAATTGAATAGAATCAGTATCGAGCATAGATCTCAAGAGGCAGCAAGTACCCCCTGGGCTCGAAGAAGAGGCATGAAGTGGTTCAAAGAATGGCTCTCTGCTGCTTCCCGTCATCCTCCTACTCAACCTCCTGCAAGCAGCCACCTCTTTTTGCATGTCGTTGAGAATATCTCCCTTCCTTCAAATTATCCGTAACCACTAGGTGAAACAAAGACCCAAACAAGTCAACCGCTCTAAGTGGCCCGCCACAAGCTGAGAAAGCTGGCTGTCCGCTCGAGAACGTCGTCACGCTGCGAAGTGGCACTCTGAACCCGGGGCATGAGGGGGACGACGCAGCGCGATGTCAAGCCTGGGAATCGTCAGAAGACTTTTATCGTGCACCATAGACACGTCGCCATTCCTTGGGACATGCCAGGTTCTCCGTATCTGTGGCCCGGCCGTCCTCATCTCTTACAGCATCCTGTCCATCCTCGTACACGGCATCGTCGAGATTGCGACTCATTTGCCCGTTTTGGAGGTTAAATGAGCTACAATGACCTCAAACACATCTGGTGTAACATCGCATTCGTCATGGGGCACCTGTACTGTATTATCTCCGCTTCCTGGTTCCCTACAAGCTTGCTTCGACTCTGTTGATCGACTACTGGAACCCGTCTATCAACCCGGCCGTCTGGATCGCCATCCTCTCCGTTACCACCATCCTTTTCTATGGTCTTCCGTCAAAACATATTTGAAGAATTTGACAACGGCCATCTTCAAATGCATTGTATCAACTGATAATGGTTCGCCCTTTGGATAATGAAACTCACTTGAACTCGATGAGGGGCAAGAGAATCAAACCACCCTTCTGAATTAGGTATCCTAGTATCTCCCCCCTAGCCTCTCTAAATCCGCCTCTTCCAGCACCGGACTATTTACACTTCCACCCCTTTTTTGGATCGAACCAGTCCCGACCCCCGTTCCGCCGACGCCGATGCTCCAGCTACCCCAGCTGTCCCTCTCCTGCGACTCCCTAGCGCAAGTTTCCGTCAGGTCTCGCAGGTCTTTTGATTCCTTGCCCAAGACAACCCCCCGGGCAGGATTCCGCGGTGGCACCCACCCGTTCTCGATGGCGGCACCGAGAGCGCCGCCGCCGCTGCTGCTGCTCTTCACACGCTGTTGAGCCCGGAACATGGACAGCGGGCTCGAGGGACTCCTAGGCGGCGGTGAGGGCAGTGATCGAGTCGGTGGAGGGCCGGGGCACACCAGGTTGGGAATGTGCAGAGGTTTCTCATGGGGTCGTGGAGGCCGCGTCGGCGACGATGGGACGAGATGCGGGAACGAGCTGGAGATGTTGGATACGGTGGTGGCGGTTCGCCCGCTCGCAGAACTGCTCATGCTTGTCGTCTTACCCGCTTTGGAGGTGCCTTTGAAGACACTCGGAGGGGGAATGCCGTAATAGGGCTTGGTTGAGCGGTCAAATCCGGGCGGAGATTTGTTGGCCGTCGGCGATGGCGTGGGAAACTGCATGAAAGGACTTGTCTGCCCGAATGTGGCTCCCAGCGGCGTCCCCGGAATAGAGACGTTGATTCTCGGGTTTCTCGGACTGGGAGGAGTGTTGAGGAGTCTGCGTTCTTGTAGACGGGCCGGTGGTGTTTGCAGAGTACGGAAACCTCCATGTGTTGAACCCGAGGGCGACATCACGGGTGGAGGAGGAGAAGGAATGGCATGTCGACGGTTTGGGTGTCTGATCTCGCTCTTGAGGCTCTGTGCGTGTCCGACAACACGTGTGCGGCGTCGAAAAAGGCATATTATGAAAGCCAGCATCGCGAGGAAAGCCACGCCGGACGAGGCCCCGATGGCGACTTTAGCACCCATTGGCATTCCACCGTGTCTGTGTATTTGAGACTGGTTCGAAGCCGAGGCCGAGGCCGAGATCCCCGGAGTATTCATTACCGAATGTGTGGACCGTGTTGGAGACCTAGTGAAGACCGATGTCGACGTCGTAAGCGTCGTAAGCGCTGTGTACTCTGGTGCGAGCGGTGTCATAGGACTGGTTCTGGTCGAGAGAGGTCCTCTTGGATCCGGCACCATGAATGGCACAGGACAGGGGGTTCTCGATTGGTCGACAGATGATATGGGGCAGACATATCCGGTTGGTGGTACGCCTGGGTCTTGAATTGTGCCGGATCCGAGGCTAGTTCAAGTCGTCAGTCGTGGGATGTACCAATTAGCCAAGGAGCAACTGACTTTTGGCAATGGTTGATGATATAATTAACGTTGGCTAAACATGCCGTCAGGAGTCAGTCGACAAGAGACAACGCCCTGCATCTACTCACGATCTTGGCCGAGGTTTCCATCCAACTGAACCCCGCAGAATGTTGAGTCGCAACAATATAACTCCCATAACTTCTCTTTCGCGTCCTCGCTACCGGATATCACGTTGCAAACTTCGGGGTACCTTGTCTTGTTGAAGCCCGGGACTACTCTCTCAAGGAACCGGGCTCGACAGGTCTCGATACACTTTGGCGGATCAGGAACATTGCTTGCAGCTTTTCCCCAGTCATTCCCCTCGTCATCCAGGTCCGTAGAGCAATTCACCGCTACCAAACTCATCTTGACCCGGCTCGACTGGCCTGGGACCTTTTTCCCCCGCGATGGCAATGAGGTCGAGTGACGATCCAGATGAGTGTAACTGTAGAAACAATATCGAAGTAGTCGAGTGGAAGGGAATCCAAGGTTCCAGTGACAAGAGGTCGAAAAGGTGAGCGTCAATGTAGACGAGCCAGAGGGAGGCAGCCGCGTGGAAATGAGATAGAGAGAGAGAGAGAGCAGATGACGGGAAAAGAGCATGGCCAATTATGCAACTCCAGATACACGACCAAGCGAGGTGATGAAAGCTCGATAGGAAGCCCAACGTGCCGCTATATACCACCTTCGCGCTTCCGCACACACCAGTAGCTCACACGGGGGGGGATAGCCCGATGACATTGAGGTGCGGACAAGGGAGGGAGGGTATCCGTTCCAGCAGGAACTCTGGTTAGCTACGCGGCATTGTGACTGTGTCTGCGCGCTGCCGGTCGACAATAATGGCCTCGTACGGATGCCCTGGTCACACATCCCGCAGAATGGGTTGGGGGGTGAGAACTGCACGTACCCGACTGGGCGCGGTGAGCATGTAGGAAAGGACTTGGGGAGTATGGATCTTGACGTAGGTAAGGCCGCGGATGCGCCGCAAATAGAAAGGATGTATGTAGATGACGCGTGCGAAGAAATGTTAGCAGCATTTTTCTGTTTTGAGATTTTCGGTCTGTGACCGGCATGAAGTACCAATAAGAGCTCTGAGTGGGTGATAAAGATTGCAAGAGGAGAGCTGAAGTTGGTTCTCGAAGGGTTTATGTTTCAGCTCGGCGCTCACCAAACTTGTATCGTGGACTTTTTCAATGACACTCCCCGCTAGACAAGTTGCAACCCGAGATACTCATATCCGTTCATTCGATGGGCAGCCTCGCTGTAAAAAGGCTCGAAGGTTATGTGACTGGACCTACATCAACGGACGTTCTGTGCCACCAACGGCTTCACTTCGCACAAATCCAACAAGGAAGTACGGCGGCATGAACAGCATCCGAGACATGTTCGTCCACTCAGACGAGCGTTCTCAGCAGGACCGCGGGGAAGAGGGATAGAACCGCACTTTTTGAGTATGGTCTTTGCTGACAAGGTCCGTTGAGCTAGATCACTAAGCTTACATGGGCAAGATGTGTAGCCCTTTCCCGCCTGGGTGAACGTTGCGAGGGTGACACAGCGGGCTCGGGATCTTCTGGAGGCTGCCGAAGAACACAGACCAATGTATCACGGGGCCGGGACCCAATGAGCATGGATGTTAGGCGAGCTCATACGGTGCACTGTGAGACTCCCACGAGATGGCTTCCAGGATGGGGACTAGTGCCGTGGTACTGACTACCAATTTGGGAATATGCTCCTCTGCCTACCTTCTAGATTGGCCCTATCGCTGACTCTTACATCTCGGGTGCCTCCAAGGATGGTGAAGATTTGAATTTGGCAGCGGTGACGGGCCGCACAAGCCCTACTACCGCTGTACGGAGAGGACGCAACTAGCAACCTTGGGGTAGGATCTTGAGGCAGTAGTTCTTTCAGTATTCCATTTTTACAGTACTCAAGACATCATACTGTTTCCAGTTAATTTTGAAGAAAAAAACACCACAGTCTGTCTACGACTGGAATACTTCCTGTCTTTTCAGTCTGGGTATTGGTTCGAAGCGGATTGATGTTCGGGTTGAGACAGCAAACTATGTCTTCATCCGTCGTACAGCGGCTGACCAGGTGGTCCAGGAACTGTCTCGGCGCCGAGAACAAAGAAAACTCTGCACTCCTGAACAGCTGAACTTGCCTGTAAAGTCAAAAGTTGAGAACGGCGAGAACAGATGGCGGACAAGGATGAGGTCAGCATCTCTCTCCACTTGGTCGCTGCTCAGCCGGCTCAGATACCAGCCGAAATCATAAGAAAATAGAAGGAGAAGAAGAGGGGAAAAAAGGGGGGGGAGGAGCCGCGGATCCAGAACGCAAAAGGGCGGAAGATTGACGACAGCAAGCCACAGGTTGGGCAAGGCAGGGCTGTGCAACTCACGTGGGAAATGTTCCGTATTATGTGCGTTGGGAGGTGAGGTCCAACGCGGGCGGGCTGCAACGACGGAGTCTCATTGGTGTGGCGTGCCATGTGCTGAAGATCGACGGCCGAAGACTACATGAATTTCTCAGGGATCTATGAAGTCTCCCGAGATGCTCTGGGTCCATGGTATGCGGTCAAGTCTTGGTATTGGATGCGGTGGCGATTGCAGCCCCCTTTTCGTCGCTCCTCCCTCAGCCCAAAAGGAAAAGGGGGATGATGGCTTTTTTTCAAAGACGCCCAGTAGCCATCGAGAGCGTGACAGGGATTGAGTCTGCAAGAGATCGCAGAAGCGGTCAGCCCTCAGATCAAGGAAGTGTCTCAGGCAACCAGATGAGAGCTTCTAGCGCAGGAGAAAACGTGGAAATAAAGGGGGCGGGCGGGCGGTAAGAAGAATGATGCGCGCTCTTCGGGATGCTGCAGTAGTTCGATCATGTTGTTTGCTCGCTGGGTACCGCCCAGTTTTCCCATCAAGAACGACGTGTGGGCTTCTCATTAGTCGCCACGGTGATGGCCGGCCAGCCGCTGCAGACTCGCGGTGGACACTTTGGGTAAGGCGAAGAGGTTGGATAGACGCAGTGTAGGTGGTTTCAATGGGATGTGCAATAATATAATGCCAATGATTGTTCCGACTAGTCACGTGCGCCGTGAGCCGGCCCGTGACGGTCATAGAACGCCGCTCCAGGGTCCGGAGGCGGTATTGGCCCTTTCTCGGGTGTGCCGGGCGTCGTGGTCGGGAATTGAGTTGGGTGAAAGTGGACCTTTGGTGGTACGTCTGCCGTTGGGTCAAGATGTTGAATTGAGGTCTAGGACGTGAAATGGAATGAACATGACTACGATGTAGGTAGGTGTGTACAAGTGAGGAAAGCACAGAAAGAGTCAGATAGTGAGCGACTTCAGATGTGGAGACTCCACAGCGGGATGAAGAGCCCCGAGCCGGCCCGGGAATCTTTGTCCGGTAGGTTCCCCGCTAACACTCTGGGGTAAACCCCGCCAATGGTGTCCCGTCATCTTCTGGCGGGGGTGGGGGCTTGAATCCCGGCGAGCCTCGGCTCAACTCGCTCGTCCACTTCTCACATCACTTATCGATACAGGTACGTCTTGGAGCTTGAGCTGTTCTGCGTCCCTCGGCATCCACCTCACATCATCACCTCCGTCCGTTTCCCAATATTTCCAACGACCAGCTCCGCCGCCGACCTGCATAGCGTTGTTCAATTAAACTCGGGCATATTACAACATCCTGTCATTCGGATCCTGCTCAATTGAATCTCACTTCATCCGTTGTTCATCTCACAGTCCCAGGCTCACCATGTCAGACAAGGCGCAGCAAAGACTCCAGGCTCTGGGCAAGCAGCTCGATGCACCCCCGCCCGTCAAGATCGCCGGTCCTTCGGCGGCACCCCGAGTCCCTGGCAAGGTCGTCATCATCACAGGTCAGTCGGGCTCCTATAGCACCCGACGGGAAGCCAGCGTCTTCCGACGGATCGTCATCCTCTGACACTTGGACCAGGCGCAAACTCCCTGATGGGCATCGGTCGGGCATCGGCCCACCAATTCGCCGAGAACGGCGCCCGGGCAATCTACATCTGTGACTACGCCGACGACAACCTCGAGTCCCACAAGAAGGAGCTCAACAAGCTGTATCCCAAGGTCGAGATCCACATCCGCAGGTTCGACGCCGCCGACGAGAGCGCCGTCGAGGAGGTCGTTTCCCACGCCGTCACGACATACGGCAGGCTAGACGTCTTTTTCGCCAACGCCGGCATCACCGGGCCTCACAACCCCTTTACCGATATTACCGAGGAGGACTTTATGCAGAACATGAGGACCAATGTCTTGAGGTGAGCCCGCCCCCCCACGCAACACATCCCACGCGACGTCGCACACCGCCCGCTGTTTGTGTCGCTCTGTGACTGACTCTGTTGCCAAGCGTCTTCCTCGCCGCCAAGCACTCGGCCCCCGCTATGGCCAAGACGTCGGCCGACAAGAAGACAGCCGGCGGCAGCATCATCCTCACCGCTTCCGTGGCCGGCATCCGCTCCAACGCCGGCACGACCCCTTACTCGGCCGCCAAGGCCGCCGTCATCTCGGTCGCGCAGACGTGCGCCTACCAGGCCGCCGGCACCAACGTGCGCGTCAACGCCATCTGCCCGGGGCTCATCGAGACGGGCATGACGTCGCTCATGTACGACACGGCCCGCGCCCGCGGCACCCAGAGCAAGATTGGCCAGATCAACCCGATGAAGCGCGGCGGCCACGCCGACGAGATCGCGCGCGTGGCGCTGTTCCTCGGCAGCGACGAGAGCAGCTACGTCAACGGCCAGGCATGGGCGGTCGACGGCGGCTTGAGCGCGGGTCACCCGTATGTAGTTGGCAAGCTTGCGTGAGAAAGCGTGGGGCGATCGGTGTCCGAAAGAAGACGAAGAGGAGGGGGGGGGGGAAGGTAATGATCTGTTTAGGACATGTACTTGACTTAAATGTGGGCAACAGGCATTTGCGTATCTGGATCTGGATCTGTATGAATACATCATTTCTCCAGGAGGACCGACATCAATGAATCGTGCCCGCCTGCACAGAGCAGAGCATGTGACGAGCACGCAAGAGGGCCTCAGGGGCTGGACGATGTGGGCGGCCGATTCTACGGCTCCGGTATCTGGGGCCGGCTGCACACACATCGGAAGAAGGTTAAAGCAATCAGGGAGAGAGACCGGGCCTTTTGGTCCCCCCAACTGTGTGGACTTCGGTGAGAAACGTCTGGGAGGTCATTGGGCACGCCGGGAGGGGACGAGGGGAGACGCGGAGGAGCACGGTTGCATGCGACCCTCCGCGCTCCACGGGGCCTTGATAGAGATCGTCATTTAAGCCTGAACGATTTCGGACGCCGTTACCACTTTCCATCCTCGATTCATGTCCCTGCGCCTCTTTGGTGGACACCCCGACCATCTCATCACACCTCCGCCCATCGTCCACGGACATAGTGTACTATCCGTATTAAGTGCCGTCTCCGCATCGCCATACAACACCGGCCATTACATTCGGACTCACTTTTATTCGCCCATGACGCGGCCAAATAGATTGCAATCCTACCTTCCATGGGTCAGCCGGGGGCGATAGTAATCAAGCATAAGTCGGACTAGCGTACGTCCGCTCCCTGCATGCGGCGGCGGGTGACGGAGGCTCCCACCGACGTCTCCACAACTACAACAACCGTCCACCGCAGCCACAGACCAAACGACACTTGAACCTGGTGTGCCCTGGTCTTTTGAGACTTTCTTGTCCTCTTCTCTTTTCTCTCCCTCCGAGGTTCCCCCGGCACATGAAACCAAGCAAACTGGATCGTCAGGCACTCCTGGATGCTTTTGGCTAAGAGATCTCTTGGCAACGGGGAATGGCCGCGTAATGATTCCACGAAGAAACATTCACCCTCCTTCCCTCTTCATCCTCGGGCCTTTCCCGTCTTGCTTTGCCCATGCCACCCTCATTTTCCCTGGTTTCGACCGCGCGCCACGTAGCCACCTCCGGCCGTCTGCCCACATCCCGATGCCACACCCATGTACGTACCCAAACGGCCGCCGCCGCCGCCCCTCCCCCCCGGGAGAGATCCACTCACACCCGATCCCGTGTCATGACCCCCCCTCCCTCCCCACTACTTACAATGCACGGAGCGGAGGTCTCTCTATCTCAACCTGACAACCTGCCAGATGACCGACGCAACGCAATTGGAATTGCGTTCGTCGTCATTGGATGGCAGGTTTCATCATCGCCTTTGGACGCGAACGCCGCTTCCCCCTTCCAGATTGCCTTTCTCACCCCTGGCAGACGGAGACGGGGGAGGCGGTCGGGGAGATCCCATCCTTGCTAGCCTCCGGGAGGATGGCGAACTAACTTTCAGAGTGACAAGCCAAAGTGCACAACCTTGCCGCGGCCAGGTTCCAATCTATGTGCCCCATGCGCCGGTCGAAACAACGTTGGAGGAAGGTGACGACGATGTCTCGCGAAAAACGCCAACGCCCCCTGGGAGGGTGGGGTTTTCGAGCATTCTGACTTGATCCGGAATGTGCTACTTGTTGCTGCGTGCTTCGTGCTCGGCCTGCTTGCTGTTCCAAGAGGAGGTTGAAAGGCGACCCCCTACAATGGGGCATGTCAACGCCAAGATACTCGAGTGCTCGATGTTATGGATCACATAAACACCTAGGGTCGGAAAGGGCTATAAGAAGGGAAGGACGGTTCCTCCAAGACGGCGGAATTCATCTCACCCTCCTCATCAGGCTCCTTCACCTCCGCCAGTCTTTCTTTCTTCAGCGGTCTATTTCTGGTCTTCTCGCTGTCCGCTTCACTCGAGAGAACACTTCCCCCTTCGTCTTGTTCCCTTCCGGACCTCAGCATGGCGTTCCGCTCCGCTCTCGCCGTGGCCCTGGCCCTCTCCCCCCTCATGGGCAGCGTCGCCGCTCACGGCAACCACTCCCCCGAGGAGATCGTCGCTGAGCTCGTCCTCCGCGACCTGGTGACCACCCACGGCCGCCGTGCCCTCGACGCCTGCGCCGGCTCCCCGGCCGCCCTGGCCCTCAAGCAGCGCGCCCTCGAGCGCCGCGCCGCCACCGCCCAGCAGCTGCGCGAGAAGCGCGGCCTCGGCGGCCAGAAGATGCACCAGAAGCGTACCCAGGCCGACCTCGAGGCCTGGGCCGCCATCGACCACGAGTCCGCCGAGGACTACACCCTCGACACGGCCATTGAGGAGATCTTCGGCTCCAACGCCACCTGCGCCCTCGTCCCCGAGACCACCATCGGGCCCTACTACGTCGAGGGCGAGCTCATCCGCACCGACCTCACCGACGGCCAGGCCGGCGTCCCCGTCCACGTCGACATCCAGTTCGTCGACGTGGCGTCGTGCGCCGCCGTGCCCGAGCAGATCATCGACATCTGGGCCTGCAACGCCACGGGCGTCTACTCGGGCGTCTCGGCCCAGGGCCAGGGCGGCCTCAACACGACCCACGGCCGCGGCGTGCAGCAGACCGACGCCGACGGCGTCGTGCAGTTCGACACCATCTTCCCGGGCCACTACACCGGCCGCGCCACCCACTTCCACATCATGTCCACCGACGGCGCCGAGATCCTCCCCAACGGCACCTTCGAGGGCGGCACCGCCCGCAACATTGGCCAGCTCTTCTTCGACCAGAGCCTCATCTCCGAGGTCGAGACCCTGGCCCCCTACACCTCCAACGCCCAGGTCCTCACCACCAACCTCGAGGACAGCATCGCCGCCAGCGAGGCCACGGCCGAGTACGACCCCTTCCTCAAGTACGTCAGGCTCGGCGACGACCTCAACGACGGCCTGCTCATGTGGATCACCATCGGCATCGACACTACGGCCGACTACAACGACCAGGTCAGGGCCGCCGCTCACTGGCACGAGGGCGGCGGTGTCGACCAGAGCAGCGGTGGCGGTGGTGGCCCCCCCGGTGGCCCCGGTGGTCCCGGCCGTCCCAGCTCCGCTCAGCCCACCGCTACGCCGTCCGTTGCTGCTGCTGCCAGAAACAGGGCTTTCTAAAGTGGTTGCGTTAGTCTTTTGGGTCCGTGAGAATCTTGGCGGATGTATATAGGAGAGTGATGAAAGGTTGGATGGTTTGGTGAGGGCTGAGCATACGAAAAGAAAAGGTGTGATGTCGATTCTTCATGTAGGCAATAATACATTGATGTTTGCCCTAAAGCTTGCCAGAAAAAAAATCTGTTCCTGGCGTGCATGGCGAAACACATGTGGCCTGAATGTGGAGGATGTCTGTGTTGAGAGTTTCAAGAGTCACATGATTGTTGTTGGTAAACGAGACTGTAAGTTTGATGCAATTTCATTCAAGTGAAACCTTAAGATTGGCGGTTTGTAGCCCTCTGCGTCTCGTCCGAAGCCTTGACACTAGATTTCCATGCTAGATGTAAGTTCAGTTGTGATGTAGGTAGCGCAACTTCTCAAACTGACCCGAAGAAACGACACTTTGTTACTCTTTACTGTGAAGTGCCTTGAGCGACTTTCCGCAGTGAGGGCACAGGGCAACGCAGCCGCTGAGATGGTGTGCTTGGCAATCAAGGGTTGTTTAATATGCGTCTTCAGGGAATGATCCATACTTACATCACACTCGTCATTCTATTCAATTGCTATTCTCAAAAGGCAAACCCCGTTTTTCGAGCGATTTTCCCTCTACAACCTCGGCCCAAATACCCCAACTCACGTGACGGAGTCAACACGGAGCTATCGGCGGCAGGACGGGAATGCCGGCGCCATCACGGGCCGCCGAACACCCCCCCCCCCCCTCCCCCGCAACCCGCCGCGGCCCCACCAACAGGAAACTTCCCCCCGTCATGACGCCCCCGCCGTCGCCTCAACCTTTGAGCAAACACGACAAGCCCCTTAAATCAAAGACGGGCGCCTCTTGACAGCTTTCACCTTGCATACCAACAGCATCTCACCTCTTCACCTTATTCTCGCCCAACTCAACTCACCTCACACACACACACACACACACACACACACACGTCGGTCGAAAAATGGCCTCGGGCATGCACTACGCCCACTGCGGCGCCAACGACGGCTGCAAGCTCGCCTTCCAGTCCTCCCTGCCCCTCTCCGGCGCCGCCTCCGCCACCAAGTGCGTCCTCCTGATGCACGGCTTCAGCGGCTCGAGCGCCTACTTCCACCGCAACTTTGACGCCCTCGTCGCCGCCGGCCTCTGGGTCGTTGCCCCGGACATGCGCGGCCACGGCTCCTCCGACCGCACGCGCGGCGGCTACCACGTCGCCCGTCTCGCCGCCGACCTGCGCGACCTGGTCGCCCACCTGCGCCGCGCCGCCCCCGACGTCGCCATCGTCCCCGTCGGCTGCTCCATCGGCGCCGCCGTGCTCTGGACCTACGTCGAGCTGTTCGGCGCCGCCGCCGACTTTGCGGGTTTTGTCTTCGTCGACCAGGCCCCGCTGCAGGACCGCTCGCCGTTCGACGGCTGGGACGAGAGCAGGGCGCACACGGGGTGCTACGACGAGCGGACCATGCTGGCCGCGCAGCGGTTCTGGATCGACGACCCGGCGGCCGCCCACGTCGACCTCGTCGACGGCTGCCTCGGGTACCGCGCGAAGCCCAGCCCGGACGACGACGTCTCGCCCGAGACGAGGAGGCGGGACGAGGACTTCTTCACGGGCATCAGCGCGCTGTGCGACCAGACGTGGCTGGCGAGGCTGTTGGCCGACCACACGCGGTACGACCATCGCGAGGCCATTGAGACCATCAGCGTGCCGACGCTCGTCATGGCGGGGCGGAGGTCCGGGTGTTTCCCGCTCGAGGGCATGCTCGAGACCGTCCGGCGGGTGGAGAAGAACCGGCCCGGCCTGGCGAGGGAATCCGTCTTCGAGTCCGGGCACTGGCTGTTCTACGAGCAGCCGGAGAGGTTCAACAGAGAGATTGCCGAGTTCGTGGACAAGTGCACCACCAACTGAGTGGTGTGGCGTGGAGTGATGCTGCCCGAATGGATTGGAGCTAGAAAGGTTGTGCTTCGAACAATACAATTCGCACCTGTTCATGGCCAAGAGAAGTCCAAAACTCGACTCTTGCTTCCCTCTGGGCCTGCGACGCCATCCTTCTCCAGAAGCTTATTGAAACTGTCTGAGTCACCGCGACCAGGGCTTGTATCAAAGGCTGTCCCGGGACGTCGAAGATGTTCGACGAGAAAAGTGCGTATGTGTGAGTACTTGGGGGCAGCCTTGTTGAGAGCATCCAGCGGCACGGTAAGGTCTCTGTGGCTGTCGGACCAGATGACGTGAAAGTCGCATCTGTGCTGCTTGGTTTTTTCCGAGAGTATCTCGACCGAACAGGCTTCGTGAAGGAAACGTTATCAATGGCCTATTCCCAGTCGTCCGTCTTCTCCCAGAAGATATTATTGCGATGGAGCGTCTCCGTGTCGTTGCTTCTATGTCATTGGGGTCGCTTCCTTCCAACCTCAGCAACCCCCGAAGTCGTTCCTCTTCATCGTCGCGCTTTTCAAAAAGCTATATGGACTCCCATGTCCTCGGGGTGAGTTGGCTTGAGAGAGAGTTGGTCATGTGTCAAGGGAACGCAATGCTCTCGGTGTTTTTTTAAGACGGGGCGACTGTCTCCGACACGACCAGCCGTTCTGAAAGGTTCCGGCCTCAGGTCACCTAATTCATCCCCCTCTCATCCTACATCTCGATTATCATGGACAGGTCGCATCCATCAGTTCGATCACTGGCGCCCTTTCTACACCGAACGACACGCATAGAGTAACGGCAGATGTTTCTCTTCCTGCCTTATGGGACATATGACAACCAGCCCCGACGCCAGAGTGTATGTCTTTCGGGGCAAGTTGCCAATGTGGTTTCTTCGGCAGTCTCGCATGATTTCACGCGCCCGCACGGCTGCCATGCCGCACCCTGACACGTCTTCTGTGAGTGGAACCGAACGTGTGGTGCCTCCCTCGCTTGCTCCGTCCACAGAAGACTGCACTTTGATCGTTGACCTCGACTTCATCAAGAACGAGCCGGCATCTGTCTGTGATCTGTTACCACTTCAAGAACTTGACCAGAGCCGACTCTGACTCACAGTTCACACTCCTTGGCTCCGTGGCATTATCCTTCTCATTTCAACCATCGTCGCCTGCCAACAGCCGCAGCTGAGCACTTGTGCAATCTTCCAGACGAGGTATCATTGTGCAACATCCTTGATGTACTCTTGCTCGTGTGCAGGACACTGGCCCCCGAGGTCGGATCGAAAGCCAAGGGGACGCAAGAGCGGGTGGAAAAGGACGTGCTTGTTAATGACCAAGAGGGGTGCTAGACAGTCTGGCTTGAGTGAGATGTGAACGTTATACTCGGGACGGGAAACATTCCACACACTTGCTTCCGTTTGGTCCTGCGACACCCACGTTTCCCATGCCGCCGGATGGCCGATCTTACAAAGACACAACCACCTTTCCGGCTCACTAGTCTAGCCAGAACGAGCAGAACGGTTCACCGCGAGATCACAATTTTTCAGCAAAGCCGCCGCCTGGATATAGAAACAGGCTGAAGGATCAAAATTCCAATACTTTACAAAATGTCCATGTCAAGTCTTCACCACCGTCACGTCACGTCTTGGCGCCTGATCACGCGTCGTCCTCGAGCCCGACCAGCTTGAGGCTCTCGGTCCACAGCCTCTTCTCCGTGGGGGGATCGTAGGCGGACGGCGCGTACCCGGGCCTGGCCGCCCAGCCCTCGGGTGTGACCTCCTCGGCCTCGGCGACGTCGTCGAGGTACCTGCCACCTTTTCCCTCCAATTCTTTGGCGACCGCGGCCCAGACCGACGTCGCGGCGCCCTGCTCAGGCGTCTTCATCCACTTGGCAATCTCCGGGTCGTTGAGCGCCTCCATGAGCTCGGGCACGTGCCTCTGCAGCGGCGTCCGGATGCCGCCCGGCATGAGGCTCAGGGCGTGGAGGCCCTTTGAGCCGTAGCGGCGGTCGAGCTCGTTGGCGAAGTGGATGTTGGCGAGCTTGGCCTGGCCGTAGGCCGTCCAGGGATGGTACTCAACGGTGTGGTCAAAGTTGAAGTCCTCGAACTGAATCCTGCCCTGGCGGTGGCCCGACGACGAGACGGATACGACGCGGGAGCTGAATTCGGGGGTTGAGGATGCCAGAAGGGTTGGCTTCAGGAGCTGAAACAGGAGGAAGTGACCTTTGTTGGGGGTTAGCTGCTGTCGGCTCTGCGCGAGAAATGGTCGTGCTTACCGAGGTGGTTGGTGCCGAACTGGCTTTCGAACCCATCGACGGTCTTGGCCTTGGGACAGGCCATAACACCTATAAGACGAGTTAGAAGCCGTGTGGAAACATGCACCGAACTGTATTTCGTAGCGTACCAGCATTGTTGATGAGCACGTTCAACTTGTCGGACTTGCTCAGAAACTCCTTGACACCCTGCCTGACGCTCTCGAGGGATCCGAGGTCCAGCTTGATGACCTGGACCTTGCCGGGCTTGCCGTCGGAGAGGATATCCTTGGCAACTTCCTCGCCCTTGGCAACGTCGCGGACGGTGATGTAGACGTCGGCGCCGGTGACATGAAGGGCTCTGGCGGTCTCAGGACCAAGGCCGCCGGGGGAGCAGCCCGTGACGATGGCGACCTTGCCGGCCCATTTTCCGACGAGGCCTTGGTCTTGAACGATTTGAATGGCCGTGGGACGGGCGTCTCCGGGACCGGTGATATTCTTGTGCTGTTCGGCGTAGGGGGCCAGTGGAGACATGGTGCTGAATGAGGAGCGGAGGTTTCTGTATAAAGAGGGCTTGCTGATGTGGGCGCACTGGCAGATGGATCTCGTACGAGCCGTTAATGCTGGCTTGATTGCTTTATGTAGACTGAAGATGGAAGAAGCTGGCATGTTGTTGGAATATCACAATGTGTCTCGACGGTCGTGCCACGGACTTATATATCAATAACGAGCAAGCATCACTACCGCATTCCTGTGCAAGGTTGCCGGTAGGATACGAGGGGTGGGATGCCATTGGAAGGTTGTTCCCGAGTTAAAGTCGAGCCAGGGTTAGTTCAGTTGCCGGATTGGGCGGGCAACGCATTGTGCGGTCGTCACATCAGTATGCCGGTAGGTAGTGTAGATGGCTCCCAAAGTCCAGCGGGCCCATGTGCGGGCGAAGCGGCCGCACGCTTATTTTGCACGCATCATTCGTGATGCGGGAGATGCGGGAGATGCGGGAGCTTGGAGTTAAGGGGCACGGTGTCCGGCGGAGAGATGAGGTAAGCGGCCCGGCGATAAGGGCGATAGGGAGTTGAATTGCAGTCTGGCACGTGACGGCTGGACATAGGCTCGGCTCCGATGGCTCGTGCAACCTACCTGTCCCCCGTCTCCACTCCACTGTGCGCGTCACGCCAATGCCGTCCGATGTGTTCCCGAGATCGTAGCGTACGATGTAGGTACGCAAATGGTGCACCGACCGGTTGCCCGTGCTGTTTGCTGGGGGAGGGGGGTTGGCGCGTCGTCCTGTGACACACCCAGCGCGAGTTCGTCAGAGCCTGGCAACCAAACTCGGCCACTACTGAGGTTGGTATCACGTGTGCGACTGGGATACGGGAGAGATGGCCGCTGGAGGTATTGACAGTGTTCTTCTGTCGTGGTTTTGGGGGCCGGCTGGTGTTATGAGCGGTTGTTCAAGAGTCAAGACCACCAGTTGTAACTCGATGAGGGTCGCCCACTCGTAGCGCCTGGCTTCATCGACGCCAATCTCGACAGGGTCGAGGACTGGCCAGATACGCCAAAATGCCTTGACTTTGCTGTCGCAGGTGATGCGACTCGGTCGCTGATGGATGAGTAGCGACGTTGAAACACCACTGCGGCTGCTCATCTCCACGCTGATGTAAGTGCTTACTCGGTTCGTCGAACCCAGTCGGTAAGGATGGATGGGGCTTGGGTTGGGAGTTTGCTAGTTGAGCTTTTCTTGGCCTTTTGGTTTAACACCTTACGACCCGCGACTTACGAATGGATTGCGTGTAGGTCACTGAAGGGAATGAATAAACATCAATGTTCGGGAAGCAAGGTTTCCAAGCACATACAGTACTCACAGGTACACACACGTCGCCGTCTGATGCTTCGTACCTGTAGTTGCGGATCCAGCCATCAGAAATGAGAAAGATGGATTGCCATATCACGTCCACATTACCATGGTCCATCCATCCTAAAACCTACCGGGTTGCCTGAGTAGGTAGGATTGGCAAGGTAGGTACTGTCAATACCTAGACTCTAGAGGCTTGCCGCTTTCCCCGCAGGGGCCGTCCCCCCTACGCCACGCCAATCGTCCCAGCAGTCAGTTGCCTGCTTACCCCCTGGCCCCGGCCCCCAACTCAGACCCTTTCCCATCTAACATGTCCCCTTCGTCCTTCTCAGCGCCCATTCTAGGTCGAGTCAAACAAACGGACGATCCAGAAAGCCTTGGTATTTTGAAGATGAAAGTGTGACGCTGGCTCCCGGTTCTCCTTTCTATTATTTTAACCGTTGGACAGCTGTTGGCGTATGGATATAAGTCGTTACCAAGACACAAAACAATGCGCACCTCCAGACCTCGTCCCTATTCCAACACCGACACCAACACCGAGGCCGACACCAACACCGCTATCTGACACCGACACGGAGGATCCATCTGCACCTCTCGCCCCCAAAAGTGTGGCTCGACTCAGGAAGAGGCTGTACTTTCGTCTCTCTGCCGCCCACACAAGTTGCCCACATAGCTCGGCGGCTGAGCAGCAAACGACCCAATCACCACAAACACCAACACACCCGAGTGTGAAGCGAATCCATCCCGTACAGGCGCAAAACAGCCGCGCAAGGGCTGTGATTACAGCACACGTAGTGCACTGTGTACAGGCGGACATACAGACAGACGACACCACTAACAACTCACTCTCCCCCCCCGCTCAACCGCCAAGCCGAATGTGCCACTTGCACGACCCCATTCGCAATCCACACCACTCACCCATCTCTCATTCCTCTCGAGCTTGCTTCCTGGCCTGGTCTGACCGGTGGCCAACAAGCCTCGCCTGCTGCTGTGCTGTTACTGCTTATTCTTTCTTGTCATTGGGAAAATCAATGCAGAAGCGAAAATAAGCTGCGTCAGCCCGGACCGTGTATCCACCCAGAGCTGGAGCTGAGGTACCGCAGAACAGCTACCACGGCTTTCCTTGGCCCCCTCCGGACTGACGTTCTTTTCTGTTCTGTTGGCCCGTCACTTGTGTGCAGCTCCCCTCCTCCTCCTCCTCATCATCCTCCCACTCCTGCTCTTTCGACTGTTTCTCGCCCGCACAACTCCAACAACCCGCCGCCCGTTGGTCACTCGGCTCCAAACCCCCTCCGGCTCAACTCAGGACGTGCCGCTTTCTCCAACCCCCTCCGATTACTTTGCGCCCACCACATCCCATCGCGCCCAACCGCCCATCTCGACGCCGGACTGTGCACTAATCCCCCACAACCGCCCCGACGACGCCAAACACCAGGCGGCCGGCCGATTGACGATCCGTCCATGTAATGCCGCCGCTGGGCCTTGCGCTCTGCTCTTCTCGCCGCTGCAGCACGTCCCCGACGGCAATAGCTTGGACGCAACTGTCTCGACCCCACACCCACTACCACTACCACTACCACCACCACCACCAACACCAGGCGGCAACGCGCGCAGCGCCTAAGACGACGACGACGCACGACTGCCGCCCACCCACCAACACACACATGAGAACCTCACCTCCGCCATCCGCCAAACACCCTCGTCGTTTACACGCCCGTGAGAGTCTCTGTCTCGAATCTCTGGCGATTCAGCCAGCATGGCCGCCTTCGTGAGGGTTTCCGGTCCGCCCAACAGCAGCTTTCTGGTCGGCTACCCGGGCATCTCTGCGACCCTAGTACGTGCGCTCGTTCCCTCCGTCATGACGTCGGGGGGGAGGCTGGATCGAGTCTGCTCCACGCTTTTCACCCTTCACCCCTTTGCGCAACTCCCCCGCCCCTGCTGACCTGTTTTCTTGCTCGTGATCTAGCCCCGCATCGAAGGCAAAGTCGAGATCCGTCCATCCCAGGGCTTTTCCATGCCCGTCGCCGTATCGCTCGTGCGCATATGTCTCCAGCGACGAGAAACCATCCACCCTGCCGCCGAGAATGTCGCGAAACGACACCTGGGTACTCCGAGGAGGGAGACCACCGACGTCGTCGGTAAGGAGCTGCTGCTGTTCCGGTGCCAGTCCGGGAAGGAGGCCGAGAGTGTCATTGCAATGGACCTACCGTTTGTCCTGTTCATCCCCTTTGGGCGAGGCGGCGAAGAGACGAACCGACGAATACCCCCCGCCTCGCTGCAACTCCCCAGCCGAACCGCCGAGACCTACTACGAGCTTGTTGTCACCGTGCAGCAAGGCCACACCCTACAGAACAAATACTCCTTCCCCATACCGCTGCAACGTTACGATACCTTGTCGACGTTCGGCATGTACAACAAACCCGAGTCGCGCCAAGTCAGCGACGCAAGTGTCGTCACCCTAGGCATCTCGGTGCCAAAATGGAGCTACGGCCCCCTCGACCCGATAACTGTTTACATCAAACTGGTGCCGAACCCCGACTGGATGAAGAAAGCGCTGAAGGTTACGATCCAGAAGATCACCGTCACCATCGAGGAGGAGATCACGTACAACCCCGAAGGAGACGAGCCAACGAAAAAGGTCAACAAGGTCGCGAAAAACACGCAGCTCGTGAACACAAGGATGCCCGAGGCGGGCTATGCTACGAATCTCGGCTTGGTGTTTCCCTCCAAGGACCTGCGCGATCCGGACGGCATCATCCGGAGGGGGAAGCCCGCATTTCCCCTATACGAAGTTACTTCCTTCACCACGAGCTCAACATTATACAAGATTGAGTTCTACCTGACCGTCAAGGTGAGTCGCCATCGTCCCCCCGTGAAACACTCGCCTTTGCTCACGATTTGCCTCAGGCGCAACTCGGCTCCACGAAGGATCTCACAGTTCGGCAGCCGCTGGTGATCTGCCCGATGGACCAGCAAGCGTGCAAGGAGGAGATGGACGCCATCGAACAAGCCGCCAAGGACGCCTCGCATGTTGACCCGAACAACCCAATGCTCCCGGCCCGGTCGATCGTCTTGGTAAACGATCGGGAATCAATGAAGACGTTGGGTTTGTGCTTGGTGGGAGGACAGAAAAAACCATTGATTGAGTGAATGACGCCGGAATCGTTTGAGAGAGTAATTGTACGAACCGGGTGACGGTTTCCTTGGCTTCTGGCTGCGGGGTACGAGACCGACCAGCTGCCTGCAAGGGCCGGCGGTCTACCCCAGGACGGCGGGCGAAGGCCAGCTGGTAGCATTCAGCCTCCAGTTCCAGCACTGGAACTGCGAAGCCCCAGCCACGACGAGCATAAGTGACCGGGCACTGCTGTCACCGTCGAATGAGGTGACTTAACAAGGGGTAGGAACGGAGCATAAAACAAACCTGGGAGCCTCGGGAGCGGAAGCTCGGGTCCTTTTTCTCTGTCTGGGCCCCTGGGACAGGGAGCGGCGTCGAGAGAACGATACACTCGGCGAGTGGTCCTTTTACGGTTTGCCCGCGGGGGCCTGCGCGTTGGGGCGTTTATACAGCGCCGGTTTCTTTCGGTAGGCGGGACGGTCATCATCACGGCACGGCGTTGGCGGGGTCTCCGGCTGAGAGGCAATTCAGGAGGGAGGAGACCCAACAAATTTCGGGCTCCGTGGGGGGCACATCTTTTTTGGCGAGGGGGGGCACGTTTGGACAAGACACTACTACTACCATATCACGAGATGACGAACATTGGGGAGGAGAAGGTGGTGGTGGGTGACTGGCGTGCATGAGTTGCCAACGAGGAGAACCATTTGACTTGTTTTTTGTTTGATGCTGTACATATTCACCTACAAATGAGGGACGTGGAGAAGAAGACAAGCAACTCGGGAGTGAGGAAAATCTCATCCCACCCGATACAACTGACTAGGCCAGTTTTCGTCTCGATGATGTCAGTACAAGGTGTTTGTGTAGCGGGAGCCGAGGGGAGCGAGCACGATGCCGTGAGTGCGAAGGGGGGGGGGGGGGGGTGGGGGGGTGCCGGCGCTTAAGACCCTCACTTGGGTTTTGGTGCGGGTTTGAGTTGAAATGAGTTTCGTTGACGGGATGGGATGTGGGTGCTGTGACATGAGAAGACAGTATCAGAAAAGCCAGCTGTGAGACGCCATTTAGTGGCATGTCGAGGCACGGAGAATGGGCGGGCATCTGTAGCGCTTGGGGGTATCTATGATCATCGCACCAATGGATGTCGATGCCACGGGGAGAGAGGGGGGGACACGCCCTCAGAAAACCAGGGATTCGGATAAGTGACGGCGTGACTTGAATCTTGTTTCGGTAGTCGTCGGGGAGCGGAGCGGAGCGGGTGCGCCTCGACCACGGCCGCCGGGTAACAATACCCGAGGTGGAACACCCTCCGCGCGTCAACAGAGGCGTCAACGCTGCACCCTTTCCTCAGTCATCGACATCCATGGCCTCCGCGCCCTCCTTCTCCATCGCATCGATGCGCCTAAGGATATCTTCCTTCCATGTGCTGTACTCCCTGCGCTTCTTCTCACTCAAGAAGTCGTACCGGTCCTGAAACATGGTGTCCGCTCCACGCACAGGCGCCCTGTACGAGTCCTCCTGCCGATGACTGTCGGCGATCACGTTGCCCGCCTCGATGATATCGCCGAGGCTGCGATACCAATCGGCCTCAAGCCACCCGCGATTCGCGACTTGCTCAAGAGCGGCGTCGAACTCCGCGGCCATGACGGGCGCCCACCCTTCCCACGCCTCGTCCTCGTCCAGCCCTCTCGAGTCCACCTCCTCCCTCGCCTTCGCAAGCAGTTCGAGAATACGCTTCCGCTCGGGCACGTACGATTCGCTTTCGACGCCCTCCCCCAGCTTGAGACTCTTGGCCTGCTTCGTGACGAGGTAATACACAGCACCGCACAGCGCGGCGAGGTTCGCTCTCACCCACGCGTCGCGCGTCCTTCGCCCGCCGGGGACGACGATGTACTCCATGCCCGCCAGGATCGTCGGCCCGAGCTGCCGCTGCCCCGTCTGCTTGCAGAGGAAGCGGATGGTCGGCAGAATCCAAAAGTGGAGGCCGGACTTGTCCGAAGGGTAGGTGGCCTTGCCAGTCGATTTTGTCGGTGTGTTGGGCCCGCTTGCGCCTGAGCGAAATTGCGCGAGGGAACGTTCCTTTGTGGGCGTCGGCCGGTGTGGCGTCCTGACGGGAGAATCGACTCCGTGCCGTTGTCTCTGTCGCGGTGTGCCATTCTTTCCCGGCGTGCGGTTCAGGGCGGAGTTGGGGAGGATGTTGTCGAGGTGACTGTAGAGGCGCTTATAGATTCGGGGAGGGATTGGAGGCCGCGGCTCGATTGGGGGGAGGTCCAATGTGATCTTGAGTCTTTTGAGGATCAGTATAAACGCACGCAAAATGAGATGGGTAGCATGTGGATTGCCTAGCCTACCTGTCGCAAGCGATGTGGGCGCAGGCGTACAACCGCCCGACTTCTTCGTCTGCCTTGAGCGTGCTTGCCCGGTGCCTCGATTGTGCCAGCAAGGAACCGGCAAGCTCTACCAGGGGCGGCGGTAAAGCTGAGCTGTGGGTGGGCATCAGCGACAGAAGTGTCTGTTCTATGGACCGGTTCATGGTGGGTGTGCGTGTGGCGTGTAGAGTGTGTGGTATGTGGCTCGGGGGGTGCTAGATGAAGAGCTTTCGGCGCAAGACGCGTCGAGGACGCGTTGAGCAGTGGGTGTCCTTTCTTGGGACGCTCAAAGGTTTCTGGGGTATCGCTTGTTCAGTTGGGTTTCTCAGGTCTGCTTCTTGTGGCCGTTCGGAGCGATTGGTCGGCGTATGATGTGACGAGGTACAGAAAGAAAAAGGTTCAAGGGCGAGATGGTGTGATGGATGGTGTTGAGGACGGGTTTGTTGCGTCACCCAAGCTTAATTGGCAAGTTTGGCACGCCGCACGGGGGCGGACCCTGGGGTCCAGAACGTTTAAGCCCCTGTCCATCGCCGATCCGTGCATCTGCCGTGCCCCCAGAACTCCCCTGAATTGGCCATGGCGGACGCCACCTGTTCCCACGAATCTTGCATGTTCCCCCATTCCCCATTTCGCCCATCGCCTGTAAGCTCGCTCTCCTCCCTCCCTCTTTGCCCTCGGCCCAGCCTTTTTTTATCCTTTGCTCGGTTCCTGGATCTACCCGAACCCAACTCTTTGTTTTACCTTATCGGCGACTAGCCCCATTGCGTACTTTTTATTCGAACGTGTCTCGCCATTGTGTTCAATCGTGCGTGCAACGTGTCGTCTCCCACTAGAAGTTTCGTCACATCGCGACAAGCTGTCACCACGATGTATACCATCTACCTCGCAACTCTGGCGCTTGCCGGCAGCGCTCTCGCCCACGGCGGCGACCACAGCCAGAAACCCATCGTGGACGAGAACGCCGACTGGATGACGAAGCACATGGCTGGTATGCCCCTCCCCCAAACCAAGCTCTCCGCTCCGTCCCCTCCAATCATGGATTCGCGCTGACATTTCACGTTTCCAACAGAGGAGCACCACATGGAAGGCTGGGACACAGCATCCTTCTTTACCCTGCACGACTACAACAGCGACGGCGTCTGGCAAGGCGACGAGATCCTCCGCACGTACGGCCTCTTTGACGAGTCGAACCACCACGTCACCGAGGAGAAGCGCTTTGAAATCCTCCATGACCTCATGCAGCTGCTGGACGCCAACCACGACGGCCACGTCACCCGCTCCGAGTGGGACGAGTTCATCAAGACCGGCAAGACGCTGCCGGACTTGGGCATGGGCCCGGGGCACCACGGCGACGACGAGTACGAGTACGAGATCCACCATTGGGAGCAGTGAGTATTTTGTCAGTCCCTGGTGGGAAATATGGAGAAGCTGACGGGCGCAACACTAGGTATCATGACGAGAACACCAAGCTCGAAGACCTGACGCACCCCGAGGACATTGAGCACTTCAAGAAGCACGAGAAGATGGAGGACGAGCAGGAGAGGCTAGAGCAGCTCGACCAGATGGCCGTCGTCGAGGACAACATCCCGCAAAAGTTTCGGCGGTCATAGAGCCCGCTCGGGTTCCCATCCCATTGGGGAATATATGGACAGGCGGGATAGGCTGCCTGACGACGTTGACGAGAGCGAGAGAGGAAAAGTGATTCACGACGGTCATGTAACACTACTAGATCTTGTAATATGTACATCAAAGACGCAATGCCAGACATCAGGCGCGTACGTCTTGACTAGTTCGACATGCTCGACCGTCGCCGCCCGGCTTCCCCCCGTCGTCGTCGTCGTCGTCGCCGCCGCCCAGCCATCGTACAGGCCTTGGATCTCCGTGCGTCGTGATTCGATTTCGTAGGTGCCGACGTTCTCGTGGAGGTGCAGCCAGCAGTCGTCGTGTGAGGCGGCCGTCATGTCCCATGCCGCGCGCCACGTAGGCTCGCTGGTCGGGAGCAGTCCGCCGTTGACGTGTAGCACATCGACTGCCGTGCCCGAGGCGCGCATGTCTGCTATTCTGCCCGCAGCTTTCTGGTTGTCCTGGAGAAACACGACAATCTGCTCGTCACCCCCGAGGAGGCGCGCGGCCGGCAGCTCAAGGTCCGCGTCCCGGACGACCCTGACGCGCCAGCCGTTGGCGACGGCACCACGGCGCAGAGCCTCGACGCTCCACGGGTTCAGTTCCCAGCAGAGGACCTTCAGGCCCAGTTTTGCGTAGGAGAAGGTGAAGTAGCCGATGCCTGCATATAAGTCCACGGCCCAGTAACTCTTCAGGGCCGCGGCCGGCCGGCGGCGATGGGATGCTGCTTCCGGGCCCGTTTGGCTGTGGAAGTCAAGGAGACGTGTCTTTTCCTTGATGTTGCCACGGCTGAACATGGTCCAGCGCGGCGCCCATGTCTGGTAGATGCCGTTCTGCTTGGTCGACACCCAGAAAGCGGCCTCGAAGTCCTCGACCGAGGGTCTGGCCGGGTTGACGGAGGGGCCAAAGTCGCCGTGCAGGATCTTGAGGCCGCTGGGCGTGCGGAGGACGTTCTCGCCCTTGTCGGCGGTGATCTCGTCGTCTCCCTTGACGCTGGTCTGGAGGGGGATTCCCTCGTTGACGGCGAGGTGAGTCAGCGTGCCTGAGCCCGTCTTGGAAACCTCGCACAGGATCGCATTCCACAGTTGATGAATCTTGTCATCCGTGATGTCTGGGTGGTTGAGGATAGTGCGCCAAAGGCCCTTGTCGAAGCTCCCGGCGGGGAGCAGAAGCATGGGCTCGTACACGGCGAAGCGTTTTGGTGTTTGCTGGCCGAGAAGAGTGTCTATTTCGTCCGAGGTGCTCCATGGTCGGGATTGCTGGGGGAGTGAGAGAAGCCATGCGCGAGTTACTGCTGATATCGGGTTTTCTGGCTTGGGTTTCTTGCCCCGCGGTTTGTTGTTTGGGACCGTCATAATGTTTTACGTGTTTTTTCCAAGTGAGATCTCAACACTGGGTGGTTAACAAAACACACTCCGTATTCGACGAGACTGACGATGTGGAGAGTCAGTGAGCGCAATCCCTTGGTGTTGCAGCCCTTTGGCGATTTCAGATGGTTGATTACAGGGGGTTGCAACGGCTCAGACCCCTGTTTAGCACCCTGAGGTCCGCTGGCAACGAGTGGGTCGTCGTCCCCAAAACCAAAGACGCCGCCAAATCTCTCTCGTCTCGTCTGGCTTCGGTTCTTTTACCGTTGTTGATCCCTTCATTCTTGTATTGAGCCACGCCTCAAGCCGGCAGAGAAAACCGACCATGGACGTGTCAACCCTACCGATACATCTGGGCTATCTAAACGATGCGGCTCATCTCCTCCGGGTATCGGCTCCTGAGACTTCGGCCTACCTCATGAGCCGCCACAACGAGCTCATGTTCCTCAACGATGCCGAGCAAAACGACGTCCGAAGGCAACACGTCTGCGGTGCCTGCGGCCACATCATGATCCCCGGCCAGGGCACCACGCTCAAGCTCGAAACCGAAAAGGCGCTGAAGAGAAAGCGGCGCGGTAACCTCAGGACGCGCGACCCCAAGGCGACCAAGGATGAGCTTCGGCTACGCGCCGGGGCGAGAAAGCTTTTCACCTGCGGACACTGCAGCCGAACGACCAACATCCCATTGCCCCCTCCGCCGCCCGCTGTGAGACGTCGAACAAAGTCCGAGCAGCTTTCCGCAGCAAAGGGTCGCCAGGTTCCGACGGCCGAACCAGCCAAGCCGGCAACGTCCAATTCGAGCAGCAAGAAGCGGGCGAAGAATCGAAAGGCCGGGTTGCAGGCGCTGTTGAACCAGGCCAAGACGTCATCGTCCGGGAGCAGGAACCTGAGTCTCGCCGACTTTGGGCGACTGGGATGAGAGGCTCACATTTCCCCAAAGGAGCGGGGAGGGGCGGCCAAGATCCCAGAATTCCCATCTTCGAATCTCGGTGGATAGATTCGCAAGTTCGATTTCTAAGACCTGGTGCTCCGTGGGCGGCATTACAAACCGACTGGCGGGCAGGGTATTCTCGGGAATATTCTCGAAGGTTTCCTGCCTTGGGTACCCCCCTCCTGGCCTCTCCAAGGGAGTCAGGGACCCAAAGGGGACCCGCTTAATGACACACGTCGACGTCGGTGCCCATCCTGCAGGGCCTGCAGCAGCCATTGCCCCTCCAAAAATTTCAAGACCCCGCCATCGCCGTCCCCATCCCCATTCCACCGAGTCACTTGTTCCCTCCCACTCGCCGCCGATAACAAAACGTCCAACCTACCGTCGCGCAACTCTTTGGACGATTCAACTGGACATACGAGACATTGCGCATATTTCTACTCTCCGAAGAAATCAGTCACCATGGCTGCCCCCGAGTCCAAGACGACGCCGAACGAGTTCTTCCAGGCCATCGGCTCCAAGGTTGACGGCAGCGATGACCAGCAGGTTGTCGAGGAGATCGAGTCTCTCTGCATGAACTGCGGCAAGAATGTGAGCTGCGCGCGAACCTCAAGCGAAGATTCTAATACTAACTCGACATCCAGGGCATCACCAGACTGCTCCTGACGTCGATCCCCTACTTCCGCGAAATCATCATCATGTCTTTCTCCTGCGAAGAGTGCGGCTTTGCCAACAGTGAGGTCCAGCCTGCCGGCTCCATCCAGCCCAAGGGCACATACTACGAGCTTCGCTTGACCGCCATGGATGACTTTAGCCGCCAGGTCGTCAAGTCCGACACGGCCACCGTCAAGTTCACCGAGCTCGACCTTGAGGTGCCCGCTGGCAAGGGCCAGCTCACAAACGTTGAGGGTCTTTTGAGCACCGTCATCAACGATCTCGACTTCGGACAGGAGGCTCGCAAGGAGCAGATGCCCGAGCTCTACCCCAAGATTGCCGAGATCATCGAAAAGGGCCGCGCCATGCTCGAGGGCAAGGCCTTCCCCTTCCGCCTTACCGTCGACGACCCGGCCGGCAACTCCTTCATCACCCCCGATCTGAAGGATGGCGTTGGCAAGTGGGAGAAGCACGAGTTCATTCGCACCCCTGAACAGAACGAGGCCCTTGGCATCTCCAACGCCCAGGCCGACGAGCTTGCCGCCGGCGCCAACCCCGGCCTGACCGCCGAGGGCGACATCATCCCCAACGAGGTCTACAGCTTCCCCGCCAGCTGCCCGGGATGCATGCGCCCCTGCACCACGCATATGAAGATGGTCGATATCCCTCATTTCAAGCAGGTCGTCCTCATGTCCACCGTCTGCGACGACTGCGGCTACCGATCCAACGACGTCAAGACTGGTGGCGAGATCCCCGAGAAGGGCGAGAAGATCATTGTCAAGGTCAACGGCAATATCGACCTTGCCCGCGACATTCTCAAATCTGAGACCTGCGCCCTGGAGTGCCCTGAGCTCAACCTGTCCGTAAACCCTGGCACCTTGGGCGGTCGCTTCACAACTATCGAGGGTCTCCTGACCCAGGTCCGCGACGACCTGCGCAGCCAGATCTTCGAGGCCGACGGCGGCTCCGGAGGCGCCGGCGGCGGTGACTCCCTTGCCCCCGAGGAGAAGGGCAGGTGGACCGCCTTCTTCGACGGTCTTGATGAGGCCATCAACGGTAACCGCGAATTCACAGTCGTTCTCACCGACCCCCTCGCCAGCAGTTTCGTCCAGCCGCTGGTCGACCCTCCCGCCCCCGACCCGTCAATCACCCGCGAGTACTACCCTCGCACCCACGAGGAGGAGGAGGAGCTCGGCTTGCTCGACATGAAGACCGAGGGCTACGAGGAGGACGCCGCCAAGGAGGCCGTTGCCAGGGAGGAGGCCAAGAAGCTTGCCGAGCTCGACAAGCTCCTCGACGCTAACATGGGCAACACCTCATAGTGTGAGAGGGGTTTGGGTTTGTTGGGGATGTGGTGAGAGAGTTTTATGATGCATCCGGGATTAGGTAAAGGTGATGGACAGATGGGCGGGACGACGAAAATACGTACATGATGATGATACCTACGCATAGGCGGGTTTTTAAAAGTTTAGAGGGCGTTCAATAGAACAAGCTGCCCGGCACATTTCCAACCTTTGCACCACCGCCCGTCCCTCTGCCGTTCGTGTTCGTGATCTCCGGCTACACCATCTGAATCGCTCTCGTCATCTAATAAATCCTCTACCCTTTGCGTTCTCAGGGGTTTCAATCCGAGACCATGAGCGGCGTCTTGCACGCCGGCAAGACGAGGTTGAGGGTGTTGCACGAGCACGCCTCGTCTGGAACATAGAACTTACTGGCACCTGACTGTTTTTGATGCTATCCACACAAGACTGAGGAAATGTTGAGAATGAGACTAGTTCGTCTTTAGTAAGGGGGTAGTAAGGTAGGCAGACACGTTATCAAGTAGCTGGCCAAGGAGGGCAAACACGTTGAAACAAGGGACTAAGATGTGTTATTGAGTCTGCAGTGGGCAATCACGCCAAGGTTGCCTTCGCAACCAAGACCAATCCCTCTTGGTCCCGTGATCTCTCAATCCCACAATTCCTCGTTGTCGTACCCTCAACATGCGCACCATTGCGGTGTGCAACAATAACCACAGGGAGCCTACTCCTGCCTAATTCGCCCCTGTGATGCCTTCTGCCCTGATGTGCTGGTGATTATAATCCTCATGCAGGTGACCAACATGTAAGCCACTTCGTTTAGGCTAACCGACGTTCTTGACTCAGCATCAGGAGGCCTCGAAAGCACTCCTTGCCTGAACGGGGACAACCCAGTTGGTACCGATTGTGATCTACTCCAACCTTTGCTTATGAGGGATTCAGAGTAAAGCAGACTGTAGAAGAGATCACAGTGATTGTGGCACCAGCGTAATCTCACAATTCAGTCGGTATGATCGAAGTCTATAATCGAATCATTTAGATGATTATGGAGGAGAGGTGCCCGCAGCCTGAAACCAAGGACTTGGATTCTCAGTGAGACAGCATGGTAAAGGTTCCCAACTCTTGCCATCTGCAGAAGTTGGCAATGTCACCTCACAGGGTACTGTGCGGATTGCGCCGAAGGACCTAGTAGCGATAACATTCCAGACTCAACTTAAACCCAGACTACCTAATAGACGCTATGCAGTCCAGGACGAAGACATCGCTAGGGATTAACAAGATACAGGACGCGGCAGTAAGGCATGTGGCCTAACTGAAGCAGCACCAACTGGTAGCCGCCAACTACAATACTCTAACAGACAGAGCCTAACAAGCAAGACATGATCTTCCTTAGTGCTGACTATTTGAACATGGCGAGTGGTTTATAGTTATCTAAGAAGGAAAGCCCCTGAAGCTTGAACTAGACTAGAAAGAGCCCTTTTCAACAACAGGTTAAGAGGTTGACATCCTGCCTAACCGAGCTTAGACGGAGCTCCCGCAGCTAAGATGTTATCCAGTTGATGATGGATATTTTTCGCCAGTTAACTAGCCGTCGTATCGGAATCGTCTGTAGAAGGAGCAGATTGATCGGTCCTTCTTTATAGAAACTGTTGGCAACGACTGCCTTCCACTTCACCCCCCACCCCTCCAACTTTTTTCATCGCCAACCTCTTTTTTCTTCCCTTTTCCTTTCTTTTTCCAGCGACTTCATTACCTACTTCACACTATCCGTACACTATCACATCACAATTCGGATTCTACTCGTCTGTCCCAAACTCCTCCAGATCTCCCCCTTTCCCTTTTCCGAGCACGCGGGTAGCTCCAAGCCCGAGTTTTCAAACCAGACCAAACAGAAAGACGCCTCGACAATAGCTTAATCATGGACGGATCCTCCAGCGCCGATTCCCAGGGGATCGTGGACGGTCCCCCACCTCCATCGCAGCTGGCAATGAGTGAAGGAGGGCCCTCGAATGTCGGCATCGACAACTCCCACAACTCAGACAACCCAGATCACCCAGGCTTTATCGTCATCGATACAGTTAGTTCACCTGACCAAGCTGGTCAGCGAAGAATCACCCGAAGCGAGGATAATTTTTCTCTACGAACTGCAGCTCAAGACTCGCTGTGTGAACATCTATCAGTTCAGCAACCCGACAGGCAGGGACGTCCGCATAGCCGAGGCCAATCGATTCAGTTTGCCTCTATATGTCGTCACTGATGCCTTGAAGGGAGTCCCAGTCGTGGCAGAAGGCCCAGCCTAGTCCCTGAAACCAACCAATTCTCCCGATCTCGCTCCTGATTTCACCGGTGCCGCATTCGTCAACGGGTTCTCGAAGACTGTGGCCTCTTGTCCGATACCCCACATCGACCTCTTGAGAGGGAGAGACCAGATGCTTTACACCAAACGACTCACCTTGGGTAATCGGTATCCACCGAACAGACCTCAACTGCCTATGCCACCTCAACGAGAGTTGAACGACCATGTCGATGAACAAAATCAGAGATGGTTGATTGACTGGCCCCTTCGGGTCAAGATCTTGGAATCGACCTTCCTCCCCCCCCCCCCCCCCCCCCCCCGGGTCTATAACCTTCGACCGACCTTACACCGCAACTAGAACATGGCTCAATTCTTTATGCTGAAGGTAGAGGGACGTCTGATTCCTCTTCGACTTAGCCATATCGTTTCAGAGTTCATCGCACGCCTACCCCAGGACATTTTACCCCCGGGTATATAACCTTCGACCGACCTTACACCGCAACTGGAACATGGCTCAATTCTTTATGCTGAAGGTAGAGGGACGTCTGATTCCTCTTCGACTTAGCCAGATCGTTTCAGAGTTTATTGCACGCCTACCCTATGCAGACGACTTAGATGTGCGAAAGGGTGCTGTAAGCAATAGAGTAGCCTTGTTGTTACGATCTGCTGAGGGTAACCCCCGGACTTTTCAGTACTGATGACCTTCACCTACTGGGTCTATACCCGCTTTCCAGTTCAGACAACGGAAGGGTTTGCCAAGGATTCGGCGCAGAATGTCAAGAAGCAAGTCCCAAGAGTTGATCTAGGAGTCTGGTTGGTGTATGCTCCACACTACATTCGGTACCACGAAGAGATGGGCATGGCCCTATACGAGCACCCCTTCCGTTTCACCAACAATCACTACCAGAAGGATTCAGCCTGTTTCAAGGACGAGGCTTTGGTGCCGTATAGGCAGATCCCTGAGGAGGAGGTGTTGGATCTGATTGATGGCATGGGCCTTACCTTGGCGGACTTTGAGACAGTGATACCCTCCATGGTATTGGCCGTTGAGCACATTGAGGGATACGGCTGAGATGTCCCAGGAGCACCGAAGTATCGCTTGCGCTTAGTTATGATCTCCCTCCCCACTAACTAAAATTGGGAGCCGGCGCTGGTTGACGGCCTTCGTCTTGACGAAAGGGAGTGGAATACCTCGCTTCATCTGTCACGAGTTAGAGCACACAGTAAGGCATAGGAGAATAGGGGAGAAAGATGCTTATTCTATATAATGTAAAGAGAATGAGATGTGGTCTGGTTATATACATCTGACCACGTGAAACGGCACGTGAGGGGACTGATTCAAGGAGCTCTGGTATACGAGGGTATTCCTGTGACATCATCCATGTTGCGCTGGATGTTCTGACCAAAGTCGGGCGGGTAGGCTCTGGGCTCCTTCCGAGGATCATCATCATTGTCATCATGATTGTGTTGCCGGTTCACGACGGCATCCCAACCGTTCTCATAGTCTAGGGTAACAGGATTTGAGTGTGAGTGTGGAATGGCGCAACGAGCTCAGACCTTCCAGGTCCAACGAGTTGGAGCGTGCAATCCAGAAATAAATACATTTAGTACTTAGACAAGCTGTCACAACACTGCTTGCTGTGGGAGACTGTGTTCTTATCGCAAGACATGTGAATCGCAGGGCACATCGACTAAGTTCGACTCATCATAGGTACTGATTGAGGTTCGTTGGGTCGACCAAGTAAGTTCTTTGGTGCCTGGCCGGACCTCCGGTTCGGCCCGGCCCCACTCACGGACAAGTCTTACGTAATGACACACAACCCCATCGGCCATTTCGGGGGTGTCCGCACCCCCTGACTGAGATGGAATAAAAAGTTGTTCTCACGCACGGATCGTGCGTTTGGGCTCCGCAGGGCAGTTTGACACTCTGTTCCGGTTTGATGGAGTGGGACTCACTCACAGGTGCAGTTCGAGAGGTCTTGCTCGTTCTACCGGCCGTCTTGGATGAACACCTCAATTCGAAAGACTCTGGAGCCACGCATGTGAAAACTTGCGTCCACTAGAGAATATAGGATGATGGTTCTGTTTCTGAAGGACGCAAATACGTGTTTAACACTCAAATAAGGTGGGTGTCTTAGTCAGCAATACACTTTCAGCTACGTCTCCAAAAATCTCCATACTATGCTTTCCAACCAACCATGCCTAACACAAACGCTGTTAATTACTGCATTCGTGAACACGATACTCATTTTAATGTCACAGGGAAATGCTATTTTGTCGCCTGGACTCCTGGGTTGTGATCCTATATGTGATGTTGGGTGATGTCTGCATTAGAGATGAAATGCGCACTGAGGACAAGGGGAACATAAACCGGTTATCGATTTTACAGGTTTCCTGAGCTTGTTCCAAGATAGGCCTAGTGTAATGGGGCTCGCGTAGCCCGCATTTCCCACCAATGTCGCTCCCCAGCCGCACCAAGAACTTTGAGAACACGTCACCACGCACAACTACCCTCCATATTCTCAAAACTCATCCCAAATCGTCAACAATTGCAATGGTGGAGTGGCCGAGTGGTCTAAGGCGTGAGATTTAGGTTATGTAAGCAACCTCTCTCATGGGTAACCGCGCGAGTTCGAATCTCGTCTCCATCATGATACATTTTTTGGTGTTTTGTTATATTCGCCTGTTTGGTGACACTTCCTGTTCGGCCCCTCACCATTGGCTCTTAGCTCTTTCCTAATACAGTATCCTGAAGGCGGGAGTAATTATTTGACGTCTACTGGGCATTGATAAGTTGAGTTGGTTGAAAGGAAATGTATTCAGGTGAATTTATAGTCGCCCCCCTTCTACTCAGGAACAACTTCGTAGTACATGTTTGTGCTTCCAGAGCAGATCATCAATTAGAAAAATGAATTATGACAGAAAAACCCAGGGTGAGGTTCTCTGGAGTTGGCATTGGTTCATATCTGTCTTGAGTAGGCCCCGGAGTTGATGCTCACCATCACCTTGGTGCCAGCCAGGCTCTGTGTATCCTGTGTTGACACTATCCAATAACCACCCAGCAATGCACAGAATTTTTGAGCTCAAGTCATTGCATTAAAGATGGATTGTGGCGGCAAGTCATTCGCGACAGTAAGTCTGTCACCTCGCGAACACGCCGAAGCCAAGAAGACACGGGATGCCGAAGCGCCCCGGAATTATGGGGCCGCGTGTCCCCGCCCGACAAGCCTCGACATCTTCGCTATCAACAGGTACCTTCAGCAACCTGCAACCATCAAAGCATATTCGGGACCACTACCTAAGCATGAGGCTCATTTCATTTCCATCTTACTAAAGCCTTGGTTTGGTGCTGGCCCTATCATACGTATCTGAACGCCCAAACGTGAAATGGTAGCTGCGTTTCTCCCTTACTTGCTCCTCCACATCGTCAACGTCCATTCGTTCGGCCATTTTCCCTATAGAGAACGAGAATAGAAGCATTTGGGAGCGATGGACTCAACGCTGGCTGTTTGGACTGCCAATGGTCTAATGGGGGGCAGATGGCCGTGGCTTGGTCCATACTGCTTAGTAATACAACCAACCTCATGTAGGCCGTCGAGCATAAGAACATCAAAAGCATCAACCACACCAATATTTGATCTGAGATTACTTTTCGAATTCTCTCATTTTAGAACTTACAGGACTTCCATGCCAATTGGAACAAAAGGTATCACAAACCCAGGACCTTTTTAATATTGTGCCTGGGAACCCACGCATGCAACAGCTTGAGGGCGAGCTTAGAGGATCCTTTGTATTAGTATTTGCGCCTTTGCAGAGGCAGATCGAGTGTTAGTGTACTGACAGAAAACGCGTACAGACAGCCTGGACCCTGAACGATGCCGTTGCTATTTAGCTTCTTACACACGGTCATGGTTCAGTCTGTCGATGTTAGCTGCAAGGTATGCTGATGTTGTGTCAACGCCGGCAGCCTAGCTGGCTCGCACCATGGCTCAAGCTGACACTGGCCAGAATGAACTCAATTCTCGAACCAAGCCATGTTCTTGAGGTAATTAAATCGTCAATAAAGGATGTAGATGATGTGACTGCTCCAAGACTTGAGTCAATGGCAGACGCTCTGCCACTGTGGCATCCAACGACACCCACGGCGAGGAGTCTGCGTCCTTCTGATACTGAGTCTATTTTCCTCGATAATGCGTCCGACTCTTTGCCACTTTCCAGAGGCTCTAAAATTGAGGTTTCTTATGTACTTGCCTCCCTAAGCAAGTACCTTAGTAGGCTAATGTATCATCCAGTTCCGCTATCTGTTGTCGGTTACTGGTACCTTCTCTCTTTTGTCTCTGTCTTGGCCCACAAGTCGAAGGTACCTACTTGCCTACCTACCTACCTAGGTACATAATGGAAGGCACCTGCCTCACGCGCGTACGCCTAGCTCCTTCCCAATTTTGCCAGACCAAGGTAGCCGAGCAGCTGCCTACCTGATTAGGTGCCCGGGCAGGTAGCAGGGTAGGTCCCCATAAATCCTTCTCTTCCCTTAAGTACCTCCACGGCAATCCATCTTCTCCATTCCATCTTCTCGTCTTCAACCCATCTTCTCGTCCTCAACCCATCTTTTCGTCTTCGACCCATCCCATTTCCAGCCCATCTCGTCTTCGACCCATCTCCATCTCCCATCAGCACAAACTTTCAGTCAGCAGAGAAGTAAGTATATTTGTTTTACTTCACTCTTCGTGTCATTGATACGATTTATCGTCTCATTGAATGAGGTGATCCGACAGAACCTAACTGACCGATCAACAGATGTCTGACCCAAGCGCCTCCGCCCAGGGGCCCGTATCGCCCGCAGATACTTCAGTTCTATTCAACAGACCCAAGTTTCGAAAGGCGTGTTGGTCGGAACAGCCAGGCATCATAAGCAGCCAGAGAGAGTGAGCATCTTGGTCGTCTTGTGTAACTTGCTGTAATGGGACTAATTTTCTTCACTAGACGGGATTCATACCCTTCTTACCATGGGTTGAACACTTCTTTCGAGTGTGGCAACATCCGAGATGCCCTCAAGACGGATACCGTTTTCTTCTCTGTCGACTTCGAGACTCTGTGTCTTGAGAAACATTGGGAAGGAGGTTATCGCACCCAACCGATCACTGAGATCGGTATCTCAGTCCTCGACATGCGCACCATCTCAGGGTGCAAGAGCCATGGCGAGTTTGTGCCTGGCATGGCAGCTGAGGCTCCAGGGTGCTTCCCTGGGCCGACTGCTGCCGTGGGCCCTCTCCCATGCCGTTCCAACCCAGGGGATCGTGGCCTGATTTGGCGACAGCACGTCAGTTCCAATCACTACATCGTCGACGACTATAGCGACCATTACGCTGGGAATTGTCGGGACGTCGCCTCCGTCGATCACAACTCGAATTCCTACGGCTTTGCTTTCAAGTCCAGCAAGTTCGTCAAAGAGGTCAACTTGGCCAAGCTCATCCAGTCGCGATAGGAGAACGCCCGGAGAAGCAATTTGACTAGCGAGGAGAAGAAGAAGGGCGAAGGCCGCAAGATCGTCATCCTGGTCTGGGACTCTCGCCTGGAGGAGAAGACTTTCCGCCGTCTTGGACTCGACTACTTCTACCAACCGAACGCCGAGGTTTGGGACTTGCAGCTCCACCCGGCTTGGCGCTACTGTCTCGGAGCTGATCGCAACCACAGAAGGGAATCGGCCGCTTGCAAAATGATGGGAGTTGCGTACGAGACGGCATGGGGAGAGAGCCTTGCACACTGTGCTGGCAACATTGCCGCCTTCAATGTGCAGATAATGCTTGCCTTGGGCACCGCCACAGCGGAGCAAAAGGAGCTGGTCAAAGCCAGCCGACCCCTTCCCACCCTCCCTCAGTCTTGGGTCGATTATACCCTTGCCCAGGTGAATAAGCCCTGGCTGCTCCGGCGGATGGAGGCTGGTGAGGAATGAGGAGGCGATGGAGGCAAAGGCGGTGTTGTTACCAAAGTTTCTTGTTTGCGAGTTTAAGAATCAGTCGCGGAGTTTAATAATATCGGGCATGCACACTATGATCAGTTCCGAGTTGTTAAGCAGCTAAACCGCAATAGCAGCCTTCTGTGAGAGATGACTATCCACCCGCAATCGAGTGTGGTTCTGTCTGCCATTGAGATACGTAGCCGAGGCTGTCCCCAAAGGTAGGTATCTACAGTTGCACAACACTGTCGAGACAGGCCGAAAGCTTTAGGTTTTAATTCAAAGAGAACCACTAACTGGTGGTTCAGTCAAACGCAGACCACTCAGGGTCAGTCCCACAAGGCCAACTCGAGCTACCATATATTATCCAGCTGACATGACTCCCGCAGGTTCTTCGACCTCGTCACGATTAAGGAAATTCGCGCAGGGCATCGTCTTCCTTCTTCGCGTCTTCACTCACCAGGCGGATCGACGGAATTGCAAGCCTCCATTTCCCTCCTTCTCTTGCGCCCTTTTTTACAATTGTCTAGGGGAAAGCACAATCTACCATGAGTCCTCTTAGCTGGCACCGCAGAGGCTGTACCAAGAGCATCGAAATACCATGCCAGAGATAACATCTACGCCCTCCAACACCTGTCCCCCGTCCCAGCATCATCGTTATTCCGTTCTTCCTTCCGGCCGGGAAACCCGTCTTGATTGAAAAGGACGAGTGGGCCATGTACGTCTTATCAAAGGCAGACAGGACCCTTGAGGGCGACGCTTGAAAGTGTTCCCGAACTGGGATGACAAGAAATAGTGTTGGAGTTGTTGCAGATAAACCTCTTAGGCCACCGGCTAACGCCGCAGATGGTTGTTATGGAAATGTCTAGGCCCCCCTTCCAGGTCTCGTCCAGGTAAGCTGGCTTGAAACGGACCCAGTCCTCCGTGAAGTTGACGTGATTATATTCTCTTTGCTATAGTTGATGCCTACACTGGCCATCTTGGCCTCTCTCGTGCCAGCTGAAGCTGAAGAAACGCCCAAAGTCCCAACATGGGGATGGGGAAAGGACTTCCTCCACCGGTCATTCGATTGACTGTCTTGGGCTGATGATAGTAAACCTTAATGTTGCTAGCGGCGTTAAGCAGTTGGTCACCGACAACAAGGTCAAGGCTGAGGAGGAAGTCGAGACCTGTCGCAAGACATTGACCGGGCTGGAGATGCTCAGGCAGAAGCCGAGGCTGCTGGCACTCCCGAGAAAAGGCGCAAGGGCAAAAGAAGGCCCCTAAGATAAATAACCCTTCCAGCGCAGAAAAGGAGTTCCCCCAGCACATTCTCAAGCGAAAGAACGATCGCATCCTCAACGCCATCAAGGAGGAAGTTGGTGATGACAGTCTCGCCTGTCAGACTTCTGCTCACGCTCTATCTCGTGCGACGGTCCCAAGAGGAGCAACTAGCGCCGCGGCTTCAGCTACTCAACGTCCGACCGCTGGAGTTTCTCTCCCAATATTCAGACCAGTCCTCGGTCCTCCACTGCTGAGGTAACCGCTCGATCTTTTCGGAACGACTAGTGGGGAGACGCCAAGTGCCCATGTCACCTGCATTGGCAACCTCTAAGGCGACGAGAAACGCTCGCCAACTGAGGAGAGGCCGCTCTCGTGTGAGGTCAGCGGTCTGTTAGGTGTCAGATCATATAAAGAAATACTGTCGAAGGAGACATACCCTCGGAGAAGGTGTATGTTTGCGACCTGATGTAAATAGGGGATGAACCCATCCGGTCGGTTGGTTTGACTTGCGCGACGTTCGAGGCAGACGGGGCAGGCACGGCCTTCCTCTGCAGACGTCGTCTCCGAACTGACGATGTTCCCACCAGACAATCTGGCCTGAACGGAAGGCGCAGGCTCCGCGGGGGCCCGAGTCTTCCTGCGCAACCATGGTTGATTGACGCGCGCCAGGGTGTAATCAACCCACGACTGGGGAAGGGGGAGGGGGGGAATGCCCTTCTTGGCCGGGTCTGTCGAGAACTGTCCGTTGAGTTGAGCTAACTGCTCAGTCGTTAAATTGCCAACGGTAAGCAGCATCTGAATGGTAAATGCGGCATCGTTGCCAGCACAATGTGCAAGGCTCCCCGCCCCACACCACCTCGCAAGCAATGGCCAACCACTACAAGCGGACGACGCCTTTTCTGTGCTTGCGGCCATCTCCTCCAAGGCGTAATCGCCAAGTCGGATGGCCCTGCGTGCCCTTCTCCTCGCCGATCCCGGTAATGGATAACCTCCGTCACAGAGCTCCTCGATATACAGAGATGTAAACGGCGTCCATCTTCGCAAGATGTATCATGGACGTCGCCATATTCTTGCGATTATTGGTCCCGGGGTTGAGGGTGTACAAGTCTCGTAGGTCGACGGTAAATAAGGGAAGATGGAAGCGAGGGAGATTAGAGAGGGAGATATTTCCCAGGTCGGTATGTGCCCAAGTGGCAGATACAAATGCAAGTTTTGCGGTTTTGGAAGCGAGAATTCGGCAGAAACCTGATTCAACCTTCGCGTCCTTGCCGACGACTGTCTTTACCAGCCATCTCTGTCATCGCGGCGGCTGCCCAGGCAGCCGATGACGACCCATACCGCGGATACTAGGGCTATCGAGCGATAATTCAACGCCATAGTTTGCGGTGTTTTGGAATTATAAGTGGTGATATCACACACAAGTTAATACGTGTAAGCAAGTATATGCTACGCCATGTTCTTTCTAATGGAAGGTACTTGGTTTTATATGTCCATAGTAGGAAAGTAGGTGGGTGAGTTGAAGCTTGGCTCTCTAAACTCCTTGCTTTTGGACCACCTCTTCACTTTAATAAAATAATCCCTTCCCTCGCCTTCAGCCAATACATCTGGATTTGCCGTCCATCAAAATTGGAGCAAGCACCAGAACAAGCATCAGAACAAGCATCAGAACAAGCACAGTCACCACCAGAGCATCAGATCAAGTCATTTGCGTCAAACAGGCATTGCTATCAAGCACCTCAGTGTCCGGGTTGTCTCGTTCGCCGCATGCTTCATGGGACTTAACCTGGCTGATGCTGAGTTTCCAACAAACATTATGTCTCAAGGCAGGCTCCAACAGTTGCCTGTTCATGTTGTCAGATATTAATATCTTTTAACACACTTCTGCGATGATTGGGAGCCTGGCTGGCTGGCAGCGAGAAGTCCGCGTCTGACTGCCGGTGTCCCAAACAAGGTTTCGGGCGACTGAGATGACCCCAGTGACTGTTGCGTACGATGTATGATCTTTGCCCCGTTCAGTTTGCACAACCCATCTTGGCAAACGAAACGCGGGACAAAAAACTCAACAATCTAAACGTCGTTTAACTCTGAAGCCAAACCCCCCCTCCCCCTTCCTTGACGGAGTGTTTCTCATATCTGAGAGGTGGTGACTGTTTGCGACAGAGACGAATCATTTGTAGTTTCACGAAAGCGTCCCTCACAAACCTACCTTCCTTTCATGCGTGGCCAATTGTGAAGTCAATGGGAGGAGGTAGTGAGAACAGGATGGGTGGTCTCAATCTTGGTCAGATCGAACCGGCGAATGATTTTGAGGTCCGCATCCCGACCTCGACCCCATACATCTCACCGGCTCCGGCGGCAACCTTTCAAGCACCTCGGGAACCATCTTCTAGACGACACAACCTCTACAGCTATGCTAGGGTCGAAACTGCAACCTGCTTCAGAAGCTGCAGCCTCCATGACCAATTGCTTCCAGCTTGTCCAGCAGACTCCACCGCAGGCTCCGTGCTTCCGTCGTAGGTTCCAGGGCAGTCGGATGTCTCGGAGGGTCTTCGCTGCGCCGAGACATCGAGGAAATCAAACGTCTGCAAACGCCGATTGGCTCACAAATCTCATGTTTGTTTTTTTGTTGCGCTTTCGGGTGCCGTTGTCATTCTTGCGGTTGATTCTTGCGGCTTTCGACATTTCCATTCGATTGGAAGGTGACATCTGTCTGTCAGTGTTTCAACATCAGACCAGACTCACAGAAAACAGTCAAATCTTACCTTCTTCTGACCGGAGAGTCGTCTGGCCTGGAGAAAAGATGGATTGGCCATATGGCAGACGAGGCTTCTTCGCCCCGTCTCGAGCCAGCCTGCCCGCCTGAGGTCAAGCTGCGCGGTTCAAGTTGGGTAGTCGAGCCAGTCCAGGTCCCGACATTGGCCGAGTTCTGCGAGTTGCGCAACTAGGTACCCCGTAGACAACCCCCAACAAGCCCCGTCGCCACTTCCTATGATCACAATGGAACCAGACGCAGGGGTCTCTGGGAACAATATTCATTTCGGTGCCATCTTAGAGCTACATCTTGGAACTAATTACAGACACGGATACTGACGCAGGCACAGCGCACTTTCATCACCCGCCGGCCAGTTTTTCTCTCACACCTCCACTGGGTATCCGTTCCGATTCAAAAAGCACCGCGAAAGCTGAACAATAACAGAAGAAAAACCAATCACTCAAATCTGTCTGTTGTTCCCGCCTTCCAGCGCAGTCTTGACATGACTGCCCGAGTCATCGGTCTGAGTGATAAATCTGAAAGGTCCTAGACAGCAAAAACGCAAAGAAAACATGGTATAATAGCCCCCTTCCCCTCCTGTTGCGAGCCTCTCCATGGGTGAGATGACGACACTATAACTGTATGGGCTTTTTGGTTTCGCGCGCGCCGGAGAAAAAGACAAAATAGATCAATGGTGATTAGTCGAAACTGTTGAGAAGGGGGGTATAGTAGGAAAAGTCCCGCAGTCGCCCGATCATCGCTTCTTTTCTGTCGCGAGAAAGAAAACACAAAAGAAAATCCCGAGGCCGTTCGTTTCGTCGCCCATACCGGGTGGGGGAGGAAGAGAAGCTAGAGAAACTGGAGACGATCGCTGAGAGGTGACTTTTGATGTCGAGTCTCATGCAAGGCGGTGGGTAGGGACGACAGGGGAGGGGTGTGCCCAGCCGACTGAACAAGTTGGGGAAACGGAGACGCATGTTGCGGGCGCTCGCCCGGGACGGCTTAGAAGAAACTCGGCTTGGTGAGTACGCGGTACTCGACATAGTCTTCTCCATCGATGCTGATGATGGTGCCCTGAGACACAAGCTTACCGACAAAGGGCCCGTTTGTCTTGCGCTCGTACTTTATACCGCCGTAGAACTTGATCTCCTCGCCTCCGACCTTGCTGCGGTGCTCCTCCTGACTAGCCCAGACCTTGTTGAGCCGCTGCATCTCGTCGCGCTCGTGGAAAAGATTGCTCATGCGAGGGCCCGGCCCATTGCCGTTGCCGTTTTGCATGGGCATCTTGGGCATGGCCTGCTGGATCATGTGGGGATGGGCGATGTTGGCGGCGTTGGCAGTGGCGGCGGCGGCGGCGGCGGCGGCGGCAGCAGCAGCTGTAGCAGCTTCGTGGTCGGCGGCGAAGCGTTCGGCACGCATCTGAGCAGCCTCAATTCTGGCAATCTCGCGGCGGGCGCTGGCGTCAATCTTGTTCTGGGCCTGTACCGGCGTGCGGGACTGTCTGTTGTCCAGGTCGGGCAAGGCGTGCCGAATGCCTCGGGTCTCCGTCCTGCGGCTCTGGCGCAGCTCTGGGTTCCCCTCGGCCTTCGCCTCGAGAGACTCGGTGAGCTCCTCCTCTGGCTGGGGAACAATCACGGGAGGGGGGCCCATGCTGGTCATGACGCCAGGCTTGTTGAGGCCGTGAGCCACGCGCTGCTGAGACTCGTACACGGCCCGCGCCTCGTTGTGGGCGCGCTCCTCGGGGATCTCACCCTGGTCGAGCTGCCACTGGCGAACACGGCAGTATTCCTTGACTTCGGCACGGGACAGGTTCTTGAGATGAGGCTCGAGCTCGACCTCTTCCCAGTGAATCCACAAGGCGCCTGCTCCTACGGGGAAGTTACCATCCACGAAGCGCTTGTCGCGAGTCTCCCTAGCCACCTTGACTCGGAACATGTCGTTCTGTCCGAGGATACCGTAGACGGCATGGCGATTCGCAGGATCCTGTTCGCTGGAACCTTTCCAAAAACCAACGATGATGCGCGTGGGCCGGGTGCCGAGCAGGGGATCGAAATGAGGCGTTGGGATAATCTCACGTGCCGGCTGCGTTTGGACGGGGCCTCCGCTTATCGTGCCGATACCACTACCGGTCCGGCGACGTTTGGAGTCCGGCCGCGCCGGCATCGTAGCGTGGTCGGGGATTTCGGCTCCATAGGCGATGGCGGGCGCCACGACGTTCTCGGGAGGGGGGTTCTCCTCGACGCGGCGGACTGCTTCCTTGGCGGCGGCCAGCTCTGCGGCATTACGAGCCTCCTCTGTCTGCTCAACAGCATCCGTCCGCAGCTTGACATACTCCTTGACTTGGTGATGATCCATGCCGACGAGGTGGTCGGCGAAGACGACGCGCTCAAAGGTCACCCAGCTGCCACCGGGCCCGGGAGGCAGGGGGTAGTCAGCGCTGGATACCTGCTCGCCGAACCGTGTGTTTTGCTGGATGCGGGTGCGAAGGCGGTCACGAACGTCGATGAAGCCAATAACGGCATGCTTGCCTCTTGGGTCGGGAACAGGTGAATCTCGCCAGTAACCGAGAATCACCCCCTTGACACCTCCCAGCCCATGCCTACGGGCTAGCTTGGTGCTCCGCGGGGTGCCCTCCTTCTCCGTCACAATACCGTTCTCCATCTTCTCCTCGCTCAAGTCGTTGAACAGAGACGCTCGCTTTCGCTTGGGGTAATGTGAGATGACGGGCTCGTCTTCGACGTCGGCCATGTTCTCGTCCTCTGGGTCCGACACGACGCGGAGAGGTGATGATTTGGGCACGCCATTGCGGTTGCCTACAACGATCTCATCTTCCAAGGCGCGGTCATTGATCCCTGATACAGGACTCAAATTCTCGGGAGGGGGGCTCAAATCGTCATCATTGGCAGTATCATCGTCATCCAGGCCCGGGGGCTTGACGCCATTTGAGCTGTGACTGTTGTTCATGTTAGCGAAGGCCATGACGCGAATGAGGTTGTCATCCTGGAGCGTCTCGGATTGTCACTGTATCAGGTGCGCTTGCATGATCGGCTCGTTTTGATTGAGGCAAGTGACCGATTCTCACTGTGATAAATGACCAAGACATGTTGGTATGGCCGAGAAGCCGACTGCGGCCATGAAGCAATGAGAGGGGGGGGGGGGGGGGGGGGGGGAACAGAAGACAATGTGCCATGTTTCCGGTGAGAGGAGTCCAAGGTTGAGGTCGAGTTGAGCAGGGGTAGAGGAGCTCTGTGCGTTTCCAAGTAGATGATGCGACCTTGTCGCCAACTGACTCGGCCACCTCTTGACAACTCGACAACACTTGCGCTCTTTGCTCATGAAACTCGCAATCAAGGAGGACAGATAGAAAGATCCGAGTTGGTTCGGAGAAAATCTGGGGCGACGCCTTCGAGAGAAAAGCCAGAGACATCAAATGAGACAAAGTGCCTGGGCCGTGAGTTCAGATCTGGCTGAAATCCAACATACATTTTCGGTTTGGCTGGGATGGAGGGCTAATCTTGTGGGAGTGACATTGTGAAAGGGCTCGCTGGGTAGCGTAGGGCGGGAAAGGTTGCGTCAAGACGAGAATGAAAAGGTTAAGTAAGGAAGCTGGTGCAGCGTCGAGGTTGAAATACTCAGGCTTGCGGCTAAAGACGATAGTTCGAAATGATCAAGCCCATGATGATGACAATAATCAAGGAAGGGAGGGCGCGTTTGTGCTCGCAAGAGGATGATGAAGAAACTCGAGCCAACCTCACTTGATGGTCCATAACTACTCGGACGGGCAAACCAGAAGGGGGGCATCAAGAAGTTGTCTCAAGGCCACGGGGACCATCTGGAGAAAGAAGTCAAGTTAAAGGAATAGACTGGAAACAGAACTGGATGATAGGGAGAGGGGGGACACTGGAAAACACTGCCCAGTGCATGACTTCACCACTGGTCATAGCGCCATTATGGTCATTTGAAGTGAACGACATGCGACAGCTCGGGCGAAAATGATCAAGTACAGTAGACGACGTGGAGGAAATGGAAGAACAAAACCGGAAAGCTTACTCTGTGGTGGTAGGGGTCTCAACAACTGGGGTTTGTCGGTGCTGCTGCGACTCTGAAGGTGCAACCGACGTTTGCTTGGTTTCGACGACCTCGGTGGTCTCCATCGTAGTCGGTGTTGTTGGGTGGTTGGTGATCGGGAGAGAGTTCAGCTGAACGAGAGGCAATGATGTCGATGCGCGTTCTCGCAGGAAACCCGAGTGAAACCCCAAATTGGCACGGGGTAAGCGATGGGAACTCGCAGTTCAACCAGTCTATTTGGATGGAAACAGGCGATCAATCTGAATGGGACAGTTGGCGGGTGAGGCGTTGTCGAGTGAGATGGTTGTGTGTGGTTGTAAGAAGACAAGAGGCTAGGGGGAGATGGGTGGGTTGGGGAGAATAGACGGTCCCCCCCAAAAAAAAGATCGGGGGATGCTTCGGGTTTGAGGACAAGATTGATTGTGACTGGACGGGGGAGAGTGGAGACTGGAAGGCGTGTGAAAGGTGAGGTGATGAGGTATTGGATTCCTCAGCCTCTAGCGGTATCCCGTGTTATTATCTGCGGGTGGTTAGGTTAGGTACCTTAGGGGAAGAGAAGGCAGATGAGGCGAGAGGAGTCCCAAACACCAGATCCGCAGTTGAACTTCTAGTCCCAACCAGGGCGGGCAGCTGACAGCGGGCGGCGCGTGTGAGCAAGTAGGCAGGTTATGTTAAGTCAGGGTGTACAGTACGTTACGGTACCCGCAAGGTAGCCGTTGTACAAAGTACTACTGCCTACGCTGTTCCCAGAGGCCAGAGCACGGACGCTGACAGGTGGAAAAGCGCGGTAAACAGGCTTCGGCGCGGCTTAAACGAGATGAAGACGTCTTTAGCGGAGAGAACTGCTATGATTGACGGCTGAGAAGACAGGTTTTGGACGATGAAATGGATCGAGGACGGGTTGAGGGAATCGAGATTGTGGATTGGTAAGAGAGGCAGACCGAGAGAAAAAGAGAGAGAGAGAGGAAGAGAAGCGTTGAAACTAGAAAAAGGAGGACCGTGTGCGAGACCATACAAGGTGCAGCGAGGGTAAGGCAGGTTGACTCTATTGTGGTCCGGGTCACAAGAAACTGGGTTGGGTTGACGTGTTGTTTGAGCATTCAAGGGGGGCGTGTAAAGAAAAGAAAAGGATCGGAATTCCGGGGGTGGGAAAGTAAGGGGCGGTGGGAAAGGAGTCAGAGAGAAGGAAAGGCACGCAAGCGATTGGAGCGAGATGGGAATGAGATGCGATGGAGAAGGGGAAAGGGGCGTGTGTTGGGAGACGAGATTTTGAGAGTTTTTTGCGCCATGGAAGACGGGAGAGCAGGATAAGGGCGAGCGAGGGTGAGCGAGTGTGTGTGTGAGAGAGACACAGGTTTTAGTTTCCCAAGGGAAGACTACCTAGGCCAACCAGAGTTGCGGATGTCAATTTTCAATTCCGGGGGGGGGGGGGAGTGGTTCCAGTTTAGTGAGTGAGTTCCAGCTTCAGCAGATGAGGACGAGAGCGAGAGTGAGAGAACCCAGCCAGCAGAGCGAATGAGAGACTGCGCCCCGAAAAGGTACTCGAGACCAATGGCCAAGCCAAATAGCCAAGGTCCATGGTTCGTTCGTTTCGTGCTTCATGGGGGTAACGAAGGTACTGTACGGTACGGTAAGGTGCGAGCTACGGGTGATTTGATAAGGACAGATAAGGGAAAGGTAGACATCGCCCCCTTCAAGCAGTCAACCTGACAGGGCTAGACGCGTGTACCAGGCAGTTTACATCAATAGTACACTTTCTCAGGCCCAGCCAGCCGGATTGCGCATTCCAGGTCGCCAAGGCCACGTCGACCTGTACATGCATGTCCGCATCGCACCAAGTCGTGCCAGATCAGACAAGCGCACCTCAGTCACTCAGTCTCGTCGCTCATTTCATTTCAGTCACTTCAGTTGCCAGAACAGTCCCCGTCCCAAGCCCCACTTGTCAGCCAGGTTCAGTTGGACTCACGAACGCCTCGGACTCCCCTCCAATACACGAAACCTGAGTCGTACACACACCTCTAGGCGATAGGGCCCGTTCTGGGGCGGGACTGGTAACGAGGCAGCGCAGTTGTGACGAGAGTTTCGATCATTGGCCCGTATGACTTCTCGGCGGGGCTCTCTCCAGGGAGTACGATGTACGGGGACAAGCTGACTGCCGCCTCCATGCTCTTTGGCAATTGGACGGACGACAAGGCGAGGTAAGATAGGAGCATCTGGGTACCGTAACGGTACCTTTGGAGAAACCCAAAAAATGTATCAGTGCCTCAAGCTTCCGAGATACAACGGTGTATGCGATTGAGAAGGTTACTCATTCTCGATGCACAGGGTTTGGATACTTTCTCTCGTCATCTGGCCGCAGTAGGTTTTGGTATTTGTTATATGCCTGTTTTCATTCGTTTAGTTTTTCTCTAGTTGGTGCTTTTTTGGTGGGATGGTCCGTATTCTGTCTACGCGCTCAGAATCTCTACGTGCAAAGGCCCAACCTAATCGGGCGGCGCAAGGATGGTGGCAGAGACTGATTGGTGCCCTCGGAAATGGTGTCCCGCATTATCTGCTCACGATCTGCCTTTTTTTTCCCACGTTTTTTCACTTTTTTTTTCCTTTCTAGTTCTTCGTACCGTCATGAGACGGCCACTTGCCCCTCCCTGATTCCCACCTTGGGTTAAGCTCATTCGGCACACTGTATCGGTATCAGGTCTGGTGTGATGGTTTGGAAAGAGCCGGCGGCATGTACGTACTGAAACAGGCGACTCACTGGAGGTACTTGTCCAAAGTAGGTACCTGAATACTGTACCTACTGATTTCATCAACACCTGGAGCCCGGACTGCCTAGCACAACCCAGCCTCCCTAAGACAACCTGGTTGGTTGCTTTTGCTTTCGCTTGCCGCTCGTTCTTCCTTTCTGACACGCCAAAGGAGAGGGATCCAACCAGCCAGGACTCACCACCAGTTTTCATGCGCGCGGGAAGAGAAATGGACAAGCGACGGCAACTCTGCCTGACCAGTCAGGCAATTCCAGCAACTCAAGCCATTCATTCCCCGCAGGAATCTTGTTGCAACACGTGCATCGCTTTTTTTCTTTCTCTCTCCATCCGTTCTTGAGTTGCGTGAGCGCTCGCTTCCAAGGGCGCCCGACACGTTGCCCAATATCACTCGCAGCAAGCGATCAACTGTAATAGTGTAACCTAATGCTCTGACGCCATGAGACGGGGAATTTCGCTCATCCATGGCGCGGCTGCGGTCCTCATGTACCTGACTCCCTCGGCGCTGGAACCTGGGACTTGCAGTATTGCGATTACGAATCCCATAAAAGTGAGGTACTAATAAAATCAATCATCTCATTACGCTCGCGGTAAATAACCAGGACTGACACTGCATTGGCGTATCAGATCGCATTGTCCCTCGCCGTCCTTGGCCCCGCCAGCCGTTGCACCAGCTATTGTTCCCCATAACATCCTTGCTCGCTCTTCTCAACCCTGACCAAGAAGCAGGGCATTACTCACCCTTATGTCATGCCCACCTAACTAACAGCCAAGATGCCGATACTTGGCGTGGACAACCAGTTGTTCTGCGCAACTCCCTTCGGTTGTGAGTCGAGTCAGCCTCAGCCAGATCATCAGATGCGATAGTCTACGAACATATGCGAGAACGAAAAAAGGGAAAAAGAGGTGTGGAGTCGAGCACCCCCCCCTTCCCACGGGCCCTTTCTCTGTCAGTAAACCTGGCTTTGAACAATCCCTCAACCCGAAACGCCGCAACTCTCTCTGTACCCTATCCAGAAACCCTCCGAAACTGGTGAGTCCAATGATCGATGGTTGAGTAGGGGCGAGCTGTTCGGCTGCGCGCACCCTTCCCCCAACGCAGTAGACTTTCGCCGCAACGCCGGCTCGGATATTATCTCCATCTCCAAGTGGCATGAGAAAGTGCATGGATGCCGGGAACTCGCATGCTCACGCGGCGACGCGCCGACAAGAAGACACGATGTCCCATCCTGATCCTGCTGCTGTTCTCGCAACCGCGCCGTGGATTGGCAATGATTAGTATTCCGAGGTCACAGAGTACGACCAAGCTCCCCGCGGGGTCCGAGGGATGCGTGTCCCGAGAGGCAGCAACCAGAGTTCGGCTCAGACTTGGAACCTTTTTTGACTCTCGTGCGCAAAAAAGTATGCTAGAGGCAAGTTGCTATTGACACCCATGCTCGTCGTCGTCTCTCCCGAGTTCCCACGCGCTCAACTACCCTGCTGGGATAGGCAGAGCCACACAACCCGGATTTGTCCCCCAGCTGCAACCCGCTGCACCGAGATTCCCTCTCGAGAGACTTTGCCACTGTCGGTAAGAATAGACCGCGCAACAATTTCTAACCTTGCCTCCCCTCTCTGTGTCTCGCTACTGTTACCCTTTGTCTTCTCATATCTTCAACCATTACAGTGTGTTTCTAGGTAGACCAAGCAGAGGGTGACAGCAAGGGCGAAGAACTCATGTCGGATGGGATACACCATAACCGAGGGCCAAGAGCGAAACAGCGATAATCATGATATCCCTTCATTCATAAAAAGATTCACGGGTGGTGGCCCTGACGTGATAAGCATTGCCACGACGAGAACAGTCTAGAGGTTCAAGCCAGCATTAAGGGAGGACCTTGGTGGGGCCGTGTTCAGCGGCCTTGGTGTGCTCCAGCATCGTTTGGGCCAATGATGGTTGCTTATGGCGCATCGGCCCTCTGGAGCCCATACCTTGAATGAGCTAAGCATACTTATTCCAAAATTGAGCGGGAATAATTCATCAATCAAGCAAGGCAACATGCCCGAGTGGTTAAGGGGACAGACTTGAACTAAACCGGCCTCCCCGCCGGCGTATTCTAAGGTATCTGTTGGCTTCGGCCGCGTAGGTTCGAACCCTGCTGTTGTCGTATTAAATTTTGTTTTTTGGGCCACTATGCATACTCCCAGCAGTTTTTGCCTTCTCTGTCCTGCCATACGCCCTGCGAGCATCTCGTTTTCTCGCGTACGGTCCAACAGACAGACTTCAACGATGGCTCCGTTGGCAACCCATCCGGAAACCGATCTTAACTACCCGCTGCGGCAGATATCTCAGCCTGAACAATGTACATAATCTAGTTGTTGCCTTCATGCACTTCCCCCTCCCCCCCCTCCTCCTCCTCCCTCCTATCCATTCCCGCGTCCTGCTTCTTCGTCTTCTTTACCATGTGATTGACTGTAGAGTAGAGACCGGAGCCCCTTGTCAACTCTATCCAATACAATTCGCCTAAGCAAGGCATTGATAGGCAGGCACACTTGTCAGAAACACGACGTTGCAGGGTCAGGCGTTAAGGCGTTTGTTCTGATGCCCTTTCGGGGCGGGGGGGCCGGAGACTACAAACTTCCTACTAGATAGTTGGATGTATGTCCGTGCGCAAGGTTATCTCTGTAATCTTTTATTGCTGAAGGTGACCGACGCAATTGGCTGCGGGCGGGTGTATCTCCACCTTTGGTGCCGAGAGCCGGTGCTCGTTCCAGGAGGGGGGCCCGGCGACGAGTCCTCCCTCTCCCATCTCTCAATTGATTTCGCCGAGATTTTTGAAGGGTTACCGTTTGCCATTTGACATCGAAACACGCATGTTGCCTCTTAGCCCCCCCCTCCCCTGCAACGGAGCCCTTGGTAGCGGGAGAGAATGGGAGAGTTAGTCTATCCCTCTTCTCAAGCCGTAGTCAACGCAACAACCCGGGAGGGAACCTGCACATGTCAGTACCTAGGGATATCAATAGCCCAAGATTCCCTTTTCCGTTTCCCTCCGCAACTCAGACTTTGGGCGCGGCTGCGCATCGTACAGTTGCGGCATCACAGGCAAAGGGCAAAAGGCAAACTGGTTAGCACGGAGTGCGTGTTGCATTAAACAAGCCTCCTGGGTTGACCGCGGGATTCCTCGCCAATTTCCCCAACCTATCAAGAAGAAAAAAATTACACCTTTTTTCCTTTTTTCCTTCGTCTTCTTCTTTCAAACTTTAGCTTTTACCCCCCCCTCTCGGTGGACACGGCCTCGCCGTTTAAGCCTTGGATGCCTGACCAAAAGAGAAATTAATCATCAAATAGTGCCGGATACACTTTGTCAAGTTAACTTCCCGCGGGGATCTATAGTTGCTAGGAAGGCACACGAGAGGGCGGGGGAATGAGTCAACCGGGCGATATACTAGGTAGGTAGAGGATAGAAATGTTTACCCCGCGCACCAACTCAATCACAACCTGATTTCAGGAACCGACGAGGAAAAGGCTAAATATGGCTGGCCAGAACGGCTTGCAATGGTCAACGTGTTGTGGTTGGTTCAGTAGCGATGTACAGAGAGCCCGTGACCCGGAATGCTGGCAAATGTTGTTCACGATGTTCTTGATCGCGGGCTTGAGCAGAGTCGATGTACCGGAGCACTCGGAAAACAAGATTGGCGGCACGTTTGAGGGCGCAGATCATACGCCCTTCCCCACCCCTACATCAGCCGTGAAGCTCTCTAGTTGTATCCGTACATGACTCTAAATACTTGTATGATGGTTTGGGTATCCCATGGAGAGCCGGCCGCTCTCCTGCACCGACGTTCACAAGACGGGCGTCCAATCACCGGCCGCGTCCCCTGCCCCTTCCACCTCGCCCCCGTCCACCCCTCCCGCCCCTCTTCCCGCCACGGAACCCGCCTCGGTTGTCAAACCTCTCATACAGCCTCTCCTCCCCGAACGCCGCCTGGCCGAACCTCATGAAGTTCACCAGGCCGCGGTCCACAACCGCGATCAGCACGTTGCGGTACCCGTGCCTGAGCCTCTGGTACAGTCGCCCCGGCCCACCCATCGTGTTCAGGTCGGGCGGATCGTACGGCGTCGAGTCCAGCAGCGCCGACACCTCCTCGAACGACGGCACGGGGTCATCCCGCGCGTCGGCGACAGCGATGCGAATATCCGGCGGCGGGAGGTCCGTCACGCGCAGGTTCGGATGCTTGGATGGCTTCCACACGTGCCAGTGAACCTTGTACGCGCCCTCCGGCGCGACCTGTTCCTGGGGAGCGGCCGTTGGCTGGTACCGTACGAGGAGCTCGAGTTGTTTGTAAATGAGGCTGTATTGGCGGTAGACGCCGGGCCTAACGAGGGGCCCGTAGGGCGGCGGCGTGGGCGCGGGTCTGTCGAGGAGTGAAACGAGCCACTGCCATAATGACTTCCCTGCAGGTTGGGGCTGAGGTACAAGATTGGTGGCATCAGGCGGCGCGCGCTGGACGTAGTATCCTAACCGGCGGAGATGCGAGTAGACTTGGTATTTGGGGAGGGTAATCTTGCCCCGCTCGCCGTCCATGCCGATAAAGAGGGCATATGCGGCCTGTAAACTCAGGGGCACGCCGGCGTCGAATTCGTCGTCTGAGCCCTCGTCCGCCTCCTCGCCGGAGTCTGCTTTTGTTTGCTCCGCATCGTGTACGGTTCCCTCCGCAACCTTGCTCTCCGGCGGCGGCAAGATCTCCCCAAGCTCGCGAAAGGGCCACCAGAGATCCAGGCTGCCTCTCTCGACGAGAAACAGCGCCTCCTCGGGCAACAGCCACAGCTTTCCGACCGCCGGCCTCGGCGCCTTGAGCCCTCTAATAACCCGTCCCATCGATTTCGCCTGTGGTCCCTTCATTTCCTCGACGACGGCGACCCGCTCCTTTGCGTAGATGGGCCCCGTCTCGGCCAGAAACTCCTGCAGATACTCGGGTCTCGCGAGCCCAGACGTGTCCCCGTCTTCGACGGCCTGCAGCGTCTCGGGCCAGTAGTCGGGGAAGTACCACCCTTTGCTCCAGGTGTCGCGGTGCACGCGCGAGTATGAGAGCACCTCCTCGATGACCTGCCTGCTCGTCTCGAGCGCGTTTTCCTGCGCGCGGGTGCCGTGCGACTCGAAGTCCTTCTGGCCCTTGCGCACCGCCTGGCTCGAGACGCCCTTCTTGTTGAACATGGAGGCGAATAGGCGCATGTCGAAGAGCCCTTCGTCCTCGGCCTCATCGCCGGCGCCCGAGTCGTTTTGGAGCTGAACGGCCGGCGCCGCGGTGGGGTTGTCGTCGTCGTCGAGGGGCATTTTCGCTGTCTCTGACTATGGGCTGCTCTTTCTTCTTAAATTTCAGGAGTGTCGATGGAGGATGGGTGGGCTTCCAGGATTCGGTTCGCAATTGGGGTTATCTCGGTCGCATCGGCGTACTGGTAGGAGGAGTAGGAGTCAAGAAGGCGATGTGAGTCTTGAACATGGCCCCTCCAAATTGGGGGGGGAAAAATTGGGCAGCTGCGCGAAGAAGCTTGAAAAGCTTGGGCCAATTGGAGTTGCGAGTACAGAACCGCCGAAAGTCACCACCTTGGTTGGATACCGTACAGTAGATACGTGCTATTATCCAACACCGAGACTTGTTCAATTATACCAGTCAGTCTTCCTTTCAGTTATATCATTACGACTCGAAGGACTGGGGTTGCGTATGAGTATTTCAAAAGCATTGGATGAAGGTTGTAAGCACACAGAGCAACAAGTAAGTAACTTCGGTGAACTCCGCTGCGAGTTTGTAGAGACTGGGAATGAGCGTGAGCCCTCGTCAAACTCAACTAAGAACAAAAACCGCGACTCGTGGCTCCTCCTCGAGAGGGACGGGAGCTTTTCTTATGTCGGAAACTGCGGGATGATCGCCATATGAATACAAGTCTGTACCAATGCTCTCGCAGCAACTGGACCACATATCCAGGCCTTCCCCTCCCTCCTACTTTTCTTCCCTCTTGACTTTCTTTCCCGTCTCACCGACGGTATCGATGCTTGTGTCCCGAGACAAACTCGCCTTCCTTACGCGTGCCAAGCTGACACAACGCATGAACGTCGAGTCCCCGTTTCCAACAAGAGGTCACCAACGAAAGCATATATGGACGAGAGATGACGATTGATCCTGAATACTGAGCTCATCTCATCTCCGTACGGTGCGTCGGAACTTGTGAGTCCTCATCATTGATGATATAGCAATTGTAATAAAACCGCTGCCATACAGTTCATACTCTTATCAGCACATGACGCCCGTTGGTATTGGTCTTGTATTGCCCTTTTCACCCCGAACGTCATCAGAAGCCAACAGCCTGTAAGTCTTTCCAAGTACCTTGTTTAGTCTCGTAGTTACTCTCGGACTTATGGTCCCTATACTTCTCCTCGATCTTCTAGTTTCTCTCGTGTAAATACTTCCACGACCCCGTTGTCCCGAGACCAGACCCGAGATGGGTAGTGTTAAGTTCAGACGGCGGCAAGACTGTCACGAAGTATGCGTCCGGGAGGCGTCTGTTGTGGCAGTCTCTGCTATTGCTCACATCGATGCGGTGCTTGGTTTATACCCGTTGCGATAAATACCTCTTTTCTGAGCACGCTTGCAGATTGATGTCAAAGGGAAGATGATTGATAACCTGTCTCAAGACGAATTATTGCTACCAAAGCCCTGTTCTCGCTACTTATCCGACCCAAGCCTAGCTATCCTGTCTTGGCATAAGGACTGCGTCTCCTAAGTCTGGAGCCTCGCTGTAGTAGAGTCAGCTTGAGTCGTGGGTGTGCTGCATGAGGGAAGAGTTCTCACCATGTAGAGTATATAGGGAAGAGGCACAAACGCGACAGCGAAGATGGCCAGGATCATACTCGACCCCAGGACTTGGAACTTGTAGTACAAGATCGGTATCAACAGAGGGAACGTCGCCCCGCACATGCTGGTGAACAGTTCGTTCCCGGCGAGGACGGAGGCGATGTGGTCCGGGTACGACTCCGAGAGGTAGTTCAGGAACGAAATGTACAGCAGCAGGGCACCGGCCGTGAAGAACGCGGAGCCTACGATGGGGATCGCCCAGTGGAACGAGGGCTTCGCGGTCCATCCGAACCAGACCAGGCTGGCCGGGATTAACAGACACCCAATCATGGCGGCATGGAGATGCTTTTCCGGCTCGATGTTCCCGTTACGGTTATATCTGGGCTCCAGACGCAACCGGTAATAGAGGAAGAATGGAGGGATGGTGATCAAAACGCCGACAATGAGCCCCAGGAGCGCCAGGCTCTGTGTTCCGGTATCGAAGTGGTATACCATCTTGTAGGCCAGCGGCAGGGCCTCAAACCAGATGTACATGAGGCCGTACGTTAACGAGGTGTACATGTTGACGAAGAAGACGGTCGGCTCCGTCAGCACCAGCGTGAAGGGTCGGACGAGGTGCACCTTGAGGACCTCGGCGCCTCGCATGCTGTCCGCCTTGAGCTGCGCCTCGCAGACAAAGCCTAGGTCGCCGGTGGCCCTTCGGAGACGCATAGTCCGCCGGTAAAGGATGTTGTCGGCGCTTGTCTCGGGGAGGAAGAAGACCAGGACGATGAGGATGAATGCACCGAACCAGCAGATGATCCAGGCGGTCCACGTCCAGTCTTTGACCTGTACCGCGAACCCGCCGATGATGGGACCTACCGGTGTGTTGGGTCAGATACACTGCACAAGGGGAGCGGGTGTCTGGTCTTACCTAGCGTGGGCCCGCAGATGCCGAGGAGCGCAAAGCTTGCCATCACATAGGTGTGCTTCCGCGTGGCGTAAAGGTCCGTCAGTATGCCGTCGGCAGATCCAAGGATCGGGGACCCGAAGAAGCCGGCGACGAAGCGGAACCCGAGGAGCATGCCGAAGTTGGTGGCCAGCGCAGTCGGGATCTGGGCGAGGGTGAAGATGATGAGGGCGGGGATGTAAACGGAGTTTCGGCCTATTTGGGGGACCTCGGATAACGGACTCCATACCATCTGTACCAAGTCAGGTTCTGATACAAATCGACGGCCTTAAGATGTGCACTCACGGGGCCGAGTCCATATCCTAGGACGAAGACCGTCAACCCAAGGAGGGCGACAACGTCCGAGACGCCGAAATGCACCTGAACGCCATGGACCCCCACGGTATAGATGGATGCCCCGGCGTATACGGCGATGATGAGAAGGCACAACTCGAAGCTGACCACGGCCTTCTTAAAGCCGGACCAGTTTCGCGGGTTCTGTACACTTGTGAGTTGGCAATCATGGTGAGATGGAATACGCGGAACGCTGTCGTACCTCCGGATCGTTCGGCAAGAACTCGACGAGATGCAGCCCCCTTCTGTTCTCGATTCCATACTTCTCCCACGTCGTGCGGCTTATCGTCTGATTGATGAACTCGTTGTCAGCCCCCTTCCCATAGTAGTCCAGCGACTGTCCCCGTACCTCAGTATGTCTTGATGCATAAGAAAATCTGTCACGAGAAAATCAGCACGATAGCCCAGACCCCTTTATCTCTGCCATACTTACGCCGAGGCGGCTCGATCATAGACCTTTTCGGTGTATCGTTGGCGGATCAGGGGATGGCGCTCGTCAAAGTACTGGAAGGCGGGGGACCGGCCCCCCGTGGCCATTCGGATCGCCTTCCACGCAAACGTGTCTCGCACAAAGTCGGTAAACCCCATGTTTTGCCTCTGTTTCTCGCCGGTTGCTTTCGGTTTACCTTTCCAATGGCCAAGACCTCTAAAGAAAAGGGAAGGGACCAAGACACGTCGACTCTATATGAGAGTGAAGGAAAAAAGAATGAAGGAGAAGCCAACGCAGCAAGTTCCAGGCCAAGTGTTGCGTTCGAAGTTGAGAATGAATTCGGACAGATGCCCGTCATCGTCCTAAGCAGGATGCCATGCAATGCGAATGCAGTTTGAGGGGGGGGGCTGAGATGGTGGTGGTGTCTGTCGCCGCGGGCTCCCCAACACGCAGTGACCGTTGGCACGCCAAGACTCACGATTATCGGACGCCTGTCTAACGCACTTCAAAGAGAGAAAGAGATTCGCCGCGACACACACACACACAGGCCCCGAGCTCGTCGAGTCCGCTTGAAACATCCCAACCGAGTAGAGTTGTCGGCTCCAAGACCCCACGGACATGCCCAGGGCAGTAAGTAGCCCCGAGCTGCGTGGCTCTTCCGGTGGCGCACCCGGCGTCAATGTTCTCCACTCTTTCATCCGGTTCCGCGATCCCGCAGTCCCGCGCGTACCGGGCATGGGGCCGTGTCACCGAGTCTTTGGGCCAGACATTGGCCCCAACCACGATGTCCTCCTGAGAAACTGACGTCAGTAGGTTTGAGATGCCGATAAAAAGTCGTCAAGTATATAGAGACGGAAATCCGAAGGAGGACCATGGGACGTTTTGACGAAAGTGGACAATGGTCCTCGACCCAACATCATGTGGAAGGGTATCGCGACATGGCCCCATTTGAGTTCCAAAGTCAAGCTGATGTTGCCTCTCCAAGCGCAACCGGCAGTGCAGTACTCTGTAAGATGTGTGTCAACCCGGGATTGACCTAGTAACCACATGGCCGTAAATGCTATGTGCTGTTAGGTAGTCAAGCCCCCCCCCCCCTCATCTTCGAAGCCGGGACGAAGAGAAACGTCGCCGACTCGAGGTGTTTTGCATCACCCCAAGTCCCAAATCAAAGCGCAGACACAAGCATGGAGGTTGTTTGGCAGCTTCAACTCGCTGGATTAGGCGTCCTTCATCCCTGACGGACCGTTTTCAGCTGGCTGTGGGCGGGATGAGCTCGAACACTCCACTCCGCTCGACTCGGCCGGCATCCGGAGCTCATTGCACCGATGACTTTGGCTGGGTCTCCACGCACCTGCACCAATCAACGACTGAATCGCACACAGCTCCAAACACCGAAGCGGTTTGCGATTTGGTCTGCGATCTACGGATACCAGACTCGTCCAACTCCAGACGACAACACCTCGAGTTCGCGATCCCGACAGACAAGAAACATGTCAGTCACGCTGCACACGAACTTGGGCGATCTAAAGATCGAGGTCTTTTGCGAAAGCGTCCCCAAGACAGCAGAGGTAAGCCGGTGCATGCAGCATTTCCCTTCCATGACGCACCCCCCCCCCCCAACGTCACCCATCCCACCACCGCAGGCAGGCAGGAGGGCGATAAAGGGATGACAACAGAAAGACTGACGACCACAGAACTTCCTCGCCCTCTGTGCCTCCCACTACTACGATGACTCGCCGATCCACCGTATGATCCCCAAGTTCATGGCCCAGACCGGCGCGCCCGCGAACCCCTCGCCGCCCGAGAAACCGAAAGGCGGCGCCTCCATCTGGGGCGGCACCTTCGAGGACGAGATCCGGCCCGCCCTGAAGCACTCGGCCCGCGGCGTCGTCTCCATGGCCAACAAGGGCCCCGCGACCAACGGCTCGCAGTTCTTCGTGCTGTTCGACAAGGCGCCGCACCTGGACGGCTTGAACACTGTGTTTGGCCGCGTCATTGGCGACGAGGGCATGCTGACGCTGGACCGGATTGAGGCAGTTGAGGTTGACCGGAAGAACCGGCCCAAGGAACCTGTCAAGATTGAGAGAGTCACCGTCCATGCGAACCCGCTAGCTGGTTGAGGAAACAGTTGCCAAAAAAAAAACCTGCTGTGGGCGGGAAGGGGACGAGTTGGTGTGACAGGGAGCGATGAGGAAACCCCGCGAAGATCTCGCTGTTTCTGTGATACCCGTATGCTCGCCTACTGTCGTATACGCGACTTATACTGACCCTCTGCAGATACGACTTGATAAAACGAACATGTTCCATGGGGCACTTTGGACGACATACCGGCCCACTACCCGTGAGACCTGGCTATCCATGAACCCGACGACCCGTTTGTCACGACAATGCCTTCGTCTGCGAAAGTAGCGTTCCCCCGGCCGAATGGCGCCTGCTGAGACGACCCCCATCCCCCTCCATTACCAAAACGACAACCCATGGAACCCGTCCAGCCCGGTTCCTTCTCCACTCTATCCGCCTTGTTTGTCCTGAGAGAGACAAAAACCCCCACCCCCGAGATTCTAGAACTAGAATCTTGGTAGAATGGCGAGATGGTAGAAGAGCAAAACGGTAGAAGGCCGAAGTCGAGGGAAAAGGGCACACGCTGCACGTAGAAACTCTTCTGTTGTCGACGCCCGCGGTCCAGAACCTTTACCCCTCCCACATGGCCAGAGCAGTCGCAAGAAGGGGGGCGGGGGGGCGGCGCACTATTACGTAGACACGTAGCATTCGGATTACTTCCAATGGCGTCGAGTTTCTCACTGGAGCCTCTCGCTGGGGCACGCCATCTCGACACATCAAGAGACGGAACCGGTTTGCGTAGACGTCAGCTGCCTTGTCTCGTTACCTGTCTGTACCCATGTTGCCTAGGTGCCGCCGGCAGCCAGCCGCACTGCTCCTGAACCTCACAGCCGTCAAGTGAAGAGTCATCGATTCCTCGGCTGAGCGGCATCCCCGGCCAACGTCAACCTCGGATTCACCGGGACACTACACAACGGCGTGGCGTCTTCATGCTTGCATCGTGACGGCTGAGCTGGCCAAACCTGAACATCACACCGATCAGTCCTTTCCAGACCAAGTCACACAAAGCATTCCAAGTCACGCCAAATCAGATAGAAATTGTTCGTAAAGACCAGCGTTTGGAGAGCTCCTAACCGAAGCGGCGAGTCTAATTCTACAAAAAAGAAGAGCAATCTGCCCCAGACAGTCCTCGCCCTTCTCGGCCATGCCTGAGTGAATAAGACCCTGAGCGACTCACTCGCTCACTCATCCAGAGACTGTGTGTTTGGTTTCATCGACGCAAACTCCTCCCTCCCGACTCACCCCTCCCTACCCAGACAAACACAGGGAAAAGCGACGAAAGAAAACAAATGCCATATTCCCCCCCCCATGTGGACAATATGGCTTTCCACACGCGCAGCAACAAAACCAGCCGCCTCCCAAGATCTGCCTCAAGCGAGAGACGATAGACACATTGAGGAAGAAAACAAAAGGAAAACAAGAGAAGAACCCCGGCCGTTTTGTGTCATTAAGCAAAGATGATTCAAGGCCGTACATCACCAATCGGTTGAGTGATGGCCAAAGGAAAGTCATGAAAAAGTGCCAAGCGATGGATCGTCCTTCGTTCCATCAGCTATCAACCCACCCGTCGCCGTTTGTTACCGCGATCAGGGCTTCCGCTGAGTCCGTCAAAGTTTTCTCGCGGGATCTCCTCAGTTCCGGAAGAGCTCGGCGTACTGTTGACGTTAGTGCCGCCTTGGTTGATGCCAGACCCGTCAAGTGTGAAGTTGAAGTCGTCTCCGTCGCCGTTGAAGTTAACACCGGGGTAAGCATTGTCACCCTGGAAAGCATCCGTGTTCAAGAACTGGTCAATGTCCAAATCGCCGTCAAAGTAGCCGTTGGCGTTCCCGGCCTCCTCAATGCCGGGTATGCGACCAGATGGGCTGAGCGGTCCAAGCATGCTTGAGAGGTGGTCCAACTTGGCCGCCTGCTCTTCTTGCATGCGATGCAGCGCGGCGAGGTCTTCCTGGTTGAAGTTGATTTGCTGCAGTGAAGGTGGCGGCGCCGCAGAACCCATAATGGGGGACAGCGAAAGGCCTGAGGCGGCAGGCATGGGAGGCGTTTCGGGGGTCGCGGTAACCGATGGCGCAGGCGGATTGGGAGAGGCTGAGACCGAGGGTTTGGCAGACCGGGGGGCGTTGGTAGAGGGCGTGGCTGACCGACCTGCCATTGCATTGAGCATCATATTCCGCTGGTCATTGCTCATTGTCGCAGGGGTGTTATTGACGACTTCAGGGAGGTCAATGCCGGATGAGTTGTTGGCATTGGTGTTGTGGATGATTTTCATCATGCTCTCGTGGGGATTGGTCTCGAGCTCCTGCGCCAAGTAGTTGCTGGGCGAGGTATGGTCTCCGGGGGGGGTATCAAAGAGTTCCGTGACCGTACCCATCTCGCGACTGTATGGCTGAGGCGTGGACGAGGCCGACACCGGAGATGGAGAAACCGTGTTGGCACGTCCATTGGGAATAGGGGGCAGAATCGCATGCCTACGCTTCGCAAGGTTCATGTTGTTTTTGCTGTTGCTGGCCGAGTTCTGTGCTGCTTGGACGTAATCGCCCAAGTCGACAACGCTTCCTTGCGGAACCGAAGTGGCGTTGTTGCCATTCGGGATGATGCTCGCCAGAAGATCGTTTACACTTTGAGGTCCGGCTTGGTCCTCGAGTGTTTTCCTAAACACGTTGGCCAAGAAGTTCAAAATGGCGTTGATCGAATTCTGATGCCGATCGTGTTGGCTCTGGAAAACAACGGCTTGCTGATACAACGCCGAGTTATCTTGTTGGATTCGTTGAATGGCCGTCATGATCATCCGTTGTTGCTCCCGCACCTTGGCCAGCTCTTCACGAATCAGCACCATCTCCTTCTTCTGGAGGGGCATGTCGCTGGGGGAAGGCAAGGCCTTGCTGGCAGGGGCGCTAGTGGCTCCGAAGCCCTGGCCCATCGCGTCGTCGGTGACGACGATGTCCTCCTCGCTGTCGCCTTCGACCTCGGCGTTCTTGCCGCCCTTCTTGCCCTTGTTGCCGCCCTTGGGCTTGTTGATGAGCCAGAGCAGGTTCGGGTGCCCCCGTCGGAAGAACGGGTTCGAGTACTCGCTCGGACTCTTGTTCTTCCGCTCACTCGCGCGCATCGAGTTATCTGATAGACCGACGCGCTTGTGGAAGCCGTACATGTTGAGCTGTCGCACGAACGAAGCATAGTTGTTGTGCTTGAAAAGGTCCGGGATCAGCTTCTTTGCAAACTCGTCCTCGTCGAGAACGACGAACGAGTCGCCTTTCTCGGACCACCGAATCAGGTCGGAATTCTTGTCATCGTCTAGGAAGCTGCGTAAATGTTAGTATGCGGCAGCCAGCTAGTCCCCGCTCATCTCCCACAGACGCGTTGTCGGCGCTTGTGGGAGATGGCGCCTCTAACTGACCTGCTTAATTTCTGCACGAAGGGCGGGATCTGCTTCCGCTTCTGCTGCGCCTCCCTCATGGCCTTGCGGGCCATCTCCTCCAAGACCTCGATGTTGTCGGTCTCGGTCATAGTTCCGTTTGCTTGCTGCTGTAGGAGCGCAGAGTCTTCACCGCCGAGAGACCAAGGGTCACTTGGCGAGTCAAAGTTCTGCCTCACACCGGTGGGAACAAGTGCTCTGTTCATCTGTCTCCTGGCAAGGGCATTGTTGGGGTTTGGTGTGGGCGGCACGAACTGCTGCTGCTGCGGGCCGGGAACGATACCGTACGAGTTGATGGCCTGGGCCCCGGTTCCATCGACGAGGCCATTTGCATCCGCCGCTCCTCCCCATCGCAAGAACGGGTCACCGGTTGGGCTGGGGAACGTCGGCTGTTGCACCTGAGGCATCGGCATGGCGGGCGTTGATTCTGGCGCGGGTCGTTTTCGAGGGTTCAGAGACATGGGAATGTGCATACGGTGCAGGTGTAGGCGAGTGTTGGAGGCGGAGGCCGTTGGGTATCGGCCAAGTCGCCCAGGTGATGATGCAGGGCCTCGAGACGAGCGCGATGGCTGCCGCGGGGGAACGTTTGTTCAGCGAGGCTCGTTTGGCTCTTCGCGGGCCGCGTGGGCGGTGAGTTCAGGCTGCAGGGTGCCGAGTACAGCCTCGCCGAGGGCTAGCAAGCCGCTTCTTGGATGTGGCTGTCAAACGGCAGGGGCCAAAGCCGGATGGATGTATGGATGAATCGGTCGTGATGGTGCAGAGGGGATCGGGCAGACGCTTGTCGCATGCGCAAAACCGGCTCTGCGTGGGATCGATGAAAGGTGGTCGTCGGGAAGTCGCGATGGCTGCAGGGCGTGGTGGATAAAGTACGGTTGCTAGTCTATATACGTCGTCGGTGCCGTCGTCGCCGTCGCTGTGGTCGTCGCCGCCGCCCGTGACAATGTTTCTATGTCACGAAAGGGGATTGAAAGGCAGGCTGTGGACCCTTGAGTCAATCGCCAAAAAGTGTGGTAGATGCCTCGCAAAGGAAGTCTGTTGTGAAGAAAAAACACCAACAACAATAGTTGGAACTACAGTTCGGCAAAGGAGCCCTTGTCGCGATAAGTCTGGCTTGGGTTTCGACGCAAGGATACGATTGTCTTGATCGCGGAGGATGCTGCGAAAGCTCTGAATGGGAGGTTCCGCTTCTTTTGGTGGGAAAGGTGAGGTCGTGGTTAGGTAAGTCAAGGTGAGGTAAGGCGCAAGGCGTCAGGCGTCAGTGGTGGTTCGGAAGGTATGCTTGAGGCGGTGGTGCTTGGTGCTCAGTGCTGTGCTGGCTGCTGGCTTGCGGGCGTAGCGCGTTGTCTCTCTCTCTCACACACACACACACTTTTTTTTTTGGTGGGGGTGGATGATGTCGCGTCCTCCACGTTTTGTGGATGATGGATTGTCTTGGTAGTGAGAAGGTACAGAAAAGCAGTGTCTCTTAATGCCTAGAAACAATTTGAGACACCTAAAGGCGAAGGCAGAGTCTGCCGTATATAGAAAAACATAAAAGACAGACGAAGGAATGTCTCTGTACGAGTGAGAACCTAAACCTCAAAGAGTTAAGAGTTCGAATTGAAGCTGTCTCTGGTCCGAACATAATGGGATGATATGCCTTCTGTTATCAATGATTTATCTGGGTAGGCGGGACTACTGCTCAAGGCTACTTTTGGCTCCCGGTGGAGACGATTGAAAAGAGAGAAGTCGGTAGGTACATCTACCTAGGTACTCTGTCAAAAATTATATGCGCCTGCAGCAGGTTACCCAGACCATAGATGGCACCGTGGTCGTTCGGGAGCCGCCTCTGGTCAGGATAAGGTCGCTTGGGAACGGGGCAGATCGTCCGGTCCAATCAACGCTCCGAAAAAGGCCAGCCGCTCACCGACGAAATTATGTGTAGATAGTCTCGTAGACAGGCACAGACTGCTCTGCTACCCAGCCAGACAGGAACATGCATCAATTTGAGGGACTTCAGTGTCCCAATCTGGTGATGGGTTCCCACCCATTCCCAACTATAACACAGATGCACACTCAAACAAGGGTCTAGATTCGGCCGCACTGCCGTTACTTCCTCGGTGACACCCGTCCTCTCTCGGGGCCATCTCGATGAAGCATGTGGGGACTGTGGAGAGCTTCTTTCCCGCAACGTCATTTCCCCCCGATGACAAGCTTATTCTTCGATCTCAGCCTGTCCAGCACGGCCCCATTGCAATATTGTCTGAATAGCATCAAGGGATTCCAATGACTAACGCGGCCTCAAACTCTATGAGGGGGAAATCCTCTTCGGCTCTTCGATTCTTCGATCCGTTTCAGGGGGTATCATTGGCTCGTTGCCGCTATGCGCATGTCTACAGGCTCGCATTCATCCTTGTCAATTGACCCATTGCTCTCACTCCCTTCTCTCTTCTCTCTACCTGGCTCCTCTGCCCGCAAGAGCCGAAGCTCGCGCCATCTTGGAGTTTCGTGCCTGATCCCATTCCCGCCCGGAGTTTCCGCTCCGGGCCTCTCGCGATGCCTTTTTCTCCTCCTGTAGCGTCCGCGCCTTTTCTCTAGGATCAATCACGACCAACTCCTCCTCCGCCTTCTTGCGATAACTGAGATCCTTGCCCAGCTTGTCCGCTTTGAAGCTGAGCGCGTGTGACATCCACCCTTCGTCGTCGCTATCTTCCTTGGCAGCCTGGTCCCACGCCTTGCAACTCTGGCAATCGGCAATAAAGTGCAGATCACAGAGTTCTGCCTCTTCGTCCCCAGCTTTGTCCCTGACGATGGCGTCCTCGGCAACGGAGCCAGGTCCGTTGCTTTTCTCCTCCGGAACATGCTCCAGTTTTGATTTGAACGCCTTCAAAAAGTCAAGTGCTTGTTGATCGTCGCTGGTGTTTGCTTTGCCGCCGGGCCTTCTCCTCCTGCCCCGAATTGATGTTTCCGGAATCATGCTTTCAAGTGCCGACTTCTTCGTCTCCTTGACCGGTTCGGGCTGATAGCTCCGCTTCATCGAGGCCTTGAGTGCAGCAATCTCTTCGTTTGTTTTTTCGAGAGCGGACTTGGTGTTCCGGATTTCGGGCGAGGGCGAGGGAGAGTCTTGGAGCCGGATAGGAATGTCGGTCTCCCCCCCGTGTGGCGCCACTTCCTTCGATGGTGCCATCTTCTCCTCTTCGGCAGACTCGGATTCGGATCGACGTAAGGGGTTCGGGGCTTCGACTTTGCCCACCTCTGCCTTGGATTTCGCCTTGGACCTTGGCGGCTTTTTCTCAACCGGCTCGTCCTCGTCGACGTCCATCACTATTCTCGTGTCGTACTTTTTCTTCTTCAAGACTGGCATCACCTCACCGTCACCCTCGTCGTCTCCGAAGCTCAGCAGCTGCTTACCACCCTTCCTCTTCTTTTTCTTCTCGACGACGACTGGCTTCGGGGCCTGGGCCGCAACTCTCGATCTCTTCACCATATCGTCGAACGGGTTGACGAGAATCTCGATGCTCGTAATCTTGACAGGGTACGTCGGCCGGTCGGTGCCTGGGGTGACTTCGGCCTCGCCCATCTTCGCCAGGTTGTAGATCGTGTCGCCAGCCACTCGTCCAAACAGCGTGTTCTTGTTGTTTAGCTCGTCGGCCTTGTCGAGCGTGAAAAAGAATTGGCTGCCGTTCGTATCGGGTTTGCTCTCGTTCGCCATTCCCAGTTGCCCGCGCCGATTCCATTTCAATCGCGAGTGGAACTCGTCCTTGAAGCCAATGCCCGTCGGGCCCGCGTTATGGCCACGGCGCTCGTCCATTGGCCAAGGATCCAGCTCGCCGCCGAACGCGCCTCCGTCGTAGATCGACTCGCCGCCATTGCCGGTTCCTGTCGGGTCGCCGCCCTGCAAGATGAAGCCCGGTACAAGTCTGTGGAAGATAGTGTTGTCGTAGTAGCCGTCGAGTGCCAGTTGAAGGAAGTTGCGGCAGGTGAGAGGTGTTTGCTTCGCGAACAGTTCGACGGAGACGTCACCTAGGGTGGTGTGAAGGATGACGGACGCCGTCGGTTGCGGCTCAAGGTTGTAAATGGCCGACATCTTGGCCGGCCGCGACAAAAGAAAGTCCTGTCGAGGTCAGGCCTTGGGTACTTGAGGAAATGGAGAAGGAGGGTTGAGGCTGACAGAAACGACGTCGAACCGTGGAGAATGCGGGTGGATGCAGCTACAACATTCGAAAGTTTCTGGGGCGTGACCTTCTTGCTTGTTGGCGGCTTAGACCGGATCTGTTATCGATAAGATCACGTGGAGCTTCTTCGAATCGCCTCCCATTCAGCAGCACCGAATTATAGACCTCTCGATAGCTATAAACGATTGGGCTCTACATACTCCCTATACGGTATCGTAGTGTGCCTGTGCGACCTTACGTCCCTATCTTATTAATTCTGCCAAGTCACCTGTCACTAATAAGCTTCGCAAAGTTTGCCAGCCAGGACAAAACCATTATTTGGATGTTCTCAGTTACCATTGAATCTTGACGACGCTCCTTGGCTTGCTGCCGATGAATTCTATCTCGTGGCGTTGATTTTTCTATTAATAACCACTCTTGCTTATAGGAGACGACGACCAGTTGATGTGTGCAGTTCCCCATGCTAACGTCATTGCGAACCATGGAAGGGACAAGCCATATTAAAGAACTTTCTCCGTTGCAGGACCGATTTACCTCATATTGGAAGAGCAGGCTGAAATGCGCGTGTATTCCATCTTTCATCAACAGCTTGGCATGTACATCAGAACACCATGCTTCCCATGTACGGACTCCCATACCAGGACCACACAGATTCCTCTGTGTGGTACAGTCCCCAAGAACCCAGCACTGGACACATCACGGAAAACGAATATCATGGGGCCTCTCGCAAGACACGAGGCCGAGAAAGTCGCGAGGCGGACGCCATAGATGGACTGCTGCAGATGGCTCGTTGCCAGTCGACGACCGACACGAGAGCCACCTGCAATGGCCCAGCGACCATATCAGCAACCACCACTGGCGAAACTCTGCCACCCGTGTACGAGCCAGTAGACCAAGAAGAGTGGGTGGCCTGTTGTGCCTTTCCCAGAAGCCGACGCTTGTGTTCAGTCACCGAACCCGATCCTTCCCATGCCCTGTGTGCAGATATCCGATTACAGAAACGTCTTGGGCACTTCCCCGAAAGCCATAGCAGAGCAAGGACAGAAGATGCAATAGTGCGCCGCCGGTTCACTACACCATGTGAAACTGCCTCTATGGATGGTTTGCTTGTCAGATGTGGCTGGATGGCACCCCTTATCCCGAGCGACCATTCTGTGAGCGACATCTTGCCAGCAGATTTCGATGACTCCGACGAGACCGAAACCGATCCTGATCTAGGGACAATTGATTCCGATGACAAAGAGGAAGAGTACTATCCCGGGAATATTAGAGAAAATGGACCAATGCATACCGGCCAATGTCAAAGGAGAACGTCCTGTTCTTGCTGTCCACAACACATAAGCCCCGGGTTGAAGAGCGCTGGCCATCAGTCTCTGGCTCAAGGGCATGTGTGTTGCTGCTTAAGCAATGATGCCGCGTCGCTTGAGGTAGGGTTCATGGAAAGCGGCGAAGATAGTTCCCAGGACAGTTCTCAAGGCAACGGGCCTCGAAGAGCCGACACATCAAAGCCTTCGGTGAAGGATCGTTAGTGTACAAGACATCATAGGGGCACGTCGTCAGTATCAGGTTGAATGAGCTCCGGCGTCTTCTCTATTCCCCTTTTTGATATCTATGATGAACGGTCTTTGGCAAATGTGTTTGCGACGATGAACGGGAATACTACAGTAGCATCCGCATAGACCTAGAGACACAAATTAGTTAGCCACAGAGCTCTCACTTCAAGCATCACTTCCATCCCTCTCGGCTGCATACCTTGACGGCGTCGGCTCCAATCTTGATTTTACCCCAAGAGACAGCCTCGTCTGGCCTAGCACCGGCATCGCTTCCGTCGAACTCCTGGCCGGTGTTGATGTACACGGCCGACTCGGCGCCGTTGCGCATCAAGCATGCGTTGGCAATGTGGTGCTTGACAACGCCGCCACCCAGAATGATCATGCCTGCCCTCTTTGCACGGACGGACATGGTATTGATACGTCGGATGTCCTCGACGATGTCACACTTGAGCTGCTTCGGCGAGGTCTTGAAGGTGTGGAAGTACAGCATATCTCCCAAGCTGCCGTCGGTGAGCGCCGGGCAGAAGACGGGAATGTCGTTCTTCCACGCCCAGTAGTAGACGGAGCGCTCGTCGTTGATCTCCCTGCCGAGCCTATGAATCATCTTGGAGGGCGTCCAGTTGATCTCGTCTTCGGTGCTCTTGCTGGCCTCCTGCTCCTCGAGCATCTTGTCAAAGATGGGCACGACCCAGTCCTCGAAGGCGCGGTAGTTGGAGTTGGGGACGACGAGGTTGCCGATTCTGTTTTGGCCCTTCTTGCGGAGGCCCTCGCCGTCGGCGCTGAAAGAGGACATGTAAGTGTCGCCCAGGCACTTAATGAAATCCTCCTCGACTCCTCCGGCGGTCGTCACGATAGCGGACACGTGCTTGTGCTTGACCAACCACCTGAAGATGCCCCTCATGCCAGAGGATATCATGTTGGAAGTGTAGCCGAGGAAGATGGTCGTCTTATCGCCGGTCTCCGGGTCGCGCCATGCCCTCTTGGACAGACCCCTATCAGCAGGGTTGCATCACGGAACGCACGTGGGAACAGCTCACCATGTCGTTGATGATCCGGACGGACTCGGCGAGGGACGAGGCCTGGAAGCCCATGTACCTCATGCCGTTGCACAGGTTCTCGGCTGTGATGGGGCCCTCGAAGTCATCAAAGTCCAGCTCCTCGACTTTCTGGGAGTCCTCGGGCATCTCCTCAGAGACGACCAGGACTGCGTCGGTGGCAGCCGCCGGTGGGGCATTGGGGTTTTCCTGAGACGCCATATTGCTTTCTTCGCGATGGGACATCGAATCAGCCAAAGTCCAAAAGCGGTGAGTGAACCAAGTCGGAAGGACCCCAAATGAGATTGTCTTGAGCTCCAAGCATGTGTGCTGATGTATACATACCAGTTGAGGATTGGGTGGGAGAGAGGGGTGGTGGCGATCTAAGGCAAGGTACGGACACCCAAATGTGGAACCGAGAATTGGCGGAGAACTGAACTGGATGACCAGGTACGTGGGTATCAGACAAAACCCCCCGTCTCAACAGTCAACACGCAGGCTCTCTTTTGGTGATCAATGAGGCTGCGGTAAGTTCGGCAAGTTGGACAAGGAATTAGGTGAGGATATTATGTTGTAAAAGTTGCATCCACACCAGGTTCCATGACTCCATCCGGGCGGCCATGGAATGACTCCACGGTCGCGATGTTTGTATAGAAGGAGCCCCACTCTGCAAAGAATTTTGACGGAAAGGTGGAGTCCACTGGCCATCAGTTTTGGGCTAAGGCCGCAGGGTCTGCCACGGCGCGCACAAGGCCCCACCCCAGGCAGGCCCTTCACGACAGTGTCAGTGTCCCACCTGGGCACCTCGTCATCTAATGGCAAGGCGACACCGCAACAACGTGTCCTGGTGGTGTGTGGTGGTGTGTGCCTGGCGTTTGGGGTGTGGTGCATGTGCATCGAAAGGTATGTGTGTGTGTGTGTGTGTCGGATTGCTGCTTGTGCCTGAGCTGAGGAGGATCGTTTTACGGTTGGGAGACACGAAGACGTGACACGGCGGACTCGGGGGGTCGGGACGACCATTGAAGGCTTACCTCATCACGATGGCCAAGTACGTACCGCATCTCTTGGAAATTGAGATTTCGGAGGCAGGCCCTGCTGGCCCAGTACTCGAAGTGCCGGGGTCCCGCTACAAGACTCGAAAATGGTCTAGCGTGTCCGGCGGTAAAAGGCTGGCGGCCTGGCGCTGCCCCCAGCGGAACTCTGAGGAGATCCAACCTGAACCTGTCCAAGCCTAGCTCGATTAAGCGCCACTGCACGCGAAACCGTATTTCGCAGGCTGAACCAGTGGCCGGGGGTACCGTACCGTCTTCAATCCTTCAACATCACACGATTGTTCCCCCGAGTGCGTTGGTGTCGCATCTTCCGCGCTTCAGCACACTTGAACACCTAAAGCCCCGCGCCCGCCCTTCGCAAAGTTTACGCAGACTTCGTAGCAACTCCTACCCGCCGGCAACACCACGCAGCCGTCACCCGCTACTTCGATATCTCGACCATCGATACATTCAGACTCAGAAACAGGATACCTTTACGCGGACACACAGCAAACGACGACCCGCCCTCGGATGCACCCACTCCCCGCCGTGTCCGCTTCCCGCTTCCTGACCTCCTGAACACACCACACACAAACCACATACCGCGTCCACACCCGGCGACGCTTGTCCGAGGTTGGGACCCGGCCACTCCAAAAGTCTTCCAACGACCCACGAAAGACCTAGGTTCTCTGGTTCCACGTCCCAGTCATTACATATATGGTATTGGACATTTTATCATAGGCAACGTTAAGGGCTGTCGCCCGGCCTAGTGCGATGTGAGTAGTCTCGCGAGACCTACCAACCCGGGCTCGAGATCAGCATTCAATTCAAAACCCACCATCCGCACGTATGCCCGACCCAGAGTTGGCATCGCTCGAGACAAGTCGAGTCAAGACAACGAGACACCCAACCTCCCCGATGCGCCCTCCCTATGACCACATGAGGCGCCATGCGGATGCGAGGCGTTTCGTCGACCGTCCCGTTCATGCTAATCACGATCTCTACAGGGCTTCGAGATATTCCTCGAGGTATGACGGGGGGGATCGCCGCTCGAGGTCGCCTCGCGACCGCTCGCCCGATCGCTACGAGCGCGCATCTCAGTACAGCGATGGCGACCGCCGTCGATCCTCCGCAGAAGCCCGCTCCAACACTTCAGCCTTTCAGAACAACAGAGATTCTTTTCGCGACAACCTCCCCCGCGACCCTCCCCGGGGGCCCAAGGCTCTTCTAGACCCCCCCAGCGGTCCCCGCGGCGGCGGCTACGCCGGTGACTTTAGAGGACGAGGCAGAGGTCGCGGCCGCGGCTGGGTTCGCGATGACAGCAGGGACCGCGGCCGAGACCGCGACGTCGATTTTAGGGACCGACGCGATGGGCCGTATAGGGACGAGAGAAGCCGCGAACGCGATCGGGACTGGGACCGCCGAGACAGAGAGAGTTATCGCGGACGCCCACGATCCCCTGGTAGAGGGCGCTCACCACCACAGCGCGATTTTCGAGACAGAGATCCCCCCCTCGGCGTCGACGCTGAGAGGTCTAGGAGGGGCTCGAGAGACGGCGGCCCCCCTTCTGCTGGCTCATCCAACTCCGATCCCCCCTTCGGTATGGCTCGCGGCGGTTTCCGAGGAGGCAGGGATCGAGGACGCGGCGGCTGGGACCGAGGCAGAGGGCGCGGCGGCTTCTACGATGACCGCGATCGCTTCGGACCTCGCAGCCGCTCCCAAGAAGGCCGTTGGGGCCGCGACCGCGACGAGCGAGACCGTGGCGACCGATGGATCGACCCTGACGCCCGCAGAGACGCCCGAGACGACCGTGACCCCCGCGAACGTGAGCTACTGAGGCCCAAGGTCGATCGTGAACGAGACCGGGGCATGTCTTCCCAAGCGCCATCGCCCAACACGAAGGACGTGTCGCCTCCACCCCTGGCCCCTTCGGCGCCTGCTTTTGGGACGGTCCCCAGTAGGAATGTCGGTGCCGCCGACGGATCACCCATCATCGGGGGCACCGGTAAACTGCCCCCCACAGCTCCGAGAGCATTCAACGCCGAACGACCCGTCTCCGCAGGACACGGCGGCGGCGGCGGCGGCGGCGATTTCCCAGTACCTCCCACCGGGCCTGCAAAGATGAACCTTACAGAAGGCAGCCCGCCAATTCCTTCGGGCCCCCGTGCTCAGCAACAGAAGCAGCAACGCCCTTCAAGCAAGCAATGGATAAACCCGGCACTGAATGGGAAGAAGATACCCGAGTCACCCAAGACCATGAGGTCGCAGAGCTTCGCTCAGCAGCAACGCCCGGTTCCCTTCCGTCACGAAAGTGTCCCGGCCGAACATGGCGATTATGACAGGCGTCCCCGCAGTAGTGATGCTAAGGCCGACTCTCACAATGACGCCACCGAAGGCTCGGTTAACTCTCTCAACCTCCCGGAGCCTGGTGAAATCATCGTTAAATCTGAACGAGACAGTTACTCGGCCAGAGGATCCATAGATCGAGATTTGGAGCACACGGACGCAAGAGATACCGTCATGACAGGAAATGATGTCCATGGATATGAGGAGCGTCGATCCCCACCACGAAGTGAAGACAAGCCTTTCCTGGCCGAAAGAGTAGCCACCGATAAGGGCTCAGTGGAAAGGAAGGAAGAGCCGCCTCGGTCTGCAAAGAAGACCAGAATGTCAGTGTCAAGAGTTCGGTTTGTATTGCCCCTGCAAGACCCACCGGCGCCTGTTTCTGAGCAGACATCCGAATCCGACGACGACGAGGACTACGGTGAGTATTTCGCCATGGAAATCGCCAAGGAGGAGGCCGAGCTGGAAAGTTTACGCGAAGTCGCCGACAATACCCCGGACAAGATCATTGCTCGCTATGCAAAGGTGTCACACGACGCTTTGGCGGCGCTTGTCCTCGAATCGGAGGGTCTCGTCGATATGCTTGGTCCGGTCCCGGATATCGTCGAACCTGTCAAGGAGGAACCGCCCCCCAAGTCCCCTGTTGTGGAGCAGCGCGAAAACACTCCGCAAGCTCTGAGCCCGGTGATGCCAATCAAGTCGTCGCCAGAGCAGATTGTTGCCGTACCAGAACCTGAAGCTGCATCGGTGCCAGACCCCCTGGTTGAGAAAAAGCCCGAGCAGGTCATCGTCGAGAAGGAGACCGATACTACGACCCATACGACAGCGCAAAAGGAAGTCGGAAAGCAGTCTGAAGACGAAGTCGAAAAGGAGGTCGGAAAACAACTTGAGAAGGAGTCCGAAACTGCTGCTGAGCAGATTGTGGAGAAACCTACCGAAAAACCTACCGAGAACCCCGACGGGAAATCCGTTGAGGAGCCCCAGGAGAAGATCGTCGATAACGACGCGGAGACCCCAGAAGTTGCCGCCAAGGATGCCGCCAAGGATGCCGCCGAAAAGGCACCTGAGCCCGACGTCGAAAAGGTCGAAGTGCCCCAGGTTGACACCGTCCTTGATGAACCACAACCGAAGACGGAGGAAATGGACGTCGACGAACCCGCCCCCATTTCCGCGCCTTCTCCTCCTCGGCATCCCGAAGCGACTAATGTCACCGATGTTGCCATGGAGGATGTGGTCGAGCCCGAAAAACAACCTTCCAAGCCAGTCGCAGAACGCGAGGAGCCACATGGGCCGCTTACCAACGGCCACCCCATACTTCAGCCGCCTGGTGTGCCGGTAGAGACCATTGAAGGAGACAAGGCTTTGCCGAGCACACCTTCCCAGATGGAGGACGACGATGAGGATGATTCGACGGAGTCGGATGACGTGGATGCAGACACGGATGCAATGCTTATTGACACCGTTCGACAGTACTCGGCAACGCCTCCTATTGATAGTCTGCCCGACTACAGCTGTCGCGCTTGGAGTCGAGACAGGGACTTCCTGGAATCTCTCGACTCGGATCCAATCGTGGATGATTTCATCCTGCAGCAACTCGATAAGATTTCTCTAGAAAAGTTGGCAGGGCAAGAGATTGCGCGCAAGGACTACGCCGAAAACTACGTCAAATACCTTGACTTCACGGTCTCGAGTGACCCGATTGCCGTCAAGAGCAGAGAGACGTTTATCAGCTGTCTGCCGACGCCGGAAAAACACGTTCCCATTCCTCCTCCACCTGAACTCAAACCAGAAGGCAGGGGAGCCGGCCGAAGGTATGCAAGCGAACGCGACCTGGAGAGAGTTTTGCAAGCCTCCATGAGAGAGGACGAGGAACGGAAAGAAAGAGAGCAGCGCGCAATGCAGGAGAAGTATCGCAGTGATAAGGAGGCGGTAATCCCTGAGATGTACTGGACAAAGGAGGACCGGGACGCCGAATTTTTCAAGGACACGACTGGTTTCACGCCTGTGGAGAAGCTTGTGCCTGCCTGGCAGATTCTGCCGCCGATCAACAACTTCACGCCCGAAGAGGCCGAACTCTTCGAGAAGAGATATCTCACCAACCCGAAGCAATGGGGCGTGGTCGCCGAGAACATACCGAAACGCAACTTCGGTACTTGCATACAGTACTACTACCTGATGAAGAAGGAACTCAACCTGAAGGAGAAGCTTAAGAAGCAGCCCAAGCGTAGAAAGAAGGGCAGCCGAGGCAAGACGCGATCGAGCGCTTTGGTCTCGGAGCTGGGCAATCCCGAAAACGAGGGTGATGAGAACCAGGAGAACGGCGAGAACGGAGAACGGAGACGGCCGCGCCGTGCTGCTGCCCCGACATGGGGCTTCGAGCAACCCCCTACCGACTCCGACAATGCCACCCCCGCCGGCACGCCTGGCCGTCGTGGAGCCAAGGCGGACCCTGAAAAGCCCGACGGCAGGAAAAGGGGGAGGCGAGCTGCGAAGGACAAGGAGCCCAAGGCCGCCAAACCGCAACAGACGCTTGCTGCGGCTCCGGCACCGGCTTCAGCCAAAGGCCGGTCCCGCTCGAATTCGAGAGTTCAGAACACCGAGTTCCAGCCGCCTCCGCCCGTGCCGATGGAGAACCGCCTTCCGTCCCAGTTTGAAGTCCCAACAACGGGCGTACAGCCTCCGTTTGTCCCCGCCCCGCAGCCGCCTCTGGTGGTACAGGAGCGTCCGGTTTCTCTCACTCCTTCAGCGATATCCGAAGTGATGGCACCTCCATCTCTGCGGCCGGAGCCGCCACCACCTCCTTCGCAGCCCACGATAGCGACGTTTGATATCGCTCAGCCACAGCCTGAACGCCGCGCCCAGAGCCAAGCGTCAAGTTACTGGAGCGTCTCGGAAGCAAATGACTTCCCGGGCCTGTTGAAGTCTTTTGGTACCGACTGGACAGCCATTGCGGGACACATGGGTTCGAAGACAGCAGTCATGGTCAAAAACTACTTTGTCAGACAGAAAGACCAGGGCAAAGCAGAATGGGAGCAATTCGCCGCCGAGGCGGACGCGAAGAGAGTCAGAGGGGAGAAGCTGCCCGATCCACCACCGCCAACCGTCGGCGGACGCAAGAAGTACGACTCGGCACCTGCGTCATCTCACCGGCCTCTGGCGTCGGCGCCCGCCACCCCCGTGCCGTCTGCCACGACCGAGCCGCAGAGCGAAGTACCTGCGACTAAGGTGGAGACCCCAGTCCAGCAGCCTGGAAACCCGCCATTTGGTCGCTTCACGATGCCCATCACTCCTGCACCGCTGCTCCAGCCGCAGCAACAACCCCTGGCGCAGGCACCCCCGCCCGTTCCAGCCACTACCCAGACGCCTCCCCAGGCCCCTCAGCAGACACCGGCGCCAATACAACAGCAGCACCCGGCTGCCCAACCTGCTGTCACGCAGTCAGAATCTCCTATCTCCCGGCCCTTGAGAGCACCGTCTCAGCAAGCCTTCGGCTTCCAAGAAAGGGAGCGAGAATCGGCTCAGCCAGTGAGGATCTCCCAGAAGCCATCTACAATCTCGGTTACCGAACCTGCTCAGCAGCGACCTCTGGCTGCAGCACAACCCATCCAGCCTGCACAGTCTGAGCTGCAGATTGACCGACAACATGCCGAGAGACAGCAGATGGAACGCCAAGCCATGGAGCGACAGCAAATGGAACGACAGCAGCTTGAGCGTCAGAGAATGGAGCAACAGCAGATCGAGCGGCAACAGATTGAGAGACAGCAGATTGAGAGGCAACAAATCGAGAGGCAGCAGATGGAACGACAGCAGATCGAGAGGCAACAGATTGAGAGGCAGCAAATGGAGCGACAGCAGCTTGAGAGACAAGCAATCGAGAGGCAGCAGATAGAACGGCAACAACTGGAAAGGCAGCAAATGGAGCGGCAGCAGGCTGAACGACAGCAGATGGAAAGGCAGAAGATGGAGGCGCAACAGTCCAAGGAACACCTGCGCCCGACTGAGCGCACACGACTGAAGCAGGAGCCCGAGATGACGCCGCCGCACCATCACTACGAGCCGTTCTCATATGGCCAGCAGCCAGTCCGGAGCGTTCCGCCACCTCGATCCGAACCTCCGGCCGGACCAAGACAGCCTGCCGAACCACCACGGTCTGTAGCGACCCCTGTTCCACAAGCATACGGCCAGCCCATGCCGCAACCAGGCGGACGCTTGCTCGGAGATCCTCAGCCGTCCGTCTCGACGCCTCCTGGCCAGAGACCGAATGTTGCGCAACGTCCCATGCCCACCCACATGGACTCTTACGGCACTCCTCCTCAGCAGCCGCAATCGCTGTCGGCCGCTGCATCTCGTCCGTCGGCTTCGGAGCGCAAGACATCGAACATCATGTCACTGCTCAACGACGACCCTCCGTCCGCTGCCGCCGCCGCCGCACCCACGCCTCCTCCTCAGCCCAAGCGCCTCAACGACATGACCCAAGTCAAGCCATCGCCGACACCTCCTCCGCAGAGCATGTCGAGAGGTCCTGCCCCTCCACCGGCACCAACCCCGCTACGCCCAGAGCGGGAGGCCCCTCAGGCCTACCCCTATGGCCGCAATGCTCCATCAGCGTCTGCGATGCCTCCTCTGAAGCCGACATACACGGCCTCGCCACAAGCGCAGCATATGAGTGCGCCAAGATCGACTATCCTTTCGCCGCATGACTCGGGACCAGCACTCGAGCGTGAATTTTACCGTTCGTACCAACACCAGCCTCAGGCAACGAACTCGCCACAGATTGCGCAGCCTTACACACCGCAGTCGCAGCCCTCAAGGGATGCGTATCAGCCTCAAACCGGCTACCCTGGATATGGTGCCCCTGCCGCTCACGCCGGCTCACCACCGGCCCAATACGCGGTTCATCCGTCGGCCTCTAGGCGAGAGCCGCCGCCGCCGCAGAACCGTGAATCGGCATGGCCTCCTGGGCCCCAGGGACACGCCATGGGGCAGCCGCAACCGCCGCAGCAACAGCCTTCCTGGCCCCCGCAGTCTCACCCGGCGACCCACGCGCAGCCGCCGAAACGATCCCAGCAAGCGCCGCCTCCGCAGAACTGGGCTTCGCCGCACATGTCGTCTCAGAAAGCACCTCCGTCGGGCTCGGCCGTTCCACAGCAGTCCTGGGCTTCCGGTCCGCCTCAGCAGCAGCAGCAGCAGCAGCCCCAGCCGCCGCAGCAGCAGCAACCGCCGCCTCACCACCATATGCCAATGCGCGACGACCGGGGCGCGTCCATCTATGGCCAGATTCCTCCCCAGCATCAGCATGCGATGCAAGGGCGATACCCACCCGTCTCCCGAGCGCCAGAGCCGATGCCACCTCAAGCGCAGCAGGCATACCCGCCACGTTATGCATCCACGCCCGCGCCCGGTGATCAGATGCCGCCGCGTAGCTACACGCCTGTAGGATACGACGCACGTGGTCCTCCTGCCGGGCCTTACCCTCCGGACCCACGCGAAATGCAAATGCGTGAAATGAGTCGCGACCCCAGAGACCCGAGAGATCCCAGGGAAATACAACAGCAGGAGATGCTGCAGCGCCAGTTGCGTCCACATGACGGCTATGGCAGACAACCTGATCGTTATGGCAGGTAGGCGCACCGGGGGTTTGTCCATTGTCACAACATAGTGTACCACAATCAAGAAGTCGTCTTTTACGAGGGGTTAATGGGGCTTTCTGCCTTGGGTACTGGAAGCACGGGGAGCTTGTAGATGGAGGAAAGGAGAGAAGGGATTTTGTATTCATATTGTTTTACAATGCACAAAGCAGAAGGGCGACTTCAATGGAATTCAAGCTATTTAATCAACGACGTTCGTGTATCTCTAAATCAGGAAACATGGTGAGTGATAAGCCACGGGGCAGGGAGACTGGACAGAGTATGCCTACTTTCCTGTTTCTGGCGGACCTTCTTTAGTCATTACGTTCCCTTACAACAACCGCCTTTTGACTCTCCCCCTTTACTTTGTTCTTTAGAGCCTTGGCTATGGCAGACACCATCACCCTCGGACGCGTTGGTAAAGCCTCGACCCCGACCTCGGTGGGCGGCATGGTGTGGTCTGCGTGCCAGACTCGTGATCGATCAGATGGATGAGGCAAAGTCAGCCTGACCACCCCTTTTCTTTCCGACGGCGGCAGTCCAATGATGGGGATGGAACAACGAGAAAGAGAGAGAGGGAAAGAAGCCCGCGGGGGATCACCCAAAAGGGTGTTCTCCGCGCCCCCAGCCCGAATCCACGCCCGACGCCCCCTCCCCCGAAGATCCAGCCAGCCATGAGCTTCCCTTGGGATAGCCAAATCGCCAACTCGTTTGTTCATTCCAATAGATGCCTTGGGTAAAAAAGGCGCAAATCGGCCATGCCTGATTTGTTCTTTGCGTCGAGGGCGGCGGCGGGATAGGGTGCTAGCCACCGCGAACTACGTCCGCGGTTGTATTCTTCAACGGAGGAGGGGCATGTTTGGTTCCCTAGACATGAGTCTGACGGACAAACGAGAAAGAAAACCTCCGGACTCCCAAGGTCGATGATGTTCAGAATGTCGGTGTTACTTTGTTCGTTGTAGTTGGTGACAGAGCGGTTAGCATTGGGGGACCTGTCCGCCGTCCTTGCGAAGCGACTCAACTCAATTTTGTGAGGCGGTTGAAACCCCAATCCGGCGAGCGTCTGCATGCTAATGTAGTCAAACTTTGTCGGCCGCGTAATATGCAAGCAGTTTTTGTCCCGTAGTAGGTGGGAAACGTGCCCCTGCCATGCTCGGGAGCAGACTTGATGAGTCTGGACAGGCGTCACACGCCATCAAAGGGGAAGTATGTTCATGCTGCAAAAATTCATAATCCATGATTCGCCTTCGCTAAAAGCTACTATCGACGTGCGCAAAAACAGATACGCACCCAGCCGGGCAAACAACTGTACCCTGTGTAATGCGGAAGACGAAATTGGAGAAGCAAAAACCATGCCCCAGACTCCACCATGCGAGAGATCTGGCCGTAGAAGAAGAGGGGGGCCCACGGAACAGAGAAAACGTGCGAGATAAACAAAAGGTTTGACATATCCTCCATACGGGCATAACGCATATGTTTGGGCCTCCATCTAGGCCGCTGGCGGTGCCGCCGATGCCGCGGCCTTGTCTGCGTCGGCCGGAGCGTCGGCGCTGTTGGCCTCACCAGTAGCCCCCCCTTCTTCCTCTTCCTCTTCCTCTTCTACCTCTTCATATTCGACTTCTTCCTCTTCCTCCTCGGCGACGACGCCGTTCTGTCTTTCCCAGACTTGTCGCCGGATCATGTCGTCTTTGGCCTTTCGGGCCCTCTCCACCTCCTCGAAACCACCAGACTTCTTCAGCTTGCCTTCCTCCACGAAATTCGAAAGCTCCCTCTGGAGTTCGTTGCCCTTTCGGCCCTCGAGCTCCTTCTGCCTCAGTTTTTCGGCCCGCTCGATGGCTTCGAGTCGGTTTTCGTGGTTGGGCTGCAGCGCCCTCACCTCCCCAAGAACACCGTCCTTGGCTGCGTTGGGGTCGGAGCTGTTTCCGAGGCTGTTCAACCCCTTAGAGAAGTTGCGGGCGGTGCCGGCGCTGGCGGTCGTTCCATTATCCTTGAGTTGCTCCTTGGTAGCCTGCTCAACCAGAGCAAAGGTCTCGGATGCCTTCTCCAAGTCGTCCTGCAGGTCGATCATGAGGTCCTCCATAAGGCGCAGCTCGTCACGGCCCTTGCAGACGTCCTCGAGCTCCTTCTCCCAGATCTTGGTCCAGATGGGCTTCTCTTCCTTCATGTAATCCTCCACCTTTTTGAGCTCCTTTGAAAGTTTCGTAATGTCCATGGCAACGGTCTCCAGTTGCCTAGGTAGCGGCCGCACGCCACGATGAACCACGTCTTTTCGGAGGTCCTCCACCAGGTCTTGCAGATCGTCAACCCTGGCGACAAGTCGGTCAGAGTCCGTGTTGAGCTGTTCGCGGCCCTTGGTGACATAAGCATGGCCGGTATCACCCTCAATAGTGGGGATCGAGGTTTTCACCACCGCGGCCTTGACGTTGCTTGCCTTGGCGCGAATGGCGGACATGGAGCCTTGGATCTCCGACTGGAAGTTGGAGTATGCTTGACGCATGACGGCCAGATCACGGCGAAGGGTCTGGATCTCGGTAATGTGTCCAGCGGCGAGTTTACGGCCGCCCGCGACGCCAACTGACTTGGTCCCGTCAGCGGGCGCCGAGACAGCAGGTGGCGCAGAAGCCAACCTTGCCATCTCTGTGGCCGCTTCCTGCTGTCGTTCAGATACTCTCTGTATCGCCAGGCTCTGGTCGTCCATGTTCTGCTTCACGTCCTGCACGATCTTCTTAAGTTGTCCGATGCCCTCGTCAATATGTCGCTTGACTTCGTCAAGTGGCTCGACGTTCAACACCAAGACGGTTCGATCCTTGATGTCCGAGAGGTCCTCAAGTTCGTGTCTGACGCCGGATACGGGGTCCTGGATGTAGATTTCCGGCAAGTCCGCGCCGTTGGCATGCGTGTTCCATGAGAACTTCTCGATGAAGGCCAGCTGGAGCCGCCCAATAGAAAGCTCGCTGTAACCTTCAGGCAGCACGAATTTCTTGACCTTTGACTTGTATTGCAGGAATAAAGTCAGGTCTGTCGTCAACGGCGGAGATTGCTCGTGAAGGAAGCTGGCGTCTCGCTTCTTTTCGGGCGTCCTGATCACCGGTGACTCCTTTTGCTCGTCCTTGTTTGGCGATTCAGGTTTGCGATCATCATCGGGAGACATGATAGGGAGGTCATCGCTCAAGGGTCCCTTCAACGTGGCGCTAGGTTGGGGGTACTTGTCTTCGGGTGTCTGAATCGTTGGGCTCTCGGGTCTCGCTGCCGGCAGTTCGGCCGGAGGCTCCTCATTGTTGCGACTTTGAGCCCTCACAGGCGACGTATCCAGCTGCGGCTGCTTTGGCACGCGACTCTGGCGGACGGTCTCCCGAGTCTGAACGGCACGCAGAGACTCCCGGACTTCGCCTCGGCCGCGGTTGGGTATGGGCGAGTTTTGTGACGGCAACATAGGCACGCCATTCATGGCGCTGCCCAAGTGTTTGGATATTTGGTATTGCGAGTATCGCCGAGAAGCCCTTCTCTCCAGGTCGCCTCCTTTCTGCAGAGCGGCGAAGGCACTCGATTGCTGCTTGGGAGGCGGGGGCGGCGGGGGGAACGAATCGACATTGACCTCTGCGGACGGCGCGGACGGCATCGACGCCTCGTCGCCGGGGTACGGCGGCACGACGGAGATGTTCTGCATCGTATTGCTGGACAGAGAAGACTGTTCCGAATTAACGGAGCCGCGCGACTGGTCCCTCGGGGCCATGTAGCGACGGTTTGGAGATGTACTTGCCGGGCCACCTGCCGACTGGGACGATTCTCTCTGGGCGTCTGGCCGGTACCCATTCTGTATGCCCTCCTCCAGCAGATTCGTCAAACCAGTATTCGCGCTACCGATCGTACTCGTGCTCGTCGTCCGCTCAGGCGCGCCAGCCGAACCACCGCTCTCCCTGTCTCTCGGCTGCTTCTGCCGCAGCTTCTGCTGCTTGCGCTTCAATCCGTGGAGCAGATTAATGATGATATCCCGAATGCGCGGCAGGTATTTCTCCAAGCTCTCGGTGCTTGCTTCTTGGCTCAGGGTGGCCTCTAGTATGCTTCGTAGCAACTCGGGGACGTTGCCTAGGTCGGAGGTATCCACGTTGATGGCTGTAAAGGCCCGGCAGGCCATGTTGAACTCGTATCCCAGCCGGACATACACATCGGACACCTGGCCATCGGTAGCCTGGCCACGCGACCATTGTGTCAGTGTTTCTAGGAGTTGTTTAGTCGCGACTAGCAAGTGGGTGACACTTTTCTCGATTTGCGATAAGGGCATGGCTGAGCTAGTAGAGTTCTATTATGGAGGATTGGATTAGCTGCAGGCACCACCAAGTGGATAGTAAATGAATGGGCGATAGTCTGTTGCAAAGATGATGCTCTGCAACGGATTGCTGTCTGAAGATGGACTCCTGGCTGTTGGAATGTGCAATCATACTCACATTCGATCTCCGCATCCCGCCACTTGGCGGGGCGGATCGGTTGGAGGCGTTGGAAGCCCTCGGCTGCATCCCGGAAGCAGGTGATATAGATCGAACTGGCACATTTGGCGGAGGTCCAGGTTCAGCCCCTGGGGAGCGCCGTTGCATGCGCTGTGAAGAGCCTGGCGCCTGCATCATAGGTTGAAATAGAGGGTTGGAGTTGTGCTTGTCGCAAATATTATGTCCTCCTCTACCTCGCTCTTCCCCAAGCTGGTTGTCCGATCCAAGATACCCAGAGGCAAGAGCAAAAGGTCGGGAGACAGCTATTGAAGCAATGTGATCGACCGGCTCGGTTGCGGTTGCAGTTATTTAGGAGGGGGGTTGCCGACCATGCCACTGGCAGCAAAGGAAGCAGCAGCAGCGAAATGTGCTGGACTGTCGGGTGAAAGAAAGTCGCAGGTTCCTTATCTGATGCCTGAGAAGGAGGATTTCTGTGCAGCGGCGAGGGTCGGTAGGAGGGAATCGTTAGGTCTGGATGCTGCGAAAGGGTGCTAATTGTGTGGGTGGAGGTGTAGGAGATGGAAGCTGTGGAAGCAATAGCAGCAACGCGTTAGAGCGCAAAACGGGGTCCTGCAATGCAATGCAATGCCTTGCTAGCGGCTGTCTGTCCCTCAGGATTTCTGTTATTGTCTGTACACAATCGCGTGCGCAAGTGTGTTACTGGCTTACAGAGTGTCTAAAAAAATAAGTAGGATGACTAGAAGTTGCAGATGCTGGAGCGCAAAGCAGTGCAAAGCAAAAGGCCAAAGCGATTACGAGGTGGGATTTAGCGTGAGTGGTGAAGGCATGTATGTATGTATGTACGAGGTATACATACACAGGTCGGATCACGTATATGCAATGTATGTTGAACCGTGTTCGGAAAGCGGAGAGTCTTGTCCATGGCCTTTTCAGCCCAAAGACCCAGCATCCAGGCCCAAGGCCCCGAAAAGGCCCGCTGGAGAAAATCCGCACGCGTTCAGTCATTCACTCCTTGAAGTCTCCTTCACTTCACAAGTCCCTTTTCCGCCCCTTGCTGTGCCCTCTTTTTGCCATGTCCACTGTTGATGTTGCCCCCCAGTCAAAGACTCAGGCTACCTTACCTAGGCTGCTAGGCAGGTACAGTACAGAAAAGGTACAGACTCGTCACCTTGTTTATGGTGCCCTTGTGTCCCCAGTTCCAGTCCGCTGCCCGTCACCTCATCCTGACAGTGGATCCAAGACTTGCTTTCTGATTGGCTTCTATTCTTTCTTAGTGGCTTGACATCCATGCTCGTTCCTCAACCCAGCATGCACGTGCCCCAATTACCAGCCACCTGATATGCCATTCCGCTCACATCACATCTATCCATCCATTCACCTTCACCCAAGGCCACCACCCACAACCCCTTGAGCTGGATACGTGCAATCTCTGCGATGAAACACAGTGGAATGTTTCAAAACAATAGCAGGCTGTAAGGTCTACGGATATGCCAGATGCAACCTCAACCTCAGCAGCGCAATCTCTTATGTCCATACAGGCGTTCTGGGGTACGTCGAACCTGTCGTCATGAGGGATTTCTGTCCCCATTTCCCACTCCATTCAAGTTCTTCGCAAAGCCAACAAAATTATACAAAAAAATGTCCGGGCGTTGCTTCGATTAGCTTGACGCATCGTTGCTCTCTCCTCTTCAGACGTCCGCCTAATGTGGTAAACACCAACACGAGGACATGGTCAGTGCATTCAGGCTTCACCAGTCTTCTGCTGTCACTCGAGTCAAAGGACCTTCGCTCGATGCCCGAACCCTGCGAGCCATTGTCGGAGGAAGACCAGTCTGTCGTTTCAACAGTCCCGCGAGGCCAGGCACCCCATGGACTCGGGCGCATCATGACATCACGAATCGCAATTGTCGAGCCGCAGGCTCACCTGGTTCACTCCGACAATCCTGCACAATACTCTCCACGATCCACGAAATCAAGTGTTGGGCTTTTGGTCTCTCTCTCATCATACAAGGTTGGATGAAGGTTGGGTAGCACGTTTTTTGCATTTGACAAGACGCTGCTGCGCCACACGACAAGATGAAGATCGCCTCCCTATCCCGGGAGCATGGGTAACCAATACGGAATAAAGCAACCCCCCGTGGGTAGCAGGGACCTTAACCCGACCACAAACCTACCGTGCCGTCATTTCCTCTGCTTTTAAGGCGCCAGCAGCCGGCGCATGAAAAAAAGAATGAGTGCACCATGCCGGCAGCCAGCGGATGGAACACCTATGGTGTCTCGGACTTGACAAGCCTCGTTATCGACATCGCGATGGTCGTCCGCGGCGAACCCGGCGTGAACATATAGTCGCGCATGAGCTCCTTCGTCAGCCGCTGCACTTTGTTCATGCGGAATGGGCATCTCGTTCTCGAACGCCTTGATCCCCCCGTCAAGCAGGTCGGGGTCGCCTCTTTTGCTTGCTGTGTGGATGATGGCACTTGCCAACTTCATCGCGTCCTCAAGCGTGACGTTAACACCCTCGCCTAAAAGTGGTGTCGACGAGTGCGCTGTGTCCCCAATGACCGTGACACTACACCGGTTCGGTCACATGAAGTCCACCGGGAGCTTGTAAAGCGATCTCAACGTGCAGTCACCTTCCACTTTAACTATTGCCTCTGTCAGCTCTTGGCCCCAATCCCGGTGTAGGATCAGCAGAGCCTTCTATGCTTCGTCAAGGTCGTTCAAATCGTATCCTAGACGTCTGGTGAAGCCCAATCCTCGCCGCCGTCCAAGGCGGTGGACGCATACACAATCAGGCTTCCGTCGCCCACTTGCTGGATGGTAAGTCGCTTGCCGTCACTGTTGGCAAAACGCCGTCTTTGTCGGCCAGCTTGTAAACGTCAGTGGCCGTCTCGGCCGCACTCGGAATGACCATGCCAAATGTGCTGATTTCGGCCCAAAGCGGTCTGATGTCCGTTGTCGGGAATTTGCTAACCTTGCTTCATACCCCGTCTGCCCCTATTACAAAGTAGAAGCCAGTAACGGCGGTATGCTCAAAGATGAGACTGCTTATGGGTGACTTCCTTGAGGTGGTGCCCCCACTTGATCACAGCTACGGGGAGGGATTCGGCGAGAAGCTTGCGCAGCTTCGGCCGGTCGATCTCGGGCCGCTCCTGGATCGAGCTACCAGAACCCGTCGCGGACCTAACGAACCAGGGCTTGTTGTTCTAGTTGAAGATGGCTATGTACTGTCCGTCGTATCTCGCATACTTCAAGAACTCGTCAAAAAGGCCGGCCTGCTTCAACGCGGCCAGTCCATTCTCTGTGTGCAGGTCTAAGCTGCTCCCGCTCTGGGATCGAAAGTCCGGCGAAGCCTCGCCTTCGAATACTGCTGCTTCGACGATGGCCAGATATGGCGGGCGCGCCGGCATACACCCAACGGGTCTACTGGAAGAAGCTGAGAGCAGCGGTGGTAAAAGCTAAGAGAACAGGAGAGTCCGAGCAAAAAGACAACTTGTATCTTTCACAAGAGAAGCTTACTGGCAGGTCCTGCTCCAACGATTGCTGCGCGGGGGGCCGGCATGACTTCAGCGACCCTCGGGGTTGTGTTAGGCGTACAAATGGTTCAGACGAATGGCGGGATAGCGTGTTGTTGACGTTATTCGGATGGACAGGATGGAACGACACGATCCTGTGGCTGAAGAAATGGTGCTTCGGCGTGGAGACCTTGTTTTACATTAACGAAGTAGAGGATTTCGATGCAGGTCGCTCAACGGATAGCGCGAGAGACGACAATTGCTAGAAGATACTCGCGGGCGTGAAGTCACATCGAAACAATCGGGTATATTTTCCACCAAGTTTGTTTGGTTGGATTGGAGCTGTCGATGGCGTCCTGGGCTGTTAGTCGGCCATGGGTTCACGGAGAATGGAACATCTAAACCGATTCCACGCGTCATCACGCTTGCATCCGCATTCGTCAGTAGCGGAGCGAAATCCCCGGGTAACTTGGCAAGTCATCACCTGCGGGTCATGTCAAGTTTGCCCAGGTGGTCAACGCCTTAAATCTTGAGATACCAACGAACCCCAAAAACGACGGATCTAAGAACATGTCAAGATTGCGGGAAAAGTGCCCCGTATAAGACTGTGAAACAGCTCTATGATGGTGCGGAAGACGCTGTCGGCGCAGGCTACCTAGTCAGTGGTTGCACTGCAGCGCAGCACCTGGAGCCGCTGAGGTCCACGCAAGTCAACATGCACAGGCCGGCCGTCCGTGCTAATGAAGTAATTATCGTTGTGACAATTAACCCGATAGAAAAGATGTCTGAATAATACGAGTGATGACCGATGGTTTTCTGGGATCATTGGCGGACGGGTCGGTCTGTAATTGTGGTTATGAGTCTGATAGAAAGGACAGTAGCATCTGATCTTCCGGAATTCTGAGTGGCCCGGGCCGAGTTGCTGCGAGGCCTGACAGCGGTGGAGCCACCATCCTGTGAGTTGACATGTCTCTCTGCCTGAGGCCACTAAAGGCATCCAACTCGGAGCTTGCGCTTCGGAATCTAGAAACCTTCAATTGATCACATCCCCGAGCTGCCCCCCCATAACCACCTTCATCAACCCATACAAACAACCGCCAAAATGGTCTTCGCCTGGAAAGCCGCCGGTCTCACGTGAGTCAATTGACGACCCTCGACCCTTTCCCGCACCCGTTTTTCGACGGGAGTCGAGCACGATCCAAGTCTGGGAGATGGGGGAGATGGGACAGAGGAAAAAGCTAACCCGGCAACCCCCGATTTCCAGCTACAACCGCTACCTCGCCGTCGCTTCGCGCGTCGTGCGCCGCAGCCTGAAGGAGGACAAGAGAATCATCGCCGAGCGCCGCGGAGGGACTGAACTCCGTTTCGCCAAGTGGGAGGTAAGAAGACTTGCACCCGGGACCGCGAGACAGATGACCCATGATGGGGGGTTTGAAAGCGAAAACGCAACAGAGATGACTGACTTGAAATACCGCATTGCAGAACGGCAAGCAGAACGAGCCCAAGCTCCTGTCGCAGGCCACCGTCAACGTCCCTCCTCCGTCTTCGTAAACGACTCGACTTTTTCGCCCAAGACTTGATTGTATGAGACGGGGAAGGAGATGATGCATCCATCGGAGGCTATCGAGGGATAGATGGGAATTGGAGGGGGAGGAAGTGAATACACATGCCCCCTTCCGAGAACCCGCCGGCTCCTAGGCAGTGAGCTGCTGTAACATATCAAAAGTGGCATAATCTATCAATTCGAAGTGCCGTCCTAGACCGATGTTCATTTGAAACGTGCTGGGTGGGTGGGGAATGAACGAATGAATGACCTTGCAATGTTGCGATGGCGGCTGAGGCGCCGCGGGTGGCCGCAATGCGCACTCGACGCAGTGTGTACGGATACGTACGGCCAGAATGTTGGGCGTGTGCTTTCCCTCCACAGACCCAAATTTGCCCGCCGCCGGACAAACTCGGTTGTAATTGATCGATCCATGCACCCGTTGCCAGCACAGATCCGTACCTCGCAACAACACTGAACCCGTAATATCCCCCTCCCCAAAAAGCAAAGCCGTCTTTGATGCGCTTTCACTTCCGATCGCTCGTTGATCTACATTTTCGTGTTGGTAGGAATTTTGGGGTCATCGCGTTCCAGGTCTGCCTGCCTCCTTTTTGTTCTGCTTTTTATTTTATTTTTTTAATGGGCATATCCATGCCTGGACGCTGAGCCACTGTGACCTCACTAAACCTGCACCTAACGCACACTTGCTCAACAGAGCCTCATGAAGAGGGGCTGAAAACATGGCCGTCCCATCAGGCTTTGCAATGTCAGAAGGTAAGACCACAACGTGAGAATGTTCGAAGTCCATATCACTCACCATCACCGTAGACATTTCAAGGCTCTCCCTTGAGCAAGGGCGTGATCCCCCACATCCGCCAGCACCCAAGCCATCTGCCAACGGCATCATCGCTTTTGATATCACATCAAAGTTTACCACAGCGGCTGGAAGTAAGATACAAAGCCCCTAGAACCAAACAGCACAGATGGTCTGACTCAATGCGTAGCGCTCTCCCCTGGCGAGTTGGTCAAGGATGGCTTCTTCACGCTGTTTGAGTCCGTTGGGGCCCTCGAGGTGCGTCACGCAAGGTGGATGCCAGCGGCAGTGAACCGCCCGCTGATATCAAAACCAGATCATGGACCCGAAAATGGATAGCGGGTGCTTAGAAGCGGAAGACTCTCTTGACGTAGACTACGATGTGTCACGCCCCCTCCTCCCTGAGGAAGTTCTTGGCATCATCGACCAGTTGCTATGCCACGAGGTGAGCCCCGAGGCCTCCATTTGCATTGTCCCCACTGACTTGGTTGCAGATGTCCTGGCACGTTGGATACCCCCTGTCTCAAACTGTCTTGACCAGCGTCTACGTCGAGTCTATTCTCATGCCCAAACCGGCTACCATCGACGACGCCCACTTCATCAGAAACGCCAGCGGCACGCCGCCATCACCGATGCACGCCGTCCTCCGAGCATATTGCTTAGGCCTGCTGAAGACATGCGGAAATGTCAACGAGAGGATCAAGAACGAACACTACTACGAGGTGGGTTTGCCAACGAGCGCCTTCATGTGGTGACCTAGCTGACCGTCGATGCAGGAAGAGGATTTTGTTACAAATACGTATAACAGGGTCTTACTTGACACTTTCAGCATAGAGTCGGTCCGCGAAGTCCTCAAGGAGGCGAGCTTCATTTTGCGGCAGCTGTCAGACTCTATACCCCAAGAAATGATTGACGCCCTCCACACCCGGCTGCTCTTCCGATATACACTTCTGGCAGCGATAGACCACACGCAGTTTCGGACAGACCCGGATCGCATCAGGAGTCCATGGAAAGAAGCCCATGACATGCTCCCGAGCATCAAGAGTACCCATGCACTAAGCAAACCCGTTCCAGAGGCCTGCAGCGCCAGGCTCCAGCGCAAACTCGCCAGCACGATGCCTCCGCGTCCCATCGTCGAGATAAGCTTCGACGACGCCTTTGGACACCTGACGAAAATCATCAGCGACGGGCTTGAAGTTGTGGGGGTCCTCGACTATACCGACTCCATCTGCCTTCAGGTATAAGCCAACGCCGCCCACCCTCCTTTCCATTCTACCACTGCAGTTGCTGACGGCTCGCCAGACATACGTGATGACATTCCAAGCGAAGAAGCCTCAGCCCCTGATCTTCGTCCGCACTCTCCTCCAAAGCTTCCTCTTCAAGGACATGGAGGTTCTGGGCCACAAGAGCATACGCCAACTCCTCGACGATGACTTCTCCATCGTCTCCCTACCAAACAGCCCGCTCCTCGATCGCGCCAACGACGAGATCGAGGCCGTCAAAGACCCGCGCTTCACCATCGCGAACCAGATGGAGGTCTTCCGCCAGCGCGCTGCGCAGCCCTACCTCGACATCCTCCGAACCTTCTGCCAGAACCGGTGTCGCGTGCGTAGGACCCTATGCCACATCGTCCGTGACTGGGAGAACCTGCAGTTCGACGCCGAGGATATCGACCAGATCATCCAGCACGAGATCAACGAACAGCCTCTCGTCTACCAATCCGCCTCGGGGCCCGTCGAGACGTGGTCTCTGCCACTGTCGTCGTGGGCCTACCTGTACAAGGTCAAGCAGATGGAGTGGATCGTCCAACTCGGCTTCGAGCTCGAAGTCTACCAGCCCGACGAGCTGGGAGGCATGTACTGGTATCTGAACTACCTGTCCAAAAACCGTCTCCAGCACATTGAGCGTATCAAGTCCTTCGTCGTCCGGAGCATAAACCAGGCTCGCTCGAGCAGGCAGCGGCTCACGCCAGCGGCAGAGGCGCAGTACAACAAATCGCTGGCGTTTCTCCGCCTGGCGCTACTGGATGCTGCCGTCACAGAAGGCGTCTCGGACGCCCTCTGCTGCCTTTACACAGTCCTTCAACGCCTGCGGCTCGTCAAGCCCCCTCCACGACCCTACAGCACCGACGAGCTCCGCTACGAACTCCGGATGAAGCCCTTCGCCGTCATCGGTCTCCCCTCCCTTCCAACTTTCGAAGAGTTCACCATCGGCACACAGCAGACGGAGTGTCCGAGCGCCGATCTGCTCGAATTGGCCGACAGGGCCATTACGGGCGCAAAGAAGGGTTTCGAGGTCATGAGCAAGTTGCCCGAGGCGGAGGCGTTTTCGGTCGGATCACATGACCGCTGGGCGCCGTCCGTCAAGAACGGGCTGAAGTCGTGCATTGCCACGGGACTGGCCGTCTCGGTTATCCGAAAGGCGCTAGACAAGTCGGGCGAAGGCGGGGACCTGAAGTTGAAGGTCGAGGTGCCGACTCCCAACAAGTCGTATCACGAGTGGTGGATCGTCCCGCGCATTATGCCTGTGAGATGAAGAGCTAACGAGTGGAATGCCGCCGATGCATAAGCCTAGATAAGTAGTGGATAATCAATCGTCATCCTACCTTCTAAAAACAGAGAAGAATTCCTAGAATACAACCCAACCCTGCCGGGAATCGCATGTGATACTGCGCCTAGGTAGTAACCAACCCCCCCTCCCCTCAAGTGTCCACTTGTTTGCCAACAGTTTAGTTTACCTGCGTCACCAAAGGGATTCCGATACCAAAAATCGATACAATTCATGTGACACGAAGATGGAAACGCTGCATATTTGCCGAGCTGCCATGCTGAAATGCCATGATGCCTCTAGCTTGTTTGCTCTATACATGCGTTATTCAACTATCACCTCTAAATATAGTCAAGGATATTTGACCAAGTGAAGAGGGAGTAAAACCCCCCAGTGGAGCGTTTACGCGCGCTTCTTGGCGGCAAGGGTCCTGAGCTTGATGGTCTGCTCGTAGAGGACATCCTTGAAGGCGAAGAGGAAAGCGGCGGTCAGCACACTCTGGGTGACCTTGGGGCCGATGCCTGCGTCGTTCGTTAGCATCGCGAGAACCAGCCGTCTTTTTATCACCGACACAACGACAAGACTCACCCTTGTACAGGCCGGCGTAGCCCTCCTCTTTGATGACCCGGCTAATGGTCTGGGACATGCCCTCCTTCTTCTCGCCGTTGCCGGCGACGTGCATCTGGCTCTTGACCGTGATGTACGGGTAGGTGACCGAGGTCGCGAACAGCTTGCCGAGGGCACCGAGGAAGAAGGCGATGGTCGGCGTAACCCTCCTCTTCTTCTCGACCGTGTTCTTCATCTGCTCGAACAGGGTGTACTGCAGGATAGGGTTGATGACGAGCACCAGAGCGGGGATGACGCCCGAGAAGAGCGCCTGCGGTCCCTCGTTCTTGATCAACGCCAGAAGAGTACCGATGGTCGAGGGCGCCTTCTTGGGCTTGGACGTCTGTGCCTCTTCGTCCTTGCCCTCTGTGTTGGCGCTGCTTCGGGTCGTCATGCGGGTGTTGACAACCCAGATGGGGTTCGTGATGATGACGGTCGCGGAGCCGGCGAGGGCGCCGGCCATCATGGACTCGACGGTCGTGAGCTTCTTGCTCGCGCGGCCGGCCTTCTCGGCGGCGGCCTCGAAGAAGGCGCGGGTCCACTCGTACCAGTAGTAGTAGACGAAGTTCGTAACGCTGATGCCGAAGAGGGCGGACTCGAGGCCCGAGTAGAGGCCTGAAACGCCCTCCCGAGCAACGATCTTCTGGACAGCCGTGAGGAAGGCCGAGTCGGCGCGCTTCGATTCGACTTGGGCACGGGTCGAGAGGGTGATGAGCGGGTAGCTACGCACAACGCGTGATTAGAGTCCTGGTGATTATTTGGGAGCGCTTCAGTGGCCTTACGTCAAGGCCATGGAGAGTAGACCACCGCCGGCACCAGCGAGAGCGTGGGCGACATTGTCATTCTGCGGGAGCACTGGCTTGGACATGGTTGCTCGCGTGCGTGTGTGTGTTGGATGAGATGGGTGGTGTGCTTGTTGAGAGGAAGCTTAGATAGATAGATGGGATGATGGGGATGTAGCAAATCCGATGATTCGTCCAAATGTTGCGGGCCAGTGGAATAGAAAAGGATGCAAACGATATCGTTGCAACGTTGGGTATTAAAAATGTTGCGTCTCAAGCAAGGCAGGAATCCCTTTGGATTTTCTGGGGAGCCGAGGTCAACCACGTTTTGAATGCCGAAGGGGGGAAAAGGGTTGGCCTGCTGCTGCCGCTAAGAACCTTAACCCCAGTTATGTCATAACTGCAGAGGTGCTAGATTCATGCGCTCGATCATAGGACAAGGGTGTTGAGGAGACGCATGTGACGGGCCCCTCTCCTGCTGCCCTTGGAACTCGATTGAGAGGAGCCGGGTCCCCTCGGGAGCTCGTGGGGTCGGAGCTAATTCGGGGGCACCGGCAAAAGATGCTTTGTTCGGGAAGAAAATACGCTTTCTTGGAGATGTCAGACAAGATACAACCGGCGATTTGGCGCGAAAGTGGCTATTTCATTAATAGCATTCGATATACGCTGCTCCAGCGGAAACCCAAACAAGACTTGCCAGCTGTCGGCGGCCCGTTTCTCTTCTTTAAGACTTTGTGAGCCAATGGTCCCAACGGCAGAATGAGGATCTACGAATCTGTATCCGTACAGAGTATCCGTACTAAATACAGAGTAACTAGGTACTTTGTGTCTGTGACAAGGTACCCAGTTACGTCTCTCCAATGCGGAGCCACGGGCGAGATCGGGAGGGCGGGGGAAAGTTGTTCCCCTGTCGTCGCAAATTCGCGATTTCCCCCGCTCAGTGGTCGAGGGGTAGCGCTAGTCTCAATACGGTAGAAAGTAAACAAAACAGCCTTGACAAGTGGCCAGGGCCTGACCCGATCCGCAGACCGTAGACCGACCGTTGCACATCTGCACCACGCCACGCGACGACCCTTATTCCAAGTCATAGCATTTGTCGTTTTTTCTATCGCTAGTTTACGCGCAGGCCTAGAAGTCTGATTTGCATTGTCGCGTTGTTTGTTCTTTGCATATCGTCTATGCGACAGCCATAGCGCGCGGCTTTTTTTTCTCCTTCTTCTTCCTCCACTATCCTATTGGCTTTTGCGCATTTCATAAAATGGCGACACCAAGACCAAGGGGGGGCGGCAGCGACGACCTGCTGTCCTCGCCAGATCCGCTCAACGATACCGTCTCCTCGGCGCTCTACCCTTCGTCACGTCGCGTCACCCGTAGCCAAAGGTCGCAGCGGTTGTTCTCCCTCGGCGGCCCTGGGACTTCGCCTAGAAAGCAAATGTTCGAGCTCGAGGTTGGCGACGACCGCGCACCCAAGCGGTTGCTAGTGACTGTTGAGGCGGAGGGGGAGGGCGAGTACGAGAACGTCGGGCGCAGGCTTTTCAACGCCGACACGCCCACTCTGAGTCGCGGCGCATACACAACCACCGTCCCACTGGCTGGTGATAGGAGAAACACAGCTGTCAAGACTCCGGCGCGCCGGGGTCGGCCTCCCAAAGCTGCCACTCCAAAGACAGGCACAGCAACCAAGAGGAGAGCTACGTCTTCTCCAAAGAAGACACCAAGACAGACACGAAAGGTCAAGACCATTGCAGATTCGGATGGCATCGAAACCGATATCACCATCCAGGGAACACCGAAATCGACTACTCGTACCAGGCGCGCGACCAGTCGCCAGCCGCGTGGAAAATCCGAAGACCCCGTCCCTTCGTCCAGACCCAGCACAACCCGGGGTCGCGGCCGACCCAAACGCGTCGAGTTCTCCGACCAGCCAGTGGAAACAATTGAGGAGGGAGCAAACTTTGGCGGCGAGGCGCCATCAGACGGTGGGCTCGCTGCGGTGATGGAGGATATGGCCGTTGACGATCCTACTCCGAGACGGCCACAGCCTGCTGGCTCGATGCCCGAATCCGAACCCGACATCTGGATGCAAACAATGTCAGGCCAAGCGACGCCTCGAGCATCGATACAAGACAACCCAATCGTCCTCAGCCCGACGCCCGCCTACTTGCAAGACAAAAGTCCGACGCCGTCTGAACAGCTTCATTCCGAATCAGGAAACGAGCCCGAATATAACGAATATGACTTTGCGCCGGGCGCGCCGAGCGACATATCGTCATTAATTGGCGACAATGACGCGGAACGCGAGCCCCGTGACCAGGACACGGTTGCCCAGGGCGAGGATTTCAGTATGATTTTCGCAAACTCCATCCCCTCTATGATGGGACATACGAGCATGCATGTCCCTGGCTCAGATGACGTTGGCGAGGAAACAGGCTTGATCATCAACCAGACAATGGAGTCTTTGAGACGAAGCGGTGCCTTGCGCGTGGATGATGACGACGACGAAGAAGTAGAAGCAGAAGAAGCGGAAGACAATACCGTCAGAGTCCCTACTGAGCAAGAGGCTCTAACACATCGTGGTCTAGACCAGGAGGAGGCTCAACCCGAGCAGGAGGCCGAAACACACATTAAGTCCATTGTGGACTTCGACAATGACGTGGACAAATCCCCAGTCGCTCTTCCTTCTCTTCCCCGGCCTATTCTTTCGTCTCAGTCACTGGCACCCGAGCAAACTTCCCCAAACAGGAGCAACCAGTCGCCAGGCCGGACAAGAAGCAGCCCCCGTCGCAAGTCTATTCCACTAGGCCGGAAGCTATTTGAGAACAAGGCAAAGCAACTGGAGTTGGAGACCTCTAAGATGGGAATCTCACAGCCGGATGACTCGTTCTCCAGCATACCATCCAGAATCCTGGATGCGGCCACTCCTCATGCCAAGGCCTCCAGGCGCAGCTCAATGGCCAATGAGGAGGCATCTGCGGTGTACGAAGACGAGTTTTCCGAGATTCCAGAAGCCTACCTCGAGGCAGCAACGCCGGGCAAAGCAAACCTGCCCCAGGTTGACGAGGACAACGAAGAGGCTGCGGATGTCATCGGGGGCGAGATTCAGGACGAGATGGAGGACTTCGAGGACGACGTCGAAATATCCCAAGGTGACCAGGCGGAAGAGCAAGAGGCGGCAGAGGAAGAAGCTCGTAAGGGTTCACCCAAATCTGCAGCTCCATCTAATGCGAGTGTTTCTTACACTCGATCAGACTCGGCACGAATGCCGACACCAGACGACACGCCATCGCCTAATGAGGTCACCGTCCCTCAATCGGATGCCAAAACCATCGAAGCACCGCAGAGCTCTCCAACCGCCGAATACTCTCAGCTCCCCGAGATGAGCTCTGATCCCCCAGTTCCGGAGCTGACAACCAACCTTCCTGCAGCAACTAGCGAGTACATCACTCCGGTGGCACCGGTCTCTTCCCCCGTCCCATCGCCGGATGTAAATCTCTTGGCGCCTCGTGCGGCATCACCTGACAATGGACTTCGACCCGCGCTATCTCCTATCGTGAGGGCCGGAAGAGCTTTGCAGAGTGTCACATCGGACGCATCGTCGCCTCCTCGTAGGAACTCTCTTGGTAGCCCTTTCAGACCTACCACGAGCAGTAGCCAGCCTCAGTCAGCCGCCAAGTCGACTCGCAGTTGGACCCAGCCTTTGTCTACGCTGATACAGGCGGGAGCTCAATTCTTCGGATCACCAACTCGCGCCTCGGCCCAACCTCAGCCCCAGCCCCAGCCACAACCTCAGACGCAACCTCCAGTGCCGCAGTCAGCAGGTCAGCCTTATGAAGACCCCTTTGGTCATGAGGATGATCATACCGGTCAGCCAAGCTTCATGGAGGCTCTGGCCAAGAGCATGCTTGTGTCTCCTACCGAGGAGCAAAGGGAAGTTTCGGTGTCCATGTCGGGATCTCTTCGCGTAGCCCCGGCCGATGAAGCTGATGAGATGAGCTGGATGGCAGAAGCGCCGGCTCCGCGTGAGCAGCCTTTCACTCAGTCGCGGTCCCTGCAAAATAATAGCATGATCGCTGCCGGGACGTCCCGGGCCAGTCGGCGACCCAGCTTTGAGGGTCTCAGTCTCACTTTTGATGGCGCCGATGAGACAGAGGTTGAGGAAGAACAGCTCGAAGAAGAAGACGATGACATCTGGGCGGTAGAGGCGTCGCGTCCTGCCTCCAAATACAGTCGCCAACAGCCATTCGGCAAGCAACCCGTTGCACCAGTTCCCGAGCGGCGCGCAGTTCTTCCCGGGCCGTGGCAGAGTCGGGCAGAGTCGCCAAAGAAGAACACCCTGTTCACTCCAGCGGCGGCAAAGATCTACAAGCCCGGCTTTGGCGAGGCCGAGGAAGAGGACTTCTCCATGCTTTCTCAACAACGGAGCCAGAAACAGCTTCCTCAGAAGGCTTTCGAGGTTGCACAGAGATCGTCCGCGAAGAAGGACCTAGCTGTCTTCTTCTCTTCTCCTGCTCTTCTCCCCGGAGCGGAAGGTATCAGGGAGATCTTGGACAAGAAGCGACAGAGCGCATTGTCGTCTAAGGATAATGCGCAGCCCGCGGAGCAGCTCAACACGGGGCTCGAGACGAACTCCATGTTCCCCTCTATCCCGCAGAAGGCATTCGCGCCTTCTGCCAGTGGTCGCTCGGATCTCTTCTCGCCCGCGAAACCCTCTGCTACGAAGTCAGTCACCGACTCGCGCCGGGAACTCTTCTCTTCAACCAAACCTCAGGGCAACACGAGGCAGCGATCCGAGATACCCGATTCTCAAGCAAACATATCGTCTGATATCTCTTTCGCTCCTATACCGCAGAAGAAGAACTTCACGCCCAAAGAAGGGCAGAAGACGCAAAATTTGTTCAGCAAGGCGGCGCCGCCGGTGCCATCGCTGACCCCGGTGCGGATGCAGCTCACTCGCGCGGATATCCAGAAGTGGCAAGAGAGTAGTGCCTCGGCCATTGCGGAAGACTCGCCCGAATCCGAGCGGCGTATTCTCCGGCCCTTGCCAGACCGGAACTTGTCACCCACCAAGTCCTGCCTGCGCTCTCCCCTGAAGCCGCGCACGCCGGGCAGAGTCGTCGAGTTCACTAGCAGCGTCCTCTCGCCTCTGGCTCAGGCGCAAGTCCGCGCACATCGTCGCCTGTCAGCTAGTTCCAACAGCAGCGCGTCCGCCGCCCAACAGCAACAGCAGCAGCAACAGCAGCAGCAACAGCAGCAGCGCATCAACGCCATCATAGAAGAAGAGGACAAGGAGAAGGATGCCGCCATGGACGAGGGCGACGACGCACAACAAGAGGACATGGACGTCTCGATGACGGACGCGCCGGAAATGGGCGGCCCGCTCAAGCCGGTGGTCGAGGAGGAGCCGCGCCTCTCGCAGACCATGTGGTCGCGTGACCACTGGCTGTTGCTGGATGACATCATTCAGCTGCGCCGCCTGGGGCCGTTCGACTTTCAGTTTCCGGACGACTTCCAGAGCAAGTCCGGATGGCTGCTCGGCCGCTCCGTCCACTCGCACGGCGCCAGCCTGACCTTGGAGCAATGGCATCTTGACGTCGTCGACGCCTTCAAGGCCGAGGTCGGCGGGTGGGAGGAGGAGGTCCTCGCCAAGAGGGTGTTTTCGTTGATTGTCGGGGAGCAGCTCCGGAAGGAGGGCAAGGCGCCCAAGGCGCCTTCTGTACAGTTTGCATAGATGCATGGCCGGGGGGACGATGGGTGGTGTGCATGACGGCGTTTTACTGGGGTTGTGTTCACAGTATAGGGACCAAAATGGTCTTCACGAAAGCCTCATGCTCAATGAGCGTACAGAGTCACGTATATATTGGTTTTGGTTTAGGCGTTGAAGGGTCGGATTGCTGTCACGTTTTTGTTTTTTTCCAGTCACTCGGGAGCCACGAGCTTGCCCTCCCCGCATTTGTTAGGATACCACATCATCAGAATGAATTCTGTCTCATGCACCGCCGGCATTTGTCTATGGTAATAGTACAGTTCCCAAATTCCTTCCGCTGTCCTCCAGCTGCCAACCCTAGACGCCTGCCGTTGTCTTTTACTCAAGCATCGAGGCCTGGTTGGTGTAGAGGACGTCCACCACACTGCTCAACTTCTCAATTGTGGCCAGGGCATGGTCGTATGCGCTGTCGCGCTCCGTCTCGTCGTAAATAATGAGGCATCCCGCACCCTGGTCCAAAACACCGATGATGACCTTGTCCAGAATCATCTGGGAGAGCTTGCGCTCCACCTGTTGCGTGTCGAGGCCGACCATCTTGGCGATGTGGTTGATCTCGACGCGAGAGAAGGGCTCGATGACCTTGATGAGGTTTTGCTCCAGCATGGCGTCGTACAGACGTCGCAGGTGGTTGCGAATGAAGGCGTCGCTGCCAAGCTGCTCACGGTAGGACTGGAGAGCTTGTTCGTACTCCTCCAAGGAGCGGTTCGAGTGTGCGCGGGCGATGGCCTTCATGGCCTCAAGGTTCTTGCTAGCGTACTTCTGGGCCTGCTTCGACGTCATCAGGTTGTTGACGTCGTCGGCCAGGTTCAGCATGATCTTGCAGAGCAACATGTACTGTAGAGCAGCGGTGGCCTTGACGGACTCGTCCTGGGTGTGGTAGCCGTCAAGAGCCTCGATGAAGTAAGAGAATGCCGTGTTGAAGTCCTTGTCTTCGGCGTGGAGCATACCACTCTGCATGTCGAGGTGGGCTTGGAGGAGGGGCGGGGTGTAAACGGAGGCGGCGCTCGTGCGGGCGCTCGTGAGAGCAGCGCGCGCCTTGGGGATGTTTCCGAGGGCGTGGTAGACACGCGACTCGAGAAGCTGGACCTCGACGAGGACGAGCTTGTCGTCCAGCCGCTTAAGCTCGCGGAGGAGGCCGTTAATGAGAGTGAGGGCGTCGTAGTAGGACTGCTTCGCCATGAGGAGGGTGACCAAACGGGTCTCGAGATTCTGGCGCAGGAAGCTGCGGCGCTCCGAAGTTGCCCATTCTATACATGACTTCGTAACGGCGATCTGAATATCGGTGCTGCCCTCAATGTTCTCGAAGAGGTCGAGCAGAGTGCGGACTGGAGGGGGTTCACATCAGTATTGGCTTTGCCAGAGTACACGAAGCTAAACAGATGCAATCTTACCCAGCTTTGCTGTCTTTGCCTTGGCGAATGACGAGAGAACTGTCCGGCTTTTTGTGATCAAGTCGACAAGCTCCTGCGTCTTCCTGAGCGGGCCGTTAGCAAACATGGGTCCCCCACACGATGTCATCACCGGACGGAGGAGGGGCTCACTTCTCATCCCGGTACAGCTCTCCCAAGTTGATCAGCGCCGTCTCGTACTCCTTCACTGCGGCATCGGAGGTCGCGGAGGAAGGGGGCTGAGAGATGATTTCCTTAAACAGCTGCTCTGCCTTTCGGGGATCTGACTTGGCCGCCTTCTGTGCCTCCTGCACCCTAGCCGATTCGCCCTGAGCCATCCTGACTGATTTGTTTTTTTGGCTGTAGTGACAAGTTTTTGGTCACTTCGGTCTTGGAGTTGTTCGATTTCGCGAGGTTGTCGTCGGTGGTGAGTGGGGTGGTGGTGGTGTTGCCGGATTCGTGATGTAGCTTGCTCGGTGCAATCGAGAGCTCCAGCCGCCTTCAGAAGGTCCAGGTTGCCGTGACTGCGACGCAAGCCCGGCCAGAGGAGAGGGCAGGGGTGGTGCCTCGGGCCATAATTGATCCGATATCTTTTCTCATTGGTTATAATTCTCCGAATGGTCTCCACCCCCACTTAAATTTTTGGGAGAAGTTCTGGATGGATATGGCTTTCGCAAGGTTGGCAGCCATCGACATTTCTCTGGTGAAGCAAGTCACTGCACCACGTTAGCCAAAATGAAGATCAAGGCCCTTTCTCGGAGCGTCGAGGAGTACAAGGCTCCGGGATCGAATGCGCAGAAGTTACCTCGGTAATTACAGCTGTCATGTAGTTTGCAAAACCAAGCTAACCATCTTGAAGCAACCTCGATCCTGCTCAGCATCCTATGGAACGTGCTCGAGAGTAAGTCGAACTCGCCACCTTTGAAGGTGCACACTGACGAGAAGCCCAGGTACACCAAAGCCCTCAATGCCGTAAAGCTGGAGCGTATGCATGCCGCGCCCTTTGTCGGGCAGATGGGCAGTGGCCATGTCGATGGTGTACGTCCGATCCGAGTCCTCGAACACCACTCCGTTTCCTAACAAACGCCATAGGTTTATTCGATGGCCAAGGACCCGAACTCCTTGAAACATATGGCATCTGCCAGTGGCGATGGCGCGATCAAAGCCTTCGACCTCACGAGCCGAGACGAGATCTGGCACACGAAAAGCGCCCATACCAACATCGTGCGGAGTCTCTGCTGGACCAAGGACGGAAAGCTTCTGAGTGCTGCGGCGGACAAGACGATAAAACTTTGGGATCCGTACCACACGCCGAGCGACTCGGCACCCATTTCTTCGTGGTTGGGCCACAGCGGTTTCCAGAGTCTGTCGCACCACCGATCGCGAAACGCCTTTGCCGCCTCCTCTTCCTCCAGCGAGATCGCCATCTACGACTTGGAGAGACACAGCGCGGCTCCCGAAATTCTGCGATGGCCGAATGCAACCGACACCATCAACGCCGTTTCTTTTAACCAGGTTGAGCAGTCTATCCTTGGTAGCACGGGCGCCGACAGGAGCATCATTCTCTGGGACATCCGTACTGCGATGCCCTTGACCAAGACAACAATGACCTTCGCATGCAACTCCTTGTCCTGGAATCCTATGGAAGCTTTCAACTTTGTCGTTGGCAGCGAGGACCACAACTGCTACGTAAGTCATGAGCAGCCAATGTGTCTTGAAAACGGCAACTAACTTGAAGCAGATGTTCGACATGCGCAAGTTCGACAGAGCACTGAATGTCTACAAGGGCCATGTCGCCGCCGTTATGAGTGTCGAGTTCAGCCCGACGGGTGAGGAACTGGTATCCGGATCCTACGACAGGACAGTTCGGATCTGGAACCGTGACCAAGGACACTCCCGCGACATGTACCACACCAAGCGCATGCAGAGAGTGTTCAGCACTATGTTCACTCCCGACTCCAAGTACATTCTCACCGGTTCGGACGACGGAAATGTGCGCGTCTGGCGATCCAACGCCACAGACCGATCCGGCATCAGGACTGCGAAGCAGAGGCAGGCCCTCGAGTACAATGAGGCCCTCGTCTCCCGATACAGCCACATGCCAGAGATCAGACGCATCAAGAAACACCGTCACTTGCCGACGGTCATCAAGAAGGCGGGCGAGATCAAGAATGTGGAGCTCAAGTCAATCAAGAGGCGCGAGGAGAACGAGCGGAGACACACCAAGAAGCAGTTCGAGAGGCGCAAGGGCGAGAGAGAAAAGCCCATCCTGGCGCGGGAGAAATAGAGACGGTCTATTACGGATACATGTCTTCGATGGTGTTGCTTCTTTGCATTGTTCGGCGTTGGGGGCGGCATGTCATGTCTAGGTATGTAAAAAGGAAAAAAGGGGGATAATTGAGTGAAAAGTGCCACCTAGATAGGGTTGGAATACCACAGATCAGGTCGTTCTTCATAGATAGAATTCAACAATGATCATGAACCAAAGCCAGATGCACGTCGTTTCCCATAGTTCGTTTCTACAAGATCTGGCGTACTGTAACAGCTCACCGGCCTGCTTCCGTTCGGAGGCCGACAATGTCCGCCGGCTTGGATAAGCTCTGTTCGGCCGCGGCTTGAAGTGGGGTTTGGATGGCTTCGGCTGCAAGGGGGCTCACAGGGCGTTTTAGCGGCCGTCCCAGGAGGTTTTCCAGGGGGGCCGGGGCACATGCAGGAGCAGGAGCAACCCCCTAGGCGCTTGGCCACCGTTTCAACGATCCAGATCCATCCACATGTGACGACGAGCGTCAAGCTTCCCCGTGGCTCGACTGAGGTTTTTGACTGTGCGGCCTTTCGTCTCATCTTGGCCCTTTTTTGCATTTCCTTCTTCCCTCACGCTGGACGACACCTGTACAATTCTTCTCGAACTCACTACCGAACTTGTCTCATCTTAATTCTTCAAATCTGTGCAGGCCGCCATCCCAGAAATCCTATACTAATCCCGCCCTTAGCTCGACACGACACAGCTTATCTTACGACTTCGACCTCTCGTGCCGCCGCGACATACCACCACCGCCGCCCACTATGGACTACCCACGCCCGCCCCAGCGCGACTCGTGGTTCGCGCCGCTCTCCATCGACCTTCTCGTCAAGGTCTTCAAGGTCACTTTCTTCCACCCCTTCATCTCGTGGATCATCCCCCTCTGCTTCCGCGCCCAGGCCCTGCGCTGGGATGCCCCGCCCATGGTCGGCTCCATCGCCTGGGCCACCTTCATCACGCTGTGCTGGATGGCCAACGTGATCAACCAACGCATCGCGTACGGACTGCCGCGCGACGTCGACCTCAACGAGGAGGTCATCGTTATCACCGGCGGCGGCAGCGGCCTGGGTCTCCTCGTCGCCGAGGTATACGGCATGCGCGGCGCTACCGTCGCCGTGCTGGATGTTAACGATATGGAGAACGGCGAGGCGAGGGGCGTCACGTTCTACAAGTGCGACGTCACGGACAAGACGCAAGTTGCGAGGGTCGCGGCCGAGATTGAAAGAGATGTGAGCTCTCTCTTCCCCTCTACTTTGTGTCCAAACGTTGCGTCGGCGAAAAGGGTGACTGACATGTTCGCGCAAAATAGCTCGGCACTCCAACCGTCCTGATCAACAACGCTGCCATTGTCAAGGGCAAGTCCCTCCTGGAACTCGACTTCGAGGAGATTGAGAAGTCTATCGCGACGAACCTCACGGCGCACTTCTACACCCTCAAGACCTTCCTCCCGCCCATGATCCGTGGCGGCAATGGCGGCACCGTTGTGACCATGTCCTCGGTACTCGGCCACCTCGGCGCCGCCCGCCTGACGGACTACGCCGCCGCAAAGGCCGGCGTGACGGCCCTCCACAAGTCCCTGACCGCCGAGCTCGCGGCCTCCTACCCGGATATCCGCACCATACTCGTCGAGCCCGGCCAACTGTCGACGCCGCTCTTCTACGGCGTACAGACCCCGCACGCCTTTGTCGCGCCCGTCGTCGAGCCCGTCGACGTCTGCAAGGAGGTCATCGCCGCCATCGACGCAGGGCGGAGCGCCCATGTCGCGATGCCGCTTTACGCGCGCTGGATTCATTGGTACAACGTGCTTCCCGTCGCCGTGCAGCAGGTCGCTAGACGAGTGGCAGGCGTGGATACCTCGATGCAGACGTTCATCGGCAGGCAGGAGAAGGGGATGGGCGAGAAGAACGGGAGTCTGATCTAGAGGAAATGGTCACTGGGCCTGCTTGTTGCCAATTATCCCCCGAGGAGGCCTGTGGTGCCGGCGCCGGAGGTTCTCTGTAATACCGCCAGCAGGTCACGCATATAGCAAAAATTGTAAAGACGTATCTGAATGGATATATATTCTAATTTCAACTTCGAGGTTCATGGCTAGGCCTGAGTGCTAGCTTTCTTGGTTTCGGTTCCCGACAGGTCCTGCGCTGGCGACACCTTGTTGACGCCATCCAGCTTCCTGTACGTTAGCGTATCAAGATCGATGCCATCCAGCGCACGTGCCTGTCTCGATTCTGTCAGCGTTTCCCCCACATCATCAAAATCCTAACTGACGATAAGAAGACAAGAAACCATACGCTGATGCCGTAACACGTGTCTTCCAGAAAGTCGATACCCAGGCTCGACCCGCAGCCGCCGCAGAACATCTGGTCCTTGGTCTTGGTGTTGAAGCGGTAGTTGACACACCGCTCGCGGGAGCCGTCGTGCCAAGTGACGTCCTTCTTTTCGGGGTCTTTTTGTGCGAAAGGGAGGTTAGCTCAAGCGGCGTCTGAGGCCGAGAGAAACGGAAAGGGGGCGGGGGCGCAAGTGAAGAGGAGGTGTACAAATGAGGAGATAGCCGCTGCGTCGGCAGATGGAGCAGTTGCAGTTTAGGACCTTGTATCCCTCCTCCAGCGGCGGCGAGAGCGTCAGCGAGAACTTGATGTTGCCGCAGTGGCAGCTCCCATCGTACGTCTTGGATGGCTTCGGGGCCTCTTCTTCGGCCGACATGACGAGATCGGGGTTTGGATTGTGCTGTTTGAGATGACTGATACTATGTATGTGCTGGAGAGATGAGTAGGTCCGTATGGAATGTTCGTCTATCGGTCCCCCGCCTACTCAATCGTGGTTCTCAGATCTAAGCGAAAGCCAATATTTACCGCACGAATAAGTCGTTTAATTGCGTGTTGAAGGGGAATACGTTGTCGATGGCTGTATCTACGCAAAAATGAAACAAATCTCCCGGCAAGGAGGCGAGATTATGAAGGATTCGTTCATGTGAGTCTTGTCAACACAGCCACTTCCCCTCATTTTCTTTGACTCCGGTTGTGACAACCGGGTTTACACGTCGTAAAGACATGTAGACACGCCCTGTAGAAAGTCATGTGCTGACCAATGCCGAAGGACCATCCTCGCCGGCCCTCCACTTCCAGGCCCCGGAGATAAGTTTTTTTTTTGGTTGCACATTCGCCATGCCGTCCGTACTGGCGTGCCCCGAAGCGTGGAGCCGGGACCATGTTCGATATCGGATGGGTACGGCGTCCGTCTTGCACGACCTGCCGAATCGGGCCATGACACCGCGCCCTTCCAACTGCAGATTCCCGAAGTGGAGTGAAGGGTCATATTTAGCCACGAGATAGTCTTGGTGATGAACTCATCGACGTGTGAAAACATGTACGGAAACAAAGACCAATACTTTGGGTTTCTTTTATTAGATGATGTAAATTAAGCGTAAATAAGCTATGGTAGGTTTGTTGGGCAAAATGGTATCAGATGATGCTGTCATGACCGTCTCCAAGTGAGACGTTATGTAATGCCCAGGGAAAAGCAAAAGCCAACAGAACTTTTTTGTTTTCTCCAAAAAAAACCGACCCATGGTATCTCATCAAACGCCGGGAACCGCATAAATCCAAGGGTATGTGTGTGTGTGTGTGAGAGAGAGAGTTTGTGTACGGAAGAGATTAATCGTATAGACAACAAAACTCCGCGTGAAGATTGTCTAGACAGCGTTCATGGCCTTGTCGCCGCTCGTCCTCGGCCTGCTCGCATCCAGCGCAGCGATGGAGGGCGGCTTCTCGTTGTCGTGACTCGTGCGGCCGTTGGCGAACGCCTCCGTATCGTCGTTGTCGGGCTCGTCGGCCGGGGCGGCGAAGGTCGGGGCGTAGGCGCTCTTGGCACGGATCTTGGCGCCCCAGATGTAGAAGATGACGGGGATGGGCACGAGGACGGCGGCGACAATACCGAGCAGTGTCGACGCCCATTCGATGCCCATGCCGTTGAACATGTAGCTCGCGAACAGGGGGAAGCCGGCGCCGCAGAGGGAACGGAGGAAGGTGTTTCCGGCGATGGCGGAAGCCGCGCTGGAGAGATGGTCAGTTTATTGCGACGAATGGGTCGGATAATAGGACAGCACGTACAACATGAGGTAGGCGTCGACGAGGTAGTTGAGAGCCTGGAGGAAGATAGACATGAGACCGAAACCGGTGAAGAGACCACTGAGGGTAGGAACGATCCAGTGGATGTCTTCGCGGTATCCAGACCTAAAATTATGTTAGTACTTCATGTACATAGCTGAGCTACAACGTGGAGATGAAGCTTACCATCCAAACCAAAAGATACCGGCCGCGAAGAACACGCCGCCAGCAATAACACTCGGAAGACGCCACTCCGGGATGGGCACGCCGTTGTTGGCTTTCAGCTTCCGCAAGTACCACGGCTGCTGGAGCAAGACGGTGATACCGGCAATGAGCTGGCCAGTGATCATGCCAAAGAAGGTGAGACCGGACTGGCCGGCGCCGAAGCCGTGGATGCCGCGGAAGACGAAGGGGTACGCCGTCAGGAACAGGTACAACAGTCCGTAGATGAAGGCCATGTAGACGGACAGCGCGGTGACGATGGGCTCGCCAAAGAGGAGGCGCATGGGACGGGAAAAGTTCTTGTTGATCATCTCCTTCAGGTCGACCTCAATCTCCTCCTGCTTGGCGTGGATGCCCCAGTTCCTGGTCCTGCGGCGGAGCTCAGATGCCTTACCAACCAAGATGACGGGCGGGTACGTCTCCTCGAGGAAGAACAGATCGAGGAAGAAGGCGAAGAAGCCCATGAAGGAGGGGATGTATTCGGTCCAGCGCCAGCCGAGGTGTGACTCAACGATGAAGCCGCCGATAAAGGGGGCCAGGAGCGGGCCGGTGAAGACGGCCATGGAGAAGACGGTGATGGCGGAGCCACGGGTGCGGTTGTCAAACATATCGGAGAAGACGGCGGCGACGACGGCCAGGGGGCACGCGCCGAAGAAGCCGGCGAAGAATCGGCAGATCAAGATGGTCTGCAGATCCTTGGCGACGGCGGTGCTGATGGAGAAGATGGAGAAACCGAACATGGAGAGGACGATGGGCAGCCTACGGCCGCGGAGCTCGGAGAGGGGCGCCCACAGCGTCGGGCCAAAGGCGAAGCCCAGGACGTAAAAGGACACGCCGAGGGTGCCCACGGTGGCCGAGACGTTGTACTCGGTCGCGATGACCTGCGTCGCCGCAGAGAAGATACTGGATGTGAAGGCAGACGTCATGGTGGTGTAGCCAAGCATTGCGGCTGTAAGCAACCTGCGAGCCAAAGCGTGTCAGCAACAGACGCCTCCAGACAAACACCTCAAGAGACGAACGCCCGCGCGGGTGAACAAGCATAATTGGGCCGACTTACTTCTTCTTCAACGGCCAGTTTTGCGCGTGGAGGGGGTCGTCAGGCCCGTCAAACTCGACAACGTAGTCCTCCTGCTCGGGCAGCGGCGGCGGGTAGGGCTTGCCGGCGCCCATGGCGGGCAGGGCCTTTCTCGACTCCCTGCTCTTGATGCTACGGCCGACGGTGTTAGAGTGCTGGCTGCGGGCGGTGGCGATGCGGCTCAGGGCCGTCGGGTGGCGCTCGAGGTCATTCTGGGTCGAGACGCGGCTGATGCCGGTGCCGGTGCGGTAGGCGGGGCGGGCGCCGGCGTGGGAGGCGGAGGACGTGGAGGTCGAAGAGGAAGAATTGGAGAGGACCCGCTCGATCTCGTGGCTTTCGCGGCCGTGGTAGCGGCTCTGAGAGGCGTCGCGCTCGGCGGCCTCGATCTCGCGGTCTAGTTCGTCCATCGCCATTGTTGGACGGTGCCTAGGGGTTGTGTTCTAGGGAAGGGGGGTAACCGATCAAAGTGTCGCTGTGATGATCGGCCGGTATTTATATCGTGAACCGAGAAGAGTGCGCGAGGAAGTGTTGTTGTAGCAGCAGACTCATGCAATGATGCGCTGTGCGGAAAGATAGCTCGGGGCTATTAAGAGGACGGCGTGCTTAACGAGCTACGTCAATGTAGAATGATACCAATTGACTGTGGCGGATGAGATAGGTCTAGATCGGTGGCAATGGGGAGGTGAGCGTGTGAGCGGAACGTGTGATGGATATAAACAGGATATTGCAAGTGCGCGATCCGATGTACTGTAGGTGGGCAGCTTTCGTCTTATGAATGATACAATAGTGACTTGTCTGGTCCAAGGATATGTAAAATGGAGAGAGAGAGAGAGAGAGAGAGAGAGAGAGTAGGTCAATTCAGACGAAGGGACAATTAGTGAGATTGTGGATTGGAGAGATCGGATAGGTAAGCCAGAAAACAAGCAGGCAAAGGCCGAGGGAGTGCGTATGGAGATAAAAAAGACCGGAGAAGACGACGCGGAGCAGAGGGTGGATTTGTCAAAATCCAGTACGAATGACTCTCCTCTCAGCTGATGGGAACCAGCCGGGACATCTCCCGGGTTACTAAACAGTAAGGGGATGGAATGTGAGAGATACGATAGCCCCTATGGGTCGGCCGAGTCCCACTTGGGAGTCGACCCCATTCAAGGATTTTCCCCCCTTCTTCTCTTGTTCTCTTGCCTTTGGTTCAAAGACCCGGCAGGGAGCTCGGCATCACCACGAAGAAAACAAGCGACATGAGCCGAACGGGTGCCTGTAGAAAGGAGAAAATACAAAAGTGGACCAGGTCGGGGCCGGAGGCGGTAGCCGGCACTGTTCGTTACTAGGATCTGCAATGGAGCCTAGCCGAGGTGTGGATGCTCGCTCGGCCTTTGGTTGTATCAGCTTTTTTTTCCCTCCCTACCCTCACTCGTCGTCTTTGCCCACGTCTCGCCCTTATGTCCTTGACCCGATGACGCGGGTCCACCACCCTTGAACAGTCTAGTTTGGCCATTGGGGCGGTGTCGTTACAAATCCGGGATTGGTAGACTGATGTTCTTATAAATGCGGTTCGTCTAGATTGGCATTTACTAAACTTTGCGTCCTCGTGAGCCCGACTTAGACTTTCGTCATCCCAACCCGAACGGAACACTCAATCGAACTGTTCACAAGGAGAGTTTCTGCGCACCCGCGAGTCACAGTCCCCAATTCGGCTCGAGCGACAAGCAGTGGAGTAGAGTTCACAGCGATCTTCGACACACAGCCCGGCCAATAAACTTGACTTTTTGTTAACCGGTCGGATCCGACGACGGCATGAGATGGGAACCAAGTAGGTGGGGTGGAGAGGGGCTAGAACCGGTGTTTGGAAGTGTAAGTGTGATGTCACCGGGCTGGAGTTTGGAAGGAGTTAAGCGGAAGCCAATCCAACGGCCCTAGACATAGGTATCTGAACGACAAGAAAAGCAAAGAGAAAGAAAAAAAATCAAACCCTCCACTTGGTGTCATTTGATTGCCCAGAATGTCAAAATTTTCGGGTCACCCGTCAGACCGCCCGCGTTCTGTTAGTCATCAGCCTTAAACGTCACCCTGCGTCTAGACTGCATAGCCTAGCTCGCCGTCGCGGCCTGCAGCACTGACTAACCTTACTGGCACGCCACGGCGTCCCCGGTTTGTGGGCGCACCGCGCTCGGTTATCGGTCCGTGTCCGTAAGCCGAAGAGGTTTCAATCGCCCCCCGCGGTATTGAACAGCGGCAGTTGAAAGAGAGAGAGAGAAAGCAGAGCGATGGACATGGTCGCAAAGGGCGCCCGGTCATCCTACGCTCCATTTCGCATCAGACAGGTTTGGGTTGTCGAAAAATGAACTCGTTGGGAAGATGCCCAAAATGGAGAAAGAGACTAGCAAAAAACGAAATAGGGAAAGGACGGATGTACGGTAAGATTGGATAACACTGCCCAAGGCGAGACGATCGTGGGCCCATCCGTCATCTCTCATCTCTCATCTTCCTGTTCCTCCATCCACATTTTCCCCCGGCGGCCCCCTCGGCGCACCCTCAAGACCCTCACCTCGCCGAGCCCAACGAAGCCCAATGCCGCTTCTTGCCGCCTTCCGTTCCCCTCCCGAGTCACACGGAGCGGAAGACGAACTTTTCGACTCTTCGTCCCTGACCCGGTTGCCCCGCCCGCTGGGGAAGAAGAAGAAAGGAAAGAAGAACAAGAGAAAATCCCGATTGGAAGGTTCTCCACTCACTCTCACGGTCCAACCGTTGAAAATTTCCAGAAAGGCCTGGAACGAAGCCATGCTGCTGGCTCCCCCTGTCTCATCCATTGCTTCAGAAGGTTCTCGCACGACGTGGATTTCGCCCGTTTATTCTTCAAATGAAACATGCTACACCGAACAAAGTGAGTAGAATTTACTTTGATATGGTCACTACAAATATAAGTCGAGACATATTTAGCTACCCTGAGAGTATCTGTAAGTAGATTGACTAGAAATTCAAGACACACGGCATGGTGTACCAAGATACATATTTCTTGATCAACAGTAGCAAAGTATACAGACCATTTGGTGTAGTGAGCTCGTGTTTCCATACCTACAAGATAGTCCCGCATTAAACCTCTTTAAAAGTAAGATGAATTGACTAGATTGCCTCTAGGTAGCGATTGAATGTACAAAACAGCGTGGTCCCTTTCGATCTCAATTACAGGCCCTCAGAAGTCAGATGTTACGTCGGACCCCCCATCCGTTCTCCAACAGGTTCGTCGCCTCCTCGAGGGTCAAGCCAGACGTCTCGGGATAAATTCGCCAGACCAGTCCATATCCCAGCAAGCATACCAATGCGTAGAGTACAAATGTCCATGAAGGGCTGAGTGCGTCCATGAGTGGGAGGAATGTCAAGCCGACGACAAAGTTGGCACCCCAGTTCGTCGCAGTTGACACTCCACTGCCGATGGACCGCACCGCCAGCGGGAACAGCTCACTCTGCATCCATGGCACATTGCCTAGTCCGAGGGCATACGCAGCGACGTACCCCATAATGCTGATGAGAATCAACACCGCCGCTCCTCTATCCGTACCCGCTCCTTCGCCCGTACCGCCCTCGCTGGCGGCCGCCGTTTCGGGCCGCAGGTCGATGAAAGAAAACCCGTACGCCGCCAGCATCAGCCCCGCAACCATGAACGGCAGGGAGTAGAGCAGGATCTTGCGCCTTCCGATGCGGTCGATGAGACACAGCGCTGCCACCGTGAAGAGGAAGTTGGTGACGGCGACGCTCATGGCAGTGAGTGTGGGCGAGCCGAAGCCCACCATCTTGAAGATGGTCGCCGAGAAGTACATGAGCGAATTGAACCCGCAAAGTTGCTGGAGTCCCTGGAGCAGGCATGTGATAACCAGCGCGCGCTTGTTTCTCCCGACCGAGAACAACTCTTGCCAGCCACCCCACCACTCCATGCGCGGCGTTCCCTCCCGTCTCATGACTTCTCTTTCCTCCCTAATCTCGATTTCGATTTCTTTGATGACGGCCTCAGCATTCCTCATGCCGCCGACCGTGTTGCCGAGGACCTTCTCGACCACCTTCTTCGCCTTCAGCGACTGGCCCACCATGACGAGCCATCGTGGTGATTCAGGCATCAGCACGAGAATTGAGCATTGCAGGGCGGCAGGAAGAGCTCCCAGGCCAACCATCCATCGCCATCCCGTGGACTGGTCGCCGTACTCTGCAAAAGCCCAACCGATGATGTACGCAACAACCTGGCCTAGCGTGATAAACAGGACGTTCATCGTCACCAATCGCCCACGATGGCTGGCAGGGGCCAGCTCAGCGATGTACAGAGGGACGACGAAGCTGGCAGCTCCAACAGCCGCGCCGACTATCGACCTGCCTATCACCATGGACGTGACTGTGCCGGCCCATGCTTGCATCAATGCGCCAAGGATGAAGAGAATATCGGCGACGAGGATAACACGCTTGCGGCCCAGCGCATCGGCGACAATGGAAGAGAAGGGAGATACGAGAAGCGCAAAGAGCGCGGTACTAGATGTAATAATGGACTTGTCGAATGTCGTCAGGGTTCGGTTGGAGAGCGAGGTATCGATCTTGACAAGAGTTGCCGATATTACGCCCGTATCATCTGGTTACATACATGGTCAGAACTCTGTCTCTCACACACACTGCTTCGATGCTACACTGCGCGGCCAAACTCACATCCAAACAGCAAACCGCTGATGCCGGCGGCAAAGGTAAGAAGCCAGACGAAGAGACTGGGCGTAGATTGTTGTGATTGCTTCATTGACGGGGGTAGGACATCGGCTTCCTCGTCCGCATCGCGGTAGTCCAACTCGTCGTCGCGGTCCTGGCGACCGGCCATTAACGGGGCGTCCATCGAGTCGGGCATTGTGGCGAAAGGGCTGCCTGAGTTGATGTGGCGTATGAGGAATATTTGGCGAGGCCGTCGACTTGTCGCACGTTCGATATAAGGTGATTATGAGCCCTTCAAAAGGCCATTCTTCGGAGTGCGTCTCGGCACCGTCGGTCGTGGTGGAAGAAGGCGTGGTTGATGTTGAACAGCGGGATGCTGGCCACGTTACGCATTTAGAGTTGCCATGTCGTAGCCTCAACTCCCTTGCCGGGAAGCTTGGGGCTTGCGGGGCACTCGTCACCAGGCCCCTGCACGCCATCGGTTGCGGAGGTACCTGATGTTGCTGCAGAGAATGGCGCTATGTGAGGTACCCTTCTATCTCTCAACGGAGACGAAAGGGCCGCACTTTCGCCAGAACCAGTCAGCTTGAACCTCCGTGAATCCGAAACCCGGCAGCCCTTCACCGCCCTCCACCGCGAAGCACTGATCATCTCGTGACACAATAGGAGTCGCCCAGGCGTCAGTCACCCTGATTATCCAGGGCACTCCAGGCCGTTGCCCAGTCCCAATCCACTCGGATGAGTTGACAGATTATGTAAACCAACCCAACTGGAACTGAGAGGGTTTGTCAATCCGCTCGACATCAAAGGAGGGCGGTCCTAGCGGAGACTGAAGAACGCCCGTGCCTCAGACGAGGGGGGAAAGGGGAAAAGACGGCCTTTTCGCGATTCTTACCTTATCGGCGACCTAGACACGGACTTGGTAGAGTTGGCGATGGTGGGGTTGGTCCGCGGTTATTACATCCGATCCAAAACAAGAACGACCAAGTCTCTGACCATATCACGCCGTATTCGAACGGCGCAAAGGCAATGTGACTACGTGTCAGTGGAAGCCTTCATTGGTGTTGTAGAGAGCAGCCCAACGGGCAAGATCTGTTGGCATTCAGGGAAGGCGAACAAGGCCAAGCTCTGTTGTTCGACTCACTGCTTCGGAGGGTCGAATGTACTCCTCCTGAGTCTGCCTGCCTAGTGACAAGGAGCGGTGAGCTTGAAGATTCACAATATGTTGCCCGGTTGAGGTTGTTGTACTTGGACAGTATTACGTTCCACAACTTCAACATGGCCTTGGAGGTTGTTGGGTTACCAGTTCGTGTAATACGATTCATAGCGGCGAGAGATATTGCGTGTCGCGGATTGATGGGCATAGACAGCTGGCGTGGAAGGGCTTACCAGGTGATCATCGGCTTCAGAGCGCCCGTCTCTCTGATTGTCCAAGATGCTGACGGTCCAATGGATGACGCCCAAAGGGAACGATTTCCTTCGGTGGTTTTCGCTGGACACCGCCAAGGCGAGCGAAATTGCTTGGCTGTGGATAGTGAACCCTGAGATGCTGCAGAGGTATCCGTACAGTGTATGTTGGTCATATGCCAGTGGCCTCGAAGCAGGTCGCCGAACGTAGGCGCCGGTATACTATTCTCTTCCCGATCAGGAACAAGTTTGTGAATATGACTTAGAAACGTTGGGATGAATCCGACGACCGAGACCAATTACATGTAGCAGCGCCGAAGCCTTGGTCTATCTGATTAACAGATTGCTCTGTCGCATGGTTTTGTAGTGTGGTTGGTTATCAGGTCAAGCGCCTAGGTCTATCCAGCGGTCTAGATTATCAAATGTCAATAGTCGGGATCCCAGTACATGCCATGTCGGGTAGCAGTACACACGCATTAGACTCTCAGGCTACATATAATTGTTGCGAACTGTAACTTTGTCATATGTCAGAAGGGAATAGGTGGTGCAAGGAGGCTTCTGCGCTTTTGTGGGTCCGAGAAGAGTGCGGGCGCAACAAAGTCTCGCCCTGATCCTGAGTGACGCAGCAATGGGACAATGCTTCTTCGTGCGCGCCAAGGCGGTGATTTTCTGGGCGATCAATAGTGACATAAGGAAGGGCATGGTGTCGGTACGGGGTTGAGACTCGACAACACAGAGTCGCTGACTGACAGGCTACTGCCAGCCCAACAACGTTGGCGGCAGATGTCATTTGGTCCGGGGGATCGTCGCTGGGGTAAGGGCTGAATGGTGTCTGCAAAAAGAAAGAGGGCAGGCTCATCGCCCGTCCGCCCTTGAACCGAGGCCTCGGTTGGTTGATGTCTTGAGAGGTTGGCGTGAAAGAGTTGAGATGAGTTGACTATGGGGTTATTCCGAAAGGCTAATTTTTGAGTAGGAAAACGCAACCAGAGAGGGACGGTCGAGTGGTTCTAGATCTTTGAGAGCCGGACGTCGTCGAGTCGCCAGGAAGAAACGAAGTCCGGCGCCGTGTGTACCTGTACTTGGGTAGGTACCTAAGGTAGGGCGGCAACTGTTCGCGGAGAACCCCCGACCTCTCACCAGCGCATTCCGACTTTCTTTGTGATCCTCATACCTACTTACTGCCCGCTAATATCTTTATTTCCTGCCGGCTGCACTTTGATCCTTCACCCGACTCAAGTGATGCTGCTCGCTCGACGATCCGTAATTCAGGCGGCACCGAATTCCCGCTGGCTGTCAAATTAATACGATGCGGTGTCAAACCCCGTTCGACAGTCGTCGATTGATGGACCCTCCTGAGAGTGTCGCGGGGGCTGGACTCCCTGAAGACACACGGGCAGAAAGGGCGTGTGCAACCTTGGCAGAGGGGGGATAGCATGTTGAACCGCGGCCGGATTTCTCGAACGCCCGCTCGCCTGCGCAGTACAGTACTCCGATTTGTCTGTTGGGACGTCGAGGCATGTACGCGGAGTCGACGAGTGCATTTCCCCTTCAAAACAGGCCATCTCGCCGTCCTTACTTCCCTCGCCCTGGTCTGCGACCAACCTTTCCGTTCAGTCGCACGACGCTGACGAGCTCGGTGGAACGCAAAAAAACCACACGACATTGACAAGCAGACATCCGAAGAAGACATTCAACGAATGTCGTCGAGTGGGGGGGGGGGGGGGGCAACTCAATGAGTCCCCACCAACACCCACGCGGTAGGCACCGGGGGGACCATGACGTTTGACTAACTAACCCCCTGATGGAGGGGACGCCCTGGAGGGTCTTCGGCAAGAGGCGCGAGAAGTGTAAGAGTCAGTCGGGGAGCGGACAGACTCCGCGATGACCTGATTCAAAGAGAACCGTCGGTGTCGCGTGTGATTCAAAAACCAGCTGTTGTTCGACGCCAACGCACGCCAAGCATGTCTTTACTTCATCCCGCACAGGATACTTCACCGCGAGTGGCTTCGGGGTAGGCATGTGTATGGCGTGGTGGCTTCTCGCGGGTCAAGTATGTGGTAGCACACCGTCAAATAGAAAGTGGCGCTTCCGATGGACAGTCTCCATGACTTCTTATCTTTGCCCTATCTAGCCAATGAGTATTGTAGGGCGTCGACGACGTCTTGGAGACTTTGAAGGAGAGGGGGGGGGGGGGGCTACGGCACTCTCAGCCCCTATGCGCAAGCGCCGCAGGGGACTTCGTTCTACACTACAGAGGGCGGGGGGTTTGGGGTACAGGTACAAGTTTCGCGCGTGCAGTGTCCCATCCAAGAGCGAGGATGAGACTGGTATCATGGCAATGGCTTATGCAACCGCGCTTGCGCCCGCAAGACAGGGTCCTCTTCGTCTTCTGTTACCACTTCTGCAGTACTTAGGCAGTGTGCTACAGGCTACCAACCTTGCCCCCGCTGTGCCGCCCGCTGCGTCCCCAAAGGTAAAAGCCAAAAAACCGCACCATCCGAGTGTGGGCCGCTGATACTGGGCGATTGCAGACGGTACGTCTTCCTAGGTAGGTTTCTACAGTAAGGTACCCGCGAGAGACCGGAAGGTACCTACCTACCTACCTACCTACCCAAGGCAGGCAAGGTAGGTAAGTAAAGTAAGTACCTCAGTAAGGTAAGCTGCCCTATCTCTTCTCTTTAAGTGAGGGTTCCCAAGCGTGGAAGCAGAGGTGGGCAGACTCGACATGACATGGAACTGACAAACCAACCCCTACTGCTCCGTACCTATGAAACAATTCCGTTCCCGCCCAGGACACCGACCTGATCGGCTTCGTCTCAAACATAAACCAAACCTCACACACTACCCAGAACAGAAAAAAATCTCTTGCTTGGTGAATTCTGCAGCTCTCCGCTTTCAGCTCCCACATCCCGCCCACCCCAGCTCCTCTCAAGTGAAGCTGAACCGGGCTCTGAGGGCACGCGGTAATGCAGCCTGTATCGTCAGCGTCCTAGACGGCAGGCACGTCACCGCATTGTCAGGGGGGCTAGCGACCGAGAGAAGAGCGACGAACCAAACGCACCGCAAAAGGTACACCGAGGCCAGTCGAGGCAAGGCTGGGCCAGAGCCAGAGTCAGCACCCAGAACGAGCCAGACACGGACTGAGCTGATCCGACGACCCCGCGAGACTGGTCGTGTCATCACGAACATCTTCCGCCCTTGACATTTGGCACCATGGGTCAGTGGTGGGATGCCGGCAGGATCGACGCTACCGTCACGAGGCAGTTCGTCTGTCAGTACCTGCTGCCCGAGGAAATCGAGCGCTTAGACAGACCACTGGCATTTGGCGACGGCTTGACGGACGAGACGTATTGGGATTGGATCAACAACAAGGCCAAGCGTATCTTCTTGATCCTCGTCGACCTCAAGATCCCAGACCAGATCTTCGGCATTATCGACGACTCCTGGGACGACCACGATCTGCCCATCTCTTCCGAACACGTCGAGCGCCTCAGGCTGACCGCCGTGAGGGACGACAAGATCGAACGCAAGTTCTTCGCTCGCCAGTTCACCTACTTGCTCAGACCCTTCCAACGAGGCGACCAGGTCGCTTTCAACGACCACGAGCTCGTTCCTCTCGATGTTGTCGAGCGTCGCCCGACCGGCAACAACGCAGTCGACAAGGTCGTCCTTCCCAACTGCCCTGGTTTGGTTTTCTACCGCCGCCGCATCCCTTTGGGTACCGGCGTTGGCCAGCTTTCCAGAAACGAGTTTGTTGAGATACTCAACAGCATTGGGTGCATCCAAAATGACCATTTGGTCTCGTATTACGCCTCGTACACCCAAGGCGGGGCGGCATACGTCCTCTTCACACCCGGTACCGACTCCAACCTGAAGTCCTTCTTCGGCAACAACCCGTCCAGTTTCAAGAACCTGGCCAAGAGAGAGAGGAGACGCACCGTCATGAACTGGATTCTGTGCCTTGCCGATGCCCTCGCGTACCTCCACAGCCGGAGGCTTTGCCATGGTAACATCAAGCCGTCGACGATCCTCTTCACGAGCCAGCTCCATATATTCTACTCCGACTTTACGAGACTAAACGCTGAGGTGCTCGCCGGCTATACGGACAAGAATTCGTTCGACCGGGAGTCGTATGACTACGCAGCGCCCGAGCAGTGGTTTCGTCCCACGGGCGGCCCGACGAGCCCCTTGGGCCGTGGGGTGGCGGCGGCGACAATGGCCATATCGACGTCTCCAGAAACCCATACCAACTTCTCCATTCCGCGAAGTGATAACCCAAGCAGCCCAAACGCGATGCTAAACACTCCGAATCCGTATCTGAACCCGCAGGCCGCCGACATCTTTTCCCTCGGCTGCGTCATCCTGGACTTGATGAGCTTCCTTGTTAAGAAGACAACAAAGAGTTTCTCGGCCCATCGGGCTGCCAAGCACAAGACCCCGGGTCGCGGTGGCGCGGTACTGGACTCGTCCTTCCACAAGAACCTAGGGCAGGTCGAATCGTGGATGTCGACACTGGCCAAGGAGGCGTCCAAGAAGGTCTCTTCATCCGACGGCGGTTATGTGTTTCGAGGCATCGTACCATTGATGCATATCGTCGCCCGCATGCTATCCGCAAACCCCCTCGATCGTCCCTCGGCGGCCGAGGTGCAAACCCAGGTCTACCAGATCCTGACCAAGTACTGCGACATAAAAGAACCTCACTGCGTGCACCAGTATGGAGGCTGGGACTTCGGCATGTCAAACTTACGCATACAAACGGAAAGTCCCAACATGGAGCTCGTGCCACAGCCGACCCGGCAAAACTCCGTGTCCCAGCCGTCGAGGCGTGATAGCGAAAGCCTGAGCGGAAGCATCAGCCCGAGAAGGCTATCCCATTCGAGGACGAACAGTAGCGGCGGCATGTCGAACAACAGCGGAGTCAGTAGTGCGGCCAGCAGCGAGCGAGACCAAGAACGGGATCTTGCGACCGGGTTCACAGCCATCCGGAACATCCGTGTACCCCCGGCGCGGTCGCCAGGGCCGCCGTGGGACTCGGGCCCCGCTGTACGAGGTGGACGCGGCGACCGAGCTCCGGTTTACTGAGCCCGACCCCGCCCCGAGTGGGAGAAGTGTACGGTACGAGAAAGGAGCGATGAGCAATTTTGTTTTCATTGGTTTGGCGCAGTCCCGATATCGATACCATACCAAGCTGCTTGAGTTGTGCATCAGAATCTCAAACAAGATTCAAACAAGATGTGCCGGACGAGCCATCTGCCTGGATGGGGGCTGGGGGTGTTAGGATATGATTTGTTGAAGCTTTTTGTTTTCCCGTTGCGTTTTGTTCCTTTTTCTTGCTCTCGGCGATACCTCTGCTGCAAATGACATGATCGTGCCCTGGAAATGGGGCCCTGGTAGGATTTATGAAGAAGACAAAAAAATGTTGAGAAGTAAAGGTTTCGTTTCCCGAAAGACTTATCTATATTGTGACCCCCTCGGGATGTGATTTGGAGCCGTTGACGTGTGGAGCTTGGAGTGTTATGGAGCACGGCTTCATGCAGAAAATAGCAGAAAGAACGTAAAGCCGAGCCGCAGGCTGACGGACGGCGGGGGGAGGGAACCTTTGACCTTTTTGTACCGCAAACGGTCCAGGACTTACTTGTCTTACGCCCTCACAACGAACGGAGGCCCGCGTCAGGAGGGGAATAAACCTGCCGGATTGGGTGTTGGCAAGCTGGGTTGGCAAGCAATACGCACCCTGCGCGCTGACGGACATCTGAGGATGGCATTATCTGTGCTGTGTGTTACGTGATGCTATTTCCACCGAATGGGCTGTTTATATGACAAACGGAAACCCGAAAGAGGGTGAATAGGGCACCCCCTCAGCAGGCACCCCAGGGAGGATGGTGGGCAGGCAGGCAGGCACCTCGGTAAAGAGGCTTTTACCTTTCGGTGAGGCGAAGCAGGACGGACATATTACCCGGGATTGATGAGTCTATTTTTCCCATTTCACTGTGGAGTGGAAGTCGGCCGTCATCTGGCACTGACCTTCACGGCCATGGCTAGGTGAACAGTGAGTAGCCGCATATGCGTTGAGCCGTAAGCGCCTCGGCTGTGGCATGTTTGGCGGTTGACATGCTCTGTCGGGGCAGCGCCTGTGGTCCTGAGAAGGCCTGGAACTTGGTTTTCGGAGGCAGCCTTTGCCGTCGTTTGCTCTGGTGGCCATCCCGTTTCGAGCTGCCGCCAACCAGGGTGAGCTGCTCACAGAACACCTAACCTTGACTTGCACCCCAAGACTTGTAGCTGAGGTTTCGTGTTTGGGCGAACGAATGAGCGAGAGCTTGGTCATTGCTTTGCCTCATTCAAGCCGGCCGCCGGCGAAACATGTGCGAACCATAGTTTTGTTCATGGCTCACCTTGGGAGGCAAACACACACGACACTCTTTTCGGGGTGGACCCGAAGCTGTACATCGTACTTGTCGTCCGTCTAGAGCTGCCCCGGCACCTCAACTGTCTCCGCATCTTGGCCCGGCTGTTATTACGAATACATGTCATATGAGGGGTAGGGGAACGCCAAGCGTTACGAGTACCGGACGATGAGAGTTGGCGGTCTTATCTTTTAGACTCGTGGAAGCGTGGTGTCGCCGCCCTCACACACGCCGAGGGAGGATCGCCCGTGTTTCCAACGATGGGCGCGGCACGGCGTTAGCTTGGCACACCCTTAGACCCTTACGATCTTCGCTGGCCGCGTCGTCCTTTTTCACCTGGCGGCATTATCCTGCCACGAGTCTTGGTCTTTGGTCGTTGGTGGTCACCTTCTCCGGATGCCGCGGGCTTTGGTGGCATATTGGGGGGAAGCTTGAGTCGGGGCCGCTGTCGAGGGGTTGATCTCTAAGGTTTCAAGTCCATGCAGGGTGCTGACCGACGAGGGAAGCCTGCTTCTGCTTGCCTGTGTACTATTATGGACATTTATCCATCGAACGACAAGGGAAAGGCTCCTCTGCAGTGTACTCTATTCGGCCTCACGAGGTTGCGATTGCTCGGTGATAAACGATGTCAACACAGCACCTGGCGGTCGGTCCGTCGCATGAGGATGCTGAGAGAGGGGGCCTGTCTGTGGCGTGACACCTGCTTCAATGCTGCCTCCTGCTGTGTGCCAACTGCAACGGGCGATGACGGGAGAGGTGCAGCTGGCAGGCGCAGAACTCCCAGCACCTTAGGGATTGCTGCGAGTCGCAACAACGGATTCGCCCGGGGCGCTATTGACATGCCGCATTGAGACAGGAAGCTGGTACCCGGATCCACAGGTCCTGTTGGCGCTCTCATTCGCTTTGCGTCCATCAACACTATGATCTGACATTATGTCCAGGTCGGCCACTGACGGGCGTCCAGTTGCCGCTCTCCAGCGCGAAACCGAAACCTGGGCTTCCTTGTCCGTTTTTCTACACTAAACTACAGTGGCCGTTGCAACTTGCAGTCGACATGATTCCAACAAAGAGAATTAAGATCAATATTGGTTAAGCTTACCCTAGCACGCGTCGATGATTGTCGGACTGCTAGACTCAGAGGGTTCTCGATGGAATCCTGCGATCAGAGCGTTGCGTCATGCTCGTTATCAAGGACGGGGGTACATTACTGGGTTTTGCCATGCTGCCGCGCTTACTGGCTATGTATTGGGTTTGACATCTGCCTTGGTTATGAAATGAAGAGAGGAAAGCCCCCACCAACAGTTTCCAGCCGTACCCTGCAGCATGGCTGGCCATCGCCAATCTAAAAAGGCAGAACCCCGTGGGCCGGTCTAGGCGAGCCGCTGAAGCGGAAGAGAGCACGGGGCTAGCAATATCAATCTGGATTCTTCCCAAAGTTTGCTAGCGGTGCCGAGTTGTGAGTTGTAGTGTATGCAGTCGGACCCTTTGTCCATTGTGTGGATTGCAAGCACCAAAAATCTCTAGCTGGCGGCCTAGCGTCAGACCAACCATCCGCCATGAAAAAGCTCGGTCCGATTCCCGGGGCTCCGACTCGTAGTCGCAGGCCAGCTGGGTCATGCTCTATGGCCCATGGATGTAGAAGGTAGCAAAGGCCAGGCCAGTGGAAAGGATACGAAACGACGCGAACCAATCGCGCCAGTTTGGTTGGACAGGTATCAAAGACGGGCATGGCTTCGGATGGATGGCGCCATGTTGTCTGTGGTCGTGGGGGCAAAAGAAAGAAAACGCCGGGTTTGGCTACACTTGGGGGTTGTCTCTACTTCTGCCTCATTGTTCGTTGCCTAGACGCCGGCGTCAGGTTTATTGTCGTCCTGGGATGGTGAGGGCATTGCATCGGCCGATCGAAAGCAGAGATAGCACCTACCTGGTTGTGACATGGACGGTGGGCTCTGGGGGCTATGGACGGAAGGATTCTGGACATAATCATCAGCCCTGGAAGGAACGATGTCATACCTGTCCTCCTCTCAGTATCAAGCAGGCCAACGAGACGGACGCGTCGTCGTCTTGTTACAGTCAGCCTGCTTTGGATGGGGGAGAGGGAGCCGTGTTCCCACCCTCGTCTAGCATCACCCACCCACCCGCGTTGCCCCCAATGAGGTCAACCAACGCCGCCGGTCTGCAGCAGCAAGTCCATTTCAATTGTGCATCAGCCCTCCAGTCCAGCCCAGCTCAGCCAGAGTCAGACCTGGTCACCCTCCGGCCGGGCGACAATCAAGATAGGCGGTGCTGCCTCCCTGGCCGGCCGCCAATGGCACAACATGGCGCACCTCCATTGACCCAGACCCATGCAGTCGGCCTTGTTGATTCAAGCTTGACGTCCCTGGTGTGGGAGAGTCTGTTCGGGTTTTCCCCCCTCTTCCCCTCGTCGCCGCACCCCTGCCGCCATCGTTTCCCACCCTGGACCGGTGCCATTGCTAGCACCAGGGCGAGCTCCAAGCTCCAGTTCCTAGGCGCATTTTTCGTCTGTTTGGTACTCCACGTGTGGAGAGGTGGGATGGGATTCCAAAAAGAGAAAGAGAGCAACCGTGTGTGAGAAAGGCCGCCGGCAGGGGGGGACAAACGAAGAGAGAGGGAAAAAATTGCAGGGCCTTGCTGTTCGAAGCCTGTCTCGCGTCAACCTGCAGCGAGAGGAGAGGAGCTGGGGTGAATCAGAATAATAATAATCACAGCTTCCCTCCCTTCCCCCGACACGACATGTCATTGTTGCTTGGTGTGAGGCTGCCTGCTTACCTACGATACCTACCCAGGCCTCTCCTTCCTTTCCACCTCGCCTGACGCCCTCCAGAACGGTTGCTGCGCTCGCAACTCTGCGCATTTTCTGTCGTTCCTGCCAAGAAGAACCGTTGGCCGTCGCATTGGAAGGGTGTGCCGAGTTGGAGTCGACCTGCAAAGTGAAGGGCTTGGTTGCTGTGTTGTTGGTGAATTGGTGAACCGACACCCGAGTTGGAAAGAGAGAGGAGTGGATAGCACGAACCGACGACGAGAGAAGCAACGACGGCCGACAGTCAGTCTTTACTTTTCTCCGTTACCTGCGCCTGCACCAGCGCGACAAACCACTGCTCTTGGTTTGCTGTCCGCATTTCGATTCGGAGAGCATCTCTTCTTGGGACGACTTATATCCTCCGCTCGTCACCGTCGTCGTCGCGAACCTTGGACGTCTTTATTTGTTTTGGAACCACAACAATTAGACACCACCAACCCCGTTGCATCCTCACTTTTTTCTCCCCATACCGCCCTTGGGTTTGAAGCTTATCACAAACTTGGCTTTCCATTATTTATTGCTTTACAATGCGAGTCTCCAATCTAGTCTCGGCATTGCCGCTTGGCACTGCCGCCGCCCTTGCACCAATCGAGATTGTTGGCAACAAGTTCTTCGAGGAGAACGGTAGGCAATGGTTCATGAAAGGTAAGCCAGCATTCCATTCCCGCCAGATTACCCACGACTGACGCCATGGCAGGAGTTGCGTACCAATTGAGGCCAGGTTAGCCCAGCTAAACTCAATGCATGCCTTGCAAAAGCACACATCTAACCCAAACCTTGTTCAGATGACCCCTTGGTCGACGCCGAGCAATGCGTCCGCGACGCCAACCTCATGAAGACGCTGGGCACCAATGCGATTCGCATCTACCACGTCGACCCCGCGGCAAACCACGACGGGTGCATGGCGGCCTTTGACGACGCCGGCATCTACACCCTCATTGACTTGGACACTTTTGACTCGTACATCCTTCCTGTCCGTGCCGTCCTCTACTGCCATGTGCGGACTGCCGCTAACGTGACGTGAGCAGAATAACCCGTACTGGAACGAAACTCAGTTCAACGCCTACGCCAAGGTGATGGATACCTTTGAGAAATACGACAATGTTCTTGGCTTCTTCATCGGCAATGAGATTATCGCGCTTAACAACCAGTCTCAGGTCGCCCCTTTTATGAAGGCTGCTGCGCGAGACATGAAGGCCTACCGAGATCAGAAGGGCTACCGCAAGATCCCTGTCGGCTACTCGGCCGCCGACATTGCTGAGCTACGACCCATGCTGCAGGACTACCTCACCTGTGGCGGCAAACCAGAGGACAACATCGACTTCTTCGGGCTCAACTCGTATGAGTGGTGCGACCCCAACACGTACAACACTTCAGGCTACACGAATTTACAAGCCATGGCCGAGCAGTTTCCTGTGCCCATCTTCTTCACCGAGACGGGCTGTATCACTGGCCAAGGCCCCAGGACCTGGGATGACCAGGACGCCATATTCAGCCAACCCATGGTGGATGACTGGAGCGGTGCCATGGTGTACGAATGGATCTACGAGGAGAACCGCTACGGTATCGTGTCATACGGCCCCGAGGTCTCCAAGACTATCACGGCCGGCGACGTCTACGATGGCTTCACCCGCAAGGGCACTCCGATCCCTCGCTCGCCCGAATTCCAGAACCTGCAAGCCAAGTGGGCTACCATCACTCCTACCGGAGTCATGAAGTCCGACTACAACCCGACCAGTGTCTCCACCCGCGAATGTCCCAAGGCCACGGGTGGTTGGTTGGTGGATGGAAACGTTCGCTTGCCCACTCTCGGAGAGACATTCAGGGGCAGCTTCTCGTCGAGTCCGACGGCCACAGCCACGGCCTCGGGTACCAGCGCTTCGGCAGCGCCAACAGAATCCGCCGAATCCTCGGCCTCCGAGAGACCTTCAGGATCTGGCACCAAGCAGATCGCCGGGATGGCTTTCGGTCTGGTTGGTGTCATGATCTTCTTCACCGTGTGGATGTAGCCGACCTACCCACCTTGTTTTCTTCTGTACATTTAGTGCATTCGCTTTTACGATGAACTGGATCATGGCCTATACCCCATTTGCGAATACGGAGCTTCATGATGAAGCAAGGCATTGCATTGCGCATGGCGTTATTTTTATCGGAGGTGGACAGCCTCTGTTGGTGGTGGAAGGGCTTGGTGGATTGAAGACTTGGTCGATGTTCCTTTCTATTCAGTTATCGATCCTGTGGCGAGAATAATGGTTTGTTAATTGTTAATGCCTTATTAAAGGGCGGAGATGGCAGGCGTTCACGGCTCAAAGGATAGACGGTGGCAGCAAAAGTCCCGAATCGAATAATAGATGCCGGTTCCCACGCGAACGATGCCCCTCTACGTGCTTCCTTCCCCAGGCTGTTCGGCATCATGTTCTTTGGCCGCCATAGACCATGCGCCCTGGCAGCTACGTTGAAGTGTGCCTTCGCCAACACTTACCGGACCTCGCAATAAGGAAGCGCGATCGTCTCTTCTATTCTAATGCGCCCTTAAACCTGGAAAGAAGCCGACTTCTTGCTTTCGTGGTTGCTTCCGCCTCTGAACACCAATCTCGAGACACGGCTGCTCTTGAACCCCGTGTTCTCTGCTTCTGGAGGTCTACATCACCGATCTATTGACATGAGTCGTCTCCAAACTTCTTCTCGCTGGTTCTCAACAGCATTAAATACCGAGGGCACACCGATATAATCTACCAGCTACCTCTCCTCCTCTTTCACGGCATCGAATACGTCTCCGTCAAGATGACGGCCTTCGTGACGTGGGGTTACAACTTTGCTCCCAGTGTCCCGTCGCCAGCCGCCGAGGCGAAGAAATCAGAGCCCGAGGCGACACCGGCGAAGCGAGTGCCTTTCAGATTCCACATACCAGGATGGATATATCGTACAGTCAAGTACATCCTCGTCTTCGGCGTTGTAGGCCTCTGTATCACTGGGATCGTTTTTGTGACCGACTTTTTCGAGGTGATAAAGGGTCACGAGGGTTTCATACCTCGCCCGGATCATCTGATCCACGACCTTCTAGTCTACGACTCTGGTAACAACGACCACCATGGCGTCTTCGAGCCGGAAGAATGGTGTGGGAAGCACCCGGGGGACTGTCGTTGGGCCGAATCGCAGGTGTGTATCTCTTCGTTATTCGACACTCGCGGCAGGTGAAGTTGTTGCTGACTGGCGTGCCTTTAAGACTGGAGATGGAGGCATGAATCCGAAAGCCTCTTCAGATGCAAGCAGTGTCCTCGCGCCTGGTATTTATGCTCTCGGCATCAAGCGAGTTATTCTGGTCCTTGTTGGAGCGTGTCTGGCTTTAGGGTGGCTCGCGACCTAAGGTGCGTCGTCACGGGGCGATGGACTTGAAAATCGTAGTAGCCATGGTATGATTGGGTCGGTTCGAAGGAGAAATTCGAAGGAGACTCGAAGTGTTGAACTCATGATAGTGTTTGCCCGGACAAACATACATCGACGTAACATCTTTATAGAACAGGATTATTGCGAAACACACCGGGAATTCATATTTCCAAGAATGGGGTGAATTACTTGTAGCTATGCAACGCGAGCTTCCAGTTGTTGTGATGGCCTGCTCCTGGCGCGAGTCGAAGACCGCGAGCGATGCTGCTTCCTTCCCTTGACCCGAAGGTAGCCCAGTCTATTCTTGGTTCCGTTGGCCTTTCGGTGTTGATCTGGTTTCTCATTGCACTCGACAATAGAGATACAGCGGTAGACGATGAACTCCCAGGAAGGCGAACTTAAGACCCGGTTGTTCGCACGACCTTATCACATAGATGAGCTTTGTAGTTGGTTTCACGTACTGTGGGAAGAACAGAGACATACAAATGATAGGAACGTGGCACAGGATAATTCGGACAGACGACACTTGACCACGCCACCCTGGCAAACGACAAACAAGAACTCCTGCGAGGAACTTCAATTGGCAGACGCTTGGCGGAATCAGTTCTTGCCCATGGGGAGGATTATCCCGAGACTTAAGTTCACTGGGCCTAGTGGACGATGAGCCAACACAACTTGTCTTTTGACCGCTGCGTTGCACGACTTCTCGCGAGGACTTGCACCCACTTGAGCAAGGGTAGAAGAGGCCGAGTCCCACCAGCTCCGGAGTCAACCACAACCGTTGAAGGCGGGCTTGACCGTTGTGTTGTCTCCCCTCGTCCGTGCGGGGGATAGATGGTCTGCGGATGATGGCTTCACGTCAAGAGGGCTGAATTGTCACATCGCGTTGCATACATAGCACTGGCCTACGCTGGCACAGGCATACCGTAGATCGAAGAACGCGGTGATATCTCTTGCCGATTATGGCAGATCCCTGGTGCGTAGATAAGAGAGTGTGAGGGCGTATGGCCGGGCTGGGCGTATAAGAGGCCGCCGCCGCCGCTGCCGCCGTGGTTGGAAGCAGATTCAAGGCTCTCGCAAGCGGACCTCCTTTTGTAGGCACCAAGCCCTTCTACTATTGAGACTCGGACGTGACGTTATTGGCGATATGTGCGGTTCGGTATTGCCAGCCGGGGAGGCGGTTGGGCACGGTTTCATGTTTGGAAAGACCGGGGAGCGTGGGTGGCGTTGGGTGGGTTGCGTTTTGTGAGGGAAGACGGAATGGAGCTGGCTGGGGTTTTGCATGTATATCGAAGAGGAAGGGTTGGAGGATGAGACGACCCCGGTTTTTCCCTTTTGGTGCCCTTCTTGGGTTGTCTCTTCCTCGGCAACCGAGAGGATGGCGATAAGCGGCCCAGGTCTGCTTTCCGGAAGGGGTTCTTGTCCCATCCTCGGTGAGTTGGGGGCCGGACCATGGGCTGAGGATATCAGACCGAGACCGAGTCCTTCCGCACGGCGGCAGAAGGGTCTCTCTGATGGCGGATTGCCGAGACATGCTGACGACGGGACGGTCTTGAAGTTTGAGCACACAGGCAGTCGAGGGTCCAGAACCCTTCATTCAGGTTCCCATTTCTCTGACGAAAGGGCGCACCGGCGATCCGATCGGCGGACATGGCTCGACTGGCTGCAACTCGGCAGCAGACTTGACTCTCGTTTCTCGTCCCATCGTCTCGTTGCCCCTCTCTTGGCTTGCGGATGCCGCTCTCCAACGTCGCGGTTCGTCCGTTTGGCTAAAAATACACGCAACTGGGGAAACCGAGTCTGAAAGTCGCGTGAGGCCAGGCTTGGCAAAATGGTGCGGGGAGACAATAGGCGGCAAGGGAACGAGAAAACGAGGCACAAGACGAGGTCCGGTTTGGGAAGATGCTGGAGAGATCATGTCACGAGGGAGCAGAAATGATTGTTCGTCAACAACGTAGCAGCCGCACTATGCCTCCTCCTCCTCCTCCTTCTTCTTCTTCTTCTTATCCTCCTCCTCAACCCCAGGTTTGCTCTTATTGTGACTTTACGCCCTACTCGGTGGACGACGGTTCGATGGGCCAGCTTCGGCAAGTGCCCGGGCGTGCTGTGGAGACCACGGAGTCCTCGTCCGGAGCCAATTTGTCTCATCCCCCGGGGTCATGTACACCGCACACCGCGACAAACAGGATGAACTTTCTGAAACGCAACTCAATGCCACGCCGGAGCCAATCGGTGTGTGTGTGTGTGTGTTGCCTCCTCCTGCTCACAAGCTCTCTCCGTTGCCCGTCTCCTGCATGTTCCCTTGAAACAAGACCAACAGCCCCCCCCCCCCTCCTCGTTCGCGTCTTGGGGGCTATTGCCAGGACCACCCGACGCTCTGACCTTCACCCTCCATCCATCCATCGGCCACTTTTCCAGTTGGGTTGTCCAGGTTTTCCACGAGTGCTGGCCGTTCAACCCTGCCCCCCCATCCGTGGAACCGCTGTCATGGGTGGTCGACTGGGGACATCCACGCTGACGCAGTAAACGGCAGGACATGCCACTCGAGTGACAGTGCGGGATGGAGGGTTGCAGATGTTGTTATTTCTCCCCGGGCCTACTCTGACTGGTCCGTTTTATTCCTTTTCCCGAGTCTCGCAGGGAGCGATTCACGACTTGCGTGGCGGCGAGCGCTTGTCATCGAGGGCGAGTCAAGGCAGAGCCGGATGTGCTTGTCGTTCACAATCACACTTCTCTTCACCGTTTGACCACTGCATCATCCACTGCATGTCTCTGCCCCTAACTGTAAATACAGCCCTATACAGTAGTTTCGATATCACGTCTTACTCGCTCCCTGCCCCGGCACACGACCATCCCAGGGCGGGGCCTGCGTGGCGATCCTCGCTCCCTTGCCTCTCCTCTTCCTTTCGCCGTCCCGTTTCTCGACCAGAGCATCCAGGGGGGAGGTACATCCCCCTCACACAGGGAACATCGATACGTGAGAGGATCATGAGGGAGAAGCGAAAGCAAGTAGGAACCCAGAGCCCCGCCCCCCCTGCCTGACGCCTGTCCGTCCGTGTGTTCGAAGCTCATGTTATTGCCAACCAGCCTTACAAGACGAGCATCACAAGCGTGGATGCCGTGTGGGATGTGGTCACAGGCGTGGCACAACCTGCAGCTACGTGCACCATGTAGTGTGGACTGTCTGCCCGAGGAGCAAGCATGATGAGCCGACAGACCTGAGCAACCCCGGGCCAGCCCAACGCCGCGTGCTGCTGTTGCATCGGCGCATCGATCTTGGTCCTTGCCCTTGTCGATATCTGGAGCGAGCTGGCTCTTTACGTGCTGCTGGTGGTACGTCGGATGAAGCTGAAGCACTACAGGGCAAGGCAGAACGCGCGGGTGAAGGATGTATATGCATCGTAAGCGGCTCTTCTACCCGTCCTGTTGCAGTTCCCCGCGCACGCGCGCAGAGGACCGACCACATACCTCAAAGCTAGTGTTTTGTTCCGTTGGATCCTGGAAACTGTTTCTCGTGTACAAAGGTGCGACCGGCGCCCACCCACACATGCCCTCTACGCACACCATCTCGGATTCCCTGGGAGGTCTGAGTGTTTTGAAGCGCAGGAGAAGCCGTTTCCTTCGAACCCCGACGCCTGCGGCTCATCCGCCTCGTATCGACTACACTTGCATATCGCCGCATGCTTTCGACCATTGGACACTTTGGGAGGACTGACGCGAAAAAGAGTACATCATGTCGCTCAAGTTCTACAAGACGCCCGGCGCCGGACGGCCGTGGCGCCCGCCAGTCATGGAGGAAGATTGCCGGAGCTACCGCCGCCGGGCAAAGCGAACCAATAAGTGGATTCCGCCCCGGCTCGGGTTCGAGGAGGTCATCAGGAACAAGACGGAATCCGTGAGTCCCTTCCCTCAAATACATAATTCCTCATGGCCTCGGAAACAACAAACACGCAAAGGAAGCCTTCGTCGCTGACACCGACACCCATCCAGCCATGCTCGTTGAACGACTTCATGGACTACCTGGTCTACGTCGAGCAGGACGCCGAGCCGCTCCAGTTCTTCCTGTGGTACTGCGGCTACGTCCACGAGTGGACGACGGCCCTGACGCCCGAGCAGCGCGCCCTCGCGCCGCGCTGGGACCCGGACCGCGGCAGGAAGCTCAGCCCCCGGGAGAGGCGGGCCAGGAACGCGAGCAAGGTGAGCAACATCCTCGAGATGCTCGACGAGGAGAGCGACCATCACCAGGTCAACAAGGCCGGCGGAGGCCACAGACGTGATGTGTCCTCGGCGGCCAGATCGTCGCCTTCTAGGGCGACCGTCGTCGACGAGGAGAAGATGTTGGAGAGCAAAGAGGACGGGGGTCTGCAAGGTAAGACTCGGCCCGCCAGCATCCCGCGAGCGCGTACAGTATTTGCGTAGTGTACATCCTTCGGAGAGCCTCATCCACAAGCAGAACGGGCGCTGACAAGCCTCTCCCCCCCAGCCCCGGCAGCATCACAACCCTTCCGCGCCGACATCGACGCCGTGACGAGCCACTACATCACCCCGAACGCCCCGCGCCGCCTCAACCTCACCAAAGACGACCGCAACGCCGTCCTCGCCGCGGCGTCCGCGACGACGCATCCCTCGGCCCTCCTCCCCGCCTTCGAGAAGGCCGAGGCCCTCCTCCGCGGCAAGCTCCACCCGGACTTCATCCGCCACAGCATGGCCAACGCCAACCGCGCCGCCACGCACCTCCTCCGCCTCCTCGGCCTCGTGCTGCTGGTCCTCGGTCTCGGCCTCGACGCCGCCCTGATCCTCTCCTCCTTTTCGCGGTACTACCGCCTCCTCTCCACGCCCCTCCTGTTCCTCGGCCTCGCCGTCTTCGTCGCCGCCCTCGACGGCGTCTCCCTGCGCCTCCACCTCTCGCGCAGACGCCACGTCCGACCCTGGGAGGTGCCCGACCTCGAGGCCGGCACGGGCGCAGACAAGCGCCACCGTCGCGCCGCGACGTTCGCGAGCGTCGCCGGCGCCGTCGACCCGCTCCGCAAGCCGAGCCTACAGACGATGGGGCCGGAGAACGTCTTCTCCGACGAGGAGTGGGTCGCCGCGTACGATCGGCGGCGGCTTTGGCGGCGCGTCTTCGAGCGGACCAGCGGCAGCCGCAACCCGCACCTGAGGATTCTGCAGAACGGCGTCGTGGCGGGCGCCGTGCTGTGGGCTGCGCTGGCGACGGTGGGCGTCGGTGCCGGGTCGGTTTTCATACCCTCGTACAACATGTTTTGAAGACGAGGACGTGGGGATGAGTAATGTGTATCATAGTAATGAAGTGATGCCGGTCCTTTTCGAGGGTCACAGGGGGTGGGGGGGGGGGGGGGGGTTGCCCAGGCACAAATAAGCATGGAGGCTGAAGACCGCCCGCCACTGATGTTCGTACTGAGAATACGAATGCTAAATACCAATGATGACGAGCGGTGTCTTGTTGCCGCAGAATAAGCGTACCTGTAGTGACATACGCGAGTGTGGCCATGAGTGAGCTGAACAAGGTGAGTATGTATTCACGCTTGTAAAGAGCCCGCGTCTTGGACCAGGCAGTCGTCTTGTTGAAAGATACCGATTAGGGTCAGTTTGTCAGTGTCATACAGCGCGGCAAGACGGGGTGGGTTTCGAGGTATCAGTATGGACATTGCGACATGGACTTTTCTCTATCATTATTTACTCGCTGCTTGTTGTTGCTCGTAATAAAGCTCCTCCGCCGTGGTTATGCACTGCATATTCGCGCCGAGCTTGTTCATCGTTTCCATCCACTCGTCGTACCTAATCACACAAGTCAGTAAACGCTCCCCTCTCCCAATATTGGCCGTGGTCTTCACTTACTCGTCCGAGTCGAATACGATGCCGCCGCCTGTGAGAGTAAGATGTCAGTCTCATCTGCCACTCGGAAAAAGAAGTGGACAACGCACCAGCCTGCAGATACGCCACGCCATCCTTGACGAGCATCGTTCGCAACGCGATACACGTGTCCATGGCACCCTCGACCTCGTCGCCCTTCTCATCGACGCCGCCGTAGCCAAAGTAGCCGACCGCGCCGGCGTAGATGCCCCTCTTCTCCTTCTCCAGCTCGGCAATCAGCTCCATGGCGCGCACCTTGGGCGCGCCCGACACGGTGCCGGCGGGGAAGATGCTCCGGAAGGCGTCGAAGCGGGTCTGGCCCTGCCGAAGCACACCCGAGACCTGCGAGACGAGGTGCTGGACGTGGCTGAACTTCTCGACGACCATGAGGTGGTCGACGCGCACCGTGTAGGGGTCGCCGACGCGGTTGACGTCGTTGCGCGCGAGGTCCACCAGCATGACGTGCTCGGCGCGGTCCTTCAGCGAACTGCGCAGCTCGTCGGCGAGGCGCTGGTCCTCTTCGGGCGTCTTGCCGCGCTTGACGGTGCCGGCGATCGGGTGGGTGATGACGCGGCCGGCCTCGGACTTGACGAGCAGCTCGGGCGAGGCGCCGACGATCTGGAAGTCCTTGCAGTTGACGTAGAAGAGGTACGGCGACGGGTTCACCGTCCGCAGGTGGCGGTAGATGTTGAAGGGGTGCAGGCTCGTGGGGCGGGCGAAGCGCTGCGAGGGCACGGCCTGGATGATGTCGCCCTTGACGATGTGCTTCTTGAGCTCCGTGACGTGCGCCTCGTAGCCCTTCTGGCCGACGTTGGACGTGTACTCCTGGTTGAGCTGGATGGGCTGCTGCTCGGGGATCGGGATCTCGGGGGCGTTGAGGACGGCGACGAGATCGTCGATGATTTGCGTCGCCTTCTGGTACTCGGCCGCGAGCCGGGCGTCGTCCTCGGGGACGTGGAGGTAGGTGATGACCTTGATGACGCCGTAGAAGCGGTCAAACGCGACGATGGTGTCGAAGAGCATGAAGAGAGACTCGGGGATCTGAAGGACATCCTTCATCGGTCGTGCCGTCTTGGGCTCGAAGTACCGGACGCAGTCGTAGCCGACGTAACCGATCGCGCCGCCAGCCATGGGCGGGAGCTGCAGGCCGGGCACGTGGGCGACGACGTGCTGCGCCAATTCGGCCTCCAGGGCCGGCAGGGGGTCGCATTCGGGGCCATGGCCGGGGCCGGTGGCGAGCACCTTTCGGGGGCCGGCGCCAACGAAGCTGTAGCGGCCGACACGCTCGGTGGCGGCGCTCTCGAAGAGGAAGGAGTAGTCCGAGTCCTTGTGGTGGGCGGAGACCTTGAGGTAGGCGGCGGAGGGGGTTATGAGGTCGGAGGAGATCTGGCGGTAGACGGGGACGAGGGTCGGTTTCTTGGAGCCGTTCGTCGCGGCCGGGGCGGAGAGGATCGACCTGACCGTCTCGAGGGACGGGACAACTGCGCGCTGGGGAGTGGCGGCGGTGTCAGTTGCATCTGGGCCCCTGACGGGCGGACCCAATTGAGAGGCGGCGAGGACTTACCGGTCCCGACATGGTGATCCGATCCGCTAGCAAGACTGGAAATGTGTAAGTGAGGCGTGAGAGAGTCGAATATGTCTGTATCTGAGTCACCGCATGTAGAGTGAGTGTAGGTGAATTATTTAGCCTCCGGGCTTGGAGGGGTGATTGCCGGCCAAGCAGGGTCCGATAAGCGGAAGCTCGCTGCCGTTGTGCTTCGATAAGGCGAGACAGGCGTTGCCGTTAGGGGCACCTCCGCTACTGTCAGGGATCAGTGACACAACCGCCCCCCACCACCCGACCGTTGTTGCACCAATCTGGTCTAGACCGTCGGCCTGAACAAGCAGGCAAGGTCCAAACTCACGCTGGAGCAATCTAGGTTTGTGTGGAGGGGACAGCAATTCCGAGTCGCATCACCGCGGCCATCACATGATCCATGTCAAAGTCCAAGAGAGTTGTAACCAAGGGGTGGCCTTCTGAGTTGACCTTCAAAGTGTGAGCGGATTAAAAAGCTGAGCCTGTTGACCTGATTCTTACATCCATTCCCTGGCGTTTCTCCAATCTTATCGGTGGTATCAGCTCTCAATAGACAGGGCCTTGACGCCCACAAGCTTCGCCTGCTTGCCCTTGCCGTCCGTCGTAACGAGCCAGTACTCCGTCCGGACTCCGCCCTTGGGCACCTTGTAGACCCTGACGTCGTTGCCTTTGCCCGCCTTGCGTACCGCCTCGAAGATGTCCTTGTAGTCGCCGTTGGAGTCCCAGTCCACGGGGTCGAGGAGCTCCACGCCGGCGTTTTCGGCGTCGGGGTGCTCGATCAGCTGTGCGAATTCGACTGCGGCGGCGATTTCGTTAGCTCCTGTAAGTGAAATGGCGAGTGTGCGCACCTCCCTCCTCTACGAGAACGCGCGATAGGAAGGGGAGAATCGGGAAGCTCACCCTCGTCCGGCAGGCCCTTGCCAGCCTCATCCCACGCCAGCGCGACGCCAACGAACGGCTCGTCCGCATCAGACACGTACACCTTGTCCTGCTTCAGCACATCCTGGATGGCCTTGGGCACCTCGACACCCTGGTCCTGCGCCTTGAACTCGTTGCTCTTGTTACCCGTCGGCTTGGCATAGCCCTCGTTGGGGTCCTGGTTCGCCTTGTCCAGGAATGCGGCGTAGTCTGCGTCGGACATTTGGAGATGTGGAATGCTCGAGAACTTGCTGAGAGACTGGCGGTGGCGGGGTCGCGCCCGGAAGTTGTTGTTCGAAGGGAAGTCTGATTGAGGGGTGGATGCGATGCTCGAGATGGTGTATCTTGCGGTTGTCGGGAACGCTCGATGATGGAGATTTCGGTAAATCGTTCGCGGCGCCGTGGTCTTCATTCGATTCGTAAGGGACGTGGAGGGGCTAAGGAGGGAGTTGAGGGATGATGTAGCTGCGAGCGTGGTTCGCCGGAAGATGCACGCCATGTCGGACTGGTGTAGGATGACGCAACAGGCCGGCGGCTAGCCACGCCTCCAGCCCGCTAGACGGGCGGCATCTTCCCGCCCCACCGTTGTCTGTAGGGGACTCGCCTAGGTGCACACAGTGCCCACACACTGGGGAGCTTTTTTTTCTTAAATAATTTCCGTCTGAGCCACAGCGGGATGGTAGATCATTGGCCGAGTTCACAAGCATTCACATCGCAAAGCAAGAGTCTCAGCATGCGGCTGGTCATCTACGTATCATTGGTTTGACTTTTGAATTCTCGGCACTCATTTTAACCTCAAAGGTGTCCCAAACCATCCGAATAGTAACTTGAACCCTCTACACCGATGCCATGACCATGATACAATGAAAGTGAAGAACCGATCCTTTACTGGGCAGCAAGGTCCTTCTTGAGGGTGCCCTGGTACTGCTTCTTCTCCGCGGGGGTCTGGAAAGCACCGTGTCCGAACTCGGACGAGGTGTCGATCCACTTGAGGTCGATCTTCTCGAGGGCCTTTCTCGAGGTGTGGGTGAACATGGACTTGCGGAGGGTCATGACACGCTTCTTGGTACCGGGGATGGAGCCCTTGACCATGACGAAGTCGTTCTTGACCTCACCGTAGCGGACGAAGCCACCGAGACTGGCGCGCTGTTAGTAAAAGATCGGAAGCGAGCGGAGGCAAGAAAAAAAAACATACGGGGTGATGGTCTTCTTGGTGACATCAACGTCGGTGGAGGCGTTGTCGTCGGCGTCGCCCTTGCCGATTCTGTAAACCTTGTGGTTGACAGAGGTACGGTGGTGGTAACCCATCTGACCAGCGCGAGCAACAGTCCACTGGACGTGGGACGGATGCCAGGCACCGATACAGGCGACCTTGCGCAGACCCTTGTGAGTCTTGCGGGGAAGCTTCTTGGTGCCCCAACGGGAGGTGACACCGTTGTATCCGTGACCGGTGGTGACGGCGATGACGTCGATCATCTCGTTCTGCTCGAAGATGGAGTCGATGGTGACGGGCTTCTCGAACAGACCGTAGCCGAAGTCGACCTTGTCGGCGATGGAACCGCCGTTGACCTGGATCTCCATCAAGTGGGCCTTCTTCTGGGTGAGAGGGGTCTTGCGGATCTGGGTGTGGGCGAGGACGCGGACGACGGTGCAGTACTTCTTGATGCGCTCGATCTCGCGGGTGATGGAGGCGCCCGAGGACTCGGAGTGCTGCTTGGCGTACTTGGTGAAGGCCTTCTTCTTGGACTTGTACCAGTTCTTGTAGAAGCGGCGGCGGATCTCGTCGCTCAGGTGCTCGGCCCAGACGGTGGTGAGCGAGCGCAGGCCGCGGGGGGTCTCGATGTAGCCCACAAGACCAACAACGATCATCTGTAGAGATGTTAGCCATAGGCACAGAGCCAAGCGGGCTGCGTTGGTAGTACAGGGGGGGTATCAATGATCGAGACGGCCTCGACCACCTCCTTCTTGTTCGCCTTGGCACCGGGACGGTCGAGGTCGCGGACGATCGTGGTCATGCCGGCCTTGTAGCCCATGGCGGCCGTCAGGTGGACGGGCTTCTTGGCGTCATCCTTGGGGAAGCTGTGAGGGTGTCGCAACAGTCAGCCTCTGCAGTACTATCTCCAGGTTCGAGACACTCGAGTTCTTCTCCATTGGCAGTTATCGCAGGGTGGTTTGGGGTTACTTACGACTTGACCTTGCCGCGGTGGCGGGCGGCGCGCTTACGCGGAAGGTAAGCCAGCGAACCCTGTGAGGATATTAGGAAAATGCAGACAGTTCAGAGGGAGAAGGGGAGACGCGCGTGCCTAGGAGCTTCGTACTGAATCAGGAGTTAGCAGAGTTATCTTGATGTAATTGAACCTTCTTGAATGAAGCCTTACTGAATCCTCATAGAGGATACGAGAGGCTTCAGTATAGGTTGAGGAGGGGTGAAATACTAACTTTACGGTGCGACATTATGCCGATGAGCTTGTACTGATTTCCCCGGGGCGATTGGCGATGTTTTCGAGCTCGAAAGGCTGGTTGTCGAGGTTGTCGACGAGATGGTTGAAGAAAGAAAAAAAGCAGACGGCAGTGCGAAAAACAAAAACGGGAAGACAGCGCCAAAAAACGGAAGGAACCAGTGCGCCCCACCAAAAAAATAAGCGAATTTTTGAAAAAATGGAAGGTGCGCCCTCTCAGAGAGAGGGGGCAGGCGCGGCGTCCGGAGGAAGGAAAATCCGGATGCTCCCGGCGGCCGGGTCGTAGATGGCCAGGGGTTTGGCCTCGCGGCCAGGAGCCGCCGCACGGACTCCCCGCACCGGAGTCGCGGGCTCGTCGTCGGTCTCGTCGTCGGTCTCCTCCTCGACGAGCTCGGGCAGGGCAGGCTCGGGCTTGGGCTTCTCCTCGTCCTCGTCCTCGTCCTCTTCCACCACGAGCCTGCGCCTGCCCCTGCACTTCCGAGACACGATGGCCTCCTCCTCCTCATCCTCCTCCTCCTCTTCCTCTTCCTCCTCCACCACGGCGGCCAACTTTCGCTTGCGCTGGCGAGGCGCGGCAGCCGCCTTCTTCGCCGCCTTCTTCGCGGCCGCGAGCTCGTCTCGCGCTCGGGCCCATCGGGCCTCCTGCCCCTTTCGGAGCACCCTGAGCTTCGAGAAGCTCTTGTGGGGGGCGTCTTTGTACAACCGCAGCGTCAGCATCCATGTCATCATTTGTGAAATCTTTTCCCAACGTTTTGCCCTGATCTTCACTGGCAGAGCAACACACTCGTGTCGGCAAAAGAGTTATTGCAGTGTTCGCCATTTTCATGGACCCTTTCCGGGCTCAGGACGATCATCATACGCAGAGTTGAACTTCGGTCTAGTAGACCGTCGGAATCCTGGTCCAGTTCTTCGTCATTCCCTTGACGGCATAGTTGCTCGTCAGGGGGGTAAATGAACGCAGACTTGCGGATTTTCATTCGGGCATTGACTCAGCTCTCAGTAACTGCGGTTCAGCTTTTTGGATGCTCGCATCAACGCAGACTGGCCTCTACCATCGGCCGCTGTTCCATTAAGCACTCTTTTGAAGAAGAAAAATGGACAGTCGTCCAGAGAGCCACCCAGACAGTCATCCCGACCCTCATCCCGACACTCGTCTGGATACTCATCTGGACAGTCAAGTCCGGGCAGACACTAGTCGCCACAGACTATATGTCCAGCAGGTAGGATTACATACAAAGTAACACTAGGGACAGAGAGACTGGGTCTCTTTCTACAGCGGCCATTGCCTAATATGTGAAAGTGGCAGGAAGAAATGAAAAGTGCTCTACAAAACAGTCACATACCAACTTCGTCGGCAAGAGCCGGCGGTGCCTCCACGAGGAAGGCGTCGGCGTCTACGACGCCACAAGTGGTGGCGGCCGCGGGATCGGCGGCGAGGAAGGAGGTGGCGGCGGCGAGGGTGTCGAACTTTTGTCCGACACAAGTATTCGAAACAAAATAAAGAGGCATTGCTGCCGTCGGTACTTTACAATTTTTGACAGACGGGACGGATCTTCTAACAGTTTGGACGAGAATTTCGACAGACGGGACGAGGAGACGACGGTTCGGACGAGGATTCGGACAAGTATTTCGACAGAGAAGACGCTTTCAGCTTCGGTTTTTTCTTAAAGGGGGTGCCACAGAGGAGAGAAGGTGCTAGTCCTCCTCCTCCCCGGTCTCCTTCCTTAGGAAGGTTGGCATAGGTGCCCCTTCCTCGACTTGCCGGGAAGGCAGGAAGCTCCAGTTAGATCTCCTTCCTTATTGCAGAGGCAGGCTTGGCCAGGTATACCTTCCATCCTCTGGGCAGTGCTTTCGTATGAGAGGTCGACCGGCTACCTGCTTTAATAGGTAGGTAGTTGACGGATTTTGGTATCTAGGCTTGTTTATAGAAATCGAAATGGCCTCTCAGCAACGGACGTTGATATCTTACAAGAGAGTAATAATAAGCGAAAGAATCTAGTTTAGGTGAACAGGTTATTGCCTGAGAAGTAAGTTCTACCTCCTTAGGCCCTGGCCCTCTGGCTCAACCGCATCCCCTTCTTCAATGCCAACGGACGTTGTCTTCGGTTGAAAATGACATTGCCTGTGAAGATAATTGGCGTTGCTCTGGTCAACAGGGTCGTCTGGTTGGACCGTATCTTCCTCTTTAATGCCAACAAAAGCCAATACCGCTGCGACGAGGGTTTTAAATCCTATCAACCTGAGATGATGCTAGACTCATGGATGCTCTATTGTAAACTTCCTAGCGATACAAATCAGACGTCGCACTCGTCCCTGAGGGGTTCCAAGAACGTACGAGTTCAGACGTCGCTCTCGTTCCTCAAAAATTTATACGTCTCCAGCGCCTTTGCCAACTTGTTGGTGCAAGAATGATATAAGTTCAGATGTTATCCTTGAGGCGATAAAAGGATGAATATGAGGTCGGACAAGAGACTTGATGGGAGACTGGATGGGAGATTGTTCTAAATTTCCGTATCTCTAAACCCGCAGGTAGTCTTCGTCACTGACGCACCTGGTCTTGGATAGAATGCAGCACCCGTGCCACTTGCTGCCGTCCGGCTCGTCTTCAAACCTGCCAGTAGGTTTCGTCGTCGACGCCCCTGATGTTGAGGAGAACGCAGCACCCGTGCCACTTGCTGCCGTCCGGCTCGTCTATACACCTGTTAACATTTCTCGTCATTGATATTGGATGAACAAGCCACTTACTGCCGTCTGGTTCGTCTCCAGCCCGTCGATTCTCGTCGGTAACGCCCCTGATCTTGGGGAGAACGCAGCATCTGCCGCTGTCGTGAGACATAACGAGATAATCGTGGGGGCGCGAGTGGTCTGCCTGTTCACAAAGAGTTGGTTGCATCGGAACAGCGAGATCTGCCAGCCCCGTCCGTCTCATCTCTCACCACCCTCTGGTGCCTGCACATGCCTCATTCATTTCACCCTTCACCTCTCACTTCTGGTGCCTGCACTTGCCTCGTTGACTTCACTCACTACCCAGGCACCCAGATCGGCAGGTACCTGTCGTATTCACCGTCACGGGGGCTTTAAAAGGCCCTCTCTCCTCCGAATTTTCTTCTTCTTCTCTACCTCCTTCACACACCACAACCTCCTCGTCCCGACTGAGGTTGTGCAGCTTTCTCTTCCCCCTCGATACACTACATCTCGCCGTCCTGATAACTTCAAAATGGAGGATATCCATCCCCGCGCGGGACCCATCCCGGGCTCCAAGCGAATAATTCAGCCACACGAGATGTGGGCGATCACCATCAACCGCGACACCAAAGCTGTCGCTAAGAAGCCCAATGGCGATTTCCACGAAGTGCCGGTTCCCAAGGGAACTATCGGCTACGGCATGTGTGTCAGAGCAGACAAGCCCGACCACCTCATGGTGCAGCTCATCGACCCCAGTCGCAACATTCACCAAGGTAAGCGTGACGTTGGTCCTTGATAGCGAGCATTTCACTGACTTTACCACTTTTTGTAGTCTCTGTTCCTTTCCGGGATGTCGACAGCGGCTCCCGACACGCTTTCCGCACCGAGAAGCCTCGAGCACTCATCGAGCGAGCCATCCAGCCTCTGGGAACCTCTAGAGCTAACGACCTCGCCGCAAAGGCCATTGTACAGATATGGCACTCTATTCGAGACAACTTTGAGAGCCTGAAGGATCTCGGACTCAGAAAGGCGTATGTCTACGAGGACAGACTTAAGGACAAGGCCAAGCTTCGGGATTCCCTCACTGAGTTGATTGCATGTATGTACCCCGATATCCCCGTTTCTCCTGACTTGTTCTAATACTTTCATAGCCTTCACGGACGATACCTGGAATGTCATCAAAGACGGATGCAACATTCAAACCCTGCGTACGATCCGGCCCGTCGACTCTCAGTACCCCGCCATGGACGAGAATATCAGAATTACCACGATCTATCTGATGCTCTACCCAATGCGTGCCTACCTATCTGCGGACTCGGGAGAGTTTGGCAAGTACGGCGGAAAAACTCTCTCGAAACCCCATGTCCGGAACGTCGCCCACACCGCCGACTTCAACAACCCAAAGGTCAAGTTGAAGCACTACGAGATGGCGCGAAAGTTCGGCAATGAGCACAAGGTCATGCTTCCCATGATCAGGTTGCAGGAGGCCGGCATCGACATGGTTGCAATGGCCGAGACAACAATCTGTTGCCTCTTCGCAACTTGGAATGCCGGCACATACGCCGCCAAGCCGACCTCTGGCAAGGTCGATACCGACGCCACTAGACGACGGGAACTCATGGCACTGTTGAGGGACATTTACACCAAATCTCTCGAGGAGGTCGGTTACCCCAAGCTCCGTAGAACGGGACTCAACTGGGATTTGCCCCTCGAAGATGGAAAACTCGACCGCCGCGAGTGGCTCTGCTACAAAGTTACCAACCCCGAAGGACGACGCATGTCTCAGTTCCGAACACGGGCGAAGGTCAGAAACGACAGAGGCAAGGATATCTTTCAGATCAGATTCACTATGAGCCGCGAGAACACCGATGATCAACGCTTCTGGTGGATCAGACACACCTTTGAGGTAGATTCGCCCCCTCCCATTGGCACGCCTCTAGTTGTGACCGTTGAGTCGATGGATGACGGCAAGCCTCACCAGACTCCGTGGTTTCTTGGTCCTCGCCATGGCGCATGGGACAACTTCCACGAGCTCCACTCCTTCAGCCTGCGTGTCGAGTGGTATGACAAGGACACCGACAAGTGGTATGCGTTGGCATACCGGCAGCACCAGTATTTTGGTAAAAAAGCGAAGTTCGTGAGCCCGTTCGATGACAAGTACAGCTTCGTTGGCGGGGACCTCAGCTACAACTATCAGTGGATGTACGCCACGCGCATCTTGCAGTTCATTCACAACCGCCAATACGACAACCCTCCCGAGTTCATGGGAAAGATCAACTTCGCTGGCGTCAGAATGGTCGTCTGGGACCACATGGCTCAGTGCGTCAGATACATCCCCAGGGATCATCGCCCCGTCTGTGAACCCCCCAAGCGCGTCACTTTCGTGGAGAATTGGAACGCAATCGTGAACGCGTGGCCGAGTGTCTACGTCGGAAAAAAGCCCCCGATGTCGGATCGGAAATGCGCTGTGTCTTGGTGTCTCACCTTGCAGAAGCTGCCCAACAACAAGACTGCCAACTGGTGGCCCATCAAGGGTGAAGACATCGACCCCGCCGAGATCGACACATCTGAACACTCGGCTGAGGAAGTCGCCGAGCACACCTGTTGGATGTGCTGGGTCCTTTACCGCCGGCCCTGTGTGTGGGTGGGAAAGGAAGAGTTTCATGAAACCTACTACACCAATGGCCGCAACAAGCTGTACTCGCTGCCTACCTACCCGCTCCTCGGTCCGGGTCTGAACAAGAAGCCACAGGTTTTCGAGATCCATCCCCGTAGTCCCCAAGACGACTTCTACGGTCTCAAGGGGGAGCTTGACGAAGAGGAAGACGAGGAAGACGAGGAAGTCGAGGAGGGAATGGATGTAGATGCCTAGTCGTCCGAAGCATAGGATCGGAATAGACACATCAGGCAGGCAACTGCATACTAGGAGGACGTAATGTGGGGATGGTGGCCTCGGTATGACGAAACAAGATCTCAAGATCGGAACTTGGCGTTACTGTTTTCAGATAAAAAGATAAAATACCAAAAAAAAAAATGACACGGCAACATTCGGATCTCTTGCATGTGATGTATTCGGTCGTCTCTGGCTTACAATGGACTGGCTTGGACAAGATGCATCCATCGCCTTGGGTGCAAATCACTTGCTGTGCGAACCTTTATAATGTCGTACACACGACCGAATCTAGCCACCCTCAGCACAAAGCGCCGCACTGGCCTTTTCTTCATAAGCTACCTAATCTGCCTGACACACATGTCCAACGAAAGAGTTCTTGAGACGGGACGAGTTTGGAGAACGAAATGGTATACACGAAAGGAGAACACGGGATACGCATACAAAGAAAACCACACATCCGAGCGCCACTGCTCCGTCAAGCCGACTCAACCTTGGGGGTCGGCCCCATCAACCCATTGATGCTTGCGCTCGTCGGCGTCTTGGTCTCCCCCGATGCCGCGGCGGGGCCGGAGCCGTTGGCCGTGGGGACGGCGCCCTTCTTTTCATCCTCTCCGCTGTCATCGTAGTCTTCATCAACGTCCATCTTCCGTGCCGCGCGTTCCGGCTCATTCGACTGAGGAGGCCGGGGGGCTGGGGTATGCTCGATCGGGGGCCGTTCCTCGGCAGGGTACTCCTTGACGCCAGGAGCCGGCCCGGAGGCTGGTCCGGGACCGTTCTGCGCGCCGTCGTGGAGAAGACTCTGCATCGGCGCAGCGGCCGATTGCATCGGCGGGAGGTGGTTGGAGGGCATTGGGTGGCTGGGCGGGTGGTGCGCCGCCTCCGAGGGGTGGTACCCGTCGTTGGCATGGCGCTGGTCCTCGCCTCTGCGCATGTCGTCCGCCCTCCTCTGGTCCTCCGCGCGGCGCTGATCTTCGGCACGGCGCTGGTCCTCGAAGCGGCGGGCCTCAGACGAGTTGCGGCGGTACTGGTCCCGAGGACCCGGGGGGGTCGACGGCCGCCGAGGGCGGACGTCATCCAGTCGAGCCCGGTTCTCGTCGTTGGCCGGGCGCTTGTGAGACGAATCCTCCTCCCACTCGCGCATGCGCTTCGGGCCCACGGAGGCGGGACGGTCATGTTCGTTGCGCTGCGCTGCAGGGTCTGCGGCAATCGCGCCGGGAGGGGGCGGTGGCGGGGCACCAGCCTCCATGGGGCCGGGGGTGGGGCCGTCAGGGTGATGACTGTACGGCGGCGGCGGCGGCGGCGGATGTTGGGGGTATGCCGACTTGGGAGAGGGCATGCGGTTGTCATGCATGGGCCTTTCGCCAGGTCGAGGGCTGTTGGTGCCGCGGAACTGCGGCGGCTGGCTGGGAGGGCCGTTGGGCCCCGCATTCATCGGCGGCATTTGAGCAGAAGACTGCTGAGAGTAGTTGGGGTTAATGGTGCGCGGCGCCGAGGTGGGAGCACCCTGAGGCTGCTGAGGAGGCTGCGGCGGCCCGGAGTAATGCGACGGCGGGCTGGGCATCCGACGGATCGACTCCGGATAGGGCGGCCGGCCACCATGCTGCTGTTGCTGCTGCTGCTGCTGTTGTTGTTGCTGCTGCTGCTGCTGCTCCTGCCTGGGGCTAGGCTGACGCGGCATAGGAGGAGCAGGCCCGCGGAATGGCTCACCGCGCTGCTCGTAAGGGTTGGGGGGCTGCGGAGGGGGGTTGATGTCCGCGAGTCTACCCCAGCCGTTGCTGCCAGGACCGCCGGGACCGGGTGGTGGCGGTGGCTGCTGTCCACCCTGCTGCTGGGACTGCGGAGCAGAGCTTCCCCACTGGGGTGCCGGGGGACCAACTTGATATGCTTGAGGGTGAACATCGGCAGGCTGAGGAGCGCTGGGGGGTTGCCCTCCGTTGGCGCCGCCGTTCCTCAGCAGCTGCAGACGCGCTTTGATGTGAGGGTTCTGCGGGTCAAGCTCCGCGGCTCGCTGGTAAGCGTCAAGCGCGTCGCTGATTTGGTTGTTGCAAGACTCGTACTAAGCGTTGGTTAGCAACGGTATCATTCACGGTAGTCTGAAGAGTTGCAAACTTACCAGCGTGCCCAGGTCATACCAGACTTCGGAGATGAAGGGGTTGAGCCGAATGGCACGGGAATAAGCGTCGAGAGCATCGCGGTACTGGTTGATCTGGTAGTATAGCACGCCAATGGAGCACCAGAACGTCGGGTTTCTCCCATCGCGATAGACGGCCTGCTGGTACGCCTCGTAGGCCTTGGGGTACTTCTGCTGGGACATGTAGCAGCGACCAAGCAGGTACCAGCTTTGGGCGTCGCCTTGGTCGGCGGCCACCGACTTCTCCAAAAACTCAATAGCCCGCTCCTGGCTTTGGAAGCTACTGCTTTGTTGGTGGTGAAGCCAGCCGAGCTGCTGCAAGACCTTTGCGTGGCTCGGGTCGCGTTCGAGGACTCTTTGGTAGGCAGCCTTGGCGCTGTCGTACTGTGTCCTAGGTTAGCAACGGGGACGTTTGTCGAGAACCAGAATCGAATACTTACGTCCTTCTGCTGTTCGTGGACATGGCCGATCTGGAACCAAATGTCCTCTTCCGTCAGGGGAGGAGGCGGGGAGTTGACAATGTACTTGAAGCACTCGAGACTTTGGCCGTACTTTTGCTGTTGCTTGTATATGATGCCGAGACGGAAGTAAATCTCGTTGGCCTTTTCAAAGTCGGGCTGCATCTGCATCACCTGCGAGAAGGCCTCTTCGGCGTGCTCCAGAGAGCCGTATCTGTCATAAAGGATGCCTATGCCGTACCACAGCTTGGGCTCCTGTGCCGTGTTAGTGTTTGAGAAACCCACAGAGCCGGAGGCAGCGCTACTAACCCTTGGGCTCCGCAAGTTGACCAAGGCAGACTGGTAGGCGGCGTAGGCCTGCTGCAGGTCGTCCATCATGAGATAGCAGTGGCCTGAGAGCAGTTAGCAAGTCGCGTTCGTCGGGGCGCGTTCGGGAGCGTGGTGCATGCGACACGTACCCAAGCTGCCCCAAGCCTCGCCATTGGTGTTGTCAATCTTGAGAATCGCCTGCAGGTAGTCGACGGCCTTGTGGAACTCTTCGCGGGTGCGCAAGATCAAGCTGATGGCATTCATTGCCGCCACGGACTGCGGGTTCGCCTGCAGCGCCCGGTCGTAGGCCTTCATGGCCTCCTCGAGGTTGCCGAGAAGCTCGGCGAAGCTACCTGTATCGGTTGTTAGAGAGTCGTGCACGCGCGCGGTTTGTCACGGTATGCTTACCGATCTGCATCCAGACGGCCTCGTTCATCAGGAGGATCTGGCGCGAAGGCGCATAGTTCTGGCCTTGCTGCATCCCCGGCGGCGGAGGAGGCCCAGGAGGGCCATGCTGTTGTCCCTGCATGGCCATGGTCGGCGACGGGTGATGGTTGGCCATTGTGTTTTGGGATGGATGAGTACTCGGCGCGCGCCGTCTGTTGCGGGTCTACGCCGATGGTTGTTCGACGATGATCGCGCAAAGGGCGGCGGTGGGAACTGCGACCAGGTCCTGATTACGGAGAACAAGACAATAAAAATCCGACAAAGACTAAAGACACCGACGTGGGTCGACCCGGTCTTGTTCTATTGAGATGTCGTTCGAAAGGTGGTGGACGTTGTTGCGACGGCTCGAACGGATTGAGGTTCGACGTGCAACCCGTCAACGGGAGGAGGCTGGGCGACAAAGGGTCGGAGGCGACGACACGCCCAGAAAATTACAAGGCAAATCAAACAACAAAAATCGTGACGATGAGCCGATCCGAAAGGGCGGGCAGGCCCCGAGGCAGCACAATGATGATGTTTGGAAAGAGAGGGATATGAGACCCGACGGCGATCGATTGAAGCGCCCCCCGTTATAGCTCAGAGCAGAGTCGGAGATGGGGGAAAAAGGCGAAGAAGGAGAAGTTGGGAGGCTGCGAGAGTTCCCAAGTCAGGTTCCATCATCTCTGTCCAACTCCCCTTACCCATCAATAAGTCCACGGCATGGGGCCCGCCTTTTCCCAAGCGAAACGACACCGGCCTAACCCCCCTGCCCGCTGCTTTTTATTTAAGTCGATGCCGGGGATGGTCGATGTGGGGCATGGGAGGAGGCGCAGGTACGTATCTTCACACTCATCTCATCTCAGTAGCACCTTGGCTAGCGCACCTCTGACTGGAGCCGATACCCATGCCCACGCCCACGCTTCTCACGCTTCTGACGCCCATGGCCCACGGCCCATGGCCCACGCCCACGCCCTCTCACCCACGACCGACGCCCCATGCCCGCTGCCAGGTCCAGGTACAGATTTCATGGAGGCGGGCGGCGGGCACTCCCACTCAACGCAACAGCAACAGTCGGTCGCCGCCCCTTCCCCCTTCCTTTCGGAGGAGGGCTTTGGTACCTACCCCCCTGGTCGCTTGGCTCCTGCTGGTCCGGAATGGGGAACTGAGAGGTGGGTAAACGTCCCTTGGCTTATGGAGACGTCGACCTCACTGCGGAATCCTGTGGTAACGATGTGGGCGCGGATGATTCCTCTGGGAGTCTAGCGAAACACGTCTTTGCAGACCCGGCCCCTCCTCCCCTTTCCATGGCTCCTGCAGAGCACGAGTCGACAGCTCGGCGCGTTTGCTACGTTTGTCATTCCCATCGACCCCCCCTGGCCAGTCAACTCTCTCGTGCCTGTAGCTGCATACTACGAACTATGGTTACCTAGTTGAAGGCATTGATGGAGGTTGTTAAGTAGTTGCGCGGTGAACTAATGCATATGGTATTTTCATGGTCGATGTCGGATATCGAGTGCTTGGTTCCATTGCGGCGTAGTCTGAGGCTTCTCGGTCACCCGTTATTCCGGCGAGGTTGGCGACGGTAAGCTTGACCTGCCCCTCGAATGGCACTGTCGGCCATGAGAAGACGCAGGTGAGGGTATGCAGCGCATGCTGCAGCGTAACGTGATGCAGCTGTAGACCTAGCTTAGCAAGTATGAGGCTGTCGCCACCTGTCTCCTGCGGTTTGTGCAGGCCGAAAGGTTACGATGCGATTTGGCGGTGCCGCAGGCTGTGGCAGCCGAGAGAGGGCGTTGTGGGTCAGGGAGGAGAGTCAGGGAGCGTACGACGTGTTAACAGCAAGCCGTCAATGTCGCCAGCTTCCTCAAGCGTGGCATATAAGGGTGATCTGCGGGTAGGGAGCGTCATTAATGACTTGGTTAGACATGTCATCCGCAGACAACTATGAAACAAGAGACAGCCGTGTCGCATCGCATCGCTCCGCCGTCCTGCGTGCCTCCCGGCCGCTGCGGCCGAAGAACACCGAGGGTACGGGCCCTGGGGGTGTCGCAATTGAGCCCTGGGCGCAGGTGCCTGTCCCGCAAAGTGCTATCCGGACAATCTAGCGGAATATTCAGGTCAAGTCGGAACGACAGAGCCTTTGGATGTCGGCCAGAGATGGTGTGGTGAGCGTCGCAGCGCCACCGTAAACCAGGCTGGCTCTTGGCCGACAGCAGAATCCGATGATTGCAACACATCTCCGTGAGACCCCGTCAGGAAACGGTCTTTGTTGCGACTGCTCCGGGCCAGCACATGGGCCCCAAAGCTCTTCTCCGAATAGGAGAGGCGACCGACTATCCCGCCGAGTGGGAGTGCCCAGTGCCCGCCCGCTCGCTGCCCGCTGCCCGCCTCCGAGGAGCCTGTACCTGAATCTGGCAGGCGGCCGGCGTCTCCGCCTCGGGATGACCTCGTCTCAAAGGTTGCACACACAATGGGAGGGAACATTGGATCTCATGGGCACGCGAAAGACCAGCCGAAACGCCTGTCAGAGAACGGAGAGGGAGAGCCGAAACATAATAACAGAAACGGATAACAAGTCGTGGAAAAGAAAAGGGATTAAATTACCTCCCCTCAGGAAATGGGAAACGCTGCGTTGAGGGGTTGCCGCCGCTAAACTGCATTACGGCAAACCCCACGTGTCGGGAGTTGTCAGTGTTTACCTCAGGTCTAGCCAGGTCAGGGAGGGTTTATTCACCGAAAGGGTAGCCCCCCAGGGAAGACGTTCCCAAGCCCAAGGTCCCCTGAGATGAGGTAAGGTAGCGGCCGTCGCGGCCGCTACCTTACGATGTACGCTCCTAAGCAGCAGCCTGTTACTGCAGATGACATGGTGTGGCTGGTCGCCCGAGCTGGCTGGGCAGGGCGGTGTCCAGGGCGCCGCAGATGGGTGAGCGACTGAGCGTGCATGGCCGGCTCCCCCCAAGATCCTGATCGAGGGGGTGGGAGTGGATCGCACCGTCGAAGAAATGCCAGAAGCCAAAACCGATACAAGAAAAGACGAACTTTGAGTTTGGTTCATGTCATCGCCGCGACCACTGCACCCAGAGCACCAAAAGTGACTTCATCCGTGCCGCAAATGCTCACTAGTCAGTCATTAATTACCTTCTCCCAGCTTCCCACCATTCTTCACCTGGGCCTTTGGTGATATGCCACCTACCATCCCCCCCCGTCACCTCTGCCGTCTTACTCATTCGCGGCCTCTGGTTGAGATATTCGGTTTCAGCGCCTGGAGAATGTGATGGATGGGATTATTTGTCGACTTTCCCAGACACATGGCGCGGAATCCCCCCTGACTTACGATCACTTGGTGGGAAAAGAAAAAAAAAAAAAAACCACAATGATGATATGATCAAAACCCCGATCTGTTGTATGCGAGTACCTCTGCATCGCAACAAGGCACGACGAATTGTGGGTGTGTTGGGAAATGCGGGTTTATCTCCATCCGAAGAAAGGCTTCGACACGAAGCTATCGTCAGAAGCTGCTGTGGCTGGTGCACCAGTGTTGGCGCACGTTTGGTGGGCGTCTTCCCTCTTGTGTGTATTGCGGGCTGCTCCGCCATGATGATGGGTGTTGCATGCTGGCGCTCGTGCGTGGGCCAGAGACGCAGAAAATCCAGGACACACACATGACGCGGGCACATCGGTGGGCTTTGCTGGAGACCTGCGAATAGCTCGATGGGATCCGGTCGCCGCCGCCATCGCCGCCAGACTGGAGGGGAGGTGATCATGGCTGGATGAGGGTGAGTGGGGACATTTCGAAGACAGGGTACGTACACGTACACCACGCTAGAGACGCAGCCGCTGGAGGCTTACCTGAGGTATGAGGAGCCTTCGGAGAGGAGAAGAGGGAGGGGGCGTCCCGTTGTTGGAGAGGGTTGAGGGGTGGGGAAAAGAATGCAACAGGTGGAGGGGTGTGCGCTGTGTAGCGGGGGGGTGCCCGCCGTGCCTCCTTCCCCCCAGCCTTTCGCCTGGCCCTGAGATTGATTGTATGTGCGCCCTGGTACCGCTAAATGTGCGTGTGAGGTAGTGTAGTGTAGGCGGATGCAGCCATCTCTCGCATATGCAGGCCGTTTGGGGCAGTACGATGGGTACCCGACTGGCGGCGGCGTCAAGCGCGAGGGACGGCGTAATGTGTGTGCTCGTGCATGTGTATGTGTATGTGTATCTCTTATGGGAGCGACGGATGACGGTGCTACGCAAAACGAAGATGGAGAAGGATGGCGATGGCGGGTGACGGATGATGGGTGATGGGCGACGCATGCGTGTGGGTAGAGGTAGGCACTTGCTTGCTTGACGGGAAGATCAAGTCGACAGCAAAGAAACCGGGTACCTCTGGATGGTGGGTGTGACGATGAAGATGGATTGAGGCCAGGTTGGCCGGTGTATTCGGACTGGATGGGCGCGAATAAGAGCGATGGCTTCGTGTGAAAAACCAAATGCGAGGCAATCCGGATACCTAAGGTACCAAGATGGATGGATAGTACCAAGAGGCTAGGGAGGTTAGCAAAGGGGCACGGGCCTTACGATACAATTCTGTACTGACAAGACTGCGGGCGGATAGGAAGAGAAGAAAGGAAAAAGGCACGTTCCCCGCGGCTAGGCCGTACGTACCTTGCCTGCCTATCCGTACAGTATTCGTACGTGCATGTCTGGCTGGCACCAAGGTTCCGCACCCTTCCACGGTGCTTCGCCCAACCCGTCGTCGAACCTGACGTGCCACCGCGGAGACTGATCTGACTCCTTGGCGTTTTCTGTGGTGTGTGGCACACCGCACACTCCCTGGAAGTCTGTGGGACGGGGGGAGTCTTTTCGGGGTCGAGTGGCACGGCATGTAGCGGTTGGGTCCACCCATGTTTCTTCTGTCCTCCTTCTTTCCCTTACCCTTCCCAACAGGTACAAGCGGCAGCGCCCCCCCCGGCAGTCCGGATATTTTCTGACTTTTCTGGTTTCTGTCTTCGTACCGTCCGCCCGTCGCTCATAACCCTGGCCCCCCTCCTCGCCTTCGCTCTCTCTCGCTGCTGGTCTGGTCTGGGCTGAACCGGGAAACGAACAAAGGGAAACGTTAAGCGGTACGTACCGAGTCTGCAGGCACCGACTCTTTCCTCTGCCTCGCGCTGCTTGCCGACATTCGGGCCGTGACGAGACCGAGAATTCAATCCAAAGGATAGGGACACTCGAAAAGGCTCACGGCGACAGAGGACTAACATCACCAGCGGCCCTTCTTTGCCTTCGATTGTCATGACGGCCACCGCCACCGCTGCTAGCAGGGACGATGAAAATGCCCTCCACATGAGGCTGAAAAAGTTGATTACCCACGGGACACTGCGTGCGATGGTGCCTCGCGACCGAAAGCAACAAATGTAACGCACAAGTCCGCACCCAATTCTCTAGGAACCACCAGCGAATTTAGGCTACCTATCGGCCCCCCTTTTCTTTTTTTCCTGGGCGCCGACAGCAGACAACGGGCGTGGTCCGCATCCTAATTCCACTCAGCCCAAGCAAATGGCTAGTGCCGCACTCTAGCGATGATATCCCTCCCCCCCCCCTCCCCAATCATGTACGTAAGTCGTAACGCTCCTCGGGCCCCATCATGCGGTGAAGGTAAACGGCGGCGACTAAAAACTCCAACTCCACAGGAGGACTCGGTCCTGTCGGCAACCACTACACGTGAGCTTGTCTCCAACATGACGAGCCTATCCCCGACCGCCATGGACGTTCTCCGTCGCAAACCGTCCCATCTCGCGCGTTGGCTACGCAACACACTGGACTGGTCCTCCCAGTCACCATACCGTACGAACCTACGCGTTTGTCGCATCGGCCACACTTCCTCCGTGGCCCCAACCCAAGACTGCCTCATCTCTTGTCTCTTGAGTCTCGAGAGCCAATTCGCGGACGAAAAGAAAGTGCCGCAAGGATGTGTGCAGATCGAATCGCTCGGCGCAAAGCGCGGACATCTCGCGTTCCCCATCCCACCACCGCCGCATCAATTCATGGTACGACACCGCTGCCACGATGCCCGAGTCTTGGCGTTGGGGTCTGGCCAAAGGGATGCGAGAAGACGCAAGAGTCCCCGATGCAGGGCGGTTTGCCAGCTGCAGCCAACAACCCCGCCGCAGCCTCAGCACTGCAGGCTGCTGCTTGGGCGGCTTCTGCCTGTATGCTTGTGTTTATGCTTGCCGACGAATTCAATCGGGGCCATGCCACAGCGGCGCGGGCGCACATTCCTGCGAGGATTGTGGAACATGGGAATCAATTAAAAGGTGAGACAGATGATGCAGCCAGCCCAAGCCAGCCGGCGGCCCAGACAGAGCGCTCCGAACGGGATGCCACACCTCCAGCTCCTCGGCAACCACACGAGCCACAGACACCCAGGGCTGCACGCGCCACGGGGAAGCCGACTCATCCAAAGCCAAGAGCTTCATGAACAGAAGCAACCGGGACCCAAAAGCCAAGCCGAGCCGAGCCAGACCCCAAGACGTGGCCGATGTCTCCCTGTTTGGTTCAGCCCCCTCCCCCCCCTCTCCCACTCAGGGCTCTCCGGATGGGTATGCTCAGCGGCTATGGCTCAATTTCTCGTTCACCTCATACACGACATCATCGCCAAATCAGCGCACCAGACTGCCAACCACTGCGAGAGCACCTACTGAACAAGGCGTGCTGTAGGTGGAGCACCCACACTCACCTCGCCGTCCCCTCCCCGCCTCGAAACTTTCAACCCCAGCTGGAGCACGTTTTCGCAGTGATTGGCCCGACCAGCCAACGCTACATCGGCAGAAACCTTTTTCTTCCTAATTTTTAATTTCTTCATTATCCTTTCCCTCTCGGGCAAAGACGAAGAGCAGGCCTTTCTCCACCCTTAACCAAGGCACGCCACAGGCACCAGTACGTACCCGTAGATCGGCGGAAGCTGTCTTTGTGATTGGCATGTTCCATATTGGCCCAAGATTCCAGGCACTCAAAGTCTAGGCGATTTGACGCGTCTGATCCTTTCCGAATGATCTATCTGTTCAACGAGGGCGCACTGAGAACGCCGAAGTAGTTGACGCCGATTTGTATCGCAAGTACTCGAGATGTGAGCTTTTGGTCGATTATCATGCCAAGACATTGGTAATTCTCTCCTCTGGTGGACATGCTCTCCCTCGGGACTGTGTGTTCGATCTAGTCGACGCCAAGAGGCGGCAGTGATTCGGCGCCCAAACCACCGGGCGTACGCAAGTCGATGTGTTGAGACTTGAGCGAACGCATGCGCCACCTTGGGCCGCATTGACTGAAGACACCTTTTCGATTTGCTTCATGACAGTGAAGAGACGCAAGATGTTGGGATTGAAGGAATCATAGAATAGTAAAACCAAGAGAAAAAAAGGAAGGGGAGGGAAAGACCAGACGACCAGGGAATCCCAATCACGCCCTCTACCCACGGCTGTGTCATGCAGAGGCGAGCTGCCCCTCCCCCCGGGTTCATGTGTCATGTTCGGAGAGTTTCTGACATTTCCACCGGACGCTGCGGATCGCCGTCTCTCATCCATGTTTTGACAGCCATCCCGATGACTCTTGCAAGGCATTGATCATCCAAGGATTCGCATAACGATATGGATTACTAGAGCACGGGTATAGGCATACGTGAAGCCTGCTCGCCTTGTTCCCCGTTTCTTCGATGAAGCTTCATGGTACGAGAGGCCCGTCACCACAAGAAATTGGGGTGGGATGAGACATATCCGAAGGGGAGACGAGGGGAAAGTACGGACGTTTGGCAAAAAAGGGATGAGTTTCTCCCCGGCTCGATAAACGTCCGCGTTCGAAACATGACACTCGATCAGTCGATGATGCGCGCCTTCACACAGTTTGCGTACTATGATAGGTTGCTTTCCTTGCACTCTTTCGTCGCATTCGTCTCGTTTTGCAAACTCGTTCCGGAAACTTGCCCCTTTTGATCCATACACATCCAAACCATCTTGAACACCTGCCACACAGCCAAGGCCGTCCCACTGCCCGCCCTCGGGCTACTCAACACACGCCACACTGACATGTCTGCGGTAGCCCGTTGCATGTTGGTGACAAAATAATGGTTTCTTTCCTTCCGCACTCTCTGAGTTCCTCCGATGCGCGCTTGGGTCACGAGAGATCGACACAGCTCAAACGTTCCCCGGCTCCCATGTCCCGCAACTCTAAATTCCACCAAGGCTGAACTGTTGGAGAGAGAGAGAGAGTGTGTGTAGTGTGTGTGTGAGTTTTCTCATATAAAAGAGGAAATGACATCCTGATATTGTTGCATTCTTCGAGGACCCAAGACCGCGTCCCTCGCTGGAACGAAACGGCCGTTTCCCTGGCCTTAGTACACACCAGGTCAGTCCGAGCGTTAAGGTACGTCTCGTGACGTGACTTGCAACCTCAATCTTGGGGAAAACCTACGTTCCGGATGTCGGAATCGAGGGTGTGAGGGGGTGCGCGCACTGGAGAACGTGGGACAGGGACCCTTTTTGAGGCGAACGGACAAACGAACAGACGAAATGGAAGCAGTTGGAGAAAAATTGAATATATCATATCAAGAAAAGGGGGGGGGGAAACATCTTTCTGGACGTTTCTCCCCGCAGAGTGTTCAGGGTGGAGGGCGCTCCCCGCAAATCTGGCTACCTGGCTCGCTGGGCACAGGCCGGGAAAGCTTCGAGACAGCCGCCGGCGATTTAAACAGATTTGATGGGCGCCATTGCTATCTTGGTTGAATGTCTATAGAGTACCTACATCGATACTTCAAGGCTCTAGACCCAGTGAGGCTGGTTCCCAGGTGCCCCTACTTCGAAGACCAATCAGAACAAAGTGACGTGAGGTCGATGCAATGGTGCTGGCAGTCGTTGCTCAACCACGCGCTTGAAACCAACGTGGTCCTCGACTAGTAGGGGTCGGCCAGAAGTAACCCCCCCCCCCTTCGCGGCTGTCGGCCGCAGTAGAAAGACCCGTGATACACAGGTTTTCGAATTTTCTAGTGACGCAACCTTCACCAAAACCGACATACAAATCGGTCCTTCGCCTTTTGCTTGGATCTGCTAGGATGGAGGGACGGAAAGGGGGGGGGGGCCTTGGAGCTCCGACCACACCGGCATCCGTCGCCCCACGGACCGGCGATCGCGTGTGTCAGTTGTGGACAAAATAAGAAAGGACCCGGTGACGGACAGGAGGCTACCGGAGAACAACGGGCAGCTAGTACCGCGAAAGGAAAGAGAGGGGGAATGGGAGAGACGGGAGAGGCCGGGAACGAGCGTCCCAATAGTCCGAGAGCCGCTAAAACTCATCTTACTCCCTTTTCACTCTTTTTCGACACCGCAGACTCGGAACCCAGCAGATCGAGCCTCCTTGTTTGATAGTATTCCTCCTTTGGGGCGTCAGTGGAGTAACCGTCCGAGATAGTCAGTAGGCGTAACATGATGCAGATACGTGGTAAGCCGATTAATGAAGCGCGCGGACGTTGATGACCCGACGCCTGACAAGGGAGACAAAGGAATACTATTATTCTAGACATGCATCATTTCGAATTCCCACCCTTTGGATGAATCGTAACACACCGCATTTTCCTGCGTCGCCGCTCGTACCCCTACACAAACTGACCCTCTCGCGCAATCAAGGTATCCATCTGTAGACGCCGATGGCAGACAAAACTAGAACCCGGCATCAGAAAAAAAAGGTCCCCTTAATTCAACACATAAAGAGTACATCTTCGGTCGTTTCCATTTGTCGCCCACCGCCGCTGCTTGTCCAATCACCTGTCCGGCCCATAGACCGGAATAAAGAAGAACCGAATTCTCTGGTCGAAGTGTGACTCCCCTCATCACGACGCGGACTTCTCGTTCGAGTCCTGCTCGGGGTGGTAGTTGGTCTCTCCCAGCATCGCCGTCGGCTCCGTGGTCATGGCCGTCTGCGTATTGGGTTGCGGCTGCGTGTGTACCGTTGGGCCGGTGGGCTGTTGTGCCGGCGGTTGTGACGAGGACTGGGCCGCTGCGCTGCCGGCTGTGGCGGCGTGTAGTCTCTGGTCCAGCGTCTTGAGTGCCAGCGCTCTTCTGCGCTCCGCCTCGGCTCTCGCACCGCCGGGGGCGCTTCTCTGGATGTAGTGGTTGCCCCGCCCCGTCGAGCCGTTGTCTGAGAACGGGGTGCATATCCGCATCGCGACCAGCACCTCAAAGATCTGGGCCGCAACGGTTGCCACGAACGGCTTCACCGGCGCAGGGAAGAACTCGGCAAACGCAAATGTCTCGCTGGCATCTCCTCGGAGGGCAGTCGGCTGAGAGGAGTCGAGATCGGGGAAGACAGTCTTATAAAAGCGGAGGTAGGTCCAACTCGTAAGGAAGCCGCTCAGAGCAAGGGAAAACGAGGCGGTCGTCAGGAGCGGCGTGAGAGACAGGACGAAGACGATGCCGAGGTATAGCAGAGGAAATCTCGGAACTCGAAGGGACAGAATGCCGCGGAACAGAGTGACGGTATGCGCCGGGACGAGCTGGCTGAATGCGACAAGGAAGGAGATCTGCATCGGGATCGTGCCGCCGATGACAGTCAGTCTGTTTGTTGAAGCTTGATTAGTTTCTCCACGACCTGAGCAGCAGAAACCTCCAACTTACGTCCAACGCTCATTCCTCGTCAGGGAGAAGAAGATGATCATGAGCGCAAAGGTCAAGGTGTTCGGGACCAGAGCCGTGATGGCGACGAATTTGGCCAGTTCCGCCGAAGACCAAGCTCTCTCCAGGTAGCGACCTCCCTGGTAGATTGTGACGCAGGCAATCGCGAGCGTGAATATGTTGTTCTCGACAAGCGTTGAGGTCAAGAAGGTCCACGGGTAAACAAGGGAGAGCTGAGGGATGAGCGTCAGATACGGTATCACGATCTCAGACGTCGCGCTCCATTGTCGATAGCGGATCGCAGCGCTCAGAAAGGACTGCACAACGAGCGCGGCTAGCAGGCCCCGGGTGACCGGCGGGATGTTGATTCGAGGCGGCATTTTGGGACAGCTTCCAGTCGGGACGGTGGACGTCAACAGGTCATTTAGGGTGGGATCGTGACAGGACAAGCTCGCTTTTTGGCCCTTCAGATATCTGGTCCGTCGAGCCTCATCCAAGGGACACTTGGACGTGAGCGGTAAGGCGCCCTAGGGGTCGTTTCAGTGGGTCTTGAGGTGACGGATCATAGTCGCCCCGATGGTGACAGAGAGGCTAGTCCCGCCTGGGCCAGGAGCAATAAAGCTTGGCGCAAAGGCCAGCGCAGATGGGAAGTGATTGGGTCCCGCAACCCGTTATATGGACCCGGGCAAAATTGACGCCGGCAGCTTGATTTCCCACCAGCTGAGGTACGTATCAATGTTTGAGCCACGTTCCCCCCAGTCTCCCTCTCGTGCCACGAAGATGCACCTTTCTGGATGTCAAACATTCACAGTGAACGAATGCCTCCAGAAACTGGACTCTTTTTGGCCGTCCGACTTTCGGTTGATTCAGAATCGGACAGCAGCAGCGCACGAGGATGAGCAGTGGCGACGCACAAGCAGCACGAACAGGCCCCAGAGTTTTCCCATCTGCAGGGCGAGGACGATGAACGGAGTGGGAGGGGGGCGTGGAAGGTGTTCCACTGGTGGATCCAACAAGTCTTCGATGTGGTCGAAACGGGGAGGGAGATCTCGTGGTTCCATCCCTGCAGAGCTCCCAAAGGTACACTCTTGGTTCGGTTGAACACCAGCCCAGTCCGGCCGTGCCAACTATAGCCAGAAGCCGCCCGCCCTTTCCCACAGGTGCCACCGTCCCGTCCGGCTTCTCGGCAGGAAGCCTTGTTTATTTTGCTTCCGCATGGTCAAGCTCAGAGGCCATATCGATTAGATCTCGAGGAGTGTTGCGGCGGAGGACAAGACACGCCTCTTCGACGGGCTCCAGAGGGAGATTTGGCGAGAGAGAGCGAGTGTCCTGAACTGACGGGAAACACTGACTCGGGAGCAAGGCCCCTGCACACCTTCGGACGGTGCCGCAAAACCTCAGACGGCTCACCCAAAGACCACCAGAAAAGCTGCCAAATCGCTCGTCGCGCGACCAGGTTGGCTAGGTCGGTTGAGAAGGAGACGCCGTTGCTTTCGCCACTGCATCATCAAACGACAGGAGAAGACTGTCGATGAGGAGCAATCGCCGCCACCAAGTCGGCCACCTGTCATCGGTGCAACGGTTGTCACCTTGCCCAACTCAGTCTGCGGCTGACGGCCGACAGTCGACGAACCCCAGCCCTCACCATCAAAATACCCCAGACCTTGCGGCGGCATTGCTGTGGGACGCATGTCGCCATTAATTAGACGGCTTCGGGACAGCGAAATGGTAAGAGCATCGAGCACAAGCACAGCACAAGCGACAGCGCCAGCATCAACTGAGTCTGTGCTGCCAGGATGCAACCTCGGGGTGATCTCTGTGTGACCGTCCTGCCTTTCCTAGGGGCGTTTCCGAGCCGAACGCCAGAACGCTAGCCAACGTCGACAGGAGGAGGTTCGGCCACAAAACAAGGTCCCATTCGGTTTGGACTGGTGTGTCCGGTGTGTGACTGCCCAGCGATGATGGTCACAGTCAGGCGGTGGCAGGGGGCCCTGAAGAAGTCCCCGGAGCTATTAAAGATCGAAGGCCATGCAGCCATCACATCCTTGCCCACACCCACCCACAGGCGCGCCTCGCAACCAGCGGTTCCCGCCAGGGAAGACCCCTTGATGGGCAATGCCACGTACACACAGGAGATGACCTCGCGAGCAGATAGGAGGAGGGGAGAGCGGAGGACCGAGCAAGAAAGATGAGGGATGTGGAATCGAAAACTACAATGCCTTTTCTTCCCCATCGATAGACTCACTTCCCAGCAACCCTGACAAAGGGAGGCTTCCTCCTCCGGACTCTGACCTTTGTGCCTCCCCCCCCCGGGCTTGCTGCTGTCATGATTGGAATCCCCCACTCGGCACCGTACCTTGCCTTGCCAATCAAGGTTTTGAGGTACGTACACAACGGGCAAGAATTGGAAACAGACGACAAACCGCCGCCTGTCTGCGCGGGCTGCAGCCCCAAGAGGCGCGGCCCTCTCTCGGCATTAGCCTCTAGGGCGATGGCAGTATGGGGCAAAAATCAGAAGAAAAAAAAGAACACAAGGTACGTACCCAGCCAAATTGTGCATGCAGGCCAGGCCGTGCTGCCATCACAAAGATGGTTGGGAACCTGGGTGACGACGTACGTCAGGACACAGCACCAGACTCAGTGCGCCAGACAAGCATGTGTGGCCCGGCGTTGGTGCCGGTGCTTGTCTCGTCTTCTCTCTTCGGGGCCTGGCCCTGCAGCGTTGTTTCCCGCGTGTCTGCCCTGTTGATATTCTGCTCTTTGGCTTTTGTGGTTACGGCTGGGGGAAAGGACCAGAATCCACAGGTAAGAAGGATTCGGGACGGTTAGACGGCTCTCCCTCCCTCTCTCCTTCTCTCTCTCTTGCGCGCGCGCGCGCCATCTGCTCCTCTGGGCCCCGACCGGCAAGGTGGGGATGGAAAGCGGCATCATCGACGACGATACAGGGATGGATGCCGGAGTATGGAGGAGGCAGGCCATCATTTGTGATACACAGAGGCTACATTCGACTGGCGCAGATGCAAAGGAAGCGACGTGCGGTGAGCGTGCGCACTGGACAGACATGACGGACGGCAGAGTCAGATGTTTGAATGGCCGGCAGATCAGGCCCGGGATGAGGGTAATGTCAGAAACCGGGGAGCTTTGCCTTATGTAAGGTGGGTTTCGAGCGCGGCGGCCTCGACATTCCAAGTCCCAGGTGGCAGCCAGCCAATCCGTGCAGCCCATCTCTCCCGCCCTTTTGTACTTTTCAATGTATCTATTTGAATGTACATTTTCGTACTCCCAGTCATTCCCACAGTTCAACGTCGCCAGCCTTCCAGCCCTTCCATCCACTCCAGTCTCCAGCTGTCCGGCTGCCTGCCAGGAAGAGCCCGGCATCCACAGTGTCTTGCTCGTTCCGGACCCCTGAAACGATCGAGTTTTTCTTTCTTTCTTCGGGTGCGTCACGCAAGTCAAGCTGTCGATACTCAGACGGATAACCGACGTGCCCAGTTACGTTGCTCAGTTCACGGTGGCCAGAAGAAGGACATGATCGCTTCCCAGCGAAGAGGACCAAAAATGTGAGCGTCGTCAACAATAAGGACTTGCATCGGTAGAATTCCCCGACCACGCTCGCATTGTACCACAACGCGCGGAGAAGCCTGGTGAGAAGCGAGCGAAGCATTATTCCCGTGCCCCCACCCCGTCTCTGCCCTTTGGGATCGAGAGATAAAAAAGCCCGCAGGTCACGCAACATTAGCAATGTACGGACTGGTACCTCGAGGCTTCCGACGGCTAAGGAGCGGTACGGCAGGGTACCTCACCTCAGGCGCAAGGGGGGCTGCATTATGGACTGGGTGGCCAGGACCACCTTCAAAGTACACCCGAGGAACCCTGTCCTTTCGACCTGTGGCTTTTGAGTGGAAGCCCCAAACACCCCCAAATTCGATGGACCACCGCAACAAATTGGCGGGCGGGACCACGGGATGGGCAGAGAATCATCGTTTTCTCAAAGTCTTACCCGCACGTTCTGCCCCGAGCACAAGCATACAGAGTGCATCCCGGGATCCATACGAAGAAGGAGACGATCCTTCTCTTCGGCCAGCCAGCTTCAAGACGGCGTAGATCCGGCCAGAGGGATATCCACAGGGGACAGGAGGAGGTGGTGATCACGGCCAATCACTCCCCCCAAGCAACAGACATTGAATGAATAGTTGCCTGTTTGCCCTCTTGTCATGTCCGTTGGCTTCGATCCAACGCTGACTGGTCCGAGGAACGGTCCCAGAGGTACGCTGAAGGTTAAGTACCTTGGATCATGCACTTTGAGCCGGTTCCACTTCCGTCCGACATGACGAGTACGTACCCTCGCCTTGGGTAGGTATGCTTGTTCCTCTGGCTCCCGTCCCAGTTAATGGTAGTCTCCAAGATTGGGTGTCTGGTTGATGCTGGCTACGCTCGTTCGTTCATCAGTCTTCCCTGGAGCTCCTAAAGTCTCGTCCGGGGTCTAGGGGCCTCAAGAAGGTCCCTTCCCCCTTCCCTTCTTCAAATCCCCTGCTGCTCCCTATCCACCTGCGGCTTGGATTTGTATGCTATGCGTGGATATGTGTGTATGAGGAAGAGAGAAACAGAGAGAGATGGAGGCGGATTGAGAGAGAGAGGGGAGAGGAGTGCGAAGTGTGCGTCGCAACAGACGAGGATGGAGGCTGAGGAACAGTACGGAAAGGTCGAACGCAAAGGTACCTCTCTGTGGGGACGAAGATGGAGAAGAAGTGGTCGATGGTGGCATTGGCTGGGGTGATGGTTTGGCTGCAAATGCCAGCATCAGTGCCAGTGCCTTGACCGTCGCGCTCCAATCCACCATGTGCTGCGTGGCCAAGTGCAGCGCATATTGCAATGCGAACGTGAGAGAGAGACGCACACAGAGAGAAGCGGACGTGCAAAGAGCGAGAACAGGCGTGTGTGTCAATCCCGTCAAGTCCCAGGCGCAGTGCTGTCTCTCTCCTTCTTGCTCCCCTCCTCCACTACCACCCCCCGGGCCAGTCATTGGTAGTCAGTCACTCCTGTACCTTAGTCGCTAGCCCAGTCAATGCCCACCATTGAATCTAACTGGGCTTCTGGCGCTAGCGCCACGCCTCACGCCTGGTCTCGCCTAAACAACCCAGGTACCTTGCCTACGTACCGCCAGATTCAGATTCGCCCATCCTTCCATTTCATCCACTCTTGCGGGCTTCCTCAATCTTCAATCTTTCCTCTCATCTCGAATCGACGACTGCAAAATCGCTTCACCCTCGCCCTCGACGACGCCTTCGGAAGACGCCCGCGCAAACGCTTGATCGTCGAGTCCACGATAGAAACCCCCGCAACGAACTGATCTCAATCACGCCGCCCACAGCGGCACTTCGCGGCATCGGCATGGTCACCAAGGAGTACCTCGACTCGGACAGAGTCAACTTCCTCGTCTGGAGGTGAGTTCACCCTTTTCGCGTCTCACCCACTTCCGCCGCACCTTCACTCGCACAATCGCGCGCCTCACCCATCTCACGCCCTGCGCCTTCGTATTTCTTGCGGATTGAGATTTCTGGGAGGCTCGCCATCTCACTGCCTCACACCGTCTCTCGGCATTGCTAACGTGTTGACCTCGTCTCGATCCACAGGTATCTCTTGGAAGGCAGTACGTGATGACCGTCTGGGTACAGCCAGCGACAGCTGGTGGTGGGCCATTGCTTTTGTTTTTCTTTCTCACTAACGCTTGCAGACTACCGAGAAACCGCAGCCAAATTCCAAAAGGAATGGCACATTCAGCAACCTCATCGCCATTTTGATTTCGCAAATCACGTCAAGAGTCATGCACTGGTGTCCATCATCAACAAGGGCCTCTGCTATCATGCCCTTGAGAGAGAGCACGCGAAGAAACTGGTACGTTGATCCACTACCTGGACTTGGCTACTATCCCTTTCTCCTTCCCTCTTTTCCCCTTTCGCTTCTTCACGTCACGGGTAATCAGTGCAGCCCGAGTCGGTGACGAGCGTGTGGGTGAGCGAGACAGTACGTGTGTGGAAGTGAGCGAACTTTGAAAAACTGACACTTTTTTTCTTCTGCGCGTGCAGGTGCCTTCAGATGCTGCGGCTGCGGCCGAAGCACTGCAGGTGGGGTTGTTTGGGCCATTGATTGCCCAACCGCCTCAGAAGATCGAAGAGGATGAAGACGCCGACGGCGAGGTGGACGACACAGAGATGGAGGTCGAAAACACTCGGAAACGCCAGTTTGACAGCCGGCCACAGCAGCACATGGTGAATGGCGGCTCACCCAGCAAGCGGCCCAGGCTCAGCAATGGGTACGAAAGCACGAATGGGGCGGATGCAGCCACGGACCCCATGGAGCTAGACAGCCACGGCGACAACAACCACGCCTATCCGTCGCCCCTTGAGGGCGAACAAGCTCCAACGCCCACGCCGAGGACAGACGGTCCCGAGCAGGGCACGCAGGTCGACAAAGTCGAGGAGCTCGCTACCGAAACCACCTTTTTGCGACTGATGCCCGATGAGAGCAGCGACAGCCGCCACAACTCCGACACAGGTGCCACGAACAACAATCACGACGGCGGCGCTCCGTCGACAACTGCGACTGCTGCTGCTGCAAGTGCAGGCGGCCCCGGAGCTTCGCCCTCGCCAGCCAACGGCGAAAACGCACCCATCCTATTGCGCTGCGAGTGGAACCCCAAGGACCCATCCATCTTGGCGGCTGCTGGAACCGATGCGCTAGCCCGCATTTGGACCCTCTCACGTTCAAGCACAATGACGCCCGCTCCAGCGACCGAGCCCGACGGTCACGTGGTTGAAATCCACCGCCCGTTTCACAGTCTCATCGACGACGAGACGCCCAAGACGGCAACGGTAGGCCAGCTCGCCTGGAACTGGGGAGGTACGGCTATTGCCATCGCGACCGAGCATGGCGACAAAGCATCGGTCCACATCTGGGCAAAGGACGGTTCGCATATCGACAAATTCGACGTCTCGGACCCCCCCGTCATCAAGCTCCGTTGGAGCCCGAGCGATGCAGCGCTTCTGGCCATTGCACCCGACAACAGCAATGGCAATGGAAACGGCGGCGCCCTCGTCACTGTCTATCATTCCCTCACCTCCAACACTCTATCCTATTTCCTGCCGAACCACGACTTGCTCAATTGGCCGCTGGACGCTGCATGGACGAGCGAAAACGAGTTCCTCCTGACAGGCGGCGACGTGATGCTGTCATTGCAATGTACCGAGACGTCGATCGTGCCGAACAAGAAACTCGAGAGCCGGGAGGACGACACCTTTACCCAGGTGGTCTACGACTGGCGCTCAAAACTTGCCGCCACCGCAAGCGACAAGGGTATCCTGGATGTATGTGTCCCGAGATGCCTATGCTGTGAGAGATCGGCTGACTCAACCTTTTTTCCTTTTAGCTCTGGGACGGAAATGGCCAGCGGTTGTCGATAACGGCCCATTCCGGCGCCATTACCGCCGTGCAGTGGCAGCCTCTTCCCGAGGACTCCCATGTTCCGGAAGACGAGCGGTTGATCGCATCCGGAGGAGATGATTGCGCCATCATCATATCCAATGCCAAGGACCCGGAGCCAGGGAAAGCCAAGTCTATCTTGACAATGGAGTCGCCAATCGTATCCATCGCCTTCACCCCTGACGGCGCCTTCATAGCTGGAGCTACGTCCGGTCGTATTCTTATCTGGAAGGTCGGAGAGCACACGATGCCCAGGGCTAGCTGGAGTAGAGCACCACATCCGGGCTGGCTTAGTCCAAAGGCCAGTTCGGAGCCGGAGGAGGAAGACGAGCATTGCTTGTGCTGGGATGCAGACGGGCAAAGACTCGCATACGGAGCCAACAGCAGGGTAAGTCGTCCTGCGATGCGTCAATGTGAAGAAGCAGCTCTAATCCTACAATTACAGTTGGCCGTCATCAACTTCCGCCGGTAACCAGACTACGGAAGACAGAGTGCTCTTCGCACTCATCAGTATCGCACAAGACATTCCAATAGGGTGTCGGAGACCAGATATCATCGGTTCATTGGTACTGAACCGCCATTATTCGAGGCAGGCTCCGCCTTCCTGCTCGGCACATGGAGCCGGGTGGCACAGGACAGGTCGTGCCGCTCTTTTCTCCATTGAAATCATCTGCAGTTTTTGGCGTCGCGGCGGTGTTGTTTGTTGGGGTTGCCAGACGGCCCTCATTGGCGGGCTTAGGGGAGGAGCTGGCTGCCATCTTGCATACGCATATTGTCGTCATCTCGCACAATTGAGCTTCTGGGAAGACGGACTGGAGTCGGCGCTGGTTTAGAGTCCGCTACGGTAGATGATTCGGTCGATTGATTGCGTCTTTTCGGTCGAATTCTTTGTTATCTCGACGGGTTTCGTGTCCGGGAGCAGGAGAGGAGAGGGATACTTTACTCGGCCCTCGCAGGGTCAGCGCGCTGTATACTATGCCTGTATATACCAACCGATATGGAAAAAAGAAAAGCAAATCACGTTACTTGACGTTAGTCCTCTTCTTTCTCGAAGAAGGGATTCGACCATAACTGGGGTATGTTTTAGCAACGAAGTGAGTGGTGTCTGAATGAATGAATTGATTCACCCGCCACACATGCTGGCAGGCTTGGAGCGCCAGTCTGGCGCCAGCCACTCGTAGATCAGAGAAAGACCCGACCGAACATACGGAGCCGCAAACCGATTGGTTTTGGGGTGTTTTCAGGCTACAAGGGTGAAACCTAGTTTCTGTCTGCCTTTCTGCAACCCTGCAAGGAAGCCAGCCGTGGGAGTTTCGTTGGTTGGGAAACGCTGTATTATTAGACACCGCATCGACTCTCGAGTAACACAGATGTGCCTAGGGACAGGCGAGTGGCTCCTCCCTTCCCCTCCAACCGCGCGCCCCGCCCCGCTCCTCGCGCGTCGTTTCTCCCCCACATCACCACCCCGACGTGACCATTCATCCGTGCACTTTTCGATAATCCCATTGTCCAGCCTCGACCGCCCGGCACACGGCATTGTTCCGCGATTCGACAACTGCAAACAAGAAAAGCCGCAGCCAAAAGGAACAGAAGCAGCCATATCACGGCCCGTTTCCTTTGGCGTTTTGCAAAAAGCCTCGACGTAGTGTGTGTGCGTTAGAGAGAGGGAGAGAGAGAGAGAGAGAGAGAGAGAGGAGGGAAGCAGACATCGTAGGCGGCGGCTATTCCGCTTGTCACCGCTCATCGCTCAACACTCATCACCAACTCAACTTCCGCTCTTCCACCTCGAATTACAACAAACCGCTCCATCGCCCTCGTCGTCCGACCGCCGAGCTCTCCTGACGTTTCACTTCTCCCTCCCCCCCCAAAAAAGTATCGAGGAAAGGAAGATAAGAAAGGGTAAGACAAAAGGAAAGAGAGAAAAATGTCGGCCCCTTACTACACCCCCCAGCGCCCTTACTTCCCCTCCCCGCAACAATCCTCCTCCTCTTCCTCTACGGCCCCGCGACCCGGCGCGTCCGCCCCGCCGTCCTTCACGCCCGCCATGCGTGATCGCCAGGCCCGCGGCAAGGACCCGTACTCACCGCACGACAGCCCGTCGGACTCGGACCTCGAGTTTGACGCCGTCGACTCGCCCTCGCGCGCAGGTGTCGGTCGTCTGGGCCACCTCGGCGGCTCGGGTCAAGGACGTGGACACCCTCACGGGGGCGCCATGGCAGGAGCGGCGGGAGGAGGAGGAGGCAGCGGCGTTGCGACGGCGGGAGGAGGAGGCGTCGGGGACGGGGACTCGCACGAGGTCAGGCGACGGAAGCTATGGGCCGTCGCCGTGCTCGAGGACCCGGAGAAGTTGGCAATGTACGCGTGCAGTCGCGGAGACGTGAGTATTTCGCTTTTTAGTCGTTCTTCAACCTCCTTTCCTTTTTCTTTCCTTTTTTTCAAACAAACCGTGCCGAACCCCTCGCTGACGACGGCATAGAGCATCCCCGGCACCCGTCTCCACTTCACCCGCATGCTCTGCGGCTTCGACGAGGAGACCCTCCAGCTGCCCGACCACCGCAAGGCCTCGGCCTCTTCGCGGCGGGACCCGCGCCGTAGGAGCGCCGGCGGGGAGCGCATGGGTCGGCACTGACGGGCTTGGTTGTCGGGCATGGGGCCTTCCGATTTCGGAGAAGACCGGTGTGGGACGGGGGACGGTGATGAAAGGCGCGGGGTGCCTAGGTAAATGAATCAGCAGGGAGGGGATAGGCGTTTTTGGGTGTTTCCACGCAGAACCGGGTCAGAAGGGACAACTGTCTTTGGCTCTGGCTTGCCTGCCGACACGGGACTCCGCTGTCGAGCTATCTCTATCGGTCAACGGCGATGAGAAATGAGCCCAAGGAAGGGATCGATCATGTGTTTTAACGGCGTTCAAATGGGCTTCGTCGGATCAAGTCGCTAGTGCTGCAGGAGTACAGTTAGTCAATGGGAATGGTATCGATACAAGAAATAAATTGTGTGTTGTGTGTAATGGTCTCGCTGGCTTCCGCACCGGATCAGCCAGCTGACCTAAGCTATGTGTATGTTCTGGTTACCGTCTCTAGAGGTAGGTATCTGCAAAGTCTTCGACCGTGGTCATCATGATAATTACACAAAAAAAGACGGCTGTCCAGAAGTGGAACAACCGCCGTGCAAAAATGTGCAGGTATGCAACTATACGACTGTCCAAACCGTCCCAACCCCAAGTGGGGGCTTTTTGAGAGCCGGGGAAATGATAAAAGGAAACCCCCAACTCCGAGTAATGCAATAGTCTCTGGTCTGTCCTGGATACCGCTTATCCTTACTCCCCCTGTTGCGTCATCCAGATCGATCCTTAGGCGTACCTGGCGCTCTGGGTCCTGTTCATCCCCCAACCGTCATTCTGGTGACCGCCCTGGTAACTGCCATGGTAACTGCCCTGGTAGGGCGGAGGACCGCCGGGACGAGTGGCAGCGGGCGGAGGTGGAGGGATGTTCGGGTTGCTCCAAGCACCCCCGTAGTTGTTCCACCCGCCGTTGCCGTTCGACATCTGCGGCACCGGGACGGCCTGAAGGCGCTTGGCCCTGGTACGGCTCCTGCTTCTCCGGCAAGCTCCGCAGATGCAGCTGAACAGGACGATGAGAATGAGGAGGCCGACAACGATGACAACAGGGATGAAGATGCCCTTGTTGTTCTGAATCCAGTCCCAGATTTCGCTGCCGGGGTTGGAGCCCTGGCACAGGCCGTTGGAGCACTTGCCGCCCCCCGTACACGATGTTCCGTCGAGGAAGTTTTGGTTCATCGTCACGCACGCACCGTTGCTGATACTGGGCACATTACAGGAGATCATGCAGTCCGAGCTGCCGCTGTTGCAAGATGACACCGCGCTCGCGTTGGTGCGGGATCCCCAGGCAGTCTTGCACTGCTGATCGCGAGAGGTGCACTGGCCAGAGGCGCACGTAAGGCCCTCACCCGAGTTGCCACACGAGTCTCCGTCGTCCTTGTGCTCGTCACTGGGGCAGGTGGATGCCGAACCGCTGCAGACCTCTTCGGGATCGCAAGAACCGGTGCTCTGGCGGCAGACCGTGCCGTTGGAGGCAAACTGACATTGCCCGTTGCAGCAGTCCTCGTTGGCCGGATCACATCGGGAGCCCGTGGTGAACTTGCACGTTGTGGGGTTACAGCATCTGTTGCTGCCGCATCCGGTTGTGCCGCCGCAGTCGCAGTCCTCGCCGGCCTCAACTATGCCGTTACCACATTGACTGCCGGTGATGGTATTGACATCACGGTTGTTGGCCAAGCAGGTCGACTTGACCTGGCTGCGCTGAAGGCCCGAGCAGATGTTGCCGATACTGCAGGGCGAGAAAGCGCGGATGCCGGTGCCGGTAGAAGGGTTCATGATGTAGGCGCCACCAGCGTCGCAGGTGCCGGAGCTCAGAGGGCAGCATTTATTCATACCGGAATCGCCGTTGCTGCAGGTTGTGTCCATGCAGTCATGCACGGCGCCAAAGGTGTGGCCGACCTCGTGAGCGACAACCTGCCACTCGCTCGGCGTCTGGATAACAACGTTTGCCGAAGCAACCGTCTCGTTGTTGTTGCCGCTGCCCGAAGTCTGGGCCCCGTCAGTGCAGGCCTGTCCCAACCACGCGAGGCCGACGGCGGAGTCAGTACCGCAGGTGCTCATCAGGGTCCAGAAGGCGTTGTTGTCGTTGGAGTTGCCACGCCATGCCGAGAACAGATTCAATCGATCCGTAATCGTAACGCTGTTGCTGCAGGCGACGTTCCAGGGCGCGGTCGAACTGGCCTGTCCGGGGCAGTTTGCGTCGCTGATGGTCAGGTTCTGGATTCCGAGCGAGATGTTGAAGGTGCTCTCATACACCTCAGAGGCAGCGTTGATCACGTCGATGATGTTCTGCCTGACAGCCTGAGTCGAGTTAAAGGCGGCGGTGTAGGTGCAGTCGGTGGCGACACCCAGCAGCGCAATCTTGCGCGTTGACGGACAGCCGGCGGTTTGGCCGATGGTGGAGACGAGGTTGATGCCGGCGCCGTTGTTACCGGTGCTGCCGTCAATCGACTGTCTGCCGAAAATAGAGCGTCCGAAAAGAGAGTTTGAAGACACAGACTGCAAGGGTTCGGGATCCCGTGCGTCCACGATCTTGTAGTCGTTGTTGAAGTCCAAGCTGTCCGAGTTGCAGGAAGAACGGCCGAAGATTTCGCGCTTCTTTTTCAGGTCCTCCTTATCGGTCCAGTATTCGATGATGTCCGAGTCCCTCCACACGACCATGTACTCGCCGGGGTTCTGCCTGCTCGGGGCGTCGGGGTCCTCACGATGCTTGCGCGCATGGTAGTTGGCGCCGGTCTGGATACGGTGGTGGTCGTCGTCGAGCCGGAAAGCACCCTCGAAGATGGGGTCGGCGCCGTCGCGGTGTACAGTGATTCGAGCCCATCCAGCATGCCTCCAATCATCAGGTCGGCCCTCGGGCCGCACAAATGCCTTTCCTCTGAAGACGCGGTGTTCGGATCTGTCAACGGTCTCGGTCGTGTGGATCTTTCCATCGCCGCCCATGTAGTTCACCTCCAGGGTGCTATGGAGGATGTCGTGGTTCGGCTCCAGCGCCAGGCGAATGTTCTGCTGTTTATCGTGCAGGGAGAAAGTGAGGTCGAAGTGCGAGAGGGCGTGGCAGTGTTGCGACGGGGAGTGGAAGACGGCATCTTCGAGTATGGTCACGTACTTCAACGGGTTCCGTTGTGTCGAGTGCGCTGCGTGTATATTAACGTCAGGCTCTCTTCTCTTCTGTCTCGTAGCAGCTTACCTAGTGCTTGCTGTGAAAATGAAGCCAGGCCAGCCAAGGCAGCGGCTATGGTCCTAAAGGAAACCATGATGTGTGGCGAGGTCCCCGAGAACGGGGCGAGGCTCGAAGAGGCCTCTCAATTGTGGTGATGCGGAAGCACGGCGAATAGGGGGTGATTGCCTTATTTCGTCGTGGACCAGTTGGTGGGAAGAAAGCGTTGGTGTTCTTCGTGCCGGGAAGCGGTTTCCAAAATAGAAGAATAAAAACAACAGATGACGAAGGAAGGGTAGGTGACAAGGGAAATGTAATAAAAACAAGAACGAATGAATGGAGAAGTGGCGGTGGTGTATGGGAAAGAAGGTGGAAAGCCCGGGAGGTGGTGCCGTTTGGACGATGCGGGAGACGACGACAGCAAGCCGGTAGGTAAGTAGACTGGCTGTAGGTCGTAGGTAGGTACACACCACCGAAGCCCAGTGCCAGCGCCAAAACGGACGTTAAAGGGGGGTGTGTCCTAGCCGCGTAGATGAATGTGCGTATGATGAATGGTGGATTGCGCAAGACGATCTCTTGGTACGGGGGCGTGGACCAACCGTATTGGAGCGCTCGAGTTGCTGTGGATTCCAGAAACGGGCTGGGCGAGCTTGGTATCGCTTGGCCTGCCGCTACTCAGCGACGCGGCTATGGCACCACCTATGCCGAAGTATCCTTACGGGGGCTGGGACAGAGAGGAGAGGAACACCCCCGATCAAGCAATGGACTAATACCTGGGCAGGGCACCACGGTATTCGTACCTTCGTACCGCGTATTAGGGATTGGTTCCCTGCACAGTTACCAAGAAAGCGCAGCAAAAGCCTGGCAGAGAGATCCACCCCTTCAGTGGTTCAGTAGGGGTATCTGTCGTAACATAAACGACAGGCGGAGTCCTGACGGAGTGACTGACTGGTGTCTCTCGGGCCCGGAGGGGTTCGGATTTTTGCGTTGCTGTTTCACTGTTGTTAGTCGCCAGGTCGCTAACAGTGACAAACTATTTGAATTCTGCGACCCGGTCGATCCTCCGTCAATTGTCACCCCCATCCGTCCCCCGGGTCGCCAGTTGACCAGCGCGGGCGCAACGACGGGCTCTGCGTCCGACCATGACCCTTCCTTCGGTCTGATTGACACTGACAAGAAAAAAATTTCAGGGAAAGAAAAAAGGGAAGAAAAAAAGGAAAAGAGAAACGAGAAAAGTGCCGAAGGACCCGCCGTCTGTCCGTAGCCCGGCCAGCCAGCAACGCTAGCCATTGAGGTGAAAGGTTCCGGCGCACCCACCGGCATCGGCTGGCTATGACGGGTCATGTCCACGTTCCCACGATAGTTCATCTCATGGCGCTGACCGACATATGCATGCAATGATGCGGTTCTACAGAAAATAAAATCGCTCGAACGCACCTTGTGGGCGTAAGATGCGACACACTGGGGGGGGGGGACCCCGGATCTCTCTTGGTTGCGGCTGCAAACGAGGGAATCCCAGCGTCGAAGGGGAGGGCTCTCACTGAACTGAGAGTCTGACACTGGCCTTGTCTGAGCTGAGGCGACAACAGGAAAAGGGGACCAGAGAGGCAACGGAGCCGAAGTAGGGGAGGGATGCGAGGGGCGTTGTTGGGATGACAGTCTCGAAGAAAAGCTTGGGGGGGGGTGGGGCAAGGAGGGTGGACTGGTCTAAGCAGCATATCAGCGGCTTGCGATAGATAGATGTACAGACAATCAGTCAGACAGCCCGGGCTGAGATTCCCTTGACAAGGACCCGATCCCTCGCTGTCTACTATTCTTAGCGACAGCCAATAAACAGGCTACGTACCCTTTCCTCTGGTGAAAGCTTTTGGTCCCAAACGCTTGGCCAAGTCGCGGCCTCTGCTCCTGTGTCGGGAAAGGCGCCTCTTCTCCGTCCTTGGTGTTTCAGAGAGCCGATGGCACGCTGGAGCAGGGTATTTGCAGTTTTCGCCTTTTACTCGAAGCTGGGCAGCGGGTTTCGTCGAGAATGCTGTCAAAGGTAGGCTGGGTTTCGCGGAATCTCCAAGAGTGTTATTCCCTTTTCTTCTGGTATGTATCCGAAAACGTCGCTGATGCGGTCGCTTTAGACTCTTGCCAACAATTGTAGGCATATTCATGCAGCGACGATGGTTATATACTGTTCAGCCTGAATCAAGCATCCTAGGTACCTGTGGACCTCCGAATGCGCCAAAGTGGCCACGCCCATCATCTCTTGGCCTTTTTCTTTTCTCTTTTCTTCTACTTTCTCTAGTGCAGTAGTATATTCGTACGGATCTCCTGCGGGCTGGACGGCCTTGGGACTTGCTTGTCTTGCTTGTTCTCGAAGGGTAAGCTTATTGTTGTCAGCTTACGTCTCCCTCCTCTTGCTAAAAAACTGGGGTGGGCAAGGTCTCAGTCTCGGGGAGGCGGAGTCGGCTTGGCTTAAACTTCTCTGACGGGCGACTTTCAGAGCAGCAGCCACTAAGCTCGATTCGATCGTTTGATGTCATTTGTCGCAGTGTCTCTCCAAACGGTTTTGTTGATGATGAGCACGCTGTTCCGGGGGAGATATCGCCGTTTACATTGTTAATGTTACACAGCTTCTAAGGAAGCCATAGACCCAATCCCTTCTCAACTTCAAGTCTCTCCCCCCTCTCCCTCTCTCTCACTCCCCCCTCAAAGCTCAGTGACACAACTCCCCCAGTGGAGACTGATTGATGAGAATCGGACTCGACAGACTTCCCACGTGCAGGGGATCGCGACGGATGGGCGACGGGTTAGAAAAACTCAATATTCCCCGGCAGCGACCGAACCAATCACCCCCGTCTATCCCACAAAAGAAAGAAAGAAAACATCAGACGGTTTGGAGACCTGGATTTCGAGAACTGCCAGCCTCTAATGCATCAATCCCCGCTTTCACAGCCCTCTCTGACGGCTTCAAGAGTCGTTCTACGGTGTAGATCCGATACCGTCAGCCCGGTCGCCTTTGCAAACCTGCAAGTGTGGACAGTACGATCTGGGCTTGCACAAATCAAGATACATCTTGGTCCACGGGCTTGCGCGTCCGACCCCATTTTTAGGTGGCTTTGCATGCCACACCATAACAACCGACCAAACAAAACCAGTCGGCTTCTTCGGTGTCGCTGAATAATCGACAAAAACTCAACCTGAAGACCTTGGTGAAATAATGAAGAGTTGGTATCGAAGAGGCCTCCTGGACATACTCGTCTCTCATCCCCCCAGTATTTCCTTTGCTCTCCCCCGCCTGCGCGAGTCGGGGTATCAAACTCCTTCCGAACGCTTACGGCACTGCGAATGCCGCAAATCTTGGTTGCCAAGCTTCTTGGGCCGACTTCCCTCACAAGTTCTCTCTCCCTTGAACCTTCCCTGCTTGGCCTTGATTTCTGGCCAAGAATGCCGGTCGGGGGTCGTAATTAGGCCTCTTCACTCCAATAGCCCGTCTACTATGTAGTAGACCAGGGATTGTATTCATCCGAAAGTCGTCTCCGGCTTCCCTGGAGAGCATGTGTTCACGAGGTCAAATGAGCCTGCCGGTTATCCCGCCATCCAAGGATTTGATCTGTCACCAAGACCGTCAGTACGGTTGCCGGGTGGACGGAGATGGTTTCGAACCCGGGCCCTTGGAATACAGCCAGCCTTACACCGGCCGGAACCGGAAGCCCTATTTGATGTATGGATCGTACTCTTTCTGGGGGTACGGGCACACCACACCCTAGACCATCCGACTCGAATTTCTGACAGAAAGAGAACCTGTAGCCGATACAAGCATCAACCAAGACTCACTCTAGCCTCCTAGGCTTGCCCACCATCTCAGACAGCAGCGCTACGGGCAGGTGCTCTCTCCAGTCTTGTCACACCCCCAAGACCTCGATCCGTTCTTGGTGGGTGTGTATATGTGTGTAAGTGAAAAGTTGACCGACACACCATCGCTAGTGCCGTCAGCCACGTGCTCGAGAAAAAAAGTCTACACCAGCACCAGTCTCCCACTCTGTAACCGGTCCGTCTCAAGCGCGATGGACCTTTTAGTCGTGTTCTTGGAAAACTCTTGATGACATGCCAAGCCTGTCCAACAGCCATCCGCCGGCCTGACTGGATGTACGGCCACTCTCACAAGCCTCGACGCCCCCTCCCTCTCCTCCCAAAGCACGATGACGACGACGATGGGCGGGAGGCGTTTTTTTTTCTCTTTCTTTCTAAGCTACTACCACCACCACCTCGAAGGAGGCTATGCTCATGACTAGCAGAATCTGAACTGGCGAGAAGGGGGCGGGGAGGGTGCAAACAACGGGCCAGTGACACCAGCTCGGTGCCGGGAAGCTGATGAATGCGGTTGGCCGAAATACTGCGCAGAAACAAATCAACCCGGATCATCGGTGAGAAACAGGTTCCTTCCTGCAGGTCCTGATTCATGAGCACGGCACACATGCTGCGGTGCGCTGGAAAGCAGCTCGCGTATACCGAGGGCCCTCCGCCACGGAAGCCCTATGCCCTTGGGCGCGACCGACCCGCGACTGCGAGCATCGGCTGGCTCGCGATATCGGGACCAAGAGTTCACGAGCTTTCGCCCATGGAATGAGCCCCCCCCCCTCTGCTTTGCGTCCCTCTCTTCGTCGCCTGGGGCTGTGTGCCATGTCCGTGCCGGACCGGGATAAATCTGCAAGTTGAGCCATTCGGTTCGATACGAACTGTGCCCAGCGCGGGTCGCAAGCGTACACAGATACTCCCCGAGTACCCCAGAGAAAATCACTCACGATCTCACATATCCGTCCCCCGAATGGACGCTGCCGTAATTACCAACAGTTGACCCGTGCGTACAGTACATAACAGGCTGGCGAGATATGCGTCAAGTCGTCGCGCAGCCGGCCAAAGTTCCATACGTCTACGCACCGCATCTGCGTGGAACGCAAGCGATGGACACATACGATTTCAATATCGCACCACCCACCCGGTCACACCGGGCACGTCCATCCTTGCCAGCAGCCGAACCTAACATGCAGAGCAGCGCTCAACAGGTATGTATCCCCAGTCTCTCCGCTGCGACAGCCTCCCTGTAGTATCGTACCCAAGCCAGCAAGAAAGGCCAAAGGCACTTGACCTACGACGACACCATCCCGCGCGCCCTCGAAGCCCGCGACCCAGCCTAGCGCAACGTCATGACCCCTCATCCAATTGGCCGTGCTCAAGCATCACGCCGCCCGCCGCCGGGCCCTCGACGGAACCCCGCTAGCGCGCCTCCCGGCCCGCGGCGCAGAAGGCGGCAAATTAACACGCGTAGGCAGCGCGAGGCTTACGAAGCGGAGCGATGGCAAGCAAACGCACAGCACAGAAAGCGAAGCATCCCACTCAGAGTCCTCGGACTCGTGATCAAGAACAAACATTTGTGGTCAGTTCACAAATCAGCCGCGCCGAATGCGATGAGTCTTCCTCCATGGGAAGCACCGAGTCCCGTTCGTCGATATCTGTACGTCGGACATGTGGGGTCCGAGTGTCTACGAGTTGCAGGCATGCCGGTCTCTGCCGGTCAGCCCCCCGCCGGGCCTCCGGACCCATGGCCGATTACCTGGGCCGCAACGGTCCTTATTCTCCATTCTTCACGTCCGAGTACCCGTCCAAGGCAGATGACTGGACGGACCAGACTTGAAGGCCCAACGACGAGGCTGAGCTTTTGTCGTGTCCCTTATCTCTGCACTCGCTCGCATCAATCTAGTGGCCGATGATTGTCTGAGTCGTCGTCGCCAGTCAACGTATCGTTATCAAACTCGACTGTCGGACGATGTCTTTGATGAAACGAGGCAAGGGTAGTTTTTCCAAGTTTTTTTATTGGATGCAATAGTCAAAAGTGTCGCTAAATGGCAAGGAATAACAACCCCTCAATCATTCGTGGGTTCCAACCAGGTACTCGTACCTCTTATGTACATCCTCGTCTGTCCTGTGGTATCAATGCTCACTTCAGCCCTCGCACGCTAGTGTCAACATCGTGTCTTTATTTCTTCTTCTCCTCGTGGACGATGGTGATGATTTTTTCGACAATGGAAGGATCCGAAAGCTGTCGCCGGGTTAGTATACGAACGGCCCTTCCTGATTATGGGTGAGAATGGCAACTTACGGTTGTCACGTCACCAAGCTGGTCCTCCTCGCCTGCCAGGATCTTACGCAGGATTCTACGCATGATCTTGCCGGAGCGGGTCTTGGGCAGATCGGGCACGATGTGGACGGCCTTGGGCGCCGCAAAAGGACCGATGCTCTTGCGCACCTGCATGATGAACTCCTTGCGGAGCGCATCTGAGGCCTCGTTGCCGTCCTTGAGAGCAACGAAGGCGTTGACGGCCTGGCCGGTAAGCTCGTCGGCGACACCAACGACGGCGGCCTCGGCGATGGAGTGATGCTCGATGAGCGCGGCCTCGATCTCGGCCGTAGAGAGACGGTGGCCGGAGACGTTGACGACGTCGTCGACGCGGCCACGGATCCAGTAGAAGCCCTCGTGGTCACGACCGGCACCGTCACCGGTGAACTGGGATCATGTCAGTTGGATCTTTCTCAAGCGCCGCGACACCAATGCTTACGTAGTAGCCCTTGTACACATTCAAGTATGTGTCCATGTAACGCTTGTGGGCACCCCAGACGGTGCGGGCCATGCTGGGCCAGGCCTGCTTGAAAGCCAGGACACCTTCGACGTCGTTGCCGTGAATCTCTTCGCCAGATACGGGGTCGATAATGGCGGGCTCAATGCCGAAGAAGGGCAGCGAAGCACTACCGGGTTTGGTGGGGGTAACACCAGCCAGAGGGGTGATGACGTTAGAGCCGGTCTCGGTCTGCCAGTATGTCTGTGATGGTGTTAGCTCCATGCGATAACCTCGACGAGACACAGCTACACTTACGTCTACAATGTGGGCCTCCTCCTTGCCAACGACCTCAAAGTACCACTTCCATACCTCAGCGGCGATAGGCTCACCGACGGAGCCGAGCACTCTGAGGTGCTTCATGTCACCCTTAACATGCTGGTCACCAGCACGCTTCAACAGGCGAAGAGCGGTAGGGGCGACGTAGAACTGGGTGACTTTGTGGTTCGCGATAATGTCCCAGTATCTTGAGAAGTTGGGGTAGGCGGGTGTGCCCTCGAAGACGACAGTCGTCACACCGAGCAGCAGAGGGGCGTAGACAACGTAGGTGTGACCGGTAATCCAGCCAACGTCACCACCACAAAAGTAGCGGTCGCCGTCGTGGATGTCGAAAACGTACTTGCCGGTGGCGGCGGCGCCGACCAGGTAGCCTCCGGTGGTGTGCATGACACCTTTGGGCTTACCGGTAGAGCCGGAGGTGTAGAGGAGGAACAAGGGGTCCTCGGAGTTGACACGCTCGGGGGGGAAGTAGGCAGGCCACTTCTCGACCTCCTCGTGCCACCACCAATCACGGCTTTTGGTCATAGGCACATCGGCACCGGTGCGCTTGTAGACCAGGACGTGGGAGACGTCGGGGCACTGCTTCAGGGCATCGTCGACGATCTTCTTGGTGCCAATCAACTTGCCGCCACGCTTGCCCTCGTCGGTGGTGATGACGACCTTGGAGTTGCCGTCGATGACACGGTCGCGGAGGGAATCGGCGGAGAAGCCGGCAAAGACGACGGAGTGGACAGCGCCGATACGGACGCAGGCAAGCAGGGCGATGATGGCCTCGGGAATCATGGGCAGGTAGATGGCGACGGTGTCGCCCTTGCGCACACCCATCTGCTTCAGAACCCAGGCGGTCCGCGAGACCTCTCGCAGGAGCTCGCCGTAGGTGACATTGCGGCCATCGCCGGGCTCGTCGGCCTCGTAGATGATGGCGACGCGGTTGGGGTCCTTGAAGGCATGACGGTCGACACAGTTGTAACAGGCGTTGAGCTGGCCCTCGACAAACCAGGAACTGTCGCCGCCCTCCAAGGAACCCGAGTAGACGGTCTGGAAGTCGCTGAACCACGACAGAAGCTCGCGTGCCTGAGTGCCCCAGAAGGCCTTGGGGTCGGTGATGGATTGCTTGTACAGCTTCTGGTAGTCCTCGAGACCTGCAGCAGCAGCGAAAGGGGGGCAGCTCCGGTCAGCCAATGACCATGGTTGGATTTGGGGTAAAGAGGGGTCAGGACTTACTGCTCAAGTGGGGCTTGCTGGGGTGCTCTGCGGGAAGAGAGGCGGGACTGTTAGCCAATGTCCAATAAGACGAGCTCCATAGCTCCCAAATTACGCTGGGTGCCCCTCTATCTTCGTCCCCTTGCAACCACATCCACGATCGTCTCCAGTGCCCCTCACGCGACTTTTGGTCACGGAACGGGGATTTGTGTGGACTAGGTCTGGGTCTGGGTCTGGGTCGGGGTCTGCAACTCAGCGGCGCACTTACTGTCAAGCATCTTCTGGGGGGGGTCTGTTGGGAAAGAGATTAGCCATGACAGTCCCCAACAATGTTAAAGGTGGGAGAAAGAAGAGAAAACAGGGACAAAAGGAGGCCAGATTTGCGTCAGAGCTGCTCGGTGCTCTCTGGCGCGAGAGACATGGAAACCATGACGGGAAATTGGGGTCTTTTCGGGCTTACGGAAGGTATCAACAAGGTGGGCCTCAGCGACCACAGGGGCCCTTTGTGGCTCTGCAGCTTCGGTCATTGTGGCGGGGTGTTGTGTGTGTGCGTGTACTTCGTATGTGTGTTGTGTGCGTTTATGAAGGATGCGGGGTACTTTGTGCAGACCTCGAGAGACGCTGGAGCCTCTAAGACGGAGAATCGTTCGACGTGGTCTGTCTCTCTGGTCCTCGTCGTAAGAGAAACGGCTCTGGTGGTGCGGTTATGATGGCAGGTCGCGCGCAAAGCTGGACATAAACCGGCGCAACTCCCCACAGCACTCGAGGACGAGGGGTTGAAAGTCGCGTGGTGTCCTTGGTATTGCTGCTGCAAGGCGGGTAGTGGCAGCGAGAGTCGACTGGGACGGGGCAGCTTCGACTTGGGGTGGTGTCGTGAGTTTGTATTGATTCTTGTATCTGAGGACTGGAGCAGTTGTTGATTGTGGAAAAGTGAAAAAGAAGAAGGGGAAAGAGGAGAAGGAGGATGTGAAAGGAAATGGGAACAGGAGGAAGCGAGTAGTAATTAAGAAGACCAGCTCTTCCAGGTGGCCGAACCGCGAGCTGGACGGGGTACGGGATTGCCATTGCTGGGCGAATGGGGACTTGGGGACTTGGGGGTGCACCGCGTTGAGAGTCTATGAAGAGCTTCCTTGCAACAAACACCAAGGGCCAGCCACTGCTTCTCTCACTCCCCCCCCTTGCCTAATGGGATGGGATGCCCTCCTGGGCGTGTGGCCGGGGGGGCATCGTACACGCTTCAACCCGCTGGCACCGGGCAGCCTCAGCACCCAGTTCCAGTGATTACGGCCTGGCAAGGAGCCCCATTCGCGGCGGTATGGATCACATTCACGGCGCAGTGCAGCCCGATGATGTTATGGAGAAAAGGGACGAGGCATGCGGAAAGGGAACTTCCTCCAACCCTTCCCGCCTACGCCCATTGGCGAATGCTTTTCCAGGTCTCCGCCATCCCATCCGCTTCTTGCTTGGTACCGCTGTGCCGTTACCGCTTGGCCGGGGGTCGATGCGTTTTTCCTTTGCCCCGAACCACCAGCGAACCCCTCTTCCCTGCAACCCCTCGCATCCAATTTGACCCAAGACCACCCCGCCAGTCAAAGACAAGACGAAGTCACCCGTAGTGTGTGTGTACCTTACCTTTCTCCATCATGCCCGCCTGCCACCCGCGCCTGGATCCTCCTGGGTCCGTCGGTTGACGGTTAGTCCTGGGACTTCCGGCCTGGGGAAGGGAACATGGTTGCCCGCGCTAGTTGGCTGGGTCAGAGAAATCAGCAGACGAGAAATCGTGTTGAGTCCCGGCAGTGCGAGGTAGCAATATCCCGTCGACCGGCCGAGCAAACAGTGTGTCCAGGCGTTCTGCTCGTGATCGATCCGTACCTGCCCTTCGGATGACGGTGACGACGTCCAAGAGCATCTTAAGTGCCTTGTATGGTTGCCTCCAGTCAACGGCACATGCGCTTCCACACCACCGGCGCCGGAGCCTGCCCGTAAATGGGAGTATCGCGTGTCAATCTTTTCGTGTGTTGCTTGCTGTCGATGATCGTAAGCCGAGAACCTGACTGCCTAGGGTCGGTCTTGTTATATCATGGCATCGGTCATTATGCTAAAGTGGAAGAAGCCCAGCTAGTCTTTGGTCGGAGCTCTCAACTTTTGATTAGGTGAACTCACGCCGTCCGCTACTTCATTGATCTTCACTTCACTTGGAGTGGCCTGTCATCTCGTGTCGTAAATAGAATTCGTCAAGGCGTGTGAATGGCATAGGTGGCGTCTGGCACCAGTTGTTTTTGACTTAACTTGACCTTGGGAAGCCGGTCCTGTCTAAGGGCAGACAGAAGCTTGAGAAGCATTTGTCATAACAACCAGACTCCGTTGTCAGAGACAATGTTGTTCGGCCGGCGAGGTACAGAGAGATTGCCCCTCACCCACCCAAGATTCCCCCGCACTCCCCTCTTCCAAGCGGCGTCGGATTTGCGCCTCTAAAGTCTTCTAGGCTGACCGCATTGCGCCGCCATTTAAGACTGTCGCCCAGAGAAGTAATGTGCCAGCCCAGGCCGAAGGGTGCTGATCGCGACGCGCTACCCATGATGCCGTGACGTTCCAAACCCCCGTGATTGGCTGCGACCCCAACAATGACATCGTCATGACAATGAGCTCTGGCTTGGCTCACAAGTCTTCGAGATGGTGCAGGAGCAGGCGAATTTCTGAATGTTGATGTTGGCTCTGCTTCAACTCAAGCTCGACGTCTTCGCGTTGGCGCATTCCACGAGAGGGTCGCTTCGCCTACGGAACAGAAAGCATGGTCCGTCGCAGAACGAGGACGGCTAGGCCCCGCCGTTGATCATGACCATTTCGGGGTCTGGCAATGCCCGGGGTTCAACAAAGTCTCGCAGAGTCTGGGGTCGGCGACATCCACCCCTGCAGTCGCAACTTGGAAACAATATCTTCTGTCCCTGCGGATTGTGGGTTCTCAGGCTTGCGCTTGTTAATACGGGTTGGAAGAGCAACAATAGCCTCGAATCCACTGCCATGGCCGTTGATGACAGCGCTCCTCGTCGTAATGCGGCATCTCCGACGTCGGCCGCGATCCACAGAATAACCTCCGTGGACAGTCGCACTACAGATACAGCAGCAGAGCCCACTCGGGGGAATCATGGTCGTCCGATACTGTATCAGTTTGGAGACCGTTTTCGAGGCTGCTTGTTAAGACGCAGCGGCCGCGCACTCGGCCGCGCAACTACCTAGTGACTGTATGAATAACAGAAGGGGGCTCACTCCCACCTCCCAAGACCTTGCACGCGGAGAAACATTACGGACATGGCTGGTACATTGAGTGAGAGTATGTGGTTGGAGGGGCCGAACGGAAGTTCAGCCCCGTCCTCGCGCAGGTGGAAGAAGGGAAAGGTATCTGAGTGGATTCGTCTCACCTCGGGTAAGGTAGGCGCGGGAGAAAGGTCTTAGGTATGTATACCTTACCAGGTAGGTAGGTACCTTTGGGGGCCATGCGACGAAAAGCCGCCATGTAGTTCTGTTCAGACGAAGAAAATGCGCCGTCTCTCGTCCGTTATACTTCTCACCAAAGTCGAATGGCGCATCAATTAGCCTACATCGGACTGAGCACCGGGAAACTTCATTCACATACCAACGACCATTTTCGAAGCCAATTTCTCGAGATATCCTACGGTTAATCACACGCCTCCACGTTTTCCCCTCAAAACCTTCGTCCATCCTTGAACTCCCCAGACAGACTTCCCGCATTTTACCCCATGGGTACCCAGGTTTCTGCGCCCGTGCTTGCTTGTGGTGCGCTGTTTTAGGTACTGCTGCTTTGCCATTAATGATTCCAGAAGGCCGGGTCCCTTGCTTGGTGCAACTAATCCCCAACTTCCCTGTCTATCCGGGTCAGTTCCACATACCATCGTCTCATAGGACGGACGAATGGAAGTACGGCCTTGGCATACCCGACATCCGCGGGGAGGCTTGGAACGCCTCCCGCCGCCGCCGCCGCCGCACTCAGGTCGAAATATGGTCTCCTAGTCGTCCTTCTGCGGGAACCCGGACGAATAATCTCCCTTTCCTCGACTTTTAATTCTCTTGTCGGGCACTGGAGAAGCCCGTTGATCACGCAGGAGGCAGCACGCAAGCGTGTAGCCGGGCTTGTTTGGGAAGAATCGGAGCCCTCTCGAATGGGCCGTTAAGGAAAACCCACAGTGGCTTCCGAGCCTCGCGCGGTGGATGGATCTTGGGCCCCGTAGACATGTGGGAATTTCAGCTTTGTTGGGGCCGTTGGATGACAGATTGTTGAGTAAAGGAAGAAAAAAAAAGGAAGAAAAAAAAGGGACCGTCTTCGCCGCTGTGCCGTGGCCATGCAATCGTATCCTGCCCTTGCACTTGCTGCTTACACCTGCATGAGGCACGAGATGCACTTCGTCGCCTACCAGATACAGGCAACTCCGACACACCCTCGTCGGGTACGATCTCTCCTGGGCCTGAACCTTACCGCGACCCTCTGCCGATCGGGCACAAGCCGCGCCCACTTGGATGTACTTCAACGTGATTTCAAGCTCCTGGGGCTCCATTGAAGCCATCGTCCAATCGGGCTGACGGCGAGACAACGATAATGTCCTGACCGATTCGGAGTCGCGAGGCAGTTTGTTTGCATTCTGTCACTGGTCCGATATGATTAAATGATTACCCCACCCGACACTTCAACATGCCGTCTGAACCCCTAAACGCCTCTGGTTGATATGTACCATTTGCTCACAAATCCATGCTCATCAAGTACATTTCCATGATCCTCATGAACTTGGCCACGAATGCTTCCAGATGGAAGATGACCTTTGTGCCCATCCTGATTCGGTGTTCGTAGAACGCCGACCACTTGATCACTTCGGCCTTCAGTGCGTCGTCTATCAGCGGGATGAGCTTGAAGGTGAGGGTCTTGAGAATCGTCGTCGCCGGTATGCAATGCGTCAGGAGGTCGTAAAGCTTTGCTCGCACTTGAAGAATCCGAGCAGGGGTGTGTTCGTCGATGATCTCCCTCGCGATCTGGCTGATCAGAGCTTCCCAGTCTGGTGGGGGAATCGGTGTGGTATCCGTCACTTTCTCGCTGTCACTTTGTTAATCTCGGCTTCGCACCGGGCAGGGGATATACTGTACTTTTGTGCGTGGACGGCCTCGTACATGAGCAAAGCTCGGCGCAGATTCCTGCCGCTCTCTTGCGCTATCCTCATGTGCAGGCCCTTGACCATGGGCCAGTTCTCTTTCTTCGCTGACACTGCCAGGACATCACAGATCTGCTCGTGTGTTGGTGCAGCCACTCTGACGAGTAGCGTTCTCGATCGGATGGGGGCAATAATGTTGGCCGTCGAATTGGCGAGGAGGATCAGCCGCAAGTTTGGAGAGTACTTCTCCATTGTCCGACGCAGCGCCGCCTGCGCGTCTCTCGTGAGGTGGTCGGCCTCATTGATGACCACGACCTTGAACTTCTGCTTCGCCGACTGGTCAACTTGTTGTGTTTGTGCCACCTCTTTCAGCAGGTCCTGGATGACAACTCGGTCATAGTTTCCGACGTCCGATGGTGTGATCTCGAGGTGATAATTCGACGCGACAATGTTGAACTCGAGCTTGCGGTTGCTAGACGTCTGGAAGACACGAGCATCGATCTTGATCTTCTCTACGCCGGGTCCGTATAGCTCCTTGAGAGTGGCGACAATGCGTGTCTTCTTGCCAGCGCCAGACGGGCCGTACACCAGCAGATGGGGGAAATCTCCGCTTTGCGCCTGTGAAATGTTAGGGCGGCCGCGACGAGGTCGGCAGCGAGGAACTTACAAGAGAGCTAAGCCTATCTGACAGGTCTTGATGGTACGACAGAGCCTCCAGTGACTTCGGTCTGTGTTTGTCGACAATGAGCGCCATTGTGGTTGTTTCGATGTTGATGGCGCTGTGTCCCGAAGCTGGCTGGAAACGTGGGACTTTTTGGTGATGCTTGTGGAAGACGCGTTGTCGCGTAAAGTGGGAATTTCTGCAGATGTGGCTGCCGCGCCATGGCCCGTGCTCACGTTAAGGTACGCCACACCCTGTAAATGTCCCAGGTGCCTTTGCTACCAGCCGGATGAACAGAGTGCGTGGCTCTCTCTTCTCTCAATCATTTAGTGTTTGAGCCGCTTTCTTCGACAGATGTTTCGGAGCAGATGAATTCTTTTTTCGTGTTTTTGTACACCCCACCACGATCATCTAACGTGGTCATCTATAGTACAGCCACCCCGCTGTGTTGAGTTTGCTACTTGCTATCTCGTCAAGGAAAGTGGTATATGTTACAGCCCAGCTGTCATCAGCTTTACGGCTTGGCAGACGGCGAGGTGGTAGATGAAGCGCTCGTTGGCTTGCTTGCGGCCTCAGCCAGCAAATCCTTGGGCGCAACCGGCTTTCTTGGCCTCTTCAGATCCTCCAGCGTAATACCGTCCAGCTTGGTGATACCAACGACAGGAGGTTCCCCCTTGTGCACGAACTCCCACTGGCCTAGCACAGAGTCAGTCAAGGTTGTATAGGATACTGACAGATTGACTTACCAGGCAACTTGTTGCCTGCCAGACGAAAAGCATCCTTCGCAACTGCCTCGTGAAGCATTCCTCTGATCTCGAAAACAATCTGGTTGACAGCCACACGTGCTGCCCAATGGTCGAAAGAACCCTTTCCCTTACCCATACGCATCTAACTCAACGTTAACATCTATGCATCACCGCATACCGCCCATGATCTATCTTACCTCGTTACCCGACACGTAAACACCAACGTTGCAGCATACTCTCTTGTACAGTCGGTATTTCTGACCACGCAATCTCATCTTAATCGTGTCCTCCGCGTTCTTGAGCTGCTTGGCGCTGATTCTGCGGTGATGATCCTTCATTCGAAGACCATAGTCACCCCAGATAACGGTTGTGCCCTTGGTTGAACCTCCAGTGGCCACACGGGGCCGTCCTTTCATCATCTTCTTCGTTCGGTCGATCGAGGGTTCGAGCCAGTTGCCTTGCCTCGCAGGCGTCGAGGAGAATGGGCGGACATCGCGGAGGATCTGAGATGCGACCAGCGGCTTCGTCAATTGGGGTCGGATCGCAGCACCAAGCGGTCTGAAGGATGGCGTCGCAGATATCCTGAGGCCTTGAAAAGCGCTGAGAAGCGCCGTAGGAGCGTTGGGCCTCATGTTTGCGACTTTGCCGTTGACCGTCGTTGATGATGGGATCCCCAAAAAAATGTCCCTAGCTTCACGGCGACAAGGGTGTGGCTGATGTGGCCTGAGAAATTGGGCGCTAGTTATAATGAGGCTGGAGCTCTCCCGGGTGCTGTGCCACATGGATCCACTTTGGCTAAATGGAGAGCCTGCCTGCTCGCGTCACTTTCGCGTCGCAGCCATGGAAATCCATTACGTGCATGCATCCCAGGCATCGGCACGACGATCTCCTCTGGCCCTCTTCATCCCTTCCCCAGGCAGCAGCAGCAGCAGCGCAGCGGTCGACATAAGCCTACAAAACTCGCCCGACGACCGTTCAGCTACAAGATCAGTGTCACACATCACACAATGCCTGACATTCGGTCCTTTTTTGGGCCAAAGGGAGGTGCAGCCCCCAAGCCTCCAGCGAAGAAGGTCGAGGAGCCTGTCAAGGGTCGAAGAAACAGGAAAGTCGTTGAGGACAGTGACGACGACGATGAACCTGTTCCTGCACCGTGAGTCGACAACCAACTTGTTTGCCTCAAGCCATCTTGCTGACTATCATACAGGAAGCCGGCAGTGAAAGCTGCTGACAAGAAGAAGACCAAGTACATAAAATGACTGGTTCAATTCTAACACCGCGTAGCTAACAATCATTGTAGAGCCGAGGCTGTAAATGGAACCGAGACTACAGCCAGCGATTACTTTTCGAAGCCTGCTAAGGCTTCCAGATCTGCACCCGCTACAAAAGCAGACCAAACCACCAAAGTGAAAAACGAGGTTGAGATTCGGACTAGCCCACGCAACAAGAAGACGACTGCGAAACCGGCAGAACCCGCCCAGAACGGGAGTGCGGCGATCAAAAAGCGAGGTACCACAACGTATACAAAGCTCGAGTCGGACGACGACGCCGATGCCTACAAAGATGATGGTGACGAGGAGGACGACGACATATTCGCTGCCGATGTCAAAGGCCGAAACAAGCGGAAGAACGACGACTATGCCGAGGATGAAAGTGAAGACGATCTGTTACCAAAGCCGAAACGCGTGGCTTCCCGAAGTGCTGTCGCCGCGACCCCAATCAAGAGCACCAGAGCGACGGCGGGTGCGAAGAGACGCAAGACCCCCGAAGACGATGAAGAGGAGTCCGAGGAGGATCAGCCACCGAAAAAGAAGGCCCCTGCCAAGCCACGTGCTCCCCGAGCCAAGAAGGCAGATGAACCCGAAGATTCGGCGTACCAATCGATTCTGAATGACATCCCTACCGTTCGGCCCCCTACACCTCCTGCCAAGGATCCGGACGCAAAGTTCGACTGGAGGAAGAACGCTGGCTCTGGCGGAAATAGCAGTGCAGTGCCTCCGAATGCCGGCTCTGTCGAATTGCCCGAGGGCGAGGAGGAGTGTCTTTCGGGACTGACCTTTGTGTTCACTGGTGTTCTTCAAACCATCGGCCGCGAGGAGGGCCAGACGCTGGTCAAGAAATATGGCGGCAAAGTCACCGGAGCACCCAGCAGCAAGACCAGTTATGTTGTTCTTGGAGACGACGCAGGCCCCAGCAAGTTGAAGAAGATCAGAGACATGAAAATCAAAACCATCAACGAGGAAGGCCTGTTCGAACTCATTAGACGACTGCCCGCCTACGGCGGTAGCGGCAAAGGTGCGGAGAAGGCTCGAGAGAAGAAGAAGAAGGACGAAGAAGCCATCAAGAGGCAAGCTCTGGAAATGGAGCAAGAAGAGAAGGCCAGAAAGGCCGCAGCAGAGAAGGCGGCCAAGCAAGCAGCGGCTGCGCGCGGGACCGCCGCACCAACGACTCCGACCGCGGCCCCAGTGCAGCTCTGGACCTCCAAGTATGCACCAACCCAAATCAACCACATTTGTGGCAACAAGGCGCAGGTCGAGAAAATTCAGGCCTGGCTCGAAAATTGGCACAAGGCAAAGAAGTACGATTTTCAGAGGCGTGGGGCGGACGGTATGGGCGCCACGCGATCCATCATCATCTCAGGCCCCCCAGGTATCGGCAAGACGACTTCAGCCCACCTGGCGGCCAAACTGGCTGGATTCGATGTCATCGAGAGCAACGCCAGTGACACCCGCAGCAAGAAACTTGTCGAAAATGGTGTCAGTGATGTCATGAATAACACGTCGCTTCTCGGCTTCTTCGCCGGAGACGGCAAGAAGGTCGATGGGGGAAAGAAAAACATCGTTCTGATCATGGATGAAGTCGATGGAATGTCAGCAGGAGATCGTGGCGGTGTTGGTGCCCTAGCCAAATTCTGCAAGAAGACCGAGATACCCCTCATTCTCATCTGCAATGAGCGTAAGCTGCCAAAGATGAAGCCTTTCGACTTTGTGGCTATGGATGTTCCCTTCCGACGACCAACGGTAGAGCAGGTCCGATCCCGCATCATGACCATCTGCCACCGCGAAGGGCTGAAGCTCCCTGTCCAAGTCATTGATGCTCTGATTGAGGGCAGCAACAAGGACATCCGCCAGATCATCAACATGATCTCCACCGCCAAGCTCGACCAAGCATCTATGGATTTCGACAAAGGCAAGGCCATGTCGAAGGCATGGGAGAAGCACGTCATTCTCAAGCCATGGGACATCTGCCAGAAGATGCTGGGTGGCGGATTGTTCGCTCCAGCAAGCAAGACTACCCTGAACGAAAAGATCGAGCTCTATTTCAACGACCACGAGTTCAGTTACCTCATGATCCAGGAGAACTATCTCAGGACGAAGCCAATGGCACTCAACAACAGAGGTTACAACAAGCGGGAAGAGAACCTCAAATACCTCGAACTTGTGGACCAGGCGGCCGAGAGTATCAGCGATGGCGACCTGGTCGACCGTATGATTCACGGGCCTCAGCAGCAATGGAGTCTGATGCCCACACACGCAATCTTCAGTACAGTTCGGCCCTCAAGCTTCGTGGCTGGCCAGCTCATGGGTTCCAACTTCACTTCCTGGCTCGGCAACAATAGCAAGACTGGCAAGCTCGGTCGATATGTCCGTGAGCTGCATTCTCACATGAGACTCCGGTCTTCAGGCGATGCCAACGAGATCCGCCAGCAATACTTGCCTGTACTCTGGGACCAGACGGTCCGCCGCTTGTCTGTCGAAGGCAAGGATTCCGTTGACGAAATCATCGCGCTGATGGATAGCTACTATCTGACACGGGACGACTTCGACGCGATTCAAGAGCTTGGTGTTGGTCCTCAAGCTGAGGGTCGCGCTGACATTGAGTCGAAGACGAAGGCGGCATTCACTCGAACGTAAGTAAAAGCTTCTCTGCCACACTTTATGATGCTAACAGCATTACAGTTACAACGCCATGTCTCATCCCATTCCCTTCATGAAGGCCAGCAATGTTATGGAGCCGAAGAAGGCCGCGAAGCAGGCTCCCGACCTTGAAGAAGCGATTGAAGAAGACGACGATGTCGATGTTGCTGAGCCTGCTGAGCCTGCTGAAGATGACCAGCTCGACTTGAAGGGGGATAAGTACATCAAGCAGCCGAAGCCCAAGGCCAAGAGGGCCACTAAGAAAGCCAAAGCGGATGACGAGGATGGTGACGATGCAGGTGTCAAGCCTAAGAAGGGCCGGCCCAGTGGCAAGGCAACAGCTGCTAAAGGCAAGGGCAAGAAGTGAAATTTGGTGGTTGGCGTTAAAAACGTGCTTGTAAGCATCAGCAGCCATGGTCAGTCTTGTTTGGTCATGGCTATGATATGGCGAGGATTATTTACAGGGCAGCATGACATTATGGGTGTAGTATTGAGATGATTGGCGGAGTGGTTGACGCAAGACCTTCTGTGACCTGCCTCTTTCTGATGGTATAGATAATGTATAAAACTGTGCATAAACAGTGTTACTGTTCACGGAGGCCTTTAGTGTACAACCTAGATGTCAAGCTTGACTAAACAACAGTCCTGACTCTTTTGATGTTAATAAGGCGGTGGGTTGGTTGTTGATAAAGTACCTATTAGGCATAACTATGTTAGCCTTACTTGCTGGGGTTCCTGCTACGCCATGCTCTGCTAAAGGATATGCAATGCATGCTTTGTATCTGCCCTTTGTTTTGTTTTGTGTTCAGGATGCTGCGTGTTCCCCTGGGGGAGTTGACAGACATGGTGCCCTGATCTCCGCACTTACACGCTTCAGCCAGACTTGGAAAGCACTTGACACACAAGAGCTCTTATATGAAATATCTTTATTCTACTCAACCTTAGGTGATATTTTGGATGATTCCTTTTTTCCCCCTTTCTTTTTGGCCTATCTGGCCTCTCTGTATTGCAACCAACTCAGACTTACATCTTGCGCAGCCTGGCGTCTCGTTCTCACCCACACCATTCACAACCTAACTCACCGTTCGAAGGCATCTTGCTTGGTCGTTAACGACAACAGCGTCGCAACCAGATGTCAAAGAAAAAAGACAAGAGCAAGGGCAGCTCACGATTTAATCTCCAATCAGTGGCAAAAGCCTGTAAGGGTAAAGAAACCCCCACTGCCCTAGTACCTTTCCCTGGATCTTACAATTCTCTCCTCCGGTACACTCTCCCACTCGGACCACTTATCTCCTTCTCTTCCTTCTGCTCGTTTGTTTATATCCAGGGTTTTCCATACTCAATACCTTTTTTGTATCCTCGAGTCATCGAAGAAGAAAAAACCCCAGTTTCGGGAGTTTGAAAAATTCGGCTCATCGTCGCTTTTCGCTCGATCAGAACACTCATCACGAGGTTTCATCTCATCAACTAAAACTTGCTCACTCAATCTTTCTCACAGGCCTGCTGTTGAAGACAACAATTTCCTTGAAGAAATCGAAGAGATCTGCTACTCCCAAGAGTTTCTCGCCATTGTCTCTCTTATTCCCTCGGCGTGAGCGGACAACCCAGCACTCGATGGCGGAGTCAAGTAAGTGCTCAAAATCCATGACGCCTTTATGATGCCAAATGCTTCAGTTTCTGATTTTATGGACAGCCGAATCCAACAAGGATAATGGTATTCAAGACCATACGCCTCATCGTCTTTCGACAATCGAGGAGGCCTCGCAGGAGCCTCCGCAGGCTTCTGGGAACGACACGCCGAAGTACGATGAAGATGGTTTTCTCGAGGATCAACAGGTCAAAAACCACAAGCTCACAGAGTATGAGCAAACAGCCTCCAACGTCGGTCCTCATGGAACCCGGCAAGGGGCTATTACGAACGGCACGGCGGACACGGTTCTGTACGGCAATTGGGAGCAGGACAACAACCTGCAGGACCTCGACCGTGCTTCAAGTCTGTCTCAACCCACCCCTCACCTTATTCCTATGGTTCTAACGCCAACAAAAGCCCCAGAGACTGTGATTCGCTTCGGTTACCATGGATTCTATGCCGAGTATGACACCACCGACTCAGGGTCGTACTCGAGCTCAATTCACGAAGGTATAAAACGCCTATTGCCTACCTGCTTCGAGTCGCCCTAGGCCATTAGGTAGTGAAGTTTCATAATTCACCTTTTGCTGCCGTTGCCATGATGCCATCTCTGTCCCGCAAGCTCCTCTCGTCCCTGCCTGTCTCATATGGATCTCGACTACTCCTCCGAAAGTATTAGAACAGGGGCTGACTATTCTCCAGTTGCGAAAAGTCGAGAGGACAGCACCAAGGACAGCAACAAGAGCAATGGCTTCCCGACAACTAAAGATTGGTCCATTTTCCAGAGCAATCTCGTCGATTATGGTCCCGATGATCCCAGTCCCAGACTGCCCGGCTGCTCGGCCGGTCACCCGTACTCGAAGACGTGGAAGATGTCGGATTCGATGATGATGGCATACGGCGCGATGCGCGGCTCCCTCATGCAGACAAACGATACTCTTCGATCTTGGATGGAGGTTAAGGCATACGAGGCCGCTATACGAGTGCAGCAGGATGAGAAAGCCGTCACTGGCCTGCCTGACCACTCCGTAGAGCAGCGACCACACTCATCGTCAGGAAGTAAAGGAAATGCTATTGACCTTGGTGTTCATAGACGCAGCCAGTCTCAACTGTGAGTTTCCTCTTCATTTCACGGCTCCTATTCGACATTTTCTAACGGGTGTCTTCAGGGCCACCACGGCACAGTCTTCCCCTGCCAATGAACCCACAACGGCTCCTAGCCCCCATGGGGACGGGAGATGGGAAGCGGAGGATCTCACCAAGTCAATTTGCCCGAGACACTGTATGTTGCGGAGTACTGACTTCACATAGGATGCTCAAGGAAGTTAGTATGGCCGCAAAGGAGTACGCTCCCGCTGCCGTGGACAGGAAGACAGCCTACAATGTCCCTCGCCCCAGATTCCTCCACATCTCGCCTAAGTTTGAGGGCTTCAAGTTCGAAGACTACCTGCCGCCCAATGACGAGGCCACCGAGTCCATCTACAAGCAGCCTTTCGACCCAAACCGCGATTTCGGTAAGTCTGTCTTTGACTTGTGATTGGAATCGATGCTCACTGGCCTGCAGCAAAGGAATACGATGTCTCGGACGACGAAGGCGATCCTGCGTCCGGACGAATTTCCCCTTGCACCTTCCGCCTCTTAGCCGAGGGTTGTGCCAAGAAGGACCCGAAGGAGAATCAGGTGTACATGGCCGATGATGTATATCTCGTTTGGAGTCTTCTTTCTGGACGTTGGAACTAACTGATCGCCGTCCAGGCTGTACGCATGCGTCCGCCGTCCCCCTTGGAGGACAGTCAGGGACACGTCGAGGTCGACCGTCTCGCCGTCACATTTGAGCTCCAGCGAGATATAAACGATGGCGGCTGGATCACGCCCTGCTACTCCGTTGATACGGAGCCCTCTATTATCTACTGTCCTCCTGGTGAGCCCCCCCCGGGATCACCGAACCTCCAATCTCTAACCTCGGACAGGCGTCAATCTGAAGCGCAAGATGCGCAATTGGTGGTTCGGTCTGTTTGATCGCATGGATCCCATAGCCGCACGCAACTTTCGCAAGATCGAGTTCCGCGAGGCCAACGATTCCATCGCGCCCCTTGAGACGGTCACCGAGCACTCAGTCCCGTCCACTACCTCGAGCGAGCGCAGACACGCCTACACCGACGTGGAGGTCCTCGAGGCCCTTCACGCCCCCGGCTCGCGCCGTGTCGCCGGCGTTGCCCCGCAGAACGCCCAGCTCATCATCTCGCAGCGCTGGCAGACGGTGACGCGCTGGAAGGCGCAGGACGCGGAGCTAGCCCGCGAGAACGACGGGATGCGCGGCGCCATCGAGCGCGCCAAAATGGAGCTGCGCGAGATTCGCCTGACGGTCGACCACCTGCTGCAAAAGAAGGCGGCGGAAGAGCTCGCGATGCGCCAGCGCAAGCACAACCGTGTGCTGCGCCGGGTGTCGGCGCACCTACACGAGCTGCGGTACGAGATCCAGAGCAAGCTCGACGCGCTCAAGAGCGCGCAGGCGCAGAACTATACCATGAAAGCGGAGCTGGCCGTCCTGCAGGCCCAGATCCAGGAAGAATGCTCGAGGGCCGACATGGCCAGCCCCGACGAGGTGCGGAGGGCCGTCTCTCAAGACTTCCGGGACAAGATAGCTGCTATGGAGCTTGCTGACTGCTTCTGAGGCTGCTACCGAATACATCGGTTTTCGCAATTCATACTTACGAGAAAGCTCATGAAGTCGCGCAGCCACCACGGAGACCATCCGAATGCTTGGTTGCCCATCTCCGAAGCACGTACTTGCATCGAACAGGGGCAGGATATGGGGTGAAGAATAAGTCAGGACAGCACTCCATGAGCTCGTTTGATGTTGTTCCTTTTTGGTTCGAGAGGACAATCACAGAGGAAAGCTGCTTCTTGGAACTTGCTTGTGCCTCCACGAGAAAGGTATGGAACGAGATATCATCTAAGGCCAGGTGCTTGGCTGACCTCAAGTCCTAGTCCACTGCAGCGAGAAACCTCCCGACGTTTCTACTTGCTTCGATTAGCCGATGATCAGTGCTGAGGAACAGACCTCTTCAACTATCAGGTTTACTCACGTAAATGAGTCGACCATTAGGTACTGCCAAGCTGTTGTTGTCAATAATGAGTGGGACCGTTGACTAACACCACGACACAGTTTAGAGGTCCCCCTTTTGCGGCTTGCTTTTCAAGATGATCCGGTGGAGAATCGCCCACTGTTTGAGTGTAATGTCCGACGTTGAAATTGTTCGATATGTTGGAACAGCCCAGCGAAGGTGGAATGCGCCTGGGCACTGTAGTTGTAGATAGAAGGATGTTAGACGGCTCACAACATGCAAACTTGCCGTTCGAGTTGATGATGGGCACCGGTGTATATGTGTGATGAAAACACAGGGAGATTCAAGTCTCCTGGGCGGCGATTAAATTGCACCAGAACTCTGAGAAGAATCATCAGACCCCGAAAGCCCTTTTCGGGGCCTATGTACATATACGTATCCAGATTCTATCCGTTTCTTCTTTTTTCGTCCAGCAAAAAAGGCCTTCCATTCGCGGCCCCCTTGGATTTTTTTTCCGCCATGCTATTGTCACATCATGAGAGGAGCATTATACACCGACCGGAACGCCCAGTTCGCTGTTCCGGGAATCGAGAAAATATCGTAGAACATAATAATACAGAGAGTGCTGCAAAAGCCGCCGACGCTTCCAGCGGCGGCCAACCAGCCCCCATGGTTTTGGAACAAGACCTCTATCTTGAGAGGTCGGTTTGGAGTCGAGATAGTCGTGAAGATTGCTTTAAGCGTTCTTGACGACGCCGACCTTGGCGGCACGCAGCACGCGGCCGTTGAGCTTGAAGCCCTTCTGCTGGACGTGGAAGACGGTGTTGTCCTCCTTGTCGGGCTGAGGCGCCATGAAGGTGGCGTCGTGCTCGTTGGGGTTGAACTTCTCACCCTCGGGGCTGAAGCGTTCGATGCCGTGCTTCTTGAGCGTCGACATGAGGATATCGTCGGTCATCTTGAGACCCTCGTACAGGTTGGCGAGGTCCTGGAGGTCGCCCGTCTTCTCGGGGGCCTTGAGCTTCTCCTGGGGCACCATGGAGAGGGCGCGGTCGAGGTTGTCGATGCTGTCGATGAGGTCCTTGGAGAACTTCTGCAGGGCGAAGTCGCGCGCCTGCTTGACCTCGCGCTGTGTGCGGTCCTGGAGGTTGCGGAAGTCGGCGATGGTGCGCAAGCACTTGTCCTGAAGGGATGCACGTTAGAACCGGGTCGGGGACTTTGATGGCCGACATCGGTGGACAGAATGCTAACGAACCTTCCAGTCGGCAGCCTCCTTCTCCTTGGTCTCCAGCTGCTTCTTCAGAGCAGACTCGGCATCATCGGCGGGCTTCTCGCCTTCCTTGGGGGCCTCGGGGGTCTCCTTGGCATCGCTGTACCATCTCGCAACGGCGGGTTGCGCGGCTCGTATCCTGAAGGCAGGGGAGCTCTGGAACTGGTTTTGGAAGACAGACTTGGGGGTCTGGGTGCGCAGGCCGGAGCGCACTGCGCGGGAAGAGGTAGCAATAGCTTGTCTGAACATTGTGACGGGCTTGGCTGTGGTTTGGGCGAAAGGCTTGAAGAGGTCGAAGCGTGGGTGAGATCGGGGGGGCGATGGAGGGTCTGGTCGCGTGTACGGGGACAGCTTTTAAGAAAATGAAATTTTATCGGAATGGCCCCAAGTGACGAATTGCCGTCCCTTGAACCCCCGGTCCTACGGGAAACTTCGCGCCCAATCGCAGGCCGCATCCGAGCTCCATCCCGGGCCGGATGAATCAAGCGGCCGGTAGGAGCTTTATCGATAGCATTAGCGCCAAGGCAGGGCCAGTTGACGCCTGCGAGGCACGCCAGGCACGGTTGCTGCATCTTTCCAATTGGTGATTGGCAGTGAGTGGCACCTGCGACGTGCCTTCCCTTTGGTTCTGGTCGCAAAAATATCCATTCAGCCTCCCCTCCACTGTGCGACGGTCACCCACGCCCCCTCGTCCAACCAACCCACTTGCACTCTCGATAACCGCGATATCTAAGGCGTCTTTGCTCACTTCACAACAAACGAAAAACGAAAACTAGCTGTTGCAGACACTCGATTGCTCTCAGGAAATTTTGACTGAAACCGGGCTTCAAAAGGAGAAAGGCGGCGCGATGGATTACGAGCCGATGCTGCTGGACGGCGAGTCCGGAGGACCGTCGATCAAGATCTCGGGGGTACTTCTGTCCTCCATCTCTAAGCTGGCGGCTTTGAAAACTGACAGTCCGGCGTCTGTTTAGGCCGACAACATTCACGTTAACTTCGATCTCTCTAACTGCGACCTTTCCTTCGCCAACTCTCTGCGTCGCGTTATCCAAGCCGAGGTCCCTGTGATTGCCATCGACCTGGTCGAGATTGAGGCCAACACGTCCGTCCTCGCTGACGAGTTTATCGCCCATCGCCTGGGACTGATCCCCCTCCAATCCAAGGACGTCAACAGCCTGCTCTACACCCGAGACTGCGACTGCGAGCAATACTGCGACAACTGCAGCGTGAAACTCACACTGCACGCGCGCTGTTCATCGGACGAGACCATGAAGGTCTACGCTAGCGATCTCATTGTTGATAGTTTCAGACAAAACGGCACTGTGGGAAACCCCGTCATCCTCGACCCGGAAGGACAGGGCTCTCTGATTTGCAAGCTGCGCAAGGGGCAGGAGCTGAAGATCTCGTGTATCGCGAAGAAGGGAATCGCCAAAGAGCACGCAAAGTGGATGCCGACGTCCGCCGTCGGCTTCGAGTACGACCCCCACAACAAGCTGCACCACTTGGACATGTGGTTCGAGGAGGATGCCAAGGCTGAGTGGTAAGTGACGCCCGTGTGGCACAGTGTGGTGTGCGCAACGACTGATTCGCGTTGCAGGCCCGAAAGCAAGTACGCGAAGATGGAGGACCCCCCTCAGGAAGGGGAGCCGTTCGACTACGACGCGGTACCTAGCAAGTTCTACTTTGAGGTCGAGGGAGTGGGCAGCCTCGAGCCCGACCAGATCATCCAAGAGGGAATCAAAATCCTTCAGGAGAAGCTGGCTCTGACGCTGCACATTCTCACCGGCGAGGCGGACGACGACGGCATGGGCGACTTTGATGGCCCTCGCAGCCCGAATTTGGATATGGACGGCGGCAACCCCTGGCAAGATCAGGGCTACACGACCCCTTTCAATGGCGGTGGTCAGAGCTCGTGGGGGGCCAGCGCGACGACGCCTTACACAACTACCACTCCCTACGGCGCATCCGGGCAGTCTGGCTGGAACTGAGTGGAAACAACAAAACCGTATCACAAAAAAGGCGTTTATGTATGAGACCACCCGAAGAAAGGGGCGGCAATTGGAGTTTGCGAGGGTTTCTTTTTGCAAAAATGTTAGCTTGAGCATCAGCTGGTTAAACCAATCCAGCAAGAAATATCTTGGGTTTGCTGAATTGAACAAGGACCGGGCCAAGCACGCTAGGAAACATTCGAAAGGAAGGAGAAGGAAGGGCTTTTGTGGTTCTCGATCAAAGGTTTCTGGCGTCATTCAGATCATGAGCCGAGACCGGCTCATAGACGCCCTCGGAGGGGTGAAACACCCAGGGAGAAATGAAAAGAGGAGAGAACCAGTCCGAGGTCGAAGAAGAGAGGGGGGTGCGAGAAGTAGCGTGATATAGGGGCCGAGAAGGAGAACCCCAAATACTGCTTAATACAGAACCACGCACGCATGAAACGATGCTTCGTGTATGCAAAGAGAAACAACCCAAAATCTTTTTTTCTCCTTTCCGGGTGTATGAACCCTCCTGGACTCCTATCAAATGCAACAAATTGCCTCTAATCCAACGCCTCCCAATCATGCCCAAGACGATGCTCACGCTGATGATGCTAATGCAGCGCCAGTCTATGGAAACACTTATTGTGTATAGCAAACAGGCCCAACACGAGTCTGCTTTTTCTGCTTCTCTATCCCTTGATAGACGCCTCCTCGCCGCTGCCGCCGATATCGGCGACCTTTCTATAGACCTTGCGGTGCATTTCTAAAAAGACAAATGTACAGATGGTTTGGCTGGGTGGCGGATTAGCGTTGGATCGCAGGAGCGAGGGAACAAAAAGATGAAACGGAGAAGGGGAAGGAGACGAGGAGGAGAGAGAGAACTCACGGTCCAAGGCGGAGGAAGCTGGGCACCCAGCCCTTGAACATCCAGCCGAAGCCCTCGGCCTTGTAGATCTTGGCCAGGGTGTGCGCCAGCCCCTCCTGGGTGCTCGCGGACATGACGCGGGTTTTGATGACGTCGATGGGGCTCGTGACGGTGGCAGCCATGACGCCGGCGAGGAAGGAAGCGGTGAAGTGGGTGGTGAGGTTGTCGCCCATAGGGGTGTGGCGGATGAGCATGCCCTTGAAGGTGTCGTACGAGGCGAGCTGGGAGGCCGTCATGGCGGCGGCGCGCATGCTGTTCGGCAGGACGCCGCGGAACCAACTCATGAGGCCCTCCTCGCGAGCCATGCGCAGCATGCCCTCAAGGGCGTGGCTGTAGTTGCGGCGCTCAGCGGCAGGGAGAGCGGCGTCCTGCTGCATGCGCACATTGAGGACGTCGGCGGCGTTGCCCGAGATACCGCCGACGAATCCGGCGGCCGAGGCCATGGCGACGAGGACGGGGAAGGCCGGGGCCTTGCCGTTGTTGGCGCGGGTCGCGCGGATCTTCATCTCCTCGTAGGCGCCGAAGCGGACAGTGGAGTAGGTCATCTGCCGGAGGAGCGACGCCGAGAGACCGTTGTAGAGGCCCGTGACGCCGTGATTGCGGAGGATGTGGGCGACGGTGCCGCTCATGTTCTTGGGCGCGTCGGGGCGGCGGACCTGCAGGCGGACCTAGAGGGGCGTTGTGTAAGTATATGCTGCATTGCTATGGCTTTCACGGGGTTTTGTGGTTGAGTTCGATCTTCGTGGTCGCGGGCGGGGGGGTTCGCCGGGAGTTGTGTGTCTTTAGTTTCCCTGGGGAGCAGCGCATTACCTTTACTGAAAATTGTTAGCTCTGCAACTCCAACATCGCAACATGGCCGAGTTATGCTCATTGTGCAAAAAAAAAAAAAAAAAAAAAAACACTGCTAGGAGAGCAAGCAGACGGCAGGATATCTCTACTTACCTAGATCCAGAGGATGGGTCACGCAGGCGGCCATACTACTGGCGCTACCTCCGAACCAAAAGGGGTATCTCAGTGACGGCTCAATCTTCTTCTTGTTTGGGGTCGTTGTCGCCGCTGTCGCCGTTTGCTTCAGCTGCGATTGCGGCTTCTCCTGGCCCTGTCCCATCTGCAACGGCGACGACGGCGACGACGACACGGAGGGTGCGTCGTCGGCCGGTTTGCTAGCGATCATGTTGGCGGCGGCGGCGGACTGCATCGTTGCAGCAGCTATACAGTCTCCTCTGACAAGCTCATCCCGCTGCGGCGCAAAGTGGGAGCTTGCGTCGCAAAAAAATACAGTAGATTAGGAGTGGAAGACCTCGGATTTATTACGGAGAGTCGATATCCAAGGTAGCCCTGCGTCAACAATTCTGTATGGGTTGCGGTGCGTGCTGAACGTCACTCTTTTCCGTGTGGTGACGTCGAAAGTATAAAGCCGACTTCGGTGAGATGGTGGGTGGGAGGCTTTTTTTCTTGCTTGAGGCGTGAGTGAGAGGGTGGTGGGAGGAAGAAGCCGAGTGGTTCCAGTATTCGGCTCGGTGTATCGCGACCTAATTTTTATCTTTACTTTTTTTTCCCTTCCCCGTTGGTACTTCTTTTCTACTGATTCGGCTTGACGAGGCGCTTCTGTTCGGCTCAAAGAAATTGGGCTGATTGACGCACCAGAACCTGCTGATTGCCTCTAGTGCTGCGTCGATTTGCTGCGTCATGGCCCTGTAAGCTGGCAGGGGTGCCATGCACAAAAAACGTCCTCCGGACCGGACCCCTGCGCCGGGTCGGCAGGGCCTGACGCCGTGGATGGCCGTCCAGCAGCATCGAGCCTCTGCGTGGGGCCCGTGCGTCCCGTACTGGAACTTTTTCCCTTGCTCGAACTGAACTTCTTGTGATCGGCAGCAGGCCGGAGCTCTCTTTCGCGGCCAGCTTTCGAACCCCGTCGCGATCCCCAGCCCCAACCGAAGAAGCCCAGCACCTGTGATGAGAACATAGCACCACGGCCTTTGTATCCAGACAAAGGCGTAGATACCTAAACCACCACACAACCGCACGACAATGCTTGTCCCGAGGTTGGCCGGCAGGCAGTGGCAGAGAAGCTGCTTTCGTGGCGCCATCTGCCGCGGAGCTGCTCCTCCTCGTCAATGGCAGGCGCTCGCTTCCTTGTCGATGAGTAGCCGGCGCGCCTACTCCTCAGGTCAGACCGAATCGATCCCCCGGACGTAGCCACACATCGCGCTGGTTCTAACTTGTGCATTGCAGAGTTCCCGGCCCCGACCAAGAAGACCGTCGAGGTCAACGGCCAGACCATCCCGACCGACACTTGGTTCAACGTGCCGAAGACCGTCCTCGACGCGGCGTCGCGCAAGCTTCACCTCCAAAAGGACCATCCCGTGTACATCACCCGCCAGATTATCGAGTCGCAGTTCCCGGCGCCTACGTACAAGTACCACAACTCCTTCGACCCCGTTGTCTCGACGCACCAGAACTTTGACTCGCTGGGCTTCCCCGCCGACCACCCCGGCCGCGCAAAGTCCGACACCTACTACTTCAACAAGGACACGCTCCTGAGGACGCACACCAGCGCCCATCAGGCGCAGACGTTCAAGAAGAACCTGAGCGACGGCTACCTCATCAGCGCCGATGTCTACAGGCGCGATGCCATCGACAGGAGCCACTACCCCGTCTTCCACCAGATGGAGGGTGCCCGCATGTGGGACCGGACCAAGGTGCCCGGCGGCGACATCGCGGCCGCCGTGTGGGAGGACCTCAACCGGCTGCCGAAGCACAACGTCAAGGTCGAGGACCCCCATCCTGCCTTCGACGCGGAGCGGAATCCCCTGCAGGAGGGTCACCACACGGCCGCCGAGGCCGAAGCCATCGGCGCTCACCTGAAGCGGTCTCTCGAGAACATGGTTGTCGAGATCTTTACGAGGGCCAAGGCCGCCGCCGCGAAGGCGGATCCCAACTACAAGGACGAGCCCCTTAGAGTCCGTTGGGTGGAGGCCTACTTCCCCTTCACGAGCCCCTCGTGGGAGCTCGAGGTCTACTACGCCGGCGACTGGCTCGAAGTTTTGGGCTGTGGCGTGGTCAAGCAGGATATCTGTATCAACGCCGGCGTGCCGCAGCAGCTCGGCTGGGCCTTTGGCATCGGCCTCGAGCGCATCGCCATGCTCCTCTTCCAGATCCCCGACATCCGCCTGTTCTGGTCGCAGGACGAGAGGTTCCTGAGCCAGTTCAGGGGCGTGTCCGACCAGCTGGACTCGATGAAGCGCTTCGTGCCCTTCTCCAAGCACCCGGCCTGCCCCAAGGACGTGTCATTCTGGCTCCGCAGCACGTCCGCGGCGGGAGGGAATACCAAGGCCAACACGCAGGACTTCCACGAGAACGACTTTATGGAGCTTGTACGCGACATCGCCGGCGAGAGGGCCGAGGACGTCCGGCTGGTGGACGAGTTCACGCACCCCAAGACGGGGAGGCGCAGCATGTGCTATCGCATCAACTACCGAAGTCTGGAGCGGACCCTGACCAACGAGGAGACCAACGAGTTACACAGTGAGGTAACTCGGAAATTGGTGGAAAAGCTAGGTGTGGAAATCCGGTAGAGGAGAGCAGCAACACACTTTGCTCGACGTTGGTAGCTGAGGGGTAAGGGGGCTGTGCTGCCAACACTTTATCCCACCCCTCGCTGCTCATCATCATCAGACGGGACGGTTCCCCAACGGATTCGGGAGTCCACTCGTGCGGCATCATAAACAGAACCGGCGTACAGGTAGGCTGTAGGCCTGGCTCGGGGGTGTCTTGTGAGAACAGCGCTGCCAAGCCGAAGGGGTGTGGTTTGCTTGCGCCCTGCTCGTAGGGAAAGGAGCTTTTTCGTCGTGACGCCGTCACGGCATGTATCATAGAAGGACTTGTACTATAACACGCGCCGTTTGGCGACCGAGCTCAGAGTCTTGGTATGCGGCCTGGGCTGAGCTAAGCTGAGCTTCGGACCGGAGGGGCAGAAGAATTACGGAGACTCGGGAACTCGTTGGATTCCGTCCTGCAGCGTTTTGTTTTGACGGCTCGCGTTTCGCTGTCGGAAATGCCTCACGAAGCACAACCGTGATGGATGTGCGCCAACATCGGGCGAAATGAGCCTCCACAAGAAGCCGCGAGAAATATTTGGACAGGGACAAAGCGCTCACCCAACACCAACAACCGACGCCCGAGCAACAAGTCCATCGGAAGGCGGATCCTGTTTCTACCGAGTGTTCTCGAACGATGAAATCATGCTCCCATTGCGAGAGTTAATCTTCGGGAAAACATGAAGCAGTGACGCCGTGGTTGCAGATCGGTTGTATCATGCGCAAAACCCACAATGCCCCGCCGCCGTCAGGAACGAGCGCATTAGTCTCCGGGTGGAATCTCGACCCGTCGTCCCAACAACTTGGGACGGTCTTGCAGGTCGGTTTCAAATGTATTTTTTCCTTCCTTTTTCTTTTTTCGAGACGTAGGGCCAACCTCAATCTGTTGCTCACAACGTATGGGAAGTTTGAGACTCGTCGTTATAGAGGAGGGAGGGGAAGAGAGGGAGAGTTGGGCACAGCCACGCTCCACTAGTCAAGCTCTCTCTCTCGTTCTCTTCGTTGATTGCATCAGACCAGGTATCGACTGTTGCAAATTAACGCTGATTTCCCGCGCTCAAGCTGGTTCCTTGCAATGTGACCAAATAAATGAGATGAGCTTGCCATGCTTCAGGACCGGCTTTATCAGGTGATGTGGTCTCTAGACAAGTTGGCAAGGAACGTCTTCGCCGCAAGGAAGTCCCCGCTGTATGGCAAGATAAGGTGAAGAGCTAGGCGTATCGAGAACGAGGAAGCTGCCTTGAAGTCGCGGGGAACGGTGGGATTTACGGTTCAAGGCGCCCCGTGCGCCGGAGACGCAGAATCTTTAGCCAGGGCAATGGGGAAACGCGAGCCGAACCCCACAAGTGGAAGAGGAATGTCAAGCTGCCAGTCCCAGTCAATGCAAATGTGCTCTGGTGAGTGCGAGGGAGCAGGCGCGAGTGGACCGCTGTTGATTGAGTGCATGCAAGCTGAAGGACAAGACTCTTCGCGAAAGGCGCAACTTAGCCCAACTGGGCAACTGGCATCCGGTGGCAGGTGCAGTTGGCTTCCAGATCTCGCCCCGTCAGAAGGACATGAATGACGGCTGGGTGGGGTGGGTGGCAGCACCTGCTGGCGGAGCGCAGGAATGCAAGTCTTGGCCTAGAACGGTGTCTGGGGAAGCCGATTGCAGCGCGAAACATGAATCTGGCAGGTCAAAAGTCTTGGTAGTTTGCACAGCCTCGTTTCTAGATGTCCAAATGGGGAAAAAGCCGCTGACGGCTGTCGGTATCCGTAGCACTCGGGAGAATTTGTCTTTTTTTCCCTCTTTCTCTTTCGCGTCGTGCGGGAAATTGAGTTGAAACATTTGGCGAGTAGCGGCAGACAACACAATGGTAATCATATCTGCAACCGACGGCCTGGCCGGATTGAGAGAAGTGTTGACTTGGAATGTTTGCGGCGGGCGTAGAAAGGGGGCTGAGGCTCAATGCAATTTGCCCCGAGCTGGCTGAGCGAAGACAAAAATCGAGGGTTGACTTGATAGTAGGCGGGCTGAGTCGGCATAGTAACTTCAGACATGCGAGGCTTTTCAGGCCCGATTCACGCGATGCTCTCTTTTCCTTCCCCCCAACGCACGGGGCGGCGAGATGCCTCACTCCTCTTCCGGAGAAGGATGGTGATTCATGGCATGAAGTCGCAAAACCGAGGCGGACTGGTTGTCGACTGGGCGCAATCGTCGCTGCGGTCGTCGCGGGGGCTTTGCATCGTGAGAAAATTCCCCTCTGTTGCCAAGCCCCAGCCCCGGATGATGACTGTTGATCGGGGGGGGGGGGCTTGACGAGATCGTAAGCCAAGGCCAACACAACTGTCGACATGCCCTCATCGCTCACAGGCCATCGTGGCCCGAACTTGTCCGATCGTATCGGAGAGAAGAGCGAAACTTGTTGAGGTAGCCCTCCAGGTGGTTCCAGGAGGCGCTGCCCCTAGCCCTGGCGGCAACCCGCAAACCCCAAGTGTCGTGGATACAGCGAGTGATCAAATGGCCAAGCCATTGATTGCAAAGGCAAACTGTCGTGTGAACTGCGAAGACACTGATTTCTTTTGCACAGCCCCAGCCCCGTCTCTCCATTGCGCCGTCCAGGGACTTGCCGTTGTGGGGACTCGACTCGGGACCCCTGAAGGCTTTTACATAGTAGTCTCAGGCGCGATAGCGCAAGAGCGGGGAGTACTGTTGTCGAGTTGAAAGTTGTCGAATGACAACTCAAAGAGTTCTGTGTCTGTATCTGTAGGTAACATTGATTCTCGGAGTATGCCCGAGTCCAGACTGGGCCCAGGTTGATTCGTGCTGCAGGAGTGTCTCTATGGACGGTTGGTTGCATATGCGATGGATGCTAGGGCCGGAGGAATCTCAAGACCCCGAGACCAAGACCTCGGGAGGCGGCACGAGGGCGCACGTCCAATGGTCAGCCACAGGCGGCATCAGCGCTGGTGCTTGTCTCTCGTGTCTGCTGTGCTGTCTCTCGCGTGTTCGGCGACGGACGGACGGGTAAGAAGAGGGATCCAGGGTTGAAGTCACGAGGCGAAAGAGACGCCCACGGCTGACAGAATCGAGCATTGGGTTAGGGAAAGTATTATCGCTGCGGCCAGTTAGCGGGGCGAGGCGCTGTTTCCCAGCTGTCGAGTGAAGTTGTTCGCGCCCTGGGCGCTCTGCCGTCATTGAGAACAGCTGGGCGTGTGGGGGAACCACGGCGATTGCATGGGGGGAGGCCTGCGGGAGGCGAAGAGAGGTGAGGGTTTAACCGACCATGGATGGAACGGCAGCACCGCCCTCGCGGCGTACCGTAAAGTCGTCACGGTGGAAATGAGCAATTGAGGCGCGGCGGAGACTGAGAATGACACCGCCGCCGGCTGTAAACGGTACGTACCGGATGAAGCGCTGCCTTTGCCAGCTTAGCTCATCCGTAAAGCAGGCACGGAAAATGCGTACAGTCCCGCGTGTCAATCATGGCTGGGGTGGCGAATGGCATTCTCGACAATTCGATTTCCAGCGGGGACGAGCGGACCAAGAGGCCTGTCGATTCGTCCAAGCCTCCAAGACGCAAGACGGAGGGAGATGCAGCCGCCCCCGAGTTCAACCCAGTCCAGTCCAGTCCAGTCCAGTCCGTCATGGAACAATTCCATCAGAGCCTATGGATAGAGGGAACGGGCATGTGTCTTGGCAGTATCCCCAACCGATAACGAGCCGGTACTCTGCTACGCGCGCTGCTTGCAACAGGACGCCAAGCCTGGTGAGGCGGGAGACGAACCACAGCAGTCGAAATTTTCTGGTTGGCTTTGCCCTTCTTTTTCGCTTTTCATATTTTTTTTTTTTTTTTGCACAGCCCCAGTCGGGTCACAAATGGTGTTGGTTCCTGACTCTTCCTGCTGGAGGATGGAGGATGCTCGGTGCCATGTACGCTTTGCGCTCTGTGCTTGCTTACCGCCCTCTTTCTCACTCTGTATGTGCGTGTGGCTCTGTGCCAATAGTGTAGTGTATGTATGTTGCCGCTCATTCTTGACGGTACCTGTCCTCTCGTCTGATCCCTCGACGGTCCCTCACTCTGCGCCAATGCGCCTTGGCAAACCCACGCGCCTTACCTCGTTGGTGAGCTTTCCACTCCCACTGCGTGACTGACTGCCAACTGCGAGGGAAACGGATAAGGGACGGCAGGCGTTCCAAGGCGGCGAAACTTCAAACGGGCCCGCGAGCCCGTGTGGTGTTGCCGTTTCATCACACAGACCAGACAGTCAGACAGACACCAGACACGCCCCCCCTTCATCCACCGCAACTCACTTTGGTCTAGTGGGGCAATGCACCCTATCTGCACCCCCATCCCTCTCCTTCCACCACTCAGCCATCCCACGCACACACACCCACGCTCCACCAGGCCCCAGTAGTCGCCCAGGAGCGATAGCCAAGCCACCCTGCACACTGGCACGCCCAAACATATAACCAAGACCGTCGCCCGCCAACCACCGGCATCGTCCTCTCATCCAGCTTCCAGCACCAAACAAAACAAGTCACATTCACAACCATATCGCAGACCCGTCCACGGCAGATAAAACAAGTCCACTACATCATTCGGCGTAGCAAAGCAACACCAAAAGAGCAACAACAGCCGTCGCCTTCTTGCACCCGCCACCACCACTCCAATCAACCCAACCACCACCACATCCCACACACGACTATTCACAATGGAGTCGCCTAAGTCAGATACCCGCCCTATCTTCTCGAGGCGTTCGACCAGCTCGTCCAAGTCGCTCTCTCTCGATCTTTCCTCCCTGCCGCCTCTGGTCCAGCCGACGCCGCCCACAAACACCCTACTATTCACAAACCTCAACGATACCTCTATCTTCCGCCCCGACAACCTCCAGACCATTCGCGACCTTGTTCTCAAGACGGCACCCATTCACTCGTGGGCCCCGCTCAAGTCGTTCCGCCGCATCGTTGTCTCCTTCTTCTCCGAGGACGACGCTATCGCCGTGCGTCGCATCTGGGACGGCGAGGCCGTCATGGGCGAGCGCGTCCGCGTTTACTTCGGCCAACCCACCCCCGTCGAGGTCACCGATCGCCACCTCGCCCTTCCGGACGCCGGCAAGCTCTTCTTCATCTCGCCCCCTCCTTCGCCTCCCCACGGTTGGGAGATGAAGCTCGAGGACGCTCCTAACAAGATGGTTCACGCCGAGGATCTCGCCGACGCTCTGGCTAAGCTTCACCACCGTCCTACCGGCATCGAGACCCCCATCAGCCCCATCGACGGCTCTCGCCAAACCCGCAGCAGGAGCTCTACTCTGCTCTACCAGCCCGATGTCAACGGCGCGAGCCCCGATCTCCCCGCCATCTGCCTTGAGGACATGACCGACGAGCCTATGGAGTTCAGCCCTATCGACAACCAAAAACCCATCATGGCGCATACCTCCCGCCCGCCGGTTGAGTTGATGCATCACGCATAAGCCATGAGAGTGTGTTTCTTCCAAGAGCGATTTCGTTAGGGCGTTGGGGATACGATATGGAACATGGTGACATGGGCTTCTGGCACGCATATAGCATCTTCACATGGGTTTTGCGACGGCGTTTTGAGGACAAAGCAACGGCGCACTCGCCGAGCAGGATTAGGGGAGGATTAGTATTATGGCGGGGACGACACTTGTGCACCGTCGTCTCCGATGGCTATCGAGCCAGGGTAAAAAAGCTTTCTTTCTATCGTGCTGCAAACTAGCACAGGTTTATTTTTTGTATACTAGATTCCCCTTTCGCGAAAGAGCGAAACAAATAACCTTGATCGTCAACTTCGAAAGTCATACGGACTATGGTCGTTTCAGTGGATGATCTGTGTTGTATGATTCTTTTTGCCAACAAAACCTGCGGCAGAGACGTTCATGCCGCGGTGTTGGTCGTTCCAGCATAGCCCACTTTTGGAAAGTGGCACACAGAGAGAACCCCCGTTCCAGCCCGGGTTGTTTGATTTTCAGATACAACGATCGACGCCGCGAGAACGAGTCCGGGGGACGGATGGGTACCGGGTCAAAGCCGATCGGGATTGGCCTGCTGCCCTTGCTATTCAACCGGTATGTTTCCCCTGGTTTCACGTGCTGTGACACACGTCAACAAGCATGACTGCCCGCGATCGTCTCACAGATCCAGCGGAGTCATCCCGGCAAGCGTCCTGAACAACACCGAGGCACTCCGGATGCCCAGCCAAGCGAGAAGACCGGCGGCGGCTACGGCTAGGAGGAGCACGGCCAGGCTCCGCCATTCGGCAAACTGCAGGCGGCGGCGGATGCTCATCCCGGCGGCGGGGCCCTTTGCGTACCGGGCAAGGTGGTCGGGCCGGGCGTCGGCTTCGGTGGACGTGACGTCCAGGGTCGGGATATACTTGAACTCGAACTTTGTCTCCTCGCCGAGGGCACCTATCTCAGTCTTGTGGACTACCATGCCGAACAGGGCTTTTTGGAGTTTCTACGCGGTCATTAGCAGAAGCCCGTCGTTGGGAAACCCGAGAGGCGCGGTGGGGAAAAGGGAGAGGGGGGTGCGACACGTTCATTCATACCTCATTCAGCGACCTGTCCCAGTTCGGGAACAGACGGCGGGCGTAGGACACGGTCATGAAGAATATGCACTGCCCGGCGACGAGTAGGAAGTAGCGCAAAGGCGGCCTCTCGACGGCCAGCGCGCGCGCGAGCCTAGATCCGTTGAGCCAGTAGGTCTCGGCGGCGAGGAACTCGCGCGAGGCATACGATGGCGGCTGGTTGCACAGCGCCGTGAGAACGTTGTTGGCGAGCACGCGCGACGTGTCGGACGGCTCGATCTCGGATACCATGAGGGACTCCATCATGGCGCGCGCGCGGGTCTCGGATGCGAAGGTGTCGGTCGGCGTGCCCATGACGTGGGCGACCCAGCGCCAGAGAGCGAGGTAGTCGGCCTTCTCGGCGCGGGTCGGGTAGATGCCCTGCCGGGGCAGGCTGATCCAGAGGAGCGTTGCCGAGAAGGAGATGATGGTACCGATGGAGTCAAGGTCGTTGACGGGCACGCCCCAGGCGTGGACGTCGTAATACGAGGGCCGCTCGGCGGCGAGGGCGAGGATGCGGCGGCGGACGGCGGCGTGCAGAAGGCGGACCCGCACCGAGGAGGCGAAGCCGTCGCCGCCGGGCTGGACGGAGCCGAGGTCGCGCGTCACCTCGAGGATGTGCTGAAAGGTCTCGAGGAGTCGCCGGCGCGTGATGTTGATGCCGAAGCCGCCTGTGCGGGCGAGCGTCTCGACGACGCGGCGGCTGCCGAAGCCGCCGACAAGGGATTGGAACGCGAGCTGTGTGCAGGCCAGGTGTGTTAGTAGTGACATGCGCCGCCCGTTTTCTTGCGAGAACCGGGGTTTGTGTTCATACCGCGAACATGGCGGGCCCGCCGTAGCGGAGGAAGACCTGCTGCCCGCGTTCGACCTGGGCCCAGTCAACCCAGCTCGGGACCGTGTTGACCTGGGCCCATAGCTTCCCGAGGGTCTCGTCCGAATCTGCGTTGTCTCTCAGGAGAGCGTAGAGATCTCGGTGGGGCTTGGGGCCGGGAGCAGCGTCGGCCTTCTCGCCCGGGTGCGGGGCTTTGGTCGGCGGTGATATCTCGCCCAGCCGGTCCAGTGCTTTTGCTCCCAGCTCGTCGTAGGTGTACATCATCGGGCGGAGGTCATCGGGGGTGAAGTGCCCTTCGGTCCACTTGAACCGGAAGTCCCATGCTTCTCGCCACTCCTCACCTCTGTTCCATATAATGCCAGCCATTGTTTGCCAGGATTACTATGGTGGCAAGGTGATTTGAAGACCAGCCAGAACAGTCAACCAGTGGTTCAGTAAAGATAACTTCAAGGCTGCCGCCGCGGTTAAAGTTGATGGGAAGTGTTTCGAGGAGGCGCCGTAGTTGAGGTGGGTGGTCGGCCACTGCGTGATGCGGAACGACTTATATCCTCAAGCGGGGGTTCTTGTCTGTAAACTTCGAACTTTGAATCAACTCGGATCTTCCAACTCCAAAATCATGCCATATATCGGGGGAAAGCCTGTGATTCTGAAAAGACGACTGTTTCCGAGGCACCGGACAGTCTGCCGGCTCCCACTGTGAGGAGGAACGAGCTGGTGGCCATTTTCAGATGAGGGGTTGACACACAAGGTTGTCTGGCGGAGTAGCAGGCGATACTGATGAGTGATGACGACCGGAAGCATAATGTAGCTAGAAAAGCAAAGAGACATGGTAAGTCGAGGAAACTGGGGTGCGCTGCACGTCCCTGGTCGAATCTAGTGAGCAGCGTATAGCCTGACTACCCAAACTATCAACTAGAAGCCTAAAATCGCCGGGAAAAAAGGGCGGGTGGCGAGTCAAGATAGATAGTTCGTCTTTACGGAGTCGTAGAGTGAGGTTAGTTTTTGGAAGCTGAAGGCTCACGGGTTGCCGGACTACACAGATGCCCGAAAGCCAAACGAAGGCAATTGACAAGCTAGGATGGATTGCGTTTGTATCCCCTGCACGGTGGGAGGATCTAGATGCGAGGCCTGAATACTACCGAGAAAGAACGGATGTTCACATGCAGCAGCCCGATCTCTCACCCATCTGGCTCGGGTAGGCGGAACTGTATTGTCTGAACGAAACGAGCATGTGTTGCCTTTGATGGGAGAAAGGTTTCTAGACATAGAGTGAAGGTAATTATGGCAACTGGTTGGAGTGGGCACAAATTACACCTCAGAGCGTCATACAGCCGTGTGCGAGTGAAGCGGAATCTGAAGCGACCTTAAGTGACTTTGGCGTCAGTAAGCATGTCAATTAATCAATCAAAGGCTCTCTGTGCGGACACCTACCTACCTTACCTTGCCTAAGTACCTCGGAGCGCAATAGTCAACGCCGGTGCCGCCCGGGCTGCGGCGCCATATCCCCCGGCTGCCCCTGCGAGGGCCCACTGTTTCCCGCGCCCCGTCCCGTCCAGAAGCGCAACTGAATTAATTAGACTCGAGCTTGACTTTTTCTTGCAGTCGCCGCCCCCCTACAACGACCTCGCATCCAACACTCCCGATTTTCGACGTGCCCCACCGAGTCCCCGAAGCCAGAAAGCAAGCATGTTCTGTTCATGTAGATTGAGCCCTCTGAGGCTATTCCTCCAGGGCGTGTCGCAAACGCTCGTCCCAGAGCCTGCCGTCGCAGCAAGGCTCCCACAGCACCTCAAAACCTCCCAAGCTTTGCGGGTCGTCCAGAAGTCGACGTTCGCAACCTCTGCTGCCTACCCCAGAAACCAAAGTCGGAAACCCTCCGGCAGAGAAGAAAACGGAGCGGCGAAGAGACAACGAGCAACGAGGGACAGGGAGGAAAGGGACGGCCTCGCCGGCGAGGACGACCCCGAAGGCGGCGCGAAACCGAAGCGGGAGCCCTGGCAAATCCAGAAAGAGGCCCTGAAGAAGAAGTTCCCCGGCGGCTGGAACCCGCGCAAGCGCCTGTCGCCGGACGCCATCGCGGGCATCAAGGCGCTGCACGCGCAGTTCCCCGAGGAGTACACGCTCCCGACGCTCGCCGACAAGTTCGAGGTGTCGCCCGAGGCCATCCGGCGCATCCTCAAGAGCAAATGGCAGGCGTCGCCCGAGGAGGAGGAGCACCGGCAGGAGCGCTGGTTCCGGCGCGGCGTCAACGTGTGGTCGCGCTACGCCGAGCTGGGCATGAAGCCGCCCACCAAGTGGCGCCGCGAGGGCGTCACGCGTGACCCATCATACCACGAGAACCGCAAGGCAGCGATCGAAAGGAGGAAGCGGGAGGAGGCGGAGGAGGATGCGGCCGAGAGATTGCAGCGGAAGCTGTCTGATACCATCTTGTGAGGCTCCGTGTAGGGCGGCTACACGGGCTGGAGTTGCCTAGCCATAATCTCCCCTTGCGATAGTCGACTGAGTCGGCGAATTAATAACCTCTGGGCGAAGGCGATCTCAGCGTTATGATTTCGAGCCGTGGTCTACAGGCACAGTTTGACAAGCAGGGACCCAGATCAAACGGGGAATGTACATTACCTTACCTGCAGCGAACCAATACTGCATTGCATGTAACTGTGACCACTGTCTGAACCGGTCCATTTGCAACTACAACTCAACACTACGACTCAAGGTCTCCAACAATCTCCCCGATCGCTCGATACCGCTCTTTGCGAGCATGATTCACATTAAGGCGTTGATGAGACTTGAATTTGCGGAGTGACACAAGATAATGGTCCTGATTGTACCGAGGTCGGACCACCAGTAAGTGCGAGAAGAGGGAAACACGCCCAAGAAGAGCACCAGTGTCTCCATTCTGTCGAGTGTTGCCTACTAAAACTTGTCAAGGAGGGCGAACACTTCATCAATCCTTCCTTCCGAACCGAGTCTCCAATACTGGTTGCCCCAGCCATCGAGGCCGAAGACGTTGCGAACCCTGGGCACCGGGCCGAGATCGAGACACAGATGCAGGTAAATCTAGCGGACCTGACGAATGTCGGTCCTCGGAGATCGTACTTCACAACCGAGAACTAACCAGCTTCAAGGCTTCATCGAGACCAGCTTTGTGTAACGTCTGTATGATATTCACCGTGTCAAAAAGTGCGTCAGTAAAATGGTGGCGAAGCAGTGCCGGCATCTTTTACACGCGGCGTCGCGATGCTGCCGCGAAGGTAGCCTTTAGTAGACCGGCAACAAGTTACCGTCGGATGTTCCACCAACAACATCAGCCACCAGGGACTTTCGTCCATCAATCATACTGTCTATCTATCTCTTCCTCTTTTACTTCCGCCTTCTCTGGTCTTCAGCTTGCTGTGTTTGTCTAGAACTGTCGACATCGCTCCCGACTTGTTCGCTGGGTGAGGAAAATCGCGCAACTCACATGGGGTTTGAGCCACGAAGCCAACTCGACAAACAGCCTACTTTATTAGGACAACTGCAGCATGAATGAATGTCACGGCGCTCGAACACTTCAAGTGTATGTATGTATGTATGTATGTATGTATAGTAAGTCTGTCTCATCTATCTACCCGGCAAAACAACAAAATAATCGATCCTCGTTCAAGGATCCAAGGACCGACCGCGATTCGAACGCGGGGCCTAGAGATAGGTTGCTGCGGAAGCTGCAATCTCTCGCTCTACCACTGAGCTATCGATCCTTGCAAGAGCCGATGAGCTTAGTCATCTGATTCGCTTGGGTGGGCGGCCCCAATGTTGTCTCATGGAGACTGGTGTTTGGAGCAAGCGAGCAGAAACGAGTGGGCTTCATGTGGCTGCATGTGCCCGCATGCTTCGCGACGTGGGGCCGAGGTCTTGATTAGCGGATTGTTGAATGGGGCAGGCATATCCTCTGCCAACGAGGACGGGGACGGGGCAGAACATGTTCAAGATCGGAGTGTCACAAACAACAAGAGTGGCTTGGGGTACGTGGGAATGGCATTTGAACAACACAAAAGTCTGATATTTGAGGCTCCCAGTGCTAGCTCCTTCATTCAACCTAGGGCTTGTTAATTAATGTACAGGGCGAGGCCAGTCTCAAACACAACGCTAGAGCTTTAGATACCCAGGGAGAACTCGACGCCGACGTCAATTTCACGAGCTACAAGTCATGGTCAGCATAGGATTTGACAAGTTTCGCGGGGGGTGTTTATACGTACCCATCTTCACGACCTTGGACAGTTGCACGGCCTTCTCGGCGGCGGTCTGGAGGTCGTCGATGGAGAAGATCTTCATACCGGAGTTGTTGATGATCTCGTGAGCGGCCTCGACGTTGGTGCCCTGGAGACGGGCGATGATGGGGATCTTGAGGTTGAGCTCCTTGGAGGTGTTGATGAGACCCTGGGCGATGAGGTCGCAGCGGACGATACCACCGAAGATGTTGACGAAGATGGCCGAGACCTTGGGGTCGCTGGTGATGAGCTCGAAAGCCTCCTTGATGGCGGCCGGGGTGGCACCGCCACCGACGTCGAGGAAGTTGGCGGGCGTGCCCTTGTTCAGCTTGATGATGTCCATGGTGGCCATGGCCAGACCGGCACCGTTGACGAGGCAGCCAATGTCACCATCGAGCTTAATGAAGTTGAGGCCGGACTCGGCGGCGCGGACCTCGTCAGCGTCCTCCTGGGTGGTGTCGCGCAGGGCGAAGATGTCCTTCTGGCGGTAGTCGGCGTTGTCGTCGAAGCCGAACTTGGCGTCCATGCAGAGGACCTTGTGGTCAGAAGTCTCGGAGAGGGGGTTGATCTCGATCTGGGTGGCGTCCTTCTCGAGGAAGATCTGGTAGAGCTTCTGGATGGTGTCCTTGGCGTCCTCGACGCACTGCTCGCTGAAGCCGAGCTTGACGGCGATGTCGCGAGCGATCTCGTCGGTGACACCCTTGTTGATGTCGATGTTGGTGGTGATGATGGCCTCGGGGTTCTCCTTGGCGACGGTCTCGATGTCCATGCCACCCTGGGAGGAGGAGACGATGACGGGGGCCTGGGAGGCACGGTCCATGAGGATGGCGAGGTAGAACTCGCGGCGGGCGAACTTGCGCTCGCAGATGTAGACCGAGTTGCAGAGCTTGCCGCCGGCGCCCGTCTGCTTGGTGATGAGCTTGTGGCCAATCATCTGCTCGGCGAACATCTCGGCCTCGGTAGGGGAGTAGATGACGCGGACACCGCCCTTGAGGCCGTTGTCGAAGCTACCCTTTCCACGTCCACCGGCAAGGACCTGGGCCTTGATGACCATGTCCTCACCACCAATCTCCTTTGCGACGGCCTTGGCCTCGGCGGCCGACTTCGCGACGGAACCCTTGGGGACACCGACTCCATACTAGATTGACGGAAAGAGTTCCACACGTTAGCTATCGTGGTCGTTTGTATTGTATTGTATTGTATCGCGCATGGTCTGGGAAAGCTCTTTTCTTGTTTTGGGTTTTTGGAAAAGTTGACACTGCCCCGACAAAAAAGGAGAGTGGGGCGCGCTTCAGTCGCGGGTGCGGGTGTGGTGGGTGATTTACCTGGCGCAGGAGGTCGGCGGAGAGGTACTCGTGAATGCTGAGGTTTCTCCTTTGTTGCTGAGCGAGACCCGGGAATCTGGCAGGCGAGGCGGCGACCCTCGAGGAAGTTTGGATGGCAGAAGCCAACCGGCTGCGTCCGAGCTTGAACATGATTGTGGAAGAGGCTGATGTGTTCGTGTCGCGGGAGGAATGGGGGGGAGAGAGGACGGGTTCTTCGAGACCGAGGGATTCGAAGAAAAAAAGAAGTCGCGCCGTCAATCAAATGACTTGAATAGAAGATCCCTACGGGTGGGATTGATGTGGCGCTTCGAAGAGGGGAAAAGGAAAGAGGACTGACGACAGAGTCCTACAGGTTGTGCTGTGATGCAATTGGTTTTGCAAGAAAGCGCTATCTCCAAGCAATCTCAAACGGGAAAACCAAGAGGTTTCTGGGCCGCGGGAATTCCCGGTGCTCTGGTTGGGTTTCCGCTCGGAAGAAAGCTTCAGCCGAGCTACAGAAATGCCCCGCCGCTTTAAGGGGAATTGCCGGAGCTTGCTTTCTCCGCCAGGAGTCGTCGTCGGGGTGCCACGATCGTGGAAGTTGCAGATTTTGTCATTCATAGTTTGAGGGTACTTGTAAGTTCAACACATTAGCCATAGTTCTATCCCAACACTTTTGAGACTTTTTGCTTTGTGAGGGGAGCCACGATGCTTTGCAGCATGAAGCTGTTAGCCGAAGAACGGGCCAGCTCCGTGGATTATCGGAGGACGTACGGTAAAGCGGCCCATCGTGGCCCGAGCTCCGAACCCGTGCATCTGTCAAGACATCCGCACCAACCTGCCCACCACGTGCCTGCAGGACGCGCTTCTGCAGGCTGATCATGTGGCGCCGATTCTTCACCTCACTTTCCAGCCACTGCCATCTGATTCAGACAAACGGATAGGAGTTTCGGGTTTTGACTGCACGAAAACCTACTCACATGTACACGCTGACAACCTCCCCCACTCGATTCTGACCGTGAATCCTCCTCCCAAGCTCTGGGTCACCACTTCCTCTGATGCCCGTTTACCCGTGATCTCCTGAAGAGCACGCCAATTGTTTTAATCTCGAGGTCTGAATGAACCCATGTTGGGCCACACACCGGTAGCTCCCTACTGGTGTCAAGTTAACGAGATGATACGGGTCACCCAGGCTTGCAAGTCAGGCTAAGGACTCACCAATCAAATGGAACTCTTCCACCATTCTGAATGACCTACGAGGGGCAGGACAACCGCGGTGCCGTGAGGCATCTTTTTGGCCAATTTTTGCCATACCGCAGCTACTGACCCTGATATACCGACCAGGGCTGGCATACGTGCACCAGCACATACCCATGCGGGCTCTCGGTTGTTTTCAATTTTCGAACCATAGTCGCACTCGCGAATACCATCAAGATGCTGATGACTAGTCGTAACAGACACAGTCGGAGTTCTCGGCTCGAAAGCCACCAGGCGTCGATCTTGTCGCGTACCTGATCTACAACACTCGATGTGCTAGACCTCACGGTTTGTGTTATCGTTTTGGCGGTCTCCATCATGCTGAATGGGACCAGTCGCAGTGACCGAACCCGCCTCATCGGACTCGGCGTTGTTTCGCGTCGGCATGCGTTGTTGCCCGCGGCGGCTGTCTTGACAGCCTCCCTAGTGGGCGGCTGGGTGTAACAAGACAGCTGGAAGATGTGGTAGTCCTCGGTGTACTGCGCTTCGGCTATGACTCTCTCGGCATCGGATCGTCGACTGAAGGGATTCTTTGGTAGCGTAGACGGGGTGTTGCATGTGTTGTGAGCTCCAGAGTTGTGCCAGACGGGCAACCCCGGCCAGTACGAAAATTGCCGGGAAGCAAGCATTGCAGTTCAAAACGATGATCTCTGCAGGAGTAAGTAAGGCTTTGGACTGGATCCGAAATCAGTCCTGCCCGTCTGCCGACCAGTATCAGGGCGTATGTGGTCGATATTAGAGCTGGGCCGGCCGATGGTGCCAGGACGAGGCAACACTTCAGACGACCCATCTTCAAGGGTGATCATCGTGCGGGCTCCTAGCTATGGTCGCCAGCTGAACTGAAGGGAATCGTCGAGATGCCTGGCACTGTTCTATACTCAGCCATATCCTTCAGGCCATTGCTGGTCAAGGGGCTACTGTAGTCACTGATTTCGTAATTTGCAGGAGCCAGGCTGCTAAGGGTAAGAATACCCAAGACTGAGAATCGCAGTCAAAACCGCTGCTGTCACTGGGATGAAGGACGTTTTTGTTGTCTCCATCAGGACCTTTGTTTCTGGTCTGACATCCCCCGGCCATCATGTCTCAGCAACACTTGTTGCAGTGAACGACGCCCAAGTCGTTCTTTGAACTGTACCATGACAGGAAAATGAGGAAAGGGGAAGGGAAAGAATGCAAAAGTAAAGAAGGGCAATGCCGTGAAAAACATCGCTGAGAGACAGACCACCTATGTCATTCAAGGCCGCTCCGATGCGACGCCGAATGTACTGATCAGGCCATTCCACTCCGCATCCCAGGTCCCAATCCCGAGATCCTCCATACACAGCATCTGTCGGCTCAATATGGAGACCTCTTCGGCTATTGCGATTCTCGGATGAAAGGCATCCACAACGGAGGTTCTCCACCGTGAGGCTCAAGGACGTGTTGTTGCCGGCCGCGACAATTCGTAGAAGAAGGGCTCCGGGTCCGCTTCTCATACCCTAGCAACGGAAATAGCGTTCCCATGCACCTTTTCTCTCCCCTTCATGGAATTTTCTAGCTTGCATGCTAGCGAAGGCCTTCTCGGCGGACACATCCCGCCCCTTTGCCACATGTGCAAGGGCCAATGCCGCGACTCTGATTTGCTCGGGATGTCTGGTGCCTCGACGACGCGGCCTGGACTTTTGGCGTCGTCGGGAGGAAACAATAATTTCTACCCTCCAACTGTTTCCGACTTGAGCCGTACCCTGCTCCGATGCGTCGACCATTGTCAGCGTCGTCATGAACACGACGAATAGAACTGCCGAAGACGTTGATTACACTCTTCTTTGACCGACTGGATGAGTTCCATCCCGCATCATATTACGGCAACGGTAACAGCGCTGATTGCCCCCCACCACAACCGCATTCACAACACCGCAATAACGGGGTCACGAAACGAACGAGCAGCGACCAGCGCAGCCTCGGGAATTATCGACTCGTCGATGGGAAAATTTGTTGATTCCATGATGGAAAAGGATCCACATCATATGTTGAATGTAGGAACGGGAAGAAAAGCGGGCTCCATCATTGCGAAGTTCTCCGAATCAGTCCCGAGCCAACTTCAAGGTGAGGTGAGGCGATTGGTGAAAGTGACTAAACCAGTACGTACCGGCCTTTTTTCTTAGTTGGGAGGCCCTGGAACCTTGAATTCTTTGCGACTAACAACCACCAGGCCGGTTTTACTATTTGTTTTCCTCTCCAAGCTCGCATCTATCTGCAAACTCGACTGCCTTTTTGATTGCTACACTTGGGAGCAACGCAGTTTCCGGCGTCCCATCACCCAGAGGAGGCGAGACGGCTGTTAGAAGCTGATTCGGACGTGCGCCGGCGGCGGCAGCTAGGCAAGCGCCTAGTAAGGATATCGAACTAACGCCCAGCACGCTCACATTTCGGCATCGACCTTTGCAAATGCAAGGCTGTCGTCCACTCAGCTTCACATGCAGGCCATGGGTGCGCCAGGGTCCCACAAGCCGTTCTCCTCGACCTGGCCGGGCCGCCATGGCCTCGGGGCCTCGTTATCTTGGGTATATAAGTTCGCCGGCCCCCCTTCACGAGAAGTCTCCTTCCCCTCCCTTTGGTTTGTCTCTATCTTCAGTCTGTCCCCCCCTCGTGTTGAAGGCCTTCCGTTCTGTTTTAGAGGAGTTCATCGCGTGGTCTCTCCCTGTCCAGTCGATCTCTACCCGTACCTATCCTCGTACACCTACACCGGACCCAGCTCTCTAGTCCCTGAAACCCCCCCTTCCCTACCCTCTTCACTTGACCTTTCGTCGCCGTCACAGCATCATCTCGACGATGTCTTCCGAACAGAAGCCCCTCAGCTGGTGGAAGCGTCACTGCACCCCGCCGCCGGCCATCAACCGCACTCCCCAATGCCCATGCTCCGCCTGCTGGAATGGCAACGGCGAGCACTGGAGGACAACGGTACCAGAGACACCGACCACGATATATTCTGCTGCTCAAAACGTGTTGAGGAAAGAGATGCGGACCTCAGCCCTACGGCGAGAAACCGAAGCAGACCTGGAGCCACTCCGCTGCGAAGAAGCATCTTCGACCACGAACCTCAGCGTATACTCTCAGGAAAGCAGGGCCAGCTCGGACAGAGTCTCGCTCACCGACATTCACCGCCTGGTTCGAGGGAAGGAAATCGTCTAAAGGAGGGGGGGGCCTCACCACGCACGACGCGGCGGGCTGACCACACCTGGGCCACTCACTACGGGTGTCTCTTGGCGCTTAGGAGTCTGGGCCGCTCCTTTCTTCGCATCTCTTCCTGCTCGAAAAGGCGGCGGCACCCCCTTCAATTCGGGCAGGTTGGACAAAACCCCTCAATCCTGCCCCGGACGCCAAGACCATTACTCTCGTTAAGATGCCCTCTGGGCGCAGCAGCACAAGCGCGGTCGACAGTCCAGATTTAGGGTTTGAGATACAGATAAGGGGATCTTGGGTCGTAGTCGTTGGACGGTTTGGGATGCGCCGGCGGGCGCCCCAGTGGGGGAGCTGGTCCGTCGGGTTGGCGCGATCCTAATCCTGGGGAAGTGATAGGGGAGGGGAAGCTCTTGGGCTTTGAGGCGTGGCCAGGTGGTTGGCGTGCTTGTTCTAGCCTGGGCTTGGAAAGTTGGGGGAAAGTTGGGGTACATACAGGGAACGCAGGCTGGGGTTTGGCTCCCGCCTGTCAGCCGATCAGGTGGCAGGACATCGGCCAAGTGACGGTTTCTTGGGTTCTGTCTGGTCTTGTGGTCGTTGGGTGGGAACCGTGACTCGAGAGGTTGAGGTGTCCTCGAGACGATGCCTCGAGACGAGGATGAGAGCGGGTCAATTCGGTGTTATAGGTACGGATGGATGGATACATTGCGGAAGCCATTAGGCGTGGGACACGAAGCAAGGAACTGGAGTCGAATCTCCAGTTTGTTCGATGATTATGTTTGAAGGGCGTACAGGAATTTGAATACAACCAGACATAATCTCATGAAACATCGTTCCGTGCAAGTCGCGCAAGAGTGATCGACCACCACTCACTCACTCGTGCGCCTTGACTCGTGAGCGGAGCTCTCTTTCGGCCCCATCGCCGCGCCGTCGGTCGGCAATACCCCTCCCCCACCTGCACACTGGGGCCGAATCAGAAAACCGGGAACAGCACGGTTGAAGCACGCAATAAATAGCTTAAGCGTGCTCATTGTTTGAGCGAAAGGAAAGCAAAGAACTTGCTCGACGCAGTTTGCTGGAGTAAAAACATGAACCATCCAAGATGGCGCCAGCTAGCCGGCAAGCCACTTGAGACATGCCGGACGAACAAAACTTCAAAAGACAAGGACCGACCGCGATTCGAACGCGGGGCCTAGAGATAGGTTGCTGCGGAAGCTGCAATCTCTCGCTCTACCACTGAGCTATCGATCCAAGTGATTGTGGTAGTTGAGATGACGGCCTGCCAGAGAGCTCAAGGAGGCTTGGGTTTGGGACACGGTGGTAACAGCCAAAGTACGAAGGAGTGGATCTCGGTGGTGGGGCTGGAGTGTCATTGTACGGATACCGGGTACCTCTGACCACCTACAGTGGCGCGTGCTTTTGGCTCAGGTCCTTGTGGAGGCCTTTGCTGCTGTTCTACGTCACTCAGGGCTCATCCAATGGCCGAGCTGGTGATATGTAACTGATCGCAGCTCCAAGCCTTCGCCATGATCAGGCTTGAAACTCCCCCGTCAGGTTGAAAAGCCATCGTTCCTATACACAATGGCACCAAGCGTAGATCCGGCAATTATCGAGGCTCTCGATCTCAATCCCGAGCAGACCAAGATCGCGTCACACGGAGCTTCGGGTTTTGCGTCGTCGTTCAAACTCACATCCGTCATTGATGGGCATCCCACCAACTTCTTCGTGAAGATGGGCTCGGGAAAAGATGCAGAAATTATGTTCAGAGGTCAGTCTGACCCGGGAGACGAGCCCATCCTTTCGAGCAAGACAGCCAAAGGCTTCTTCACTCGGCGAGTCGGCCGGATACGTATTGACAGCCCGCAGGCGAGCATGAATCGCTAAACGCAATCCACAATGCCGTCCCGGATTTCTGCCCAAAGTCTTACGCCCACGGAGAGTACCAGTCGTCGCCGGGCAAGCATTTCATGGTCACGGACTTCCTGGATCTCGGGTCGTCCGCCCCGGGCGGCTCCAGCCTCTCCCTGGCGGCGAAACTCGCCAAGCTGCACACGACGCCGGCCCCCATCCCGGAGGGCTTCGACAAGCCCATGTACGGCTTCCCGGCGACGACATGCTGTGGCTCGACGCCGCAGGACAACTCATGGAAGGAGTCCTGGGCCGAGTTCTACGCCGAGAACAGGCTACGCAGCATCCTGCGCGCCGGCATCAAGAGTAATGGCTCCGACGGTGAGCTGTCCAAAGCCGTGGAGACGGTCGCTAGCAGGGTCGTCCCGCGGCTGATCGGCGACGACCACGTCAGGGGCATGAAGCCGGTGGTGGTCCACGGGGACCTCTGGAGCGGGAACCACGGCCGGGGCCGGATCGGCGGCAAGGGCGGCGCCGAGGAGGTGGTGTACGACTCGTCGGCCGTGTACGGCCACTCCGAGTACGAGCTGGGCATTATGAACATGTTTGGTGGGTTCGGGGGCACGTTCTGGAACGAGTACAACAAACTCGTCCCCAAGGCCGAGCCGAAAGAGGAATGGGAGGACCGGGTCGCGCTGTACGAGCTGTAAGTCCACTCGCCCACTCTGCGTTGCCGTGGTGATTTGCGGATGCCCCCCTCCTAACTCGTTGGCAGATATCACCACCTCAACCATTACGCCATGTTCGGCGGGGGCTATCGTAGCGGCGCGATGGGGATCATGAAGAAGCTGATTTCAAGGTACGGCTGAGGTCTTTGATCAATTCGTATGAGAAAGCGTCGTCGAGCGTGTTTAATTGAGTTGCGTTGGAGGTATTCCATATTAACGCCGGGCCGCGCCGCTGGGAACCCTGAGCTAGCTACCTAGGTAGGTAGGTAGCTCGGCGTATTGACTAGCGGCCACCAAAACGATGGCTACAAGATTTAGGGGCCATTGCTCTCGGGAGGTTTCCTGACGACATATTCCGAAGTGCATGTAATAATGACATGCGTTGTTAAGGGTCTCAGACATGCCTGCGATGGCGGGCCTCCCACTTTGTCATGATGCTGTCTGATGATTTCATGGGATTCGTAAGGGGTTACCGGGATTCACATGCCAGGGGGGGGTTGCCCTGAGACGGGCTCTGTTCTGGCCACTCGTTGGGGAGAAGCTGCACGGACCAACCATTTGTCCGGCGCATTTTGCGCTCTAAGCCAGCACGGCAGGGTGGGAAAGCAAGATTAACGGCCCATGACAGGGGAATCTGATCACAAGGGTTGATCTGGTCACTTCCTACAGCACCTTCGCCGCCCCTGTTGCTATATTGCCCCCCCGTCGAAGACGAGCAAACCTGTGTCTCGTCCTGCCTCTCCCCTTCACTCACCTTCTGTCTGTTTTGGCATCGACAATGAGCAAATAAAGCATACGGATTCCACGCCCCCCCTTCAGATCATTTGCTTCATCCGTTGCCGCAACCATGAACGGCCACTTTGCTGCTGTTGGCGAGGAGCCGGATGCTCAGAACTACGAGCATGGCATCCAGGTTATCGACGACCAGAAAGACTTCAAGTACGACCACGCGTCCCCCGCCGTCACAGACCAACGTTGATCCAATGCTAACACATCACCGTAAAGTGGCAATGTCGCAACTTACTTGCAAAAGGTGCGCGTCGCCGAGGCGGGGTTCAACTACCACCTCATCTCCGTTTTCGGCTCCCAGTCCACCGGCAAGTCAACGCTGCTGAACAACCTGTTTGGAACCGATTTCTCCGTCATGTCCGAGACGATGCGCCAGCAGACCACCAAGGGAATATGGATGTCCAAGAACAAGAAGGAGGCCGGCATGGCCGAGAACATCCTCGTCATGGACGTCGAGGGTACTGACGGTCGCGAGCGCGGCGAGGACCAGGACTTTGAGAGGAAGAGCGCCCTGTTCGCCCTGGCAACCAGTGAGGTCTTGATCGTCAACCTCTGGGAGACCCAAGTCGGCCTGTACAACGGTGCCAACATGGGCCTGCTCAAGACCGTCTTCGAGGTCAATCTGCAGCTCTTCCTCAAGGACAAGCAGTAAGTCACCCGCGGGTGGGCAAACTGGCCACCGCTTGCTGACACGCCACCCAGGTCGAGCCTGAGATCCCTCTTATTCTTCGTCATTCGAGACCACCTTGGCACGACGCCCCTCGCGAACCTGCGCAACACCCTGGTCCAGGACCTGACTAAGATCTGGTCGTCCATTTCCAAGCCGCAGGGCCTCGAGAACTCGCGCATCGAGGACTACTTCGACTTCGCCTTTGCCGCCCTCCCCCACAAAATCCTCCAGGCCGATAAGTTCACCACCGAGATCCAGAACCTGGGGAGGAGGTTCACTGCGGGGCACCGCACGGGTGGGGCCAGTTCACAGGAGTTCGACGGCGGCGTGTTCCTGCCCGAGTACCACCGACGCATTCCCGCCGACGGCTTTTCCATCTACGCCGAGGGCATCTGGGACCAGATTGTCAACAACAAGGATCTCGACCTGCCGACGCAGCAGGAGTTGCTCGCCCAGTTCCGTTGCGACGAGATCTCACGAGAGGTCCTGGTCGGGTTTGACAACGCCATCGTGCCCCTCGAAGAGAAGCAGTCCGAGTCTGCTCGGTCCGGCAAGCCCACTGTACTGGCAGAGCTCGGTGCGACAGGGCGGGAATCCCGCGACAAGTGCCTGAAGGCATTCGAGGTCCAGGCCAGCAGATATCACAAGGGCGTCTACACCCGCAAGCGCCAAGACCTCGAGGCCAAGATCGACGGCCGGCTCAAGACGCTCTACAATGCACAGCTGTCCGCGGCCCACAAGTCCGGCATCGCCTCGTTCAGCGAAGCCGTGTCTGGCGCCGTCAAGTCTGGTCAAAAGTCCGGTGCGGCTTACGAGTTTGCCGAGATTGTGACCGAGGAGAAGCGCAAGACACTCTCGGCCTTCCAGAGTGAGGCCGAGAGTCTCGCCATCCCGGGTGTTGCCTGGTCCAACTTCAAGTCGCAATACGTGCTGTTTGAGAAAGAGCTGGACGACGTGAGCGGTAAGCTGCGCAAGGAAGAGATGCGTCGGTTGGCCACGAGGGTGGAGCGATGGGTCAAGTCCCGTTTGGGCGACGCGATCGGTCTGGAGTTCAACAAGCTCGGCTCCGGTAGAGCTGGCTCCGGCGCCCCCGAAACCGGTGAGAAGCCCGCGGAGAAGGACCTCTGGGATCGCATCTGGACCGTCTTCGTCGACATCGTCAAAGACGCCCAGGGCAGGTTCACCGAGCGAGCCAAGAGCTTCGAGGCCACCCAAGACGAGGTCGAGGTCGGTCTCTGGCGACTCAGGCGCAAGAGTTGGGTGGCTCTGCGCGAGAAGATTGAGGAAGAGGTCATGGAGGGCAACATTCTGCTGAAGCTGAGGGAGAATTTCGAGGACAAGTTTAGATACGACGAGGCCGGTGTGCCCAGGATATGGAGACCCACAGACGACATCGAGGGCATCTACACCAAGGCGCGGGAGTCTACCCTGACTCTCATCCCTCTGCTGTCCAAGTTCAAGCTTGCCGAGAGCTACGGCCCCCCCGACTTGCCTGCGTGGATCGGTAGCCAGCCGCGAGGCGTCGAGCCGAGCGACGAGGAGGACCTGACACCGATCGGCGGCATCGACGAAGAGGACGGCATCAGCCTCGAGGAGGAGATGACGGTTCTCAGCGAGAGCAAGCGCCAGGACCTCGTCATCAGGTTCAAGAAGACGGCCGACGGCGTATACGTCGAGGCCAAGCGCAGCGCCATCGGCGGTGTTGCCCAGGTGCCCCTGTATTTTTACGCCCTGCTGGTGGCTCTGGGATGGAACGAGATCGTCGCTGGTGAGTACCCCGGTGATGCGCGCCGGTGGATCACGCTAACATGAACAGTCCTGCGCAACCCGTTCCTCTTCATCTTCCTCATCCTGCTCGCCGGAGGAACCTACGTCGCCTACACGCTCAACATGCTCGGCCCGATGTACCAGATGGCCAACGCGGCCGCCACTCAGGGCGTCGAGATTGGCAAGCAGAAGCTGCGCGAGTTCATCGAGAACTCGGACACGGCGCGGCAGGCGCTGGCCATGCCGCAGCGCGACAGCGACTCCATCAGCATGGACACGCTCGACAGCCGGGGCCGGGCCAAGAGCAGGAACGCTGAGGATGACATTGATGACATTTAGAGGTTTTGTTATTGTTGGTTTATTGTTCATGGGGAACAGTCGAGAACAAGGCTGCGGTCCAGACGCCCGGCAAGCGAGTTTGTTGAGGATACGAGTTGGCGAAGGGAAGGATATAATGTTTATAAGATACGTTACACTTGCGATGATTCCCGGGTGACTGTGGCGTGTTATTGATGCCCAATACAATCCGACGAAAGCCGTGGGATTGGGTTTGTTGGACTTGGTGAACATGGTTGACTTGATGGGTGTGGAGGGCTCTATGCAGTCGAACGGTCCCTGAGGGGAATCCCCCTGGGCGACCCTTATGCCCCAACTCGACACTGCTGCCTTCGAAGTGTGCTCGCGAGAAAAGAAACCGAGCTTCATAAAAGGCTTCGTCCCCCCTGACCATAACCGTGACGCTGAAATATCCGGCTCACTCCCTGTAAGATTGTTGACCTGGCTACCAGTCCCGCCAGCTCCGAGGCTGGATGCCGGAACGCTGTGTCTTCCCTCCCATCTGCCTCTTCTCTTGTTTGCTTCACCGGCCCCGTGGTCCGGTTGCTTTTCCCCGTTTGAATATGTTGATTGGACAAAAGTGGGCTGTGTTCCAATGCCGCCTCACATACCCGATGGAAACGCGCCTCTCCTGAAAGGGACCAAGGGCAGACGTAGCACTCCAACCGGGCATGACCGACGAGACCATTTCGCAAACGCATCTCGGTTGATCTTGGTATGATTATGCCGCCCCTGATGCAAAAACAAGTAGCCGCTTACGCCTCGTGATAATCCTAACTCGCTCACATCACACGACACTCCACGTCGGGACGACTTTCCGCCCATCATTTCGCATGCTCGCCCAGTCTGCCTGACCCCTTTTTCTGGAACTAAAAATATGCCACCCACAACCACTGCTGTGTCCGAATTCAAAAGAGATACCACCACTAAAGGGTATGTGTGGAATAATACCGGGCCGGGGGAGCTTCCCAAGAAGGCGAAAGAAACATCTCCCTAGCCACAGGCCGCCGATAACTTGCATCGGAAAAATAAAGCCAACAGATCAACCGCCCTTCGCTTCCATCAGGGGTACCAATGCTCAACCCATGATGGTCGTGTCCTGAGAGCCGCCAGCCCCTTGCGCCAAGCCGTTGCTGACCTCGCAACCCTGGGCGAAGAAGATACGCGCGGGTGCGTCATAGTCATTATGGATGCTGTAGTAGTTGCCTGCTTGAAGGTTAGATGGGGGTGATCGATCTCCTGCATTCAAGCAAATGCGGACAACACATACCTCTCGGCACGAACCACATTCCGCCGGCACTAATTCTGAACTGTGTCTCGTGGACAGTGACGAGGACCTTGCCTTGGAACACGAAAAAGACCATCTGCATCTTGCGCGAATTCTTGGGTCGCTTCTCTGCACCCGGCGGGAGGTCGACGACGCCGGACCCGAAAAAGGGCAGGCTGAGCGTCTTGGCAAACCGAAACGTCGCATCCCGGATATCGCGCGTCTGGATGGCGCCCGCCGCCACGGCGATGCGGTCCTCGTCAATCTCAACCTGCTCGTTGATCGCTGGCGGGTTGAACTCGTGCTCCGGCAGCCAGACGACGATCTCGCCCTCGATACTGCCGGGATCCTGTTCCCACGCTTCGGGCTCCTCCTCCTCGTCGTCCGAGTCGGCCTGCCGCCTTCTGCCCTTGGCCGTGGGCTTGCGGCCCTTTGCCTTTTTGTTTTTCCGCGCCTCCCGCTCTTCCTCCTCGACGCGGACGACTTCCTTGACGCTAGGCAGCAGAAACCGGCCACCCTTCTTGCCATCTTCAAAGGCCTCGTCCTCGTCGTAAGTGACGTGCTCGTTCTTCCAGAAGGCGAGCGGTCGGAACGACTGGCGGCCGGATCGCGTCTGAGTGATTGCGTGGGGGTCCTGCTGTCGCTTTTGCGAGACGAGGCCGCGCGCCTTGGGCATGGGTGGTCCTTTTTGCACCACGCCCAGAATCGAGTCGTCGCCAACGGCGGCCTTCGGTTTGCGGCCAGGTTTGCCCTTGGGGCCGGCCTTGAGTTTGGAGTCGGCTTTGGCAGTCTTGGACGACTCGCCCTCTTCCTCTTGGGGAACGGCCTTGGGTCGTCCGCGCTTCCCGGCCGTAGGCTTCGCGGCCTCCGTCCGTTGCCTTTTGGACGAGCGGTCGTCGGCTTCTTCCTGCTCCGCCTCGGTTGCGTCGGAGTTCCGTGGACGTCTGCGCTTGGGGGCGGCGGCGGCTTCTGGTTCGGGCTCCGGTTCGGGCGCGTCTGCTTTGGCCTTACCCTTGTCCTTGGGCGGACGGCCTCTCCGTTTAATGGGTGCCTGCTCTTCCGACTCGTTACCCGATCCTGCAGGTACCTCCTCGGCCGCCTCCTCCTCAACGGGCAGTTTGGCCTTGGGTGGACGGCCTCTGCGTTTGGCAGGCTGCTTTGGCGCCTCGATTTCAGACTCCTCAACATCTTCTTCAGGCTCCGGCAGTTCCGGCTCCGACTCGGGCTCGGGCTCGGGTTCGTCACCGCCGTCCATGCCGACCATTTGCATCGACTCCTCGTCCCCGTTCTCTGTGGGAGATCCGTTCCGCGCCTGCAACGCGGCCTGCTCGTCATCCTCGTCTTCTTCATCCGCCGTCGAGAGCGTGCGACCATTCGTTCCGTTCGGGTATCTGCCGCCCAGTTCGGCACCGGAACCCCCATAGTCGAGTCGGCGAGATACCGACCCACCGCGGTTGGACTGCGATGGGGGAGGCGACCCTCGATGAGGTGACAACCTGGTCGGCGATGACGAGGGACCGAAGCTGGGGTGCCGCATCGCAGGCGATCCGAGATTCGTCTTGCGCGGCGACATTCCTCGGGGTACAAGGCGGGGGTGGTTCTTCATGATAGACGCAGGTCCAGGGCCGGATTCTGGGACGCGACCCTCGTTAGAAATGCGCGCAATGCTGTGAGCCCATAGCGTAACTCACCCGATTCGAGCTCCATGTCCTGCTCGCCGCGCGTCATTTCATCGCTGGGTGATCCATTGTCCTTCTCTGGCGAGGAAAACAGCCCGTCGATCGGCTGCATGCCATGTTCGTCGCGTGCGCCGGTGTCGGGCAATTCAATTCCAGTCTTTCTGCATGGTCGTTAGCTCAAGGCCGGACACAGCTTGCGATCGCGACAGGTGCCGGCCCGGGGGAGCGTATCGACATACCGTCCCTTCACGCCAAGCTCGTGGAAGTCGCCTGTTGAAGTCTCACGTCGGCGGACGTTGCTCTGTCGCGGCGGTGCCATTGCAGCGGTGGAGCTGTCCGGGAAGTCGATCTAGAAATCCAGCAAATTTGAGGCGAAATCGCGGCTGCAAGTTGGTTACCCGATGTGTACTGGCGCAAAAACGAGTGACGTTGTGAACCGGATGGCCGCCGTGTTTACACGGGCAAGATGGTTGTGGTGATGGTTGTGGGCGCGACTTTTGGAGGTGGAGGACGACGAGTGTGCCTGCTTCAAGGGACTTTCAGTGGTGGCTGGCGCCTGCAAGTTGAATTGACAGGGGCCCGTGTAGACTTGGCGTCGCAGCAACGGCTGGACGCGTCTCCATCAATCTAGACGCGTCAAGTAAGGGTCGGACCTGCCGCCCCCACCAGTTGTTCTCAACTCTCGAGTCCGAAGTCACTTGTTCAGCCATTCCCTTCCCGTCTTCGCTTTTCAGTCAGTCATCGTCTTTTCATTCCTGGAGTTTGGAGAAATCGCGGCAGGCAACCGGAAATTGAGATACCCATACAAATCGCTGTCTGCTAGCCCCTTGTACGGCCTGAGACCTCCGACGTGAAATATATCCAGGGTCTTTGAAGTGACTTCAGTCTTCAGTCACCAGCCCACAATGGACGACTCTCAAACAGCCGAGGAGATTGCTCTCGAGACACCGGTTTCGGACGTCTTTATTCCCCCATCTATTAACGAGAAGGCCATCCTCTCAGGCGCTTCCTACACATACTTCTCCCCGGTTCCTCCGGCACTCCTTCCGCCATCCTCATCACCAACAACCTCACAAACAGCGGTATCCGGAACCCCGGTCTGCCTCGGCGTCGACGAGGCCGGCCGCGGCCCCGTCCTGGGGCCGATGGTCTACGGCGTCTTCTACCTCCCCATTCCCCTCTCCGACCCCCTGCTCCGCGAAACCCACCATTTCGACGACTCCAAGGTGCTCACACCGGCCGTCCGGTCCCAGTTGATGACCGCCCTCTGCACCGCCGGCTCGGACCTGGCCGAGTCCTGCGGGTTCGCCATCTCAGCGCTGAGCGCCCGCGACATCTCGTCCGGCATGATGCGCCCCGGCGCCAACTACAACCTCAACGCCCAGGCCATGGACGCCACCGTGGAACTGATCAAGGGCGTCTTCGCCCAGGGCGTCAACGTTCAGGAGATCTACGTCGACACCGTCGGCCAACCGGCCGCATACCAGGCCAAGCTCCAACGCTTCTTTCCGGCCACCAAGATCACCGTCGAGAAGAAGGCAGACAGCCTGTACCCCTGTGTGTCCGCCGCTTCCGTCTGCGCCAAGGTCTCTCGCGATGCCGCGCTGGAGGTGCTCTACAAGGCACGAGCCCCCGAGTCGGCAGAGGAGGGCATGGCTTGGGGCTCGGGGTACCCGTCAGACGGGCGGTGTGTGTCGTGGATGAGGTCCAACATGCACCCCGTCTTTGGATGGGGCCCCGAGTGTCGCTTCAGCTGGGGCACCGCCAAGGACATGCTGGACGGGAAGGGCGCCCTCAAGGTGGACTGGCCCGTCGAGGACGACGGCGACACGGCGCGCATGACAGACTTTTTCACGTCCGGGGATCGCGAACAAGACGGCGATGAGCTGGGGACGTGGTTCGGGCGCCCGGCTGGCCTGGAGGCGTTCTAAGGTGGAGGTGTGAGGGGTGATCAATGACCTGGCCTAGTCGTAGAGGGTTACAGTCTAATTCCTAGTCCTGTTCGTCCTGTTCGTCCGGTCCCTCGTCCACTCCCTCGTCCCGTCCCTTGTCCACTCCCTCGTCCACTCCCTCGTCCACTCCCTCAGCCAGTTCCTTATCCCATCTCATAAATCTCTTATGCTGCCTTGATGTGACCTAACTCTCTCATCATCCTCGGGCTCCCCCTTTCCTTAAGCTTAAGGCTAGTCGTCTCGCCAGTGGTCTCATGCTCGGAATCCTCAGCCTTCTCCTCTGACTTTATGGCCTTCGTCCCTTTTCCTCCAACACAACCAGTGTTTTTCTTGACTCTAGAAGAGGGGCCAGGAGTTGACGGGGAGGCCTTGGGTGTGGCCTTCTTCGGGGTGGTCGGTGGCAGATCTTATCCTCAAGCTTGAGGCCGGTCAACTCGCCAGTGGTCTCATGCTTGGAATCCTCAGCCTTCTCCTCTGACTTTATGTCCTTCGTCCCTTTCCCTCCGACACGGCCAGTGTTTTTCTTGACTCTAGACGATGGGTCAGGAGTTGATGGGGAGGCCTTAGGTGTGGCCTTCTTCGGGTGGCTGGGCTGGCTGGAAGTTCGACTTAAGCTAGTGCTGAAGTTGAGTAGCATCATATCCCTAGATACCTGCCTCGGCTGCCCTAGATCATTAGCAAGAGAAAGTTGTGGGAAATGATCGCTCATATAAAGGCTTTTATTCACTACGGAGGATACGCGTTGTTGATACACTGCGAGATGAAAAACCGCCGCAAATGGAGGTTGCGGGCTCATTGGAGGTTGAAGGCGCTTGATATCTCAGGGAAGCTGCAGCTTTCCCGAAGGAAAGATCATATCGGGATGCAAGAATGTCATTTGGCCGGAGCGACTGTCGCGAATTTTGGTCTATTACACTTATCCATGCTTTCATCCACGCAGACTCTGCACCTGGCGCTGAACCACTAACCAAACGAGGAAAGTTGGGCAATACAGCAGAGAGACAATTGCAATAAGAATGAGTCTAATAGAACGAATAAGACATGCAGCTACTGACAATCTAGGCATCGAAAAACTTCGCGATCTTGTTAACATCCAGTTCCTCCTCATCCTCTTCCTTCGCGCCCCCCATCGTGCGTCCAGAAGCATGCCAAACATTAGCATCAGCCTCCATCTCATCATCCGGGTCGAAAGCCGCGCCATCGTACACCACAGTTTCAACGCCCTTGAACTTACCAATCAACAACGAGTCCTTCCAAAGCTGCCCGAGAGGCTCAAAGAGTGTCAATCCTCTCCACCACATATTCTCTTTACTCTCAAAGTTGGTCCATAAAGTATGACCGTCTGTAAATGTGCAGAGCCGTCGAAGACGTTGACAGAAAGGACAGGTCTGCAGAGATTCGCCATCCTCTCCAGTGACAACTATCGGCTTGCAACACTCATCGGGCTTGGCGGCTCGACCCTGGATGAGGTTGCAACTTCTGAACCTCTTGTTGTATGAGTACGTCTGTCCAGAGTGTGAGTCCGGCATGGCACGGGTATCACCCAGACTCATAGTGCCAAACGCATTGGTGACTTGTGCTCCGCCCCTACCACCGCCCCTGCCGCCGCCGCCTCTTCCGCCACGGGAGGGACCAGCACCAGTGTACGTGTTTCCAGCAGACCCAGCAGCGCCTCTGGACCTCTGTTCCCAGTTGGTGAAGTCCCTGCTAACCTGGTGATGAAGGTCAGTTACAATGCAAGCTTTTTAGGAACAATCTCGATTCTAGTGAGAGTTGTTTGCGAAAATTAGTGTGAAAAGTACTTACTGTCCAGCAACAGTCGCAATGGTCGCCCTCACGGTTCGTGCCCCAGTATTTTCCTTCTGTATCCCAAAAGTGTCCAACTTCCTTGGAAGTTCCCTTCTTCTCGCCAGCCTTCTTGGGAATTGCCTCTTTCCAAGTCGGAGTCCCAATGATCAGATTCAGTCCATACCTCTTTTTCATGAGGTCTGTTGTTTCCAAGAATGAGAGCAGCCGCGGTCGCTTCACATTCTTCTTGATAGGTGCTTCAACCTTGATTGTCTGTGTGAGCAAGTTGTACTCCACCGTGCGAAGCCGAATCCTCCATGGGTTGATGAGACTGGATCGCAAGCCTCGTGGATGATCTTCCCAGTTCCACATGAACGTCGCAAAAAGAGACATCATGCGAGACCATCCCCGTTCCAAACAGAAGACTTCATCTGGAGTCCCGTGGCTTGCCCCTAAGTTTTTAAAGAAGCAGAAAACACGCCGAGGTCTGAAATAACGCATGTGCGTATTCCCATCCTCGTCCCTGTATTCGGCTCGGATGGCAATCCTGCGAGCATGATGCCACAGGTCGAATGGACCTATATCCGGCAAAGGGGTGTAACAGTGGGGATGGATTGCGTGCTCGTCGTACATGATTTCCACCGATGGAACAACGTAGTCGCCAGCCTTCACAGGCCAGGACTTACCAGCATCTTCTCGGAGGGAAATTCGAAAGTACTGATTGTCGCCGCTATTTCCCAAATCTGTAGGCATTGGTCGCCAAAGCAACGCAAAGGTCTTTCGATCAGATTCACCAACGTATTGATCTTCTCTGACCTTTCGTGGCGGGCCTTTGAAGTCCCAGTAGCTGGGGTTACCATTCGCGTCCCTGATCAGAGTTCGAGTCCAGAGGCCGGCCTCTTCGTGGAACATTTCCATCACTGGAGAGCTCCAGTTGAGACCATGATCGAGACCACGGATGGCCTTTGGACCAAACTTAGGAAAGAGGGCCGGGTTTCGCGGGTCGTTGGACACAGTCAGCTGCTCTACAATGCTGCTGATCTTTTGGGCCACGGTCGAAGACCAGAAGTGACTGCTGCTGGAGACTTCACCTGGAATTCGCAAGATACCGGGGTGGTAAGAAGACAGAAGAGCAACGATAGCCTGTTCTCCCCATGCCTGGACTGTTCGAACGGCGTCGGAGAGGGAAGGTTTTTTCGGTAGACAAACAGGGAGAAAGACATGATAGCCTCTATTTCCCTTGTCCTTCTCACTGTTCTCGAACTTCTTGGCCGTTTGGTAGTGGTTGATGGCACTCTTGGTGATAGACTCGGAGTTGATGTTGTCATCGTGTTGAACAAAACGATCGTATCCTTTGATCGTCCGCCCGCCATAGAGAAGGCCTTCCAACTTGCCTTGTGAGAGATTCTTTCGAACGTACACAATGACGTACAGAGTGAGAGTGTTTTCGAGTTTCCTCTTGTCGTTGGCGGTGAAGTCTTTGAGCCTCTTACCCTTGGCGGACAGTTGATCAATGCTGGGCATCTCGTTCCGGAACAGATCTAGAGTGCCTGCTCTGGTCATACCTATACAATTTTAGTCTTGAACTGATAATTGAGACAATTGGCTTACCATCAATGATCGCGTCAACCAGGAAGGGAACGCCATTCTGTCGCTTCAGCAATCCCATCTGCTCAGGACTGACTCCTGATCTGACCAGTGAGTCTTCGGCTGCGAGGCAAGTCTCAAAGAAAGCGGCGAGGAACCGCGCCCAGGGAGTTTCCAAATTCTTTCGGACTTTGGCGAGGTCGAAAGACTTGTCGAGTCCAACAATCCGGGGCGTCTGCAGTCTGGGGCGTCCTAAAACAAGGCACGACTTCTCGACAAACACAGAATTGCCAAGATTGTTGACAAACATGTAGCGATATCCTCTGTCGTCTTTAACCCAAGGTTGGAAGGCGACATACTTTCCCTTGGACACATTGTCCGGTTTGGGAACGTATCCCAAAGTTCCGAGTGGAATAGGCCGAGATAAAAGGTCATGAGTTCTCTTCAAGGCCACTGCATCTTTCTCTGTCCATTCCTTGACGACTTCGGCGGTCATACAGGGCATCCGTTGAGCGGGACCTGAAGCGGACATGGCGGCAGTCGAAGAAGACAGTGAAGCTAGAACTGCTAGAGGTGTAGAGGGCGGCTCCTAGAGGGATCTAAAGGTATGTCAGTGTTGTGTCAAGTCATGTGCAAATATCAATGACCGTACCAGATGCGGGATTGGATCCGAGATGGGATCCAAGAAGGAATTTAGAAGGAGACCAAAGTTGAATCGGAGGGGAAACAGCCTACAAAGTAACCAATTAACTGGTGTCACAACACAAGACCAATACTCAAACTTACAGATCAGATGCCGAGTGGGCGGAAACGAAACGGTTGCGCGGGCAAGTAGATCGGTCTACTGAACAGTCAACGTCAGTCACTTCCTCTCGAGGGAGCCCACATACCAGAGGCGTTGAGACAGACGGTTAGGTGATCGAACCAGGGACGGAATCGTAGGTGCGAGGCTTGTACGTGAACAATCGGACGTTAACAACAGCCGATATTCAACAGAGCGACGGATGTGAGGCCAAAGGAGTATCGTGGGCGGGTGTAGGACAGGTACTTACCGACGGGTGTAGATGACGGTGAGGCAGAGATGTAGAATCCAGGCTGGGATTCAACGGTGTGAGCGAGAGGGCGAAGAAGCTGAGTCTCTTGGCTGAGAAGACGACGTATCGTGAGGTTGTTTGGTACGAGCTGAATGAGACAGGGCCAGCAACGAGACGAAGCTGGTCATCAACGACGAAAGGACGAGAAGAATGAAGGAGGTTAGGGACGGGACAATGTTTTTGGGTTTTGGTGTTTCAAGAGACAACAGACAGACGACAGATGACAAGACGAGAAGGGATTCGAGACGATACGGGCAACGGCACTGCTGGCGATGACAACAGGACAAGAGGCCGCAAGTGATCAGACGGAGGATGTTTGAAGAACGAGATTTGCAGTGTGAGATGCGGTAACGAGACGTGAGTGTGGTGGGTGACCTTCAGCAGAGGAAAGTGGCCAGCATCGCTGTCTTATACACGAAGTCTGCTCCATGTCACGGCTGTTGATGACGGCTTCTGGTGCCACGGCCGTCTGATGCTACAGCTTCTGACGGCAAAATGACTGACGGCAACATGTTGCAGCCTTCCAATCTGTACAGCTTCTGATACAAACATGAGTGACGCCGCGAGACTGACGGCAACATGTCTAACGGCAACTGACTGACACCACGAGACTGACGGCAAATGCCTGACACCACGAGACAAACAGCAACATGACTGACGGCAACATATTTCAGCCTTACACTCTGCACAGCTTCTGATACAAACATGACTGACGCCACAAGACAAGCAGCAACATGTCTGACCGCAACTGACCAACTCCACAAGGCAAACGCAACACAACTGACGGCAGCATGTTGCAGCCTCCCAATCTGTACGACGCCGTCACGGTGAGATGCCATCCCGTGCGTCCAGACAGGCCCACGGCCTGGGTCCCTGTGGACGGCTCCAGATTTCCCGTCTCGTCCAAAACTGCACGCTGTGTTTGTCGGGTTGGAGCATCGGCCGCGGCCACGCCGCCTGTGGGTACGGCTGGAAGACGGACGTCTGCGACCGCTGTTCCAGGTGGCAGTGGGCTTGTCACAAACGTCCCGGCTTGCGTGCGTCGTCAGTCGTCAGTCGCCAGTCCAAGGCAGCTATCCGTGGGTGGCACAAAGTTTGGACTCTGCCCGTCCGCTGCGACGTTCCGCCATCTGGGTCGCAACTTCTTGCATGGCGGGAGGCGACTTTTGCCATGTGTCGCTCAGGCAGATGTTGAACTTCCGAAGCAGGGCAGCCGGACTCCCATCACGATCCGCGACAAGCCGGCCGGCGCGCCACATGTCGCTGTCCGGCGGTGAAGACGGATGCTTCGTGCTAAGACCGTCACAGCAGGTCGCCATTGGACGGTCCCTGCTGTCAACGTGAGGTCGGCTCGCCATCTCCTTGCCTGCCGCTGTATCTGCTCGGTCTCTGCCGGTTGTCCGCGTCGGCGGACGCCAACACCGGCCGAGTGGCTGACGACGCGCCGGTTCGCTACCTGACGGGGCACAGGTGTGCTCATGGTTCTGCGGGAGCCCGGGCGCCTCCCTCTCGCAGCCCGATAACCGCCGCTGAGAAGGTGGTCTGCCTGACGCTGATGACGTCGGTCCGGTGCTCCGATCGCGCTGGCACCATTTGCATGTGCGTTATCTTCACGACGTGGATTCAGATCTCCTCTTCGAGCTTAAGGCCGGTCAACTCGCCAGTGGTCTCATGCTTATAATCCTCAGGCTCACTACTATCCTCGACAATAGTCTTTGTCCCTTTTCTATCGTCCAATGGCGGACATTAAAGCTAGTATTGGAGTTGAGGGGCATTGCATCCCTTTGTCTCTATCCTTGAAAGCACTATTCCCATGTGCGTCATCTTCATGACCTGGATTCAGGTCACCTCCTCGAGCTTGAAGCCTGTCAACTCGCCAGTGGTCCCTCGACCTTCTGATGGGCGTCGTATCCCTTCGTCCCTATCCTTGAAAGCACTATTCCCATGTGCGTCATCTTCATGACCTGGATTCAGGTCACCTCCTCGAGCTTGAAGCCTGTCAACTCGCCAGTGGTCCCTCGACCTTCTGAGGGGCGTTATATCCCTTCGTCTCTATCCTTGAAAGCACTATTACCATGTGCGTCATCTTCATGACCTGGATTCAGGTCACCTCCTCGAGCTTGAAGCCTGTCAACTCGCCAGTGGTCCCTCGACCTTCTGAGGGGCGTCGTATCCCTTCGTCCCTATCCTTGAAAGCACTATTCCCATGTGCGTCATCTTCATGACCTGGATTCAGGTCACCTCCTTGAGCTTGAGGCCGGTCAGCTCACCAGTAGTCTCATGTTTAGAATCCTCAGGCTCACTATCCTCGACCTTCTCCTCTGACTTTATGATCTTTGTCCCTTTTCCTTCGTCCAGTGGCGGGCACTAAAGCTAGTATTGGAGTTGAGGGGCGTCGTATCCCTTCGTCCCTATCCTTGAAAGCACTATTCCTATGTGCGTCATCTTTATGACCTGGATTTAGATCTCCTCGAGCTTGAAGCCTGTCAACTCGCCAGTGGTCTCATGTTTAGAATACTCAGGCTCACTATCCTCGACCTTCTCCTCTGAGTTTATGGCCTTAGTACCTTTTACTCCGACACGACTAGTGTGTTTCTTGACTCTAGAAGAGGAGCCAGGAGTTGATAGGGTGGCCTTCTTCGGGGTGGCCGGGCCGGCTGGGAGGAAGAGGACTCGCCTGGGCGACATTCGTGCTTTTGAAGCCTGCGGCGTTATTAAAGCTGTCCCAGCCGATGTTGGGCTTCTCCGTCATGTGCTGGAAGATGTCGACCATAAAGTTGATGTCGCTTTGCGATAGGGTAGGAGCAGTCTTTTAGGTATTTTGGCTGTCTGGAGGGTGGCAGGGCCGGCCAGGATGTTGAACTTGCGCTTTATCTGACCCCAGCAAGTCTATTATTAGGTGTATTAGTCAACATACAACTAAATGTTGCTTTCTTAAGGAAGGGAGGAGAGGACTTACCTGGGCGACATTTGCGCTTTTGAAGCCCGCAGCGTTGGCGAAGCTGTCCCAGTCGATATTGGGCTTTTCCGTCATGTGTTGAAAGATCTCAACCATAAAGTTGATATCGCTTTGGGACGGGGTAGGAGCAGTCTTTTGAAGCCTGCAGCGTAGGCGAAGCTGTCCCAGTTGATATCAAGCTTTTTCGTTATGTATTGAAAGATCTCAACTATAAAGTTGATATTGCTTTGGGACGAGGTAGGAGTAGTCTTTTAAAGCCTGCAGTGTTGGCGAAGCTGTCCCAATCGATATTGGGCTTTTCCGTCATATGTTGGGAGATCTCAACCATAAAGCTGATATCGCTTTGGGATAGGGTAGGGCGCTTTTGAAGCCTGCAGCGTTGGCGAAGCTGTCCCAATCGATATTGGGCTTTTCCGTCATATGTTGAAAAATCTCAACCATGAAGTTGATATCGGAAAAATCTCAACTATAAAGCTGGTGTCGCTTTGAGACGGGGTAGGAGCAGTCTTTTCGGACATTTGGCTGCCTGAAAGGTGGCTGGGCTGGCCGGGAAGTTGAACTTGCGCTTACTCTGGCCCCAGCGAGTTTGCATTCATCTCGGCTTGATGAAATCAGCGTTTGTTTTCTAGGGAAGTAAAAGGACGGGCATACATACCTGAGCGACAGCTGCGATTCTACAGCTTTGCGGCAAGCAAAGCTATCCCAGTTGGGTTTCTCAGTAATGTGCTGAAGAATCTCGACCATGAAGTTGATGTCGCTTTGCGACGGGGTAGGAGCGGCCTTTTCAGAAATTTTAGCTGTCTGAGCCACTCTAGCCTAGAAATTGACTTGTTGGTGTTGATAATATTTGCATGTTGGCTTATCGATCGTTTGAATTCGTGGTGGTGTTGTTGTTGTTATGGCTTGGCGCCTGCCAGTGAATGTGCCGGCGCTGAGCCATAAGATCTGTGGCCCACCGGGTCCAGGGTTATCCCGAGATCCAGTCTTAACGCCGATCCGCCGAATCCAACAGTTGGTAATTACCACAGGTCAATTGGCGTTCAATCAATTGAAGCAGTGGTGATGTGGTTCGCGGTGTAGGTTGTTATTGTCTTTGGGTCAGACCTGCCGCAGGGCCGGCGCCAGGCTATATCTTGTGACTCTTCTACGATGTGTATTTGTGCGACTTCGGGCGCTTGTATAAGGACACAAACTTGACAGCAGCGTCCTCGGCGCACCCAGCGCAGCAGTCGAACTGCGCATACCGCGCAGCATGCTCCTGGGCCCGGCGACGCTCCAGCCTAAGGCGTTGGTATACAAACCGTTGATTCCTGTACTTTTAAGGGTAGAGCTGTTCATAATACAGCCCAAAGAAGGAATTTTAACAAGTGACTAGGACTTGGCATCCACAGCAACAAAAATTCCTCAACTATTGCCCATTGACCTTATTTACTGAATGGCCTGTCTTGGCATCCTCTATGAGGTTGATGTCGTCGTGCGAAGGGGTAGAGCAGCGTTATCGAAGCTTCCAGTCGATGCTCGGCTTCTCTCAGTCATATAATGGAAGATTTCAATAATGAAGTTGGCATCGCTGGTTCGTTTCGCTTCGGGGTTCGAATCGAAGTGCCCAAGTAGGCCTTGCCTCTAGGCCGTATGACCCGTGGTTGGGCAGTTGCCGATAGGGTGATCGCAACCGGTGGTCAATGGCTCGGCGGATCTGGATTCGTTCCGATGTCCGTCATTAGGCCAATTCCACACTGGTCGGAGGGGTAGGGGCGGCCTTGCCAGGCATCTTAGCTGTCTGACACCTGCGATAACAAGCCTGCAGTAATGGCAAAGCTCTCCCAGTCGCGGGACGAACTCTCAGTCACACGTTGAAAGATGTAAAATAGAGTTGACCCCCTACTTAAAGGGGTAGGGGCGGTCTTCTCAGGCATTTTGGCTGTCTAGAGTCCCTGTGTTCAGATTGAATCATGACTTCCATGTTGCTGCTCAACGGAGGAGGGGCCACCTTTATATCCATCGAAGCTGTCTGAAGCTCTAAGGTTTAGAGTACAAGCCTGATCTCGTCAATTATATAGAACATTCAATCCAACTGGTTGAATGTCGGCATGTGGCTTGTCAGTTGAAGAATTGTTTGTGTTATGCGCGGTTGTTTAACCTATTTACGCCTCGTTGGGCCCTCTTGCCGAATGTGTTGCAGAACAAATACCAAGCCAAAAGTTTTTTGTTGCCGGCATTTTGTTGTAAGCTATGATGTACCGCGCTATTAAAATTTGCTAGAAAATTTTATTTGTCGTGACAAAAATCACTTTAAGAAAACAAGCACGATTATTCCTTGTTTGACAGGTTTGATGTGTGGTCTACTATGACCGCTACCTAGCTTGACCGAGTGAAGCAGCCCTTCAGGCTTGGCAAATTGAGTGTTGTCTCACCAGTCAACAGGCGCAGCAGGCACAGCAGGCACAGCAAAGGCAAGCAGGCGCAGTTGTGTTTGTGTACCTACACATTTCCCATCTCTTCCCTACGCAATTCGCGTATCCTAGGCAAGGTCAGTCCTACCCGCAAGCGAAAGTTGGACGCTCCGACAGCTCCGGCTGCTCAAAAACAACCAGCAGCAGAACATGTTCGGAAAGACTCGCTGGGGCCAAACCAAGCGCAAATTCAACATCCCGGCCAGCCCAGCCACCAGAAGAAGGCCACACCTAAGGCCTCCCCATCAACTCCTGGCACCTCGTCTAGCGTAGAGAAGAATACTAGCCGTGTCAGGGGAAAGGGGATAAAGGCTATCAAGTCAGAGAAGACGATTAAAGAGTATAGGCAGGCCAAGAATTGTTAGAAGCATAAGATCCCTGGCGACACAATTGGCCTTAAGTCTGAGGAAGCGTCGATAACAGAGTCCTCCCATGTCATTGGAATGGTGCACAACGAAATGATGCTTTCAAAAATACGAATGTTGCTAGCCTCGTAAGTGCCAGACATAGTGCTGAAATCGGCCTGATGTCGATTATCGGAACAAATCCAGATCCGCCGGGACACGGGCACATGCTTCGCAGGATCGGCGTTAGAGGAAGATTTCGGAGTTAAATCTGGATCGCCCCATTTCGGGCAGCCCACCTTTTCTGCTAGCCGCCGCAAGGGGGCCTTGTTTACTTTCCCCTTCCTACATCATAGCCGCACCAATCCAACAGAGTGAAGCCATCACGAGATCGATCGATCTATCCCAACCTGTGATTTACTGCCAACAACCAGCGATACAAATTTCATTCCCCAAATTTTCGGCTTATGAGCTTCGCTATTTCTATAGGCAGCAACACTACAGGGGTCGCCTAGGAAAGTTATTCCCCTTGTACCAAGAACACTAATCTAGATATATGCTAACACCCTTAAACAGACTAGGTAGCTGGGGTCAAATCAGGCGAACGTTGAACCACCCCAGAGAAGGCCACTCCTGCTTCCACGTTCAAGGTGGAGAAGAGCACTGGTCGTGTCGGTGGGAAAGAGAAAGCTGTCAAATTCGAAGCGAAAGTTGAGTAGCACAGCAAGGATGACAAGAACTTGAAGAGCTCCGGTGCACTGAGCGCGCCCGGTAGGGAAGGGATGCAGCTGCAGAGCATCTGCGTCGTTCGAAAACGTGGAAGCCGGGAAATGGTCCCCAGGACCAGCTAGACCTTCCCTTTCCGTTGCGTCGCGAGGTGCTCCGGAGCTTGCTTTCTGCAAGAAATGGCGCTAAGGCGCAAGAGACCTTGCGCAAAAAGCGCAAGAAGAAAGACGAAGACGACGAGGAGGAGGCGGAAGACAAGCCTGCTCCCAAGCGGCAGAAAACTGCTGCCCCCAGGACCAGCAAGACCTTCCCTATCCGTTGCGTCGCGAGGTGCTCCGGAGCTTGCTATCTGCAAGAAATGGCGCCAAGGCGCAAGAGACCTTGCGCAAAAAGCGCGAGAAGAAGAATGAAGACGACGAGGACGACGACGATGAGGAGGAGGAGGACAAGCCTGCTCCTAAGCGGCAGAAAACTGCTGCTCCCAAGAAGGCTGCCACTGCCCTCAAGAAGGCAGTCACTGCCCCCAAGAAGGTTGCCCCCAAGAAGGTTGCCCCCAAGAAGCCTGCCGCCCATCCAAATAGTACGTACATTTCGAAACAATCAGAACTTCCCTATCTGTTGCGTCGCGAGGTGCTCCGGAGCTTGTTGTCCGCCAGAATGGCGCCAAGGCGCAAGAAGGGCGACGGCCATAACAGCAAGAAGCCTGAGACACCTGGCGATGCGGTTGGCGTTAAGCTCGCGGATCTCAAGGTCATTAGATGATACGCAGGGGACACTTGCGAGTGCAGGATGAGGGACCAGACAAGGGACAGGACGAGGGACAGGATGAGGGACGGGACCATGGGCATCTCTGACTAGGACGGTCACTCTGTTGCAAATTCCTTTTAGGCTGTTGGGTCGACATGTGTACAGTAATCGCAGCCGTGCCTTTTGTTGCTCTATCTATGAGCAAAACCCTAACATGTCCACTCCACCTATTGGCTTCGTGACAGCTCCAACCCCTCTGCTAGAGCACTGCATTCACAAGACCATTAGAAAGCAGATTGACCAGCACAGCCTGAGCAACAGTGATTAGATAGAGTGGTTTCGGCCCTTGACCTAGATGTTTGTCTATCTCGAGGGACGAGGAGGTCGATGCCGAGGAAATCCAAGTAAATTAGGGTTTACAATTTACTGCAAATGCAATTGCCTGTAAAAGTCACAAGATGACTGCTTAGTACAAAATCTGCACTCCCCCCCCCCCCATTTAGATTAGCTCTTCATTCAAGCTCATCGTGGCGTGTAGCCTACGAGCTTGTCTGTTGCATTTACACGTCTCTCTCATCCCAGCCATCGTTGCCATCTACCCGACGGCGTTACTGGCGCTGTTGGCTCATGCCGCTTGCCGAATGTCATCGGCATTTATAAGGACAGCAATGTGCCGTCGGACTTCCCTGCGTTGTCATGGCCCGAGCCGGGCAATATTCTTAGCAATTGAGAGGATGACCGGCAAGAAAAGGGTTAACATATTCATGTGATTGGCAGGGTTTCCACTGCCGATAGTGAATGCATGACGCTTAAGTATTGTTGGACGAAGAGCTATTATTCGACTGGAAGTCGATGGCACATGATATTGTAGGGCAGAGACGTCCAGTTAAGCTGCGTATTGTGAGGGCCATCTCTAGCTACAAGAATGACTTCTTAGCTTATGTGTCAGTCTTGACAGTAAGATATGACCAACACAACCAAATCAGTAAGGCCAAGCTACTGTGCTGGAGAACCGAGTGCAGTCGTGGGTTCACCTTTCGTTTAATATAGTATGTGCACACTTTTCATACCACGCGCGCCATGGCCAGTGTCAACTACGAACAGTACCTTCACAGAACACGTCTACACAGATGTCTATGGCCGCCACCAACACACCAGGCTGGATTGCTAGACACCGATTTCTATCGCAACGCATACCAAATACTTAAGCATTGGCCTACTGCACATCGCTAATGGAGGTTCCCATTTGATTCCCGAGTCGTTGGCTGGTGCTTAGTAGCAAAGGTGCCGGTGTCTTCCTGTAGTGCTCTTGTCTGTGACGGTTGTACTGCGGAGAGACTCCGAGTAGATGCATTATTTGCAATAAACTAAAGATCCTAGATCGCTATCTTGTATTAGAAACGCTATACCAAGACCAAAGACCTACATAGCTTATCTCTAGTAGTGCTCTTAGCATGATACCTGCTTAGATAAGACTGGGTATGGTGAACAAGATGAGGAAAGAACATGTATGCACTCCTGACATACCTTCCTCCTCAGGAGAGCCCCATACAACTGGTGCCCTAGGTCTCCCACAAAAGAAAAGTTTGTAGAGAGGAGGGATGTGGGAGACTCTGGAAAAGCATCACCATCATGTTCCAATCCGTTGTTTTCGACAACGAGGGCCGTTTTGTGTGCCTACAATCGTTCCTGCCCCCTCCGCCCGACCCCGAGGTGGAAGCCGTGTTTGACCTCCCCGAGGAGGAATTCCTCGCCCTTTCCGGTATGCACCTGCTACCAATTGCCTTGCCTAACATCATGCTGATATGACGAATAGCCAAGATCTGCAAGGCCGAGAGGGAGGAAGAGGAGAAGCCCAAGCCCGCGCCCGAACCCGCGCCCAAGCCCGAGCCCGAGCCCGCGCCGCTCGACAGTAAGTACATGCCTATACGCTTATTCGACTCTGCGACACGGTCGACTCGAGTGTGGCAAATGTCAGACTAACATTGAGGTTGCCATTACAGTCAACCCACCGCGGCGATGGCCTGGGTAAGTGAGCCCTATGTTTTTGAAAGAATGAGTGCTGATAAAGGTAGCCTCCCACCTGGGGTGGACCAGGAAGACTGGTCAATTTGGAGAGACGAGGAGGTCGGCGCCGAGGGGAGACTCGTAAGTGTTGCTGTTTCTTATGTTCTTGGTGGGACACGTATCCCTTGCTGTTCAAGTCTTTCGTTCTGTTGAGCGTATCGTCGTCCTGTTTTGACTTCAGGATGGCCACGCTCGATTTCCTTTTGCCATTCTCCCTTCTCATGGTGCGGTCTGTGTCAGAGACCATCCATCGAGGATGGCGCTGTCAACGTAAGCCCGTACTTGGGCGACCTCAACACCGTCGTCTGCCGAAGAACAAAGACCCGGAGACGATTGGACTCTAAACCGCACCACTTGATGCGAACCATGGTCCACACCAATTGAGTCGCCAGCAATACTGGGACGACTCGTCGACGACTACTCGTAATCCAGCACCACTTGGCGCGCCACTTGGCGATGAATACACGACGTCCACTCGACGAGCTACCTAGCCCAGACAATTATCCGTAATATCCGCACACCGTCCATAATCGTTGTCTGAACACCGGCGAAAAGAAACCTCGACAACAAATAACCATCTGCATGTTCTGTGCAGACTGTGAGACGAAAAGACCCTTTTCGGGATAAACCGATGACAACGGCGAGTGCCGCGAGCTATTGCTGTTCAGAAGACCGTTTCCAGGTAGGCTGATGACCCGAGTGACCCGAGTTGTCGGTCGTTGGGCAGAAGCCAAGTGGCAGAAGCCAAGAATACCCCGCCAACGGGTCGAACTGCTTTTTGCTTGCTTAAGCGTGGCGAGACGCAGTGGAAAAGGAACCGATGAGAAAGCAGAGGAAGAAACTCGATGACTTGAGATGCCGAAAGATGTGGAATCTGTAGGGCAAGTGTCCACAAGATGGAGAAGTGCATGGAAAACTTGGGTCCATGGCCACCTAAAACGTCATTGGAAGTAAGTGGGTTGCCATGGAGACTGGATCTGCATGCCGCTTGGATCATTGCATGCTCCCAGCTCTTGTGGCTGTTGCCTTAAGTGCCAGAGTCCTCTATCCCCTGTAGTGTATTCAAGTGAAGACAGCAGGAGTACTCTGGAGACTGTCCTTTGCTTACAGTGTGTTTTTCTTTGTGTTGTTGCTGCTGGTGGTTAACACAGAATGACTCTGTCCAAGTATTAACTAACTCTTTATCTATAGCGGCGCCTGAAACTGGAGCGCCACCGCTCTGCGGAGCGTGCCGCCTAGGGGGTGGCAGCTGCCAAGGAGGGTGCGCGGCTCCGGAACAATGCCTCTCACGGGGCGCCACCCCCGGTCGACCAACCGGGACTGCCGTTTTCCCTCCGTCAGGAGGTTTTTCAGAGGATTCGGTCCTCTGCCCTGGGCAGACGGACTGCGGCCGTCTTGAAAGAGAGGAAGGCAGCAGCAGCGGCAGCTGCTGCTGCCGGCAACGACGAGGACGAGGACGAGGACGACGAGGAAGACGAGGAGGTGGTGCCTGCGCCCAAAAAAAAGGGGCCCGCTCCCAAGAAGACCGCTCCCGCCCCCAAGAAGAAGACCACTGCCGCCGCCGCCAAACGGGATGCACCAGCCACAGCAGCAGGTGCTCCCCCTCCAAAGAGTACGTACCACCCAGAGAATCCCACAGAACCATTCAGAAGCAAAGAACCAGAAAGCGTCCAGTGACGTCTCGAAATTTCTCTCCCCACCCACCCCGCCACTTTTTGTTCTATCAATTCAACTCACCTTTGCATTTAAACCTCTTCGTCTCCCTCCCGAAACGAATCAATTTCGCTCACCAATTCAACAGAACAAAAGTCAATCACCAGTTTCTTCTCTTCTTCGAAGAAGTAATCCTCTCACTTTCATACCACCGGAAAACAATTGACACCGGTCTTCGAGCGCTTCGAGATACCCCCACCTCAGTTCAGCGCCTTACTTACCTTTCCGACTACACATACTTCACATCCGACATAATGGCTTCCGGAGGCAAGGCTGTCGGCATCGACCTGGGTACTACGTACTCGTAAGTAACCCTGCTTTCGTGACTTCCGTCACTTATGCTCCTCCACTTTGCGCATTTACTGACTCTACCTTAGTTGTGTTGCCTACTACTCAAATGATAAGATTGAAATCATTGCAAATGACCAGGGTAACAGAGTTACCCCCAGCTTTGTTGGCTGTAAGATTCCCCATACATTTTCAAATTTGTCTGGTAGTGAATTACCAGAAGAATTTTTTTAGGATTTTTCGCTAACATTTGGATTTTTTTTCATAGTCACCGACACTGAGCGTCTGATCGGAGATGCGGCCAAGAACCAGGTCGCAATGAACCCCCACAACACCGTCTTCGACGCCAAGCGCCTGATCGGTCGCAAGTTCAGCGACTCGGAGGTCCAGGCCGACATGAAGCACTTCCCCTTCAAGGTTGTCGACAAGGGTGGCAAGCCCAACATCGAGGTTGAGTTCAAGGGCGAGACCAAGACCTTCACTCCCGAGGAGATCTCGGCCATGATTCTCGTCAAGATGCGCGAGACCGCCGAGTCCTTCCTGGGTGGCCAGGTCAACAACGCTGGTTAGTACACTTCACAACACTCCCTCCTGTTTTGCGCATAAGCTAACAAGTTCCAGTTGTCACGGTTCCCGCCTACTTCAACGACTCCCAGCGTCAGGCTACCAAGGACGCCGGTCTCATTGCCGGCCTCAATGTCCTGCGCATCATCAACGAGCCCACGGCCGCTGCCATCGCCTACGGTCTTGACAAGAAGACCGATGGTGAGCGCAACGTTCTCATCTTCGATCTCGGTGGTGGTACCTTCGATGTGTCCCTCCTGACCATTGAGGAGGGTATCTTCGAGGTCAAGTCCACCGCTGGTGACACCCACTTGGGTGGTGAGGACTTCGACAACCGTCTCGTCAACCACTTCGTCAACGAGTTCAAGCGCAAGCACAAGAAGGACCTGTCCAGCAACGCCCGCGCCCTGCGCCGTCTCCGCACCGCTTGCGAGCGTGCCAAGCGCACCCTGTCGTCTTCCGCCCAGACCTCCATCGAGATCGACTCGCTCTTCGAGGGTATTGACTTCTACACCTCCATCACCCGTGCTCGCTTCGAGGAGCTCTGCCAGGACCTGTTCCGCTCGACCATCCAGCCCGTCGACCGTGTCCTGACCGACGCCAAGATCGACAAGTCCCAGATCCACGAGATCGTCCTCGTCGGAGGTTCCACTCGTATCCCCCGCATCCAGAAGCTCATTTCCGACTACTTCAACGGCAAGGAGCCCAACAAGTCCATCAACCCCGATGAGGCTGTTGCCTACGGTGCCGCCGTCCAGGCTGCCATCCTGTCCGGTGACACCTCTTCCAAGAGCACCAACGAGATCCTGCTTCTCGATGTCGCTCCCCTCTCCCTCGGTATCGAGACCGCTGGTGGCATGATGACCAAGCTCATCCCCCGCAACACCACTATCCCCACCAAGAAGTCCGAGGTCTTCTCCACCTTCTCCGACAACCAGCCCGGTGTCCTCATCCAGGTCTACGAGGGTGAGCGCCAGCGCACCAAGGACAACAACTTGCTCGGCAAGTTTGAGCTTACCGGCATTCCCCCTGCTCCCCGCGGTGTTCCCCAGATTGAGGTCACCTTCGACCTTGACGCCAACGGTATCATGAACGTCTCCGCCGTCGAGAAGGGCACTGGCAAGTCCAACAAGATCGTCATCACCAACGACAAGGGCCGTCTCTCCAAGGAGGACATCGAGCGCATGCTCGCCGAGGCCGAGAAGTTCAAGGACGAGGATGAGGCTGAGGCTCGCCGTGTCTCCGCCAAGAACGGCCTTGAGTCGTACGCCTACTCTCTGCGCAACACCCTCAGCGACTCCAAGGTCGATGAGAAGCTTGATGCCGAGGACAAGGAGAAGCTCAAGACTGAGATCGACCAGATCGTCACCTGGCTCGACGAGAACCAGCAGGCCACCCGCGAGGAGTACGAGGAGCGCCAGAAGGAGCTCGAGGGCGTTGCCAACCCCATCATGATGAAGTTCTACGGCAGCGCCGGCGGTCCCCCCGGTGCTGGCGGTGCCCCTGGTGGCTTCCCCGGTGCTGGTGCTGGTGGCCCCCCCGGCTCCCACGATGACGGCCCTACCGTCGAGGAGGTCGACTAAATTGATACCCTGGATGAATTCTTTCCTTAGAGTCGCAGTCATGGGTATGGCAACGCTGTTACCGGGTTTCACGACTAGACTTTTGCTTTCTTTGCATTTATGAAATCACGATGGGAAAAGCACGGTTATGGGTCAGAGATGTATTCTACTTGGTCTTCCGAGGTTTAGGAAGTCAATTCAAACAGTAAACAATAACGCCTTTCCACCTGATGCTCGTGACATGTGTTCGTTGGTCATGATCTTAACATGCTAAAGCCAACATGGTCAATCAAAGTTAAAACATTACTAGAAGGAGAGTGCCGAGTTCTTGTTCTACAACGTTACGCCGTCGCCGAACTAATGCCGAGTCCCTCTCTGATTTGCCGTCGCCTATCCATCTCCATCCGCTGCCATTCCTCGTCATCAACTGCGGGCTCGTCAAACTTCTCCGTAAACGCCGTGCCGGGTGGTATCTTGGTGGTCCTCGCCTGCCAGACGTCCTCGCTGCTGGGCTTCCCGTCCCCGTACTTCTCATGCTCCTTCTGGCGGTAGTGGTCTCTGATCACATCCTCCTTCATCTTGCCCGAGTATCCCTTGATCCTCATGCAGAACCAAAAGTCCTCCCAGTGTTCGCTGCACGAGCGCATCGAGCCGTATCGGTAGATGTGGTTCCACTGCCCGCCGACGGACTGGCAGTGGAAGGCCATGTCGAACGCCTGGCGGCAGGACATCTCGGTCGGCAGGGTAGCTTCGGCGACTGGGTTGTCAGAGGGCGGCGTAACCGTGCGGTTGCTGGTCTGGGACGGCATGTTGGGGGAGGATTTGAGGGAGAGCCATGATGAGGATGTCGATGTCTTGGAGGGTGTTGTGGATGGTTGCGCCGGAGCCGGGGCCGGCTCTTCGGGCTTGTTGCCCGACTCGTTCTGGAAGAGAGCGATGAACTTTGCAATCTCGGGATCCATCTCAGGATCAGTCGGCTTGGTCGATGATGGCGGGGTCGATGCCGGAGCTTGGGAAGCTTGTCCCGGAGCGGGAGACTTGGGGGGAGATGGCGAAGCCCAGAGCCAACCCATGTTGATGAATGACTGTGATGATGGCAAATATCAAGAGATTCTACGAAGAAAAACACAACTTCACGTATTGACGTCTTTGATCGGATCAGGAGCGCTCGAGAATGAGGGGAAGCCGGCAATCACCACCATCAATGACATCCCAAGACGCCGCGTCCAGCCAATGAGTGGTTGCATCATTTTTTGCAGTAGCAGCGCGCGCGCCCGCCAGAATGGGGTGGAGCACATCGGCACGGATAAGACTTAGTCCGTTTCACTCGGCGCGGTCCAGACATAAGGTTATGGGGCGTGCCGACGGGCTTGGCCGTGGGGCCGCAAAGCGTGACATCATCTATCGCGAACACAGCTTCGTGAGAAGGAGCTAGGCAAGCTGCTGAAGCAAGGCAGGGAAGGGAGCCAAGTCAGCTCCTTCACCACCTTTCCCGACTCAACTTCGACGTCGCTTGCCGGAGCAACATGTGAGAGCACCAAACACGACCATCCAATATCACCCAGCAGAGCAATGTTTCGCTCCGGCATGAGGCCTGCGGCCAAGCTGCGGGCGACATGGGTCCCGACTCGGCCATTTGCGCAACCCCAGCGCCCGGGAGCCGTCCTGCGCGCCGCGACGAAGGCTTGGGAGAGCACGTTGACCGGCGACGAGAAGTCGGGCCACATCGCCAAATCAGACAGCGAATCGATTCTCTTCTTCGACAGTAAGTTTGTTCGACAGAGTGTGTTCCATATGCTGAATTCCGTTGGTCTCGTCCCTGGACTCGTTACCCGGGATTGAAATGTGGTCCCTCCGTTATCTTTGTTGGATCCTCTGTCCTCCTCTACCCTGCATTACCTCTATCGCTCTCAAGTTGAATCAATCGTGCAGAGCCTCTACACCCCTATGATCAACACCTTGTCGACGCCACTATGTCTTCTTATGTCTTCTTCCACCTGCCCCAATCAAGCTAACAAGGGCCGGCAGATCTCTTTCCCCTGAAGCTCACGTACCTTCTGCGGCGATCATGGTCCACAGACCGCGATCTGACTGATCTCCTCAAACGCTTCGACAGCTCCAGCGGGGGTTTGGGCACGGATCCGATCAACCTGGTTAAACGAGCCATTCCGAACGATCTCCCGATCAAGGTTACCGAGATCCTACCTCGACTCAAAGATGGAGGAGCATTCGTCAAGTTCAGCCACGGCTCCGACGTTGTGCCCAAGGACATCGAGAGTAAGTACACCCAGATGGGGTTTCTGACCGCGGACTCGACATCGGAGACAGATGCAATCTCAACAATGAATGCGACTGACTTCTGTAGACTCTCTTGCACAGTCATTAGAGAAGCGCCCGCTACGGCCGTGGTTCAACCCCTTCCGTGGAGTCAAGGCCGGCCTTGTCAGAGGCGTCCCATGGCTCGAAGACCTCTATAGGTTCCCGAAAAGCCGCGTCAAGATCGAATTCACGGGAAAGGATGCGGGCGCTGAAGCCGTTGAGCTGTCGCAGGAAACACTGTACAGCGTTTTCCGTCGTTACGGCAAAATCGCCGAAATCACTTCTCAGCCGTCCGACTCGAAGATCTTACCCAAGTACGCATACGTCGACTTTGCCCTCGTACGCGACGCCATTATGGCAAGAAACTGTCTGCACGGATTCGTCGTTGACGAGGCACTGGGGGGCGGCAAGCTGGGCACGAGGCTCCGTCTTTCGTACGAGCAAAAGGTGAAGCCGCACAACATTTGGAACTGGCTCACCAGCCATCCCAGGGTAGTCATCCCTGTTGTTGCAGCTCTTCTCGCCGCCTTCACCGTCGCCGTGTTCGATCCGATCCGCGAATTCTTCGTCAAAGCGCACATTCAGCATTCCTTTCGTCTGACGAACAACAAGCTCTACAGATGGATCAAGAACCAGACCTCCGATATCATTTCGTCTTTCGGACACAAAAAGGCCGACAAGGCCGGGTTCAATGCGGTATGGCAGCATCGGAGGGACCTGATCGAACAGATTCAGACCTGGCTTCTCGAGAGTTCGGATACCTTCATCGTCGTCCAAGGCCCCAGGGGATCCGGAAAGAAGGAGCTTGTTTTGGACCAATCGCTGAAGGGACGGAAGAACGTGCTGGTCATTGACTGCAAACCAATCATCGAGGCAAGGGGCGAAAGCGGGACGATCAAGCACCTGGCCAACGCAGTGGGATACAAGCCAATTTTTGCCTTTCTGAACAACATGAGCAGCATGATCGATCTGGCAGTCCAGAGCACGACAGGTGTCAAGGCTGGATTCTCCGAAACCCTCGAGTCGCAGGTGGTCAAGATACTCCACACGACTGCCGAAGCCCTGAAAGAGGTCTCTCTCGCTGGCCGCGACAAGGATGGAAAGGACGGCGATCTATCAGACGACGCCTACTTGGAGGCTCGTCCGGATAAGCGCGCCGTTGTGGTGATCGACAACTTCCTGCACAAGAACGAGGGCTCAAGCATTGTCTACGACAAGGTTGCGGAGTGGGCTGCTGCCATGGTACAGAACAATGTCGCCCACGTCATCTTTTTGACAGATGACACGGCGTACTCAAAGTCTTTATCAAAGGCAATGCCAGACCGCGTTTTCCGCCAAGCTTCCCTCGGCGACCTCTCCCTTGACGTTGCCAAGAAGTTCATCATCAGCCGACTGGAAGAGGATGAGCTTGACAAGGTCCGAGAGCACTCAAAGGAAGCGAACGAGAAGACGGAGGACGCCGTCGAAACACACGAAAAGCCCGACCTCTCAGAGCTCGACTCGGCCATCGGTATTCTGGGCGGTCGTCTTACCGATCTCGAGTACTTGGCCCGGCGGTTGAAGGGTGGCCAAAGTCCGCAGCGAGCCATTGAGGATATCATCAACCAGAGCGCAACGGAAATCGTCAAGATGTATCTTTTGGATGGCAAAGACACATTCGAGGGCAAGAAGTGGTCCATGGAGCAGGCGTGGTACCTGATCAAGGAACTCGCCTCACATGAAGCCCTCCGATATAACGAGGTGCTTCTTTCCGATACATTTGCTTCGTCTACCACGGCCGGGGCCTCAAACGGTGAATCGGCGCTGGAAGGTCTGACGAACGCTGAGCTCATTACCGTTGAGACGTACAACGGCCGGCCGCAGACGATCCGTCCCGGCAAGCCTATGTATCAAGCCGCCTTCAGCTTGCTTCTCGACGACCGCGTTCTCAGAGCCAAGTTGGACCTCGCTATGCTCAAGGAGTTGACCAAGGTTGAGACCAAAACCATTGAGAAGGCCGAGAACGAACTGGCGCTGCTGGGTAGCTTGCCGAAACAGCCATCTCAAACGGGAGCTCGCGTGTCCTATCTGCTCGACAAACTGGAAGGAAGCCAGACCAAGATCACGAAATATGAGAAGGAGATAGCGGCATTGAAGAAGGTCCTGAAGCACAACTACTAGGGTGCGTCGACTTTGGAGAGTTGATACAAGGCAAAAAGGAAGCCGCGGGAATCGTGGGCCAAGACGGAGTGCAGCACGGCTAATACCCATCTCATTGTAATATCAGTCATGTTCTTTTCACGGCATTACCCTTTACGAACACAATACGCTTGCTCACACACTTCTGCCTCCATCTGTTCCCGGCTTTGACCCATGAATACCGTTATTCTACCTCTCCAACATGCCCAGTCAGCTGACGCTATCTCCGGGTACTGCAGGTTCCTCGGGTTCTCGACTCATTAGACGCTGTTCACTATGTTGTTTCCGGTTTATTAGACTGAACAGCATGAGACAAGGAAGCCATGGCGGCAGCGAACGAAGATGTGACAGGTCGACGGACTGATGTTCAACCAAAATGAGAATGAGAGCATTGGCGACCACCTTGAGTCAGTTTAGTAGAAGTATCACCCGCGACGAGAAAGGCGCTTGTCACAGACGCCAGTTCCATCTCGCCATCGGCGTATGCACGCGCGATTAGCATACCTCCACCAAGATTCGCACACCCACAGAAGGTTCAGCAACTTGCTGAGGACTCCGTCTCGTCTCCGCAGGCAGGCGGAGCTACCGCGGAGAGAGAAGCTAATAGCCTAACACCGAGTGTTGAACGAGGGGAAGCCGGTATGTCTCCACTGCCGGTTGGAGAAGTTCGACGAACTCTCTGCTTTGTGGGGAGGGGGAGCAGAGGATCCTTGGGAGTGGAGAGGTCTCCAGGATGTACCATTGGTCAACTGCAAGAAACCGAGCAATGTCTCGTACAGAGTACTGTTCCGCCCGAGCAGACACGACTCACGCTTCATCCAGTCAACCGGGAAGTTGGCCGAGAGAACACAGGAGAGAAGCTGCCTTGCGTACGACACTGGTCACGAGGCGACGCACTTTGTGGTGTTGAGGGGCCGAGGGCCATTGGGCCGATACCACCCTAGACCACCACCCAAGCTTTGCGGCGACGATACAAGCATTTTAGGAGGGCTGGGCGTTTTCTGGGCATTTCTGGGCATTGTGGGCGGCACGTTCAAACGCTACGTCTTGGCCATGCGACTCTATGGACGGAATCTCATGATAAACACTGGCTGAACAACAAATGTGACATTTCAATGCCAATCCGCACCGGAGCCATTCAGCGCCGTATACTTGAAGAACGTTGAGTTCGGGAATTTCCATGGATGAATGAGCCATCCATAAAGTGACACCGCTCTGGCTTAACTAGATACGAGCCGGTACCGATTCCATCGTTCAATGCGTCTGCAGGGCAGCTTTGGATGTTCAACAGCCGAGGGGTTACCGGTCAAACCAATGGGAAGCGTCTCGCCTTGAGTACTGACGTCGTTCTATGCGGGCGGCGGCGCGAGGGGATCCAGCCCTAGCGTGATATTTTTTTGTCACCATTTCTGGATTCTCCTCTTGCCGCATACCCGGGGGCCCCCGAGCCAGGCTTGTCACCTTTGATCCCCTCGTCATGACAGCCAAGGCCTAGCTTCCGCTGGATCGAAGAAGGCCCGGCGTCGATGCCGGCGCGAATGATCGTCGTTCTCGCTTCTTTCCCCGGAATATCACCCTCTTGTCTTGAGTCTAAAAGAAAATATCAAAAAAGAAAAGAAAAAAACCCCCAGAGAGAAATGCCAGCCTACCACCACTACCTACACATGACGGCGGCCTCCGATAGCAGGATGACACCGTCCGGCATACACTACGCATAACCACCCCGGCCGGTACGCTGCCAGGGATTGAATGCTACGCCGGAAACGCACCAAGATCGGCAGTCGACGGCGCCTCCTCATCTAACGACGCCATTGCCGTGCTGGTGCCCGGTCCTTGATTTTGCCCATGTTTTCCCACAGAGTGTACCTCCGACGGTATCAGTCTGGCAGGCTTTGGGTCCCGCCGTTCTGATTGCGTCCCCAGCGTTTGTGGCCGGGGAGTCCCGACCTTGCCTCCTACGACACGGACACCATCACACAACGTCCTTTGTTCCGTGTGCCAACAAGAAAGTTGGGACGTGCTGGTTTTTTTCGCGGGGTGAAAACGAGGAGAAAGGCGGGGTACGGGGGACGTTTGAACTGAGGACTACTACGGCAAAAGGTCCAGAGACGACCCTGGGAACCGTGAGCCAATCTAGCAGTATTTCCTGTTGCTCTACTTGGTGAACCGTCCTGCGCAGCCGGTATCATATATGCCGATCTCTGTACACTAGAGAAATGCTACCAAAAAAAAACCGAACCCGGCGGGCATTCTCGCTCGCAGCAGACTCTAACCTGCGAAGAACAGCCCTTATGGGAGACTTGGTGGTCACCATGTCTCCCAACGCGATATGCGCCCCGGCGGAGCCTCGTTGCATCTTCCTCAGCGCGAGTCTAATGACACCCAGGGACCTCGAAGGGCGAGCCATGCTTTCGGTCCCCCAAACGCTGTAGTCTCCTCTCCGCCGGACCTTGGTCAGACGAAGGCGAACCCATACCGACAGGTTCAACCACATTGTCTACACGCACAAGCCCACACACACTCGCCTCCCCTCCTCACATTCAACCCAGCGATGACCATCCCTGGCACACAAACCCCGGTGAATCCACCCGCGAAAAAGGTTTGGTGTCTTTCCCCGTGTGTTGCTCCAATGTGGATCATGGGGTGGCCAGGCGGTCCCGTCGACGAGAGGGAGAGCGTTCTGTGTAGGGAGAGAGACTCCGGAGCTGGCGTCCCCTTTCTCCGGGAGGGAAGGTGGTTGCGCCGTCGCTTCACGTCGAGCGCGTGGACGCGAGATGGGGGAAATTGTCTGTGGGCAAAGAATCTACAAATAAAGCTGGCCCTTCGCCCCGTCTGATACTTTGCGCGTACCCCTCACCCCCTCGTCCGAGCCCTGACCTCGTTTGTTGAATCTTCATTCTAGCAAGTCTTGAAGTGTGAAAGTCGTAGACGGCTCCCGTAATTCTCGGATCTCTGAAGAAGCCGCCAGTGAGGCATTCATCACACCACCCACGGACGCACTTACACGCCTCGAAACACCAGAGCCGCCGAGTGTCTTCAACTCGACGCGACTATGGCGGACGACAAGCACGTCGGAGCTATGCCGTGAGTGTCCTCTCCCTTCGACCATTGCTCTCGCACGCGGACTGACGTCCCCAGCTCGGGCGACTTCTCGGCATCAAACATAGAAAAGGCCCGCCGCGGGTCCCAAGCAACAGTCGATCTGAACGCCAACGTTGACGCAAAGTCCGTCTCACCCCTCCTTCTCCCAAATCCCCCACCCTTCCCCATATCTCAGCAATCACTGACACCGACAACCCTCCCAACAGAATCAGGAATCCCCTGCTGGGTATATCCCGCGCCGAACTCATCCGCGATGTCGACGCCTTCGCCCACGAAAAGGGCCTGCAGGAGTACATCCCCGTCCTACGCAAGGGCGCTCTCGTCGCCCAGGACCCAACGGGCTTCGAGGAGATCGACGGCGACGAGGCCCTCAACCAGGCCGAGGTCCAGGTCCTCCACGACGAGGTCCTGCACAAGTGGCGCGTCCCCAAGATCCTGTACCTCACCATCATCACTTGCTCTATCGGCGCCGCCGTCCAGGGATGGGATCAGACCGGCAGCAACGGCGCAAACCTGTCGTTCCCTACCGTCTTTGGCATCGGCGGGACCTCGCATCACGACACCCTCCTCGTGAGTATCACCCTGGCATGACCGTGATGCTGTGTGTCTATCCAACGTGCTGACTCCTCCTTTTCTTGTCCCAAGGTCGGCCTCGTCAATTCGGCGCCGTACATCGGCAGCGCTTTCATCGGGTGTTGGCTGTCGGATCCCCTGAACAACTTCCTCGGCCGCCGCGGCGCCATCTTCTTTGCCGCCAACTTCTGCCTCTGGCCCGTCCTCGGCAGCGCCTTCGCCCAGTCCTGGGAGCAGCTTCTCGCCTGCCGTCTGCTCCTCGGCATCGGCATGGGCGCGAAGGCCAGCACGGTGCCCATCTTTGCCGCCGAGAACTCGCCCGCGCCCATCCGCGGTGCTCTTGTCATGACATGGCGTAAGTTGGCCCGGCCCCACCCGTCCCAGCATCTCACAAGCCGTCACCTCCGGAGCAGTACATGCTAACGACATGGCCAGAAATGTGGACGGCGTTCGGAATCATGGCCGGGACGGCAGCCAACCTGGCGGTTGCCAAGACGGGTGCTATAGCATGGCGTCTCCAGCTCGGGTCGGCCTTCATCCCGGCCGTGCCCCTGGCTCTGTTGATTTACGCCTGCCCCGAATCCCCTCGCTGGTACATCAAGAAGAACCGGTACCCGGACGCCATGAAGTCGCTGCTGAGGCTGCGGAACCATCCCATCCAGGCCGCTCGCGACATTTACTACATCCACAGCCAGCTTCAGGTCGAGGCCGAGATCATCGGGCGGTCCAACTACGCCAAGCGCTTCCTTGAGCTCTTCACCATTCCTCGTGTCAGACGGTAAGCATGTTTGAGATGAGAGATGGTGTATTTGACGAGAGAAACAGAATGATGCTGACTTCGCGATAGCGCCACGCTGGCTTCGTTCACCGTCATGATTGCTCAGCAGATGTGTGGTAAGTCGAGACGACGCACCCGGCGCGGTTGACCCCCACCCACTGACACAACACAGGCATCAACATCATCGCCTTCTACTCGAGCACCATCTTCAAGGAGGCCGGTACCTCCGAGTTCAACGCCCTCCTGGCGTCCTTCGGCTTCGGCATGGTCAACTTTCTCTTCGCGTGGCCGGCCATCTGGACCATCGACACCTTCGGGCGCCGGTCCCTGCTGCTTTTCACCTTTCCCCAGATGGCGTGGACGTTGCTGGCCGCCGGCCTCTGCACGCTCATCCCGGGCACCGGAGGAGCCCACCTGGGGATGGTGGCGCTGTTCGTGTACTTGTTCGCCGGTAAGACTTCGCCTCGTTTTGCTCTTTATGTCATGAAAAAAAAAGGTTGCATGCATGCTAACGCTTCGAAGCCTTCTATTCGCCGGGCGAGGGACCCGTCCCGTTCACCTACTCGGCCGAGGTCTTTCCCCTGTCCCATCGTGAGGTGGGCATGTCGTGGGCCGTGGCAACGTGTCTCTTCTGGGCGGCCGTGCTGTCCATCACCTTCCCCATCATGTTGGCGGACATTGGCGTCATCGGCTCCTTCTGCTTCTACGCCGGCCTCAACGTCGTGGCCTTCGTCATGATCTTCTTCTGGCTGCCCGAGACCAAGCAGCGCACGCTGGAGGAGCTCGATTACATCTTCGCGGTCCCGACCCGGGTGTTCATGAGGTACCAGCTCAGAGAGGCGCTGCCGTACTGGTTCCAGCGCTGGGTGCTCTTCCGGCGGGACGCTACCCTCGAGCCGCTGTACAAGTTTGACCTCACTCACGAGGACCACCACGGCAGCGAGACATACGAGAAGGCGCAGGTCGAGCAACGGGACAAGAAGAGCGGTTCCGCAACCGGAGTCGACGTCACGTCCTCGTAACGGATGTGGGGGGACCGAGGAGTCGAAGAACACTTGACATCGGAAGGAGGGGCTTGTGGCTTTGATACCAACGAGGGTTAGCTGCGAAGGTCGTGCGGATAGAGAGCAACTACGTAATCAAGAGACGAATCTCCATGTGGACTTTTGACAGGAGGGATCTCGACCTCGGGGACGTCTTCACCCCACAGTCTGTAATCAACAACATCACCACGAAGCATTGCATGTTCCGTCCTGATGATGCCACTAAGTCCTTTGTGAAGAATGGACCGATTGCCAACGGGCCCCTTCGATCTTCATGAGTCGTGAGGTGAGAGCCGCATTCTTCAGGAAGCCGATCAACCTCCCGAACTTGGCCCGCATGAGGGGTAATCAGTGTCTCTTGACGAATCTGATCCAGGGGCGGCGAAAAGTCTCACTGATCGACTTGGACGGCGCGGGAGACGGCGGCTTGTCTGAACGGGGCCACCCCTCGGGTCCCCTCTCCCCCCCTTGTAGCGGGGGGCGGCGTCAACTGACGTATGCAGCCCGTGTCCTCTTTGAACAACACCAAGTACGGAAGAGCGCGTGGAAGAGAATTTCGGCCAGCCCCTGGCACGAGGGCAACGGCAGCTAAGGGGGGTCTGTGAGGCCTTTTGGAAACCGTGATGCGGATCGAGATTCTCGCGCGTCACTCACGCTTCACGCCTCACGCCTCACGCCTCACGTTGAGTCTAGCGTCAAACCCAGCAATGCAAATGGGGGGACACCAATTATCAAAGATTTTCGCTCGCGGGCTGTCGATCCGGATTCATTCCCCGACAGTGGATTGTCGAGCATGTGAGACGCAGCACGGTGGGCGCTGCAGGAGACCAAAAAAGGGCAGGAAACAAGTCTAGACGGAGGACGAACGAAGATGCAAAGGGCGAAAAGAAAAAATGCGCAGGATGGGCCGTCGTCTCTTGTTGGACACAGTTCCTCAGCCATAGGCTCGTGCCTGGGAGGATGGGTGGGCGAGTAACATAATGTTACACAACCAAATCTCTAGCGCTTGCTTTTTCCAGGTACCCGCGTTTTCGAGGGGTCTGAGAAGTGTCTCTGACGATCCCCCTCGGGCTGAAGACCGTTCTTGGGAACACGAGGAGGAGGTTGTGTCATTGGTCGCCACTGACGCGGACCGTAATGAAGCCAACGTCGGACTAGGCTGGCGCCGTCGACGACGCCGGCTCCTGGGCTGCCGTAAGCCGCGGACGGGGGTTGGTTGCCGGCCGGCGAGGGTGAATGGTGGTTTGAGTTGGGGCTAGTGGTGACACGAGGTGCCGGGACTTGGGCGTGGAAGGATTCGTTCATTACTGGGAGAAAAACGTCGAGGCTGAATTGTTGGAAACAAAGGGGAAATGAAGCGAGTTGATGATTTCTCCAGTACAGGATGGATTGAGTGGGCTGTCGAAGCAGGGACCATGGACAGGTCCAGACTTGACCAGATTCGAAGCGAGTTGAACCATGAACGCGCGGTGCAGCCGGCTCCTGTGACAGTTTGTCTCTGTCCTGTCCTTGTAGGGCTCCGCTAGGATGCAGGGGGCGGGGATGGAGGGGGGGAGAGGAAAGCTGGGAGACTGCAGACTGGAGCCAAGATGCGAGATGCGGCGGACGAAGAATGGAAGGGTGGGCGGGTGGCTTTGGTGCTAACGAGAGTATGAGGCGGCGGAAACGAAACAGACGTCGGCTTGTGGGCAGGCTGAGGAAGAGGGGAGAAGGGTGTCAGTCTGTAACCATGGACCATACATCGTGAGACGGGCTGGGCCGGCGGAGGAGGAGGGGGAGAGAATTGGAGAGCGAGATGGAGAGTGCTTGGGATGCCCGTGCCGACTTTCCACGACGAGTGCGAGTCTCTCCACGAGTCTCCCGGGCGGGGAGACACTCAAACAGACAGCGAGGAAGCCAGCTCCAAGAGGTTGGGTGGATGGTGGGCGAATGGCCGAAATTGGATTGATGAGTTGAGTGAGTGGGTTTGGCCGCCCATTAGACACTAACAATGAATGGATGATGCCTCGAGCAGCCGTCAAACGCAAACATACAGAGTATGCCGGACGGACAGTGGGGGGGGGAGAGAAAATGGATGGGTGTGGATGGATTATTGGCTCGATGCCAAAAGGAGATAAAAAAGAGAATTCTCCTCGCTCGTATTCCACCATGGAAGTGGACCTGGAAAATTGTGGTGACATTTTATTTTCTTTCTCTCACTTTCTCCCCTGGTCCAAATGTTATTCCTGGATCGCGTTGGCGCGTGCTGGCGCCTTTGCAAACCTGGCGAGATCTGAACAGGACCATCGTTACGAAGACGCTGTTGGATGATCCTCGCAAGGAGGTGGGAAGAGTTAAGCTTCTAACACTCCACCAATGTGGAAATGTGGTGGAGAGATAGTTCGCTATTGCACCCAGACCCGAGGGCTGTCCGCAGGCGACTCGTCACCCCCGGTGGAGACCCGACCCGACCGATCATGTCCATTGGACGTGCAAAATGATAAACCGGTCAGGTCCCTTGCCTCCTTTGCCCTCCACCGAGGGAGGGGCCTTCAGCACTGCCGATAGCAACACTGACCATGAGCATATGTCGTGCTGTTAAGGAATGAGAAACCCGAATGAAGGGAGCATGCATAGGCGACATGGGGTTGCGTTGCACGCCGCAATCCCACACACAGTACAGAACACATGCAAGCACACCGAGGCACGGCCAATTGAATGAAGTGGCAATGGAGGAGGAGGAGGAACACCAAGCTTCTGTGAGGGTGAGGAGGCGTCCGATGTACGGGAACCTGGATGAGTAACAGCCAACCGGGAGAGAAGCTTGTGATATCACTCAAGCCGAAAGCATGCCATGTACATACATGCAACGCGTGCGGAAAGGAGCAATGCCGACGCGTCTCTTCACCTAGTCGGGCAGTCTCGTCCTGCACAGCACGGTGATCAACAACACTGACAGGATCAGCTGTAATACCATGTCTCCAGGAGCATTCCCGTCGGAGCAAGGAAGAGAAGAAGAAAACAAACCCCCCAAGACCCCAAGAAATCCATATCGGCGAGCACGGCATCACAAGACCCACCTGGGAAAAGGTTCGCCCACGCAGCTGAGGTATCCTTACGAATACCCAGGACAGGTCGCTCGCTCGCTACCCGTACCAGGGGCGCTTGGTTAGGTACCTACTACCTACCTACCTACCTACGTGACGGCGGCAGACCGACACGTACCTGGCGGGTCCAGAGACCTTCCGCACCACGACCTGCGCCAACCAAAGAATCGGGGCCGCCAGCTTCGTTACCGGCCAATCCCAGCGGTCGACCCGAGCTTCTGAAACTCGCCTGTCAGTGGCTTGTCCCCTGCATCAAAAGCTGCCACCCCGTCCTGCAACGAAAGCCTGCCAGTTGTTGGCCCATCTTCTGCTTGTTCTAGCCGTCGACGGCACTCGAAATAGAGTACGTACCGCGAAGGTCCCGGGGAGAGAATTGCCATGGAATCGACAATCAGACACACCCAGACCGGCCGCAGCCAGAAGGGGGTCCCGGCTTAGCGCAGAAGGAAAGGAAAGGAAAAAACCGTTCAGGGGTCCCGCCAGAAGGGCGCCTCCGTCCCTGCCACTAACGCGCTCTAGCGGCGCCGGCCCCCTTTCGTCCTGTGTACGATGTGTGTCTCTAGAGGTCTCGCACCTCGATGATCGTCAACCTGCTAACCCGCACCTTGCGCCTTCCTTCCTGTATCTGTATCCGCACGCCCATTCACTATCCGTACCTTGCCGTCATTCTCTGCTTTTTGGCTCGCCTCCGCTTAAACCCTGAAAATGCTCCCCCTCCTCGTGTTCTTTTCATCTTGACTTTCGGCTCGTTTCGACCTTGTTTATCACTCCTCTTCCTCCTCCTCCTCCTTCTCCTACTCCGCCCCGCATTCTTCCCTACCGATTCCCTCTTACTTATCCTGTTGTCTCCTCTCGTCACCTATCGATACCATTTTCCTTGTAATTACCTTCGCTTTGGGAATCGGGTTGTCGTCACACCGAGGACATCGCAAACGTACACGCGCCCACCTATTGTAGAACCAAACACGGTCGTTTCCTTGGCTCTACCCGACCTTATTTTTTTTCTTGCCACTCGAGTCCCACGACAGTAACAATTGCTTCCCTACACTGCCTACAACCAGAGTCGGATTTGATATCCACTCACCAGTGCGTCTAACAGACCGCAATCCTACAGCGAGTGGTCTGTCCGACCTGGAACAATCTCCGTTGTACGGCCAGCATTCCACCTGCTCCCTCGATTAGACACGACAGACCCCGTACATCTTCCGCCTCGTCGGCATGCCGGGACCTCTCTCGCCGCGCCATTCGGGATTTATGCCTATAAACAACTCTCAGTCCAACGACATGCCTGACAGCGACATCCCCTTGACCCAGGTCAGGAGCGCCGCCTCGACTGGCGCACGAAAGGCCACCATGAACACCTCCAGCGAGGACACAGGCTCCGGCACGAATGAGAAGCACGGCATCTTTCACCACCACAACAATAACAACAAGGGCGGCCGCCGCAAGAAGCACGGCGAGCTAGGCCGCAAAGGGACCGGTGGCTCTGACGATGTCAAGGTCAACGCCATGGGCAGATTCTACAACAAGATCACCGGCGCCTCTGTTGTCACCCGCTATCTGGTCTACATCATCCCCATCGGCATTCTTCTCGCCATTCCCTTGATTGTCCTTCCCATTACCGGCCACCGGAAGGATGTCCTCGTGGGAGGGACCAAGGGCAAGCCGCTGTTCGACCTGTTTCTGTGGATCGAAATCGCCTGGCTCACTCTCTGGGCTGGCAAATGCGTCGCCTGGGTCCTCCCTCACGCCTTCATGTTCTTCTGCGGAGTCGTCAGTTCTGGCACGCGCAAGTATGCCACCGTCCTCTCCAACCTGCAGATCGCCCTCTCGCTGTTCTTCTGGGCCCTTGCTTCCTGGCAGTCCTTCCAGGCGCTCTTCAAGGCCACCAACGAAGCCGACCAGGCTTCGTGGATCACTACCATGATTCGCCTCTTGGGCGCTACCTTCATCTCGTCTGCCGTCTACCTCGGTGAGAAGGCCATTGTCCAGCTCATTGGTATCTCTTACCACCAGCGTTCCTTCGCCCTGCGCATCAAGGAATCCAAGCGCGAGGTTCGCCTCCTCGGCCTGCTCTACGACGCGTCGCGCACTCTTTTCCCCATGTACTGCCCCGAGTTCGAAGACGAGGACTACATCATCAACGATAGTCTCGACCTGATTTTGTCCAAGGCGGCCAAGGGCGGCAAGGGCGGCGCTGGCTCTGCCACCCCTCTCCGACTCGTCGGTGATATTGGCCGTATGGGAGACAAGATCACGGGCGTCTTCGGTAACATCGCATCGGAAATCACTGGAAAGCAAGTCTTCAACCCCAACTCGGCTCACTCCATCGTCATCGAGGCTCTGGAGAAGACCAAGCCCTCTGAAGCTCTCGCCCGCCGCATCTGGATGTCATTCGTCGTCGAAGGAAAGGACTCGCTGTACCCCGATGACTTCCAGGAAGTGCTGGGACCCGCCTACTCGGAGGAAGCCGAAGAGTCTTTTGGCATGATTGACAACGACATGAACGGCGACATCAGTCTGGAGGAGATGACTCGCAAGGTGGTGGAGATCGGCAGGGAACGCAAGGCTATCACCGAAGGCATGAAGGACATCGGTCAGGCACTACGCGTGTTTGATAAGGTCCTGATGTTCGTTGTTCTCCTGATCGTCGTCTTCATCTTCCTGGCCTGGTTCCAGTCCAGCTTCTTGACAGTAAGTTGCCTGCCACTCCTGCCATTGACCCCGCTAACCGGATCAGACCGTCGCTACCGCCGGAACCGCCCTCCTGTCTCTCTCTTTCGTCTTCGCCGTTACCACCCAGGAATTCCTCGGCTCCTGCATTTTCCTTTTCGTCAAACATCCCTATGACGTCGGTGACAGGGTTGACATCGTTGGTTCCGAGAAGCAGCAACTCATCGTGGACAAGATTTCTCTCCTGTACACCGTCTTCACCCGCATCGATAAGATGCAGGTGGTACAGGTCCCCAACATCACGCTCAACAACCTTTGGATTGAGAACGTCACTCGCAGCAAGGCCATGAAGGAAGTTATTGACCTGAACGTCTCATACGACACGAGCTTCGAGGACCTGGAGCTGCTGCGTGTCGAGCTGGAGAACTTTGTCCGCAACTCAGACAACTCTCGCGATTTCATGCCGGATATCGCCATTGGCGTCGCTGGTGTCGGCGACTTGGACAAGCTGCAGCTTAAGATCGCTATCAAGCACAAGTCTAACTGGCACAACGATGCCGTACGCGCAACCCGCCGCTCCAAGTTCATGTGCGCCCTGGCCATGGCCCTCAAGAAGATCCCAATCTACGCACCCGGAGGTGGTGCCGAAGCTCTTGGCGCTCCTGGCAACCCGTCCTACTCTGTGGCCGTGTCCGACCAGTTTGCCGCATCCGCCCGTGACCAGGCCGCCAAAGAAAAGGAGGCGAAGCGCTTGGTGCCCTCCCCTGCCGCCGAAGGTACCGACACGCAACCGGACCCCAACACCGAAAAGCAGGCCGTGCAGGAGCTGAACCTACGCGACCCGCTGACCGAGGAGGAGTGGGGCTACCGAGTGGGCGACGAACAGACCCTGTCTGGATCTAGGGACCGCCAATCGGAGGACCGACGCCGCTCCAACGACATCGACCGCGTCCGCAGTCAGCTTATGAAGCGGGCCAGCACCAGGGGCGGCGGCGGTCGTCGCAAGCCCGGCGAAAGCATTCCCATGTCGACTATCAACGACGGGATGGGCTTGAACTTGGCGCAGACCACATCACGAAGCCGCATCTATGATGAGGAGGCTGGGACTGGCGTGCCAGACTCATACAACTCGGCCTACTATGGCACCCAATCCCCGAGCTATCCCAACTACGGACAGACACTGTCCCCTACCATCTCTCCGCCCCAACAGACTTCCGGGCTCACGCCCCACCCCCTTCAGAGCGCGCCGTCCGGACAGCGTCCACGAGGACGCAGTGTCTCCAACAGCCAACAGCAGAATGAGGCCGACCAGAGCGGTCAGAAGAAGTAGTGAAGAGGGAACACTTGGAACTTGAGATGGAGAAGAATAAACAAAAAAATCAGTGGAGAAAAGTCATAATACCAGCCGGTCACGTTTGACGTGGGCGTTTTCTTTATTTTATGTGGGCATTGAGACTGGCTCCCCATGCCTGATGAATTTTCTTATCAACTCACACAGTGGGGGGGGACAGACAGATAGATTACGAATAGAGTACGATGACATGTCGTCCGCAGTGGAACGCTGTATCTTCTTAACACGTGTCACTTCTCCCAACTTCCCTAGCTTTGCACATCGTGAATCCTGGAGGCGGCCAGATACCGCGCTCAACACACGTGTTCCACCTCGCCGACGCCCTCCTGGGGGCCCAGATCCAACTTGAGCGTCCTCCCGAACAGCTCCAGCAGGATCTCGAAGCAGACCTTTGTGATGGCCGGGTCGTAGCGGCCCTTGCTGAGCTCGTCGCGGATGAAGGCGTGCTGGGCCCAGGCGAACTCGTAGAAGCTCGTCGTGACGCCGGCCTCGCGCAGCTTGGCGCGGATGAGGTCGCGGCCCTCGGGCGGGACGTGGGTGTCCTTGACGCCGAAGATCATGGCGACCTCGGCGTGGGCCAGGGTCGGGAAGAGGTCGAGGGTGTGGGTGCTGCCCTCGGGCGGCGTCGGGGAGGTGTTCTTGGCCGTGTGGGGGCCGAGGGTGCGGCTGTGGATGTCCGTGGCGAAGTAGGCCACGCACGAGGCGATTCTCTTGTCGAGCTGGGTGGAAGGGGTGCTGTTGTTAGGGATGGCTGTAGACGGGGGTGGGTAAGGGGGAGGGGGGAGCGGGGAAAGAAAGTGATAAGGACGAGGAGAAAGACGTACAGAGGCGCGGACGGCGAGGTGGCCGCCTAGACACATGCCCGTGCTTCCGATCTTGCCAGTGCAAGTCGGGAGGGTGAGGAGGTAGTCCACGGTGCGGCGGGAGTCTTCATCGTAGGACTCGAGGGTCTACACAGGTGCAGCGTGCGGAGCGATTTCGTAAGCGGCCGAAGCAACAGGGTAAGAGGACAAAGACAAAAGGGGAGGGATCGGGGGTTTTTTTTTTCTATAAAAAAATTTATACCTTCTCGACCTTCCAGGCGTTGCCCTTGTCGGTGCCAGGCACGTCGTAGGCCAGGGGCTCGGGGCCGGCGAAGTCGTGGTAGGACGAGGGAGCGGCGACGATGTAGCCCTGGCCCGCGATCTGGCGGGCGAAGCGGGCGACGGGGCCGGTGACTGTTTTGATGTCTCAGTACCTTTTCCGTAAAACAGTAGCGCGCCCGTCCAATCCGAGCTTTTTGAGAAGAAGAAAAAAACGACTTCGCCACAAAGGCTTGTCTCTGTTCACACAGTTCGAGGGAGGAGGGATGTCCTCGGACGTGTCCCGGTGAACTCGGTGAAGCCCTCGGTGAGTGCGGGGAATGGAGGGGTCAAAGGGCCCAGTGCGGGGAGGGGGGAGCTTCTTCAGCAACCCCGCCATGGAGAAAATGATCCGACGAACTGACTGACCTTGGTAGATCTCGGAGAAGACGCAGACTCCGGGGAATTTCCTGCCCGATGCGTCAATTGGAAGTGTCCCTTCAAGCACATTACACATTGAGCTGGGGGCGCGCCGGTCAGCTCTTACGCGTTGGGGTAGCCGGGGATGGACGGGTGGAAGAGGAAGATTCCTGGGGACGTGGGTGTTAGCCGGGCGGGTGTGCCGTGACTCGACGCTCGCGCGGTTGGGACGAACTCATGGAACCCTCCTTCCCGTCGGCCTTGGTCGGCACGTCGACGTGAGACTCCTTGATGAGCATTTTTGACAGCTGTGTTTTTGGGGGGGACGAGACTCGAGACGGGAGGGTCTGTTGCAGAGGCTCGAGATCGAATGAACGACGTGGGCTTGAAAGTGAAGGTGTGTTGGAGACTTGGAGTTGAGCGATTTGCATCCCATTGGCTGGACGGGGTCGACGGGGACTTAGTAAGCCCCTATCCCGCTTCCTCCTTCAGCAACACCGAAGCCCTTCCACACTCTTCAGAAAGTCCCGAAGTCCGTTTTCAACCCCTGCTGGCTTTTCGATGCCGAGAAATCCATATTGGACGGAATCGCTTAAGACCCAAAAGATGTCCTCTTTACTGGTATTTGACACCCACTTCAATTTGCCCTTGGCTATTTTGATTCCTTAAATGAGCCCCCTAATCCGGCGTCGACTTATTGCTTTCGAGTAATGAACTCTTGTGCAACTTGTATGCTTGCCTTCAAAAAGGGTTGTTCTGGGCTTCAAACAGCCAACCGTTCGCCATCCGTGTACCGATGTGCTGTGTTCCATGTTCGATATCACCTCTTCTTCCTTTTAAACCCCCAGACTCTCATGGCCTGCCCGACAGTACCTTCCCCTCATTTCTCGATATCCTTAAAGTTATCAAACGATTGGTTCAGCTTCGCCGTGATCCCGGCCCGGAGCGCCTGTATCTCCTTGTCCCTCTTCTCCGACAACGCCAACAGATCCCGGTACTTCCTCTCCCACTCCGACTCGGCCTCGGCCGTCCCTTTCATGTTCGGCTTCTCCGTCTTCTCCTCGGGCCGCTTCCACCGGTTGTACATGACCGTCTGCACCATGTTGTAGTTCCCGCGGATCGTACCCAGCCGGAACTGCCAGCTGCAGCTATATGTTGCGCGGTCCCCGTGCTCCTCCTCCCGCTTGATCCGCAGCTTGCTCGTCGTCATCAACGCCCGCCCGCCAGCCAGCGCTGCGAGGTTGACGAGAAACGCATCGTGGTTTGGCGCCGTCTGCCACATGCGCTCCACCGTCGTGTGCACGAGCGCGTACGCCTCCGCGATGCTGCACTTGCCGATCGGGTTATCATGCGCGTCCACCCAGTCGCCGTTCGCCGTCTCGTGCGCAAAGTAGCCCAGCACCGCGTCGATATTGGTGCGGTCCTCCATGTTTTCGAACATGCCTATAGGAATATCGTTCGACAAGATGGGGACGCCGCGGCGTTGCGCGGTGGGCAGTGGATTTTGGGCAGTCTGCGCGTGCAGGTCCGCAAATGGTGTTGCGGTCGGTGGCGCGTTGCTATGATTGTTGCTTGGTAATTCCACCGGCGGTGCGGACGTGGTCAGATTCGTTGGACCAGGTGATCGGCCCGCGGGGTCCCCGTTGACCAGGACGACAGGCGGAGGTGGTGTCGCGAGACGGACAGAGCCGCCCAATCGTTCTGGGACTTGGAGTGAGATGTTGGGCTTAGCCGGCCGTTGCGTCTGGGGCAAGTGGGCGATGTCGGGGCGCACAGCCGGCGGCACGCTGTTGGATAATGATGTCGGGGGTGTGATCGGCCCCATGATGCTCGTGGTATCGGAGCCTTTTCTTTTCGAAGCCGGTTCGTCGACCGGAAACGCCACAAATGGACCGTCGACATTGGTCTTGTTCATCGGGGGCCTGCCGCGTGTTTTGCCGCTGCCTCCCGGGCCACCGCTCCTCCAGGCGGAAGACACAGCCTTAGCGCCGTGTCGCCGGTGAGGGGCCTTGGGTCGTGACTGCGTGATTGCTGACCTGGGTTCGGTATCGCCCCAGAAGCCATCATTGCCTGTTGACGGTGTCAGCGCCGACATTGGGCCTTGCGGGTATGCTGTGAGAGGCGTCTGCGCCGTGTCATGAGCCGGCGGCCATCCTGATGCCGGTCCCGAACTGATGCTCAGTCTCGAAGGGTCGGAGCAGCCGAACGAAGCCCGGCCATCGGGGTGGGCGGACCACGGTCCAAGAGTCTCTCCTTGGCTCGGGCCATACCCATTCCCGGTCGGCGGCGAGTCCAACCTCGCTCGTTGTGAGGGAGACTTGGCGAAATCATCTTCATCTGGGCGTTTCCTACCACGCCTGGGCCGAATTTGCGGCAACAGCGCGCGGAGAGCCATGTCGTCCTCCGCCAAGACGCCGTCCCTTCCCGCTTCACACACTGGGTTCGGGTCACTGGGGATCTTGGTCCAGTACGGATGAGGGCGGTCCATCAGATACTCAAAAAAGACATCCACGTGCATAGAATGCATCCAGCGCTATGAACTGTCAGCTCTTCCCATTTCATCAATCGTCAGAATCCAATCACCTTGAGCCGGACAGCATACTGCTGGATCTTCTGAGAACTCTGCCCCTTGTCCTGATCCGGTGGCTCGACGCCCAACTTCAGAGCCAATTCGGCCCAGGTCTTAATCTCCTTGGTCTCAAGCTGCTTGATGAGCAAAAAGAGAGTAAAAGTGCTGAATGTCTTGCCGCCGCTCTTGGGAGGGACGCGAAATGCCTCCCGCAGAGCAGCGGCGTCCGTCTCGGGCGGCACGGCGGGGTTGCAGTACAAGATAAAGCTAATGTAGGCATCCTCGATCGTCTCGGCCGTCACGTCCGTGTCCGGAAGAGTGGGCCTCGCCACGGGGACGGCAGAAGGCGTCGTGGTTGATGACAGTGGGGTAGTGGTAATGGTAGTGGTAGCGGTAGTAGTAGCAGCAGCAGCAGCAGTAGTAAGAGTAGTAGGGGCAGCAGCTGTTGTGTGCTGCTGCCGTTTTATGGACGGCGACGGGGAATGCCCATGCAGGTCGGCGGTATGCGGCGGCGGCTGAGATTGACGCTGCATCGTGGACTGCGGGGATATCATCGCGCATCAGTCGGTGTTGGATGGCCCGGGAAAGAAAACACCATCGCCGACCAAGTGTCCGCTGAATCGCGCATCGAGAGCACACGCGGAGGTGGTGGATCAAGAAGCCCAAAGACGCGACGTGGACGGGGGTCGCGGATGCATCGCCGTGAGGACGGAGTCTCTGCTAGGTAGCCGATAAAGAGGGTCCCCGAACGAGAGACCGAGTCCTTAGGTCGCTCGCTGCACGCTCTGAACCGTGTCTCAGTCCTTGGGATTACAGATTCAACGGTTCTTTCGAGGAGAGAGAGAAGCCCGGGTTAATCTAAACATCATTCAGTTGAAGCTGGCAAGAGAAGTCGGGGTCAGTCTCGGGTCCTAGCAAACCTGCGAAGACGGCGCTGCAGCTGCAGTGCAAGGACACAGGAGCGGAACGTGCTAAAATTAGCCTCTGCTCAAGAAAAGTGACCTGCAGGCTCCCTAGGTAGCTGCAAGCAGCCTGTGCCAGTGGTGCTCTTGGGGTTTGCTAGGGCCGCCCGGATGTTGAAGAAAATCCCCCGAGAGAGGAGCTGAATGGCCAGGGGGAACGGTGGATCCGGCAGCAGCAGCCGTGTCAAAACACGACAGAGCACGGTCCGCACGATACTGTACGATGTCATCATTGATCGGTTTCCCCAGATCGCCTCCTGGTGAAAGTATTGATTAGTCACTTCCTTCACTTCGGTCTCGCTTCCTTGCGGCCCCAGTTGGCTTTTCACGCCGGCCGTGCTCATCAAGTCCGATCTGATCTTGCTATTGATGGCTGGACTTTTGGACCAGTTATCAAATAGACTCTGACAAACTATCTGGAGACCGGGTACAAACGTTGTTCTCCATTGTGAAACGGGATAGCGATGAGAACTGCAGGACCAAAGGCCAGACAAGGCGGACGATACATCTGTGCAGACAGTCATTTTTGTTTTTCATGGACATCGAGCTCTGCATTTAGCGCCATGTTCCGGGAGAGCAAAGACGGCAATGTGCATAATGCAACCCTGTCATGATGGAAACCAATGCCTCTACCCTACGCCCTTGACTAATCCCTATGCTGCTTGGTATTGCTTGATGGTTGCCCAGTCTCCACACTCCACAGACATCTCCAACGTCTCCAACAGCCCCAACTTGACCCCTTCAGACGGTCCAGCCCAATCATCGGAATGACGTGATTGCTCTCTCACAAGCAGGGGTCATTTTATGGTTCGAATGGCTTCATTTCTCAGCATTGATTTGAAATACAAGACTTGGGCGTCGACGAGTATATAATAAGACGAGGCCTCATCTCGAAACAAAACACCTACTATCACAATTCGCATTGGTGTCCCAATTTCTATCATTTCAAGAAATCTCTCCCTAGTATCTATCTTATCGTCACATCTGCCCAACTCACCTTGAACACCGGCATCATATTTCTTCACTTTAAAAAGTAGCTTAACAACCACACAGACCTCCCTAATGGCCATCGATACAGTCCCCCGCGGCGACGTCCGCGCAACCCTGAACTTCTATGCCGCGCCACCGGATAACTCTACCCCCTACAACACAATCAATCCGGAAGGGCCCCCCGGCAGGAACTACGGCGACAGTCCCACTGAGACCCTCCTCCATGACATCCGCGGCCGCGAGTCCGACTTCAACCTCGACCGCGACGCCTTTGCCGTCATCCGCAATCTCCCGCCCTCGTCCGAGAAGGACTTCGTCGACGACGACTCCGTCAAGCAGAATTACTACCCGGAGCTCGAGAAGCTCCTCCTCGAACACGTCCCGGGTAGCAACCGCGTCATCTTCTTTGACCACACCATCCGCCGTGCCGACCCAAAAGCCCTCCGGAACCCCGTCACTCGCGTCCACATCGACCAGACACCGGTTTCCGTGATCCAGCGCATCAAGAGGCACCTGCCAGAGGAGGCTGACAAGCTGCTCGCGGGCCGTTACCGCATCATCAACGTCTGGCGCCCGCTTAACAAAAACCCCGTCGAGTCGTTCCCGCTCGGCTTCGCGTCGTCCTCGACTCTGGCTGACGAGGACATCGTGCCCATCGAGCACCGGTATACCACAGGGTACACCGGCCAGACAGCGGGCATTAAGTTCAGCCCGGATCAGAAGTGGTACTACCTGAGCGGCATGACGGGCGACGAGCGTCTGTTGCTCGAGTGCTTCGACAGCGAGGGTCTTCGTGACGGCACTGGGGTCGCGGGTGGGCGATTGGCTCATACCGCCTTTAAAGATCCAAGGACTAGGGCTGACGCTGAGGGTCGCGAGAGTATTGAAGTTCGCGCACTGGTCTTTGGGCCTTGAGGGAGAGATAAGCGTTCAGTATGGGAGTCCCAGTTTACGAGTCAATGAGAATATGAATATTTTGTTTATGAGCATCGGGGGGTATCAATGCAGGCGATTGGTTCTGAATCCAGACGAGGACTTCTTTCTCCATCATTGCAAGCCCCTTTTGTCATTTGCCGCCCTTTTGTGTGAATGCGCGCGCGCGCGCGCGTGTCATAGAGTTGGTGTATAGACCACGAAATGCAATCCTCAGTCATGAGAGGTCCTAAGAAAAAAACAAATAAGGAACGCAAGCTTGCTCAGCGCGGCGCAGTTTGACCGCAATGGAGGGGGCTGTTGTCCCCGAATATCATTCACATGCACTGGCCAAACACCACCCAGTTTTCCTAAACGCCGAAACACCATTCTACTTCTCGTATGTCGTCACTGGTTCTTGCGACCCTTGCCACGGGAGCTGCCTTGCCGACTCATTGCTGTCCCTCCCGCAGCGCTGCTGGTGCGGCTCATGGGGACGGCGGCGACAGCGGCAAGTGACAGCGGCGGTGCTTCGTCGCGAACGCTGCTCTCGATTGGCATCAGATCCTCCCTAAATCTCGTCGGGTCCGGTCGGGGGCCAGGATTGAATCCCGTGTGGGGAGTGTTGGTGTACGGGGTGATAGAAGCCTCAAGAAGCTTCCTGCTACCGTTGGGATGATCGATCGAATCGCCAGGCTTGTGGTTCGCATCATACTTCTTGAACAAATCCATAACCATGATATCGGAGTTGATCTCCTCATGCGACAGGGGTTGCGGCAGGTTGCCATCCGTGTTTCCTCTGACTGGCTTGAAGTAGTTGGTCACGTTGACCGCAGGGAGTTTGGCAGGCTCATGCGGCTGCATAATCTCAAGATACTTGGGCAACTCAAGCCCATTGGCTCCCTCTACGGCGTCAATCAGATTCTGGTTGATGCCGGCCCTTGTGCTTCTCGTGGCATGGGAACTCGTGCGCTCCATGGTCGGGGCTGACAGAACAGCCTCGCTGTCCTGGTCGCCATTCTCGTCGCCCTGGCCGGAATCGCTGCCGGGGGAAGAGCCTCCGTTCGCATAAGGCTTGTGCCTGAGGACATACTTGTGGGAAGCGACGGCTGCTTGGTTGTATGCCAGAGAGAGCTCCTTGTCAGTAAAGAGCTTATCAATGCTGTAGGCGGGACCGTTTTGTTTTGCGGCAACCCGGAGCTTCTCGTTCTGCCAGAGAGGTGTCGTGCTGTTAGGATCGAGAGCCCGTCTGGAGGGGACAGGAGAGCCGTCGTCTTCGCCCGGATTCCTCTTGCGCTTCTTGCCATCCGCGTAGCCGGCGAGCTCCTCGGCATCTTTGCGCAGTCTTGTCGCGCGCTTTCCGTGGGTGCCTCCAGGGCTGGCTGGGTTCGTAATGCTGAACTGGTTGGGGTGGAGCAGCAGCGCCGACGAATCGGATATCTCCAGCGCCTCCTTCTCCTTGTTCAGGCGGTACTTTCTCGAGAGCAGAGTATTGACGAGACGGTCCCGAAGGGTAGCCGAGAGGGCCTGGTGCTCGCGCTTTGCTGTCTCGACCTTGTAGAGGTATTCGTTCTTGTACTGGTGTAGGCGGCGCTCGTGCTCATGCTGTTGGGGCGATTGTTAGCTTGGCCGACGGGGACGGAGGGGAGAAAAGTCAGTCGCACTTACCATGTGTTGGAGCAAATGAAAGTCTCGGTACTCGATGAGATCCTCGATGCCTTGAACGAAGTCCTCGAATTTGGGACCTGCCATCTGCAGCAAAGTCCGGTTGCTGTCGGACAGCGCCTCTTGTCCCTGGGACTCCTCGTGCTCTTGGCGCAGGCTAGCGATGACGTTCAGAACGTCGTCGGCGTACGGGTCGATGCGCTGGACGAGGTTGGTATCGACTTGGACCTTCTGCAGCTGATCACGGTATCCGAGATCACGGTCTCGGCTGAACTTCTCCTGCAAGTTGGCAATCTTGTCGACAAGGGCCTGGCGCTTGCGGTCGCGCTTCGATTGGGGTGCCGGAGATGCTCGCCCTGCCCTGTGCTGGGCGGAGGCACCACCCAAATTGGGGGCTGCTGCTTCGTTGGTTGCCATTGTGGCAATGGAGAGAAGGATTGTTTATCGGTCTGCTCGACTGCGCACTTCTCGGGTTTGGTTGAGAAGGGGGTTCTTGTTGTAATTTGGGAGCGGAAAATCGGCTTGGTGATGGGAGGAATAGCCGTCAACCGTCGCAAACCGGAGCTCGACCGGGACGAGTAGTGTGGAAGGGGAAAAGAAGCCAAAAAGGTTCGAGAGTGAGTCTGAGGGAGAACAGGCCACTCATTCACTGCTCTCGGGTAAGAGAAACTATGTTCAGATGCCCATTCGCAACGGCAGCTCTCATCGAGTTGTTTGTGTGGGAGACCAAGAACCGGAGAAGTGAGGGCAAGTGGACTGGTGCTGTGGTTCTCGCCTTGTCAGCCTTCTTCCCACTAAGTGAGTGCATGTACTTCTGTACCTGACCGCTGGAGGGGCTGAGTTTTCTTATTGGATGGGGATCACCCGACGACTTCCGCAGGAGCCAGCCAGGTTCAGCGGGTGGAAGGGATGAAAAACAGCGGCTCTTAGGCCGCTCACTCAACTGCCAGGGCACTGTGCACGCCGAGTTTCGGCCGGTCCTTTCCGAAGAAGTTGGATCTCGCACAGTACATAGGAGCCTACATCCAACATGACTTTGCGTAAGACACCACAATTTATTCACGAGAGACCCATCCAGGCCAAAATGTAGAACATATGGACCTCGCTGCCATTCTGTAATATACCTATGAACAAGTACAGGCCAGGCGCTCTGTTAGGGCATCACTGGCGAGCGTAAGGTCCTGGACCACGGAAAGCAACCCCAACAACGCAATCGTGAGCTGGGATTTGGATCATCTTCGCATTTGCCTGCCAATACCGGGCCAGTCCCTACAATCCATTTCTGAGCTTCTGGAGCTGGCTCATTAAGCCATAGCCTCCAAGATACGTCTTGTTCTCCGCCGCGTCGGCATGGATACTCCCCTTCCTCGCCCGTCCATCGGTCCTACTCGCCTTGTCAGCCTCCCTCATGAGATCCCTGTGCCGGTCTTCGACCATTTTGGCCAGACTCTCGATGAATCTTGTCCTTCCTTTCTCCTCCGCCGTTCCTTTCCACACCTTGTTCAGCTCCTTGAGCTCTTCGATACGCTGCGCCGCCTCCTCGATCCCCTTGACCGGGTCCTCCGACTTGGTCAGCAGCTGTGAGATCTCGTCCCGCAGCTGCTGGAGGACCTGCTGTCCCTTCTCCTCCGTACTATGCTGCTCCGCCCCGGGATCCGGCGCCGAGACGGACAGGAAGGATGAGCTAACCGAGAGCTCTGACGGTGGGAAGACGAACTCCATGGCGTCACCAAAAGTCTTGATGACGGTGTCAAGGCGGGAGCGAACGACCGTCAAGGTCCGCAGCTGGTGAATGTACGGTGGCTCTGAAGGCGTCTCTCGCTCCGTAAACGTGTTCTCGTCTGCCTTAATGACCCCGGCAGATCCTCTCCTTTCCTCTCCATCCGTAGCCTTGAGGCCTGTCTCGTCCGTAGCACCCTGTGCAGGACACTCTCCAAGGCCGCCAGGCACGAACTTCTTGATGTCCTCCTGCAAGGTCTCATTCATGGTCTCTGCAAGACTCAATGTCTCGCCTCGCAGAAGCTCGACCTCATAGGCAAGTCGACTGCCGCTTCTTAGAATGTCGTCCGTCAGCTGGGTGAGCGTGCCCGAAAGCCTCGTCGTATGAATGTTCAGCTGAGACAGCAGCGTCTGCGCCTCATTGGACAGTTCCGCCAGCGGGATGGCCTGGCCACCGCTTCGTGACGATTGACTGCTCCCATTCTGAAGAGGCGAGAGAGTGGCGTTCAAATAAGCGGCAGGGTCGAACGAAGGGTCCAAAAAGTCCTGTAGAAAATCGTCCGTTACGTGGCTCGACTTCGGCTCGGTGGTTGTTGGCCTGGACTCTTGACGGGTGTGAATGGGAAGGTTCTTGGGGGCGCCGGCATTACTGCTTTGACGTCGGTGTGATGCCGACTTGGAATCCCACGACATCTTTCAAGGAAGTATATTGAGATCTAGAAGTGCGGTGTCTGCTGGACTTTCATGAGCCGATGCCTCACAGAGGACAGATATCTTCTGGACGAGTTGAACCTACTCCGTGAGTTCACTAACCGCGAGGTTGGCTGGGCAGCTGGCCCCACTTTCGCCCGCTGCCGCTCTCCCTTAAGCGAACACCATGGCGGCGCCAAGTGCCGGGGATGGGTGACCTTGAGGCATTGGTCGATCAGTACAACTTCCACTCCCTGGGTTGAGGCTTTACAATTAATGTTTTCTTATTAATCGATCTCCCAAAAGTCGTTTAGTAGCATAACTGCTGGGATTATCTTCGTGATATTTACATAAGATGATTTAAACGCAAAATTATCTGCCTGTCGTTACTGGGTATCTTTCGGCCATAGAAGCTCCCGACGGTATAAACACCGAATCATCGTCACGAACACAATGATCCACACAACTAGAAGACAAGCGGCCATGGCACATCCGAAGATCTGCAGTCCGTTGTTCTGGAAGACCTTGCCGAGGGCGGTGGTAGAAGTCACCAACGCCGTATTCGGGAAAACAAATGACCACCACGTCATCTGGAAAGGCATCTTGCTTTCTGGTCGCACATATTTCCAAAGAGACCCGACAGAGACAATGAAGAACCACATTGATAGTCCCCATAGCCACAGACCAATCATGACCGACATGACCTTGATGATAGGAACGGCAATATCAACGCCCAGGAAGTTGCTGGGTAGAATAGTATCTGCTTGGTTGCCGAGTTGCACTTTCAATGGTCAGTCGAATTTCCTCACAATGCAAGTAGTGGTGTTACCTAGTCCTCCCACTGTAAACGCAAACGGTCCGATAGAAATGAACTAGTTCCTGGTCAGCCTGAATCTGCCTAGGCAGTGGCATGTGGACTTCTTGGTCATACGCACCACACCAGGACGTTGGAAATCCCTGGGAAGCTTCTGTGTCATCAACCGATATATGAACGCAGCCGAGATCATGAACGCAATCAGACACCCTGCTCCCTGAGTGGCAACGGCACAAAGGGCTATTGCGGTAGTGTTAAGAGTGACAGCATGCTGATTCGTCTGAGTTGCGGCTTGGATGAGTGTGCTCGCGAAAGGTGCTGTGAGAAGCAGAGGATAGGCTGGGAAGACCCATGTTGGTGTCATGGTGTGAATGGGGAAAGCTCTACGGCATAGTCAGCAGGGCTGCAATTACCAGCAAGGCGAAGAGAGAATGGCGCTCACAGTGTCGACCAGAGAACCATGTAGATGGTCGAGCTAGCTATCACGCTCAAGGCTATATAGAACCAAAACAGAATTTGCATGACTCGAAGGAGCCATGGACCAACATTTGGGACGCCGAATTGGCATATGTTGATCGATATGATGGCCAATCTAGGGATGTTTAGTTGATGATCTACCAAGTCAGGCCAACAGACTCACGAGACAACGGATGAAGGAATAAACAAGGACTCTGTTTGGTCGGTGAAAGAGTGCGTGAGCGTTCCTGGTCGCAATTTGAAGCGAAAACCAGCGAGCACACAATTCATGATGAAGAGAATGACATTGAGTAAGAAAAAAGCAATGGCTATGCCGTTAAGCCAAGCAGCTTGGTATGGGACTGTTCGGGGGTCAGTAAATTTTCAACACACCGAAACTGACCATGCATACGAGAGTGTATCACGTTTGCCATTCCTCCAGTGGCCTGTGGCATATCAGCATCTTGATGAAGCGGCGTCTGGCGTTCGCTGCTCACCATTGTCTGTTACTCGTTAGCCACGAAACCCGCCCAATGGGTACGATCTAGGTTACTCGCCATTGTAAACCAGGTCCATGTGTGACAGGCGATCCGGTCTCGGATTCCCACCTTCTGGAAGCTGGAACGATTCTCTTTGCTAGCTTTCGCGTTATCGGGCTTGGACTCGTTCGACTCTGCCCGCCCTTCGACAGAGGGAAGCGCCCCATGCCCCGATTCCAGGACAAGTCCATGAGACGACTGGGGACCGAAAGGAGGTCGTCTGAGGGGGGACTTTGGCGTTTGAAATGAAGTGGACGGAGTGTCGTTGTCTTGAGCGAAATACGAAGGTCGGTTGTTCTCGTCAGGGGTTTGATAGCCGTAGTCGGCTACCACTTCATTGGCGGGGGCCATTTTGCTGTTGGAGAGTCCCAATCTTCCGGTCCTTTTGCCAGGAGCTTAGACACAACATAGAGCGGGAATAGCAGGCTGGGCTCAGCATTGGAGAGGGCGATGTTCATATAGACGAGGTTTGTGATGAAGACAACATGGTCGAGGAACAGTGAACCAAGATCGAACAGAGGCATGCTCAGAAGTGGGCGGGCGTCCAGGGACGCAGTTCCGCACAGCGCCGGCTCGGCCAGAAAAAAAAAGTGTGGTTTTGGGGACGTGAGGGGGGATGATTAGCCGGCGTTGACGTCTTGAGACGTGGGTGGGTGGATATAGTCAGATGCCCGCCCTGGGTGTGGTCGTGGTGCGAGGCCACAAGCGCAGATCCCAGCTCCTTCCTTGCGCAAGAGTGAGCTATGAGTCGTCCCGTGGCTGCGGCCAAGGTTGAGTTGTGTGGGTGTCGTTGGGTTCCGTTCGGTCTTGTCCGTTAACGACTACCACAACGGAAGATTCTGGTGGGTTGTGGCGGCAGCCGCGTGGATGAAGCACACCAAAACGACGCGCGCACTAAACAGTGAGGTACCTAAGGTGGATAGAGATAGGACACAGCGATGGGGAAGGATTGGAAGATTACACCAAAGAGGTCCGGTCGGCGCGTTTATGTCGTCAGAGGGTTCTTGGGCGTTATGGAGAAATGGACCAGCTTGGTGAGTGAGGCAGACCTCAGGAGAAGTTGAAGTGTGTAAAGTGGTGCCTGCGTCATCTAAAAGTTGCAGCAGGAATCGGATAGCAGGTGCAAAACACTGGATAAGGTGGAACGCCCAGAAACCCGGATGCACCCTGCCGTGGATGACACAGCAGGACTGGGGGTCACAGCACACTCTGTGGGGAACGGAACCCTCTTCGGAAACGGCACCCAGATAGTTCAACGAAAAAGCAGCTTTATCATCAACAAGTCGCGAGGCCCAAAACACTATCTCGTGTGCAACGTAATCTGTAGACCTACGACTGGCGGATCGATTCAATTGGTCACGTAGTATCTTACGGTGGTTGAGTAGCAGCATCCTAGACAGACAGGAGAGCAACAATGGCATCCGCATCTGCAGCGATGGAGCGGCGGTCAGCGTGTCCGCGCTAGGTATTCTGATCAGTGATCACCCGCATCTTTATCTCATCGTTGGCATCTGATGATACCTAGGGATGATTGCCGAAAACACTAGGCGGAAGACTATTTTAGTGTACTTAGGTAAGTACCTTGGTAGTGGGATAAGTCAATGGCTCGCCCGTTGACCGTTTCCCAAGACTTTTGACCTCATTCTCCAATCTTGCGTTGGCGCTTGGGCCTTGGAGAACGTTGCTGGCTCCAGTGTGGAAGGTGTTCGTACCGCCTGAATAGTGGAGAGACCGCTGCCTTGCTGCTGCTAGGTCCCCCATTCTAGTGTGCCTGCCCAGTGAGGTGCATCGCAAATATCTTGGTACCTTGGTACCTACGTACCTACCTACCCGAGCAGGTAATCGACATCTCTCCTTAGGTAGGTACCTATCAGAAGCTCAACGATGTTTTCAACGACCAAAACAGGATCCTGTTACTCGACAACACCCGTAGTTCGAGACCCTCCGACCATGAACAACAACAGGCGCTCTGCATGCGTCCGGTTTTTCTGACGTCCAAGGCAGGATGCAGGGTCTCCTCTTACAATGGCCATTTCGACTGTATCTCTTGATCCATTTATCTTATGCAACCCGGAAACCGCTTCTTTTGTGACTGTCGCGAGTAACCTGTCTCTTCGCGCCCTGTCTTCCCAGACGCGCTTCTTGTCTGCAGAAGAACTACTTGCCGGTGTTCAAGAGGGCAAGGTACTAGTTTCCAAGGCCCAGACGTGCCGCCTTCTGGTCTCCGTTGTTCTAGAAGGCGAAGACTCCGGTCGATCTCACGTCTTTGCCGGCCAGGTCGCGCGTCATCTGTTAAATTGTCCTGTGGGTGACACCAAGAGCGTATGGGAAAGGGAAGCTAATTAATGCATAGATATGGTCTCGGTTGGGGCTTCTCCTGGCTTTCGAGGCAGACAATCCGCCCGGCTCACGACACCTATCATTCACAATCGCGCATCTATACCCAACTTCATCCCCAGACATGCCCCACGGCACTGTGGTTGCCATACTGCAACACGCCACGTGCTCCCTCCACTTCCATAGGGAGTTATGCAAACTCAAGGAACCCCGGATGAACATTCCCGATCCCTTCATCCTGCCTGAAAACGATGTGAATCTTGACGACTTGTCTCTGGCGTAGGTCCCGGACCACGACGTTCATGAATCTCCATCTACACAAGACTCCGGTGTTTACCTTCTAAACACCAATGTCGCCGCTGCAACAGGTCCGCAGATGCAAGAGCACGCAGACAACATAGCGATACCATCTTCTACAGTAAAGGGGCTGTTGGAGGCTAGTTTCAACGCTCTGGTAGCCGGCCAAAGGTGTTCCGTGGGTATTCGAGTCGTCAAGAGCATGGAATCGCCTTCGTTGATTCGCCTGGCACCCGAAGTTTTCAACATAAAGTACCTCTCGGTATGACCATCCCTGTTCGGAGACGTATGCCATGATCACGAGTAAACTAACAGGAGACAGTCGCTTGTTTCCCGGTCTTATCTCCTTCCAAGTTTATCATCTGTCTTTGCCGACTTGAAAAATATTGAATCCAGACAAATACGGACTTTGACTGAGAACAGAGCCGAGGGCCAATCTAGCGGAGCCAAGGGCGATGCGAGCGAAGTCATCCGGCAACAGCTGTGGCGATTGACACGGACATGGCTTCCACCCTTTCAGAAGGGCGATTTTCGACAGCGAGGGGCTCGTGAACCAGCGGCGATGGATGACAATATGCTTTCGATACCGGAAGCATGTGGGTTTGCCGATGACGAAGCTGCATCTGAGAACCATTTTCCCGTCGGCGATGGACCATATCAAGAAGTGGATTTGGAGCTCGATTTCTGTGAAAGCTACAGCAGACAAAATCAATTGTCGGAACCGGAAAACGAGCAATACAACTATGACGACTGGATTTCGTTTCCTGGGGCAATGGACGGCTATCCATATTCGTCCCTGTTTCTCCCTACAAATGACACTATAGGTCAACAAGGGGGAGATGTGGATTACGACGAAGCCTGTTACGCTGGGTTTTCCGTTGACCACGATGCCGAGCTCGACCCTTACAACTCAGGGACTACTAGCTCACCGTTATCACAAGAAATTAGCCCAGACCGCCTTGAAATCGAGGAATCACACGAGAGGAACCTGAAAAGTCGCAGGTTGAGTCGAGACTCAGCGCCAATATTACCTTTGTTGACCGATCACGCTGTTGCTGTTCATCATTACGAACCCTTTAGCAACTGGTGGAGTTCCGATATTGACTTGGGGGAAGAGCAGCCTGCGGCGCATGGCGAGATCGATGAACTTCACGAGCCAGTATGGGCTTCTCCCCGGAACGAGGGCCATTTGCAGTTCCAAGAATTGTCATCTGAAGCAGGGGACGATGCTGGAAGTTGTTCATGGAACGACGAAGGGGGGTATGATGGCTTTGACGATACATATTGGGAACCGATGTCTCAAGCTCCCACATGCTTAAGTAGTTCCTCAGAAATGGTTGAGGTGGAGGGTGGGTTTGAGAATGAATGGACGTTTTGATATCAGCACTACGGACAGATGCTCTGCTGCTGTTGAAAAATGAGCGTCTGGTAATCCAAAATATAAAATGATCATTTCGAAGAAACGTGTATGTCGAATGCAACCTGTGACATACGAACATCTCAATATGTGCAATCTGCTGCTGCAAGTCCGTCGTGCAAGTCCGATCCGGCCCCCGAGTCCCTGCCAGCTCATTATCCAACCTCTCGATTCACCGGGGGTGGGCAGCTTTGTCGGGCCCAGCACGGCGGTGCCCCTCCCAGCGAAGGTATTGGTTCATCGCACGGCAACTCGTTGATGATCAGATCGTCGGTGTAAGCGTATGCCCTTCCCTATGCGATCCAGCCCCTATCCACAGCGAACCCTTGGTCTCTCCAGCCTAGGCGAGCTTTATTTCTTCGCACCCTTGCCCCCCTTCGTAGGCTCCTTCTTCTTCCTCTGTTCAGGCTTCAATGTCGCGAAGTGGATGTACCAGAGAAGAACCCCTTGTAGGGTGACGGCGAAGAGGACGATCAAGAGGATGGTAAAGAGAATGGGCTGATCGTTCAGGACGGCGACGGCTTCGGGTGTGGCGCCAATGGATCGGAACCAGTCGAATTGGCCCATCTTTGCGAATTTGGTGTGTACGGTGTCCGCGGACGACTGTCGACTGCGAAGACGGCACGCGTTTTCGTAGTTGCAACAGTTGGTTGGGAATATGCGCTTCGTTTGCTTGTCGGCGACGGTTACGGGTGCGCCTTTGGTCTGTCTTGGACAATTGCGTCGGTGTGAACTGTGGTAGTTCGGATTAACGTGTAGGTATGGGTATGGTCAAAAAGGAAGATCCGAGTCTCAAGTGCGCCAGTCACAAGGGGAAAATAAAAATGTACGTATTGTTGGGAGACCAGACTAGAATGGGTTTGTTGCACGACAGGAAACACATGAGATGCGAAGAGGCCCGGAGAGAGAATTAAGGAAATAGGAGGGTTCGTCGGGGCCAAGATGTATGAAAAAGATCCGCTCGGCTGCTCGAAACGGGAGACGTCACAATTTGGGGTGCGTTCAAGGTACGAAGGGAAATGGCCCTACAGTGGTCAGTGGTCACAGTGCCCTCGCGGGCTAGGCCGTCTTTGGGCCTGGTGGGTGAGACCAGGACGCGACATGCGGTGCGCATCGTGGTGGTTGGAAATGCGTGAGAGCGGCCAGGGGAGGGGGGGACCTTCGATGCGCGTTTCAGGCCTGCGGCAGAAACTCGACTGATGTCTGCGACGGGTGATTGGCTGCGCAGGAACGAGCTGCAGCGGTTACTTCGGCACGGGGCAAGGGGTCCAGACCATGTTACGGGAAAGGCGACTTGATTGTGCATATTCAACTCGACTTGTGGTGTTTGGCGTTAAGTCTGCAGCAACTTCGAAGAGCCCTATGTCCTATTCTGTGTTCCGATTAGAAGAGCTTTTGGGTGGTGTTTCCACGGTGATGCCGGCATAGGAAAGGTGATCATCGTCTACCTAGGTACAGAGTAGTTCAGCATACCTATGTGGCTGGTTGGCTGGCTGTGGAGATCGCCGCTCGAAGTACCTAGAGCCAGTTTGAGATTAGGTAAGCCACCTCATATCGTTTGCCAAGAAAGGTACTATCGGTAAGATGATTAGACCTTGAACACTCACCGAGATCAGGTGACTCTATGATCTTTACCGAGCCAAACCGCACGGGCCAGGGGCAGCAGAAGACCGGGTGTCTCCAACCAATGATGTGGCCTGAATCGGCCTAAGGCAAATTGTACGGTGCAGGCCGTTCCAATTGAGCTTTCCAAAAAAATTGTCGACCAGCTGGCGCGACCCTGAGCTCAACCAAAAGAGCCCCCATCACGCGACTACACACCCACCTCAAGGCGACCATCACACCCTGCGCTGCCGGCAACGAACTCTGGCGCAGAGACGACGCTCTCCCTCTCTGCAGCGATGAACTCGGTACGCCCGGCGCGGAGCGTCCTGTCGAGATGCGTCTCCGTCTCGAGCACGCCGGCCATGCCCTGCCGTCTGTTCCACAGCTCCGTTAGCCGGTCGGGGCGGAGGCGGTCACGATTCAACAATATCACTGCCGAGAAGATGGGACTCACGACCCCCGATGCGATCGACTCGTATGCGAAGCGCAAGTTCCCCGAGTACACAGAGGAAGAGAAGGCGAGCCTGAAGCAGAAGTACACTCCCGAGCAGTGGGAGGCTCTCGAGGCGGCCGAGGCGGCCATTGACCCTAGAGACCTGGTGATCCAGGGTCGGTTACGGACGGACCCCTACAAGCAGCCCTACGTCGAGGACTTTGCGACAATCCGACCTGTTATCGACGCGAAACCCCAGAAGACTCTGCAGCCCAAAGAAGTGAAGTGGCTCCCGAGGAGAGAGTGGGTCGACAACTACATCGAGAAGATGGCGGACCGGGTCGACACTCAAATGCATGACACCATGGGCCGGGCCTTTGCCAGGGCGCTGCGCAAGGTCAAGGAATCGAACCCGGACAAACTCGACTTCACGGAGGAGGAGTTGGATGAGCTCGAGCAGAACCCTGAATTGCGCAGAAAGTTCCTGATCGACCAGGACCCTGACGTACTGGGAGGCAAGCGGCCGAGGGGGCCGAAGCAGGCGGGGATTGAAAACAATGATTGGATGAATTTGATTGACAAGCACTTTTTCGAGGAGCTTGAACAGTCGCTCTCTACTGTCGAGAACCCCCTCCAACCGTCCCGCCTCGACTCGTGGAAGGCTATCGAGGGCGAGCACGGCAACTCGGCTCTGTCTGCCGAGCTTGGCAAGGTCGAGGGTGTTAAGGGCCTCTACAAGCCCCCCGACGACCCCGAGGACGACGGACTCGACCCCACGGGCCGTTTCGCGAAGCTCAAGAATGCCACTGGCATGAAGATGACCGACATCCTCTCCGTCCTCACCAAGAGAGTCGTTCTCCGTAGCGTCTCCAACCAGACCCGTTTGGGCAAGATCCGCAGCGCCTCTGTTGTCGTCGTGGCCGGTAACGGCGACGGTAGACTGGGTGTGGGAGAGGCCAAGTCCACCGACCTTCATATCGCCACGGCGACGGCCACGCTTCTTGCCATCCGCAACATGAAGCCCATTCGCCGGTATGAAAACCGCACCATCTTCGGCAACGTCGAGGCCAAGATCTCGGGAACCGTTGTGAAGCTTGCCTCGCGCCCCCCCGGTAAGTTCTTCCTCCCGTCTTTGTCGCAACACGATACGAACACTAGACTGACATGCTCCCTAGGCTTCGGACTCCGCGTCTCCCACAGGATATTTGAAATGGCCCGCCTCGCCGGAATTCATGACCTGGCCGCCACGATCCCCCGCTCCAACAACCCCTACAACACTGTCTATGCTGTCCACAAGGCCCTCATGAACCAACCGGATCCAGAGGAGATGGCCATTGGGCGCGGAAAGAAGCTAGTCGACGTGAGGAAGGTGTACTACGGCGGCTCTGTATATTAATCTGTATACCACTTTGTATACCACTGTAAATGTTCGAAAAAGCGCAAATCACTATAAGCCTATCCCCATCGAGTGTACTCTGGTCGTGGTGTACGTGCAAAAGCGCTGGAAATCGGCATGCTCCCCCGTTGTGCCATGTTTGATGATAATTCATGGGGTATCTCATCTGCTCATGATCTCGTCGTCTGCCAGTGTTTTTGTCTCTCGTCTCGCCCAATTTTTGCAGTCGTTGCAGGTCACCAAACTTGGTGGCCTCGGCCTTCCATCTCCAAGACCCGATGCGTCTCACTCTTCCTCGTCCTCCCGGTCGTCGCCTTGGCTCCCCGCCCGGTCGCCCCAGTCGATTTCCTGCTGCAGCACTATGCTGTACACGCTCGCCTTGAGGAGCGTGAAGACCAGGCTCGTTTTGCGCTCCAGCTCACGCAGGCCATCAAGGATCTCGGTGCTCGGGGAGCTGCTGAGGTCTTCCAGTGTAGAGGCGAGCTGCGAACATTCCCCACTGCGTCAGCTTTTTTTCTCCTTCTTTCTTCCCCTTTTGGTTACAACGAATGAGGTATGGAGGGGGGCGGCCATGCGACAAACCTTTTTCATATTGTCCGCCAGCTTCTCGTACTCCTCCAGGACCTCGGCTTCCAGCGGCGTCAGCTCCGGCTGCGAATGCAGCAGTGTTGATTCCCGTCCCTGCTCCATTGTGCGTGTGTATTTCGTGCGCGATCGAGTGTCGTGCTTGTTGGGATTGTCGGCGACACTAGGTGGTTAGGCAGGGCGATGTTTAGATTGGTGGTGTTGACATTACAGAGTCAAGCGGGCGGGAGGTCGTTTCGGTGAGGCGCGGTGGGACGCGTTGTGGCTTGAACCCCGCCAAAAATAAAACCACAGGTCTTGCTGTGTTCGGTAAGCCATTTTCGGTGAGGCGGCACATGGATTACAGTTGGCAGTTGGCAAAGCGGCCTGTGCGCCTCCCCGCGCTTCTCCCACGAGGTCGGCCACGCATCGATTTGCCCCAAAGTTCGTCTACGCCTCCATCTTCCAAGACATTCTGTTGCGACAAAGGAGAACAACAACCCCAGCGACGTCTGTGCATACTTCCAACATCCAGGAGACTGGGTTGGGGGGGCTAAGAAAGCCCGCCTAACGGACTTGGTCTATTTGGCTGGTCCTTCGACGAGTCGAGTCCTCATCTTGTAATTCGTTCCAAGGGACCCTGCCGAGTGCCAATAAAGGGGTATCTGGATCCTACTCTCATCTTACAGGCTGCACAAGGCGTGTTCGCTGGACAGAAGATTCGCTTCCTCATGGATTGGAACCGTAGACTTCCGGCTCGTTGCCGCCCGGGATTGACGGCACCGGCACCTAGGTCATGGAAGTCGCCCGGTGAATATCACGTTTCGTATCCGAGAATGTTGTGGGCTGGCTTGACGTGGCAAGCTCATTGATATTCCTGAATGGTTCCAAGCCTAGACTAGAGCACACGAAGACCACCCCATCATTTCACGACGGCCGGCCATAGTACTGCGTGGCTGACCGACACCAACTCCTTAAGCCTGAGTTGGACTAGACGAGGCTAAGGAACAGGTGAGAGCTCTGCTAGACGCTCAATCCCAGAGATTAGCCCAGGTCACTTGACAGTTACTCTGACAAGTGCCAGCCATATCGGTTAAGGTGATTTCTTTTATAGCTGAAGGGTTTCTTTTGCCTGGGCTCCGGGTCTGCCTGAGATGTTTGACGAACATTGATGCAAGGTCACTTTGAAACGACAAGAGACCCATCCTCTCTCATCCGAAGGCGAAATGGCTTTATCAAAGGACTTCGAGCAATCGCCGCCACTGACCGCCAGCGACATGGCCGACCAGACGAAGCGGTCCAACACGCCGGCGCTACTCGTCCGCAGATCGTCATTGATGAGCAGGTTCCCCGAGTCTGGATCGTCGGCGTACGTCCTCGATTGGGGGACCAACGATTGCAAGCAACGACTCCTCAACCACGCCGACGACCTTTTGAGAGAAGCAGTTGGCCGCAGGCGGCTCACCATCGTCCAGGGGCTTCCGCTGGACCTGGTGCAGGTGTTGAGGGACTCGCTGGGCGTCGACCCTGCTTTCCTCGAAGCGCATGCTGGGAGGCGAAGATATCGGCCATTGAGGCCCGACGACGGCTCGAGCTTCATATCCTTTGAATACCCAGAGCTCGTCAAGACCGCCAGGGGAAACTGTGGGCCTGATCCTGGTTATAAGCCGTCTGCGAGACAATCTGACTTGGTGGATGTGATGGATGAAGCACCCTTCCACATGATGTCGAGGGATGGACAGGCTGTCATGTTCTGTCATGCGTCGCTATGGATGAGTAGCAAGGCAGATGGTATGACCCCCCGGGACCTAAAATAAGGGGGGATGGAAGGGGAACCAAGATTTTTTTTGTGCTAACAGACTTTCTGTCTATAGTCCTGTTTCTGGATAGGCCGATATGGAATGATCCTTCCTCACAAGTCCACAAGGCCCGGCGGCCACTCTCTGTTACCCGCTCGTGGCAGTCAAAAATCGACGAATCGCAAATGGACGGGACTTCCGTGTGGAATGTCCTGATTGCAGAAGGAGACGAGCTGCCAGGTCTGGAAGACAGCCTCTTGCGAACGTTCCGGCAAGCAAATGTGGTCAGGCAAAGCCTACCCGATATCCTACGCGAAGCCGTCTACGACAAATGGCTGGACTTCTTCGAGACTCTCCCCCCGTGCTCCCAGTCGGGCTCTCTACACGACTCATCTCTGTACTGGCAAGCGACAGAGTCTCTCGAGCAGAATCTGGATTTGGCTCACAACCAGGAGCGGCAACCCGATTGGCGTAGCCTTCTCGACCGATTGCAACGCCGCATAGCCATCTCACGGCTTGAGACGTCGACAATTCCACAAACCCCTGGGTGGCCCCGTACACAACCGACGACGGCGGCATTGCAGACACGAGATATGAATCTTCCCGCACAGAGCAGTCGGTCATGCGCGGACGACGGCGATCACTGGCCGGATCAGAAGGAGGCGAATCAGCGAGCACTCGATCGCGTCACTTATCTAGGAGGCATTCTTCTCCCATTCACCGTGGTGTCCGCTATCCTCTCCATGAACGAAGAGTATGCACCGAACTCGCCGCGATTCTGGATTTTCTGGGTGGCCTCCGTCGGTGCTGCCATCCTTTGCCTGCTCATCATCTACCTGGACCAACTGCGCTGTCTCGAGGTCTACTTCGAGGTGGTAGCCGCTGACAAGGTCGAATCGATCTTCCCGTCCGGAACGCCACACCACAGCCATGGTGTCGCGTTCATGTCCATGTCAGAAACAGGAGTGCGCCGGCCGTCGCGTTTGACAACAGAAATGTTCGTCGACATGCCGGATCCTGGCGTGGGCGACATGGAGGTCTTGGCCGATTCGGCCGTGAACCCGACAATGCTCGTTCAGCAGTGCAAAGACGGGTCGAGGCCGAAGGCGTGGCAGCGGAGGCAGCTGGGCTGGGGCGGCGCAATGAAGAAGGTCGTCGGGTATTATCGGTGGATGGGCGGCAAGCCGGTACAGTTGAGTCCATACGGGGAGAGGTTCCGGATGAAGGCAGTCTAGATGATATCGGTCTAGGGACTCCGAGGTGGGTGGGACATGTCTTTTAGGGATGGTGAAGCCTAAACGAAAGTGTCACTGTCCACAAGGAAAACTGACGTCTCGAAGGACTGGGTGTCCTTGCAGGCCGGCGTGGGGCCGGGCCCGGATGCGACGTCCGGGACAAAGCTTATGTAACGCCGCATTGATCAGACCATTTCCCAGGTCCCCGGAAAATCAACCGCACTTCTTCATCTATGCCCATGTTGGACAAAGGAGGAGATTATGTTTGCTGCAGTTGCCCAATCAGGCCTCGCTAATATCATTTAATTTTTTTCCGCGGTTGTTACGTACGGCCGTTGGTCGTTGGACAGGTCGGCAACAGCGCGTGCTGCCGGGGGTTAGGCAGCAGGGGACGGCAGCCTGGCCGAACCAGCAGGACGGACCTACCTACCTACCTGACAGAATGGAACCTTACGTTAGCAAAAATCACAACAGGGCGGCTGGCCGCGAAGTCGCTCATCTCTGCCTCTCCTAGGCAGGTACTAAGGGCGACTGATAAACTATGCGGGCGCAAGCTGTTCGTTCTCCTGCTCGTAATCTTCCCGCACCATCCCTCTCTCATGTTCATACTCGGTGTCTCTCTTCCAGTGCTCAGGGAAGCTGACAACAGACGATAGAATAAACCTCGTAGCCGCAAGAGCCCAAGGCAGGGACAATAGAGAAGGACAGGTGGCAGAGGCAGATGTTTGGGCCATCCCGACTTGTTGTGTGCTATCTGCTGTTTAATTTTCCTTTAGAAAGATGTGATTGAAAGTACTGGTAAGACGCACTTGTGGAGGCCAAGCTGCCACCCACCTTATTTCTCCCCCATGCTGCCTTGTGTGCTGCATACGGATGGGGATTATTCTCCCCTCTCCTGGCCAACTGCGCCGCACCTTGGGTTTACATAACCCACGTTTTAAGTAAGTACGCTTTCCCCATGGTTTTGACCCTCAAACGTTCGCCGCCTTCCTTGCTAACAACAAATGGAAGCTGAGTAGTCTTGCTCAATATTTCAGGATGACTTTGCAATGATTGAGAATTACCTTCCTGCCTAGACTTAACCTTACTGGTTCTTACCACCCTCCTCTTCTCCTTCCTCCTTCCTCCTTCCACCTTCCATCACACCGGCACCTGCCTGCGCTAAGACCAACCGCCTCAACTGCCTGTGTGACTTTTCCCTCACTCTCTTCTTCTTTCTACACCTCACCTCTCTCGCATCTTCAACCTGTCTGCCCATACTTTCTCGCCCTTCCAGTAACCTATCTGTTTCATCAAGCGCCAGACAGAGTTGTCGAGGCCTAAGATCTGTCCTCCCTTTGATCTCATCCACCAACTTGCATCAAACCTTCTCACCTCTTCAAGAGCGAAACGAGAACAACAAACGAAACTTACAGCTACTAAATCACACTTGAATAACCTTGCGTTATTCTGAACATGCCAGCTCTTGTTCTTCAGACATTTCTATATTTTCCCCTTGACTAGAAAGACCTAGGAGTTCCGCAACACATCCACTGTAAGTTTCGCTTATCCATGGTCTTGATGTTCTAAAAAAAAAACAGGATTTGAACCTCTTTGGACGTTTTCTTTCTCGCACCACAGCCAGCATTGAGTTAACCTCCGTGAAGATCCTCGCTAATTTTTCTTTTAAAATCAGCACTGCAAACTATATGGGTAGTGCTCTCAGGCTCTCATCAACGTTCGGCGGTATCACAAGTGCTCTTCACCATGACTCGGGCCCAGTTCAACCGCGACTTGGCTCAGGCTTCTCAACAGACCATCACGCACATATCCGGGGTTACCAAAGGAGAGGATGACGGCCAAGTCCAGTTTGTCTTCTCTGATGGTGCCCTGTCCTCGCCTGTTGTCATCCGTCTCGTCACTCTGAACATCGATGAATATCCGCACAATTCTGGTTTTCTGGCTTACACGGATGCCGACTCAATCCCCACTGCTCTCTCTGACCTTTTCGACGAAATCCCCAGCTTGAGTCAGAGCAAGTCCATCCTCAACACCTTGCAACTCATCTCAAGCTGCAGTCTAGCTTCGGAAACCAACGACAATTCTGACATCGAGATGACTGATGTTGAATCGGAGGGTGAGGCCGATGAGTACGATTACGAGGACGACATAGCTTTTGGGCTTGGCTCCGCCTCCCGCTCCCCAACGCCCACCAATACCCCAAGAGAGCAGGTCAAAGTCACCGGCCGCCTGATTGAAGACCTTCGCACAGCCAAGCAAGCTGGCTTCAAGGTCGCCTTGCTGACCAAGGTCACGGAACGTGAGGACGGTTGCATATTTGCTATCTCCCTCCCCGTCGCCCAACTAGGTCTCAGTGAGGATACCCTCGAGGCTTGGGAGGTAAGCTCTTCGGATTGCATCGTTCTGCTATGCAGGTACGACTCAAGATATCCTTGTGTGGAGACCTTCAAAGACCTCGCATCCGGCCATGCAGCTTCTATGCAGTTTCGCTTCGGAAAATGCGCATCTTTCAAGCCCACTCTCACCTCTGCCTTGACTGCTTTCAGTCCAAAGTTCAACAATGCCAAAGGCTGCTCATCAGAAGATGTCCTGGTGGACGAAACGTCTCAAGGTTCAACATTCTGTTCGATGCCCATTTCAAACTCGATCAACACCCTCATGAACCGGCAACTCGCAACGCTGCTGAAGATTCGCCTGAATCATGGCGTGTCTTGGGACAGTGCCACGGAAATGCTGGAGAAGCTGACCAGAGATGGACATATGCGCGTTTTCGCATCGGGACCAAGCCAGTCATTCCATCTTGCTGACGACACGGAAGCCCAAGTTTCAACAGCTGCCCCCGAGCTTCTCAACAAGGACTACGTCAGACACAGCCCTCGCGCTACAGGTCCTCTGCCAGAAGCGCAGCTCAGTACTCCTCTGATTGCAATGCAGTTCTCCTTGCGGTACTTCGTCAAAAGCACCCAGTACTGCCTCGTCTGTCATCGGAAAACTGATCCTGGCTTCGCCGCCCTCAAACCCTACGTCTGCAGCGAGCCCCTTTGCCTCTTTCAGTACATGGCTTTGGGATTGGGCCCCAGCATTGAACACGACATCATTGCTCGCCCGTATGTCGTTGACCTTCTGGTCAGCTTTTGCGCCGCCGCTCTGCAGGCCTCTAGAATTCGTGAATGGCCGCAGGGCTTGGCTATCAAGGTGCCTCTCATCAACATCTTCCCAACCCCGGCGAACAACTACGGATTGTTGACCGTCAATGGTGCCTTCCGGTCTGAGCAAGAACCAGAGACTAGGCGTGTCCGGCCTGCTATTCCTGTGTTGGCACAGATTTCGGCTGGACAGTTCGACCTGCACAAAACACAAGACATGGCGCTGAAGCCTGGAGACATGATTGTTCTGGTCAAATCCGCAACGGTGGCCGATTGTGGGAGCAAGGACGACGTGCATCATTGCCGCATCAAGAGCGTGGACTCTGTCCGTGATGGTGAGGGCAACGACAGCGGCAGAGTGGTCAAATTTGATTGCACCGTGTCAGTTACCGGAAATGCAAATAACCCCCCGGATCCTTACCGGCCTGCCTCAAGATCATCCTCATCGCCAACTGAAGAATTTCATTACAAGCCTGAGGTAACATTCGATGACGAAAAGGGCGAGGCTGGGTTATTCCTCTACGAATACGACCTCGACGACCTGGAATCATACTACCAACGCGAAGCTTTGCTGGTTCTCGTGCAAACCATTCCTTCGATCAGAACGTTGCGCGATTACCTTTTGAGCCACAAGGGATCAACGTTGGCCGATTGCCGCAATGTCTCGCGATCCGCTCTTGCATTGCTCCGGTGGATCGTTGCCTCGAATCGATCATTCATCGTACAAATTGATCAACCAGCGGACCTTGACATTGGTGGAATCTCAGGAACTAACTCTCGACAACGTGAGCGCTTCGTTGGAATGGCTGACGACTGGATGCAGTTCCGCTTTGCGCAGGGATCACCCGAAAAGGAGAATCGTTTCAAGGAGGAGCTGGAGTACCAGGGAAACCATCCTTACCCGACGCTTTTTGCCTGGCACGGCAGTCAGCTTGGGAACTGGCACAGCATTATCAGAACTGGTTTGGACTTCAAGGATACCCTCAACGGCCGCGCTTACGGCCATGGCGTTTACTTCGCCCGCGATTTCTCAGTAAGCCAGGGATACTGCAGAAACGGTAGATCATGCTGGGTCGGATCGGAGCTCAACCTGCTCGCAGCCATCAGTCTTTGCGAGATCATCAACCGCCCGGTCCAGTTCAAGTCCATCGAACCATACTATGTGGTTGATAAGGTAGACTGGATTCAATGCCGCTACCTCATAGTCCAACGGAATCATTCGGCCGGACCACAGCCCCGGAATTCGGGCTCTACTTCCGAGACCGACTATGTCCCCCAGGACCCTGCTCGACAAATCACGGGTATGGGAAACATTGCTGGGAAGGTCCCCGTGGCTGCGCTTCCAAGATGGCGTCAGACATCAGCTCCCTATGGGTCTTCGCTGTCCCAGTCGACTAGGTTGGCGGACAACGAGCTTGATAATGAGCCAGACGACTTCGACTTGATGATAGAGCTTCGAGAGAACGGAGAAATTGATGAAGAGAATGGAAAGACGGCCAAAGACTCTGACCCTAACAAAACGGACTTCGTTCCGGGCGCTCTTGATTATGAGCTGCTGCCCCAACTTCCTCCTCCCAGCTGGGCCTCCGACCAAGGAAGAAAGTTCGTGGGCGCGGAGCTCAGCAAGTTGCAAAAGTTGCAAGCCAACACACCTTTTCACCAGCTCGGCTGGTACATCGACTTCGAAAACATCACGAACATGTTCCAGTGGATTGTAGAGCTCCACAGTTTTGAGAAGTCTCTTCCTCTCGCGCAAGACATGCATCGTCAGGGTGTCTCCAGCGTTGTTGTCGAGATCCGCTTCGGTCGTCATTTCCCGATGTCTCCCCCCTTCGTCCGCGTCATTCGTCCTCGCTTTGTTCCGTTCTCAGAAGGGGGTGGCGGACACGTCACGGGTGGTGGTGCCATGTGCATGGAGCTTCTCACCAACAGCGGCTGGAGTCCCGCCAGTAGCATGGAGAGCGTTCTGCTCCAAGTGCACATGGCCATGTGTAGCCTCGATCCCTTTCCGGCACGACTTATAGGCAACAAAAAGGGCGACGTAAACGACTACAACATCTACGAGGCTATTGAAGCGTACAAGCGCTCCGCCAACGCTCATGGCTGGGAGGTCCCGGACGACCTAGAAATGACGGCGAATGCGCTGTGAAGGAGTTCGCTAGAGGAGATTTTGCACGAAATTACGGACGTGGAATGAAGGCGGTTTGTCCCTTGGCCGTATTTTTGCTCATTGAACTGGCTTTTACCCGGAGAAGTGGTATGGCAAAATGCAAATGGACAGAAGAGTAAAACCATGTAATGTAGGTTACACGAGGGGATTAGTGAGCTCGTTCATCACCGCAACAAAACACCACATGACGATAGCTCAGACACGTCCATGGTCGAAGACATGGTTGCCTCGATCGTACAATACCCCAACTAATCCAACTTTCTCTTCCTCCTGGCCTAGCTTTTTGGACCACTGTTGTGCAGCAGCGGCTCCTTACTTTGGGTTTACCGAGACATGAAAGCGTAGATATTGTCGATCCAGTATGTATTCGTCTTGATATAGCTTTACGGCTGCCTTTATCGAATTTTTCTGACACCGTGGCCATCAGTCTCGGTTCAAAGGTCATCGATCTGGATCAGGAGAGAACTAAGAGTAGTTGGTTGTTGAAGTGATAGAGGCCTTGTGTGTTTGTGAATCGTCGTGTACGTCCTGACTGTGTAGCATAAAGATCAAGCATACCCTGACGCTACGATTGCGGTTTGGTACGAGCGAGTGTAACAGGGTCGCCAGGTATCTGTGTTCCCCACGTGTCTCCTAGGGTGACATGACTGATGAAGAACATGTCGCAAATGAGAGTAGTCCCGTAAGACAGCGTGTCCCTATCCTACGCAACTTGACTGATAGAGGGAGTGGACTAAGGTACCCAGTCGGAAGGTCGCAGCCTTTCGACTTCGGGCCGGTTGCTTGCTTCAACATCTTGAGCGGCGTTGCACGCATCTATCTACGAGAGATATTTCCTGCTTAACAAGTGAGTTACACTGCTTGCAGTTGCTTGCAATTGCAGATTACGTGCTGCCAGGACTCATGATGTGTCCTGGAAAAAAAAGATATGATGGGTCAATAGTTGGCAATAAAGGCTGTTCTCATAACGCCCAAGATATCTCTGACACGAATATCAACGCTCTGCTTCGGAGAGGAGTGTTTCCTTCACGGGCTTGGCCGGGTCCGCGGTTTCCCATGTTCCAATCCGATATGTTCTCTTGCTCATTCCCATGAGGACAAAAGTCCATTCAGTTTCGCCCGATACCGAGTCTCATTCGGCGAGTTGCCACCCGCCCTACCAGCTCACCAAAGCTACTTATCGTCTCCAGATGGTGTCCGACTCAAACCGAGTCCAGGCCCAACACCTAAACCAGTCTGGCATCCGGGCATGCAGGGAGGTCCCTAGGCCGTATACTGAAGGCAGCACAGCGTTGCGGCATCCGAGGACCAGTGGCTTGGCGAGCAGACAGATTGCCGGTGAGCAGCACACGGCCAAGAGAAGCGGCAAGTCTCGTCCTGACGCAGTTCGAAGTCAAGGGGCATCCAAGCAACGGTAACTCTGATGTACTGGTGCTGGATGGTAGATCAGGAAAGCGAGATAAGAGAAACAGAGAGAGATGAAAGGCTGTCCAACACAAGAAGAAAACTAGAGGATTTTGCCTGAGGGCTAGAGAGAGAAATCCCCACTCCTCGATGCATACAAGGTCAAATTTCTTCTGGATCGGCCGGGGTTGGGCCCTGTACGCTGGTTCAAGAAATCCCGGATTATGCATAAATGCCGACATGGCTAATACGCCGGGCTTGACATCAGCTGCCCCATACCTTCTTTGAGGGGATCGAGAATCTTAGGATCTACGAGTCAAGTCAAGCAAGCCAACGCCGTGGTGATGGACAGATCTGGGGTTTGGTGGACCCGTTTTGAAGACCGTTCCCGTCGTGCAGTGCAGCATAGATAAGCGGGGGCCGACCGGCAGAACGACACGATAAGTTATCTTGCCTCAACGCTCACTGGCGGAATCGAATCCCGGGGGCCTCCCTAAGGAACAAGTACCGAAAAGCAACTGCTCAGGTGTTTGGTGAGAACCTTCAGACTCACTTGGTTTTCCTTTGTCCTGTCACGGGCAGGTGACACCAAAAGAGCTCCTGCTGCCCGCAAATAAAAGCAGAACGGATCCCTGAAACATCCGACGGGCACATCTCTTGTCTTTAGTCCCGTGGTTTCGGTAGTCCTCTCTGGCCGACTTGCTCCTCTGGCAACTGCTAATCTGTCACCACTAAATACAATCTGCAGGCGGCTACCACACCTGCACTGACGCACGCGACACCCAGCGGTCACTACAGCGCTGCTGCCGTCTGTGAGCCCGCAATCATCGACTGCGCCCATCTTTTCCCCAGACTACATACGCCCGTCCGAAGCCTGAGGCACGACACGGCACCTTGGCGCAACCCACCCTCAACTTCCCAATCCACCGACCCCTGGACCTACGGCGCAGCTTCCACTCCTCAAACCCTCTCACGACGCTCTCTAGACTCTCCATTGGACTCGGGCCGCCTTCCAGTCCAACCGCCATTCTCTTACCGTCATCTCGCTGCCCCAAATGCATCGCGCAGCAGTAAGGGCTTTGCGGACAACCTATCGATGTACGGCTCGTAGCTTCGCACGCAACACCCGACGGGGCCTCTTCGAACATAACCTCTCCACCACCCCCTCGTCCTTCGCGACCCGCCACGGCCTGCGATACTCATCTTCCTCCTCTTCCTCCTCCTCCTCTACGAACCAGCCTCACCACAAACCCGAGCATGCTGTCCAGCCGCTAAAGTCCTCCATGTACATCCGCCGCTTCTCCGTTGCTCTCGTGTCCACACTCGTCGGCTACGGCGCCTGGTACTCGTACAACGGCCCCAGTATCGACAAGTCCCAGAGCTTGACGAGGAGCTTCACCACTGGCGCAACCGCCGGCGGCGATGCTGCCCCGACCCGCGCTGTTCTCGTTGTAGGCGCTGATCAGCTGCACACCGGAACCTTTGTCGGAGAGGGTCCCATCTCCAAAACCACCAGCGACGACGGCCGCAAGGTCATTGAGATGTTGACCCCCGAGCAGGCTACTCAGAAGTTGCGCAAGACGGAGCAGTCCTTCCTCGTCAACAGAGGCCAGGGTGTTCTGCGCTACGACCTTGTCCAGCTTCCTAGCAACGACCCTATCGAGGATGACCATGCCGAGAAGATTGTCGAAGTGCCTAACAAGGCCGCCGGCGTCACGGGCAACAGCAGCGACTGGATGTTCTGGGGTGTATTTGACGGCCATGCGTGAGTTTTCGTCGTTGAACCCAGCGCTTTGAGTATGTAAACTAACGCATGACAGTGGCTGGACCACCTCGGCGAAGCTGCGCCAGACTCTGATCGCCTCTGTTGCCAAGGAGCTCAACAACACCTACCAATCTTCCGCTGACCTGTCGCCGGCAGCTGATGCCATTGATGCTGCCATCAAGTCCGGCTTCACCCGTCTCGACGATGAGATTGTCAATCAGAGCGTCGAGAGGGTCCTCAAGGCCGGCTCCAAGACCATGGCCGCGGAACTTCTTGCCCCCGCTCTGTCCGGCTCCTGCGCCCTCCTGTCCTTCTACGACAGCAGATCGAAGCTTCTGCGGGTTGCTTGCACTGGCGACTCGCGCGCTGTCCTCGGCCGTCGATCCGCGTCGGGCAAATGGACCGCTACCGCTCTGTCGGTAGACCAGACGGGCGGTAACCCAGACGAGGCCGCCCGCTTGCGCAAGCTCCACCCTGGTGAGGACCGAGTCGTGCACAACGGCCGAGTCCTTGGCGGTTTGGAACCAACCCGCGCCTTCGGCGACGCGAGCTACAAGTGGAGCCGTGAGATCACTAACAGACTCCGGGAATCCTTCTTTGCCCGCTCCGCCTCTCCCCTCCTCAAGACGCCCCCGTACGTCACGGCCGAGCCCGTCGTTACGACGACCAAGATCGAGCCCGAGAACGGAGACTTTGTGGTCATGGCCACCGATGGCTTGTGGGAGATGTTGACCAATGAGGAGGTCGTAGGTCTTGTCGGCAAGTGGATCGAGAGCCAGGCCAGCGGCTCCTCGCAGTTCGACTCGACCTGGTCTAAGCTCTTCGGATCTAAGCAGTCCACCTTGCCCGTCGAGCAGGCGAGCGACAAGAGCATCGACGGCCAAAAGACGCCCATTCGTCTGCAGCAGTGGGGCATCTCACCCGACGCTCCGGAGCGGTTCGTCGTCAAGGATAAAAATGTGGCTACGCATCTAGTCCGCAACGCCCTCGGTGGCAAGAACGAGGAGCAAGTCTCCGCTCTGCTGACTCTGCCGTCCCCATTCTCCAGACGTTACAGGTGAGTCAGGCGCAACGTCAAGGGATCGGACATGTATCAAGAAGCTGACGTGAACCGAAAACAGGGACGACTTGACCGTGCAGGTCATCTTTTTTGGGAACGGCGAAAAGACAGGCGAGGTTAACCTCAACGAGGAGGCAACGGCTGCGTCGAAGCAACAGCCCGCCAAGGCGAAGCTTTAGAAAACGTTGTGGTATTTCGTTTCGACGGGATTACCGCCGACTAATGGCTCTCTTGGGCGAAATGCGCCAGCCCACGTGTGTGTTATTTTTGTATCAAACTGGTGACTGCGACGGGTCGGTATGGGAGGGGTAATGAAAAGAGACCCCTACTTGCGCAAACCGAAAGAAAGAAAGAAGGAAAGAAGGGCGTTCTTTGTTCTGGGAAGCGAATAACAGAAACATGCCCCCTCGAGCGAGGCATCTACTCAGAAGAACAGCCCTCCACCCCGGCTTATTGTGAAATGTGGTTTGCTTGCGAATGAGAGATGAATTTGCTGCCTTGATGGGATTTGAATTACAATCCTTGGCCTGCTTGATGAGCGTGATGAGCGAAGAGATAGACTCGCATATTCTCTCATCCTAGCCGACCGCGCAACACACCACGATTAATGCCGTGCCTCGCAACGGTCCGGGGCGAGTGACGAACAATATTCCGCATGGGTTCTTGTCAAGCTTTTTTTATACGTTTCTTTTGGACTGTCAATGACGGCAAAGCCAAGATATTTGAGCACACCCCCCTTGCTCAGGGGATGGGTTTATTTTTTCAGTCAACCACCGCAAACGGTCCGAGAAAACACTCGCACAGAAGCCTTCGACAATTCTTCTTCCTCAACCCTCACTCTGCGCGCACTCTTCCCCTGTCATTCCCTCTTTGTAAAGAAACAAAAATTTCGTTTCCCAAACTCAAAAACGCCTGGGGTTCCCGTGGTAAAGAGACGAAATACAAAGGACAAGTCAAAGCAAGACGAAAATAAACAGCAAGAAACTCCCAATAATGAAGGCACAGAGACCATATGCTGCTGGTTGATCTTTTTCGTGAGAATCCCAAAGGGGGAGACACCGCGAGGGGTTGTGGAACGTTTGTGTAAGCCAAATGGTTCCTCGACTCCCATACTCGGGATTTTTGTTCGTTCGTTCGCTCGCTCTCCTCTTCGCGCGTCTCGTAAACTATCGTGTGTCTCTTCCAATTTCGTCGCTTGTAAATGATAGTCCGTGGCTGTAGGTACCGTCGGTCCAAAAACCGTAACTCTTACACTCTGAAGAAAGTTGTCACTTCTTCTTGAACGATCCCCGGGCAGTCACGAATCATTTTAAAGCCTGTCGGCAAAGGGCCATAAACACCGCATAACCGATGAACCGCCGCCGAGAATCATGAGTGGTGTTGATATTGGCCGTTCTGCTGCGAGTGGTGATGGTCGTCGTCGCCGTCATGGTGTAAGGTAACGCTGTTGAATTCCTCAAAGGGGTCCACAGCAACCTCACCGCCAGGAGTCGCCAGGCCGCTATCCAGGGGAACCCCCTTCAGGCTGGCTTGCATTGGGTGGGAGCCGCTGAGATCTATGCTTTCGCTTTCCTTGACGTTGCGGAAATTGACAGTATCGATGCCGCGCCCTGTGACGGGAACAATGGGCGGCTTCATGTGACGAATCAAAGCCCATTGGGTCGTCTTGAAGAAGGGGTGCGCTTTGATATCCGAGGCGCCGGCCTTGGCGCCTAATCTCCGGTTCTCGTCCTTGATGAGAAGTTTGCGAATCAGGGACTTGCAAAGGCTACGACTCGTTAATATTTGTTGCTCGACCGATTTAGAATGCAAGGCTTACTTGGATAATTGCGGTGCCCCCGCATGGTCGGGAAAGGGAATGTCTTCTCTCAGGATGTTTGCAAAAGTCGCGTTCCGGTTCTTGCCCTTGAAGGGGGTAGTGCCGTAGAGCATCTCGTAAATCAAGATACCCAGGGTCCACCAGTCCACCGCACTAGTGTGGCCGCTACCCTTAATGACCTCCGGTGCGATGTACTCTTCTGTGCCGACGAATGAATTGGTGCGGAAGTTGGCGATACATGATCGGGTGTCGATGTGCAATGACGTGGTGCTGGTACCCGTCTTGCCGACAATCATGGTGGGCTTTCCACCGAGGTCAGATTGCTTAGACAAGTCAAAGTCCGAAAGCATAATGTGGCCCGACTGGTGGAGCAGGATGTCTGTCCAATATGTCAGCAGCCGATTGGTAAGCACCGTCATATGGCCTAGAAGACTCACTCTCTGGCTTCAAGTCGCGATAGATGAAACCCATCAGATGCAGATATTCCAAGGCCGCAGTGACCTCGGCGGCGTAGAATCGCGCGTCCTCCTCGGGGATGCACTTGCCAGGGCGAGTCTGCAGCGCCCGGAAGAACTCTCCACCACTGCAATATTCCATGCACAAGTACAGGTAGTCCTCAGACTGGAACGAGTGGTAAAGCGTAACGATGAACGGATGGTTACTCGTGGCCAGGATTTCTTGCTCGGCGAGTGCACGTTTGATCTTGTTCCGCTTAATCATTTCCTTCTTGCTCAACACTACATCAACGAGTCAGTATCGCGGTAGGAAGCAGAGAAGGGAAAGTCAGGGGGAATGACGGTACCTTTCATAGCGTAGAGCCGGCTGCTCTTCTTCTCGCGGACCAGATAGACCTTGCCAACGTCTCCCTTACCAATCAACTTGATCTTGTCGAAACTCTGGGGGCCGACCTCGACGTCGCGAACCTTGATCGAGTTGGAGCTGTATGTCCTCCTGAAGGCGAGGCTGTTGCGATTCGGGGGCGGCAGGTTGCCGAGAACGTCCTTGTCAGGGACGCCAAGGCCATGTCCGGCAGAACCGTTAACCTTGGACGGATCAACCATCTCGAGGGTGCCTGAGTCCTTGTCGAGCACCAGCGGATCCTTGCTCAGCTCGGCGGTGGCCGGACGCTCGGCGCTGCCCTTTCCCTTGGAGAACAAGCCCTGAGCATTGGGGGCGCTGGCAACCCTCCTAAGTTTCCGAGCCAATTCCTCCCTGCCGGCGCTCGTGGTCTGCTGTTCCGGGCCGCCATCAGGACCTTGAATCTTGAAGTTGGGGGTATCTGGAGGACTTGGGGGCACGGATTCGTTGTTGTGGTGGCGGAGGCCCGGCTGGCCCTGATGAACAAAGTACGGGTTCGCGTGGGCGGTCGGACTGAGAGCCTCGTCGAGGGGATTGCCTTCGCTGGCGGTGGTGTTTGTCCTCAATCGGCCAACAGTGCCTTTGAAGAAGCTGCTGCCGAACTTGCTCCGGGCCTCTGGGCGGGCGGGAGATGCATCTGTGGAGGATTGGAGGTGGGCGGCGGAGGACTTCTCCCGGTCTCGGTCGGCGCCGCTGTTGAGGTTGATGCGGAAGAGGTTCTTCAGCTTCTGATTGAACTGGGCGGCGCCATTCTGGTGGGTTCGGCTGGCAGGCATTTCGAAATCTCGGGGGTGCGCAATCAAGCGACCGATGCCATGGCTGACTGGACAATTGCGGGAGAAGCAAAGGGGGGCCGATGATGTCGGAGAGATAGAGAGCAGCGTTGGAAGGGAGATGCGGAGAGCGGCAGCAGATCGGACGCGAGGTGGAGGTGAAAGTTGAGTTGGGAGGAACGTTGAGACTGGCTGGATGCGGGAGTGTAAGTAGCGTCAAAAAAGAAACAAAGGAGTAGGGTGGTGTAGCAAGGTCGGGTGAAGGCAGAGGTGAATGGGTAGGGTAGGTAGGCAAGTGACGGAGATAATGGTATGGAAGGGGATTGTAGGGTAGTTAGGTAGGTAGGTAGGTGAGGTAAGGTGAGGTGAGGGTCGAACCGAGTTAGTAATGTGGGCAGGCGGCTTTCCGGACGGCCTTGACACCTTCCCATGGCCCCCGCTCGTTGGTTCGATGAACGTGGGCGTGGGCGTGGGCGCGGGCGCGGGCGCGGCTCGCTCACTCCCACTGTACTGGTGGTGGTCGGTCTCGTCTAGGCCCCATTGGGACCGCTGGGTCTCGCTGTTTCTGTCCAGTGTCGCCTCCAGCCCACCCCCTTCCCTTCTTCCCGTCCACCCTTCTTCCACCACCATCCGCCTATCCAGTGGTCCTGGGGCAGTGCACCGCCTGACACAGGGGGTAGCCCAGGACCACAGGACCATAGGACAGTACCGCAGCCGGCACGAAACGAGTGCGCTATTGCAGAGGGAATTGGACTCCCGCCAGGTATAGTTGCCAGCCACTGCTTCGCCGGGGGGAGGGGGGAGGCAGACACCGAAGATTCAGGATGGGGACTGGTCGGTTTCCTTTGGCCAGGGATTGTCCGGTTCAGGCGGGCCCCCGGCCTGGGCCCGCCCAGGTTCCATTATTCAATAGGCTGGCTGGCTGGCTGGTCCTTGCGATTGGTGCTCTTTTTGCCGGCCTTTTTCCACGCCTCCCATCGGAAATCGTCTTGGAGAATATTGATTGCGATTCCTCCTCCCTTCTGTAGTCTGTACCTAGCCGGTAGCTTTACGGTATGCGTACTCTGTACCCGTACCTGCCCAGCACCTTTAAAGTCTGTAAGGCATTTCGCTGGTCTGATCCCCTCCCTGACTTGCCCAACTCTATATCTAGCGCTCGCTTCACTATCTGACGGTTGGTTCGGGATCTTGTTTTGAATCGTTCATCTGCAGGGCGGCGGAAACAGGCCGAACAGCGGATGTCGGTTGAGGTCATCTTGTCATGGGGGGTTTCATACTGGGGGAGAGAGAGATAGACACACACACACACACACACGGAGGGAGAGAGGGAAAGGATCAATCGATGCGTTCAAAAGAATAGACCTGAAGATCGGTTCTAGAGTGCTTCCAATGCGGCACGGCATCGACCGGCGGCCGACGGACCCAGGGATGCAATGCAGACGTGAGAGACGGGGGCAACTATTTGGTTCGTCGGAAAGCGGACAACGGCCAACTAGGGAAGGTGGCGAGGGGCGAGTCGGGTTGACGGCGCCGCGTGCCCAGGATTTTTCTAGTTTTTAGCACGCAGACGGATTTGTCTAGGGCTCCAAGATACCGGCACAGTGGCTTGTGGTTGATGGTGTGGTGTTGATGGCCAAAGGACCGAATTGTGGTAGGACATTGAGGGAGGAAAACAGCCTGCCACTACTGATGCAGCAGTGTAGTGTACCAAAGTAGTTTGGTGTTGCTAGCGCAAGGTTGCACGGCGTGGCAAGGCAGGTAGGTAGGTAGGTATGTGGGGATTACACGTTATCGCGGTGGTGCCATTCCTTCTGCTGTATTGAGATGAAGGAGAGTGAGTGCCTTGCAAGTATTGGCCGAGTCCTGTTCGCAGGTCTGACGTGGAATACCAGCGCGACGAAGGCCTTTGCCCCCTACTTGTTTTTTTAATGGGGAGCCTTTTTTTTTTTTTTTTTGTGCTTCAGGCATCTGTGCTCCATTTTGCATTTGCATATGCGTCCCATCTTTGTTCCTTCTGCCGGTGTTTTGCACGAGCCTCTTCTTCAAGGACAGGGGGGTAAACTAAAAACATACATCGTCGACACAACGGGAACCTCGAGGTTACGGAAAACGGGAAAAGGGTTGCCATTGCGCGCCGGATTATTTTTATTTTTATTTTTCTGCGATGGTCGTCGCGGTGCTCTGGCATGCAACGGTCAGCTCGTATCGCCTGCGCGACGCCGACTATTTATTTTGGCCCCGGTGCATGGGGCTTGCGCTCAGTACCAAGCCCTTGGGTTGAGCGTCTGTTTATCACGTTCCTGTCATACTCATCTTCCACATTGTGGCCATCGAAAAACGCGGCGCATTAAAAAGTGCTGGAACGCGAACGAGGGTTGGGATATGTTTCTTGCTAAGCAGCGGCCCCCTGGATGCGGAGGTGTCATTCCACCCACCTCCTCATGCAACGTCCAGCAACCTACCCCCACGAATCACCGCGCATCCCCGCCTATGATGTAAGATGCCCGCTGTGGCCTGAACTGCCAGATTACCAAGAGCCGCAACGCCAAGTCAGCCCTTTCAAAAAGTCATCATGCCTGGACACAACACACTCCGGCTCATCCGCCACCCGTCAAGTGAGGTACTGACAAAGCATCCATGCTGGTCTACCGTCTGGGGAAGTGGAAAACCGTCCAACGGCCTCTCCCCCCCAGCGGCCGAGCCCGTAACCGAAAGGTACAGGGGCCGTCTCTTAACAGCGGGCCCCCCAGTCGTCTTCTATCCCTGAAGAGGCGCAGTCGGTCAACCAACCTTCCTCCGAAACTGTGTCACGAAGCTTGGCCTTTCGGATTCCTGAACCTCGCCGTCCGGTATCTCTTGCTGGTATGGTCCCCGCTTCGATGCAAATCCATTGCCGCTTAAGCTGACTCAGGGCCACGACCCGCTGTTCAATGGTCAACTGCCTCGCTCACCCTCAGCTCCGTTTCGTTGTCTTCCTCTTCGCTTGGCATATTCTGATCTCGCAGGAGCAAAAGGTCCTTGAGCCTTCGCCTGTTGTTGCGCCACGTGTAGAAATCTTCCTCCTTCTGATCCCGGATAGACGGCGTGATCTGGTGGCCCGCCTTGTCAAAAAGGTAGCCCGGGAGTTCGGCCCCATCGTCGGGAGCATATCGTTTGAACGATACCTGCGGCCCGTCCCCTATCTGCCAGGCGATTGGAAGCATATGTAAATCCTGCAAGTGAGATTTGAGGTGTGTTGGTGTGGAGAACGCTTGAGGCGTCTGCTGCTCGGCACATTTGGCCCAGTTACACCCGAATGGTGCCTTTCTCACATGGACTACGAAGACATGCTTTTGCAGCGTCGCAAAATTGTGCAACTCGGCCTGGCATCCCTTCCACTCGCAGATGAAGACGTTGAAATGTGGGTTCAGTCCCTCGTAGATGGCCCTTGGCTGTGGCGATGGTGCTTTCGGTGGCCGTCCTCGTCTTTTCCCAGCGTACATGGCGCCGGTCTTGGGCCTGTCCGGCCGCAGATTTCTCGGTCTCGGCGACGGGGCCTCGCAATGTGGATTTTTTTGCCCCGTGAGATTTGGACGGAAACCCTTTGGCCGGCCACGTTTCCGAGGCGGCGGCGGAAGCGTTGCCCCGTGAGGAGCTGTATCGGATTCGATAGCCGCGGCATCTGGCAAGACCGGCTTGGCGAGGCTCACATCCATTGCCGCTTGAGCAGCCAATCTTCTGAATTGGGGAGACAGGTCCGGCGTGATCAGGTCATCGGCGTCGTCCTCTACTGTCCTTGCGGGAGTCGCCTCTGAGCCCTTTCTTGGGCTTGGGTTGAGAACCACGGCGAACGATGATCGTGGGGCCGGCTGGGCTGTCGATGTCCTCTTCTGAGGGTCTGGCGGGAGCGAAGGCTGTGGTGGCCCAGTGCCAGACCGATTCAGAAACATATCCAGGGTACGTTGGCGTGGTATAGACGGGTTCTCTAAGCCCTTGAACGATGGGACCGCCTCGGCCTCCGTTGGCATAGGCGGGGGCATGATTCAAGCTCGATGTGAAGTGCGGACGAAAAAAAAGCAGAGGACCTAGTGACTGTATTTCTCAGAAACTTGACATTGCCCAATGGAGTGAAGAAGGTTGAGATTTTGCCGAGAGATGGTACAGGTAACGGGTACGAGCTTCAACAGAACCAGCTCATTGGCCCTGTCGTTCGAGAAGGCAGTTAGGTAGTCTGAATGTCAAGGTTGAAGTGTCGAGATGAGCTAACGACGCGTTGATAGGGCGCGACTCGGCCAAGGGGGTGGGAGGGATCGGCTATGAGCGGGGCTCCGTTCTGTCTGTGTTGCCGGCCGAATCTCAGGCCCTCTTTCTCCAACAGAATTTGAATGAGAAGGCGCAGACTCACCCATCTAGTGTCACAAATCAACGAGGATTTTGTCTCATCATTGGAAGCCCCGATGAATTGGACAACTGAATAGCACCTTGGAAATCACCTTCTCAGTATTCGGTGGTGCTATTACCCACTGTCCCCAGTCAGCAACTGATTCCGGGCCAGGTTCACTCAGTGTCTTCATATCCACGGGCGAGCCAGTGCAATTTCTAGAATAGGTTGATATCTGCTTTGGATTTCTTGCTTTTTTTTTCTTTTTTTTCTTCGTCTCCATTCTAGCTGTATACGTATCTGAGAATTGACCAGACGACATTGTGAGTGTGTGGGTGCTTCAGGTGCAACACACAACCGTCGTCCGACCTTGTCCTGCTGGTTCCAACCCAAGTCTCTGCATATGACCTGACATCATTGTGCCACGCTCATAACCGTTGTCGAAATGAAAAAAGATGACTAGCACTTTGAACGCTGGGGGGGGGGAAGCGCTTTGCCAGCATGGAGGTTGATTCTAATCGTTCCCCAGAATTACACTCGGACTGGGCCGGAAGCCGGGAGGGTACATTATTAATCGGTGCACGTCGTTCGGCCCTCCGCAAATGCCGTCATGGATCCGACCAATGGTCTAATCTCACGTACATGCAAGCTCTCTCTCATGTATATTTAAAGTCATCGTCCCCTCGTTTCATTCCCATGATCACTTTCATATTTGCCTCTTGTTCCAAGGATTATTAATCACCACCTCTTAACCCTTTCCCCCATCTCCTCGCTTTGGTATCTGAATATGGCTTCCAAGTCCTTCTACGCCATCATTTCCGGAGTCGGCTCCGGAACAGGTCAGAGTCTACTCATATATATCTGTGCACGGCCGGGGCTAACTCGATTACAGGCCGCGCAGCAGCTATCCGCTTCTCCAAGGCATACACCGTCGTCTTGCTCGCTCGTAAGCCGGAAAGCTACAACTCCATCGTTGACGAGATCAAGCAAGCGGGCGGCCAGGCGTTCGGCCTCACCGCCGACGCTACGGATGAGGCCGCCGTAAATGCCGCCTTCGAGACGATCAAGAATCAGCTTCCCGGAGGCAAGCTTGCCGCCGCAGTATACAACGTCAACGGCGGATTCGCCCGGAAGCCGTTCCTCGAGCTCAAGAGGGAGGAGCTGGATGCCAGCCTCGACGCTGCACCGTACGTAGTCTGGTCCCTGGAACAACCGAGACTTGCTTACACGGAGCCATAGAAAGGGATTTTTCACATTCGCGCAAAAGACGCTGCCTCTACTACTTGAGTCGGTGCCGGAGTCGCCTCACCCGCCATCACTGATTATCACAGGAGCAACGGCGTCCATCAAAGGCTCTGCCTTGTTCGGGTCGTTTGCTGCCGGTAAATTCGCCCTTCGTGCTCTAGGCCAGTCCCTGGCTCGCGAGTTTGGACCCAAGGGCGTTCATGTATCACATGCAATCATTGACGGAGGTATCGACACACCTTGGGGCAAGGATTTTGTTGCCAACAATGGCGTAGAAGACGGCAAGATTTCCCCAGACGCTGTAGGTCCAGATCATACTCGCCGCATGGAACCTTGGCTAACCAGTCCGACCAGATTGCGGAGACCTACTGGCATCTGCACACGCAACACCGGTCTGCCTTTACCCAAGAGGTTGATATCAGACCCTATGTAGAGAAATTCTGAGCGGAAGGGCCTTTCTATGACTTGAAGAGCCGAGCCGAGATGCCAACGTTGTAATACGGAAGATTCGCCACCATAAACCATGGCGCGTCTAAGTATTTAGAGACCTCAAAAATGATATCCCAGTGATAGCCTCACATATACCCATCTTCGGATCGGTACAGTGCACGTCGCGAACGTAGTCATACTTCATTGATCTTAGGGTGAGAGAGTAGACGAATCCGCCATCGTGGCCTGGCGTAGCATCCACGCGGCCGCCGGTTGAACCTGGTCATGCAGGTGCTCGAATCGGCCTGTCTCGTGGTGATGCTCGCAGCCTCGGGCGAGTACATGAAGATTGCTTCATCGTTAGCAAATTCAGGATCCGGACGCCTCGGCAACTGCCGTGTTCGTTTCCGCCGGCGGAAGCGTGCCGCCGTTGATTGCCAGCAGACGCTCCTCTTCCCTCCTGATGCGAAGAGCCTCGGTCTCGGCCCGCAGCTTCTCCAAGTTCCAGACTCCGTCGTCGTCGTCCTCTTCCTCCTCGTCGTCCTCTGTTGTACGCCAGTTGCCACTCTCGAAAAGTGCACGACCAGTTGCCTCCTTGGCTTTCTTGGCCTGCTCCTCGGCAGCTTTCTTGTCCAAGCGTTCCTTCTTCCACTTGGCGAATGACTCGGGCGTGACTGGTGTGAGGGTTCCAGTAAGTTTGTGTCGTTCGGACTCGAGGAAGTCTTCGAGGGTAAGGGTCTTGAGGGGAGACTTGTCCAACAAGGCCTTCTCGGCGGCTCGTTGTTCCTTGGTCTTGAGAATGAATCTGGGGAGTCTGGTTAGTCTTCAACTTCACCTCTGGCCGCAGTTGACTTACCCCGGTGGCAAAGCATGCTTGTATTTGCACTTGTCGCCTCCGTTTGGACAGACCCAGAACCATCCGTACTTGCCGTCCTCGATGGCCTCGACAAAGAACTTGCAGACCTTGTCGGTAGTGGTTTGTTGGTTGCCCTTCTTGGAGAGGACAACCGAACGGAGCTTCTCCTCGTCCCAGTCGGCAGATGTCTCGGCCTTCTTCTTCTCCTCCTCTTCCTTGCGGGTATCCGTATACAAGTTCTTCTTTACCGTCTTTCGTTCATCTTCGAGATTGTGAGAAAACTTGCACTTCTTGCCTTTCTCACAGTTGCCCTTCTTGAAGAAGATGCAGACGACGGTCTTGGGATCGACACCGAAAGGCACCTTTTGAATCTGTGCGGGCTTGTTCAGGAGCAGCTCGGTCTCCCTCTTGGCATCTTCCGCTGCCTTCTTCTCTCTCTCCCTTTGCGCCTTCTCTGCCTCTTTGCGCTTCTGCTCAGCGCTGCCGCCGTTCTTCATCGACGAGTGCAGTTGGGCAATCTGCTTCTGGGCCGCGCCTCCTTTCTTGTTCTTCATACCAAAGGTTTTGTCCTCAAGGGCCTTGCCGGCCGCCGGCTTCTTGGCGGCGCCCTTGTCATTCTTCTTCGGAGGCATCTTGGCGGGGTAATCGGTTGTGCGACTCAGGAAAAGTTGATGGATTGAAGTGGAAAACTTCCGAGACGAAGAGATGGCCGCTTCGGCTGGGGTTCAGTCTAGGTTGTGTTGTTCTGTGGTTGACAGCGGTCGGGGGCTAGCAGGTTCCGCTGAGATCGACGCAACGTAAAAAAGTCGACACTGAATGTGCAAAGAGTGGGAGAGGCGTGGATGAAGTCAGAAGTTCAAGGCACAGTGGGCGGGTCACGTGAAGGGCTGGCATTGGTGGGGGCGGAGGGAGTGTCAGCGCATAGCAGACTCGACAAGGGGGACCGGGGTTACGGCAATAGAAATGGAGGAAGCAAGCAAGGAAGTCACTACAGCGGCCGGCCTAGCGCCAAAAGCTCCAGTGGTCTAGTTGTCCGTTCCGCTCAACACCATCCTCTTCTCAAGCTCTATGTGCGACGTCGAAGCATTCAAACTCACCAAACCTGACGTCCAAACGATCCAGCATTAGAACAATGTAAGTCGAGATCTTTTCGAGCTATTCTATAACCGGGATTGGAAAGTACAGCAAGCTCATACTCCGAGTCGCAGACATTCAGAGCTACCTACCTGCCACGACACCCATAGCACCGTTGCGCAAACGATCCCGAGGCCATCATGATTTCCGACAACGATCTCTACCGCCTCGCAATTTTCCTCGGCTCCGCTGCCATGGTTCTGATTATTCTCTACCACTATGTCGAAGTCAACAAAGAAGAGGAGCTGCCGGCGAAGGCTGCGGGCCCCGCGAAGCCCGCGAAGGCTGTGTCATAAGAGGCGTGTAGCTGCACGGAATTGAGGCAATGATAACCAGGGGAAGACCAGCTGTACAATACCCGACGATGAAAAAAGCAGAGCGTTTGCAATTACTCCATGACGGTGCCACGCCGTGGGCGACACAAGGGCACAATCGGCATCGGAAGGGACAAATGATGGCGGACACGGCGATAGAGACTCTTGCCGCAGGTCAGCACCGCGCTTCATAGAGCTCCGAGCCGTTTTGATGTGCGGTGAAAGCGGCAGATAATCGGAAGGGGCCATCAAGTCCTCGTTCCAACGTACACAATTCAAGCTTTCAAGCACCACCTTTTGGCCGAGACTCGCTTCAGCTTGGGCAGGCATGTTCTCGACGCAACCTTAAGCTTGCATTTGACATGCGGTTCGTTGCCAAGTGCCAGAAACGAAGACTTGCAAGACCGAACATTTTGCGTCAGGGAGAAGCTGCCTAGGCAGCTTCGGCAGTCGCTCTTGAACCGAAAGAAAGTACTGCAAAACTCCAACCCCGTTGAGGCCACCAGTTCCACCCAATTACGAGTAGAATGGTTCGCCTTGTCTGGTTGATATTGCCTTACCCAGACTTAGGTTGAAGGATACTAGATCGCCTTGCCAAAGGGTAATGCCCCTCTCCACCTTCAATTCAGCATCGTCACTGTGGCGTAACCCTCTGGACTGTTAGTACTCCGCGTGTTGATTTCTATTGCTAAAATTTCTGTAGACACGCGCAGGAAGGAAACGGACGGAGGGATGCTATGAAAATGTAGCGAACGTGCTTGAGCAGTGAGATAGAACAACATTGACAGACAGGGAGATGTGGCCGAGCGAGTACCTAGGAGGCAGCAGCTTGTGTGGACCCCTGTCTTCGAGCCTGAAACAGACTAGCGCCTTTTATTCGCCGCCCAAGGACTGGAGTCTTTACCTCAGGCCCCTCTTGTTTTGGTCAGGCGCGCCCGCAGCCTGCCGCTTCGCGCAGGGCCAGACGACACTTCCCGCTGGCAAAAACTGGCCTGTCTCCTTTCCGTTTCCGCCTCCCCTTCCTTCCGCATCCTTCCTTCTCCAACCCTGGGCCACCCTCACAAAACCCAACTCTACAAGGCCTCTTGACCTCTACAGATCGCATTCTCCTTCCCTCGCTGCATCGCATCCGCAGCTTTTGTGTTCTTCGTCACTTTCTTCTTCAAACCGACCACTTCTCACAAGACCTACATCGTCGCGCAAACCATCCGACGCGTCGAATTATTCTTTTACTTCGCCACAACCTGACCTCACATCGCGCTCTTCGCTGTACCAGTAGGAAGAAGACGCCATCGACCCAGCTGCCAGTCCACTGCAGCGAATTTGTCACAGACACTTTATCAAAACATCCGACTATTCCAAATCCACATCCATCATGTCTGGCAAGCTCGACCAGTCTCTTGACGAGATTCTCTCGACTCAGCGCCGCTCTGCCGGCGGACCCGGTCGCCGCTCCCAGCGACGATCCACTGGTGGTCGTCCCGCAGCCGCAGCCCCAGTTGGCGGTGTTCAGAAGACATCGAAGCCTGCGCGTGCGGCCGCAAACAAGCCCAACGCTGCCAAGCCTGCGCCAGGCACTGGTGACAGCAAGGTCATCGTGAGCAACTTGGTAGGTTTATCTTCTCCCGTCAGGCTACCAGACACTAACTAACATATTCAAAGCCCAAGGATGTCAACGAGCAACAGATCAAGGTATGTTGCCGATAAGGCTCTTCAGCTGTCGGACTTTGTTCGACATGTCATTTCTCGCCCGTCCTCCTTCCCAGCCGGCGTCGTAGCGAGATCAAACCTTTGGGTGGCCATTGCCACTTGCCAACCGGAATTTGCCAAGACGCCGCAAGACTCCTTCCACGATACTGCGATCCTGAAATACGGCGCAGAATCCTTCGGAAGTTGAGCACATCCCTGTCGCGCGATCACAGTATCCCTCTCGAGTAGCCTGGTCAGCACTCGAGCAGATGGTACCGCCGACTGAAAACGCGGGATGTTGGCTGTCTATGACGCATATCCACATGATCAGCTTTGTCTGATGCTGCTCGCTCAGCACGACAATGCGATCTAGAGTCTTTCCCAGCGAGCACAGCAGTGAGCATCGGCACAGTATAGATGATGGCTTCGATATTCGGCTTCATTGCTTTCGAAATGCCAATCTCTTGGGCTTTTGGGTTGTGCTCATGTGGAATTTGAAGTCCACAAGACGATCTTAGGTGTGGTCTGAAGGCCCCCCTGGTTCGAGTTTGGCCTGCAACAGCTGTTACGACTTGGGGTGATACCCTCCGACTTGATAGCGACTGAGCACGAGACGATCCCATGCGTGGACTTCCGGGGGCTAGACGCCGACGCGCGCACTAACGCTCACTGCTCTGCTCGCTGTCACGTTTCGCGTGCTCTCAACTACTTGGATTTCTCGGTCTTTTGCCCCAGTGCGGCGCGGATTCGGACGACGATCGTGACTAAAAAAACCAACGCTTGCGGATAACTAACATCGACTTTCCCCTCAGGAGTACTTCATCACATCAGTTGGACCTATCAAAAGAGTGGAAATCTCCTACGGACCCAACTCTGTCAGTCGCGGCATTGCCAACATTACCTTCCGCGAGCCTGATGGCGCTAGCAAGGCCTTTCAGAAGCTGAACGGTCTTCTCGTCGACAACCGTCCCATCAAGGTGCGATCTACTCTGCTCTGCGTCTCTACACAAGTCTAACTCTATGCAGATCGAGATTGTCGTTGGTGCTTCCCAAGCAGCTAACGTAATTCCGCCCACTAAGAAGTCGCTTGCCGAGCGCACCACGTAAGTGTCAATGCAACATGCACTCTTAGGAAGCAATACTGACCGAGTCAAAAGTCAGCCTAAAGCCCAGCCCAAGTCTGCGGCCAACGACAAGCGCAACAACGCCAATGCCAACAAGGGCGCTGCTGCTGCTCCCGGCGCTCGTGGCAAGAAGCCCCAGCGCCGCGTACGCACCACCCGCCCTACGAAGAAGACCGCGGAGGAGTTGGACTCGGAGATGGCTGACTACTTTGAGTCGAGCGCCAACCCCGCTGGCGAGAATGCCGCCGCCCCTGCTGCGGCTCCGGCCGCCACTGGCGGCGATGCCCCTATGGAGGACGAGATCATGTAAGGACGTCGCAGTTAAGCTTGATCTCAAGCTCGCCTATGGAACCCCAGGATTTGAGGAGGCCTAAGAAGTACATTGCGCGGGGATGCCCATGATCTTTCCCTTTCTTTTCGCGCTTTGTGGAGCACTCTTACAGACTGCTGGAAGGAGAGCGAGCACATGGAGGCGTCGGGATTATGGCCTCGGTTTTGACATGACTTGTTTTTTCAAGCTTGCAGATTGCCTCACTCAACCCTCCAGCACCAACCCAAAACACTACAAAACGGTGTTTCCAGCCTCATTGAGAAGGAACACCTACCAACCATTCGTCTGCTTCGCCCAGGTTATAGCAGGGCTTGTATTATAGCGAACCCCCCCAGTAGGACAGACTTAATTGCACAAAGCGCCGGGCCCCCAATTCTACATGTCTACATTTGTGATACTGCGATGTTGAATCCACATTTGCATATTCAAGTTCCTATGAAGCCACTTGTTGTGGTCTTGGACCAATCTGCCGTGTGGGTGTTTGTCAGGTTTTAAAGTGGTACACTAACTGCGATTTGTAGCGTCATGATTCAGTATATCCCTGTGTTACCTACCCACTCATGGACGACAAGACAAGCGGGGCACAATAAAACGAGGATTGCAGGATATCATCAGTCAAAAGAATGCATGGTCGGAATCGTCGGATCAATTCGTCTTTTGAAACAAACTCGGGCACCAACTGCCTACAAGGAACCAGACGATCGTATTGAGACAGTAACAAGAGAATCGTGGTATCTCATCCGCTGAACACCTCCCCTCCTCCGTTTCTCTCGCGCCGCCGGGGATGGAGCAAACAGTCCCAAAATTTCACGAATTATCTTTCTTGTCATCGTTTGATTTCAAAAGGGAGTGCATTCAGGTCGTTAGTCTAGAGCGTAATCCACGGTCTTCGTGCGGCCGAATATGCAGGCCGACTACTGCCGCGAAACCGTCTCGGTATGAGTTTTGGGTAGAGGGAGAAATGCTTTATTTCTCCGCAGCCTTGGCGTCGGCGACGGCAGCAGCGGCCTTGCCGTCATCCTTGCCGTCGTCCTCACCCTCCAGAGCCGGCATGTCGTCATCGTCCTCGCCCTCTTCGTCTTCCAGATCTCCCAAGTCGGGTCCACCGCCGCCACCAAGCTTGGAGAAGTCGATGCCACCGAAGTCGCCGCCAGCACCTCCCATGCCGGGCATGCCGCCTGTTGGTCTTTGTGTTAGCTCATGATGTTCGGGAGAAAGGGGCGTTGATAATGCGACCCGCCAGCGCGGGGCACTGTGGCCTATGGTGCAAGGTTACGTACCCATGCCGCCGAACTGAGAGAAGTCCTCCTCGGTTGCCTCGTCCTGCTCGTCCTCGTCGACCCACTTGTCGAAGTCGGTCTTAAGGAAGTGGACTTTCTTGGCCTCCTTGAGCAGGCGGGGCCAGTACTCTTCCTTGAGCTCCTTCTTTTGGAGCTTGAGCTCGACGTTCTTGCCGGTGTGGATGATTTTGCTCTCGGCGGGGTCGATCTCGGCGTAGAACTCGAGGTCTACAGCATACGAGCGCTTCAGGCTGTCGGAGTGGCCGCTGAAAGACAGGCCGGTGGGCTTGAGGTCAAGCTTGAGGTTGGAAGCGGGCACATCGGGGACTGTGATTGTCACGTAGACAAAGTTCTTGGAGGCATCAGATGTGCTGGAGCGCTGAGCCCAGAGGACTGTTGGAGAGAGGCACTGTTAGCTTTCGAACCTGGTTCCGCCTCATGTCGATGCTGGGTGTGCAGGGAACGGAAATGAGAACTTCGTGTCGGAGATAATGGAACGGCGGTTGGCATTGTCCAATGCGACAATAAGGGAGGGGGTTAGAGCTTGCACGAACCTTCAGGAGTTAACGTGGTAGCAGACATTTTGCTGGATGGTGATGTGTCGTGTAAGGAGCTATGACGGGGGGATGAGGGGTAGTCCTCTTTTTACGCGGAGCGCAAATGAGTCGCAAGTAGGCAAGTCGCAAATGACAAGACGATCAAGTAAGAAGGATGTCAAGAGACGCTGTAGTTGTGTGAAGAATTGACACCGATTTGTTTGAGTTGCAGAAGGAAAGAGTTTGTAGTCAGAGTGTGGGAAGGAAGAGAAGCTGGAAGGAGGTTGTGAGGCTACGGGTTGGAAAAGGCTGGGTGGGGGGGGCCCTTGATTGGGGGTGGTGGTGAGGTCGGTTACCGCCTGGAGAGATCACGGGCAATTGTAGAAGGCGCTCGAATCCGAAAGATTTGGCGGCAACCCACACTAGGTACTTGGGTAGGCAAACGGCCGGAGCACAGAGCGCCTGTGCTGCAGAGCTTGCACCAGCACTGGGCTACTGGGGAAGCGGAGGCGGCCAACCGCTGGCAGTACTGGCACCATGATTGGATTACTGCGGACCGGACCCTGGCAGGGCTGAACGTACAGCAAGAAATCCCGTCCCTCCTCTTTCTCCCTCTGTCTCTCCCTCTCTCTATGCCAGTGCCATGCCCTGTGCCAGGTACTACGATGTACCTGGCGCCTCTTCCTGCCATTCCAGTTGCTGCCAGGTACTTCCATTTGTGTGGGACTTTGGCTCCAGAACCAGGTAACTTGATCCCCGTTTCCCCCTCTCTGCTGACGTTTGCCATGAAGCACTCAGAAAGTGTGCTGCAGGCAAAGCCAGCATCCACTCAGATTACTGTTCAGGCCTATTTTGTGGGGTTGTAGGAGGCTGGAAAGAAGTCTGGTCGGTTTTTGGTTTTGGTTTAATTTTGGGAGCTGTCAAGTAGGAAAATGGACACAAAACTCGGGCGTACATCTGCTGTGTTTCTTGTGTCAGCTAGCTACTGTGAGGGGGCTAGAACCGTGGATTGTATCCGAGACCGAAGTCTGTTCTCAACAACGTTTTCCTAGACTCGTCATACAGCCCGGCCCAAAGAACAGTGTGCTTGTCATGTTACTGACTTCGTCCTGTCTTTTTTGATTTGGTTAATGGTGCAGTGAGATTATCGTGGGCCCCCTGTTTGTCTGCTGAGTCCCTTAATCACCAGGGGTCTCTTATTTGCTATAATACGGCCCGTCCGGAACACGCGATTCGTCCATCGAAGTACGATCGGGGAGGAACTGAGTGCGTAGCATGATTCACGTTGATGCCAAATGAGCCTGTCCCAACTGCATGAGCTTGTGCTTACAGCACTACCACCGATTGTAGATGTGACGCTCGACCTCCAAGCTGAATCTTATGCTTGCTGAAGGAGAACGCCTCCGAAAAGCTGACATAATCCTCCAGCCAAGCGTGAATAGCCGACGTTTTCCTTGCGGCGTATGCCCAATAAATACATAGTACTATCTCATTCGGTTACCTGTTTATATGCATATAGATCACCTTCTCCACGTGACGATAATCCCCCACCACACGCCGTATCAGTCGACGCAGCAAGCAGGGAATGACGACACATCGCTTTCAACCCAAGGCAGCGCTCATTGATCCTGTCAGATAGACGAGGCTGGTGACAGCCCGACACGCATCCACAAACCATCCACCTGCTACCACGATTGAACGCGAATATCCCTCTTTTTGTCGGTGGATTGACGACCTGCGGCCATTTCCGTGCCGATAAGCCCATCATGGAGACGCTCAAAGCGTTGTTCGTCAAGCCTGACCCGCAGCAGCAGGTACATTGAGCCCATCATGACACTCGCACTCGAGGCGTGAGACGCTAACGGAAACATGCTCGCCAGCTGCGGAAATGCAACGCCCTCATCCGTTCCAACATCCGTAAACTAGACCGCGACATCAACCAAGTCAGACAAGTGGAAGCCAAGACGAAGAACCTCATCCTTCAGGCCGATAAGCGGGCGCAGCGAGACCCTACGAGGCAGAAGCAAGCACAGAAGGAGGCCCGCGACTTCGCGCGCGAGCTCATCCGGGCACGGAAGACCAGCAACCGGCTCGTCACGTCCAAGGCGCAGCTCAACAGCGTACAGATGCAGGTTAACGAGGCTTTCGCCGTGCGCAAGATCGAGGGCAGCATCCGCGCAAGCGTCGGCGTGATGAAGGACGTCAATCGCCTGATCCGGTTGCCTGAGCTGGCTGGAACGATGCAGGAGCTGAGCGTGGAGTTGATGAAAGCCGGCATCATCGAGGAGATGGTCGGCGAGAGCCTGCCCGAGGATATGGACGAGTTTGAGGAGGAGGAGGCTGAGGGCGAGGTTGACAAGGTCCTCGGGGAGATTCTCAAGGATCGTATGCCCAAGGAGCAGATGCCCGCGGTACCGGTCCACCAGGAGCCCAAACCGGTCGAGGCCGAGGAGGAAGAAGAAGACGCCGAGGCCATGATGGACCAGATGCGCAACAGGCTCGAGGCCCTGCGCAGCTGATGGCTTGCATGTTCGATAAAGACGGCGTATGGCGTTTTTTTTGTGTCAGAGCCGGTCGTCTGATCAGCTCGAGTTCGCAGAGAAGAAATATTTCCATGGGGTCTGGATACAGCGTCGCAGAGACGCCCGCCAACGATGGTTGGGCGGTTCTCTTCTATTCCTCGTCTGGTTGCTCTTGTTCTCGAGGGCCATTCATTTCGTTTCGTCCGGCGTTTGGAGTAGCCGTGATTCAGCAGTATACAGTCTCTTGACGCCTCAAGAGGCGGAATCCATTACCCATAGGCCATGGGATGCGGCAAGGTTTCTTTACTTGGCCAACTGCATGGAGTTGAAGTTTTGGAAAGAGATATTACAAATGAGAAGATGCCATGACGATGCCACACTTGCTTAACTCGAGGGTGCCGTGTTGCCATGGTGATGTTGAACAAATCAACTCACAAAGGGGCAGAAGTCAATAACTCCTGAAGGCGTCGTTGAGGCTTGGCGAGCTCACCATCTCGTTCGAGGAGCACCAGTTTCAGTTTCTGCAGCTTCGCAAGCCCTCTTCATTTGCATAGAAGTTGTTAATCGAAATCACGAAATGAAAGAGCGTGTCGAACATGCCGTAACCGTATGGAGGACGGTCCCGGTACTATTGTTCTGGTCGGATCCGACCAGACATTGCATTCTTGTCCGTCGACGGGGGTTCGCGTCACAAGCTGCAACCAAGCGGCGGCAGGTCTCGATACCCGGATCTTGGAACATGGGGATCAGACTCCATCCGATGGGATGAATCAGCTAATGGATGAAGCCTCCCGACAATGGCCTTTTCCACGGCAACGCTAGCCACATGGTTCCGACTTGAGCAGCTTGGTTGTGGAGAGCGTTGAGATCATGATCATTAGCCTGGCCACTCACTCAACGACGCACTTCCTTAACACGCCTATTTGAGAGGGTGCGCGCGTTGCCTCAAGTCACGGCGCTCCGTTTCCTCCCGAGTTGTCGTTCATAGAGCTTCATCGACCACCTTGGATGAAAAGTGACGCTCTGTGTCCCACCAGACTCCCAGGTCTCTCACTATTGTTCTGCTCCCGCTGTTCTCCCGACAGAAGTAGGACAAGTCAACCGGATTCCCGGGTTGGCAATTCACAAACAACCATCTGAGTCACTGGTAAGTCTTATCGGATGAGAGACTCTGGAATGATGTGCATCTTCAGTATACAAGGCACTGGGCAAGAGGACTCACTTCTGGTGGTGCGTAGGATCACGCGGTATGCAAATTACCTGCACGACAGTTGCAGACCTTCATCTGACTCGACCACAGACTTACTTCCCTTCCTAAGGTAGGCTTCGCTTATCCATTCTTCCAAGAGGTCAACGGAGAGGTCTTGCTACCAGTGGTTAGGTGCAATGGCACTGACAGAGGAGAAAATGAAGGAAGGAGAGCAGTGTCGAAGGTAGAGATGTTTGACTTTGCATCGAGGGAAGCGAGAAAGCCCGGCATGTCCTGTTTTCCGATCTGAATTCTTCCTACCGAGGTTGGGAAAAAGGTAAACCGCCTTCCCGCCCAGGATGGTTGCTGACACACGCACCATGAAGGCTTAGGCAACGGCGCCTCCACCCTGACATCGTGGCACCCGGACCGGTGTCCCCACAGCGGAGCGGGACGCAATCCTCAATCAGCCAGCAAAGCGCCTTATCAAACACTGACAGGGTCATTAGCTAAGCCAATGTCAACGAACCCCATCTTCCCATCGCCAACTAGGCAGGACGGTCCCGAGTATGCACTTCTGCGTGCTTATGTTAGCGGGGCCGAGGGAAATGAAGTCCTGCGGGTGTGACTTACACACGTCCCGACCTACCTGCCTTTCTGCGGTCCCCGATGACATCGCTCTTGTAAAGCTTAGTCAAGCCCACGCATCAGCTTTCAAATACCGAGATCTGGTGGGGTCAATCGTCATGTAGTTCCGGGGTGCTCTGGATGTGAGATTGACGCTCTCCGCATCTCCCATGCGGGCGGCGGTAGCACCAGGCGGAGTTCCACCGCCGAATATGTCCCGGTCCGCTCAGTAGGCACTCAACCCACCAATGGCAGCGCCTGCGACTACCGATGAGGCTTGATTCGCTTCGTGGCCCGCATAGGACCAACAGGGGAGGGGGCTTACTAACGTACAGCGACTGTTTACTCTAGCCTTCGTCACGACACTCACCCACGATCGCCGACATCAACATGTTGCCGAATGGGGAAATATCCTCATGCAGAGACAGAGGCGTCGGAACTAGCTGGGCTTTGGGGTTCTGCAAGGAAATAACCATGTCCATCGACATGGGCTATTGGAAATCTCGCGTCGTAGGAAAGGACACGGCTTGGTCACCGCGTCAGGGACCAAAGGCCGGTGCACGATGTCGACGTTGCGGAGCCTCCTCCGAGGCAAGGAAATTCGGGCGTAATGTCGACAATGATTCTACTGTGGTCTTGCAACCTTGCATCGTCAGAATCCCATGTATAAAGAGCATCGAATCTCACCTCCAGTCAAGGTCTCTCTTTCCATCCTCATCCAGCAGACAAGTCAAGCACAGTCTTCCTTCTTCCAGCCCTCAAAAGACTCAACCAGCTTCCCGAAGATCAAACTTCCAAAAACACACTCCATCAAGATGAAGTTCTCTCTGACCCTCGCCGTCTCGGCGCTCTTCGCCGCTGCCAACGCTGATGGTGAGCCCCTTCCCACATCTTCTGCCCCGCGAGACAGCCTTTCGCTGACCTGACCGAATAGCCGTCCCCTGGGAGAGGCTCAACAAGAACGACTCGATGCTCCTCGTCGTCGACATGCAGGAGGGTCTCTTCAACCTCGCCCGCGACTTCGACCCCACCCTTTACCGCAACTCGATGCTCGCCCACTCCTCCCTGGCCAAGGTCTTTGACCTCCCCGTTGTCCTGACCACTTCTGCCGAGACTGGTATGTACTCGTCCTCTCGTCGCTTCTGCGACGTCTGCGAGACATGACACACTAACGCAGACATTTCCCAAGGCCCCAACGGTCCCCTTCCCCAGGAGATTCTCGACATGCACCCGACCGCGCCCCTGATCAAGCGCAACGGCGAGGTCGACGCGTGGGACAACTCGGACTTCCGCGATGCCGTCCGCGCCGCCAACAAGTCGCAGATCATCCTCGCCGGCATCACCACGGACGTCTGCACCACCTTCCTCGCCCTCTCCCTCCGCGCCGAGGGCTACTCCGTCTGGGCCAACGTCGAGGCCTCGGGCACCACGACCGAGCTCATCCGCGACGTCTCCAACGACCGCATGGCCGCCGCCGGCGTCCAGGTCGTCTCCCTCTTCTCCATCTCCCTTGACCTCATGCGCGACTGGCGCAACACCCCCGGCGCCCTCGAGCTCTTCTCCTGGCTCGACGAGTACTACCCCGCCTACGGCTACCTCGCCCGCGGCCACCGCGCCGCCGTCACCAACGGCACCGTCAGCCCGGGCCAGGAGACCCTGCCTCTGTAAAGCGTCGCGAAAAAAACAGCGGCTTGGAAGACAATGGGAGGATGGTATGATTCCCGGATAAGAGAAGAACATTGGAATATAGAACACAAAAGAGCGTGGGGGGAAGGGATGGGGGGTTCGGAAACGCTCGGCAAAGACTTGTTTTGTTTGCACTTCCTCTTTCTAGTCTCTCCTTCACGAGCCCTCGCGGCTATTCTTAGAGATTTTGCATTCGTCGGATGGCTTTGTTTCGCAACACTCAAAAGCATACATAATGGACGATCTTGACCTTACTTTTTTTTCTTTTTCTTGCTTGCCAATGTCTTGAAAGTTTGCGTCCTGAGCTGTGCGAACCGCCAATAAACCGAAGCCGTCCGGGCCGACCAGCACGCTGTCGCATGCTTCCGGCGCATCTGGGGAGTATGGGGGGTTATTCTGGTCGTAGCATCTTCCGGCCCGTTCGCGGATCGCCGCACTCAGCCAGGTCCTACGGCCCTGAGTATCCCAAATAGGCAAGTCGTGGGTTCCCGGCTCCGGCACACGGACCAACGCGGAGTCCGTCCCCACCGTCGGACCGGATGGGGACTTGACGTCCGCCACATCGGACAGCACGCGGCGGCCGACCGTCAGCCCCGCCGCCAGCCCTGCTATTATTCCAGGCTGTGAGCGGTGGCGGGGCCCGCGGCAAATGCGAGTTTGACAACTGCCGCGCGTGCCGGGGGAGGGTTCCGGGACGGCTTAGAGAGGGGAGGGGTGGGTGCTGGTGGTATCGTTTGCCGCGTGCGGGCTGATCCACCGCCTGGGTTCCGCGGCCTCAACGGATGGGACGACTTGGCGGCAGTGTGCACTCGATCGAGTTGGCCTTTATATGCGGCACTCTCCTGTAAGATTGGCGGCGTAGGTGGGCATACGAGGTCCGGATTCCAGTGAGTCTGGGCGCGGCCGCCGCGCATGCCCGGGAGAGCGCCATCCGTATTAAACCTACAGCACGCCCAGATCCGTTTGGGCTTCGCGAGAGGATATCAGACGCCGACGGTTGCTTGCCGTCCGACGTTTGGTATCTTTCCGTCGGCGGCATCCGAAAACAGGGAACCCGCATCTTGAGTGCAGCCCGACAGTCCTCTCGTAGAGACAGCTTGTACGAGGTCGACAAGTTTGAGTGTGGTCAGGGCGCCGGCTCCTATCATCAACGGCAGCCAAGCACGTCACTTCGTCGTACAAAGACAGAGAGAGCGCTCAAAGACCTGGGCGGTTTCCCCCCTGACGATCTGGCGTTTTCGATCAGAGACAGCGCAGTGGTGCATCACCCACTCGTCGTCCGCGACCAGGGGGTTCATTGTTGCAAAGGAGGTCCAGAGCCCTCCGCAAGGTTGGGAATGGAGCTGTCTGGACCATGTTTTGCTTTTCTGAGACTGCGGGTTCTCATGCCCTGGCGGATGTGTGTAGTGAGACTTGATGCGAACACTATCCATTCCTACCCTGCCCATCGCCAAGGCAGAGTCATAAAACGAGATGGGGGATAAAGTAAATAAAACCATGTCTCGGAACATAAGCCCGTCATTTTTTATCACCATTCTTCTTCGTAAAATTATGTGACCATCACCAAGAGCGGTGAAGGATGGGAGGGGTGTGCGGCGGATGCAAGCTGCAGAGGGCCGATGGGCGGTGGCAGAACCTAAAAATGTGATCTGGCAGAGCAAGGGGGAAGGAAAGGGGGGGGAGTGTCATCCAAAAGGTGACGGTTTCAGCCTTCTCGTTTGCTTTTGCCATTCTGCTGGGCGTTTGATTTGTTTTTTTGCTGCTTGCTTGATTGCTTATTCTTCTGCTGCTCGGGATGCAAGCTGCACGAACGATCGCCGGGCGAGTCGGGGCGAGACATCCGGCCCCTCGACCCCCGGTACCCCCCCTGTCATCATCAGCCCCGGGTTGGCACACACACCACCTTATTTCGGGCCTCGCATTTTTGAGGTCTGCGTACCGCACGTAAGGGAAATCACCCAGCTAACGCCTGCAGCCTGCGCGGAGGGCCGGAATGGCGGTAGAGGGGGGATGGAGGGGGAGTGTGCATGCGCGGACATCGTCAAGGGGGGCGGAGAGGGGATGGATGATAGCGCTGAAGGCGGCCCGCTGTCGGGCTTGATGCAGCAGCGGTTGGCTGCCGTGAGGGCCACGGCGCATATCGCGAAAAACACAAGAAAACAATACGGATACCTTGTCGCAAAAGAAAAAATCGCGGTGTGCCCTGTCCTGCCCTGCCCACTGGCCTTTCGTCAAACAGGTGAGTCACAAACCGGTCGCGAGATGGGGGACCACCACGGGATGGATGCGACGGCACCGCCAAAGCAGGTGATGGGAAACACCATCGCAACCAAACGGACAAGCTTTCGCGATGCGCCGGACGGCGATTGGAGCGCAGCCTCCCCCCCCTTTTCTCTTTTGTACTGGAGAGGATGGGCTTCACACGCGCCCTCTAATCGCCAATAAGGCCCCGAGCGCCGGCCATGAGACGCGGTCACTCAGGTCGAGTGCGTTGCACCGCCGTTCCCCCAATCATCGACTGTGATGAGTGTGTGACGGGAGCCGTCCGGCATCGGGAGGGGGGGTCCTTCGTGTCGCAACCACAGGACACAGGACGTGTAAGTCATCCGCACTTCGGCCGTGGGGGGAGAAGGGGGGGTCGGGAGGGGGCGGATGATTGCGAATCACGGCGAGGCCATTTGGCTTACTGCTCACTGCTACCGATTACGAAGACGGAATATGGTGGTTGCGAGAGGTGGATGGAGATTGGGGGGCGCCGGCTGTTGAGGATGCGGCATCCCAACGAGACACCGAGGGTGTGGTGTGTGCATGCGTGCGCGATGTCTTCACTGCTCAGATTGGGGGCCCCCCGAGGTGCTTGGTATGGCGGCGGCTTGAGGTAGCTGACGATACCAGGCGTGAGGTGTAAGACGGCGGTAACGAAAAGAGGGGCTGGGTGTTGTCTTCTTTCGTCCTGTTGTCTGGCCGGCTCCGGTTTGGAATGCACGAAGCCATCGTGGCATCGCGCATTCTTCGACGGAGGAGGGGTCTCGACACCGCTATTACAGCGATTTCTGCTGCGTGGCAGAGCCTGGTGGTGAGCTGCAAGATGCGGTCGCGGCCGGCACCCAGACCCAGGCCCAGGCCGTGGGTATCTTTGGCGATCGACCGACAAAAATGACTACTTGTTCGCCGGGAGATTCCCCGAGTCTGCCCAGGCGGGGGGGGAGGGAGGCCAGAAGCGTCCAGCCGCCGTCCCCCCGGTCACTTGTCAGTTGTCACTTATCTCCCCGTGTGTACATCGTATGTGTGCTGTTTGTTTCTTTTCCCTTCCTGCCCGACCGATTTTGCTGAGATCCCTCTCCTCTCTTCACCCCCTTGCGATGCAGGGCCCCTCTGGGGGGGCGCCTAGATATGCAATGCCGACTCTAACGGGTGTTAGGAGTGTGGGTTTGCCATAAGGCGGTGACGATGATGTAGTTGAGGTGGCCGTTGGAGAAGAAACAATCAGGTCGCGAGGGGTGTGCGGGAATGTTTTTTTCAAAAGCAAACTGACAAGATCTCTCAAAAACAGGGAACGTTCAAGCAACAAGTAACAAGCAACAAGCTGAAACCATGCAGCAGTGCCAGCAAGCAAGTAACGAACGCCAGCAAGGCGACGATACCGTCCGGTTGCTTGCTTGCTTGCAGACCGCCTTCTCAGCTAATGAGAAACAACCCCCCACGCCCCTCGTTCGGCGTTTTTCCACACAGCGCAGAAACAACCCCCCGCCGCTCTTTCTCTCCCTTCCCAGACGGCGCGAATAGAGCGGGCTTGAAGCGCAGCTAGTGGACTCATCACCTCCGGGAGGCGCTCGCCGGACGAGCTCTGGTTTGGACTCCGGGGGATGCCGGGGGGTGGGCTCGTTAGATAGACGTTCCTCCTCCCCTTCCTCCCAGATATTCAAAAATAACGTGATGGCGTCGCGCTTGCGGACTGAGAGCACGGGTGGGATCTGAGCAAGAGGCGTTCCTGGGGCGGAGGGAGCGGCGCCGGCTGTGGCCTCGCTGTTTGAAGAATCAGGTGTGGTGCCGCCATCACCAACGCTGCGAGAGTCGAAAATAGCACTGCCAGCAGGATGACAGCATACGAGAATGTTCGTTCGTGATGGAGTGAGCCGTACAGATACGAACGCTGATGAGATAAGCCCGTCCAGCCCGTAAGGATACTGGGCGCCGGTAAACCCCACGCACGCCCCCTCCTTCTCTCTACTTTACATTCGGTAAAATAAAGCAGTATCTTATCTAGGAATGGGCCGAGCTGGCGATAAGAGTGAAAGACGGCGCTAACGGCGGACAGAAGCTGGCTCACCGACCACATAGCCAATCCGTTTGGGAATCGCCTGCCGTTTCAGGCAATCAGGACCCCAACGCCCACGTTTTCCCCCTCCAGGATCCGCAATACGGTCTATCGGGGGTGTCGCACGTCCAGCGAGTCCAGTCTCGCATCTTTTCGCCGGTTGGATGGAGAAACGGCTCTCCGTTAACTTTCCACCTTTACCTGTCCACCCTTGGCAGCTCCCCCCGTGTGTGCGAGACTGCGGACGAACCGTTCCCGTCCAATCGTCCACCCACGCACGAGTCCTGGGTCATCACTCTGGTGAATGTTCTGGGGGGACAGTCACCCATGGTTCCCAGTCTTCCAGTTTCGTGCAAAACGCCCGAACGGAAACCCCCCCTCCCCCCCTCCGACACTGATCGGACGGCAGACGGGTCTCCGGATCGTGGCCCAAACGATGCGTGCAACCGATATTGCTGACGAGGAAACGTCAACTGTTTGCTGCCCGGCAAGCCTTGCCGTTGCCCGCGCTTGCTTATGGGGCTTCGTTGGCTTTTGTTGGCTTGCGGGGAGGGGGGGTTCAGTTGCGGTCAAGAAGCAAAGAGCTGAACCACGATCGGTTTGGTTGCACGGCAGCTTGCAGAGACTTCTCCCGTCGAGGTTTCACGGTTCCTGACCCGGCCAACAGGAAAAAGAAGAAGCGAAGGCTGACGCTACTCAACGTGGCTTGAACGCCTCGCGGTTTCAACACGGCCACCACCCGCGGGCTCGCGCGCGTCCCGTTTTTACCCCAGGTTTTCTCTTCCGTCCCAGATGGACCGACTCAACCAAGCCTACCACCGTTGGTTGTTTTTTTTGTTGCGGTGATTGACCTTAGTCAGTAGGACGGAAAAAGAACGGGGCCAGTGCTTCAGGATGACGGCAGACTGGCGCAGCGAAAGGAGGGAATCCGTGCGGGTGGCCAATTCGCGTGGCGCCCCAGTCTTGTCGACCTTGATTCTTTTTGGTCTGATCTTGATTCGGAGTGTGTTGCAAGTCTGCCGGCGGCGGAGTAAGGAGAAGAAAAGAAGGTTGTTTAACATTCTGGATGGGGCGTGTGTATACCGACATTTCTCGCAAGCACAGCTGCCATGTGGGTGATGTATTCCGAACCTTGGACGGGATGATGATATCCAGCAGCATTCGAGAAAAAGCTGAAGTCATGGCTGACGTCGGAGGGCGTGTTTGAACGACTCAGGGGACGACTGAGTCGTTCACGTCCCTGACGAAAGCAAAAAGAAGCTCGATAAGAAAGGTAAAATAAAATAAAAGACCCTGGAATGGATAGTGATTTTCACAAGCTTTTCCCTCTGTTGAACTCGGGGCGGGGCGGGAGGGGGTCTGGGGAAGCGCTTGAGCATGCCCTTTCAGACGACGAGACCGTCGCTCGCCGCCTCTTCCAAGGCGGTTCAGGTCGGGTTGTGTGTCTGTGATGACGGGTGAGCCACGCGGGCTTGACTCATGAGCCACCGAGCGTCGAACCGGGGAAAAAGGACCGGAGAGGGGTGGATGGGTGTGCGGTTGTGGTCGAGCGTCGGCCATGCTCCGACCTCGAAGTTCGGGGTTTATCTCCCACGACTCAGTCCTGCCAGTTTACCGAAACGACACCGAGACGAGGATTACGCGGTAACGCGTTCGCCTTCTTTCTCTCTCTCTCTCCCTCTCTCTCTCTCCCACACACACACACACACACCAACAAACCATACGAAGTAGCGGCCACACACACACACAGAAGGCTGGGGGTGGGGATCCCCAGGGCGGAGAAATAGCACTAGAAGGAAAGAATTTTCAAAAGAATTTTTTTCCTCACCTTTAGACGAAGACCATCACATCAGGAGTGGGTCACGAATCGTCATTTGCGCCGGCAACCATGAACCGTGATGCCGAGGAAGAGCCTAGTTTACTTGCCCACGAAGACCAGACGGGAGGGGAAGTCTCGGTCCGGTCTGGTCGACGGAGGGGGAGGAGGTCCAGAAGGAGACAGACAAAAAAGCACCGAGGTTAGAGAAGTGTGCTGGATCTGGACGCGGGCGGATGGTTCCCAAAACACGTTCCAAAAGTCACAATCTGTTCCGTATGTGAAAAAGGCCCGTTAGAGATGAGCCTCCGCCTCTTTTCCCTCCTTCCGCATTCTCCCATTCCCGGGTTCCCTTTTAAGCGGATAACCGGTAACGGGACTCCCTTCTTCCTTGTCATTGTCAAAGAGAGAAGCCAGAACAATCTCCCCCCCTGCCCTGCCCCCCCGTACTCTCCATATATTCTCTCCCAAATCCCAACGGTCCTTTAAGAGTCCCCGCCGGTTGATAACCCGTAGATCCAACGCCCATGTGGAACCGGCAGCAGAGTTTTTACCCAAGAGAGGAGCTCCCACGGCACCAGCAGCTCCAGGGGGCTCCACGAGGGCCCGCAAACGTGGACGGAAGGGGAAAGTGAGCAAAACCTGGAAAAGGTCTAGAGCGTGTCTGCCCCTCCATCACCCCCGGGAGCGATCGTCCCGTCATTCGGCGGTGGAGGAAGAGGGAGCAGGGAGTTTGACAAGTTGAGATCCGCCGGGTGCATCCCCGTTTCAAAAATGCCAACCGACCCAAATCTCCCATGGCTGCTTTGCCCAAGCAAGGCCCATTTTACCCAAGAGTCAGGGAGAACAAGGGGAGGGGGGTGTACAGTACACGCAATGCAGGACGAGGGCCCTCATCCCGTCAACGAGGTCCAGGCGCCGGGGCTTCCTCCCGGCGCTGGGGTCCCTACCACCTTGCCATGCCTTGGTTGGGCCCAAGAACCCAAATGGCGGGGGGGGAGAAGGGGACAATTAACCGTCCAGGCCCTTCTCTGCAGCAGCGTCGGTCTCTGACCGCTTTGAGTCTTTACAGACAGCCGTCAAGGTTCCCCTTCCCCGTCTCGCCGCTTTAGGGACCCAGCAGTACCGCGCTGCCACCTCCCTTTGCGGGACCGCGCCGTGCACAATTCCGCCCTGGGTCCCTAATGCGGCAACACACACCATGAAGCGTCTGGTGATCCAACGGCGGGAACCCCGGTTTTAAACGGATCTCATCCGTTTAACCTCACAAGGATCTCGTCCAGTCGTAAACTCTGCAGACACTCACTCACCCTCAACACCCCCGCGATAAGCTGAGATTATGTGCATGCGGGTAGATACGATGTAGAGAAGAGGTGACTTGACTTATCGCCCTGGCTTTCGTCATCCCCCATCCCCGCGTCCCGTTCTCTCCCGCGGTCGTGCAGGGCAGCCCTATCACAAATCTTGGAAGCAGAAGTAATGCGGTGTAAGCTGTGTCATTGAGGTGGTTCCGAATTGGAAGGGGGGGAGAACGCATCTGTCATGTCCGGTTTCGCTTCGCGCGAGGAGGGGGGGGTGTCGGTGTTGGATGTTATCGTTGTTGCTATTACAGAGGAGAAGAGAAAGTCCGAGACTTCGCCCTTCGGCATCTTTGTGCGGCGCTCTTTAGACATACCGAGATGAAGAGACGTGGATGGCGGAATGGGGGCAAAAAATAAAATGTTGGATATTTGATCAACAAAATCTTAATCAAGGTAATCTTGCCTGTCTTGGTCAGGATGCGCTGGATCTCCGGGCCGACTCTCTAGACATGTCCGAGACCGTAAGTGCATGACGGCAGGAAGCTTGGTAGATCCCCCAGGTTGTGGCTGATGCCGTTGAATCTCTCGCTCCTCTCTCTCTCCATCCCCCCGGGGATCTTCCCAAGTCCCTCCTCTAAAGATCCCCCCAACCAACGCCACAATCTCGATTCCATCTCGAGGGCGAATCTCGAGGTCACGTCGCGTGACGCTTGCGAGATGGCGGGTGACGCGACGACCAGCAGAGCGCTGAGGTGGGCGCGAGTGACCAGAGGAAGCGCCGTTCGGCTCCGTCGCATCACGATTACGAATAAACCCCATCCCGAGGCAGCAGCATGTTCATCCTCAGAGTCAGGGTGTCCAATCCCCGAGGCAGTTCGTTTCTCCTCCCACCACCGCGCGCGTCCGGATCCGAGTCCGAAATATCCCGTCTTCTCCGGGCTTGGGAGCCTCGCGTCTCCGCATTACCATCAACCGTCGTCAGCAAGAGATGGCGCGTAGCCAATGACCATCCGAGCAAGACTCCCCATATCACTCCCCAGACTCGTCCCGTACCCTCGGCAGGTATCACGATTGAGCACCTCCCCCTCTGCCGGAGCTCAAAGAAAGTGCCGAAAGGATGGGAGAGCGAACAAACAAGTATTCGAACACGACAACAAAGCCATGGCGTATGTAAGTCCCAAGACCAAAGACGAGGCCCTTCCCGAGAGCATGTGGATGGCCCAGAACCCCCCCGGATCTCCGATCCACCCCGATCCATGGGATATAGGCCCCTCGTCAACAAGACAACAAAGAGGAGGCTTCTTGGCCCAGTGGCGCACCCGACGGTATCCCACCAGCCAACGCAAACGGCCTTGAAGTTCGGACCGGCAGCCTCGACCGAGGCTCGCCTTGTGCATTCATCCCCCCTTTTTGCAGCATGAGCAAATACGGTAATAACCCTTCCTCGCTCCCCCATCCATCCCGATCCAGAAGGGCCCGATAAACAGAGCCTCGCGCGAGATCGCAAACCCGAGAGGCCCAAGGGCCGAAACCCAAGAATAGAGACGACTTTTGGGTCCTCGTGTGGCTGAACGGACGGTGCGGTGGTTGAGGGGGAGAGAGAGGGGAGACTCGTAATGCGTACGTCTAGAGCGCGGAAAGTGAGGCTGTGTCCTTCAGACGGGAGCGCCGGCATAACTGGCCAAATATGGACGCGTCGCTAATACGGGCTTTGGTGGAGGGCTTCTGGGTTCTCTGGCCGTAGAAGTGCCGGTGGATGGGTTCCAGGCCAGCTGAATGGCGGGGGGAGGAAAGGAGGGAGTCAGTCAGTTAGCCAGCCCTCCGACCGTTCCCGACCGTTTCTTAAGCCCTCTCGCAAAACGCTTCCCCCTAAACTCTCGGTGCCCAGTTGTGTGTGTCTAGCTAGCCCCAAGCCAACAACACACAAACACACACAACACACAACACACACAACATAGATGACGACATCGGAACAACAGCGCGCGGCTCTACAGGGTAAACCCTCCAGCCCGGATTCTTTGGCGTGCGCGGTTCTGGGCCGGTAGCTGACCCAGCTTTTCTTATTTCTTCCCTCCCCCCTTTTACTGGTATTTTTCTTGTTTTGGCATCAGGTTGGTGGTGGTGTCGGCAACTCAGCTCACCTCAGCAACCACACTGAACCAGAGAACCTCCGTTTGCCGACGGGTGCATCGGGTGCAACCGCCACCTGAACATGTGCTGAAGCTCCAGCGCACCCGCGATGACTCCCACACTTGTGACGCTTCCGAAGCAGGAATGTGAGGCCAGATCATCGAGTCATCCTCATGCACATCACGGAAGCAAAACCTCGGAACCATGTGAGTATGAAAGTGTATGTGTGTGTGTGTGAAGAAAGAATCAAATATTGTTGTCGCTCAGTGGCGAAGGGTATCTCGTACTAAATACTAAACTAAATTGCAAAGAGCCCACGATCGAGTGAGGCTGATGCTGCTGATCCCCGTCCATGCTTTGGAACCCCGATAAAATGCGGATGCAAATGTGCTGTGTATGCCATGATGTTTCCCCCTAATCCTCCAGTCCCTATCCTCCCAAGAGTCGATCCGTTGATCGATCCAGTTCCAATCAAACCCAGACAAAACAAAAACTCCATGCGACAAAAATAGTTTGCGTAACCTCGGGCGGCCATTGCAAGGGGGTATCAACATGAAGAAAACAGAGACGAAAAGCAAATAACAATAGGCGGGCATGCACAGCATGTGAAATGCCGATAAGCCTATGCCGAGTCCCATGAGTCCACGGATCCAGGCTGTGGTTGCACCTGTTCCTCTCACCTGCCACACCGGCTTTCCATTAGCCGGGTGACTCTTCCCTCGGTAGGTGGCCGACACCGCTGGGCTTGTGCGAGTGTGGCTGAGACGCGCTGCTGCGGGCTCCCCCACGATCGGCTGTGGAGGTGTCTCCCCCCCACACGCCGGTGAGAGGTCCTCTGCGCCGTCGTATTCGAGACCGAGGCCACGACGAGTGGCCAAGGAGCGTCGTGCTTGGAAGACCAAAGGCCTGGAAGGAGTCGCAGGCGATGTTGGTGGCCTTCGCCGGCAACAAAGGTGTAAGTTAAGTGCCGTAATTACTGATTAAGGTTTGTCGAGACGAGGTGTGAGAGAGCTAGGATGATGCTCTCCGGAATGGTGCCCTCCCTCGTCCGAACGAGTGCTGGTAGGCGTGGCTTGGCGCCACCGCCGATGTAGTAGAGAGCTGCTGCTGTGAAAGGTGTCTCTCACTCGGCGATGGGAGTCATGGCAGCCTGCTTGTTCTTGGGGCTCTTCTTGGAGCTGCCGCGACGCTGCGACTTCTTCTGCTGAAGGGCGGCCTGGCGGCGGCGTTCCTTCTCGAGCATGACACAGCGGAGGGCCTCGCGCTGCATGGCCATGCGCTCGCGCTCCATGTCGAGAAGCTCGGCCTCGGTGATCTGGGGCGAGCGGGAGTTGGGCGAGGAGAAGCTGCCGGAGCTGGCGACGCTGTGGGAGTCGTCCTCAAAGTCCTGGGGGAAGAGGTCCTCGTCGGAAAGGTACGAGGTGGCCCGGGGCTCGCCGTCAAAGTCGGCGAGGGTATCGCGGCGCGGCCAGGAAGGGAAGGCGCACGACCGGTCGTGGGCGAGCAAGTTGCTGGGGGCGATATCGATGGGGGCAGTCATGGAGACGGCGCCCATGGAGCTGTATGAACCGTATGAGCCGTACATGGCTGCGATGTGTTGTATGTGTGTGAGAATATGGTGAGAGGGTTTGTAAGAGCGCGATGTAGAGGTCTTGTTCGTATTAGACTCTTTTCTTGGTTGTGGGTTGTGGATATTGTTGATCTCGGGTTGGACTGTGAGTGTGGGAAGGAGGTGGACACGGGAGACTTATAAGTCGAAGGGGCGCGTTCTCCCTTCCTCTGGATTTTTGGGAAGAGGGGGGCGTGTTGGGGGTGTGTTGGAATAGGGGGTGCGGTGACTGGGGGTGTGAAAGGAGGGTGTAGGGGGGCCAGCCAGGAGCCTGGAAGTCGTGGGTGCAAGGTTGGGCAGAGCAACGTTCCGAGGAATTTCGGAGAGTGGGCCTGGCCTGGGAGTCTGGGACTTTGCAAGCCTAAAAATTGGGGGCAACAGCCAGCGTTCCCGGGTTCCCGAGGGGGTGGGAAAACAAGGCAAGGGAGGCGGTGACGGAGGGAGTAAGAGTCAGTCAGTCGCTGATAGCGCAGGGGGGGAGGGGGGGCGTGTGGCACTGTAATAACAGAGTGTGTTGGGCGGAAAGCGGTTGCAATTGTCAGTTAACGGAGAGGGGGGGCGTGCAACAGGTGAAAATGGACAAATGTCGGCGACAGGGCTGGCGGTCGCGCGGGAGGAAGACCGTATTCCTGATCCTTGGGTCCGTCTGGGAAATGGACCGCAGGCCTGGGCTTTTGGCCGGTGACTATTCTCGACGTGGCGTTGCCGAGGAGCTGGAAGAGCCTGTCAGACAGCAAGCAGTTGTGTAGCGAAATCCTGCTTTCCTCGGTGATGATGTGTGTTGTGTGTGATATGAGTGATGTGAGCGAGTGTATGTGTAGAGTGTGTGTCGTGTGTACGGAACATGCACCCGAGTAAGTTGGCCTGTTGCTGGTGGTGGTGTGTGTAAGTGTGTGTGTGTGTGTGATGATTTTGTCTTTCTGGTGCTGATGACGATATCACTGCCGCTATCGCTATCTTGCAATGACGCTTGTTGTTGATCGCCTGCGATGGTTTGTTGTCGAAACACCACGATGACTCGGACAGGAGGGCGCAGGAGTCATGATATATACACGATAACTACCCTTTCGGTCTATAGTTCCTGTCGTCGGCGACGATGATGTGCTTCGTACAGGCAGTCTGTCCGGCAAGCAGGAGCAACATGATGGCGGCGCGAACAGAACAAATGGCGGCCAAGGAGTTTGTTCGAGTCGCAAGGCCGCGGGGAATGCGCCCATGGGGAAAAAGGAGGGACCGCGAACGGGCCTGGCGCCGTGTGCGGTGCGGACTGCAACTTTGGGGCCAAAACGGAGAGCCCTTTGATGTCTTGCGATGCACACTGGCGAGGTACGCAAGGGAGACTGCATTCCAGGGCCTCCGATTGCCCATTGCGAGTCTGACATGTTGACTCTACTCTCCATTCTGCCTTCTCCCGTCCGTGTCCATGTCTCGCCGACTTGGTCAATGATGGGTGATTGACAATCGTCGGCACCCTGGTCGGCGAGCCTGTATCGCTTGCCCACCCCCACGCGCGCATCGCAGTCTGCAAACACGGGGCTCGGCCCCCTACGCATGCGTGCAGCCGTAGGGGCTGGAAATCCTCTCTCTGTCTCTCGGAGGGAGATACTCAGACAAGGGCTTACATTTTAGGGTGGTGTCGGCGATGTTGATGGTGGTGTTGACAGCCATGTTTGTGTGCTGCAACTGTAAGAGAAGAGATACTTTGCGGGGGACAAACCAAGCACATCCGCAAGCCGCAAACCGCAAACCGCCGACGGGGAAGCAGCGGAAGCAACAACACCCGCAGCGACAGGCCGACAGCGCGGCAGCCACCAAAAAAGCAAAAAAAAAAAGCCTGCCTGTGTCACTGAGAAGACGGGGAAAAGAATGAGCGGTGTTTGACCGCCTTGGCCAGATGGGTTGCAACTTGCCCAGAGGGGAAGGGCGTGTCGGGATTCATTGGCTGGGAGGACAGGGCAAGACGGACAGCGGAGAAGAGACAAGGCTTAGATGTATCTCGGCACACATTGTCCGCACGAAGGATACATCATCCTCTCGCATCCGCGGACGCGACAGAGTTCACCCGAAAGCTGGCTGGCTCTCAGGCCCTTCAGGCGGTACGGGTGCACTAAGGGAGTTCAACCAGCAGCAGATGCAAGGCCCGACAGCGGCATGAGTGCTGTGTGCTCGAGGGGATGGGATGGGGTGGGGTGGTTTGTGATCGCCCTTGGTTTGCTACCGTCTGGCCCTGGACCGTTTAACTGTTCATCAACTGTTCTGGGCCTTGAGCCCCTCCCCGCGGAAGGAAATCTGGGCTGCCCCGGCCCTCGGGCCAGCCAGAGAGCAGCCGACTTGCAAGGGAGAACAGAAGAAACACTCCCTCTTATCACGAACAATAACGAAGGTTGGGCTCGGTGCGCTCGGTGCTTCTACGTCCAGACTTTTTTTTTCCACCCCTCCACGAAGCTTTCTTCTCGCTATTGAATTTCCCCGTGTCGGACGGACTGACTGACACGCGCTGTCGATTTCACCAGTCATTGGGCAGCCTGCATCACCAATCTCTCGCTGAATCTCTGCAACTCTGTTGTGCCCGAGACCACAACAGCCTATCGCATCTACCTGATCCTCATATTGACCTTTGGCGACGGTATCGATTAGCCATCTTACACGTACACACACGCCCCCCTCATCTCGCCTCGTCCTCATTCTTCTCCTCCGCAACCCAGCGTCAAACACCCTCATTCCTGTGGCATTCTGTGTTTGTCCCCCCCTCTGCCTTTGGGGGCGGCCAAGTGCGCGATGGACGACGATCAAAAGCTGCGTTCGGGGAACCACAGTAGGCGCACGCCGCACACCGCGCACTTACAGCGCCTCACCGCCGCCTGGGCCCCTTCCTCCCCGCATATGCCCGCCGGCGATTGATGGGGTGGAGGGACTTGGGAAGAAGGAAAGGCGCCTGTAGTGGTGTTGTTCCTGATCCAGCCGAATGACAACATGTCGCCCTATGGCTTTGCATGCGCCCCGGGTTGAGGCGCCGTACACTGTACCACCAACACGAAGCAAGCCACTCGGCTCCGATTGTCAATCAATTGTCGCCGGCCAAAAAATAAGGGAGAGAAAGGGAAAACGGTACGTATCTACCTACAGGTAGCGCTCTGTAGACCGACCTGCCAGCAAATCTGCCGTGGCTGCATCCAGCACTTACAATCACCCGCACACACTTACACCGTCCGTCCCTCCCTGGCATCCCATTGCATCCATCCGCTTGCCATCCCGCTCCAGTCACGATCGAGAACGGCCAAATGGACGAAAACCCTCCTCTTGGTTTTCTTTTCTCTTCCCGTCTCCTTGCGGAGTTTGCAATCTACCAAAGGGGGACAAAAGCAAACAAGGGCGGCCGGCACAGAAACGGCCATTTCCGCGCCCCCGGGCTGGCCCAGGGCCGTTGTCTCTCCATGTCTCGGCTCCCTTTCCTTCTTCCCCCTTGTGAGTTGCTGGCCCTCTCGACAACCCTGGCAACCCTCGAGGGCACTCTACCCCATCCAATCCACTGGACCGGTTCAGATCCCCTGTCTCACGAGAATCGCCAAAAAAGTAAAGTAAGAATCTTTACTTTTTTATTTCCCCCCGTCATTTCAGATTCCTAACCCTGACGACCTCAATTTCCGTCCCTGTCCCTGTCCGTCCTCGGCCTCCTTTGTCGCGACGGGGGACGGGCGGCCGGGGTGGCTACGGCTCGTCGACCCCAGCTTCGTGCCCAGCCTCCCCCCGTCCGCCCTGGTCCCCGGCGCAGCTCATCTTAATCACGAAGCCCAAGCCGTCCCAGGTGCCCGGAGTGAGGTCGGGCAGGGTGAGGCGAGAGGAGGCATGGATCCTGTTCATTTGCGCCGCTTGTTCTTTCTTCCACTCGGGGGTCGGGGGGTTGACGATCTATCTTGAGCTCAAGACACGATATGCTCCATACATCATACAGGTTGGCAGAGTTACAAGAGTCAAGACGTATCATCGTCCCATTCAGTTACACCCAAAGTGACAAGTCTAAAAGAGCTCCCCCCGGTCATCCGGCCGGCAACCAACAACCAACAGGCACAATCCAGTTAAGTGTACCAGGAACTGCGCCCAACACCAACAACACCCCTCCCGGTCAAGGTTCTTGAATGGGATGATTCAGAGTAATCCCCTCGTGGGAATGCGACTGGTTTGGATGGTTAGCCCCCTGGTGTAACAATCCGACGAGTCTGTCTTCACTCACACAACATACACACACACACACACACACATACTGTTACCGGATGGGCTTTCCGTTGGATGTCCGAAATTCCTCCATTCCTGCCAGTGCAACCAACGAATTCAGTAACACCAACACCACCACCGCCGACAGACACCGACAACGACACCGACACCGAACATGCCAACATGCCAACAAGCCAAGCAAACCTCCCGAGCCAACACGCAACCGCACCCAAACGGAGATGCGACGACGAAACCAACTTACGAATACACCCGTTCCTTGGATGAGGTGGACGGGAGGGTGGAAGCCTCGCTTTCCGGCTTTGCTTTCCGGCTTTGCTTCCCACTGACGGCTGTTGCTGACTAGCCACGCTGCTCCCCCAACATCCAATGTATCCGAACCGTCGATCTGACACCTGAGACGTCTAATACCAACTCCCCTTCCAGCGACACAATGCAACTCAAACACGGAATATTATTACACATGCACTCAACTCACTTGCTCCATCACACACCACCACACACCGTGGAAGCGGTGGCCGGCGCATATAGGCAGTCCGCCCTGTTCCTTGCGCCGTCAAGCATGCTTATAGACTTACTGTAACCTGCCGCCGACACTATACGAACCAATATCCGTACTCGCCGGGCACCGAGGGAGTTGACACGCAACGGCGACATTCCATTCGTGCTTTTACTGCCCTGCCTGGCCAGTCGTAGTACCGTGTCGCAAGTATTACGGCCGTGCTGACTGGATTGGACTGGGCTGGCCTTCTCAGCGCGCCATCGCCCTGCGCCCGACCCCGCGGCCTTGACTTCCCCGGCCTCTGACTCAGACTGGGGGTGGCGCACACGGATCCCATTCACATTGACCCTACGGATATGTCCTACGCTACTTACATCGCTGTATGGTTTCCCCGGATCATCCTGGCTGAGGGCGTGTGAATGCTAGCCTCGGACGGGAACGGTCAATCAGCCCTTTGTCTGACGGTTGAATGCTCGGAGCAACAGGGTTGACGAGGAGGAAAGAAAGCCGTTACGTTCCGTTGGGCGCACACATAGTCATAGTACGAAGTGTAAGCGGGTTGGTTTGTCCTCCTTCGCATCCTCGCAACTCACGTCCGTCCGTCCGTTGTACAAAGGAGCAGGAATGGCGACTTGGGATTGGATCGCGAACGCGGTTCTACGACGCCGGGCTGAAGCCCCGACGCCGCCCCCTTCTTCCTTTCCCCGCGTAAAAAGAAGTCACCGTTTGCGTCGTAGGCCACAACAGCATGAACGAAAAGCCGGGGGATCGAACAGATGCCCGTGTCGCTCTTTTTTCTGGTTCAATGAGATCGCATAGACGGCTCCCCGCAACATGATTGGGCCCCCCCGCACATCAACGGCAGAGTCTCGTCCCGGGTCGATTCGCGCCCACCTAGGGAGATCTACAAGTAAGCTCGAGCTTCCGTTCTGGGCCTTCCTCCCCTTCCAGCCCAAGCCAGTCAAATCAGTTAAAGTAGCGAGGACGCAGACACGCAAGGGAGAGAGGCTTCATGAGTCGAGGCACAACAGCCGCGCAAGCCTCTTGAGAGCTTGGGCGCGAGGGAGGAGGAGGGGGGGGGGGGGGGGGGGGGACCAAAGACCCTCCATCCATCGGAAGCTGGTGAGGGTCTGTGTATCTGTCTGTCTATCGGCTGTGGCCCGTGGGAGCTTTGGAAGCTTGGGAGCTTTTGACTTGGGTTTTGGTCGGTCGATTAGGGTAGTAGGCAAGCAACATTCCCCATTCTTGGGTCACCGACTTACTCATGACTCTTTGTCGTCCGATATCTCGGGGCGTGGGAGTTGAGACTGAAACAAGCTTGACGACGAATGCCACGACGGCACGTCAAATGCCCCGATGAGTGAAGTTGGGAGGGGGAGGGAGAGGAGGAGGAGGGCAGCCGGCTGCAGTCGAGTCGTATCCAGTCCGTGCCAACAACCGACCTTACTCGACGATCCCCTTATCCGTGAGCTTACAGCGGCAGGAATGTGAACACACAGATTGAGATAAAAAAGGCGAAGATCAGACTGAAACGGGTCGAGGAGGGGGAGGGGAGGGGGAGGGGGAAAGACCAGCCGTGCCTGACGCGGATATCGACACCGAACGCCACACACCGAGCAAGCACCGCTTTTTTTCCCGCTGTCGCTGTCGCCGTCGCCGCCGCCACCGCCGCCGTCGCCGCCTCCGCTTGCCACACTTCTTATATTTATGGCAAACCTGTGGCGGCTCAGGGTTCAAGAATAGGGAAGCCATCACCAGCAAGCGTCCGCCGGCCGCGAGACCCCGGCGTCGCATCTATTTGCGATCAAGCGGCCGAGCGCGCTGATACACACACATACACACACGCACATTCGTCCCCCCCGAAGAAAAAAAAAACATAGCCCCTTGGTGCACCGAGCGACCGGACGGCGGGATCGTGCCTGGCTGGCCAAGGGGGGGCGTGGTGAACCAGAAATTGGTGAGAAAGGGGGTCCGATCGCGACCTTCTAGAACGGCGCTAGACGTTTTATTCTGCTTGCTTCTTCTTCTTCTTTTGGCCAAGGGGGTGGTGGTGGTGTGTGAGGTGTGTCGGTTGTCGGTGCGTGTGCGTGCGTGCTTGTCTCTCCTCTGCTTGTCTCTGCCTCCTGCTTTTCCGCCGTGTGGATGTTTGGGTTTGTCAAACCCCCCCGTCCCCCGAAATTGCACCGGCGGACGGGTTGTGGGGCCCGGAAGGGGGTTACCGCGGGGCCAGGGGGGGCCTTCATCCGGTCTAGTGGCTGCCGCTCGCCTTCCTGCTTCATCTCCTGCTGGTTGCTGCTTTTTCGGCTCTTGCTTCGGTTGCTGCCGGACCAGCCACCCGGAGAGACGGAAAGGTTGAGGGAAGAGAGCCGGGTAAGGTTTTTTGTGCAGTGGAATGCACCAGGCGGAGTTGTGCACCCGGAAACGGTGGATGGTTTGAAACGGTCTTGGACGGACCCGTCTCGCACAGGACCACTAGAGATGGTTCAACGCTTGAGAATTGCATCTGCAGGGAAATATGGCCCGGAATGGTGATACCGCATGCGCTGGCAGTACCAGCCAGAAGTCGAGCCGCTACTGCTGATACTGCTGCTGCTGCTTCTGCATTCCTCTCTGTGATGGGCACTGTTGCGAACGTGTTTGATTGATGCTTACGAAACACCCGCAGAACGAGACGTTTGTGGGGTTTTGTGGAATGCCAGGGGAGAGGGATGTAGTCTTACAGCAGCATCGCGGTCTCTCCAGGTGCCGCCTGCCGCGTGGGAGATGCCGATCTGTTGTCCGGATGCTGTCAGATGTCTGGGCGATGGAATGGGACGTTTCGCTTTTTGCTTGCACCCGGGTACAATAGCCACAGCTGTGGTTGATCTGGCTGGAAATCGGACGGCGTGCTGACTTATTCATGCCATCGCTTGCTTTGGAGCAGGGTAGAGGTGTGTATCCTCGAGTGGTCCTTGGTCAAGCAATGAGGCTCTGTAGCTTGTGTCCACAGCCCCTGGCTTGGTACGGCCAAGTGCAGTCCTGGCAACCACGTGTAAACTATCTTCTCTGTATGGGTTTGCGAGATGTGTGTTCGTTCTACAAGCTCATGTTTCCACGACACCTTGTACGTTTCCGCCCGCCAAGCCATGTCGTCTGATACTTAGCACTCTGGATGTCTTGCCCAAACAGTGGTCGTCACTACTGGCTCCGTACCTGCTTCACTTGGAGGGTTCTTTCTTCCCAGGAAACACATAATCTCGCAAGTGTGAAACGAATCGATATGTCTTTGTGGTTGCATTTGGGTGTCTGGTAGTTTCAAGCTTTGCAGTAAACCATCGTGGGTGTCTGATCATGCTTAGGGGAGCGCTTTGAGTAATGAGATGGCCGTCTTGGGGATTGTGAATCTCATCGGCACAGTCGGCCGGAAGTGGGTGTAGTCGTGAAACCTTGAGGGATCTGGGTTGAACCCATATTGCGGAAAGGCTTTTACACGATCTTGGGTGGTCAGCAAGCAATTGAAAGATCTTGAGAATATAAGTCGGCGGTGATGAAGGATCCTCGTGTCGATGTCTTGCACCGGTTGCGGTTACCAACACCACGAGTTGCAATATCAGATGCGGCTGTGTCATTCATGCGGAGGGTATGCGAACGAGAAACAGTGTCTTGAACAATGCAGTTATCTCGATCTATCAAGACATGTACGAAGAAGCTGGGCGGCTGTTGATTCTCTGCCATAAACCTGAAAACGAAGCTCGAAACAGGACTTCTCGCCAACATCGCAATACTAGTTCCGTCTTCCATCTTCGTGGAGTCTCTGTCTTGAGACACTACTCCAGGGCCTTGGGGACAGGATGGCGAGGACGCTGTGTTGTACAGGCCTGGCATCTTGTCGCTTCCCACACAATTGATGTCCGTGAGAAGTGGCGATGCGTGTATGAGACCACTTCACTCTGGTAGGAACTCGCAATCTGTCTTCAGCTTGAACCTCATTTGCTATGCTGAGCATGCCCAAGTGCCACGAAATACCTCAAACACGAGCCTTATTCACAGCATCGTGTGATTCGTCGGCGGAGTGGGGGATGGGATCGTCTTCTGTGTGGGAATGGCAAGCGCAGGTGGACTTCGTCTGACTGCAAGGCTCTTGGATGCTCCACGCGGCTATTCCCTTCGAGGCAACAGAGGGTATCGCATCTCAGCACGAAGTAACATGCCAGGATCGACAGTATCCCTGCCCAACCCCTCTCTTGCTGACAGCCAAGAGCGACAACAGATCACACATGAAGAGGGGAATAATGGGCACAGAATCTCTTAAAGACGTGCCCGAGTCCTGAGTATGGGCATCGAGTCACCAACCCGCCGACCTCCCTCACTTGAAAACAAACTCATCTCAACCTTTGACACACCCGCAAGAATGCCCGAAAAGATCTACATCTCCCCCGAAACGGCGGAGGCCATCCGCCGCAAAATGTCCCAATACTGCCGCTTCGCTGACGGCCTCGAATGGGACCGCTTCGACACCATCATGCTGCCCACCCTCACCTTTGAGGCCATCGAGCCGGACGGCACCGTGCTCGTCCAAAACGGTGTTCCGTACCGCTGGGAGTCGCGCGAGGCCTGGGTTACGCACTTCAGCGAAAAGTTCAAGGTCCTGCAGACGATGCACCTCGTCGACCCGGGCGACCTCGAGCAGGTGGCCGAGGACGAGGTCAAGGCCGTGTTCGGGGTGATCTGGCACGCGGGCACGCGGGGCACCGAGGCCGGATTGCATTCGACGGGCGGGGGGCACTATTACGAGACGTGGAAGAAGGTTGACGGGGATTGGTACATGGCAAGTTGCTCGATGAAGAGGCTGTACTCGAAGGTCCAGGGGGTTTGATGGGGTTTTGAGTAGGCGAGACTGGCTGTACGGTTGAGGCTGAGCTTTTGAACGATGCTGTCTTGGATGTTTGCGGGTATTGGAATCCGAGAGTTGAGAGACTAGTTGCGGCAGTTGGCGGTGTTGATGGTATCGCTTGGGAAGTCATTCGAGATCGCAACTCGGCCGGTGAGACGGGAGCTTGGTCGCGGCGAAATGAGATCAACTTGACGGGATTCATCAGCAGAGAAACAACTAGCCCTACTCCCCGACAATCAGCATGTTGTATACTTTGCTCTGTGAAACAAACTGCTGTGGGATGCCAATTATTCATGTAGAACCCGGTCTCAAGCCATTTTGTCACAAGAGTATAAACGTCTTGCGGCATATTATTGAATGAACATCTTATTCAGAAGTGTGGATATCACCCTGCTGTGTGAATCGGTAGATTCGAAGATTGTGGGCTTTCAAATCGGGTTGAGTCTTGTGGATAGAAAGGTGAATTGCGAATTGCTTTAGTTGGCAAAGTTGCATACTATCTGCCGGCAGAAACATCATCAAGTATAAGCCAGCAACTTCCATGACAACCAAAGTATGTTTTCGATAGAGAAAAAAGCACGGCGCGGTGGCCTGCTTTTTCTGCGTGCTGAGAATCGCACCAGTCGTTCCTTCCACACGGCTCAAGTCATTGTGACCAAGAATAGCGACCAAGAAAGACACACAGAAACTGCTGCTACTTTACAAGACTGACTATATATGTATGGGTGGAGATCCGGGCATCCTGCAAGACACCCAACACTCATCAGGCATATATCCCTCTGTATTCAAAGAACTCCTTCCAAATGGGGTCGTCAATAAGCGTCTGAGCCAGATCTTTCTCATACATGACGACAATCTCCGGGCCCTCGTCCGACTCGGTCGAAGGGTCTCGCGAGGGGTATACGAGGACACCGTTGTTCGAGACGTGGCTCATCAAGTACCGGTACGTGGCAGGCTTCGCGAAGCCAAAGTCGGCCGAGACGATATCCGCGCTGCGATGGTCCGACTGCCCAATCGACATGGGCGGGCGCGAGTCGACGCGGGTGCTGAGGCTGGACTTTACGCGGATCTTCGCCACCATCTTCAGCGCCTCGTCGAGATTCTCCTGCGTGACGCTGTCCGTCATCTGGCGAACGTAGCGGGCCACCTTCCAGAACGGCCACTCCGATATCAACTCAGACACCGTGGGCTGCTGGACGGACGCCGTCGTAGACAGAGCGACGAACATGACGTTTTGCTGGATGCGCGCGGGCGGCTTCGGGCTGTGCATCCGCGGACGCATGTCGATTGCTTCGGACCAGATGAGCTTGGAGTCCGGCGCCGGCTTGAAGATTGGGGCCCGGAGGCGGGTTACGTGTCGCCAGACGAAGGCGGTGAAAGCGTCATAAGTCGAAACCCAGGTGCCGTCCTCGGGCTTCGCCAGCTCCTTCAGACGTGCGGCTTTGCTCTTTGGAAGGTGGAACAGATAGGAGGACGCGTCCATATGATCGGGATGTTTATCGGGTGCTGGGGGCCCTTCCACCTTCTCCTCCTCCGGGGGCTCTTCTTTGAGGAGCCGGGAGAGATCGCTGCAGGCCGGGTCCCATACGGGATAATAGGTCCCGTTGGCGAACGCGTAGCAGTTCTCGGCGAGCTGGTGGACAAAGCCGGCCCAGCCCATGACGTCGGCCGCATAATGGTGACTGTGGAGGCTGAAGACGAGACCACCACGAACAAAGTTCGCCTTGAAGGCCGAGGTGATGGGGCTTTGCTCCAACTCGACTTCGGGCTTCTCGCCGTAGGTCATGGGCTCAACGGCCCAGAGCCCGAGGTCACCCAGCGCGAGGGTGGTGTAATGGGCTCTCTCGATGTCGTCAAAGGACGGATACTTGTCTGCATCCTCGGGGTCGTCGAGCCACTGGACGACGAAGCGGACGGTGTCGTCCTTCTTCTTGGTGAAGGAGTAGCCGCCCCAGGGATCTTTCTCGATGCGTCCGTTCAAGTGTCGAGTTTGCGCGAGAGTCCTCTCGAGACCCGTCTTGAGGACCTCGACGGCTCTAGGCTTCGCGGAATCGTCGAGCCGGAAGAAGATGGCATAGTGATTATATGACAGAACCGTTAGATAGTCTAGAGTAGAGAGCCTGAATCTCTCCACTTCCGGATCGTTCTCCCATCCATATGGGCGAAGGTCGTAGACCTCTTCTCTAGGCATTGCTGTATTTGGTGAGGAGCAAGGTAAAGTGAGGGGAGAAACTGTTGCGATTCCCGACCTGTTGGAAGGCAACCTAGGACTTTAAAAGTGTCAAAAACCTGCAGGGGGGGCATGTAATCTCTCACATTTCGGTCTGTTGGATCGGTGCAAGTTGTGGTTGCTTGCACCAACAGTTTGAAGGTGCACGCAGAAAGACAGGGGTTAACGCGAATGTAGACCGGAGCATGTCCACATCGGGCTTTCGCCCCTCTCTAAAGGCAAAATGGGTTATGGAAGCACCCTTTCCTGATTGGAATCAAGCATCACAACCTTCTGGGGTATGAGTTGAATTGGCGGGTCGAAGAAGACATGCTAGTCTCCCTGTCTCAAGGTTATGTATGTGGTGTTACCGAAAGTTATCTTGAGCTTAACCGTTTGTCTTCAATATCATGAATCACAGTAGAATAACAAGACATGGTTTCAAGTCACGCTCGCTGATGATTATTTGGTTAGCCATCTGATCCAGAGCTTGTAACGATGCCTGTTTCTCTGCAACACCTACGCGTTACTTTTTGTTTTATGGCTGGCCGGGTTCGAGCACACCGACAGGAATGCACATGCATTGGGAGTAACTACTCAGGGTTTCGATTTCTGGAACCTAGGCAACTAACGTCTTGCCATTCCTTAGCTAACTTATAATAGAGAGTCAAGCCAAAGCCTCAAGCAAAGGTATTCGCAATGAAGGATTGTTGCCGACTCATTCATTGCCTTGTGAAAGGCGGCGACCCCAACTATCCGGTTGCCCCCCGAGTTTGATGAAGTTTTCAGGTGATAGACTATTTAAATTAGAGAAAGCATAAACAAGACGAGGGTTGCCACAACTGGTGTATCAAGGGGATTGATAGTTGTCATCGATATAAAGTTGCGCAAGGGGATGTCCAACTTGTTTAGCTGCGGTATCTGCTGTAAACTCACAGGGAAATGCCGCTTGCCAGACCCATATAGGCACCATTAAAATACTTCACGCTACTATACTTTGTAGTCAAAAGGTGCTGTCAGATTAGAGTCATGCACTTAATGATTACATGCGTATTGGTGCCCAGTATGTAGGATCGTGAACCCCCCCGTCCTAACGTCTCAACGCTTCAGCTAGTTCTCAATTGCCCTCATTTGCTCTTTCCATAACTGCTCCTTCCGATCGGAAACAATTGAGACCGAGATTCTTTCCCGATTCCTACGCCTGTGGTTTCGATATAAAAAGCACACCCTCCACCCCGAAATTTACAACTCTCTTTTCTCCACCACCACGCCTTCAACAACCACAACTTTCTCGAGTCCATCACGAACAGCAATCAACAACCAAGCAACAACACGCCATACAATTCTCTGTTGATTTTATTTCCAAAAGAGACAACAAGACATTTCTGTCAAACGCTACAGACCTTCATCACTACGTCTACTCAATCACTGTAGGTCCTTCCATCACTCGCGCCTTCCATTATGAAGTCATCAAGCTGACCAGAGCAGCTCAGATAGCCAAAATGTCCGACAAGACCGCTCCTACGCCGTCCCAAAGCGATATCAACTTTATGGTTGAGATTTCCAACATATGACCGAAAAGCCCAATATCGACTGGGACAGCTTCGCCAATGCTGCGGGCTTCAAAAGCGCGAATGTCGCCCAGGTAAGTTCTCCCCTTCCCTCTCAAAGAAATAAAAATTTGGTCGTATACTAACACACCCAACAATAGACTCGCTGGGGTCAGATAAAGCGGAAGTTCAACATCCCGGCCGGCCCGGCCACTCCGAAGAAGGCCACGCCAAAGGCCTCCCCGTCAACTCCTGGCTCCTCTTCCAGAGTCAAGAAAAACACTGGTCGTGTTGGAGGAAAAGGGGCTAAGATTATAAAGTCAGAGGAGAAGGCTGAGGATAGTGAGCCTGAGGATCCCAAACATGAGACCACTGGCGAGTTGACAGGGTTCAAGTTCGAGGAGGAGATCTGAATTCAGGTCATGAAGATGACGCACATGGGAATGGTGCTTTCAAAGATATGAACGAAGAGATATGATGCCTCTCAACGCCAATACTAGCTTTAGTGCCCGCCACTGGTCACCATGAGAGACGGCCGCCTATATATTCGGTGTGTCCAAGGAAATTCGAGTACGATTCCGAAACCATGATTTGTTTGACCCCTGACAGTAATATGTTATTTGTGAGCACTTACCAAAACATCTCATTACGGGATGTTTCATGTTGGCAGTCTGCAGCGATGGCTGCGTTACGCTTTAGATCAAATCGCATCAACCAGCCCTTGAGCGAGCTTTCTCAACAGAAGTGCGACAACGTCGCTTGCGAGATCGCTAACTACTGTTCCTAGAGAATTGACAAGATTGTTTTGTTTTATAAATACGAAAAAACATGTCCATAAAGTGGTTCATAGATGTCAACATCTAGTCTGTTCTTCCTGGATCTAGAACCATGTTGGAAACCTGTCCCCCCTTTTGTCATCTTTGCAGAGTTTCTTACCATTTTTGAGCCCCTTCTTTTGTGTCTAATGCTGTTAGTCCATGGGGGACATCGCCAGGTGTCTGTTACCCGGGCTTCATCGACTTGTCCGCTCCCCAGCCAAGAATGGGTGCCTACCCAGGGAACAGAGCACCCCGTCTCACAAGGCGGGCGCTTGAGGTGAGCTCCTTCTCGCAAGAAGAACCTGTGCCAGTCTGGAGTATTTAAACTCTTCCAGCCCAGGTCGAAGCTGAAAATTTCTCTCTTCTTCTCACCCAGACCGATCTCAGTTCCCCTTCTTCAGAAGGCCATCACCACAGTAAGCTTCGTCGAGGTCGACCATCTACAGAACCATATACACACCAAGCATTCTTCGCTACGGTAAGTTGGCTCTGGCTGTTTATTTTCTCTCACAAAAACACCTGCTTTTGCTTATCTTGAGTCTCTCTGACCTGCCTTCAAGATGCCTCCCAAAAAGAACCCCACTTCCGAGGGCCAGGGCTCTAACTTCACTGAGAATGAGGTTACCTTCGTCAAGGCTGTCTTCGACAGCATGAACTCGCGCCCGGATGTCGACTTCGCCAAAGTCGCCACCATCATGAGCTTGGCCAACGCCAAGTGCGCTAAGGATCGATTCAGAACCATCTCCAAGCGCCACGGCTGGTCGTCCACCGATGGCTCCGGTGGCGCTAGCCCCTCCAAGGGTGCTCTCGGTGCCAAGAACACCTCCAAGGTCATGAAGACCCCTACCAAGAAGAAGGGAACCGCTCAGAAGAAGAAGCAGGTATGTTCATTGCCTCCTGTCTAGATTTATTGACCTTGTACGCAATCGATACTGATCATCATACAGACCAAGAAGGAGTCGTCTTCGGAGTCCGACAACGACGATGACGTCTCTTCCAAGCTCGAGTCCGACTCGGATGGTCAGAAGGCTGCCAAGGACGAGCTGATGCAGGAGGACTCCAGCGACAACGAGTAGACTTTTCCGTCCGTCAGACTTGTTCCTCCCTTTCAGAGGCAGGAATGAGCATACATGGGATTTGGAGGGTTGTTCCGAGGAACATTGAGATTAGATCATCAGAGCATAGAGCAAATGCGGAGGGAATTGGTTCTACCAGGGGAGGTGGGAGATCAGGCTAGACCATTCCAACATCATTCTTTGCTCTCATATACATTGACATGCAATTCTTTTCGTGATTCCCCAACATAGAACCTCCTGTTTATCCTTTGTAACTTCTCAAGACTGTCTTGCTTTTCGTGGGCTACAAAGGTTGTAACCAAGGCATCGAGGTAAACTCTCCGTTAGATAAATATTCTTAATCATAGTCAGATAATCTTTTCCTCCAAAGGAGCCATCACAGATTTTCCCTGGTGATCTTTGATATGATTATCATGGCTACTAAGAGACCTGATCTGGCTGTGACCTGGAAAGAGACAGAGTGGATTTGCTTTACCACGTATTGTCTATCTATTGGAGATATTCAGCAATCCCAATACCAATTTCTTGGCATAAGCCTTGAGCAGCTATGTCGAAACCTTCCATGCCTCGTCCGCCATTTCCCAGGTATTATTTTCTGCATCTCCGCGGTAGTTCAAAGACCTGGAGAGAGTATCTAGACTGTAGCTCTGGACCGTTTACGCAAAACCGTCACGAACACTAAAGATTTATGGGTGTTTTACAAGCTCATTCTTCCCCAAGAGCCTCGGGATCAGGCTCATTGAATCAGAAACTCCAACACATCTCCACGCTGCAGAGGATCCTCATCAAGTCTTGACGACTGGGAAGAACGCCGCCTTGCCCTTGAAGCCCAAGCGGAAGACTATTAAAAGAACTTTCCAGCCTGGACACTTCATTGGATATATTTTGGGCCCCTTGGCCATCAATTTCATCATACACATCGACTTCTGTACTTCCCATGATTTGCCCCTTAGTTGGACTTCCAAAGGCACAAGTCACACAACTCGATGATTGTCAACATCTACCATATCCGTCTCTCACTTTCCATGAAACCTTCATTGTTTCCTTGGTTCTGACCAGGACTCGTGTCCAGTTCATATGGCTCTTGCCTTGTCCTCCCCTGGCTCTCGCCTTGTTGGCAAGTTTCTCACTCATCGTCCACCTGCTCTCGCCAGTTGTGTAGAATCCTTTGAGCACCCGCCTGATTTGTTCTCATCCTTGGACCCGCCTGATCCTGCCTGTTGTTCAGGTAGCTCTCGCCATTCTTAGCTCAACTGGATTTTCACTTGCCTTTTATTCCAGTCTCTGACCAGAACTTCCACCCAGTCCCTCTCTTCCTCTCATCAACAACAACAACCAAGGCTCAGTCTCTTATTGACAGACTCCAAACCTGAGAACTGCTTCGACATTTGAAACATCTTAGAGCATATACGATCCTCAACTCAGACTACGCTGCCCATCATGTCTTCCGTCGGTACCGATCCCGAGGGCCAGGTCAAGTTTCTGGTCAACTGCATCAAGTACTCCCAGGGCGGAAAGGTAAGTGCCAAGTACACGAGTCATCATGGAAAACTGGTAGCTAACGTTGACAGGTTGACTTTCAAGCCGTCGCCACCGACTGCAGCATCGTCTCCAAGGCTGCTGCGTAAGTCACCGCAGAAACACTCATTTCCTTGGATGACAATCTCGATCACGTTCATGCTAACCGGTTCCACTCCTCCAGTGCCAAGCGATTCGAGCGCATCCTCAAGGCCCATGGCATGAAGGCCAGCGAGCTCGCCAAGGTTGGTCCCATGAGTGGCATGTCCTCTCCCGCTCAAAACACCGCCAGTCCCAAGACTCCGGTGAAGAGCGCCGGCAAGGCTACTCCCAAGTCCAAGGGAAAGCGCGCTGCTGCCGCCTCCCCGACCAAGGACACCAAGCGTGCCAAAATGGCCAATCACCCCGCCGTGTCCTCCTATAACGATGAGGATGACGAGGAGGATGAGGCCCAGTTCAAGGTCAAAGAGGAGACTCAGACCTCTGGCGACGCCTTCACCAACAACGGTTCGTACCATGATGACTCCCGAGGCCGCGATTACGATGACGACGAGTTGCAACTTCTCTACATCGTGGAGAAGCCGACCGGTTGCCCCGTACACGATATCGACGGATCTCGAATTTCCCCGTCAGCTTCCATGTCGAGCGATACTAACACCGAATCTTCGATCCAGATGATGCCCAGGGCGATGGGTCTTTCCAGGTTTAATACCGCTCAGATGCCGCCTTGCTACCATGGCTGGGGATTCGCGCCAGAAATGACAACATACGCATGGCCGGACAAATGTGCGTTGCATGGGGAACGAGAAGCGGCTCAGTTGGTTGGGATATGTGAGTACTTTCCCCACAGTTCTACTGAACATATGCTAACCAAATTTTGCCAGAACTGGAAAGGATCACTCTTAGGTTTTGACGGCATGGCTCACTGGGATTTTCGCAGGGGATGCATCATTCTGGGAACTAATTGAATTCGATGATACATAGAGAAAACAGAAAGACTTGGTTTTCTTTTACATTTGACTCCCTGAAGAGGATAGATTCCGTGTGCTGTGAGCGTCGAGAGCCGTTGAAGGAACCGTGGCGCTGCTCGATTGGGCATGTGGGGCTTGCCTTGGCAACGGGGAACAGGGGGTATCCCTCCCACCTCCGCCGGGCCATTTGTGGCCCAAATTCGACGACGTCTTCAACTTCTGTGCATGAACTTACTTCCTTCAACTCTCTGCGCGTCTCAGAGATGCCATCGCAGGTCCTTTTTCGGGTAAAAAGTTGGAAAACACTGGAATGGAACATACATATAAACAAGATAAAACACTTGACAATTCCCAAACAACCCCTCCGGTCATAAGGACTGCCCTCGTCCTCCAATATGGCCGCTGGTCCTGCTACCCAGCTCGGGTGAGACGCACAACATCGTGGCATGCTTAATGTAGGGAACGGAAGCCTTGATTTAAGTAAGTAGCTTCCAGAATAATCGTAGTTTCTTGAGCGCAAGGTTTCATCTTGTGATGCGACGTGGTCGGTCGAGCGGAAGTTCTTCATTAAGGGGGGTGCAGAGTAAGCCTTCCCGTGATACATCTCGAAGCAAGGCACCCGAGTCATCAGCAAAAGATTTATAGATTAAGTCAATGTTTCTCCCAGACGTCGGTGGTGATATCATTGAAGCTTGGGTAAGCGGGCGTACCATATCTCATCATCTCGGACGTAAAGCCATCTTGTCTCTTTGGGGCAACGCTGGCCAAAACAGCATCTTCCTCGAGGCAGGCGCGCCTTCCTCCTTCCTCCCAGTTCCAAACTCCAGGACATCTGACCTCGTCACCCCTCCAGAAGAAATCCTTCGGTGCACTTCACACATCCTCGACCTCCCGCCTCAGAGACGGGCGACCAACCAGAGTGCCCCATCCACACTTCACCTATCTCATCCGCACCTTCCCTCTCTCACCCGAATTCTTTTCCTCATCTCAGCAACGCGAACTTCGTCTCCCAACCACCTTACGCGAGCCGGCACACAAATGAGAAATTCGACTGGTCTGCACGGCACACACACGCACGTCTGATATTCCTCTCCCCCCAAATCCGGCCCAGGGGAAATTCTCTTCTCTTTTTTTCTCACACACAACTTCTTCTGCGTCACTTCCGCACCGCGAGTCAACGAAAAGCACACAACTTCTCCTCGGAAAATACACAACGACGAACCACCAAATTTTCTCGTGGTCAATCGATCAATTGGCAGCGGGCATAATCTTACACTTCGACAACTCCGACCTCTGAACCGATTCGTGAGTACCCTCGTCCGCAGCCCCTTCTCTTGCGCTTTCTTTTTTCTTCCCACTTCACATCGCGAGATTTGGGCACTCAACTGACCACTCCAGCAGAACTCATCAACCAGACCTTTCACCTTCAGAGCCCATTCGTACTTACGACACCAACTCATCACGCGAACACAATGTGCGCCTCTTACCCTTCTCCTGGTGACGACAAGGTCACTCGGTGGGAGCTCTCGTCAGGCGACTCGTCGCCCCGGTCCGACACTTCTACCAACACGAACACTTTGTTCTCTTCACCTGGCTCACCCGCCGACACTGAGCTTTCTTTCCCTAGTGTCGGTCCCAAAGACGCGAAGATCTCATCCAATCCTGGCCAGATCGACATTTCCATCATGCCTAGCATCGCCAACCATATTCTTGTTGGGCAAACTGCATTCACCCCTGGCCACATTCGGGGCATGGCAGATGAGCTCCTGCAATCACGGAAGACAGGAGAATTCCCCAACACCACATCTGCAGTCGAAGATCCTCAAACCATCGTGGAGGATTACCAACTGCTTCAGCGGCTTCGCGACATCAGGGGTGACCTCATGCAGCCACCGCCAGAGAAGTATACCGTCCTCAAGGTCGACATTGCCCGTCGTATCAAGGCCCGCGATGAGGCCCATGGAGGCTCATCCAACCTTGAAGAGATGGATCACCGAGTCCAGAACTGGATGAACTCCATCAACAAGGAAGCGCGCATGCTGGAGATTACACAGGCGGCACTTCAGCGCAAGGGCATCAACAACCCCACCCAAGACGACTTGGACGCCATTGCCGAGGAGTTCATGCAGATCGCGGAGCGCACACTTCTCGACGTCGCCAACCCTCTGCGGATGAACGCCACTCGGATGGAGGGCAACATCAGCCGCTTCGACAGTCAGCTCAATGGATTCGACGGTGCAATGGCCGCGCAGCTCAATGGTCTGGCATCTCTGAACGATGCTGTTAATACATCGATGACCTCACAAATCAGCACTCTCAACACCATGCTGAGTTCCCAGAGCAACAGCTTCACTGGCTCTGTCAACATGCTCAACACCGCCCTCGGCACTGTCACCACTGACTTACATCAACTCACCTCTGCCTTGCCGGCATTGATCGTCACAGCAGTTCAGGCTGCAGTCCGCGAGCAGCTCGCTTCTGCCTCTAATCAACACAGCCTCGACTCTCAGCACCATGCGAACTTGGAGCGGCCACCTGGATACGCCACAGCTACATGGTCGCAACACCAGCAGCAGTCTGGTAGAGGATTATTCGCTGGATTCGCACATCCAACTCCCGCGACTGCTCAGGTCTTGAGACAGCAGCAGCACGAGCAAGACGCTCATCTGAGCACATCGCCCACCAAGTCGAAACTCAAGAAATTCTTCCGGTGCATCATGGGCAAGGGCCGTTCAGAGAAGAAGGGGGACCACAAGGAAGCAAGATTGGTATGAGCTTCGAAAATCTGCTGTCCGACTATGTGGACAGCTATCGGCGATCTGGGACGTACTCGATACATCTGGTCACCAAGCTTTGGAAAGAGCGCAGGCATTATGGGAGGACATTGGTTTTGTAGATCATTGGAAGTTCTGGACTCGCATACAGAGATTAATAATTCATCATGAACCTTGAAACTTGTGCCGTTGTGAGGTTCCAATAGTTGTTGGGTGAACTCATGAGATGGATAACCCTTCCCGAAAATCCTAGATCACTATCACCATATGGACCGACCGCCGCTGTGCCCAACTCGTATATGTAGAATGACTGGGCTCGCGAACCAAAGATCTCGACTTCTGCCTGCTCGTGTCTCAAACTCGCCTTCCAGTCCGACAAGTCAAGAGAGGGGCATGATCGAATCCTCCATCAGCAACATGCTTTTATCAGACAGAAGATAGAGCAAGACGTACGCGAAGCTATCACCAAGGACTCATTGGGTTTGCAATATCCTACACAGAAAGCACTGCGTAAGCGGTCTCCTGCAACCGGGGTTGTGACCCAACAGCACCAGGCGGGCTTCCACATTTTTTGTACCTGCCTGAACTGTACAGTGTGCCTGCGAAGCCGTCAACGCGTCCCCCTCCCACACGCGTCCGTAGGTAGGTCCTCACCTTGATCTATCTCCCTACCCCACCAGCAGTCCGTACGTCTCCAGGTTGAGCCACTCTAGTGTCGCCCACTGACGTGCCCACCCACAACTCACCACCCTCAGTCGACAACGTCCTGACTTCAAATCCTCTTCAATCCTGGACTTCCTTTCTACTTTTCTCTTCCTCCTTGCACAACCCAGCCCGAACTGCACCGTGCCTTCCACCTGCACTGCACCCCACGGGTTTCTCCCACCCAACCACAAGATTCCTACCTATCTACTGCCCTCTTGCCAACGCAACAACTTCTCTCAAAAGGTCCCTCGACCAATCCATCTCAAAAAGCTCGTCGATATCTTCGTCAATTCAATCCAACGATTATCGGATTTTTGTCGAGATTTTTTGCTTTCTCGCCCAGGCCGCAGCCCCTTTCTACCTTCCTCGCCAGGAAAAACTGCAGTCCCAAGTAGGTGAGTCACTTTCCATCTTTCCTTTGATCTGTCTACCTCTCATATCGCACCCGCAATGTCGTCTTTCATATTTTATGCTGCTGCACACCTCTTTCTTTCTTTTCCTAATCAGACGGCCCCCTCACTTTCTGGGGCGTTGTATCTGCTCATTGTCCCATGTGCCTTTCATCTACATAATCTTGCAAGCTTCAGACTAACAGCTTGGTTAAGACCATGGCGCCTCAGCAGAAGAATGCCAAAAAGGCCTCAAAGGAATCCAAGCCCAGGGCTCCTCAAGCTGGTATCCAGAAATCCAGGAGCACCCAAAACAAGAAGCCTACTACCAAAAAGACCTCCACGCAGCCAACTGTTCCTGCCATGGACCCCATCACCTCCCGTGATAAAGAGGAGGAGGGTGAGAGCAGTTGGACTTGGACGGAGGTTCCACCCACTAAGAAGCAGACTGCTATGAACGGCCGACAAAGAGGTCGCAACCTGGTCCAATGGAATCGTAAGCAAATTCAGCCCAATGTTAACAACCACAACATCTGACTTTGATCATAGGACCAGGCACAGCAAGAACGATTCTGCTCAATCTCATGTATGAGGCTTCTATCAAGGGGATCAAATTGCCTATGGATGCTGTTGCTCACCGAACCCACTGTGGAGCATCGGGTCAGTCACTCATTCAGTGGCTTGCCCGGGAGCGCAAGAACATGCTCAAGCAAGGTCGCATGTGCCCCCCTGTTGCTGGAAACAATTACGACCCAACGATCCGAGGTATAGTCCTTGAGACAGCACCCGGCGGTCTGAAGACTGAGAGACAGGTCTCTTTTCGTGAGCCATTCTACCACCAAGACTTCCCAGTTGGTGTCTCAGGTTAGGAGCCTGAGGACGAGAACGAAGATGAGGTCGAGGGTGAGGGCAATGAAGCTCATAGAAGCTCTGGAGCTGGACTTCAGATTAAACAAGAGGTAATCTATAAGCATCTCCTCAATTGTTTGTCACTAACCACGGGAAACAATAGATGAATCAGGGCGCCATGGAACAGCAGGATGTGCCATTCTACCCACATAATTACTCGATGGCTGCTCAACAGATCGAATCCCAACATCCTCAGCAGATGCTCCAAGCACCTCAGATCTACCAGGCACCATGGGTTCCGGCCCCCCCTGGTACGGTCAACCCAATGGACCTGCAAATAGACTCCAACAGTCCCATCTTTGCGGATGAGTCTCAGCGTAACAAAAGTGTCGCCCACAGATGGCTAACCGAAAAGGGCCACATTCTTCCTCTGATCTCTCGGACGCCTAGCGGCGACGTTCAGGTCCAGCCGAATGACCTGCAATGCAGCGGTCAGAACCAGCAAGCTAGCTTTGGGCCTATGTCATATGGCAACATGATCCCCAACAATCAGTTCAGCTACAACTACAACTACGAGGGTATGGGTATGAATGAGACTGGTCGAGCATCCGGTTCCCACATCAACTTGGCTCGAAACGATCCACCTCTGGATGGCCCGACCTTCAGCACTTCCAACGAGCGTGAGTAGAACATCCGGACTGATTCTTATCGAGCTCAAATGATTGACGAGCACAAGGAGCAAAAGAACAGAAGGAGTGGAAGTAATCAGAGAAGCCCCTGATATTTCCTCCGAATTCTGGTCTCTTTTCTCCTGTTCTTTGACGTTCTGAGACGGCAAAACAGCGTGATATGGGAGGAGTCACGCCCCCTTTTTTATCTTGCAGTATTAGTCTCGGCCGTCCGTCCCTTGTCTTGGGACGATATGGAGGAGGCAACAAGCACACTGGGTTCATTTTCATAAGTTACTTCACCTCTGATACGAGGCTTTTGCCTCTCGTTGTATCTCCTTCCTTCTTTTGTGTTTTCGGGCTTAACTGGGGGGTGTCCCATGAGGCACATAGATTGGCTTAGCCCCAATGATAACCCGCGTTCGCTGATTCTGGCGTCTCACAAGAAATGCTCTCTCGTGCCAACAAAGTTAAAAATAAGTCGATTATCGGTGTCCTCATGAATCTGGAACGTATTGCTCCTGGCACCAGACTGTCTTGCATGCAAGAGGAATTGAAGTTATCCATTGGGAAGTATCTCATGGCCCATCTCATCGTGATTTCATCATGACCAGAATCCAGCCATCTTGCTTCCGACCAGCTATATGTACGGCGATGCGAACCTTGAAATTTGGTTTCTCCATCACATGAAGTTATTACAAGAACATGAAATCAGAAGCGTCTCTCCTCACATGCCATCCGCGAGCATGGCGTTGATGATTTGTACATGGCGATTCGCATTCGACTCGCTCCACTCCGTGTCGTAGTTGAGCCCGTAGGGCCAGAAGTGGGAGCCGCCGCAATTGATCTTGGCGCTGGAACCGTCCCACGAGCGGAGGAGGGGCAAAGCCGTGGCCCAATCGCCGGAGGAGCATTTGGAGTTGAAGGCGGCCGTCTGGCCGACGCCAAGCGTGTGCGAGATCTCGTGGAGCGCCGTCCGCTCGTTCATGTATGAGCGGTTGGTCCCGAAGCGGACGTCGCCGTTGTAGTTGGCCTCCGCCGTGGGCACGCCGGGCGTGTAGTAGACTCTGAGGGATTTGCTGGCGCGTCCCAACCTGGCGTGTCTTGCGACGGCCAGGTTCATGGCGGCCTCGATCTTAGTGTACGCATCGCGCTGGTCGGCCGTAGGGTTTGCGGCCTTCTCGAGCGTCCATGTAATTGCGCCTTGGGCGGCGGAGGCAGAGGCCAAGACAACGGCGAGGAGCGAGAACTTCATAATGTGGGCTGGCTGGCTGGATGATATGAAATGATTATACGATGTACACGAGATCGCTATGAGATGGTTGTAGTAATGATATGGGCTGTGAGAGGAGATGCCTGGCAATGCTGCTTGCTGAAATGCAATCCGAACCCTTCGTCCGAACACCGTCTCTACTTATACTGCGACTGCGAACGGATCGTCGTCCAGGTTGTTCTGACCTCCAGCGACGACGGCCACCATCTTCACGGCGTCGGAGATGAAGGACTTCCGCTGTCAACTGATCGTCTTTGCAATCCCTACAGTAGCATTCTCACCCTGGCTATAGTAGAGCCAAGAGTCGCGTTGCGACGCGATGCCACGACGTTGATGTGCGCCCACGCATGTTGTTTCACGTAGAGTCGATAATCACAATAAGCGTGAGGCAATGTGACGGGTGGGCTGAGCTATTACTACCTACCTGTTCTGGCGATCCCATGACCATAGCATCAAATGCCGTCTCATAATTCAATGCATATGGTGACCTTTGCTCAGGGGGAGACGCCGACGCCGATGCGCCCCCAAGGAGGTCAACCCCATGTCGATCGTTCGGCAGTGTTCCCTAGGCCGGGAGATGCCATGTGCGGATGCTGAGAATGGAGACAGATGCCATTGGAAGACGGTAGAAATGCGCTCAAAATACGCTAGTCCTCTTTGGTCCTGGCGCTTTCGAAAGGGACCTCGTTTAGCCGAAGGTCCGAGATAAATTTTTGGAGCCGGCGACAGGAAGCTTCTCCAATTCCATCACTCACTACCGCAACTTTTTGCTTCATCTCCCCGAACTCCCTGGAGCGACACGTGTGATTCAACTCCTGCGACACCTTCAATCCTTGTTTCTGTATTTCTATTTTCTTATCTAGATACCCTCATAATACGATTCAAGATGCAGCGCGCACTCACTTCCCGCGCGAGAGCTTCCGTCCTCTCTGCTGCTCCCAGCAAGTTCCGCGCCGGTGCCGGTCTGGGACAGCAGCTTCGCTTTGCCCACAAGGTTTGTCAACACGTCATGTAGCATTGGCAATGCCATCACCTTCAACATACTAACGGAATGTGTAGGAGCTGAAGTTCGGTGTTGAGGCTCGCGCCTCCCTGCTGGTTGGTGCCGAGACTCTGGCCAAGGCTGTTGCGACAACACTCGGTCCCAAGGGCCGTAACGTCCTCATCGAGTCCAGCTATGGCTCCCCCAAGATCACAAAGGGTATGGGATAGCTCAATGAAAGCCATCGAATCGATTCAATAGCTAATCGGATGCAGATGGTGTTACTGTCGCGAAGGCAATCACCCTGAAGGACAAGTTCGAGAACCTTGGAGCCAAGCTGCTCCAGGATGTCGCCTCCAAGACCAACGAGACCGCCGGTGACGGTACCACGACCGCCACTGTTCTGGCCCGTGCCATCTTCTCCGAGACCGTCAAGAACGTTGCCGCTGGCTGCAACCCCATGGACTTGCGCCGTGGTATCCAGGCTGCCGTCGATGCCGTCGTCGAGTTCCTCCAGAAGAACAAGAGAGATATCACCACCAGCGAGGAGGTTGCCCAGGTCGCCACCATCTCCGCCAACGGTGACCAGGAGGTCGGTCGCCTGATCGCCAACGCCATGGAGAAGGTCGGCAAGGAGGGTGTCATCACCGTCAAGGAGGGCAAGACCCTGGTCGACGAGCTTGAGGTTACCGAGGGTATGCGCTTCGACCGTGGCTTCGTCTCCCCCTACTTCATCACCGACGCCAAGTCCCAGAAGGTTGAGTTCGAGAAGCCCCTGATCCTCCTCTCCGAGAAGAAGATCTCCGCCGTCCAGGACATCATCCCCGCTCTTGAGGCTTCCACCCAGATGAGACGCCCTCTGGTCATTATTGCCGAGGACATTGAGGGCGAGGCTCTCGCTGTCTGCATTCTCAACAAGCTCCGTGGCCAGCTCCAGGTTGCTGCCGTCAAGGCCCCCGGCTTCGGTGACAACCGCAAGTCTATCCTCGGTGACCTGGCTGTCCTCACCAACGCTACCGTCTTCACCGACGAGCTTGACATCAAGCTCGAGAAGGCCACCCCCGACATGCTCGGCTCCACTGGCTCCATCACCATCACCAAGGAGGACACCATCTTCCTGAACGGCGAGGGCTCCAAGGACGCCATCACCCAGCGCTGCGAGCAGATCCGTGGTGTCATGAGCGACCCCACCACCTCTGACTACGAGAAGGAGAAGCTCCAGGAGCGTCTTGCCAAGCTCTCTGGCGGTGTTGCCGTCATCAAGGTTGGTGGCTCTTCCGAGGTCGAGGTCGGCGAGAAGAAGGACCGCTTCGTCGATGCCCTGAACGCTACCCGCGCCGCCGTTGAGGAGGGTATCCTGCCCGGTGGTGGTACCGCCCTGATCAAGGCCTCTGCCCTGGCCCTGAAGGACGTCAAGACCGCCAACTTCGACCAGCAGCTCGGTGTTACCATTATCAAGAACGCTATCACCCGCCCCGCTCGCAGCATTGTCGAGAACGCCGGTCTTGAGGGCTCCGTCATTGTTGGCAAGCTCACCGACGAGTACGCCGGCGAGTTCAACAAGGGCTTTGACTCCTCCAAGGGCGAGTACGTCGACATGATCGCTGCCGGTATCCTTGACCCCTTCAAGGTCGTTCGCACTGGCCTCGTTGACGCCAGCGGTGTTGCTTCCCTGCTCGGTACCACTGAGGTCGCCATTGTCGATGCTCCCGAGGAGAAGGGAGCTCCTCCCATGGGTGGCATGGGCGGCATGGGCGGTATGGGAGGCATGGGTGGTATGATGTAAAAACATGATCAACGTGTCTTCTTGTATTAAAAAAAAGTCAATTGGGCTAGGGGCATTGGGCAATGGTGTTTACTAAAAAAGGATGTATAACTGCGGCCATTTGTACTAATCTCCCCTCTTCCCCCCCTTTTACGCATCAGTCTCCCTAAGGGGATTTGAGAGCTCTGTATTGTACAATAGCACCAGCAAGTTATGTAAGATGAAAGAAAGCAAACAAGTTAAAGAGTAAAACAAAGGCATTTCTGTACATGAGATTGGGTAGTGTTGTTGAATGTTGACGGCTGCTTTTGACAGCTACTTCTGATAGCTCTAAAGAGCTGGTCTGGTGTGCCGCTACTGTTAGCTAGAGTTCCTTGGCTCCATGCTGACAGGTGAGGTAGGCAGCCGTTAAAAGCCAGTCCACGTACCACACAACAGGCACCCATTTTGAAAGCACTCATGCATGACCTTCTGTCTTATTTTAACTATGAAAATGAATTCATCATCGCATTAGGCTGCCCAAAATCCAATGCTTCCAAGCCCATGCTCAGTTTTGTTGACTGCCTGGGGTGGGATTCGTCAACCTGCGGTGGCTGACGCAGTTGCAAGAGTCGGAGTCGAGTCACGTGCGCTCCAATCTCACCTGGACAACAACCCCACCATGCGGGTGTTTTTCTCGCCCGCTTCCCCCTCCACTGTAACCCAACTCCTCCGTTCCTGTCCAAGATACCTCACCAACCGACGCAAGCTGTTACCTCTTTTCTGCCACCACCCTCCCCAGTGCAGCAAACTCCCGGCCGAACCACTCCATCTTCGCTGTAGGTATCCATTTCCCCTCCCTCTTACTTTGCATCGCCAGAATAGTATTATTACCTTTGAGACTTCTCCCCTTTTTGGGCTTTCCTGTTGCTAATCTGCTCTCTCTCTCAGCCCACTTTCCCGCCTACTCTCTCCTAGCCACACCCCCGCCATAGACCAGCATCATGGTGAGTAAATAAAAGCTTCCCAGGATCAGCTGTCTACCAAAACACCATGCTAATCTCAATCGCAGTCTCAATCCGGGTTGGTTTTCCCCCTCCCCTCCAGTCGAGCCTCAACTGTCCGCGTCGACGAACCATTTGATGGGCGAACCTCCCTACCGCTCGTTTGATGACGATCTCGGCGGAGCAGAACAAGCTGGCTCCATCTGGCTAGGCAACGCAGCGCAATGCTAACCCGGTTTTCCCCACCAGAGCGACCGTGTCTCAGGAGTGCATAACGGCCTACAACGACCTTAAGCTCTCCAAGAAGTACAAGTTCATCATCTACAAGCTCTCGGATGACAACAAGGAGATCGTCGTCGAGGAGGCCTCGGCCGATAAGGACTGGGACACCTTCCGCGAGAAGCTGATCAACGCCACGACCAAGTCCAAGAGTGTACGTGGCTTTCCTTCCTATGGCAATGCAGAGCCTCGAGGACACGACTAACAATGCATCAGGGCGCTGTCGGCAAGGGCCCCCGCTACGCCGTCTACGACTTCGAGTACAGCCTTGCCTCCGGTGAGGGTGAGCGGTACATTGCCCCGCATTCGCCCGAATTGGAACATGCAGCTAACCCCTGGACAGCAACAAGATCACCTTCCTCGCCTGGTCCCCCGATGATGCCGGTGTTATGGTCAGTACTCGCTGCCTCCTAAAAGTCAATCGCATTCTTTGCTAACCTCCCCCCAGGCCAAGATGGTCTACGCTTCTTCCAAGGAGGCCCTCAAGCGCTCGCTCACCGGTATTGCGACCGAGCTCCAGGCCAACGACCCCGATGACATCGAGTACGACTCCATCCTCAAGACCGTCAGCAAGGGCATGGCCGGTTAAATGTCTCGTTCCCCATACACCATACCCTTCCTTAAGCGGCGAGACGGAGCATACACTTTGGCGGCTGCAGTCTTCCGGGACGATTGACGACGATCATGGAGAGTTTACGATGAATATGGAGGGCAACTTTCTCCCCCCCTTTGGCGATTTTCGGGACCGAGACCTTTTCCACTCCGAGTTTCTCTGGGGCGTGACCAGTAAATTTCCAGATTTGAACTGCCCGCCTGGTTATACCAACCCAGTGCCATAGGAAAACATCTCTTGCTAGAATGCAGAGCATTCTAGTTGTTGCCCGACGACAAATTCAATTTTTCATTAGACCATTACTTATGCCTGAGTCCTGTCCTCCGTGAGTGCTGCTACGTCATGACTTCTTCTGCGCCTGCCAGGTCGAGCGCCAGAGAGCCGACAGCTCCTCCGCCTTTTGCTCGTGCTTGAGCCTCTGCATCAAAAAGCCCTTCAGGTCGTCCCAGAATTCCGGCGTGTCCAGTGCAGCCTCTCCAATGTCTTCCTGCTGTCCAGAGCCGCTACCTCCAACGGGGGAAGGCTCGGCCTTGATGGCCGCAGCACCTCCGATGACCATGACGGAGAACTCCAGCGAAGACTGGTCATCCGTAAGCAGGTCCTTCAACACCTTGCTGTCCGCCACCGGCTTCTTGTTGTACAGCAACTTCATCTTGTCCACCGGTATCCGCGACCTGGTCTCGACCGCCGTCTTGATGTCGAGGATCGAGGTGTTGAGCGTCTGCGATGACAGCTTGATGTCCAGGGGAGGGTTGCGCAGGGACTTGAGGGTGACGTTGATGCTGCGCTCCTGGCCCGGCGCGAGGTTCGTAGGCTTGCTCATGGGCTTGGGCATCTTGGGCAGGATGTACTCGATGACGTTAGCTAGGATGTCAGCTGGGGGTACGGTTGAAGGCCACTTACGGGAGGGCGAGCAGGGAAGTTCTTGGGATCCTCGACATGGTCGGCCGACAGCTTAGCCGGGCGCGACTCCAAGGTCGCCAGGAACTGTCTAGCGAAAACGACTTCAGCCATGTTTGCGGTTTGCGGGTGGCGCGCTGTTGATGGGTTGGAAGCTTGGCTCTTGCTCGAGTCGTTAGATTAAGTTCGGGAGCTGTGGTTTGTGTGGGTAATACGACTGTGAGGAGAAGCAGCGGCGAAGGTTAAATACAAGATGAGGTACGGCGCTGGGGATGGCTTCGTCCGGTGTCTGGTCTTGCTGCTTGCTCGGTAGAGTTACGCACTGGAGGAGGGATGGCGGGGCGGAGAGCGAGCTGGATGTGGGGCTTGAATCAGGTCTGGGCGGCGTGGCTTTATCGGCTGCCCGTCTCTCATAATCTTATCGGACATGGTCAGTGCGCGATAGGAAAAAGTTTCGGTGGGGGGAACCGCTCTAATCCAATGTGAACTTTTTTTTTCTTTGGCAGTGTTGCGGCGGCTGACCTTACCAAGCTGGTACCGTACATCTCGAACGTTTTGTATTTTCTTTTACAATACCCTCCTCCCTCCTCCTAGAATATTCTATACCCAGAGTTTCGACACGCAATTGATCAGTCAAGATGGGTGTCGGAAACCGTATGAAGAAGCAGGGTCCTCCCGAACCCCTGTCGGAGGCCCATTTCGCAAAGTTGAAGCGCAAGGCCGGTCTGCCAGCCGACCCCGTCCAGCCTGTCGATGTGAAGAGGAGGAGAACACACAAGAAGGCCGCGCCTAAGCCCAATGGTGCCGCCGCGAAGAAGCAGGATGCGAAGAAAAGCAGGGCGCCTGCGCCCGCGCCCAAGGCGAACGGCAGAGGAAAGAAGGCTCAGCCCGTCGAGGACGAGGACGAAGATATGTCTGACGACAACGACCTTGCCGACTTCGCGGCTGCCGGATCGGACATGAGCGAAGACGACGACGAAGTTGACGAGTTTTCGGACCTGGAGAACGCACCGGCGGGTCTGGGCGACGACTTCCTGGAATCCGACGAGTCCGTCTTCGATTCAGACCAGGAGCAAGGGGGCGGCGGCGGCAAGCACATGTTCTCGGAGGACGAAGACGATTCGGACGGCGAGGAGAAGCTCACAAAGGCCAACATTGAGGGTCTTGCGCGGAGGCTCGACCAGAAGATCGCCGAGGAGGACGCCGAGGCGCAGGCCGAGCTCGAGGAGATGGGTATTCAGACCAACATCGACGGCGACAAGCCGCACGTCTTTGACGACGAGGACGACGAGCTCGCCGCCAAGTCCAAGTCGCTGCTCGCGCCCGACCTGCAGCTCCTGAGATCGAGAATCACAGAAAATATCAGAGTGCTCGACGACTTCTCCAACCTCCACGAGGAGGGCCGCTCCCGTGTTGAGTACGTCAACCAGCTTATCAAGGACATCTGTGCCTATTACGGCTACTCTGAGTACCTCGCCGAGAAGCTCTTCAACCTCTTCTCCCCCCGCGAGGCCTTCGCCTTCTTCGAAGCCAACGAGTCGGCTCGCCCCGTCGTCATCAGGACGAACACCCTCCGCACCCATCGCCGCGACCTCGCGCAGGCCCTCATCTCGCGCGGTGTCACCCTCGAGCCCGTCGGCAAGTGGTCCAAGGTCGGTCTGCAGATCTTCGAGAGCAACGTGCCCCTTGGTGCGACGCCCGAGTACCTCGCCGGTTACTACATCCTCCAGGCCGCGTCCTCGTTCCTGCCCGTCATGGCCCTTGAGCCGCAGGAGAACGAGCGCGTGCTGGATATGGCCGCCGCCCCCGGTGGAAAGACGACGCACATGGCCGCCATGATGAAGAACACGGGCGTCATCGTCGCCAACGATCCCAGCAAGCAGCGTGCCAAGGGTCTCATCGGTAACATCCACCGCCTCGGCGCCCGCAACGTCGTCGTCTCCAACTACGACGCCCGCGAGTTCCCCAAGCCCATGGGCGGTTTCGACCGCGTGCTTCTCGACGCGCCCTGCTCGGGTACCGGTGTCATTGCCAAGGACGCCAGCGTCAAGACGAACAAGACGGAGAGGGACTTCATGCTGCTGCCGCACATGCAGAAGCAGCTGATCCTGGCCGCCATCGACTCGGTCAACCACCACAGCAAGACGGGCGGTTACATCGTCTACTCTACATGTTCCGTCACCGTCGAGGAGAAGTGAGTCTCATCAGTCTTCCACACATTACGTTATCCGGTCGCTAACAAACCCTTCAGCGAGGCCGTCGTCCAGTACGCCCTCTCCCGCCGTCCCAACGTCAGGCTTGTCGAGACCAACCTTCCCTTCGGTCGCGAGGGCTTCACTTCTTTCATGGGCAAGAAGTTCGACCCCTCCCTTAAGCTCACCCGCCGCTACTACCCCCACACCTACAACGTCGACGGTTTCTTCGTCGCCAAGTTCCAGAAGTTCGGCCCCACCCCCGCAAAGGCCGAAAAGGCCGACCGGTCCGCCACCACCTACGCCGGCGAGGTCATCGACAGGACCCCCATCACCGACGACGAGGACACCGACGCTGCCAAGGGCAACGACGCCTTTGGCGGCTTCGATGAGGACGAGGACGAGGAGTACATCGACAAGGCCAAGCGTAACGCCATGCGCAGACGCGGTCTCGACCCCAACGCCCTCTCCGCCAAGGCCAAGAGAGAGGCCGCCGCCAAGAAGGACGGCACAAGCAGCAGCAAGTCTGACAAGTCTGAGTCCGAGGCCGAGGTTGAGAAGCCTGCCGAGAAGACGCCCGAGAAGAAGGGCAAGGGCAAGGAGAAGCCTGCCGCTGCCGCCGCCGCTGCCGCCGAGAAGACTCCTGAGAAGAAGACTCCTGAGAAGAAGACTCCCGAGAAGAAGGACAAGAGCAAGGAAAAGGCCGCCGCCGCCGACAAGGAGCGCAAGGCCGAAAGAAATCCCGCGCAGAAGAAGGTGACGTCCACGGCCGCCGCGCCGGAAAAGAGCCCCAAGAGCAAGAGCCCCAAGCAAAAGAAGGACAAGAAGACTGCGAAATAAAAACAAGCAAGAGAAGAGTCTTTCAAGAGTGTTCGAATTGGGGGTTATAAAAAAAAGGAGTGATGATGATTTCTCAAAAGTGTATCTTGTGTAGTAGACAAAGAAGCATCGTGTCCGGGGCCCGTCGAGGTCGGGAGGTCCCTCGTATTGTTGTCGTTGCATTATAATTACCTATTACTAGGGAGTCAGGGCTCAAAAAGTAGGGGTTCGGAATATTAAAAAAAAGTATCAGACGCTCAAGAAATCGCTGCCGTCGAAGTCCGCTGCTGAAAAATAATTGTCTCCGAATCAGATGCCGGATGCCTTTCACGTCCGCTATGTCAAAAAAGGTAGATCAGAGCCAGCTGGTCATCCAAGAGAATTGAAAAGTAAGAAGATTGGATTATTGCTAATCCAATGTGCCGAAGCCAAAAAGTATGTCTGAAGCAAAGCTTTTTCGGAAGACATCTCTCTTCAGGATATAAGAGACGCCGTCAGCTGACAACCCTTGTTTGACCACCACAATGGACGGAGAAAAAGAATCGTCCACTAAGCCTCCCCTTGCTCAAAAGCCAACCTAAAAAAGTAAAAAAGCATTATACAAAAAGCATGTGTTTCCTCCAAACTTCATCATGGCCCTCATACCCAGCTTGGGGCTGGATAGGTATCAGGTCGAGTACCTCTTCCCATGTCATCTCCTTGGTCATCATAAAGGTCGGCGTTCTCATTTACCTAGCCGGACCTCTTTTCGTCATAAAGCCGTATGTCATGAATCCTATTCACAACTTTTGTGTGTCGGAATGTTGTACACAGAAGAATCCAGAAAGTCGTCACTGGAATCGTCGTGAATGTGGTGGGTTGTTCGTCGTAATCCTGCTCCCAAAACGCCCCGTCATAACTCGCCCTGTGGTTCGCCCAATGAACCAGGGTATTAAAGTATTTGTGTAAAAAGGATAAAAAGCATAAAATGCCAGCCGAAGTAAAATGCTGTTGGTGACTTGGGGGCTACTGGGTAGCCCTCTGAAGAAGCAGGATGTCGCGGATGGCCCAACGCCATGCGTCGCGATCTCGGTTTCCGACGTCAAGCCACTTTTCGCATTTCCTTCGCCACCTGTCTTCTTCTTCGCGCTGCCTTCGTACGAACTCCGGCCCGACGTCGAATTCTTCGCCGACGAGCCATTCGTCCTGGACTTCGCTGACGCGGCCCGGCTCCTTAGGGTCGCCTGGGTTGTCGTCAAGGTCTGGTATATCCTTGAAGACATCCTCGTCATCGTCCAAAGCGTTGAAGTCATCCATAGGATCGGGAATCTCGGACTTGGGGTTTGTCTGAGGACCCATCTTGAGCCAGCACATGTTCTGCGGGTCGAAAACCATGCCTTTGACAACTTGGACACCCTTTGTATGGCTTATGTTCGTGATTAAGGCTGGCCGAGGTGTCGAGGCTTCTTTGTCGCGCACCGGGTGCGGCACGGATGCTGTCGCTGGGGACGATGCGGGTGGGTCGAACGCGTTCAAGACATTTTCGTTGCCTTCCCAACAGAAGGTATCGGGGTTGTAAAACATACCCTGAAGATCTGCAGCGATGTTAGGATTGCGATGCGCAAGCGAGTAAGGGATGCACTTACGTTGCGGAGTCTTGTCCTTGTTCATGTTCGATATAAGATGAGGCTTCAATTGAGGAGGGTTCCTCTTCTTCTTCGATCGGACGGTAGCCTGTGGCAGTCCGGGGTTGAAATTGTTCCTGGACGACAGCTGGGAGACGCGCGACAAGGTGAGAGGCGCCAGTGGGCCTGATGGAGCTCGTTGAGCAAGCGAGGTCTCCCGGGCAATTCGGCTAGCCTGGGTATCACGGGCGAAATGGGGCGTGTAATCAGCCTTCGCAGGGGAGTAAGGTGCCGGGGAGGGCGTGTTGGTCCGATCGGGAAGCACGTTTTGGTAGAGCTTGTTGCGCAACGGTGCTTTCATGGGTTGCCGAACGAATTTTGCCTCGGACTGCGCCGACGTAGGCAGATCATCGAATGCATCCAATTCGTGTCCGTCGCCGAAATTTCGGGTTCGGTGTGGCTTGGTGAGCGTGCGGAAGGAGAGGCCGTCGTGAGTGATGTGGTCCGAATGGCGATTGAGCCTCTTCGGGCTCGGCGAACGCATCGTCGACCTCGAAAAAGCCCTAGACGTCGGCCGCAAGTCGAGGGAGTTCTCGGAATCATGGCGTCGAAAGGTGCGAGAAGTTTTCGCGGTCACGTGTTGCGACTGGGATTGTGAGGCCCCAGCAGGGAGGAAGGGGCGTCGTTGCTGGGCAGCATGGCTTTCCACAGCGGGTCGACTTCTCTCGGTTGGTGTTTTCGGCCGCATCACCGACGACGGACGGTTCAGGTCTGTTCTGGAAGGTGGTCGTTCGAAACGGGATGAGTTGGGTTTGGCAGGTGAATGAGACGCCTTCATGGCAGGCAGAGATCGCTTAAATCTCAACAATTGCGAGCTGGTGGTGGTGGGCTCATTTCGCAGCGACGTGGTTGAAGTTCGAGGGCCAAGCTCTCTCCTTCGCGGCGTTGAGGGAAGTAGAGATACCGGAGAAGGCGTCGTGGGCGTCGGCATGCTGTGAATGCTCGTAACAGACGACTGCGATGCGTGGCCCATACGAGACTGGGATCTCCGCGAGCGAGCGAAAATGGGGCCACCACTCTCAGACACAGGCTCCAGCGCAGAAAGGGTGCGCTCATGGCGCTCATGGCTGGGCCGTGGCAATCGTGACGGTGTGGTCTTACTGGAGAACGTCAAGGAAATCGCCGTTTTGGGCCGCACTGGGCTGGGCGGCCGGTTCGCATTGACGCGAATGTTGCGGTGAAGAGTGAGTTTACCAGAACTGAAGACATCGCCGTCGCCGACATCAAGACCGTCGAACATGTCCTCGGGCTCTGGCTCATTCCTCGGTTGAGGAGTCTTGAGGTTTGGCGGCTCTTCCTCTGCAGCACGTACAGGGGAGCGGCTCAGCTTTCTCCGGCTCAGTCTCTCCTCGAAATTGACCGGGCCGCTCGGAAGCACAAGACCATCGAACGTCTCGTCCTCGCTCTCAACGGTAAACGAGCTTGACACACTGGGGCTCATGGCCGAGACTGAAGAGCTTCTGTTAGAAAACCCGTCCCTGCGAGTGCCTCCGAATCGCGTTCCGAGGCTGCCCTCGCCCCAGTCTAGGTCTTCCGCATGTGACAAAGGCGTTTTTGGAATGTCTTTTCTGGTAGAGAGCTTCAGTTTGCCGTCCGAGGGCAACTCGAAATCATTCTCAAAATCGTCGTCCAGCGTCTTGTCGCTCTTCTGAGGCGTTGGAGGAGTGATGAGTGAAATGTGCTTCAGTGACCGAATCTTGGAGACTTTGATGGTTTCGGAACCATCGCCAAAGAAGTCATCATCGTCATCGTTATCGCGAAACTTTTCCAAATTAAGAGTCCCTGACAGCGTACTTGTCGTTGACTCAGTCGATTCTCTCCGGTCTAGCAATGACACTGCCGGAGGTGTCTTCATGGGCTTTGTCGGACTGGTATGGTTGGAACCACCACTGACCTGCCGGAGCATATCAGGGAACTTGGAACCGTCCTGGGGCTTGATGCGAAGGCCCTGGCTCGATTCTGGCAGCACCAGATCATCCTCCCAGTCGTCCTGCATGATCTTCTTTATCTTCCTTCCACCTAGTCGTTTGATAGTGCCGCCCATGAGAGCGGAGGATGGTACATTCTTGGGTATCGGAATGCCGGCTTGTGTGGCAGCGGCGATAGCGTCCAGGGTCGACTTCTCGTCGTCGCCCGGGACGTGCACATGTGTCTCCTCGTCCAGGATGGATTCAAGGTCGGAGCGGAGAGAAACATGCGACGATGCGGAGTCGCGTCGTGAGGGAGGAAGGTTCGCGGTGGTGGACGTTGTGCGAAACGTCAGATCGTCGTTGTCGATCTGGAAGTCGTCATCGTCCCAGTCCTCAATATCGGGTTCGGCCACTGGCTGGCGGGGCTTGAGGCGTAAAGTCTCCATGTTTGCGGTTGGTTTCTTTGTTACGGATAGCGCAGAATTGAATTGGGTCCAAAGAGGTCGTGGTCGTATCCCAGAAGACTTCCCGACAGCGCTGTTCTGCTTGTCAATGTTGCAAGATCATATCGTCAACAATAACAGCAGCTCCGGCCCGTCATGTCCTTTTCGATGGAAACAGTCGTCGCAAGCAATGGGTTTCCTGGTGACTCGGCGTGAGTCGCGAAGGGGCGCAAAAAGAGAGAGAGAAAAGGTTTGGTGGTGTGTGCTAGGGCGTAGAAATGGCGGCGGATTTGTTTTGAGTCGGCTTTGGTATCGTCGTTTCCGGGAATGTGCGTAGTGTCGGCTGCTGGTAGGATGAATTGCGAGTGATGCAAACAGGTGCAGAGCAAGTGGAGGTCGTCCAAGAGGTTCGTCGTAAGGGGTGATGCGCAACAGGGTCCGGTATCTCGAGGGTGACGTTTGTGGAAATGGAGTAGAGAGAGAGAGCAGGGCAGTCGTGTGAGGTCGGGGGTGGGAGGATTGGGATTGGATTTGCGAGGATTTGCAGTCCTGTTGGATGAAGGTGAAGCAAAAATGGCTGGGAAGCTGGGGTCGATGGATCGGGCCTGGCAAACAAAGCGAGGTGGTAGGCTGACGAGATGGTGGGCTGGGTCCAGCAACAGTGGGTGGTGCGTGGTACTGCAGGAGGAGCAGCACAGCAGAACGTACCTTAGTGGGTGATGTGGTGGACAGGTGGGTGGTTGGTGTTGCGCGCAGGTGTGGGCAGCCCACTGAGCTACGTATCCGTACCCCGTACTTCGTACACGTAGGTAATGACTGCACAGCTACCTATTTTGAGCACGCAAAGTCTTGTTTCCCGGGCTCCTCGTGTAAGTGACTCATTTAAACGATCATCGGCATTAATGTAGGGGGTTTCCCACTTTCCCCTTTCCCTTTCCCCTGCCTACTTAAGTTGAATATCCGTCGAATACGCAGAGGGGAGAAGGATGTTATATTGTTACTCCTTAGGATACCTAGGTAGGTAAGGTAGCCAGCCCGGCTAGATTGGACCAACTGGGCACGGCATTGTGGGCGAACAGAAGAAGGGAAAAGAACAGGTGGGATGCAGACCGGGGTCCCCCTCCAGGGCTCCTTCCGCCTGCCTTAGTGAATAATGAATTTTCCCAGGGTGAGCCACGTGATTTAGCGGGGAGGTCAGACGGTTGTTCGATTGGATGATGAGGCATTGAATGCGGGGACAGTTGCACCTGCACGATTCTGGCGCGTTCAGGGCGCGACCATCGCCCTCCACACACTCACTGTCTCGTTCCCCGTCTTCCGAATGACTGACAGTAGCAGCTCGGCCCCTCAGGGAGAGTATAACCCAAAGGGGGTTGTCAGATACCCTGTACATCTCTAGGGCCACCAAAAGAAGAGAAGAAAACATACTCTGTACAAAAGAGGTTATTGAATATTTGTTTCTCCAGGGCGAACGGTCGGTCCTAAAACCAGGTAGTTGTCCTTGCGGGTGACCCCTTCAAATCAATAACCCAAACAAGCACAAAGCCGTATCCGTAGCGTCCTGTTTATTTACTGACAGCCTTCACAACAATAACTCGGAATCGCTGGCTAGGTATCCGTACGTTCCCGCTCTCCGTGCCTTTCCGCCTTGATTCCCTCCTTCCCCAAGCCGAACGTCTGATCCCAATGGTGCCTGAGGCTGATGCTCGAGCCCCTTCTGCTGCCTGGTACCTGCCTGGCCTACAGCACTTGCCTGAGTGCGGTAGCTGCCTGCCTAGCTCTGACCCTCAGACAGGCAGGACCCTCTTGTCAGGCGAATGGCTTCTTCTCGTCCGCCCTTTACTTAATGTCAACAAACTGCCAACTACGGAACTGATGCTCAGTCAACACGTCTCACCTTGCCGACTGTCTCACAAAATCCCACCCAACCACAGCACACTCACAAACCAAGTCGTCAGTTTTCCGGATTCCAACCCTTCGAACCCAATCTTGCAGTCCCTGAAACTCAGCGACACGTTGACCACGAAGGCTCTCGGCCTTACTTCCGAATTACACTCGCTGTTGATTGGGCCGGCGAAACATCTTGGGGCACGCAAGGGGCAATTTACTGTACCTCTAGTCAGTCATGGCACCCGCCAATGTTCTACGGTTTCCCCGGTCAGACAGTGAAGGCGGCTTTGTCGTCATCCAAGCGACGCCCACTCGGTCGAATGCATTGGATGTGAAGTTGGTGGGAACTGATGGCGTGGAGCCGTATGCCGTGTTCTGTGAGTCGAATGCTCGTCATCCCGTTTTCATGGCCGAAGATCATTGCGACCCGGGCGAGTGGGTCTCGTCCGATGCTGTTTCATGCGCCGAACTCATGGACCGCCGTCACGGAACTCCAGGGGGACTAACAAAAGATGTCGTCTTGCAGTGCGTCAAGATAAAGTCGCAGCGCTCCGAGTCAAGAACAGTCCCTGCACAGAGGACGAATGGGTCTCTATCCTCACCGCCGTGCTGCGACAGGAGCCAACCAACGACATTGAGGTGCTCGCCGATGTCGAAAATGAAACGATACTCACTTTGACTATTCGGAAAAGGGGGGAGGAGTTTACGGTAAGTATCGCTCGCTCGAACCTCTTCCCAGCCTTGCTTTCTGGGTGGCCGGGCTGATGGCTGATGGCTGATGGCTGGCCTCTAGCAACGTCTCGGTTCCATCGAGTTGAACCACAGCCCACGCGAGCTGATTGAGCTATTTGACTGGTGTGGTCTATCGGCGCAGACAGCCAATGAGGCCAAGGAGGCTCTAGCTTCTGCGGCTGCCAGAGCAACCCAGCTTGAAGAATCCGTGCGCGAGCTCAAAGCACAGCTGGACGAGCTAATGGCGGCCAAGGAGGCCGACGAGTCGGAACTGCTAGAGAAATTCCGCGACCTATTGAACGAGAAGAAGGTCAAGATCAGACAGCAACAGAAACTTTTGGCGTCTGCATCCGTCGAGCCCGCCAAACTAGCGCAGGTACAGAGCTCCCTCCAGGCCGCAGGTAAAGGCCATGCGGCGGCCAATTCTAGGCCAGCCAAGAGGAAGGCTGCCCCCGCACCCGGCAATGACGATAGCTCTTCTGATGAAGGCTTCGAGAAGATGGACGTCGATCTTGCCATGGAACCAGCTTCTGGAGGATCAGACCAAGAGCGCGATACGACTGAGGACGAGGAGGAGACGGCAAGTGAAGACGATGAGGAAAGTAACCAGACAGCGCCAACGTCTGTCAAGCAGCCAAAGTCTCACGGGGCTTCACAGTCGAAGGAAAAGGCCCCTGCCGCAAAGAAGGAGGCTCCTCCTGCGAAGAGAGAGCTACCTTTTGCTAGAATGAAGCCAGCTCCGAAGTCACCACCTCCGCCCGCTGGCAGCGAGACTGAGTCCGATGACGAACTTTGAGATGCTCAATGACGGAGGCCGGCAGAGTTCACGACGTTCCTCATCATTATTGACTCTAAAAGCCGTCTCAGCCATGGTCGCAGAGAACACTGGCAAACGTAACAGTTTCTCATTAAGTATTCACCTATAGCTACAAAAACAACTGCTCGACGCCATGGTCTCGAAATTCAGAACAACTGGAAAGTGGACTGGCTCAGCTCCTATCGTTGGGGTCGAACTTATTCTTCCAGAACCGACGGAAATGCTTGGTCTCGCCAGCCTTTGCAATCTCATTCACCTCCCGTGGCGTGAGCTTAATGGCGGGCAGGTGGTTCATATAACTCTGGAGCCTTTCTTCCTTGGAAGAGGTGGTGATGGTGATCAGACCTTGGTCGATGCACCATCGAAGTGCGATGATGGAATCGCTCACGCCATACTTTTTGGACAAGTTGGCATAGATGGTCCTGACGGAAGATTCGACGTCGGAAGTGATGGCGGTCAGGGGGCCATAGACAGAGACGGCAATCCTGTTCTTGCGGTGGAAATCCAGCAGGTCGCCATGCTGCAGATGAGGGTGAAACTCGATCTGGTTGATGGCAGGAGGGATCTTGGCCGTCTTCAAGATGGCCTCGAGGTGGGGTTGGAGGAAGTTGCTGACGCCGATGGACTTGGCCCGGCCGGATTCCTTAATGGCCTCGAGATCTGCCCATTTCTGCTGGAGCTCCTCGTCCGAGTCGGCGAAGAAGGGTGCATGGATGAGGTAGAGATCCACGTACTCAAGACCGAGTTTCTCCAAAGAACGCTTGAAGGATTCTTCGGTATCCTGCTTCTTGGTTCCGCTGATCTTAGTGGTGACGAACAGCTTCTCTCTGGGTACGCCGGCCTTCTTGATAGCCGCGCCGAGCTCTTCTTCGTTTCCGTAGACTAGCGTGTGTTAGGGCGCCCACTAGTGCATGTCATTGTTTGTGCATACCTTCGGCGCCATCAAGATGACGGTATCCGACTTTGATGGCCTGGACTGTGTAATCGACGATTTTATCATCAAAGCTTGCGCCGCCAGATTTGTAATTGGCCGTACCCAGGCCGTAGGCGAGCTATTGATGCGTCAGCATGAACAGAGTCACTGGAGTAAGCCGGCTGATTTGCAGCGGGTTTACTCCTAGCTGAGGCTCTAGGGGCAAGCTCGGCGCTGATACGCATTGCCGAGCGGCGGGTCCCCCGCGGAGGTGGGACTTGTTCATCTTAAGTGCCGACTTACCATTGGAATCTTGTTGCCATCGTTGAGCGTCAGCCAGGGGATGTAATCCGTCTGCTTGGGCGGTGTTCCCGAAGCATCGGGCGTGAAGGTGGACAGGATCGAGTTCATGTTGTGATTACTGAGATTGGGATGGAGAGGTATAGGAAGGAGCGGTGACGATGCCTGGGCAGAGATGTTGAGCAGAGTCTAGAGATTATTACTCTGAGCTTATGCGGCGGTGTGTGAAGGACGTTGAGGTTGACTCCGGTAACGGGAACGAGAAGATGGACCAGGGGAGGCAAGGGGTTGTATTTCTAATCGGATGGATCTATGCTTGTCGTTGCAGATGGAGCTTGAGGGGCATAGGGTTATCAACATGATGGGACGAGGAGCGAAAATACGGCAAGCACGATTGTTTGAGTCCGCTCTCCGTTTCGATGACCTGCAGTGCCTGTCGAAATGCAGGAAATCGAGAGGACCCCTCACCACGCCATGCCGGCCAGCAATAGCCGAGACGTCCAATTGACATCACCGAGGCACTGAACAGCTTCGTAGAGGTTCGTCACACGAAGACAAAGATGGCGCTTTGAGGAAAGTGGGACTGGACTGGACTGACACACTGGGATTCCCCCCACTTGCCCCAATTGGAGCTTGCCAGGGCGTACTGAATTCCCGGGATGGCGGGGGCATTTACAGTGACGCCAATGGTGACGACAGTGTTGGAGCTGTTGCGTGATGGAGGGGAGCAGCACACGGGCCGTGGACTCTCCAGACTTTTGGGGGAGGGACCGGGACCCCTTTCGGTACTGGAAAGGCACCCGAGAAAGTGGTCGAACATACGGATACGGAGTCTGAATTCCCAGATGCCTAGGTATCTACACCTAGGCAAATGATGAGTGGACTCCGGGATCGGAAACCCGTTTGTCACCAATCGGTGACCCGTCGAAGTGGACGCCGATGTTCTATCCAGGTGCACATCGTGCGGCTTAGGTCAGCATGGCGATTTTCTAGAATCCCGTTGCCACTGGAGCTCGGGGGGTGGTCTTTCTTGTCCGTCTTGCCTGTCTTACACCAATCATTAGCAAAAACGAACGCCTCCGCCGACGGCATTTTCACCAGAGCTATTTCTTCTATTGTACATTTTATTATCCGAGATAATATCCATTTTCTCTTCTCTTCGCTCTTACAATCAACCTGCATCTTGCCTGTTGCATCGCACGCTCCCATTGACTTGCAAGAACTGCGTATATGCTCTCGCGACTGCTCTCCCGCCAAGCCGTCCCCAGAGCCTCCAGACTGCCAGACATGGCCGCCCAACTCTCCAACGGGTCGGCAACACCTAAGCCCGCATCAACCGGCCGCGGCCTTCCGATAGGAAACCTTCCCAAGACATGGACCTACACATCGTCCCTGCCACCTGATTCCCTCTTTCCGACCCCGGCCGACTCCCATAAGACCCCTCGCGACCAGATTGCCCCGCGGGGCGTCCGCAACGCCGCCTTCACATGGGTCCGCCCCGAGACCGCCGAGGACCCCGAACTCCTCGCCGTCAGTCCGGCTGCCATGCGCGACATTGGCATCCAGGAAGGTGACGAGAAGACGGAGGAGTTCCGCCAGACCGTTGCCGGGAACAGGCTACATGGCTGGGACGAGGAGAAGCTCGAGGGAGGATACCCATGGGCGCAGTGCTACGGCGGGTTCCAGTTCGGGCAGTGGGCCGGCCAGCTCGGCGATGGTCGCGCCATCTCGCTGTTCGAGACAAGGAACCCCGACACCAATGTGCGATATGAGCTGCAGCTGAAAGGCGCAGGCATGACGCCGTACTCGCGGTTCGCCGACGGCAAGGCTGTTCTGCGGTCAAGTATCCGCGAGTTTGTGGTTTCTGAGGCGCTCCATGCGCTCAAGATCCCAAGCACGCGCGCGTTGTCTCTGACGCTGTTGCCCAAGTCCAAGGTCAGGCGTGAGACTGTCGAGCCGGGTGCGATCGTGTTGCGATTCGCGCAGTCATGGATTCGCCTTGGAAACTTTGATCTCCCCCGCGCAAGGGGTGACCGTGCTATGATCCGCACCCTGGCGACATACGTCGCCGAAGACGTCCTCGGTGGCTGGGAAACACTCCCCGCGCGCCTCGAGAACCCAGACAAGCCCGGCGAGTGCCTTGAACCCGCCCGCGGCGTCCCCGCGACAGACGTCCAGGGCCCCGAGGACTCGGCCGAGAATCGCTTCACCCGGCTATTCCGCGAGGTCGCTCGCCGCAACGCCCTGACGGTCGCGAAGTGGCAAGCTTATGGCTTCATGAATGGCGTGCTGAACACGGACAACACTTCCATCATGGGCCTGAGCATCGACTTTGGCCCCTTCGCCTTCATGGACAACTTCGACCCGGCCTACACGCCAAACCACGACGACCACCTCCTGCGGTACAGCTACCGCAACCAGCCAACCATCATCTGGTGGAACCTGGTGCGCTTCGGCGAGGCGTTGGGCGAGCTTCTCGGCGCCGGTGCCGGCGTGGACGAGGACGCGTTCGTTAAAAACAGAGTTGAAGAGAGCGAGTCCGAGACCCTCATTGGGCGGGCTGAGAAGCTCATCATGCAGGTCGGTGAGGAGTACAAGGCGGTTTTCATGGCGGAGTACAAGCGCCTCATGACGCAGCGTCTGGGGCTCAAGAACTTCAAGGAGAGCGACTTCGACGAGCTCTTCAGCAACTTGCTGGACACGATGGAGACGCACGAGCTGGACTTCAACCACTTCTTCCGCCGCCTGAGCTCCGTCAAGCTGTCGGACATCGCAGACGAGGAGGCCCGCCGTGAGACGGCTGCGCGCTTCTTCCACGCTGAGGGCGCTGCGGGCGGCGAGAACAAGGGCCGCGCAGACATTGGCGCGTGGCTGGGCAAGTGGCGCGCGCGTGCTGTCGAGGACTGGGGCGAGGGCGCCTCCCAGGATGTTGAGCGCGAGAAGGCTATGAAGGCGGTCAACCCTAACTTTGTGCCGCGCGGCTGGGTTCTTGATGAGATTATCAAGCGGGTGGAGAAGGATGGAGAGAGGGATGTGCTAAGGCGGGTGATGCAGATGGCGCTGTACCCCTTTGAGGACAGCTGGGATGGCAAGGATATTGAGGGACAGGAGTACAAGGGAGACAAGGCGGAGGAGGAGCGATGGGTTGGGGATGTGCCCAAGTTGAAGAGAGCTATCCAGTGTAGCTGCAGCTCTTAGGCCGATGCATTTGGTCTAAGTAAATATATCCAATGCCTGTCATGAGTTGAGATGAGTTCATTCCGTTGATGTGCCAATCGTCAAAACTAGTTGTTAGTTGAGGTGAACTCTGCCTGAATGTCATTACTGACTTCAGAGGGCGACATAACCACTTGGTTCAAGGAAATATATCTCTCTCCCATTGTCAGCGGAGCCCGGGAAGACATTGTAAATGCTTGATCAGACCCAGGAGGGAAACCCTCTCAAGTATTGAGCGGGGAGCAGCAGCACACTACCAATGTCGCACTCTATGGCGATGTTAAGACACGCAGCTATGAACCTAACTTGCTAGCCGAGGAGGACCTCTTGATTTCAGCCAGGTGCACATAGAGTTTCGCCGAACCATAACACTGCATCAGCGACACATCTCGTTTCCTCTTACAATATGCGAGTCTCCAAAGCAAAAGTCCCATATTGACACCAACCAACACCCAGTTGCTGTTACTATAGAGATGGCCATCGCGCCAATGAATCAACTTGTTTCTCGGAGCTCAATTGCATTTTCTTGTACATTTTTCCCTTATCAAGGCTTTTATACATGAGTACGAGCATAAACATGCAACAATACTAACAAAAACATATTGACAGGGCCCTGTACCTGACACCAGCCTGGGCAATTGGTCGTTTGCCGGCCTCCTAGACTGAGCAAACACAGAAGCCATCGCTCACACCGCTTCAGCCTTGATCCAGACACTCATATCCTGTTTTTTTTTTCACCTGCTCTGTCGCGCAAGGAGAAAGAGCATACTTGCTGATTGGAGTAAAACTTTCATTCCAGAAAACATGGAGGGCATCGAAAACTTGCTGACGGCTAAGATGATTCGAGAAATCAAGGCTTGGGCGAAAATGTCCATCGCAAACGCCACACTCCCAACCTCCAACACAAAGTTGTACTAGGATGTCAATACAGCCGTTTGGAAGGGAGGCAAGTCGACGCCCGAATCTTCGTCATGGGCCCTGGGAATTCGAATCGTGGCCTTGTAGTAGAATCTTCCGGATCTTCAAGAGGCCCTCGAAGCGATGATTCGATTGATTGAGAGGATATCCGCTGGCACACCCCTCACTGAAGAGCATTGCCAAGCTCCATACAAAACGATGCTCGACCGGGTTGTGTATGCAGAGATACCTCTTGTATTAGAGAGAATGGCACCTTGCCTAACAATGCCAGCAGTGTTCATGTTGCTCCAGGATGAACGGCCAGTGCTGATACAATCAGAATCACATTATGTGAAGGAGTGTTCTCCTATGCATCCAGCAAAGATTTGGACAGAAGGCAAATATGTTCCTGGCAGAAAGAGCAACCCTCGAGATCGACGTTCTAGCTACCCAGTACCATCTATCTGACAACATCTCTCAATGTTTGGCAGATACGGAAACCTGGGCCTTCGCTTGTCAACACTAGCCGTGTCAGCACGCCGTCTTATCCTGGATTGGAAAGCGGCCGAGCAACAGTCGCTACGGATCCCTTGTAGTACAACATCATGGAGACAGCAGAAGAGCATCCTGAGAAACATCGAGTCGTCACACGGTACCCAGTTTAAGGTATTTACTTTCTTCTTCAACTACTCGCCTCACTCTACCCACGCGTGCTATTATGTACAAGCAATGCATCCATCCCAAACAAAGGAGCCTTCTTTTCTTCGCTTCTCGCCAGTCATACTCGTACAGCCTGTCCCTCATGCCCCGTACGCAATCTGACCCATCGGCCTGTCCTCCTCCATGCCTGGCGCCATGAAGTTGGTCTTGGGGTTGCCCGTGGCCTTGGCTGCGGAGCAGCGGGCCATGGTCGGTGAGCTTTGGCAAAATGTTAGTGTCATTTTCACGTAAGCGGGCGTCGGCATTGACTAACCTTCTTGAGATGACGTCTGTGAAGTAGAAGTTGTCGATGACCTTCTTCAAGGGGGTGCCGCTGGCCTTAGAGCCCTTGTTCTGGTCGACGAGCTGAACCTTGCTCAGCTGCTGCAGAGCGACGGGCTCAACCACATCGTAGGCCGCCAGGGCCGGGCTGACCTCAACCATTCTGTCGCGGAGCTGAGCAACGTCGTCATAGGGCAGAGGGGCGCCGAGGAACTCGCTGACGGCACGGATGATCTTCCAGTCCGTACGGGCAGCGCCAGGGAGAGAGGTGGCGGCACGGGTCATCTGGACACGGCCTTCGGTGTTGATGTACGTGCCGGCCTTCTCGGTGTAGGCAGCACCAGGGAGAACGACGTCGGCGATCTGGGCACCGCGGTCACCGTGGTGGCCCTGGTAGACGACGAATGCATTCTTGGGGATGTCTTTCTCAGAGATCTCATCGGCACCAAGAAGCCAGACAAACTTGGGGGCGGTCTCGGCAACCTCGGTGGAGGGAGTGACGAAACCGACCTCGAAGGCACCAGCGCGGGAAGCAGCTCTCTGGAGAACGTTGTATCCGTTCCACTCAGGAGTGATAAAGTTGGCAGCGTTCTTGTCAACGAAGGCACCAATGGTCTCGTAGAAGGCCTTGGCGTCAACGTGGTCAGTGACACCAGAGCCCACGATGATCATAGGGCGCTTGGCAGACTGCAGCTTCTTGCCAAAGGGACCGGCAAGAGCCTGCTTCAAAGAGGCGTGGTCAAGACCAAGGTGCTCGAACTCAAATGTGGAGTCCCACGTCTCGCCAACAACACCGATTTCGAGGTCAGAGCGAAGCCATTGCTTGCGGATACGGGCGTTGAGGACAGCGGCCTCGTGGCGGGGGTTGCTGCCGACAATCAGGATGGCATCAGCCTCCTCAATACCGTAGATCTTGGAGTTAAACAGGTAGTTGGAGCGGACGTCGACACCGTGGGCGATGGGCTTGCTTCCAGAGGGCATATCAAGAGCCAGGTTCTCGGAGCCCAGCTTGTTGGCAAGATCCTTCATGGCAACCAGAGACTCGACCTCGGTCAGCTCACCAGCAATGACCTTGAACTCGTTGGACTTGGGCTGGAGGTGGTGGTAGGCGTTGGAGATCTCGGTGAGGGCCTGCTCCCAGTCGGCGGGCTCAAACTTGCCCTCACGGCGGATCAAGGGCATGGTCAATCTCTGGGACTTCAATCCATCGCAGGCGAAACGGGTCTTGTCGTTGATCCACTCCTCGTTGACGTCGTCGTTGAGTCTGGGCAGGATACGCATGACCTCGAGGCCACGGGAGTCGACGCGGATGTTGGATCCCAAGCCGTCGAGAACGTCGATGGACTCGGAGTGCTTCAGCTCCCAGGGTCTCGCGCGGAAAGCGTAAGGCTTGGAAGTGAGGGCACCGACGGGGCAAAGATCGATGACGTTGCCGGAGAGCTCGGAGTCAAGATTCTGCTCGAGGTAGGTACCGATCTGGATGTCGTTGCCACGGCCGAAAGAGCCCATCTCGGGGGCGCCGGCAACGTCGTTGGAGAAACGAACACATCGTGTGCAGTGGATACATCTGTTCATGGAGGTCTTGATGAGGGGGCCGATGTTCTTGTCCTCGACGGCACGCTTGCCACCGACTTCGTGGAAACGGCCACGGTCGCCACCGTACCGCATCGACTGGTCCTGGAGGTCGCACTCACCACCCTGGTCGCAGATAGGGCAGTCAAGAGGGTGGTTGGCGAGGAGGAATTCCATGACACCCTCACGGGCCTTGTGTGTGATGGGGGAGTTGGTCTTGACGACCATACCGGGCTGGACGGGCCATGCGCAGGAGGCTACGGGCTTTGGGGCGCGCTCGACTTCGACCAAGCACATACGGCAGTTACCGGCAATCGCGAGCTTTCTGTTGGATTTGTCAGTCGGGGGTCATCCCTCGTAGCGGTTATCGATTCGGTCGAAGAGAGTCGTACTCATGGTAGCAATATCTTTTTGCAAGTCAGCTAATGCCAATATGTTTGGTATTCAATGGCTAAACGAACCTAGGGATTGTGACGCCTGCCTTTTCGCAAGCTTGAATCAGGGCGGAGCCGGCTAGAGAGTCGTGAGCAGGAGTCCCCGGACAAGGCCACATCGTATCTCACCTTCGACTGACACCTTCTTTCCGTCTATATCTCTCGTCAGCAATCGCCACAGAAACCAATTGGGGGCCCTTTCGCAAGAGCGGGCTCATCCGTACCAACTGTGAGCTCAACTTCGGCGTTCCTGCGAGCTGTGGTAGCAAAGGTTCGCGAGGCATTGGCGGCCTGCTTGCCAGTCCGCCAAGCCGAACGTGCTAGAGTATGCCGCAGCATCGTGTCGCCTTGACGGATCGAGACTCAGACGGAACGGGGGAGGGCGTTTTGGTGGGAGGGCGGATTGATATTCAATCGTTGACGTCGGGAGGGAACTGCTCTTCTGTTCCCGGGCCATGGGGATTTGGTGGCGCTAGTGCGGAAATCGCGATTAATTTACATCGGCCATGATTGGTCAACCCAGTCCGTAAGCTATTCGCCGCCTGAGGCAGCAAGAAACTCCTCCGAGCACCATATAGTCTTCGGAAAATTTCGTCGCAGAGCGCCCTTTCTCTTCTTTCCTCTTCACTTTAAATTGTATCCGGACACTTATCGTAGGTGAGCTTGAGCGTCGCAAGATGCTTCAATCGAGCCTTCCTCTATCTAGTGTACCTAGATGAAGCATTTTTGACGCCGTTTATGGAAGCATGGGAGAATCCTTCAATGACCGTTGCCTCTTACCGCCGGTCGTTACATATCATGATGAGCACACGAGTTTTTAAAGACTTGACGTGTGTAATATTTGAAACATCGTGATGTCTATGTACAAAGCATGTTGCAACGTTATTTGCGAAAGGAATACGCTATACGGACAATGGATGAGTCCTCGAGCACGAGTTCAGCTCGACTCTCGTATATCGCCTAATTTTCCGGCTTTCTGGTTGAAAGCACCAGGCATCTCGTCAACTCATCTGGACATGGACGTTGTTGCCCTTCAGGCCACCTGCCGTCGGTTCTAGCTCCGACTTGGTTCGCCCTCCGGCTCCTTGTTGGCAGCCGACTTCTCGAGCGCAAGTTCTCTCTCAAGGGCCGTCTTGTAATGGGTTTTGATTTCCTGCGCGTGGCTAGCATATCCTGCCAACTGGATCAATGCTTGGCCACAGTTGTAGAGCGACCAATGAAGTGCGGCCTGTCTCGGAGGCATTTCGCCTGGGAGTTCCGGGCACGCGTACGTCGATAGATGCCGGTTGCTGTAATCGGCACCGTGAGGAACCGGGGCATTGACGTATTCCATGATGAGCTCCTCCTCGCCCGGCATGAGGCCCGTGGTGATTTCGTGGACACCTTGGGATGCCTCCAGCTTTTTTGCGTGCTGCAGAATGCGCCGATGCTCTCGCTCGTAGATATACACAAGGTTCTGCTCTACAATGGCCGTGTGCTTCTCGATGTTTCGCTGGCGGAGTTTCAGGCGGTCGACCTCATTGGTGGGGGCATCGAATGGTTCGAAAAGGCTCTCTTCTAGAGGGACGAACATGGCCATCGCTGGAGCGCCTGACATGAGCATCGGTATGTCTTCCTCTTCCATGGGGTCGCTGTTGTCGCGCGCCTTCTCTGAAGCCTCTATTGGGTTGCCCGAGTTCTCTTGCATCTTGCCAATTAATGTTTGTCTGTGTCAATGCGTACGAGCGCCTGGCCAGGCGATGGCCGTGGAAGTTGCTGCTGTGAGGATGCAGTGTTACAGTTTCCACGTTGTGGCGAATTGCTCATGGTTAAGTGTGTGTGGGGTGAAAGTTTGAGGTTGAGATCTCAGCTCGTCTAGAACATTACCTTCGAGTGAATAGGTAAGCAAGGTCTCAAGGCCATAATGAATGCTTCACATGATTCCAAACCTAGCCTTTATCACTATTTCTGGCAAGTATCACAAGCTGCGCTTTCACACTTGCTTTCGTGTTTCCGATTACTTACTCGGAATGCTGTTCTTTCTTGATTGAAGTACGTGATGGGCTCTAGGATTGTGTGGACATACATAAATTGTTACCGCAACGAAACAGGACGGTCACCGCGCAACACTGAAGCGTTTTGGCTGCGCTTATTAAAAATACGGATATCGCATTCAATATGAGCAGAGGCCCTCTCTTTATGATCAATCTTAGATCCAAAGGGACCTCCGTCGCCTGACTAGCCGTCCGTCCAGTCGTCCCATAAGACCCTACGCTCGGCTCGGCTTTTGAGCACCACTCGCCAGATGATGATGCCTCTTCCAGACCCATTGGTTGGAGGTGTGGCTATGAACTCGTCTCCCGCAACTGTCCGTCTGCTGTTGACAAGGGCGAGATCAGGATCTGTCTTGGCGATATGCAATGGAAGATTGAAACTTATGTCAGTGGGACAATGCGCGCATGTTCTCCCAGAGTGAACCAAGCTTGGATTGGCGTGTAAGTCGCGCGGGCCTTCCGACCTCCCTGGGGGCAAGTGACAGATATGGCCTTGCCCAGATGGGTGGTGCCGGTTCGTCGCAGAGAGCGGCATCGGTAGCTCCTCAGCCCATACACCTGCAGGTTGCGCCCCTTACCACCCGTCGCGTGGTTGTCATCTGGACGGTAAGACGTTCCTCACGTATTCCCTCATCAACTTCACCCCGGCGCGGACCAAGTCCTCCAACCTCCTATCCTTCCGCTTGCGCATCCACAGGAGGATGAAGGCCAACAGGACCGCATCGATGGCGAGATGTTTTAATACCACCCAGGTGAACCACCGTATCCAGGCGGGGAAACTTCGCGACTTTTTCGATTTCCACTCCCTTCCTGTTGTGATTTGCTCTCGTAAGGCCGCGACCTCGGCCGAGAGCTTTTCCAGGGCGCGTTCCACGCTCCGCGACCAGTTGCTGCTCCTCGCAAGCGCGTCCCCTTCCTCCTCTTCGTTGTAGACAATCCTCCCGACCGAGTTTCGTTCGGCGGCGTCGTCTTCGCTCATGGGGCTTAGAACCTTCAGCGGTCCTTCGGAGTCAGGCAGGGGATTCTGATACTGTCGCAACTGGCCGGTATATCCTGTGCCTTTCGGTGAGGATTCGGTCGAGCTCGGGCTGTTGTTCTTAATTTGGTTCCATACGAATTCGAGTTCCGCGACAAGTTCCTTGGCGTCTCTGCATCGAAGAGTCAGTGGGACCGCGATGCGCAAATGCCTCTTGGGAGGGGGGGGGGGGGGCAGATGGAGAGATCGGCCTTACGGTGTCGTCGCGAATTTGTGCATCGTTTCGATCAATGCCTCGATATATCGTCTCTTCGCCTCCGTCCGGCTCAGGCCCTTCTGGGAGTTCCATGCATCCCACTTGTCCTTCTCGCGCTGGAGCTCATCAGCTGGTATGCCGGAAGCCGAGGTCGGCCGTTCCATGACGCCATCAACGTCCCCCTCCATCGCTTGCTTGTAGAGGCCATAGAGTCGCAGCCTGTCGGACGGCGGGGGGCGCGAGGCCCCCGTTTTGGGGATTTTCTTGACGGTATTTAAGGCATGGACGAACACGCGATCTAGAGAGGGAGCATGAACCGCATTAATTAGCCGGGGAATTGCTCTCTCCACAGCGGGAGGAAGGTAAAGTTTTCTTTCGCAACTCACCCACAGAGTCAGCCATCTAGAAGATCCTTGAACCAGACGACTTGGATGAGGGGAGAAGGGAGGGAGAGGGCGCGTTTATGGTGTATAGGTATCCGAGGTGATCTGGTTCGGCTGGGTCGGGGTTTTCAAGTAGTTCGGCTCAATCACACCGGGCAAAGATGACTTAGATGGGTTCACCTAATGGAGCAAGGTACCTTGGCCACGGGAGCTGAAATTGGCGAAAGAGGTGACAGGTGCTGGCAGAACGAGTAAGTTAGGAATCCAGCACACTGACATACATAATGCGAAAGCTCCGCCATGGAACTTTCTCTCCGCTCGTCGTCCAAAGAAAGGAAGGGATCTGGTGGGCAGAGAGGAAGCGGCGTCGATGGCGGGTGCTGGCAGGATAAGCAAGGTAGAGAGCGAGGCAACGTAGTTCGGTACCGGCAATCAGCTGTTTATGATTGCTGGGCACGGGGGGAGGGGTGGGTGGTGGTGGTTCGCCCATGTTAGCAGCAGCTCCGGTAATTGTCTTTTGCCTCGGCCGCAAGTCACGCAACGCAACGCAACGCAACGCAGCGCAGCGCGACACCAGCGGCAACCGGAACACAGGGTTTAGAGTGGGCGGTGACCCCGTGAGTGCGCGGGCCTGACGCGGGCTTGTCAGGGGTTAGGTTCTCCGAGATCCCCGACTAGCAAATCGCCAATCCAGTCCCATCACCCCCGCGTCTTCTCGTCCTGCTAGGCTATTAGTATACGGGTACCCAGTGAAGGTGGCTAACCGTTTTGCGGCTGTTGTTGTCGGCCGAGACAAGGAAACACGTGAAATGCGGGCAGCCTAAGTTGCGGGATGCTCCATGAGGTATTGACTTGTTTGCGTCTTCGATTTTGACTTCCGTCAATTAGCGCCAGCTTCTGCGCTGGGACTGAACCGGGTCCGTGGGGAGCCAGCATGATGTCTGCGGATGTGCATCGTCGTTCGGCATTGGACTCGGCTTGAGCGCACATTCGCTTTCAAAGGCTGTCGCCAAACAAGACATCCGAGTTGACATCCTCCATGTTTATCCATGGTCCCTTGCCTACATCCCTCCCATATGGGCATGGGGGGTTTAATTCTGTCACTGCGTCTCATTTTCTTGTTCTTCCCAAGCCGAGATTCGAGTGCCCCAACCAGCGGGCTCGTCATTTCTTCGCCTCTAATCGAGATTGGTATCATGGGTATAATATAGACGCCCTAGTCCGATGCATCCTCCGTCTCCCCAAGGGCTGCCATAAACGCCTTTTTCTTCTCCGTATAGACCTTCATCAGCTTCTTGTTGTCCAGCGCCATCTGGGCTGCTTTCTGCCCCGCCTCCTTCTTGTTCAAATCACTCCCCGTGCCTAAAAGTTTGTTCTTCTCCCCCCATCCATCAAGAAAGACACCGACGGAAAAGAGAGCCAGCTTCTTGTTGTACTTGTCCTTCTTGTTCGCGCTGGGCAGGTCCTCGTAGCGGATAGTGATGCCTTTTGCACCAATCACCTGGCTCAACCGGACCTTGGGCGCGATTTGATTCTCTTCCGTCACAGTCTCGCCCAACTCCTTCACTATCCCCATCCCAGGGTTCCTGGCGCTTGTTCTGATCTGATCCTTGATCGTCATCGCCCAAAGTGCCTTCAACCATTCCGCAGCCCGGGGAAGACCGTGGACGGGATCTGAAAGGACGACGGCGGCCACGTATGCTTCAAACAAGTCTCCGCGGACCTTCTTGATTTCGTGTGGTTTGGCCACGACGGGCAGGTTTCCATTAGGCCTAAACTCCGCCGGCAGTTTGGCCCTTTCGAAGAGCTTGTAATGTGCAGAATACTCCCCGAGGTTGGCGTTGCGAATAAGAAGTTCTCTTATCTGAGAGCATTTTCCAGTGGGCATCCCCCCAAACGTCTGGAAAATGAGAGATGATGAGATCAACTCAACGTAGGCATCTCCTAGCCACTCGAGGCGGTCGTAACTGAGGTCGCTCTTGTGCTTGACTACCCCCACGTGGGTGAAAGCCGCCATTTTCAGAACTGGGTTCGAAATCTCAGGAAGAGGCGGCATCGAGTTGGGAATGTCTGCTGGTGTCCATGGCGTGACCAGCGTGAATGAAGGGATTGGCGGTGCAGTGGACGTCGGCCCCTCGCGTGGCGTGGGCAAAGCTGCGTCCATCTTACTTTTCGAGACCTCGTTCTGGCAAAAATCAGAATCTAATAATCTCGTATCGTGGCAGGAGAGGCTTTACCTTGCTCACATTATTCTCTTGAGCTGCATCAGCCTGGGTGGGCCCCTCGCCGGCCAAGTGCTTGAACGAAGGCAGTAGTTTTTTGCTGAGGCGTCGGAGATTTTGCAAATCTTCGTTCCGATCAGAAGACACAGATTTTGACCCAGAAAAGGCTTGAAGACAACTGATGAGTTCATCGCTGTGGTCGAGAAGCAACCCTAGTGCCTCGTCTGCTGTGTGTCTTCTCTTGCTCGGAGGTAGCACCCCCGAACTTGAACGCTTGCTCATCCTGTCGTTTTTAACCACCGAGCAAAAGTAGAAATGCAATTCCAATTTTTCTGGAGTCACGACACACTATGTATACAAGTGAAGTCTGTTTGGCAAAAGAAGATGAACCCTGGGGAACACGGAGTAAGGATATCTATAACCTTTACACCTTCAGTCCTGGCTGGGGATACTTCATTTACAGGCAAAAAAATCGACGGGGCATTTCTACAGGTTTGGGTTGCGTTTCTATGCAATAAACAGGGGTTTGATAGTGCAACTTTCATGCGACAGGGGGCCTGAGTGTACGTCTGTGACGGTCAATCAATGGCCCGATATCCGGATCCAATTGGTCGGCGCAGCATTGACCGGGTGGGGCCAAAGTTGAACCTCACGGTTTAGCTAAGCTTGCTGAACTTCGCGACAAATTTCCGATCATCGTCTGAAAGTGCTCTTGGAAGGCATGCAAAGATGAGTGTCCCACGCGCGAGGTTACTGGACCTCATGAAGGTAAGCAATGTCTCGAATTCCGGCGGCTCGAATCCGCTAACTAAACGGAACAGGCTCAATGCGAAGTCTTCGCGGCAACTTTCAACCCTGAGGGAGTGCGGACGGGAAACAAGATCCTGCGCCAACGTCTGAAGGGACCTTCCCTCGCATCCTACTACCCTCGCAAGGTCCTTACCGTCCAGGACGTCCAGAGGGAGTTCGGTCCTGAGCTCACAACGATCGACTTGGAGGAGCTGGACCGTACGGAGCACATTGCTGGGTATGCTTAACTACAAGGTATACCAGGAGCCGCTGTTAACCCACGATGTAGTCTGAAGGCCAGAGGAAAGGGTGCACCCAAGAAGAAGAAGACGAAGAGTAAGCCTCGCCGAAAATGTGCTGCGATACCAAACAGAAGTACTGACCGACCATCTTGCAGCTGAGGGGAAGAAGAAGAGATAAGCGCGTTTTCGCTAGACTGTACGATACGATGTGCAACTACCGAACGAACCACCCGACCCATGTCCGCCGAATTACCCTTTAGACCGAGCCGCATGGGTAGATGCTGTTCTGCCCTCCGAATCAATGCGATGATGCGACAATCTTCGTATGGCATGTTGGCATCTTGGGAACCACGAAGTCCGTCGGAAGAGAGTGCCGTGGCTGGCGACAATGATGGGGTTGAGAAGGATGTCTGTAGATATCCAATGTAAAAATAACAAGGACCATATCATGCCACAAGTTAAAAACCTGGTATGGAATTGATTCGCAGGCATCTTAGAACATTTCTTGAATTTTCTTGAGATGTGCAGATAGCTGGTCTTCGTGGTGATAAGTTTGTATAACGCTCTCCCCAAACACGTTAAGCTGAACATAGCTGATTGTGATGGGAAGTATACTACAGCAGCCTTCGGCTCCCATTCTCATCTTGAACCTCGTGTTATGCTGAACTTGAAATCTCTGTTTTAAGCACCCTGAACTGGTGAAGCTTCTGTATTTGAGAAACCTAAACAGGGATTGAGCTGTTGAATACAGAGCAGTGCATGTGCCGCTGATTTAAGACGGGTTCGGATTTCGTCTTCTGCCAAGCTGCACCAGGCGCAGCAGGCGGTTGTGTAATATCGATTGTTGGCCTATATGGACAGGCTTCTTGTTTGGAACACCGAAGCTGACAACCGGGCAGTCTAGGTCGAAAGGTCAAGCAGGTACCGACATATCTTTCTTCGGCAGTCATTGACTGCAGAAGGAGGAGGTGGTGGAATTTCCTGTAAGGCGACCTCTTTCCGATTATTTAAGTACCAAGAATCCTTTCTTACCTCGACCAACTCGACAATGTATCACTCCTACTTCACCTGGGACTGGCTTGGTGAACAAATCACCTCACCTCGTCATTGCCAACTTGCACACCCAGGAACTAGTGCGGTCTGCCTCAAGAAAAAGGTGCCTGACCCAGGTGCCCAGAACCTGCTTCCTTCCCTGCCGTGCCTTCCACTGCTTCCTCCTTTGAAGTTACTTCCCCCCTAGCCAACCCCAAGGTCAAAAGCCTTTTCTCTCTTCTACACCCTTCATCACCACAAATTCCTCCCTCCACATCAGAGACACAATTCCACCAACACTCCCCAATTTGAGATCCTCGACGACGGAATCTTTCCCATCTTGTCTCACCTTTTGGCAACACCCCGTCTTACTTACCGCGAAGTATTGAACCTTCAACCGCACATTGTGCCAAACGACACGATGTCTACACCTCCTCCTACGGGAGATACCCCCAACCGAGTCTCCCCGGGAGGCTCGCAGTCTCGTCTCCAAGAGAGCATTGGCCAGTCCCCCGAGACAACTGCTATTGTACGTACAATCCCGTCGATGCTTGCCTGTCTACTTGACCGGCGCCTGTCTCGACAGGCCAGGTCTTGACAATGCTACCCAACCAATATTTGTGACGACTGGCCAAGCTAATCAACAACTCAAGGGTGTTCCGGCCTTCAAGCAGAAGCCGACCGTCGTGACTCTGGCTACATCCAAGCTTGTCAATCAGAACGGTCTTAAGGTTGGTTCTTCCGCCCACTATCTGCCACCTCGCTCACAGCGTCGACAGAAGAAGACCAATCAGGATCCGAGCACCATTGCTGGCACGAACCCCATGGATATGTTGCTCGCCAAACTGTCGGAGCAGCAGGCCGCCCTCGACCAGCAGAATGAAGCTCTGAAGAGCTCTGATAACAACAACAGTCTGTACTCGCGCGGCTTTGACCAGGCTCCCTCAACGACTAATTCCGTCCCCATCATCCCCGCGACGGATTCGTTCCCTACGACTGCCCCCACGACCCGCCCAGCTAGTGCTTCCCTTAAGGAGAACCACGGCAACATAGAGGAGGTTCTTCGACTCAAGGTGGAGCTTGCCCGGGCTCAGAACAAGATCTCTCGCCTTGACCATGAACTTGCCCAGTCGCGTTCCATCAAGCAGGAACCTGACCTGATGACCCAGCCGTTGATTCGTCCCAACATGCTTGGCCCTGAGAACACTTGGGGTCCCAATGATGACAGCTCTTCGGACGCTGGTGGTCCTTCTATCGGCGGATACGGCCGTTCTCGCCCGATCTGGGGTAGCCAGCGAGGCCCCCCTGCTTTTGCCAACCACAGTATGCCAGCCGCCCCTTCCGATTCGCAGCCAGTTGGAGGTGACTGGTATGGGAGCGGCCGTGGTGTCTTTAACCAGGGCTACATTGATTCTGCTGCCACCTACTCCATGGCGGATACCTACCGAGGTGAGCGCATGAGCCAGGACACGGATATGTTCTCTCGTCCCCCTAGCAGCCGCCGAAACAATCGTTTCGACAACAGCCGGTGGCCTTCCCCTCAGCCCTACGGCGGATCCAACTTTGGCGGACACAACTATGGCAATTTCACACCCTCGCCTGCTCCGTTCGACAATATGGGCGGAGGCCCAGGCAGCGCCTCGGGAAACATGGGTGCTGGCATGTACCAAGGCTACAACCAGCAGCCCATTGGCAGCCCACTCTCCCCTCACGCAACAGAGTTCACCACTGGTGACGGATGGAAGACTGAGGTATGTCGAAATAGTCAGAGAAAAGAAGCTAAATCCCGAGAACTGACTCATCCCCTTGCACAGTCCATCGCCACCGAGGGTCAGACGTATCTTCCCACCACCGAGCCTCTCAACTACCGCCGGCTCTTGGATCGCAATGTCAACTGCAACTGGAAGTACATTGTGGACAAGATTGTCTGCAACAACGACCAGCAGGCGTCCATATTTCTGCAGCAGAAGCTCAAGGTCGGCACCCCCGACCAGAAGTATGAGATTGTTGAAGCCATCGTCGCTCAAGCCTACCCTCTCATGGTCAACCGCTTCGGGAACTTTCTCGTTCAACGTTGCTTCGAGCACGGAACCCCCGAGCAAGTCGTCAAGATTGCTGAGGCAATCCGCGGCAACACTCTCAGCCTTTCGATGGATCCTTTCGGATGCCACGTTGTTCAGAAGGCGTTCGACTCTGTTCCCGAGGAGTACAAGGCCATCATGGTCCATGAACTCCTTCGTCGAATTCCTGAGACGGTCATCCATCGCTATGCCTGTCACGTCTGGCAGAAGCTTTTCGAGCTTCGCTGGTCCGAGTCTCCTCCTCAGATTATGAAGTTCGTCAATGAGGCCCTGCGAGGCATGTGGCATGAGGTCGCCCTGGGCGAAACTGGCAGCTTGGTTGTCCAAAACATCTTTGAGAATTGTCTCGAGGAAGACAAAGTAGGTCGACGTCATCTTCGTTGTTCTAGGAGGTACAGTGCTAACTAGTCATCACAGCGCCCTTGCATTGAGGAGGTCCTTGCCAATATTGACATCGTTGCCCACGGCCAGTTTGGAAACTGGTGCATTCAACACATCTGTGAGCATGGCGCGCCGGCTGACCGCAGCCGTGCCATCGACCACGTCATTCGCTACGCCGCCGAGTACAGCACCGACCAGTACGCCTCCAAGGTCGTTGAGAAGTGTCTCAAGATTAGTGGTGGAGAGTTTCTCAGCCGTTACCTTGACCGAGTTTGTGAGGGACGAGTTGACCGCCCCCGTATTCCCCTTGTCGACATTGCCAGCGACCAGTATGGCAACTATCTTATCCAGTACATCCTCACCCATGCCGGCATGCAGCACCGCGAGGTGGTCGCTGCCCACATTCGCAAGCACATGGTGTCTCTTCGAGGATCCAAGTTCGGCTCCCGTGTGGGCATGCTCTGCACCAACCCAGCTGTCGCGACCCGTCCCGGCCCTGGAGTTGGCCCTAGCATGAACCGAATGGGAGCTGGTCCTCGTTACAGCGGCGGTGCTGGCGGCTACCGTTAGACCATGACATGGAGTTCTCGAAACTGTCACAATCAACCCGAAACTGTTCTCGTTCTGCGTCACTATGGCCTCTCTGGCACCTGATTCTTTCACCCTCACGTCGATTTTCTTCCAGTCTGACGAAGTAATCGACACACCTATTTTGTCCGCGCTTACGAAACAATTTCCCCAGCTATTAATTTACAGATCAGCTGTCATCCTACGCTCAGCAGGTTATCACTTGTCTGAGTGCATTGGACACATCATGGTTATGGATTTTGCAACATGGATGAGGCGCGTCACAGTGGCCCCCCAACCCCTCGCTTGGGTGTCGAAGTTGCACCACAAAGCCCAGCCAGAATGCTTTCATTTACACATGGCGGTTCATGGATACATCCACATATTCTCTTGACACGTCCTCAGTTGCATCAAACCGCTAGCTGGACAAATCGGAGTAGGACGAGAAAGGCAAGGAAGGCAAGCAAGTATGGAATATCAGAAAACAACGATAGTGATTGTATGTAGTATATACCGCATTCCAGCTACTTTGGAGTGTGGAGTTGATCCAGATTGGACAGCATCTGTGGCAGTCCTCAATCAGTCGTTAGGTAGTTTCCCTAGAATGTTCCCCCAAAAGTTTATGGTTCCTGAACTTGCTCCTTTGCGAAGCCAAAAACTTCCATATGCGTCCTATTTGCATCTAAATCAGTGCCCAACGCCCTCGCCTTACTTGAAAATCATCGTTTTCTACCAAACGCCACACGCATCACTTGACAAGTTCTAGGTACTTCTTCACGAGCTCACGTCTCCTTAATTGCAGTTTCGACCTCGGGTGTCGCCACATCATCCAGCGGTGGAAACTCATGATCAACCACTGAGGGACTCTCGATGACTCCAACAGAGGAGGACTCTGCAGTCGTGATATCCTTCTCCCAAGGTTTCCTGGGCGCTGCCCGTTTCCCAAAGGGTTTGACAGACTGAGAGGTCAGTAATTCGGCGATAGGGAAAGGGGGTTGTGAAGAAGAAGACACCAAAGAAACTTACTGCGTCCCTGACCACGGTGTCCGGGATCTGTCTAATGCCGGGGATGGGAATGCCCTTCTGGATCATCTCGAGCATCTGGGCGAAGCCAATCGGGTACGCGGGCTCGTCGCCTCCTTGGCCTGGCCCGTCTGCTTGCGAAGCTGGGTTGCGTTCGACGTAGAGATCTGCTTTAGGGGCCGCTGACTGCCATGATGGCGCCGGTTCCGGGGCGGCGGGGTCGGCGGCGGGTTCGTCTTTGTCTTTGCCGGTGCTCAGGTTGTTGAGTTTGGAGGTCAGGTCTGGGACTTCGTTCGCTGGGTCTGCGCCGCTGCTGCCGGCTGTCGCGGAAACGGTGGCGGCGTCTCGTGCACTCGTTGACTTGTACTCCTCAGGCAGGATGTCGGGCGGCGTGTAGTCCGGACGTCTCGCGAGCCAGTCCTTGTACCTCGCGAAGTCGATGGTGACGCCGATGCGCTGGGCGTAGTAGAAGACCCGGGCGTGGATGGCGAGGTCGGAAGGTGACCCCTGGGGGTTCTCGGTATTGGGATCGCCGAGTATCGCTTCCAGGCCGGACTGTCTGGTGGTTAGTTTGTCCGCGGGAGATGGAAGGTCTGCGATACGCCCAGAACAGGGAGTGGAGCGGAGGAGCGAGAGGTGGGATAGATGGGTGATTACCATGAACGCCTTATCCCTATTCCAGGGGTACGTGTCAAAGGCCTTGAACATGCCATCCTCGTCTGTGATGGCGCGGATGCGCTCTACGCCGGAGAGCGTCGCCATTGTGGGTTTGAATTCCGTCTTGTTGGGACGGTGAGTATAGTTAGTTCAATTGGGAAGCGCGAGCTTGGGATCTGTCGTCCATTGAGGCAGGTGCCGAGGTGTGGGTGGTGGGGTTTGGCGGGGGTGAGCTCTTGTTGATAAGATAGGGGATCCCATTGCTCCATTCAAGCAGCACCACTCTTGATATAGGGCTTACTGCGCCTAGCTTTCAACAACATCCGATATGGTGTAGTGGCCAACATGATGCCCTCTCATCTCTTTGAGAGGTTAGGCATAGCCCCGAGTTCGATTCTCGGTTTCGGAATGCTTTTGCAATTTGTTCCTTTACTCTTTTGGGTTCCGTTTCTTTTTCCTGCTATCTATCTTATTCTGTTTTCTCTTTCCCCCTTCCTCTGTTTGCATGTCATAATGAAGCATCTTTCTTCTCAGGGCTTTAGAATCGCAGGGTGGCTGGCCCAAGCGTCTCGCGCATCCCCACTCTGACCAACCCTATTACCAAGGTAGGTAGGTACTTGTTCTAGGTACCACCAGTATCGGTGCCCCGCGAAACAGACTCGGTGGGGGCTTGGAGATGCTTCTTGGCCTGGAGAAGCTGGAAGGAATGTAGCTAAGACATCCTTGTTGTTTATGTTCTGAATTTAGCGCGCCACGCTCGGTTCCTTTCCAGCTGGAGGTCGGGATTGTAGGGAAAACTAACATTCATTCATATAAACCTGGCATGAGAGACACTGTGTTCTGCGGGGAACTGACATGGGCTATGTTCATCTTAATTGCTAGATTTCTAGTCTATCTTGTATGTCACGATGATCTACGAGTGCGCTCACGGTGCACGACCGGCGAAGCTTGTTCTACGGTAATTCTCATGTTCTGCATGGACGGGAAAAAGTCGATACTACTGCGAGCCCGCTTCTCCAGCAACCCCCCCAAGTTTACCAAGGAAATAGTCCAAGTTCGCAGAGAGATAGATAGAGTAGAGAACGAGACAAGAGTGTGTGATCCATCAAGACTTGGAAAGTTTTGTGTATAGCAAGGCCGCCGTTTCGAGCCAACACCGCTCTTCGGGTGTGCGGTACAGAGAGCCACCATCGCTATGGATGAGGTCCTATGTAACTTTCTCCTGTGTTGTGTTTGTGTGTTTGTGTGTTTGTGTGTGCGTGTGTGTAGCAATATGGCAAGCCGGATGGGGCTGCTTAGGAACCGCTCTGTTTCCACGGGAAACGAGCTGGTATGTCGTAGATAGTCGGTAAAAAAGGGGAAACGTCTAGAATGCCCTTGGCAGGAAAACATGCCACACTCAACCACCCACTTCCCTGTGCTAAACGCCTGTAAAAGCAACAGCCACGGTTGCCGAAATTCCCTAGAAGTTGGAATCCAATAAACCCTCCGATGCAAAAGCCGATGTTCTTTTCAAACGCCATGTGATGATGCTTTTAGTTGTGCTGGAAAAGGACGCTGATGGATTCGCCGTGATGGACGCGGCGAATCGCCTCCGCGAAGACGGGAGAAACTACTGTAATTTAGCATGTGTTCAAATTGACCGGGTGACCGAGGAGACTCACCGTCCAAGCACTCGAGCTTGGGGCAGACCCGCATGTGGTCTCGCTGGGGGACAGTGTTGGTGACGACCATCTTGTCAATGGCCGAGGCGTTGATGCGCGGGATGGCGTCACCGCTGAGAATGCCGTGGGTCAAGAGGGCGTAGATGTGAGTAGCACCCTCCTTCTTAAGCAGCTTGGCAGCTCGGGTGATGGTGTTGCCGGTGTCGATGAGATCGTCCACGAGGATGCAGACCTTGTCCTTGACATCGCCCACCAGCATCATGCTGGCGTTGCGCTGCTCGGTGTACTTGGTCGGGCGTCGCTCCTGGAGAAGAAAACATATGAATCCTGTGCCTTCCCACTCGAAAACTCAACGACCTACCTTGTGAATCAGGGCAAAGGCCATGTCCAGCTCATCAGCAATAGCGGTGGCACGCTTTGCACCACCAGCGTCAGGGCTGATGACAACAGCATCCTTGAAGTTGGGGATGTTCTGCTGGATGTATCTCTTGATGAGAGGCTTGCCGTACAAGTTGTCTACGGGGACATCGAAGAAGCCCTGATACTGAGGATCGTGGAGGTCCATCCTGCAATCATTAGCAACTGCTTCTCCAGGAAGCAATCAAGAAGTGCAGGCAAGCAGGGCAAAGTCATAGACCGGCTCTTGTGGGACTGGCAACAAAGACGCAGATGCAAAAAAGGACATCACGTCAAGGAAGGTGAAGGAGGAAGGAAACCTACGTGATCTGTGTGTTTTGTTAGCGCTTGCCATCAGAGTCTAAAAGAAGACAGGCCCATGCTTTCAAGCAATGCCCAGGTTTGTCTTCCAAGGGAAACAACATACCACATGGTCTGCTCCCGCGCAGGTCAAGAGGTCGGCAACCAGGGTACCAGCTTGGGCAACCCACTGCTTGTAGCCAGGCTTGGACTGGAAGCCATTGATCTGGTTCTGGTTGGCGTAGTCGTGGGTGGTGTAGCTGAACTGTGACGAGGAAGAGTCGTGGTTGATGCGGCCATTGCTGTTCCCGTTTCCATTGGTCTTGTGCTCGCCATTCCTGACGTAGTCAGAGGATCCGTTGATGCCGTTGCTCCGTTCCTCATTGAGCTTGCTCTTAGCCAGCTTGGAGGCAATACCATCAATACCGTTAGAGAGGGTAGCACTGCGTGCAATCCCAGGACCAGGAGTTGAAGGCACACTCTCAAACGTGTAGTTTTTCGATGCTTCTGCTGATGACTTGGAGAGGGGGGCGCCAGCCTTCTTGTAGGGAACGTCGGGTTGTCTCGAGTAAGGGAAGAGAGGCATGACAGCAGTGACTCTCTTGGCAGAGCCGGTCTTGCAGGCAGAGATCATGATGCACAGATCCATGAAACCATCATTGACTGAGCCAGAGGCGCTCTGGATGATAAAGACATCCTTGCCACGCACTGAGTCTTTGATCTCGCAGCGACTCTCCCCAACTGAGAACTTGCTGAGAATGCGCTCACAGGGGTTCAGGCCCAGATTGTTGCACACGCTGTTGACCAGCTCCGGGTGGGTATTACCACCAAGCACAATGATATTGCGGACCATGGCTGAGTAAGTCGTGGGGTATTGGGTTGTGGGATAGTTGAGAGTGTTGGGTATTTTCGATCGGGCGAAACCGGCGATGTTCGAGTTAAGATTCAGCACCTCGTTCTGGTCTGGCGGGGTTTATTGAAGAAGAGGAAACGGAATTCAAGCTTCGGTTTCGAGTTTTACAAAACGCGACTTGAGGGCCCGGGGTCGGTGGAGATAGGTTAGTGCGAGTGATGGCGGGATGTCGTGTGCGGGTGGGAGGATCGCGAGCGAAAGATCCGGTGTCGGGTTTGCTCGAGGCGTCAAAAATCTGCTAGTGGGGTGCAGGGCGACGTCACAGGGGACTGGAATGTGCCGAGGCCGAGGATATGCGCGGAGTTGGATTGGGGAAAGAGCAGTGATGCCAGAGAGAATTGAGGGCGAACGACGAGGTAAGAGGGGAAGGCCTCTGAGGTTGTGATCACAACGGAAGCATGGCGAGCAAGCTCGAGAGGAGAAGAGGAGAGAAGAGAAAAAAAGGGTGGTTAGCGGGGGGATTCCTCTGAAGCTGGGGTTGTCGAGAAGTTGTAAAAGAAAATCTCTGAGTGGATAAGTTTGTTTGGGATTGGCAGGAATCGGGGTTGGGTGCGGTCGTCGCGCGCCATGTGGGTTTTAGGGATAGCGGGTGAGAATGTTTCTTGGTGGGGTGAAAAGAGAGGCCGTACAGGGCGACAGCACAGGGTGGCCAGGCCCCCGAACCGGCCCTTTCGGGTTAGGGCGCCGTGTCTTTGGGCGTGTTTCTCATGACTCCGATTCAAGCAAAGATTTTGCGCCAACGATATTTTGACCATGCACTGTGTTTTTCGGGCAGTTGCCAGGCTGCCCAGACATGCCGAGCCTCATGGAGAGTGCCGCAGACCGGCGATGGAGATACCTTGGACACCCTGGCTTGGACGAGAGCAGTGCCAACGGCCCAGCGGCGCGACCCTTCACGGTACACGATACAGTGCCGAGACAATTCTTCGTACAGGGAGGATTGCGTGGGATTCGTGGAACAGACACAATAATGCACCTGTGACTCTTCTGAGATCCGAGATATGATGTGTGGACATTCTTCACTCCCACGCCAGAAGTAGAGCTGCCTCGTGATTTATGCATGCCTTGTAATGTTTACCCGGGAGAGAGAGACAGCGAGAGATTTAAATACCGCTCATATCAAGAGGCCATCACACAATCACACAATGCAAGCAACGACAACACCCAGTCAAGCGAGGTGCAGCGCGCCGTCGTCCTCGAAAGCAGCCACCGCCAATACACATGGCCAGCACCCTTCTTCCCCCTCTCATTGCGCAATTCCAGATCCGGTACGTACTGGGCAGCATTTTAGCACATGGCAAAGTGGGGGACTGGGCATCGCGATTGGTGCCTTGGGCCGTCCTGCTGCAGCCGCTTTTTTTTCTTCTGCTTGCTGCCACTTTTTCTCTCCTGCAGATGGTTGTCAACTGTGACAAGCGCGGGGCACTTTCCATGTGCAAGAAGAAATTTGCGGCAGGACCGACTTCCGGTTCCAAAGTTAAAGGAAGAAAACGAAATTGATAAAAAAAACACATCGATACACCACCGCCTCCCTGGGCCCTTGTCGTTTGCTTCAACACCTCCACTCATATCAAAGTCCACAGTGCCCAGTGTTTCCAACTCTTTTGCCCTCCGGAGAGTCATTTGAGCCCTTGTCAGCAAGAACGTCGGCTCGCTGTCAAGGTTGTGTGACTCGACCTGTCAACACCCGTTCCCGTTCTCCGAGTGACAGGGGAACATTGGTGGCCTAGCCTCAGCTTGCATACCAACACGACAAATTTCAGCAAACATCAAGCGCAACCTGCATTTCCGCGCTTTTGCAATCCAACAGCACTGTGTGCCGAAACGACGCCGTTTCCATTGCTCCTACGTTGAGTAGACCAACCGCCTCACGCCCACTCACCTGCTTTAATCACTGGCGCTGCAACCTGATATCCACACACCAAGCTCGCCTCCTTCACGATGAAGATCCTTGAGGCTCAGTCAGCCGTTCTGTCCAACTATGAGGTTTATCAGCACTTGACCGAACGCAAGCTCGGCCAGAAGAAACGTGGGGAGCGTCGGGGTCCCGGCAACCTGGAGGCACTGGCGAGAGAGGTAGGTTATTCTACACGAAATTCTTTTTGACTCTGCCAATGCAACCGGAAAACAATCCAATGAAATTTGGGTATCTGCTTCTGTGTAATAGACCCGTTACTGACTTATCCGGTCTAGCTCCTCCAGTATCTGCGCACACCACCCAACCCGTTGAGCCAGGACCCCATCACCTACCAGCCGGGTTGCATCCCCCAGCTCCTGGAAAAGCTTCGACCATATGACTTGGCCAAGGGCGAGGTCATTATGATCCTCAATCTTCGCCCTGCGTCCGTCGCCGCGTTGAATACCGTCATCGAAGAGATGACGGAGCGCTTCGACGAGAACCAGCAGGAAGAGATGGTCAACATCATCGCCGAAGTCCTCGGCACATTTCCCCAAGAGGAGGGGCAGGAGGAGGCTGGTGACGAGGGCGCTGCTTAGGAGAGCATCCCCGATCGCACTTTGCAATCTACTCCAGATCGCGACTGGCTTTCCGATATCCCCTCCTCTTCTTGGTGATTGGGAAGCTCACAGCGGATCAATCGGTAAGCGACAATGGCCACGGCGATCTTTTACATGGCGACACATCCACCCTCGGTCTGCCCGCCCTCGGCCTTCCGCGTCATCACCGCCGTCTTGCAAATGTCTTCGAACGCCAGCTTGATAAGCTCCCCCGTCACCGCAGAGCACTCCATGTATCTGTCTATCCGCATCTCCTGCGCCTGCTGGTAGGCTTCTTGGGGGTAGATGATGCCATTTGGATCATCTTCCGATCTCAGGTCTCGTTTGAGGCCCAGCAAGAGGATAGGCAGACGGTCGGGTCTGCGAAAGGACAGTTTGACCTCTTTGAGCCACTATCACGGACGTCAGGCACGGGGATGTGGAGGATTGTAGGGAGAGGAACGTACATGTCTTCTCATATTGATGAGACTGAGTCGCTGGCTGATATCGTAGCACAAGATGACGATGTCGGGGTCGAGGAGCTTCCAATTTTCGGGGCTATTTGTATCGTAGAACTCCAAACGATACGGGTTTTGGCCAAGCTTGATCTCAAAGATGAAAGGTTGATCAATGTCTCTGAGCAGCGTGATGGGGCCGGTTCCTTCGCCAGCGCTCAGTCGTCTACTCAGGGGCGACGCGACATTAGTTGTGGCTTCTCACATCGGATCTTCACGGGGGCAATACGGACGAGATGAACGACGTCTTTCCACATTTCTCATCACCGACTAGCAAGATTCTGATTGCGTCTCCGTCCATGTTGAATGATTTAGTTGAGTGACGTTCTGATAACGGATGTCTGGGGACAAATGGCGCAGTGCCTCGAGCCAGGCCTGAGGTGAGTAAGCTTCAGAAGCACTGTGTGCGCACTGCCCAATCCCGCATCCCACCCGTCCCGCCAGATTGGTTCGGGGTTCTCCATTAGGAGTCGGTTAGAGATTCACCTCAGCCACACATGCATAAGCCACACCCTTGTTTCCAGCAGGCCAAAAAAGTTTGGAGAGGGACCAAAAAAAAAAAGAGAGCACAAACAAGTGATGCGCCGAAAGCTGCCCACCTGCGAATCTCTGCCGCATATTAGCCCCTCCATACTAGGTACCTAGTACCCGCATGATGCTGGTCCGAAAAACGACCCCTCCAGAACACAAACTCACATGAGAAGATTTGGGCTTCTCAAAGCCTTTGTCAAGGGTCTCTGTCTGCAAAACCCGCGAAGCCAGGGTCTGATCCTGCCGAGGCGTCCAGTCGGGCTGCTGTTACACGGCTATCGAAAAGGTTTACCTGCCCACGCCCTGAATCATCACCAAATTCTCCACCGTCTCACTCACCCCTACCGCTCGTCTCACACAGCAGCCCGGGGCACAAGCACCGCTGCCGTCGCAGACATGACCGATGCGGGCGGGAAGTATTACTCGTGGGAGAAGGACCGCCTCATCGCGCGCATAAGACAGCTCGAGCACGAGCTCGCAAAGCGGGATGCCGCCGCGTCATCCAAGTCCGCCGGGCCCGGGCCCGGCTCCGGCACGGCGACGGTAGACGCTGCCCCGCCCCCGGCGAAGAAACGGAAGAAGGACAAAAAGATGGACGCCTCCCGGTACTCGAGCCGCTTCATCGCCCTCAAGTTCGCGTATCTCGGCAAGCGCTACGGCGGCTTCGAGTACGCCAGCTCGGCGAGCCTGCCGACCATCGAGGGCGAGCTGTGGAACGCGCTGACTAAGGCGTGCCTCATCTTCCCCGAGGACCCGGAGGTGGTCAACTTCGACTGCTGCGAGTACTCCAAGTGCGGCCGCACGGATCGCGGCGTGAGTGCCTTTGGGCAGGTCATCGCTCTGAGGGTACGGAGTAGCAAGCCGTTGCCCAAGAAGCCGGAAGAGCAAGCCATCCCCGAGACAGAGGGGGATACGGCCATGGAGGGGACAGTCGAGAAGGCCGAAGGAGAAGAAGACAACAAGAAGCCCGAGAAGGAGTGGGACGACATCGAAGACGAGATCCCGTATGTCAAGGTCCTCAACCGCCTGCTCCCCGACGACATCCGCGTCATCGCGTGGTGCCCGGCGCCGCCGCCGGGGTTCTCGGCGCGCTTCTCCTGCGAGGAGCGGCAGTACCGCTACTTCTTCACCCAGCCGGCCTTCACGCCCACGGCGGTGACCGCGACCGACGGCGCGCCGCCGGACGGCTTGCGGGAAGGGTACCTCGACATTGAAGCCATGAACGAGGCGGCGCGGCGCTTCGTCGGCGACCACGACTTCCGGAACTTCTGCAAGGTGGACGGCAGCAAGCAGATCACCAGCTTCGAGCGGCGCATGTACGAGGCCGGCGTGGAGGAGGTGCAGGACGTCGGCTCGGTGCTGCCGTACCTCGGGCGCGACGCCGCCGACGGGAACGACAAGCTGCCCAGGGTGTACTCGTTCAACATCCGCGGCACGGCGTTCCTGTGGCACCAGATCCGGCACATGGTGACGATCCTCTTCCTCGTGGGCCAGCGCCTCGAGGGGCCCGACGTCATCACGCGGCTGCTGGACGTCGAGAAGACGCCCCGCAAGCCCAACTACGACCTCGCACACGAGACGCCGCTGGTGCTCTGGAACTGCGTGTTCCCCGGCGACGACGACAGCCGCATCCCGACGGCGCCGGAGAACGCGCTGCGGTGGGTGTACGGCGAGGCTGACGTCGTCGAGAGCCTGTGGGCGCACTACCGCGAGAAGAAGATGGATGAAGTGCTGGCCAACCGGCTGCTGGACCTCATCTCGGGCCAGGTGCAGAGCACCGAGCCCAAGCCCAAGGGCAAGCGCGTGTTCCAGGGGGGCCACGAGGGCAAGCTGTCGGGCGGGTACGTGCCGCTCGCTAAGAAGCAGCTGACGCCGACGCCCGAGGAGATCAACAACCGGTGGGCGCAGCGCAAGGGGTTCAAGAACGCCGAGGAGATGAGGGAGTCCAAGAACTGGAGGAAGGCCATCAAAGATGCCAAGCAGGCTGGTACCACCGCCGCTGCCGCTGCCGCTGCCGCCGCGGGGGCCGTTGATGAATGAGTACCTAGGTCGTAGACAGTGATGATGGGAATGGAAAGACCAAACACAACAACAACAAAAGTTTGAACATCGTGAATTTCGTAAAGGGGATGTGGTTGCTATGGTACGGCTGACGGGCTGGCTAGACGCCACCCTGCCATCTTTCGTCCATCTTCCTAGTGTTCCAGCCACCCCCGCCGGCGGTCCCGTCCGCCTCCCAGAGACACCCCCTGACCCCCCTCCAGACCGTCTCGACGATCTTCTTCCGCGGCAGCAGCCTGGGGAAGACGACGACGAGGTCCTCCTCGCCCTCGACGATGACGATGAGGTAGTATCGCACCTCGAAGCCGCGGAAGGCCTCGTTGACGAGGACGTCCTGGATCTTCTCAGTGGGTATGAAGCGCGTCGCGGCGGCCGACAGGTAGCTCCCGCTCGTGGAACTCGTCTGGATGCCCAGACCGCGCAGGACCAGCAGGCTCTCGGTGGTGTGCGTGCGCAGCAGCGTCGCGTAGGCGGCGAGGAGGCATCCCGGAATGAGGACGGGGAGCGGCACCGCGTGGGAGGCGACGATGCGGTGGGCGAGGCGGCCCGGAACGGAGGCGTGAATAAAACGAAGGGCATGCCAGAAGGTCGTAATTGAGAAGAATAAGGCGTCGGCGGGGGGGTTGTCGGGCGTCGTGGTGGGGGTTTTTGTCGGCGACGGCGAGAGGAATGGCGCGGCGTAGGGGGACTGCGACCAGGCGGCCTGGAGGAGGAGGATTGAGGAGAGGAAGAGGAGGACGCGTAGGACGAGGAGGAGGCTCGATAGGAGACGGACGGCGAGGGTCGGCGGCGGGCGGGTCGTCACTGTGAACTCGGCTGTTGTTGGCGAGGGGCGCCGGACGTGGAGGCGGGGAGCGGTTGTGAGCATCGTGAGCGAGGAGATGCTTGTGTCGCAATGGTGTCGCGAAAGGTGTGCGATGTGGCCGCTATGGTGCACATTGAAAGCGCGTGAAGTGGCATCAGCTCAACAAGGGGCCAATTGGGGCGTGGGCGAAAGGCTGCGTCAGGATTGCAGGACGCAATCGCGGATTCGGCTCCAATTGCAAAGTTGACGAGGACAGAAGCTTGAAGCTCAGGTCGGTGCTCGGTGGGAATCTTACCCGTCGTGTGTGGCACATGCGACATGCGACACGCAGTGTGGTGCCCGCCCAGCTCAATGACTTGCTTACCTCACCAGTGCCCCACCCACATTCCAATCAATGCACACTCCCTCAGTGGCTAGATACTATATGTACTCAGAGTTCAGCCGAAGTTACCGGCTGTAATGGTCAAATGGTTGAAGGCTTTCATTACTCTTCTTCCGCTACCCCATCTACATTGGAATCCTTTAGTGGCGCCCAGTGCGAATGCCGCGGTGGCCACCCACTCGCATGGGTAACCTGCGATTGCTGCGTGTGGCCCTAAGCAATGAAGATAACACTTGAGGGAGGCTTCACTCTGCAGAGAGATCTTCACCGTCGCATGGCGTGCTGGATTACGATCGCTAGGGGCTTGGGGTAGCGGTTGGAGATGGAGATGTCAACTCCAAATTTTTGGCATTTTCATTCCTGGGAGTGACGATGATGCATTGCTTTCGCGACCGTGGAATCATGTGTGTGGGCTATATATGTTTGGCTGTTGTTGGCTTCTGAGTCTGGTGACGATGTCTGGTCGCAGATGTTGGAGGGGGATATATGCACACAGTAAGCCTCGCACGTGGTTCAAACCCGGCCGTCGGCATCTTCTTTTTCTGTTTTTGCGCCCGATGCCACAATCAAGATCAATCGGGACTCGGTTTCCTGCTGTCACATTACAAACGCGCAAGCACATGCTCGGAATCGTGTTGCATTATTCTTAATATTCGGCCTGAGCATGGCCATCTCGACGAGCTGCTAGCTACATACCACACTACCCACTCAAAGGAAACAACTGTCAACCACCCCAAGTCTTGCATTCTCGGGGACAGGCGACAAAAGGAAAATAAAGACAGAGGTGAAAATTCTCAGCCATTCAACTAGAGGAACAAAGGTGCCGTGAGGCAACATTGTAAAACACACGTTTCCAGCACTTTTCGGTCGGTCCCTTTCGCTCTTCCAATATCTTCTCCTTCGGCCTCGGCACAAGACGGTGTCATCTTAGAATCCTCCGCCCTTTTTGGTGTTTTCTTTTCGTTGCCCTCAAAAATCCATCCTCCTCCAAGACCAATCCGGTACTCATGTACATTGCCTCCTACAGGTATCCTGTGCTCATGTATTCCGGGTTGCGGCTCTGGTCCCCTGAAACCCTAGGGTACAGCCCTTCGTCAGTCATCATTTGAGAAAGTAAGAATGCAAACAAGAGTTGAAAACTTTAAGAGGAAAGGAAATGCAAGAGGTGAAAAAATATTCGCTCTGCGCGCTCAATAAATCGTTTAAGGATAGATTCGAAGTGTACAAAACAGGCGCCTTTTCTGTCGTTGTTCTTGCTGGCAACGGTTACATCGCGCCATCAAGACATAATCGTGTTCTGCCTGTCCGTCGCAAACGTAATGGTATCAAGATTCATTGAGAAACACCTGTCGCCATGCAACGAATCGGAATGTGTGAAGTGTAATGATAGATAGGGGTTGAGTGGTTTTAGATCATCTCGCTCTGGTGCAGGCCGGTGGGCAGACCCTTCTGCGTCATGGCCGTCATGGCAGGGGGAGATCGCATGTCATCGCGACCGTAGATCGTCGGCATGAGAACGCTCTCGTAAGGCGCGTATTCGTAGTCGTCCTGACCGCGAGGGCGGCTGGAGGGCTCCTTGCGGGTACGACTACCGGACCGGAAACGGTCGGTGGCCTTTGAGAGGCGACCGGCAAGACTGCTATCACGCTCAGTAAAGCTGCGACCGCGAATGTGGCCCTTGGATGTTGGGGGAGCGGGTGACGAAAGAACAGGAACGGTAGTGTCCATGGGTGCGGCGGTGGTCGCGGGGATGGGCTTGTCGTCGTCCATGACGATCTCGATCATGCCAGATCCATGCCCGCCAGCGTTGCTGTGAGAAGCGTACGGAAGGGGTGCAGGTGGCGGAGGAGGAGGCATGGCGAGATGTTGCAACTCCCTCAGCATTGGTGGGGGAGGCGGCGGCGGTGGCGGTGGTGGCAGTGCACCGTAGTTGTTGCTCTCCTGCGAGGCGCGCCTGGCGCGGATCATGTCGTCAACTGTGCGAATTTCTCCCAAGTTGCCTTGTCTCATTGACGGGCCTCGGGAAAGCCCCTTGCTGTGGGAACTTGGTCCTCTTGGGGATGGCCCATCAGGAGGAATCGGCGGGGCGGACATGCTGCGAGGTATCATGCCCCGGTCGGGAGGCTGATAAACAGATGACGGAAGTTGGTAAGTCGTCTGCGGGAGAAGTGTGAGGAGGTCCGCCTCCTTATCCTTCGCTGGGGACTGCTGCTGAGGCGAGGTTGCCGGGGAGTGCCGCTGTGCAAATGTCGCTGGGATTGGGGGCACAGGAATGTTATTATTGTCCTTGTCGGACTCAATGATCAGACGCATGGCCTTAGGTGTCGCAGGAAGCCCTAAGTGGACGTTGGAGTTGCTGCGAGCGTACATGCCCCTTTGAGTCGGGTCCGCGGTGTGGCTACGAGGAGGGAGCTCAACAGCGCTGGATGACGGCTCAATGCCGATGCGGATGTGGTTGGGATGGGGGATTGGGGGTGCTGACGGTCGTTGTGCAAGCGACTTGCGCCGCTCTTCAAGCTCGCGGGCGGCCTCATCCTTCTTGCGCTGCCTCTCGTCCTTCATGGTCTTGAGGTCTCCAGCATGCTCAGTAGAAGCGGCACGCGACTTCGACTGGTTTGGACTGATGTCGCGGGGTTGATCGAGATTCTCATCAGCTTGACGACGACGGCTCTCGGATCGGTCCCGCTGGGCCCGCTGGGGAAAGACTCTAGTCAGTTCAGGGGAGAGGGCGTTGCGATATCCGTGTTGGCTGGTGCTCCTGTTATGTCGGTTCCTGAAGTTTTCCTGTTCGATGACAGCCTTGATGTAGTCTTCCTCGTCCTCGGACCCTTGATAATGAATCAGGTTGGCCGAGAGAGGAAGCGGGCTTGAGGGCGATCGGGCACGAGAGCCACCCTCACGGTCCGCGCTTCGGCCGCGGAGGTCAAGCGCAGGAGGGCGGCGTCTGGCATCGGGGCTTATGGCGCGACCTTGGCTGCCACGACTAGACGCACGACTAGTTCCCCTTCTGCTCTTGCTGGACTTTCTGGCTGTGGCAGGGTCCACCACCTCAGGCAGCATCCTGGGGGTGCTCAAGTTGATAAGGTCCTCGGGCGACATGGGAATTGGTGAGGTCGGCGAGTGTTTCGGCTTAGGCCAGTTGCGGCTCGATGCGCGGCCACGTTCCGCAGAAGCCTCACGTGAAGCAGTCTTACGGGTGCGGCTGTGGTCGCGATCGCGGCCTCGGGAGCCATCCCGTTTACCCTCCCGGCTTGTGTGTCGGCTTCGCTGCTTACGCTGTTGAAGGCGTTGAGCAGTCTCCAGACTGTGGATATAGTCCTGTCGCCCACCAGTAGTGTTACTCCGAATGCTTTTGCCTGTGGTAGATTGAGATGTGACAGAACTAGTAACGGACCCCGGGCCGCGACGTCGAGAGGGCCAGTGAAAGCGAGTCGAAGATGCTACAGATTGTTCGGGAGAAGTAATCTCGTTAGCCATGTTGTTAAGACCCCCTAGTTCAAGGTGAAGACCCTTTGGCTTGCGGTCTCGAGAGCCATTGTGCTGAGCCATACTGCCCTCCATTTTAACGAGCATTCTGGCGTCAGGGGACGGTGGGGGAGGCTCTCTTGTCCGCGTGGTGATCTTCTTATACTGGTCTCGCATCATCATGGGGCTTGCGGTAGCAGCCCTCTGTAACGATAGGCCGACGGCAAAATTATCCTGCTCGGTAGGTTTGCGCATTTGCATAGCGCGTCGGGATTCTTCACCTTCGGTCCGAAGCTGGTCGCGGGACAAGTCTGCGGGGACTTCTCCAATGGAAGGTAGACGCTTGCGGCCAAAACCAGATGCCCCGGATATTGCAGAACTCGGCGTGTTGAACTGACTGCGGTTTGGTGGGCGGATGAAAGCAGTAGTCACATCATAGCCTCCAGGAGTAAGAGCGGAGTCGACGATAGGGGTCGGGCCGGCGGCAATCGGAGTCTGTCCACCATCGCCTTGCGAATAGAACCTTGACTTCCCGGCTTGCTCGCCAAAAGAAGTAATGAGCTTCAGAGCGGACGTCTTTGCAATACTTCTCTGCGGTCCGCGATTGACGCCAGGGGGTGATAATGGAGGAGATAAAACTTCGGGGGTTCCCTCGTTGAGGTTCTGGTTGATGCTCTGGAAGGTGACCTGGGCAGCGGAAGGAGACGTCCATGGCTCATCGGACTCGGCTCCAGTACAAGCAAAGCTGTGTGGTGATCAGCAGTGATTCGAAATCCTCAAGCGAGCAGATAAACCTACCATCGAACTGCAAGCTGCTGTTGCCCGTGCATAACAGCCCATTCTCCCCATTTCTTAATGATGGCCGATTGCCGTTCCCAGACAGCAGGGTAGCACAGGCAAGTCAAAATGAGAGCCTCCATATACTTCTTGTGCGAGATGTAAATCTCAATGGCGTCGTGTTGGTCGCCCATTCCAATCAAGATGGTGACAGCAGCGTGAAGATCGCCATGTTCCAGTAGTCTCTGAACATAAGCCCGACCCAGCTTGTGCTGTGAGGCTTGGCCTCCAATACCGCTGAGCGCAAGCAACATCCAGTCGGAAGACGTCATGGAGGATGAGTTCGCTGCCATGACATCTGCATCAATATCGCCGAGCCATTTCATCAGGAGGATGCGACCCGGCGAACCGGAGTTGTGTCTGCTCAACTCCTCCCGTACCAGATCCTCGATGTCTTTGTTCCATCCAAAGATAGTGCTCAACATTTGTTTGCGGAGGTCGTCGTTGTTGAGACGCCTGTTGTCAATGGCGATCGGATGCTTGTAGGGAATATCACTGAGTCGGCTCCTCGTGTACTGAAAAAGATCATGAACCTTATTGTCGACTGGGCTCGGCAGAACCTCATTTCGCAGGCGAGAGGGCCTCGAACGCCGAGATCGGTATGAAGACGTTGAGGTGCCAGTCATCATTGAGGTTCCACTCATGGAGTACATGTCTCTTTCTTGATACGGTGCAGCCGACGACCTCAAAGACGAACCAGCCGAGATGTAGGTGTTTTCAGTCATACCTCGCGAAACAGCTGATGAAGGGTAGCGGCCAGGCGTCCGAGATCCTCCGGAAGATCTTGACACTGAAGAAAGTCCGCTGCGGCTAGAGGCCGCGCTTGCAGAGTCGGCATCGTACGGATCGAGCGCCCTGGGCGTGCCCGTGTCCTTCCGGCCGACAATGCGGTCAAATGGGGATAGGTGGTCTTCGTCGCTCTCAGAGATACCCAATTCAATGGTACCGGAAGTAGCATCAGAGTCGGTAACAATCGTTGTCGAAGTCTTCTGTCCTTGCTGCTCTTCGATTGAGACCGGCGGTGATGGCGGCAACAAGTTGGCAGGATGCTGGACGTTGGCTACGATGATAGACGGAGTATTAAGATCGAATTGCTGGACCGTATTGTTGACCCCGAGTGTGAAGAGACTGGCACCGGGGCCGTAAACGGCCAGGCCTCTGACGTGCTCAAGTGTCGGGATACTGTCCCAGGTGACATGCTTAGTACGGACATCCCACGAAAGTGTTTCTCTAATGTGGCCAATGTCAGTGCAAATTTCTAAGCGCGCGGGTAGGTCTTAGTGGCAAAGAATGACGTACGACTCAGAGTACTGAATGATTCGGCCGTTCTTTGACCAACCCATCCAGTTGGGTCCAGCTTGATAGTTGTCGGTGCGTTTGAGAATCCTCACGATCTTGGCGGGGTCGTCGCTGCTGTATGACTTGGAGACGCTCCAGACTCGCAGATCACCATCATGTGTCTGGGCCGCCAACATGTCTGATTTCTGTCGAGATGACGAGGCATGCCAATTGAGCGTGACTATGGGTGAAGGCGCTCTGGAGGTACCTAGGTTGTGTAGGATGGTGAACCGCGGTTGTAAAGTTGCGACTAGCAAAGAACCGTTTTGGTAACTACATTTAGTTAGCATCCCGTTCCCAATTTCATGGTGCTTGCCAAGCCTACCCGATTGCGAAAGTCCGGCAGTCTGCAGCAGGTGCGAGTGCTGTTACTGCGATCTGATCAATCGTTCTGGAGGAAATGTGCTCGGATGTGGTAGGCTCGAATAGAATAATGTTGCCCTGTGTGTTACCTACAAGTCCTGTTAGCGATTTCAATGAGATGTTTGACTACCCGTGTGAGCTTACCAAAGGCGACGTTTCCGTTGCGCATCCAAGCGGCAGTCGTCAGATGCTCGTATGAGGCAAATCGAGCCACTTCGTCGCCCGTCATAATATCCCAGACAATTGCAGTCTGCCCGGCATCGTAGCTCACTACCAGTCTTCCCGCTCCGATTTCGCTCTGGGTATCGACTGCAAGTAACTGAACTTCGTCCGAGTGCCTCGAGAACCTCCTCTCAATCGTAAGAGTGTCGTGGTGGCAGCATACGATAGACGAGCCCTGCGCATACAGAAACATGGACGCCGTCGCGGCGCATGGCTCGAAGTAGCGCATCACGTTAGGCTGCGACATGGTAAAGTCTTGCATCTCATTGCTCCGGCCCCTTTGTGACGATTTTTCGGAGCTGGCGGTGGCGGTTCGGTTCCTCGCCGAGGCGGACATGATGGCACTATATCCCTTTTCGGGATTTCGATTCTAGGACCCGATGCGATGTTAGCCGGCAGGCCGCTTTAGAAGAGGACAACTTCTAGGGAGGGAAACGGCTGCAGGTCCTTGTCCACCGACAATCTCAGGGTTCTCTGAAGCCGACAATCAAGTGTGACTTGTGGGACAGGCCTACTCACCAATCCGCAGTGATCAAAGCACCGTCCGGCTGCTTCGTAGCGAACCAAAGGCAGTCGGGAAGCTACAACTCTTCCACCTCACCATCACATGAAGCACTTTCCAATGTCGGTTCCCGTCCCGGTTGTCCTTCCACGTTTCAGGGTTCCAGACTTGCGGGATGGTCCTCGTGAGCGCCCTTGGAAGTAGCGGTATCGCTTGCTGGATTTGGTGCTACGGTTGCTAGTCGCCCCGTTGTACTCTGGCGCGACTTGAATTCACGAGACAGCTCTTTTGATTCTTGATTTCCAGCGAGTTGCCGATAAGGAGTAGGTCAGGAAAAGAAAGAAGAAGAAAGGTCGGGGAGATGGCGTGTTGAAGACGGTTACAGTCTGTCGGGACGCATTGGACGGGGGAGGGGGGAGGGGGGAGGGAAACGGTATAGATGGAGATAGATGGTGCGGAGCGATTCAGTTGTCTCTGGTCAAAATGATGTTGAACGGATAGAGAAATCTCACTTGGGATAAGCACCTTCGAGGGGAGATGTCCTGGCGCTTCTCCTGCAGGAAATGTCTGCTAGTGTGCGACACAGGTCGTACACGAGAACGGGTTTATTGCAGACGACGGAAAGGAAAAGAAAAGGGAAGGAATCCAAAGAGACGATGGAGAATAAGAGAGGCTGCCGCTCGAAGGGGGTGTGGACGGGGTGTGACTGAGCCAAATAGCAAGAGAGTCGACCAACATGGAGCATGGCGCCTAAGCCTATGAGCTGACCTGTCACTGGACGATCAGTATTGACCATAAGATTAGAGCCTCTCGCTGAACGGTAGAGAAACATGGCGAGCGGATACAGTCCGGCTCATCTGGACAAGCCAAGGCCCTGCATGGATGATGGCTCTGAAAACCAGACTGGGGTGCTTGTCTTCGAGGGCCCTGTCAAGCCAGTCGAAGGGTGCTCCGCAGGGTGTACAGGGTGCAAGCCACCGCGTGCCGAGAGGTCAGAATTGGGGTATATGCAGCAGGACGAGGGGGTAGTGGTATGGTGGAGAGGGTTGAGTAGAATGGAGCGGCCTGGTTGGGTAAGCCGTCAAGCATTGAGGCAAGCCGAGTGTGTCTCCAACCGGGCAGTACATCAATATTTTGCCATAATTAGGCCCCGGGCCTCTTGTTGCGTGGTGACAATACATCTTTCCTCTCGCGAAACTCATGCTTGCCATCGGTATGCCGCTGGCCTGCTGCTTGTTCTCGCATTACTTGCTTGTCCTGCTTGCATTCGTGCGCGCGACGACAATAATACCAACCTATCAAGTAGAGCTGAGCCAGCGGTCGCTCGCTCAACTTGTCTTGACATACCCCTGTCTTTCTGTTGATAATGGCCAGTCTATCGAGACAACGAAAGACCAGATGAAGACCGAATCGTTCGGTCTATGAATCGCAATGATGTCTGCTCGGCGGCTGCTCTACAGCAAGCCTGTCTCGCTTTGGATGTTCCAGCTCCGCTTTCCCCTGATGGGTTGACTTTGCCACACTGTATTGAGGCAGTGACCAACTGAAGGAGGCACCGCATAGATCATTAATAATGAGGGGCGCCAAAGGTGCCTTACAGACAGGGCCGCTGTGGAATGTCAAATGTGCCGTGTGTGCACAGAGGGATATGTATCGCATGACTCCCCTCTTTTCGTTGGTATTCACGGTGGTGAATCCTGGCACAAACCGGCCTGATTCGCCCCCTCGGGCATGGTTACTTGTCGTCTCGAACGAGCTCGTTAACAGGCTCGAGAGCCTATCGAAGACATGGAAAGCAGTCTGGTATAGGCATGGCCGAAAAGGACAAGGCGGCGGTAAGTGATGAAAATAGTGTGGTTGGGGAGGGAAGATGTGAAGCACCTGGTCGACAGCGGGTGACAGGAAAAGAGAGAAAGCAGAGGAGAGGTGGAAGTCGGGGAAGGAGGAGAAGACTGGTGAACAGGGAGCAGGGAGCAGGGGTCGAACAATCTACGCGCCGAGAAAAGAGTGATGGCGCCTACGGAACTTGCATGGGGCCAATCCGGAGCCGCAGGTGCCTTGTGTTCAGCAGGTGCATTACAGGGGACCCATGTCGGCGTCGTTGACTGGTTCATCTCTTTTTACCTCCCGTTGGGATGCTCCACATTAATCCACCCAACGGTAGTCTATACGAACCGGCATCCGCTTTTTCATCCGCCCGGCGGCAAACCTCAAGGTATACACTACTTCTGCCTCTGTCTGTGCCACCTCTTGGTCCTCTTCAACCTCACCTCATGAAATGTGAGTGACAGACACACTGACGACGAACGGCGAAATAGTTAAGCCTCTCTGCTTAATTGCTTCTTTCCCTCGGGCCGATCACGGTAGGTCTACGCGAATTTCACTTGCTGAATTACTGATTCGCAGTTCGTCGGCCATCCCTACACTGACAAGATACCTACGTATCCCTACGTCGTACCTCTCCCATTATAAATGCCATTTTATCTCAGCTCACTCACACGAACACACCCCTTTTGGCCATTGATATCGGCTTTAGGAACACTTTCCTCAGTCCTAGTCCTTAGTCGACTTACTTCCATCGTCCCGGGGCCTCGACTCGGACGCCAGCCGTCCTCATCCTTCGGCGTCGCCTCTGCCGGCGCGGGGCTGGAACCATACTCCGCTGACCGGCATACAAAAGGCCACCATCCATCAGCGATCCCTACATCCGCTTAAAGCTCGTAACTCTGGCCCTTACCCTGGCGACGTGCAATGGCTCTCTCCAATGATTACCAACTGCATCTGCGGCCTCAAGAGTCCAGGTCCGACAAACAAGGCACGTCCAGGGTCTGGGGCTGCAGCAGTACTGCATCTGCCCGCCGTTGACTGTGTATGCTCGCGGGCCGATCACTGCCACGTTGAGCAACTTGCACAACACAGACACCCCCGCCAACTTGAGCTGTATCATTTAGAGCTTTGGCTGGCTAGAGATGGTGTCTGTTCAACGTATCTACAATTGTGGGCACTTAACCACCATCGAGGTCTATCGTAATATCCCACCGACACAATGAGACGCATTGCATTACATACTTGGTTCGACAAGCCAAAGGAGCGGGCTTCGATGCACCTGTGGACCGTTTCGTTGGCCTGTTGCTCCAAATTCATCATTCACACCCATTCAAGTCAATGGTTCTGGCCTGGCCACTTTTTGGACGTCAGATACCAGTCCCAAGTCGATGCCCCTGAAAAGCCATTTGATGAAAGCCCAATGACACGGTCAGCCGGGACAGCATCGCCAATTGTGATCCTTCATCGACCGCTAATACAAGCTCATATTGCCCCCATGTTCAGCGCGGAACCTCACCAGTCTCTTCCCCGTGCATGGTCGAAGCACGGATTAAGGTATGGCTGCATATTGAGAGCAAGGTTTAACCCACGGCCGCCTCACTCTTGAGCCAGTGCCTGAACCAGTTGCTGAGTTGATACCGCAAGCGCAAGATATCTAACGTGCCCCCCCTCCCTCTCTCTCTGACACGTCCGTGATGCTACTCCGGAACGGGTGGTCAGTTCCCCCGATGCAACCATCTTGTTTCCCGTGCCTCACACACTTCTTTCGCCAACTGGTTGCTTGGTGGGTAAGCTCGTTTTCTGGGTCATAGTCCCCCAAAATGTCAATTATTTTCGACGAGTTCGGCATGTACGCAGTGCCTGACGTTTCGCATGATGCTGTCTTACTGCTGCTACATCGGGGGGTGGCCAACTAACCTAAACAGACATTTTGATGACACAATTCATCGGTTATAGTTTTTTGGGTTCAGGACGTACAGCCGGCGCAGCGGCCGCACTCTGGGCAACGCCTTCGACCTACTAACCCGGTTGTCAGTGGCGCCTGGTTGGCGTGCAAGATCATAACTTCATTGGGGCTGGAATGCATCTACAATGCCAACTGGGAACATCTTCCACGGGGGGGGGGAGGGTGTGAATGCCAGACGCCACGATGTGTACGAGCATTCTGACAGTCTGGTCGAGCCGCAAACAGGCCCGACGTTCTGCCCAGCTGCAACCCGATGGGAGTGATTGTTTAATGAATCCCGAGTTGAGCTCAACAACCAGCAGACTCTGCAACACTTCCAATTGCTTCCAATGGTTTGATGGGCACATCTCTATTATCCCTGCCATGTCGCACATCACCTTGCCCCGGGAGCAGGGGTGGTTGCTTTGCCGTTGGGCTAACTTTTTTGGTTGCCTTGTCCATTTATCGTTTTTTGTCGAATTTCCGATTTAAATACCGGGTACGATCCTTTAACCAGTAATCAAGGGTGGGATGGGTGCTGATAACATTGGTTCTTGAGTAGACTTTCGTCAGCTATAATATTGCTCATTCAGTTCCTCCCTCACCTTTGTTTGGCTCATACTTCGGGACAACAATCAACCAAAACTCAATGATCGACGTCCATCACACGAGTTCGAGACCCAGCACTTATTGTCGGGTTCCTGGCCTTGTCAATAGGATCTAGTCGCACTGCTTCATCGAACTAGCGTTTCGCGGCTGCTTACTTCACGCACCTCGATGCAACGGTAATATTCATGCTCGGAGCATTGCATGAGGTGTGGCCAACCTCAACCTGCGCATTAGAAACTTGCATAGTGATAATGAGCGAAGTGTGGTATTTCCCTACTCAAGGAAAAGATAGATCTCAGAAAGGTCAGGCCAAGGTGCATGTAATTCACTGACTCGGGTTCTCATCACATTTCATCTCAGGACGTACCACGGTCGCAATTCGCATTGAAGAAGTGCCTTTTGGGAAGCCATCGCCAGGGACCCTGGATGCTTGGCAGCTGTCGCCCCACGTACTGCTGCTCCATCTTACATTCGATCGCTCAGATCAACGTCGGGATCTCAGAGGCCTGAAGCAGCCGAGAAATGTTGAGGGCCAACCGGCAACTTGTGCCTTGCGACTGGCGGATTAACCACGACGCTTCCGTAGGCATCACGGCATCTGCGTCTCTCATGCGGCCCTTAGCGAAAGGCACGCAGGTACGTTGCCAACTCGCGTTGCTCAGGTCGACAGCCGTCACTGTTTTTGCTGAGTTTACCCTCTGGAAAGATCATGACAACTCAATACGTCGATCGTTCCCAGACGTTTTGGACTTCACAGACACCAATGCCACCTGGGCATAGCGAGAGCCTATGGGGAGACACAGCATTATAATATGACACCAGATTCGAGGATACCGCGCAACCCGCCAACTAATAATTGATCCCGGGACCACAGAGTTGCCGTGCGACGAATCAGGGGCTGCTGTGCCGCTTTGGCGTCGCCATTGGCGGTCAGCCGGCCCTCGCATACGGAACGACTGTCGCAGAATCGTGGACAACTGGTCCTCGTGAACGCTCTTTTTGGAATTGAAATCATCCACTCATATTCACCCTCAGGGGATGAAAGCTATCCTTGAGGAGCTCCTCGTTTTCTGCTTTGTGACAATAGTAGGTTGCCAGGTTCCTTTTCCGGTCGGAAATTCCATGTCCCGTGACAGCAAAACGATGCAGCCTGGTCTGGGCCTCTCTGCGTACGAATGGACTGAAGGTTGCCTGCTCAACCATCACCAAGGTGGTGTTCAAGGAGCCTCATTCTTGGGCATCGATTGGGACACTCATCCCATCTCAGTAGATGAGTAGCTAACTAACTCGTGGCAGCGCGGAAGCCGCGCCGTGAAGGAGGAATCTGTCAGGCTCTCGCTTACCCCTGTGCCGTCCTCGGTTTAAACGGCTAGTGGAGCAACGATTTGGACCGACCTCATTCTGACATTCAGAAAGGATCGAAAAGGACATGCCCGCGGCATCGTATCAACTGGAACCTGGTCCTATTAGGCAGTCCGCAGGGGCAAAAACATGAATGGAGATCCCGGCTTCACTTCTCCCTCCCCAGTAAACCCGTCCGATCACATCTGACTGCAGCTCCCACCCCATCTGCAGGAGATCATCACCGCCGAGTGAATCCTTGCTCGTCCCGTCACACCTCGGTGCACCCACTCCTGGTTTTCACCTTCTGCTATGACCAGCCGACAAACGTACCAAGATCGGACGTCCGACCCTCCTTTCCTACCACACTTGGACGTTCATCATGCCGTTGGTGATGTGAGAAGAAAATCGGCATGGCCGTGTTGCGCTAATACCCTATGGACCCCTGGGAAGGGAAGCCAGCCGCCGTGCCGCCCTTCAACCCGCATCTGGTTTAGGCGCGTGTGATTCAAACGGCGCTATCTGTGACTCGTGGGCGCCCCCCCGGGCCCACCACCCCCCGTTTACGGCCGGCACGAGCCACGGCCTACGAGTGAAGAGGCAAACATCCGCTAGCGACGAGGGCGCTAGGCTAGCCCTTCGTGCGCGCACGGGGCGACGCCGAAGGGGTCCTGCTGAAAGATGATGGAAGAGATCGCTGCGTGACGACGGGAGGGGAGACGGACCGGGGTGCGAGCGTTGGTTTTTAGATGTGATGGAAGTATTCGGGCGTTGTTGGTGGCGTTTGGGGGCTTGACTGACTTACATAAGTTGAGTCTCGGGAAACCGTCTGCACGGCCGCTAATCCTATCGTATTGCGATGTTGGTTTCGGCGGAATGCGTCTACTTTGTTTGGGGGGGGGGGGGGGGGGGGTCCTGGAAGGGAGCTGAGGAAATCGAGGTGGCTGGGAATATGCTCGCCTCGATGCGAACAACGATTGAGAACCGCGCAACGTTCTCGGCAGCGACGAAAAGGGAGAAAACCAAAAAAAAGAAGACCACGGCAAGAGTTTCGAATGGAAGCGCTGAGCAGCACAGCGGTGAGCGCAACGAGCGACGTAATGCATGTTTTTTTTGTGGTCATGTGCCCTCGTAGCGAGTACAGCCAACGTACTTATGAGGCGGGGAGGTTCTTTCGGGCTGGGGCGCGGGCGGTTGGAGCTGGCCGGGGGCGAGAAAAGAAAGCGATGATTCGCCTGCGAAAAGACTTTGTGCCACGACGGAGGGGGACTTCATCAATTGCACCTTGGTTTCCTTTTTCGTGGTGTAAGTATGTGGAGGTTGAGCTGTCTGACCTCCCCCTAGTCGTTGATGGGCACGTGGTCTTGTGCGACCTGCACAACGGGAGGGGAGATGCAAGTCGCAAATGTCGGAATGGATGCTCGTGGGGGGAAAGGGGGGGGGGCTGGAGGCCGATGAGCAATTCGTCTCCGCCATGCTCCTGTGCCTGAAAGACATGTGCTGGTTTGCCGGTCTGGCTCTGATGCCCGAAAGCGGCGATCTTGGTGTAAGTGAAGTGGTATTTGATGTCTCACCTTGGCTTTCTGGAAGCGCCGTGGGGACCGATGACGATGGGGGTGGTATTGGGAGTTTGCGATGTCGGTGTGGTTTTTAGGCGCAGGTGCGTATGCAGAGCCAGCGAAGCAGGAGTCGGTAAAGACGTGCGATCTCGTATTCGAAGTCGGTCAGTCGAACTTTGGCGTCGGTGCCTGTGTTCGAGAGGTTCTCACACGTCTAGCCATGTTGAAGCGTCGAAACAGCTCTCATCGATCGTGAGGAGGTGCCTATTCAACTCCCGGCCCAGCTTATACACGCATCCATAAATTGCCTTGCAGTTATGCACAAGGTGCAGCATGATACACCTATTCCGATGCTCATGCCGGCACAGAGGTGGGAACGCCCGTCCCCGGCTCACTGCCCGGACTGCCGGGTCTCCACTCTGCTTCCCGTTCCGGGGTGTGCGGGCCCGGAAGGGTCTCAGACAGGACCCGCCCCGCCGGTACCAACAGCCTGGGGCTTGTTTCGACGACACACCTCGGGGCTGTGGAGATTGATCTGGAAACTAATCGTCTGGTATCAAATAGAATCCAGCGGAAGCTACAATACCTGTTGATCACGTCTATCGAGGTTTTGGTCCAATGCTAGCTTGCAACTGCCACAGATATTCACCGCATTGGGTACAACAACACGGTAAATGTAGTGAGTATTGAAAGAAGCCACAAGTCTGTTAATGGAGGCTCATCTTGAGTTCGATCGTCTCTCAGAACCAAACTAAGTCTCCGAGGACTACAGTTGTTGCTAACGAACTCGACAACGCTCAAGAGATACAGCGTTTCCAGAGACGTCTATGAACTTTGAGACAAGATGACATGCCTACAATGACGAATTCAACCAAAATTGACTCACAAGGATGGCGTTATACGCGAGCTTCCACTACGTCAAAACATAGTAGAAGCAACACTGTGTCTTTGATTTAGTGTATCGTAGTTTGGAAAGTAAATTTCCAAACACGGAGACTCATAGTCGCCATCCTGGAGTGGTTTGGACTGTATTTTGGTAACTACGTCAACGTCAACCTCAATAAAGTTGCTGTCGGCGCTGGCATGGCACAAAAAAGTGGGAGAACAAGTTGAGAATACCTTCTTGTCATGCTCTCTAATTTCCATCATCACACTCCAAGCTGCGCTGTACCTTTCCATCAGCTTGAAATGCATAGGCCAACAGCACTCAGGTATACAAGATTGACAAAAACATCCCCAGGACATTAAAAGTGGCAAGGTGTGCAATCTTCATTACAGCGAGTATCCTAACTCTCAAGGGTTATGTTGGCCGTGGGCGGTCAAGTCAAATCACTGACAGGTCCACATCTCTTGGTTGTCGATTTTCAGGAGCCCGAAAACGCTTGCATGAGCGGACCCTGCCCAGGTCGGAGACAATCACATAAACTTAGCCAACTCCCCAGACTTCAAGTCTTGATAAGCAATACACGATCGCTGAGCCACGATCAAAATGCCAAAGTCGCATCAAAATGCTACGAATCAATCGAGGAATATCGATATTCGTAGAACCGCTCAATGACTATACGCCTTGCTCATAGTTTAGCTATTATAAGGTGTTTTCACAAATGTAGCATTTGACACCAGGCGGATTTCGTTCACGATAGTGTTTCCCGCAAGAACCTACTTAACCAACCCATTGCTGTCTCCTTGACTCGTCCATACATGACAGCTGATGATTAGGCTTGGGGGATTCGCTTCTGTGCGCAAGACGATAAAAGAATTCTGAACGAATTTCACTCCAGAGGAAGGGGCCGCAAGGCTAATAGTACGACAAAACTCAAGTCGCTGCCATGGTGGCTTGTCTGGTAGCATGTTATGGAACTCGCTGACTTATGAGCTGGCCTCTCGGGATGCTGAAGAGGCATACAAGAGGTTCTGCAGTCTTTTCGAGGGAGCCTGATTCAGTGGACCAGAGTGTGGTTTTGGCAGGGTTGGGTTCATCGTTGAATAAACTACTGCAAAGGAGGGGTGATACGACAAGCCCGACTCCAGCCACCGACTCCTTTCAGAAGCTCAAGATGTTACAAAGCTTTTGGGATAAACCTGCAGCAACACGAACCTAACTGTCTGCATTTTTGAGGCTATAAAACAACGGCCGAGCGCCAATAAAGAGCACACGTCAAACGGGAGTAGACAACTCATCATCGAAATCATCATTGTATGTCTTTGAAGAGAAAAGGGGTAAAAGACTCTAAAGGCCTCTCCCTTTCTACCGGGAGAGCGCCATAACATTCTAGGCCAAAGCCAGAAAACCAAACGCCGTCCAGGTGTGCGTTACATCATTAGTACATCCATCTCGCAATCCAAACGCGGGGATGGGGGAGGGAAGTGACCGGCACAAGAAACAATAGAGGGGGAGAGAGATAGAGAGAAAGAGTCGGTACGTGAGAGAGAAATTCCAGCAGTTAAGTGAGACAACCAATTTTCCCAACCTGGACCCCGACTTCGTATAAGATGGCCCTCCCCATCTCCGAATATTTGACATCGTCTCCTAGCTTCTTTCATCGACTAAAGGTGAAAGTGAGCGTCCCAGTTCTCGTTCTTGATGTTCATGTGTTCAGGCATTAGGGAGCCAAGCGCAGGCGACCCGTGAATGTCGTTCGTATGCCCCTGGACATGCTGGTGGTCGCACATGGCACCGACGCCGAACCCCTCGATATCGTACGCGGCGTCGAAAGCGGAGTAGATGGGGCTCGGAGCCCATGTGTTATGGTCATGCGCGTTCTGGTGGTGATCATGGTCGTGGGCACAGGACATGGCTTGAGGGAGATCGAAGGCAGGGTGAGCGCTCATGAGGCTGGCGGACGGGCTGAATTGCAGGTTGTGAGGTGCCGAGAACATGTCGTCGCTGCAGGGCGTGAGCATTCTCGATTGGAAGACCGGTTGGCATTCCGGAGCGGTGGGTGATGCCATGGAGGTTGGCGTGAACTGTTGCCGGTATGGGGGTTGGCTGTGTTCCTGCTTGACCTTGACAGGAGACCTGGGGCGAGCCTCGGCGTGGCGGCGAAGTGACTCGAGCGTCCCTGGTTCCGGCTTGACCCGCTCGTTCCCTGAATCCTCCTCTCTCTTGTGTGGTGGCTTTTGCTCCTTTTTAGTTTTGGTAACGCGATTCTTGTTCGCGGTGGCCCTGTTGCGCTTTTGGGGCTCGAGACCCAGCATCGCCGAGCGGAAACGAGAGTATCTCATGCGGGCGGCATGGCCGTTGGTGATGGGCTGTGCCAGTATCGGGTCATGGGCAACGGCATTCCAGTCAATCTAGACACTCAAGGTAAGCTGAGGTTCGAGGCAAATTGCCATCGTAAAAACTCACATCCTTCAAGTTCTTCTGTTTCAAGATAGCGAAGAGAAACCTCGTCATCTGGTTGTCTGTGGCGGACGACATGCTGGGTCCGTCGAACGGTCTGCCGTCTCAAGTTGCGCAAGCTTTGAGATGAAAGTAAATGTCGATGATGAGACTGGTGACCTCGAGGAAGAGAACCAATATGAAGTGCACAGCGATGGATGCAGAAGCTTTGGCTCAACCCAAACATCCAGCACGCAACAGGCAGATGTGGAGGTGAAATGAAGGAAATGAGTCACTGTGAAGATTGGTGAGGCAAGACGAGGCCCAGATATATGGCAGCCAAGTCAGCAGGTTGCGTTCTAGAAATGGTGCAACCACCAGAGGCGATACCCAGTCACCTATTGGTGTGGAAGTCAATGAAGGCGAGGCGGACAAAAGAGGCAGACAAGGAGGGAGTCGCCAGAAGTCAGCACAACGACCCCGGGACATCAGCAGTAGTTATAGGTGCTTTGGAGGGCCTTGGACTACGGAGCTAAAGGGGATGGGATATGCAAGTCGGCTTGATGCTGCCCCCCTAGACCGAACTCGATGGGGCAGGCCGTGGCAGCTGTGGAGAGACGGAAGCGCAGCGGAGCTGGATTGGTACGGGCACAGTATGAGAAAATAAAAAGAAGGAAAAAAAAAGGCGAAGGAAGATGCTTTCAGGGCAGGCGCCGCGGCGCTTGGGCCGACATTTTATTGAGGTGTAAAAGTGGCAAAGCCCTTGGTTGAGACAAGGAATCAAAATAGTTCCTTGTTGCCTGGAGTTACGGCCAGGCTTTGACGGGGACACATGTCCTTGAGGAGGGGGTGTGTGACGTTTATGGAGGGGGTGGAGAGGTAGAGGTGCATGTGCATGGCATCCACCCTTGAACTGGATGGACGGTTTGAAGTTTTGATGGCAGCTTAGCCGAGCACTGATGAAATGGTGGAGGGGTGCTGTGAGAGACAGAGAGAGAGGGAGAGAGAGAGTCGAGGTAGCGTGGGTGTGTCGCGGCGCGGGGCCGTGTCATCTCTCATTCGCGTAAAGTGGTTTCAAATTCCCTGGCTTTTCCTAGTGGTTTTTTGGGGAAGATCCTTGCTCGCCGCCCTGCCTTCAGCCGGCAAGATGGAGTAGGACTTGACTCTACCTGACGAATAAAGGTTCAAGCGGAAGACCCGGAATCGCAAGGCGTCCCAGGCTAGCGTGCTCACTGACATGCAACCACTAATTGATATCTGCCATTTGCACTCGCAGGCAGAATTGACTCGTCAATGAGCATACGCAACTTTTGCGAAGCTGGGGCGAGATTTTTTTCCTGAGTCGGTGAAATGGGCCACCTCAACGCGAGATCCAGGAACGCCCAGCGCACCACCCGCAAACGGAACAGGGGTCTTGATGGCATGAGACGGAAGCGCGACATGGAGTGTGTGACTCACCTCTCGATTAGTGTAGCTTTGGAAATGGAGGTGGTTGGGGCGATTGGCTATGTCCATGTTGCAGCATCCAGTTCGCGCACTATTCATTGGCGGCCCTCCCGCATCGAGTCGTCAAACAGACTTGGGCCGCCTCTAATCGACGAACGTACCTCTGACAACGCATGATGCCAGCTGACACGTATGATAAACCTGGATTGCGATGCGAGAAAAAAAATCCAGGGGGGAGGGGGCTGACCCTGTGCCTGAGAGGGTGTTCTGCTAAGGAAGGATTGTTGGGACTTGCGGCGACGGACGGCTGCGATGCAAGTTACGGCGATTGATGGCAAACAGAGTTCGAGCCTCTTGGTCCAATTTAGTTTACCCCCTGGACTCGCAGCTCAGTCAATCATAGTGTCGTAATTTCAATCCCGTGTCTGGAACACATGTCGTATGCTGTATGCTGGTGATGTGAGCGGGCGAGGGGAGGGGTCAATGGAGATAACGGGCCATTCTGGCAATTGAACGGCTAGATAGCCATTTGACCAGTAAAAGCGCTTTGAAGATCTGGTAAAATTGTAGAAAAGTACAAAAATGTGTTTTGGTGCTCTCAAAAGGGAGTTTATACTGCAAAACGGCCTCATTTTTATCGAGGGGACACGCGGTGAAGTTGGTGGGATGAGGTGAGGTGGTTGGAAGACGCGTTCTCGCGAACTTTGGGAGGGGCACCGTGCGACCGAGTTTTCGCCAGCTTTCCACGAAACCACGTGATGGGACAGACTGGTGCACCGCCCAAAGTGCGGGCCCGCAGGTGCTGCCTGAGGTCTGACCGCATCGGTTCTCCACACCAACCTTAGGCTGTTCAAGCTATGGGACCGGACGCTAAAAGCAGCGCTGTCAGGGGAGGGGCCCTGGATAAGCACTGAAGGCCCCCCCGGCGGAATTGGGACCAGCTTCGGTGCAGATCACGTAGTTGACCAGGCGAGATCAAGAAAATGAATGATCCTATGTCGCTGGCCTGCTTGTTCGGGTTGTTGCAGGCTCTCTCAAGTTCGCAATTGTTGCCAAATCTTGCCGATATCTGCACCACGGCTCGAGGCGCATGCGAGTCGGCGTGCACCATGGGTACGTTCCGAGGCCAACGTTGACATCCCTTGGACCACCAGCATGAGCATCGGGCGTGATGTCTTACAACCAGGTACTTGACAGACACGTTGCCTTATTCTACATTTCATTTCGTATCTATAATCAACATGTCGCAAACTCTTTCGTTCCCTCGCCAGAAGAGCAAAATGAGACGAGTAAAGGTGGAAGGCTGTCAGATCTCAAGCCTCAGCGTTGCTTCGGTACGAAATACAAAGTCAACAGCACCAATCGAAATCGTGACATGTCACGGCCAGCCAGCCCGCTGAGAGCTATTTAGTTCGGCCAATGATGTGACTGTGTTGGTACCCGCTAGAACCGCCATCCTAGTGCTGCTACACGGTTAAACTTCGGGGAGTCTAGACACTCTTCAAGGAAATGGCATCCCACCACGGTTCCACCAATGTGTCTTTGGACCTTACAATATCGAGACACAGATTCTGTCTGTAACGAAATTGTTCATTCAAAGAGCTTCAAATAAACATGAAATTCTATCGGAATACAGAACATCTTTTTTCTTTTTGGTTGAGCTCAAAAAGCGCTTGCAGCAAGTGCATACGAAGCGGCCTATTTCTCGGCAAAATGTTGAACCGGTCCGAGACCACACTTTGCTCCAGTGTTTCCCCTCGAATGGAGACTCGAGGGACGAACACTTCCGGTGCGGTCGTCAGCACACTACCAATTTCTCGTCTTCCACCGTGTAGACACCTTCGAGCCCATCCACTTTCAATTGTATAAGTCGCGATTATCATCGTCGCATACATCCGATCCTCTCCGTTACCGTCACTATGAACAAAAATTGGAATGATAGGGCCGACAAGGACCTTTTCTTCACTATCCTCTCCGTCAAGAACATTGGCGTCATCAGCGGCTCGGAATGGACCACCATCGGCAACCACATGCGCACCCTGGGTTATGGCTTTACCAACGAGGGTTGTAGGTACGTTTGCCATTTACATCAGTGTCTTTCATACTTTCCCGCCCGTCCAGCACCGGTCCGACCGGCACCCGGGCGACACCACATTGTCCGCAAAGGAGGCGTTTATCGTTCTCGGCGCACTTGCGCGCACTGTCCTTCTTGATCTGTATTGTCACTACCTTTGCCTTTTCCCCAAGCGTCCTTGTGTCTATAACACTTCCAATTCCACTTGCTGGCCATGTCTACCGTTAAGCAAATCGCGAGTAAGATGAAGACGAATTGGGGGAGAACGCAACGGAGTATTATAACCCTCGTTTCCTCAAGGAATCTTTTTATCTTTTTTTTTTAATCTGGTTATAGGTGCAATCAGGGTCCTTCTCTCATCTCTCTTATATCTCTTGCTATCTTCTACTTCCTTCGCATGCACCGCGGTAATCACTTTGTGGGTGTCGAGGAAAGTTGACGGGAGCCGAAGTTTCGCTCTCTGGTCCGTTTGTCATCTTTGTGCCACTTTAACGAACCTCGGACGCCACTTCTTGTATAAACAGATGCGAGACAACTCCTGCCAGCTGTCTGGGCGGGGTCAGTGTTGCCCACAACGTTTTGCACTTACCACTCAACCTCGTTTGATGCCCTTAATAATCTGATCATGGGTACCTATGCTATATCTCGATAGCGGCTAACATCCCATAGGCAACACTTCCAAGGTCTTCGTCGCGCTCAGCACAAGGCCGAGACCAGTGGGAGCCCGGACAGCTCTCGGAAGGTTGATCCTACTTTGAACCCGATTACTCGACGTCCTGGTCCAGGTCGTGGAAGGCCCAAAAAGCAGCCTCAGCAACCTGCGCCGATGTCGATTCCTGCTCTTCCTGGTCAAACTAGTCAACTGGGCCAACCCGGTCAACCCGGTCAGTTTGGGCCTGCCCAAGAATTTCACGACAGTCAAATCTCTCTTCCAGAACAGGCCGATGATCAGGCCGATGATCAGCCCGAACACCAGCCAGAACACCAGCCCGAACAACAAGCCGATCATAAACAGGACAGCCAACAAGACCATCAGCCCGAGCATCAGCCCGAACATCAGCTCGACCATCAGCTTGATCACCAGCCTGGCCACCAGCACGATCATGAGCAGTCAATACAAGAAGACCAGTCCCATGAACAGCCGCCCGCAATGCCCGATGGCCTTGATGCGTTGCCAGAATCCTTGGATCTCCCTCTTAAGGAGGACTCACTCGACTTGTCCCTCAAGGAAGACAACGATGACGAGCAGGATGGCCACGATGCTAAGAGAATAAAGCTCGACAACCCCCCTCAGGACCCGTCTCTTGTTGATGACGAAGCTGTATTAGCTCTGGCCGCCCACAGCGATGCCCCTTCCGTTGACGGCTACGCTTCCGAGTATCCAACAGCTGGTCTTACTGGGTCAGACTCGCACAGCTTTAGCTATGGTGGCGAGGTGTAGGAGAAAGATATGGCCCCATTGGCAGCTGCTAGTATGGTCGAGGGCCCATTCAGCGGCAATCTAAGTCAAGACTTGCCACCAGATCCACAAGGCCAGGCAAATTGACATTCCTGCCCCGTATCAGTTTTGTCAGGTCAAGGCGTTATGCATCAAAGCGGTAGCGGCATCGGAAGCGAGGTTATGAACACGATTAGGTGCTTGGAGTTCGGTTCGATTGACTATTTCCTTTTTCTCTCATAATCCAGTGTATAAAGAACTTGTCTCAGGCTGGCATTGAACGTTTGTCTCCGTCGAGATTACAAGTCTCTGACTGGAGAAGAAATACACAAGAGTCTGCTAGCCACCACACATTGTTCCGTTGCTTGAAAGTGTCTTCTCTGCCATGTCGTTTCTGCCTGCGCTTAGCATGAATAACTGCCTTCATTGACCTCTCATTCAAGCATCTGCTCTGCTCCTCCAGCCACCATAGATTGCGGGAAGGTTCCATGCTCTGTAGGCAGGTCTTCAAACTTCTTCACTCACCACCGGTTTGTGTTTCCATGAGCATCGCCGCTCAGACAGGCCGAACGGCCCCGCTACTCATACACAACACCTCCGAGACGGGCCCGGCTGCCCGGCTTCCATGACCCTCCGTGAGGCTCCGTGAAAACTTACCCGACACTGAGCAGCTTCCTTCTCCTTGTCGAGCTACTTCCTTGGAGCAGAGTATTTATATGGTCTTTCAACCCTTTCCTCCTCCAACCTTTCTCTCTCAACATCAACTTTCTGTCTATTGCAATCCTCAAAAATCGCAATACTCTCGCTCTCCAGCACCCTCATCAAGTCAATCCTAGCAATACCGCCAACATGTCTGAGAAACAGGCCATCAGCAAGTGGAACAACCCGGAGTTCCTCCACAGCCTGATGCTCGCCCTCTACGGCCAGCTCAAGGGTAACCTCAGCAAGGAGGCCAAGGACACGATCGAGGCGAAGATGCATCACGACGGCTTTGAGGATACCACCTGGGATGGCATCCGGTAAGTCGGCCTCACTTTTTTCTTGGGTTTTTTCTTTTGGCTCTTTCCTCGTTTTCTCGCGCGCCTGCCGACACGCTCTTGCACTTTGCGCGTCTGGAACCCTCTCCCATGCTCTTTCTTCCCTGCGAGACTTTCTATCGCGTTCTGCAGCCTCCGCGACCTTCACATGCCCTTTTCCCTCCTATAACTTTCCTGCTTTGCTTCTTTACCTCGCCACACCATCTCTTCCACCTTTAATTCCTCAGACTTTCGTCAAAGCTTTCCTCGCCCTCAAACACCCACAAGCGCAACATAACACAATGTCTGAAATGGCCGCTCCTGTTGGCAAGTGGGCCAACCCGGCCCTTCTCGAGGCCCTCGTGATGGGATTCTACGGAATTGCCAAGGGCGAAGGTCTTTCAAAGGAGGCAAAGGACTCGATCATCGAAAAGGTTCATCTTTGGGGCTTCACCGACATTACCTGGGAGGGTATTCGGTGCGTAATCCGACGTTGCTTGTTGTTGCCCATGTGTCCCCCCCCCTTCCCCCAAACCTCTAGTTTCAAGGCCTCTTTCTCTTTTCCCGATCGCTTCCTTCCCTTCTGTTCCGGCATCTAGATATACCACCCTCTGCTCTGCTCTCAGTTGCTCTCTCTCTCTCTCTCTCTCTTCTCCCCCTCTCTCACTCAACCGGCTAGCCCACCTTCAATCAACCTTTCTCACCTACACATCCACAACTACAATCCCAGCAAAACACACAAGTCATTGTGCAAACCACGATCAAAATGTCTCGTTCAACTATGAGATGGACTCCTGAGATTGACCAACAAATTTTGGTTGCAATGGTCAAAACATTGACCCCGAACGGCGAGCAGTACTCTGCCATCATTGAGGAGCTTCACTCCCTCGGCCACAGCTTCACGGCCTCTGCTCTCAAGTGCGCCTTCCCTTCTTCCTGTTCTCTCTTCCACCTTCCACTTCTGCCTGCAAGGCCCCATCCTTCCGAAACCATCCCACCCTCCTATACAAAACTGTTCCATCGCCCTTACATATTTCCTCCTTCTCTTCCAACTTCCACCGTTGCGCACTTTCTCCCATCGCTCTGTCGTAAATTCTACCACACATCACGTCACCGCTTCTACACAACATCATATCAAACACCAGTCATTATGGCTCCAGTCACTACTTGGGACGACAAGGCTCGCTCCGATTTGCTGGTCGCCTTGTTGACGGTTACCAAGCCTTCCAAGGAGGACTGGGACCTTGCTCTTGCTGTTGTTCACAGCAAGGGCTACACCTACAACGCAAGCGCTGTTATGTACTTCTTTCCTGTCTCAACTGGTCTCTTCTCGATATGATTGGTGTCATTTCTAGTTGGCACAGGTTCCTTCATTTATGGTGATAAATGCTAATAGGTACAACAGGCAGCACATCCAAAAGTTGCAGCGTAAGGAGCAGACCGCTGGCGACAGCGGCGAGGCGAGCAGCACTCCCGCTAAGAAGGTTGCCAAGAAGGCGACCACTCCCCGCAAGCGCAAGACACCTTCCAAGAAGACCAAGACCGACGACGATGCCGAGGTGAATGAGGATGACGAGGGTCGGGAGGACACTCCTATCCCCAAGAAGCCCCGCACTCCCAAGAAGCCCGAGTAAGTGCTTTCCTAGCTGTATGCAAGAGTGAAGCTGACGATGTGTTTATAGCATGAAGATGGAGGCCCTTGAGTACGAGGATAATGACGCTGAGGTCTAATCCTGTATCCAAACCGTCGACCACATACATACATCAAACGTACCGCCATCGCATATCGAAGAGGATACACATACTTTTCGGGGAATGAAAGGAAGGTTGGATGAATGATAAGTTGGGAAGACAGACTTGGATTGAGGATATCTCTGGCATTGGCAGGGGGTTTGCTCCATTCTCTATGATTCGGCAGATGCAATAGGCATGACTTGCCTCAGGTTACGGAAAAGGTTTACTGAAATTGAGAAACTTTGCTTGTTTCTACAACAAGGGGACTCTGTCGTGGAATCGTTTCCCTGTTTTTGGTTCTTGCTGACTCTCACAACCTAGAATTGAGACTTTGGTATGCTCTATTATGAGTATTTATACCTCTGTTCTGTCAAATGTACCCCTTTCGGCCCTTTCTGTTCCCATCAACTATGCAGACACTTTATTGTTTCCCTTTCTCTCTGCTCCATTGTCGGTCCCTTGGTCCAATGAGCTTTCTTTTCGATGGGAGCATCATGTCTCTAACAATAGGTCAGTTGAAATGCTTGCAGTATTCAAAGCTATCTGACTGGTTTTGAGCAACTGACAGTAACAAGACATGTCAGGCAAGTTCAACTCTTCCTCCCATCTTATCAACCTAACTCTGACATGGTAACTTGCGTAGAGCGTAGCCAAGACAAGCCTGTTCTTACTAATCTCAAATTCCTACAACAATTCTGGCTTACTTACATAGCTTAAGATGTAGTGGTACTAGCCAAACAGAATTGAACAGCACCATCAATGGCTCTCGTCAGTTTTGCCAACACTTGATGCTACATATGCGGAGCAACCACCCCTATGGGCTCTGCAGGAATCCCTTCGAGACCTTTGTCTGATTTGTTTAGAGCTAGTTTTCTACCTCCCCTAACTGACTTCTTTCAGGACGACTCTTGAAAGCTATGCTTTGTAACGCTCAATCTCTTTACGTCCTGTTCTGTGTTCGCCAGAACCCCCTTTGAGGCGGGTGCTGGGCTTGTCCAACAATAACCCTTTCCCCATCCATCACATCAGCTTCACGATACCTCTCGCCCATCCGCTTCAGCAGAGACCCCCGGGGCGTGCTCAGGGTGCTCTTAGCCACCTTACCTCCCCGTCTATCTCACCAGCCTCAAGATACCCCTCGCCCGTTTTATCATAACCCTATTAGGCGGGTGCCCAGCCTGTTCCAAGCCACCTACCTTCCCCACCTAATCACCAGCCATGGGAGATTTCACCCCAGACTGAGATACTTCAAGCCTTTCTTTCACCCTCAATAGCATCCCTCCAACTTTCTCCACCTCAATATACATTCTTCCACCACCACCTCTCATCTTACGTCCGAGATCTTTACTATTCGAAGATCAGCATCAATAGCCTCGCTATATACTACACACAGGTAAGTGTACTACATGGTCTTGCTTATTTCGATCTTCAAATCCTTCTCTCTACCCTTACTCTCACTGATGCCACAACAATCCTGGCTGGGAAAACATACGAGTTTATGTTTTCCCCCTCTTGTTGTGAGCAGGGAAGTGGTATGAGAGGGCTTATGGCAACAAATTTACACCACTTCCTGTCCTCGCATTTCAGTTCCCCCCCTTCAAATTAGCTATCTTCTTACTGCCCTTGGATCACCCTCTTGTTTCAACCTCGCGTCGTTGTTCTCGCGTCTATCTCTCTAACGCCTTCGCCAACTTTGACAAATTTCACCCGTTCAAGACATACAACGACTTGGTTCGTTTCCTTGGCTTGTACTATCTTCCCAGCTTACCCTGTTCCTTCTTCCATTCTTACCAATGCCACGAATCTCATTACTCCTACACCCAATCGCTGCTTGTCGCTTCTCTTTTCTTACATGTATTGCCCGTCGGAAAGAACACGTCTTGTAGTATAATAATCACTCATTAGCCGTTCACTGCAGTAGCCTTCATCATGGCCCCGAACACCTGGACTGACACGGCCGAGAAGGACCTGATCTGGAACTTCATCAAGGCCTCCAACAACGGCAAGATTCCGAAGGCCGACTGGAACCGTGTCCACGAGATGATGACCGAAATGGGCTATAGCTTCACCATCAACGCTCTCAAGTGAGTTCACTTGGACGACCACCATTGTTCCCCTTCCCATACCTTCCTTACACCGAGCAAAAATTGAGATTAACGACATTGTTGCTTTCAGCCAGCGCTGGTCCAAGACCATCGTCAAGAACTACGGCCAGCGCACCAACACCGGTGGAAATGCTGGCTCCTCGGCCTCGGCCTCGGGCGCGGCCAGTGGCCCTGCCACTCCCACCACTTCCCGCAAGCGTGCGGCCCCCGGCTCTGGTAACCGGCCCTCTGCCACCCGCACCCCTAGAGGCAACCAGGCCGCCCATGCCATGGCTGCTGGCGCCATGGCTGTCGACGATGGCCAGGATGACGATGAGTCCGACCTTGAGAATCTCAAGCCCAAGGTTAAACGCACCAAGACCTCCCATCACGCTTTGGCCATCAACGGACTCAAGGGTCAGCAAATCGACCTTACCAAGGACGCTGAGAGCGTCCACTCCGCCCAGAATCCTATGGGTATGCCCGAGCTCGCCAACCCCAGCGGCATAAAAGTCGAGGGCGAGAACGACTTTGGTCGTCGCCGCGACCGTAGGTATGTTGAGTCCCGTCACTTTTCGCCTTAGCAGGTGTGCTAACTTTCTCGCCAAGCATGACTGTAACCCCCTCCAACTCCGCCGTTTACTTCAACGCGGCCAGCTCCATCCGGGGTCTCTCTCAGGAGCGCAAGCTTACAAAGTCCGGCTAGGAGTGCGTCGAGGCCCGCATCGCCGCCGCCGCCAACTACCTCTGGTAAGCACGAGAGATGTAGTTCTGCTACGGAGCCAGAGAAAAGGCATGGTTTTCTTTCCCCTTCATTACTTCTCGTCTCTGGCGAAACGATGGATGATGAAGTCGCATAAACACCAATTTCACTTAGCTCTCGCTCACGGTACGGCTGGCGGTTATGGACACAAACTGGCCCCTTTTCATCATTCTTCAGTCATCGACTCGCTTTTCTTTGAGACTTCTTTTCGTTTTCGCTTTTTCTCTCTCCATGTTTTGTTTCCGGCCTTGTCTTCTTACTCCTCTCTACTGCATTTCTGCCTTCTTGCGGCAAACATCAACCGACTGATTACACCATCCCTGGGTTGGCTTCCGGTAGTGGCACAAGAGCGGAAAAGACTTTGGATCTCGCAAGAGAGTTCGAGAGGTGTTTTCAGGGGCTGCTGGGACGACGAATGGAAGTTGAACGGTAAAAAAGTTCGCAAGGAAAAGGGACTCTTGGCATGTGCGTCTGTGGCACTGGATATGGAACATGGCTAGCAGGGCTCATCGCATGGACATCGGGTGGAGAGGAACGACCGACAACGATTAGTGAGGACAATAGGGATGGAGTTGGTTTGATGCCTCTCGGGATTTCGCGAGAGATGAGGGCTCTATAGAAAGCAGGCTTGCGGCTTTTTTGCTAGCTTGTTCTCTTCTCTTGATATAGAACTCTTCAGTCAAACGTTTTCCGAACGTCGCGTCCTAGCTTGCAGAGTTGCGGGGTTTCGCGTCAACTGACTTTCAACTGACTTTGAACTAGTATTCGAAATCCTCGACAGCCAACTATACGAGATTCGCCATTGTTTATCAGATAACACATTTGATCTCGTGAGCCAGTATGGGGCGGGGGGGGGGGGGGGGGGGGATTGAGGCATGCTGTGAATCATATGATGTTTCCCCAGTTTAATTGGCGGCATCTGCTCAGGTTGAAATCAGTTGCAAGAAGCTCAGCGAATTGAATGCCTGTGCCCACTTCAGCATAACCAGGTACTCACACCACCCACCCACTTGAGATAATTCATTCGTAAGACACTCGCATTACTTTTCAAATCATTCTTCATATCCGGGATCTAATCACCGTTCGACTGTCCCGAATGGTGCCCTCGTAATTACAACTATGCGCCCTGAATGACTGCCCAGCCTGTCCCCGAACGCCTATGATCGACCCAACCATGTGAGGTTCATTCTCCGAAACACATTACTCGATGCCGCGGGGCTTCGGGCCACGACCGTCAAGTCTGTTTCCTTCACTGGGGCCCTTCTTCTCAGGCGCCTTCTCCTTCTCCTCGGCATCGCCCTTGCGCTTGCCTCGCAGGGTCTGGCCCTGACCGGCGAAGTGAGGGCGATTGGATTCTTCCTTCTCTCGCTCCTTGTCGGCATCGGTCTTGACGGGCTTGATCTCGTAGCCAAAGAAGAGCTTGTTCGGCGGCAGGCGCAGGGGCATGGGTCCATTCGTCCGGCGCGGGAGGGGCACGACAGCAGGCGCGTTCGCCGACGAGCCTGTCACGGGAGTGGCGGGCTTCGGCGTCGAGGTCTTGCTACCCTTCTTGCTGAGCTTCTGTCCCTCGCCGTAGAATCTGGAGGTTGCCGCGGTTGCTGACGGTGCGATGGCATTATAGTTTATGGACTGGGCCATGGAGCCCTGGCTGTGCAGCAGGCCACCGGCCGGGACACCGCCACGAACGCTTCTGGGTGTGCTGGTTCCACTGCCCCTCTGCTGCTTCTCTGGCTCGACGTAGCCGACTGGCGCGGCGAAGTCGACCTCGACATCCGTCTCGATCATACAAACGCCCATCTTTTCCGTTTCAGGCTTGACCTCGAGGACCGCCACATGGTAGATTTCGTCATTGTACTCGAAATTGAATATGTCACCTTTGGTGAGAGCGGCAAAGTTCCTGAACGCCTTCTCTAGCACCGCCTTGGGGTCGCTGATGTCGAGAAAGTTTGTCGATTGGGGCTGCAGCTTGACAAGTTTGGCAAGCTCGAGAGATGTGGTCTTGATCTGGATCATGTCGCCGACATCGAGCGAGAGTGTTTGCATCATCTGGTCCCAGGTTAGCAACGCCACTGGCACGGCCGACATTGTGCTGGGGGTGAACACAAACCCAGTGGGGTAAGTAGGCTCTGCCCTCCTCCGCGACGAACTCCAGCACACCGGCATGCGAGTGCTTTCCCTTCTCGCCATTGATAATCTCCATAAGCAGCGGCCACTGAACATGTAGCTTCGAGACCTTGTCCAGGGCGGAGGGAGGCAGGAAGATCTTGGATCCGTAGTTGAGGTCGGGTCGCTCGGGTCCGGGAGCCATGACCATGGGATAGCACCGGTAGTATTCATCGAATCGCTGAATGATGGGGCGGCGTCCACCGCGTGCGAAGTTATACATGTCTGCTTCGTTGGGGTCGAAGCGATACTGGGGAGCTTCAAGTTAGCTAGGGTGAAGAGGTAAACTGGACCGCCAACGCAGATAGCTTACCATCTTGGGCGGTCTGGGCGGTCTGGCGGGCGCGTGTAATTTGGAGGTGGAGGGAGGCAAGTGCAGGCTTTGCGATAAAGTTCTCGTCGCTGAAGGTAAGGAAAGCTCTGTCGGACGGAAGCTTTTGCTCTTGGATCTAAGCAGGTGGGTGGATTGGCATAGGAGGTGAAAGAGGTAGCATTACTCAAACTAAGGCACGGGGAAGTGATGAAGGACGACCCGCGGTTTACGTGGGGCCCAAAGGCAACTGATGAATGACGAAACCCGCTGGATGTTCGGTAAGGATCCACTAAAAAATCCCTTGCCCGAGACCCCGGACGGTACTTTAAAGCCCATGCACTTTGTACGAAGCATTGAGGTACCCGCTCCGACCTACTTCGGACACTTGCATTCCCGGCGTTGAAGGTACCTTCTTTTAGCTGCATCCAGCCCACCTTGAAGCTCTTGAGAGCCAAGCTCACCCAGACTTACCTGGCTTTGTTTCTCATCCATACATTCTACGATACACCACAAGCAAAGGCAGCCCAGCATGTCATCGAGACACTCTGCCGCGCGCCCCAAAAGGGCCGGCGAGACATTCGCGCGAACACACCATCATGACGCCGCAGCCGACGAAGGCCACGATTCTAAGAAGCTCAAGTTCGACGTCCGCAACCCCTCTGCCCTAGCCCCTGACGCCCCGGAAGAAGACGCGATCCTCGATGCGGACGTTATTGGCACCAGCGCGGGTGCAACGAAGCGTGGCGCCGTCAATCTTGACGGCTACGATAGCGATTCGGACAATGAGCGTAACTTCAAGTCGCGCGCCGACGAGCGGCACAGGGGCAAGAAGGGCGGCGACGCTGGCATTCTTGATCAGCTGGACAACTACGATGCCAAGGGCAGCGGAGGCGTAGGCGAGAAGGGGGGCGAGATCAAGGAGGACGATGAGGACGATGACATGTTTGCTGCAGACGACGACGAAGCGCCAGAAGGGAAACCGACACAGGAAGAAACTAAACCGGCAGGAAAGGATAAGTCCGTACGCTTCCTCGACGATGAACAGATCGAGGGCCAGGACCTGAAGAGTAAAAGCGGAGGTCAGATCCGCTTAGACGAAGAAGAGAGCAGCGACGATGAGGCAGAGCGGGAGCTGGCGATCCAGGAGGAGGGCATCGATGAGGAGGTTGGTCTGGGCGGCCTTAAGCGTAATGCACCTAAGGTTGAGGCCTTCAACATGAAGGAGGAGCAGGAGGAGGGCCGCTTCGACGAGGATGGAAATTACATCAGAAAAGCGGCAGACCCGAACGCAGTGCATGACAAGTGGCTCGACGGGCTGAGCAAAAAGGACCTGAAAAAGGCAGCTGAGGCGCACGAGAGGCGAGAGGCCGAAGCACGGAGGCTACGGATGGAAAACGACGATATTCTGACGACGGACCTGCTCAAGGCGCTCATCGTGCGGTTAGACAGGGGAGAGACACCGCTCGAGGCCTTGGCGAGGCTGGGCAAGGGGCAGCCGAAGCCGAAGAAAATACCCAAATGGAAGCTCAAGAAACAGAACAAGGGGGCCGGGGAGGCCATGGACGTCGACAAAGAAAAGGAGCTCACACCCGACCAACAAAAGAGGAAAGAGGCCATTGAGGCCATCACCGACGCGGCGGACAAACTGCTCAGTCGAGACCACGCTGAGATCTACGACCAGGAAAGGGAGGTCCTTGTCCGCGAGTGGCAGCGGGAAACGGGCGAGCAGTGGGTCGAGCCGGCGAAGGAGGATGCCAGCGAAGATCTGTCGACCAAAATGTGGGAGTTCCGGTGGACGGACGGGCGCGACAATGCCGACAAACAAGGGCCGTACGACGGGCCTACAATGAAGGCTTGGCAGGACGCCGGATACTTTGGAGAAGGCGTTGAGTTCCGGCCCGTAGGCGATGACAGCTGGACTAGGGTTGCCCAGTTTGCATGACGGCTTGTCGGATTCAGGCGATGTCAATGGGTACCAAAATGTATATGGAGTAACGACAAAACAATGAATCAAAAGAGCCTTGTGATTCCTGGCATCGTCGCGATGCTTACCATTCAAACATTTATGGTACATAAATCTATCACACAGTCCCAGGGGTGGCCACCTTAATTTTCTGCCCAAAAAAACAACAACGCCCAATACGAATACCATTCTACTGCGCCTAACTCAACTCCATCGCGTCGCCATGGCCGTTCGTGACGGTGAAGTCGACGGCACCATCGTTGCCGATCAAGCGCTTCTCCGACTCGGAGACGAACTTGACGCTGCGGGCCGGGTCGTAGAAAAGTGCGAAGCTCCTCTGGACGTCGGCAATCTCAACTGTTTTCGCTCTGCGCTTGGCACAGACCAGCTGGGACGTCGTGATGAGGTTACTGGCGTAGCGCAGGCCTGCCTCCTGTCCGATCTTGGTGAGCAGCGCCAGAGCGTCCGGCGAAACGTCGACCTCCTCTTCTTGGGCTCGGATGGTGAGGATCTGCTTGATCTCGTCCTGGTTGTATGTGTTGGTGTGGATGATTACAACGCGATCGAGGAAGTCGAGAGGCAGGCCGTGAGGGCTGCGGTAGTCCGTTCCGCGGATGCGTGAGTTGCCCCTGTTGCTGGCCATGATGACGACGGGTGCCAGGTCGTCTTCCAATGCGCGGTTGATGTATGAGAAGCACTCGATGTCGAGCATGTGAACCTCGTCAATAAACAAGACGCCGGGGACGATCTCAGCCTTGCCCTCCTCCTTCCACTCCCCCACTTTGGTGTTGATCTGGTCACGGATCTCACTGCGGATCTCACCAGTGTCGCCTGAAAATAGCGCCAAGAATCCTTGTGTTCTCGAGTTGATGACGTCAATCTCGTGCAGCGTCACAGTGTGGACCACCTCCTTGCGCTTCTGCAGCTCGCCATCTGGACACTGCAAGAACTTGGTGTCGACGCCCATGGCATCGTAGTCGCGCGAGCGTGCGTATGATCGGCCGAGCTTTGTGATCTTGCCCGATGACTTGTCGATAGAGATGATGTCCCCAGCCATGACACGCTCCTTGGTCATGGCATCAATCATCTTGGCGCCCATGTCATACACGGCCTCCATGTCGGTCGTCTTGATCGTCAATTTTCCTTGCTTGGCGCCGCCGGTGACGCTTCGGTCGATTTGGATCTCGACGACCTCGCCCTCCATGATCTCGCTCTCCTCCTTGATGCGTACGCCAATCGACTTTCGGAAGGCTTGTGTGAGGGCTTCGGTCTTGGACATTTCGAGGGAGAAGATTTCGGAGGATGCGAGAGACGTGAAGGGGACGTCGGGTCCAAGGGACTGAGCCATGCCCATTGCGATGGCTGTCTTGCCGGTGCTGGGAACATATAGTCAGTCAAATGACCTCTGGTATACGCAGCGTACGGAAACCAGTCTCACCTGGGGGGGCCGGCAATCAGCACGGCTCTGCCAGCAATCTTGCTCTCCTTGATCATCTGCAGGATCACGGCCGCGGCTTTCCTGGCCTTTTCCTGCCCCACCAGACCCTGGGACGCCGCTCTGGGCTCCAGCGTTGTGCTGTCGACACCTAGGCCGCGAATATGAGAGTGAGCCGCGATGAGGTTGAGCCCTCTAAGCTCCTTGCTCTCGGAGACAGTCATGACGGGCTGCGTGCGGGTTCTGTTAGCATGAAATGGAAGAAATGATGACGGAGAAGCCGACATACCGCAGCCATCTTGAGTATAGATCACCGATCGTTTCGGAGCGCCGACGATAAGGTTGTAATGGTAGCAATTGGCTGTTGTGATAGAGCGGAGGCGGTGCTGCTTTGGATGTTCGTTGATGAGGCGCATGAACAGTTCGTCGACGGATGAATTGCGATCAAGGCTGAGTAGCTGGGCAGGCGCGTTCAGAAATTTGGGAACGCGCTTACTTTAGTATGCTCAGGCTAGCGTGGCACGGCTGGCGCGGCTAGCGCTTGAGCGCCACAGTCTGATCGCTGGGCACTGTGTGCCACCTCACTTTGAAGCTCACTCACTCTCTCTCATTTGGTTGCCGCCAGATCCCAATTCATTACAATGTCTTAATAGATGCAGCTGATCAGTTCCACCCCATTAGCTATCAAGGATTTTACCAGATTGGGTGATCCGCTGTGGACAGCCATTTGTATAGTCTAAGACGAGAAGTGGCGCCCTTTCGAGTCTGCAACGCCATGTTTGGGATAGGCTAAGTCTTCGCAACTGGACTTCTTCTACTTGTAAAGTAACCGCATGTTGGCGGAATAAACCATTCGGGCAATGCACACCTGTGTTTTCTCCTATGCAGTATCGAAACTGGGTGGGCAGTATCTAAGAGAAGTGGTTGGCGAGGGAAAAGGCGTACTTAATTAGCTACCAAGGTCAGCGGCTAGGAAGCCATGAAGTCCTTGGACAAACAATTCATCAACAATCAACGCTCGACCTTTATGGGCCCCAACTAACGGCCTGAGTCATCGGCGAGAAAAAACACCCTTTTAACCACAAACTTACATCAGTTACTGTCTGCTGTAACACCTTGCATCAACAGACAACGCAAACACTTACCGCAAACAGTAACTGATGGTTAAATTTGTACCGGGGGAGGATGACTTCGCCAATGATAAGTTAGTTAGACCTGTTAGTTGGGGCCTATTTAGGTCGGCGACATGCGCAAACACTGCAGCTTGGATGTCCAAATTAATGATAAGACCAGGGAGGAGCGGTCTCAGTTGGCGCCACTGCTGCTAGGGTCCAGCTTGATAGGTCCGGTTCGCTTCGTTACGGTCCCCGGACGGTCCAAAAAGCAAGCAGCATGGACAACAAACAAACGAAACAGGCAGCCCTCAATCGATCCAGTCATTTCACAAAATCCAAGCAAAATAAGATAGGTAAGGTAGGGGGGCCCGGTCCAGAACCTTCGCTGGCAAGGGGTCTGAGCAGGTCTTGCCGCACAACACGTATCTTACCAGCATCCTCCCAAAACCCACTTCGGGTCACTGCATGATCTCTACTCTTTACTTAGCACAGCACAATACCTTTTCTTCGTCCATACTCGCACCACGCCCCCGCTTATCTGGGTTTGATATTTGTCCTCACCCGCGTAAGCGTTCCTTGTTGTCGTTTGACGCCAAATGCTCTGCCCACCATCGATCACAGGTAGAGTTCTGTCCCTTTCTCTTAAACCTTGGGGGGGCAGCAAACATCCTAAAACAGCGCTCCACTGATTCTCGAAGCCGTACGGATACTACTACGTATACCTATCTATGTACAGCACAGGGTTCCTCGCACTCAACCCCTGGCCAGAAGCTGCAAAGCACGTTGTACTTACCCCGGCAAAGGGTAATTAAGCAACGCTCGTCAATTCGAGCAGGCGCGCTCTTCGCGTGGGGCAGGTGGGCACGCAGGCTCCCGTCACCGCGGGGCCACTCAAGTCAAGTTTAGGAGGTGTATTAATTGAAAAAAGAACCAGCATCGAGCACCGAAGACTCTGCCCTGCTCGCGCTTTGCGGGAAAAGCCCCTTCTCACAACCCCTTCTCATAAGACGTTGTTGCCCTGTTTTTATCCTTACTCTTTCCGCCAGCTATCCCATCTTCGTCTTCGCTTCTTCAACTCCTCAACAACGGCACACATACCCCGAGTATGCGGTCTGGTCGTAACTTCATGTTGAAGGAGACGACAACCACCGTCCGAACTTTGATTCGTAGTCAAAACCACTTACAACATGTCGTTTTCGTCGCTTAGAGGTCGTCGCGACCGCGACAGACAAGATAACCATTATGACTACCAAAATCGTCGGGATGGCGAATCAGACCGTCGAGACCGCCCCCGAGAGCCCTATCGAGAACGTTCTCGCTCGCGATCTCCAGATCGAGAGCGCAGTCAAAGGGGGAGAGACTACGAGAGAGAAACGGAGCGTGATCGGCCGAGAGACGTCGAAGTTTCGAGACCTCCGACCGGGCCCCGCGATCCTCGTCCACCGAACCGATCTTTCTCTTCCCCTCTGCACAGCAAGTCAAGCAACTCAACAGATCCACGCCCCGAACGTGGCCTAGAAACATGTATGACTGCTTACGTTCACCTCTAGAGAGTGCCACGGCTAATGGTTCTCCGTGAAAGCAGTGCCGCGAAAACCACCGACCACTTCGACAACGCCAGTGTCTTCAGCACCGCCTACACCCCGCCCTACGAGCGAGTTGTCATCTGTAGCCAAGCTTACTACGGCTCTACGACTACTATCGCAACGAGGCAACGAACAGGGTGCCTTGCAGCTACGTAAGGATACGGTTGAAGCGCGCGCCATGACTAGAGAAAAAGATCACGCCCAGTCCAGATCCAAATATGCCGAGTTTCCGTCTTTGAGGGACTGTCACCAGAAGCTCGAGAAGAGGGACGCTGAAGATTTGGCTGCCTTACGCAAGGAGATCAACGTTGCAGATTCACATTGGCTCTCTTCAGCCGAAGGGTTCGCTACCACCCTGCTTCAGGTTGTTGCCGAGCTGCTGCAACAGGACAAAGACCGTCGCCTGGCTGCGTCTGTCTCCAAGCCTAGCTCCACCGACGGTCTCGAGGTTCGACTCAACTCCCGGCTTGATGCGCTTGGCAAACAGCACAAAGAAGAGGTGGCAAAACAACAAAAACAGATAGAAGATCTTCAAAAGGGACTGTCCACAGGAATAGCTCAGCGTAAGATACTGGGCATCGAGAACGATTCCCTCAAGAAGAAGATTCAAGAACTGCAAAGCCAAAAGCAATCCCTGGTGAGAAAGGTTGACGAGCATGGCACGTTGATCAAGCAGTTGCAAGAAGAGAAATCAAAGGAGACGCCGCTGCCGCCAGCACCGCAAGAAGCCACTGTCACCGCGGAAGATCTGAAAGAAGTCAAGACCATAGCTGACCGATGCCGAAGCGGATTGGCCGATCTTGAGGCAACGGTAACGGGACATGACCAGAAACTTGGCGAGATAGATGTCGATCTGATCACCGATGGCTGCGTTACTATCGCGGCCACGCTGCCACGACTCGAACAGCACGCCAAGAGGGCTGCAGATGATATCTCCGGGCTTCGCTCAGACCACGACAGGCTCAGGTTGGATAACGAGAAACTCCGGTCGAACGCAGACATACTCCAGTCCAGTGTCCAGCAGCTTCAGTCGGGCACACAGCAACTACGGTCCGACGCCTTCGGAGTCCAGTCGAGTGTGGAGCAGCTCAAGTCTGTAACCGACCAACTCAAGCACGACACAGAAAGCCTGAAGACGGACACGCTGGACCTCAAGACAAACACACAGGACCTCAGGACAGACACGAAGGGACTCAAGTCAGACACTGAACACTTAAAAGCAGCTGCCGAGCAGCTTAAATGTGAGACGACGCAGCTACGCTCGAGCTCGGGGGAAACGCAGCTAGCTCTAGAGGAGCTACAATCTACAACACCGAGACTGCCGGCAGGGGACTCGTTCCTCTCTGTAAAGACCTTTACCACTATGAACACTGCCGTCCTTCAGAAATTCAGTAGTTGGGTTGATGATTTGAAGAGACGGGTCGACGTCATAGAGGGCCAAATACCAACACTGCAGACCACGTCGAAGCAGCAAAGCGATCACTCGTCCCGGATCAAGGCCATAGAAGATCAAGTTAAGACGCTCGAGAAAGAGTCGGACCAAAAGACGATTCCTAGCTCGGAAACCAGTCGCGTAACCACACCTGCTCCTGATAATAAGAACGTTCAGCTCGAGGGGAAGTGGAAGGAGCATGACATGCGCCTCAAGACGCTCGAGGCGAATTCTAGGAAGAGCCCGTATCGATCTGACAGCGCCTCTTTCGAACCGACGGATGCTAAAGATGCACTTGTCCAGAGGCGCACGCCGATTGAGTCGATGAAGGCTGCGATCGAGGCGCTGAGGGATCAGGTGGCGATAGCGGACCAAAGCATCAAAGCCCTATCGGAATCGGCCAAACTGGCGAGCGCTGGCCAGGCATCACACACTAAACGGTTCGGCCAGCTGGAGAATGAGCTGTTCTCGACAGGAAGGCGATTAATGACGGCAGAGGATGCGCTGCGAGCGACTGAGAAAAAAATAGAGAGGAAACTGGACTTCATGCAGCAGAACTTTACGACTCTCGACTCACAGATGAACAACCTGTCATTGGAAACCCTTTTCCAGGCTATCATTCAATACATGGGCACCTTCCAACCTGGTGAGGCAGTTGTTGGGCCCAAGGTCGAGAGAGTGGTTCAACAGGTGACGGCGCAAGAGTTTAGACTGGCGGCCCTGGAGCGGGCAGTAACTTCGAGCGAAGAGCCAGCAAACAAGAAACGGAAGATAAGCCCTAACTTGGGGCATGCGGGCATAACGAACGGCAGGCACTGAGGAATGGGGCATGTGTATGCCTTTTGACATTCGGAGAAGTGATATCAAGGATCATGGCCAAGGGCCAGGACGACTACGGCGCATCGGGCTAGCTTAAGATACCAAATTGTGTTTTGCAACAACATGTAAACAATAGATCTAGGCAGACTTCCTTGAATGGGTATCCTGCCTAGATTGTAGGTATTAAATGAGGTAATGCAGCCTCTTTACCGCAATACAGCCTACTTAGTCAAGGAGGCAGGAGGCGGTATTTACTTGCCTGCTCCTTCCTTCTTTAATCCCGAAACGGGAATCATCTCGACTTCAGACCCTAAGTCATCCATCCATTAAGCAACAGCTACCTACCTAGTTAGGTAGCAAGCCAGTCGACGAAAAAGTTAGTTTGTCAGTTGTTTTTATCCCCTAATCAGTGTTTTATTGAACGAAGTTAGTTTGCTCCAGGACGGTACTCCATGACTCTCGAAGTCTTAAGCTAAGGCTTGGTGCAGCCAAGGTAGCTTGTGGGTTTCCACTGATTCTACAATTTCTGCAGACCAGCGCGCAATGCAAGCCTGCTATGCAGTTCCTCGAGAGGATAGATACTTGCCTTCCTAGGCAGGCAGAAACAAGGCAGGAATCAAAGTTGTTCCAGGTAGTAGAGATATTTACAAACACACATGGACTCTCTCATACCTAGGTAGGTACCTAAACATTGTCGGGGATTGTGGCTGGCATGGGGGGCTACGAGCTCAACTGGCCGCTGCGGTGCCGTTCCGCAGAAGCATGTTGGTAGTGGGCAGACCCGGCCCAGGCACATGAGGGGCAGTTATCGGGCATTTTTCCAGCCCAGGAGAGCACATCCCATCTTCCCTGAACGGCCATTTCACTCCGGTTGAATTCATTGGCCAGCGACGGATTTGCGCTGAGCTGTATTCGTACTCTGTATGGAGTACGCATACAGATACAGGTACCTACCTACCTCTAGCTCAAGGCCCCCCCCCAGTGCCCTAAGATCGCGTCCGCAATCGTTGGCCAGTGAGTGGCTGTCACGATTATCAGCCAGCAGCATCCCATCACTGTCTAGAGATGCCCGTATTCCCTTCTCTCGCTCCCCTTCAGCCAATGGCCCTAAGCTCAGGGAAAAGGTATGGATAAAGTGACAGGGACCAATCTCGGCACCTACCTTTGTGCTGCGCAATTGGGTGCCGATGGTGCAGACGGGATGGGCTGTCTTGGGGGAAGCAAGTCAAGTACGCACGCGCTTCTCCCAATTCCCGTCTGTATTATCTCCCTTTCGCATCATCTGCGTCTGCGTCCAGTTGCCATCCGCACCTTCCATTGGCTTGGCCTGCTTGTGCAATAGCGCGCGTGTCTTGCCTCGTCTTTTGCCTGGCCGGCTCGCCGTTCCTTTTCACCTGAGCACTCTCTTTCCTTTTGATTTTTCTTGTCTTCTACCGTTCGTACCGATCAACTCTTCCCTCCTTACCCTTGCCTGACCTCACCTCATCATCTAATTGCTGCTGAGCTGGACTGGGCTAGGCTGGGCATCCATCCACTTTTTTTTTTACCTTTTTGTCTTTTTTTCTTTCTGGGTCCCTTTTGTCAACAGCACCATTGCAACTCACACTGTGACCTGGACCTGCAATCCACGCCCAAACCCACCCATCTGTCTCCCCGTCGTCCACCACTTGACCCGCGCGACCGCTTGACCCTTTCCAATACCAATACCACCTCCTACCTTGACCCTTGTCCCACCCCGTATCATCGACCTGCGGCACGTCGTCCCGTCCTCAACCCCGTCTGGATCCCGCGCAACTGTTCTGCTGGGACGCTCATACACTTCCTCGCACCGACCCGGCCCCAAACTCGCGTCGATTGACCTGCATCTTGGAGCGCCGCGCCGCTTCACATCCCATCGCATCTCATCGCATTGTGCAGCGGCGGCAGGTCACGCTGGGAAATGCGCAGCGGCCCATCTTCGCTACTGCTGATGCAAGGGCTGATGTTCGGAGCCTGCATACACCACTGCCACGACATCGACCGCGACCACGACACCGACCCCAACAATCACAATCATCTCCTCCTCTTTTTCCTTCCCCAGAAGAACCACCACGTCCACGACACACTGGGGATAACACTCAACCTTCCGAGAACAACTGCCATCTCGCCCGACACCTGAATCACGTCGCGATCGCAATCATTGTATTCACCTCCCGCCGCATCAACCCCCGATAGCTTGGTCGCGGACCACCTGCCCGCGTTTCCTCCGATTCCTCGCCAAAAATACACTTTGGCATTCACTGCTCGTCACCCAGATAAGGGCGGTATCCAACACACACGTCACACTATCACGACACATCGTCGCCCAAGCTCACCCGAATATAACATCGCCCACGCACACCATCCACGTCCCCCGTTGTCGGCGCTGATTGCCGCCGGCTTGAATCAACACTTTTGTGGGCTGCGGAGAGAGCTTTGTGCTCTTCTCCGGCGCCCATTCCGTCGTCTCTCGTGTCAAACAAATCGACCTTGTTTGTCGTCGCCATCGCGACCCTTTGTCGCTCAACCTTATCCCCCGACACTCGCTATCCAACCACCATATTCATATCCCCCCATCCACCACCATCGCAACGCCGCTCCGTCCCATCCCGCCCTTTTGTCTCGCGCCCCCAACCGCGCATATTGCGACTCTTTTCCCTTCATGCCCCCACGGCATGCAAACGCCACTAAACCATGGAAGCAGCGGCGAAGAAGGTCCAACTGCTGGCCCAGCGCATCCTGCCCGACCGACCGCATCATCTCTCCGTGTCCCCCGACCAGCGATTTCGCGTCCCACCCGATCATAGCAAACTCTTTGAGGAATTCAAGTACCCGCGCCTGCAGTACATGACGCTATTGTCCGACGCGGATCGCGGCATGCTGCTCACTCGTCCGTACTATGACATGCGCGAAGAACCTCCAAACCTCACCGCCGCCAAGGATCCGAACGCGAAAATGGAGAAGAAGTCCGTGACCAAGCTGTCGCTGAGTGACTATAAGAACAAGCAGAAGAAGGTGTCGGATTCCCTTCCCGACTCCGGAACTACGCCGAAACCAGACACCTCCCGGAGGAAGGAGGAGGTGGCAGACGGTCGAATGGACCGAGAATCCAAAAAGACGGACGCATACCGAATACGCGAAGCGGAGGCGTCGAAGGATGTCAAGGCGCACAGACATCACGAAGTCGCCCACGATGAAAGGTATGCTTGTGGATACAGCATCTTCTTGCGCCACAATTACGCGCCCCGCGCTGACCACTTACTCACTGTAGAGCGAGCAGGCTTGAGGCAAGGCCCAGGGTCGCCCAAGAAAGCAATGATACCCCAGAGAAGAGGAAGCGGATCGTGGACGCCGAGAACGAGTCGCGACCCCAGAAGCGAGCGAGACCCGAAGCCAGCACCCCGCTGGACGAACGATCGCGAACGCCCCGAGACGATACCCCAAGAAGGAAAGAGATGCATTCATCGCAGGATCGGATATCCCAGAAGGATGGCAAGCCTGGCACGGCCTCCTCGTCATTACCCAACGGACGATCGACTCTGAAAACAGCTCTGGGCTCGGGCTCAGGCTCAGGGCCCATTAAGTCGCCCATGTCGCGTGCGCGAGGCGACTCCGTTAATGGCAACAGACCGAGTCCCTCGGGCAGCAGAGCCAGAGCCGATACCGCATCGTCGAGGTCAGCAGTCCCGCCATTGCTGTCTCCTCTACATCTACCAAATGAGTCCGATTCTCGTCCCAAAGACAAATGGCGAGATGATGTTGGCGAGCACAGTAGACCCCCGAAGTCTCTGAAATCGGAACCGCCGCCATCTATCAAGAGGCCGAAATCCCCCCTCAAGCTCCCGGCGCTCCTCTCGCCGACATTACCCCCGATGCTTGAGGAGGAACTTGCCCGGTTGAAAAATACACCTACCAAAGGCTCTACCTCAAGCCAAAGAACGCAACCTCCAGATTCCCCGACAACCGGCAAGAGGTCGCATACTGTAGTAAAAGAAGAGGACGAGGATCGAAAAGAGCCAAAGGAAAAGGCCAGGGACAGGCCGCGCAGGTTCATGGTCACGCTCAAGTATAGCAAGAAGTACACAAAATCTGTGCAGAGACTGCTTGCCCTGCCGACTAGGAAAGATGCGGTCAAGAAAGAGCGCTCAGTGAGTATAGAACCCCCGGCGCCGCCTCAGGCGCGGAAACGACCCATGGGCAGTACCGAGAATGTCGGCGATTCGATCTCGGTAAAACGACCAAGGATGTCGGACGTCCCGAGTTCTTCTAAGCTGGTTACGCCTTCAACACCATCAAAGGCGGCCACGTCAATGTCGAGAGTGGCATCGAGCAACTCGGTTAATACTCCCGGGGACGGTAGCGGCCTAACCCCCGCTGCGCCGCCCTCGTCGGACCGTGACCGACCACAGACAAGAGACGAGAGCAGAGATGCTGCGAACTCATCCAAGATCCAAGCGCTGCGGGATCGCTCGAGCCGGTTTAGCAGACTTGGCACCAAGTTGAAGCATGAGCGCGACATGCTCCTGGAGCGTAAAAACAGCGACCGCGGTGCCCCATTGTCCGACTCGGACAACAAGCTCAGCATGATATTGGGGCTAGAAGCCGCGTTGGCTTTCATGGTCGGCTTTAGGGCGCTGTTCGAGTCACGGCGAATGGAGAACAAGGCGCAAGACCCCAAGCAGTGGGGTAGCATTCTGCCATTACTTGCCGTCATGCGTCACGATGTGCGAAAGAGCAGACCGCTGGAGGCGCTGTTTTGGCAGTTGCAGGGCGTGATTTACGAGGAGCTCATCAAGTGCTACTGGTCCCTCGACCCTGCGTCTCACGCAGTGCAGATGATCAACTCGGAACGATCCCGGTCCGCTGTGTGGAAATCAGCCTTTGACGCCGCTGAGCGCGTCGAGGCATCTGCGATGCGCACCAACATGGGCCCGTGGACGAGCGTGGAGGATGCGGTGTCGTCGTCATTGAAGGTCATGCGCCGGTGGACGCAAGAGGAAAACGTCTCGTGGCGGGCCGAGGTCACTGTATCAGCCGCCAACGGAACGTTGTCATAGGATGCCGACGAAGGCAAGAAGCCGGTGGAAAGTCAGGTCAATAACGACACTTCCTTTACTGTGACAGAGAGCTCATCGCCCTCGCACGACGCGAGCGCCACGGTTCACGAGACAGGAGGAGAAGGACATTAAGGGGACCCGGCGGTTGAGGGCTCCCTGAATTGATTGCATTATGAGGCAGCCTCTATTCTCTGACCCACTGTGTAATGGGCAGGGACTAAATAGCGGCGAGCACACTCGGCGGCCAGTCGGCCTCGGAGTCTGGGTTGGATTGCGGGACATTTTGCGGAGCGCAGCCCAGCCGTGTTGTGTGAATAAACAATTGTATGAGAAGACCAAATCTCTTGAGCTCAATGAGAGGTTTACGCACGACCTTCACTTGTTAAATGTGTATAATCATCAGACTCGGACTGTGAGAGCTTCCCATCGCCGGCTGCAAGCTTGGCTTCCTACGGTATAAGAAAGGGCTCTGCGTGCGTATGTGTGAACGGAGTTGTATGTACTTCTCTTCCGATATGCAAATAGGATAACCCCCTCCGAGTGCTTGGGTATGTACATGTTCGTGTTGCTGCTACGTTTTGCTCTCCCTTGCTCGGACACCCTACATCGCGTCATCGCCATGGTCGGAAGTACGGGGCGGGGGACCCTCTCTCATCTCCTCTAGAGTAGATTCCGTACGAAAACCAATGCGCCCGAGGAAGTTAGGTGAGAACAGCAACGTTGTATACACATGTCCTTGAATCCAGCTCGACTTCGTGATGTGTGTGGCATGATGTGTATGATCAAATCGGCGATCCCAGTCAAGGCGGAAGAGACGACCCCGCACCAGAATCCAACCCCCCACACAGCTCGAACATGCACCAGCCAGCCAGGACTGATGGACCTCCAAGCGTGGTCTGACAACAGGACATGTGCTTTCTTACGGCATTCGATCGATAAAAGTCACCATAAGCGTGGGCAGTGATGGGTAGGCATAATCTATTTCATAGACGTCATACGGACATGTAATTTGGGAGTATTGTTTCGTAGGGAAAGACACAACCATCATCCTCCCCGGCCTTGGAGATCGTCTCCGTTGCCCTCCCAGCTCAAAGACTGCCCATCTTCATTTTACTGCTTTTGTTGGTCGTTTGCTTTAACTCATTAAGTGACCCGTTGGGTCCTGCTTCCTCTCCACGGCGTCCCCCTGTGTTCCGCACATTTATTTGGAGGCATCAACCTTGGCAACGTGGGCAAGGAGGTCGAGGACACGGCGGGAGTAACCCCACTCGTTGTCGTACCAGGAGACAAGCTTGACGAAGTTGTCGTTCAGGGAGATACCGGCCTGGGCATCGAAGATGGAGGAGTTGGGGTTGCCGATCATGTCGGTGGAAACGACGTCGTCCTCGGTGTAGGCCAAGACGCCTGTGACAAGTTAGCTGACGTTCACAATTCATCATGAGCAGGGTGGTGTGAAGCTTACCCTTCAGGGGACCCTCAGCGGCCTCCTTGATGGTCTGCTTGATCTCGTCGTAGCTGGCGCCCTTCTCGATGCGGACAGTCAGGTCAACGACGGAGACGTTGGCAGTAGGCACACGCATGGACATGCCGGTGAGCTTGCCGTTGAGCTCAGGAATGACCTTGCCGACAGCCTTGGCGGCACCGGTGCTGCTGGGAATGATGTTCTGAGCAGCGGTGCGGCCACCACGCCAGTCCTTGGCGGAAGGACCGTCAACGGTCTTCTGGGTGGCAGTGTAGGAGTGGACAGTGGTCATGAGACCCTCAATGATGGTGTACTTGTCGTTGATGACCTTGGCGAGGGGAGCCAGGCAGTTGGTGGTGCAAGAAGCGTTGGAGATAACGTCGGCGCTGCCGTCGTACGTCTTCTCGTTGACACCCATCACGTACATGGGGGCATCGGCGGAGGGAGCAGAGATGATGACTTTCTTGGCACCGCCCTGGAGATGAGCCTTCGCCTTGTCGATGGTGGTGAAGACACCAGTGGACTCGACGACGTAGTCGGCGCCGGTGTCCTTCCAGGGAATGGCAGCGGGGTCACGCTCAGTGTAGAACTTGACCTTCTTGCCGTTGATGACAAGGTCGTTGCCATCCTGCTTGATGTCGCCGTTGAAGATGCCGTGGGTAGAGTCGTACTTGAGCATGTAGGCCTGTGGGGGGATGATGCGTCAGCCATGAGCAATTCGAATGGGATTTGTCCATAATCCTTGAACACATGTTGCCGCGAGTGAGCGGCAAGCGTGATTTCATGGTGTTGGAAGGGTAATGCGGGTGGTACTCACAGCGTACTTGGTCTCAATGAAGGGGTCGTTGACAGCGACGATCTCAACGTCGGGGTGCTCGACAGCGTTGCGGAAGACAATGCGACCGATACGACCGAAGCCGTTGATGCCGACCTTGATGGGAGCCATGATGTCTTGTTCTTGTGTATTTTAGGGTGGTCCTGATGATTGCAAAACGTCAGTAAAGTTTTCTCGGGGTGACGCTGAGTGATGGAGTTCTGACGCGTAGGCGGGGTATTTGTCGACAGTGAGGGAGGTGGGGTGACGGCGGGATGGTAGGAATGTGCAAAGCAATAGCTTCGAGAAGGGGGAGCTTTTAGGAGCTGGGCATGGCTTACCTTTGAATGGTATCACGTCGGAGTGTTCGACGAGATCAGAGATGGATTGATGTGTGTGGGGGAGAGTTTTCAATGGCAAGAGAGAAGAGAAAGAAGGAGGGACGGAAAGGAGGGGAGGTGGTGGAAGGGCGCGAGAGATATAGTAAATTTGGTTGAGGGAAAGATGGTGGGGTGGTCTTTCCCGGTCGACCTTATCCAACGCAAGGCAGCGCCGGCGGCCATGGCTGGAGCAGCTGGAGCAGGATCAAACAAGAGGGAGGTGTGAGGTCAGTGTGAGGCGAGGCGGCGAGTTAGGGGGGTACCAGGAACGGGCACTCCGCAGGGGTGGTTCCAGACTCCAGTGAGGCCCCGAGAACGGGTGAGGTGACTCGGTGATTTAGGTGGTGAATGGATGATTGCCCGGTCGACGCCAGGTGGTGAGCGCGGGTGGGTGAGTGACTTGACTGACACCGACACTGACACTGACTGACACACCCTTTCTTCCCCCATGCCTCCGTTGCTTCTCATCCACTCAATCCAAGCAGGTGCGTCTTTTTACAGACGAGGCGGGGCGTCAAACGGGAAGGCGCTGCCGCCAATTCCATTGTTGTGGCGTTAGCACGATACCCTCCGGGTTCTTGAGCCAATTGCTATGATGGGGAACCAAAAGTGAGGTGGGATGTGAGATGTGCAGTTCTGATTCCGGTGTTGCTTGGAAACTGGAATTGTCCACCCCGCTGAGCATCTACCTAGCGTACCTCCGAATATTGATACTTACCCATTGCCTGATGGGGGGTCGGCCGCATTGTTGACATCCCTTCCCTTCCTTCTCACTAAATTTTCTTTTTCGGGGTTTTCATTTTGTTTGGCACCTCAACTTTGCCCCGCGCATCTCATGGTGAACCATTCGCCAGTCACCCACCCGTTCCTCTCAATTCCCGCAACTTTCTCTCCTTGTTCTTGTCCATTCTCCGGCGGGGAGGTTGATGGTGGTGTCACTTTTATCAGAGAGACCGGACCGACACCGACTCAAGCAGTGCAAGCATTATCGGGGTTGGCAATGGTGAGGTGAGGTATGGAGGGGCATGGAGGGGCAGCTCCTTTGGTTTCCAACGAGAGAAAAAAGTCAGCTACGGCATCCCATCCCTGGTCCCCTGCTCTTGCTGCTGGCCTGCCCCTCGTTACATCACACTCGCAGCTACCCCCCCTGGTCCGATAGTATCAGGTCCGATACCCCCCCCGTCGACTCCCTCCCTCACTGCCACCACCTCCTAGTACTCCCCCCCCCCTCATGCAAACACAACGACCGTGGTCCACGCCGGGCAACAACAAAAAAAGCTCTGGCACCTTCGACGCCCCAGCTTCTCGCTCACCGTTCCAGTTTATTGTGGTGGATATTTTTATAATTGTCATCCTCCGACCTCCCCAAATGGACTCGAGACAAGACATGCCACAGCAGTCATACCTGGTTCAACAGCTGATTCGCACCTCACCCGCACCAAAGCTGTTTCTCCGCCCCAGGGTCCGATCTCTGGGTCCCTGCCAAACCCGCCAACACGTTCACCTCCATCCAGTCTGAAGCTATGACTACGAGTATCGACAGAAAATCTCAGCTCCATAAATCACTCAATGCTCCATCACCCAACCCGCCAAGCTCGACTGAGCCCAGCTAATGAAACGTGTTGCCTGGTGCATGAGGCACTTTCAGCCTCGAATCAGCCGATTTTAGCTCCAGAGAGATAATGGTCGAGAAGGGCCGTTTACGACTCCGTTCTCGGTCACCCCCATGACAGCACCATTTTTGGCTTCGTTGTCCGTGTTGGAGAAGCGGGATGCGCGCCAAAATGCCCATCCATGCTCGTCCAAACCCTTCGATTCAACAAATGTACCTTGTACAGCCACCTTCAACTATGAAGGGTGTTGCGAATTGTGCAAGCCACCCATCTCTGCCATTTGGAGAGGAGTCTTGGCCTGCTGCTCGACCTGTACGGAATACTTCGTACATGTCATCCTGGTCCATCAAAACAGGGCTGGGGCGTTCCGGCGGTTAGTGGGGCCCGAGATCTACCTCTCGACTCACCCAACCCAATGACCAGCCTGGTTGGCCCGATACGCCGGAGCATCACGGCTTCGTCGGCCCCAAGAGCTCCTGGCTTCGCCTATATCGTCTCTGTATCTTCCGAATACTTCGGGACTGACGATGCGCTTGCCGAGGATACCCGTCAGCGTCAGTGCCGCGGCCTATGTGTTTGCCGCCGGAGGCCTGCGTGCTAAGTGCGTGCTGGACGCCAAACAGGGCCCAGGTCGCGTCGTTTTCATTAGTTTCAACATCGGTCGACCTAGCATGATATGACACTCCCGTCACGTTCCCCCCTTGTTAATACCTTACAATACATATCTCTGAACGACGTTCGGCTGTACTAGGACGTAACTAAGATGCAGGAGCTATCACTTGGAAAAACTCAACCATACGTAGTACTAGTGTGATAAAACGCTAACTGACATATTACGACCAAGTAGTGTCGGGTCAGAAAACTAGTCAGTGTTGATATTCGCCTTCAGCTTGCCAGTATGTCATGTCCAAGGACGCATCAAACCAGGCGTTCTATCAGCCTTGTGGCTAAGAGGATGTCACTGACTCTCGTGCCGTCTGCAAGCCCACGTCATGACGGCTGCCCGATGCCTTTGTCCACCGTTAACTGGGTACTCACGACTTACATGGACCACGGCAGCAAGCGTGGCTTCCCGAGAACCAAGAAGCTCTCCTACAGGCCCCGTTTGCCGTCAGCCGCCCCGGAATGATGCGCCCTCGTCGAGGTTCGACCCGACCTACCCCAGATTTCCGCTCCGGTTCCTCCCGACCGCCGCCCCGATGCCATACATGAGCTACAGTTTGCCGAGCCGGGGTACAGGACCTCGTGCCTGGAGATCTGGAGCCTCGTCTCATCTAGCAGCGATTAGCCTCAGAGAATCTTCAAGACCCATGGGCTTGCGTCCGGCTCGGTGGGTCGCTTGGCAGCCCGCATTACGAGCCAGTTGAGGGTTGCGGGCGTGTTCTTTGAGTTGGGATGTCAGAAGCCTTCTGACAGCTCGGTTTGAGGAATCACCATCCAGGTCTGAGCCTGCATAATCAGTGGGCTCTGTCTGTCGCGGCTAACGCGGGGAGGCTGGTGTTTTGTAAACAACAGCGCCAGGATGGCCCTTCCGAGATGTCGAGATCTTGGCCAGCACCGCCGGCAAAGTGCTCGGTCCCTTGATAGAGGGAGGTTCGTGGTCTGGATGTGGCTGTGTTCTTTACTGTTTGGTAACGGCAGCTTGGATTGGACCAGAAACCCCATGTCCCCGGCTCAAACAGGGTAGAGTCGAACCCGTAGTAGCATCACCGTTCGGGTCGAAGTCCATATCCTCGGCTCTGTTTTCGGTGAACCGTCTTCACCTCGGTGAATCCTCGATTACACCGAACCGACCTTGCCCCATCAGCAGTTGTGCCGCCCAAACTCGGCGGAACAACTGCCCGCGCATTATTAATGTTGCGCACAACTCTGCTGCCATTGTGCATGAGTTGTGCTTCAGTCGTCACAAAACCCCCCACCTTACCCCCCAAAACACTCTTATCGCCGCATCTTCACCTTGAGAGGTGTCGGCGACAAGAGACTCCCTCAACGTCCGACTTCCAAGTGGAGCGATCACCGAAAAACAAAACCTCGCCACGAGGACCGTACACTAGAAGCGGTGCTAAACCATTTGACGAAATCCTTACCCAGATCGTCTGCTTACACCATATGATGTCACTCGCATTATTCGTGTCAACCTTGAGAGGTATTTCGCAAGAGTGAGCGCCGTTGAGGTGCAGCGGCGTTTAGTATGTCGCCTGCTCAGTAAGGGATCGTTCTGACGACATTCTGGAACTCCCGAGACCATCGTCATTCTTTGAAATCCAGATGGCGACGATTTCGGCCATCCAGTTGGGGTTGACCGGGCTCCTTCGTAGGTATAAAGAGAGGTAAATTCGTCGCAGAAGTTTGAGGTTATTGGGCATGATCGACAACAAAGTTGAAAACCACCTCGACACAGCATCTTTTCATCCCAACGGAGAAGATCAATAACCTCACTTACCTCACTTACCAGACTCCATTCTCACCCTACACCAAACTTCTGAGGCAAAGCATTCGCAATGGCATCAAACCAAACCCTCCTCGTCACAGGCGCCAACGGCTACATCGGCACCCACGTCGTCGGCCTCGCCCTCGAAGGCGGGTACAATGTTCGCGCAACGGCCCGCTCCGAGTCGTCAATCAATAACCTTCGTTCCCTCTTCCCCGACTCGTCTCAACGACTCTCCTTCGCCATCGTCCCAGACATCACCAAGCATGAATCCTACCAAGACGCACTTGCCGGCGTGACGGGCATCATCCACACCGCATCCCCCTTTATCCTCAACCCCAAGAACAACGAGACGGACCTCCTGCAGCCGGCCATTAACGGCTCGCTTGCCATCCTCGAGGCCGCGAGGCTATACGGTTCCGAGGTGAAGCGCATCGTCAACGTATCGTCGTTTGCGTCCATCGTCGACTTGGCCAAGGGGTACCGGCCGGGCCACACCTACACCGAGGACGACTGGAACCCGATGAGCTACGAAGAGGCGTCCAAGACGGACAGCGGCGCCGCGGCGTACTGCGCCTCCAAGGCCCTTGCGGAGAAGGCCATGTGGCGCTGGATGGGCGAGAACACGGCCGTGGCGTTCACGCTGGCCAACATCTGCCCGCCGTGGGTGTTCGGCCCGTACCTCGGCACTCCCGACCTTGGCCGCCTGAGCGAGTCGATGGGGCTTCTCTGGAAGCTGGTTGACGCAAAGGAGGTCCCGCCGACGGACTTTGGCGGCTACGCTGACGTGCGGGACGTCGCGCGGGCGCTGGTCGGCGCGGTCGAGACGCCGGCGGCTGGAGGCGAGCGGTTCCTTGTCGGTGGAGGATTCGACTGGCAGACTGCGGCAGATCTCGTCCGCGAGGAGGTTCCGGAGGCGAAGAGCAGGGTCCCAGAGGGACGTCCGGGGTACGGGAGGACAGAAGAGCGGTACACCGTTGACGGGAGCAAGGCGGAGCGAGTGCTGGGGCTGAAGTATACGCCCCTGAACGCCTCCTTGAGGGACTCCATTCAGCAGTTGATTGCGGTGGAGAAAGCTTCCAAGTCTGCTTGAGTTCACGTGTTGGCATTTTACATTTGGTCCCTGGTTTTCAAAAGCGATGCAGCGTAGAATATAGACATGGTGCGAACATGATCAACAATGTTGGTAACTCAGTGGCCTTACAAGCCAAGTCGTCAAAGGCGTCCCCACCCCCACGCAACTCTCTCAGTCGAAAAATACACCGCCTTGCTATGCACTTGATATTCATCCAGGCCCCAAACCAGAACGTCAGCCTCCGTCCGTTTCCGAAAGTTCTGCTTTCTAGAAGTTGTTCGTGGGCCCGACGCCGTTGATCTCCGCAAAGGGGTCCCAGTCGGCGGGGTTCGGGACATACTCCATGATCCTGCTGACCTTGGTCGCCAGCTCCTCGCCGTAAACCTCCTTGATGAAGGCGACGGTCAAGTCCAGGCCGGAGCTGACCTGCGCCGCTCAATCAGTAAGTTTGCTCTTCTTCTTCCATCCAGGCGACCTGCGCTCGAGAGGGGGGGGGGGGGGTGAGAGACGGGATGAGAGGAGGCCGACTTACACCAGACGAAGTCCAGACGTTGCCATCGGCCACATACCGGGCCGGCGAAACCCACTCAACATTAGGCCCCATGGCCGTGATCAGCTTCCAGGCCGCCTTGTTCGTCGTGGCTCTCTTGCCATCCAGCGCGCCCGCCTTGGCCGCGAAACTGGCGCCCGTGCAGATGGTGATGAGGTACTTGACCTTCGGGTAGTACCTCCTGACGTACTCGACAATGTGCTCCAGGCCGGGCGCGCGGATGCCGGGCCCGCCGGGGACGATGAGTACGTCAAGGTCGAGGTCGTCGTCGAAGGTGGCGGTGGGCTGGATCGTCGGCCAGAAGGACGAGTTGTAGACGTTCATGCCGGCGGCCTGCGGGGCGGTGGTGACCGGGTCGAGGGTCGCGGCGATCAGGTGGAGGTTCAGGTGGCGGTTGTGGGCGACGAGCTGGAGGGCGTCGAGGGGGCCGAAGATGTCGAGCATGTCCATCGCGCGGAAGACGATGGCGCCAAAGTTCACCGGGGGCGAGGTGGTGTTTGTGGACGGGACGCATGGGGTGTTGCGTGTCCTGTGGAGGGAGGGGCTCCCTGCAACGAGGGAGGCGAGTGCGATTGCGACTGTGGATGCTATGAGGCGCATTCTGGCGGTTTAAGGACCGGTGTCGTGAATGGCTCTTCCTGGAGGTGGTGGTTGTGATGTGGAAAGTGAGGGAGTATGTTGCGAGTGAGAAGGCAAGGTGAGGAGGCCTCAAGGTCGAAGAGAGGCACAAAATTTGGAAATAACTCAACTCGACGAGCAGAGAGTGCTGGAAATCAAACCTATGAGAAAAAAACAGCACTGCCTGAGGCTGGGTTTGCGTTCAAGCGGTGCCGGCATTCTACTGAATATATGCCAATTCGACATGCTGCGTCCACCACCGAGTACATCCCCCCCCCCCCTCCCGGGCCCACGGAAACCGACAGAACCGAGAATGCCCCAAGCCACTAGCACCAAAGATCTTACACTCGGGCTCATGATGGTGCTAGGGGTCCGGGAAGCATTCTGGCCCCGAAGGAACGGCGCGGCGCGATCCACGTGGACGGGGATTTCCAATATGGGGCGGAACTCCATACTGGCCAAACTGGCCCCAGTATGCCAGCCCGGTAACACAGCAGAAGAAAGTCTACCAAATTTTGACGTCCTCGGAGTCGGTGTGGAATTCTATTTGTCTGGGAGAATAAAGGGCTGAGCAGGTTCGAGCACGTTTCGTTGGCAATTCCTCTTTTATGATTGTTGTTCCCTTGACTCCCTTGTTTGCTTTTCCCCCCTTTCTTTCATCATCCCCTGCCGCGCGCGGGCGCATAGATTAATGGGTAAGCAGGCCTCTACGCTTGTGACACCTGTCTTCAGCTCTGAGTGGATGGTACCATCCCAAAAAGACGCCATTGTTGTGAGTAAAGCAAGTAAGAGGACTGCAAACTTGACAACGCGGGATATTGAAAGGGGGTACCATTGCGGCGGAGGACGTTCCGGATTTCCTCGTGGGTTTGCCTGCCAAGCTTTCCCAATATACAATGCGCCAGCGCGCTTGTTGGCTGCTTTGCGATGCATCTTGACAAGCACATCAACCCCGTGGGATCTCAGCCATGAACGGCCCGGTTGTTCGTCTCCGTTTTCGAGGACAGAGACATCGGCGCGGCAGCCAAAATCCAACAAGGCAGAACGACGGTTCTCCACAGGGATTTCCAAGGGCGCGCCAAGCACGGTCTTTCTTCTTCCTTGTTTTTTTTTCTTCTATCTTTTCTTTTCTTTTGACAGGCAAGACATTCCAACAGTTGTTGCTGACGACAAGGTTCGTCGTTGAATTATGAGGGAGGTGGCTAAGCCGAAGGATTGGATTGAGGTAAATGACCGGTGGGGTTCGAAGCTACCCCGGTCCGGCGGTTGGTCGCCGTTGGACGGCCGCGCGGACTTCCCGGGTGGCTCCACCTTGGGCGGCTGCCGGCTTTGTCGTGCGCCAGCGATTGCCACCCGAGCGCCAACGCCAGTGCAGGATTTTTATGCAAACAGAAGGGGGCTCGAGAGGAAGCCACCGGGGGGTTCAGGGCTCGCATTCGAAGAGTATGGAGGCTGAAATATGTAGAGACTGCTTCAGGGGAATGTAATGAAATGCGTTTTAACTTTGGGAGGATGCTTCTTCCTCCATTGTTACATCCAAGAATCTCGAGTGCCACCAGCCTATGCCACAGAAGTCCGTGGCAAGTATGAGTTTGGACCTGGCAAGCCTTTGAGTCTTGTCCTATAGGGATTGAATCAGAGTACTCTAGCAACCGACCTGAAGACAACCTCTGTCTTTTCTCAGTGACTGAAACCTGGCTAGGAACAGCCCCGTCGTGATACCGCACCGCTGAACCACACAATCCGTCAACCAGCTCCCGCCTCTCGCCCTAATTTCTCTTTGAAAAACCGTGAAACTCGCTCATTGCGAGGG